>NC_083432.1:16076469-17422969 GCF_020745735.1 Hemiscyllium ocellatum | reverse complement strand
ACAGACCATGTATTTAATCCTGCTTCTATTCTAACGGTCAACTCTGATACCCACCTCATTTTCCACCCTAATTGATGAATTGATCATGGTAAATGTTTCTCATTGCACATCCATGTATTAAATTTGAATAATTTAATGCTCATGTTAATCATGGTCAGAGGTCACACAACACCAGATTATAGTCCAACAAGTTTATTTGAAATCACAAGCTTTCAGACGTTCACCTGATAAAGGGGCAGCACTCTAAAAGCTTGTGATTTCAAATAAACCTGTTGGACTACAACCTGGTGTCTTGTGATTTCTGACCTTGTCCACCCCACTCCAACACCAGTACCTCCGCATCATGATAATCATGGTAAACTACTGATGCTAATGCAGACAGAATCATGACATTATTAGGAATTTATTAATTTTAGTTTCCCTTTGCATTATAGTTCTTAAATTATGCAACAATAACTATCACTTCATTCATTTCATGCACATTTTGTAGTATTAAAAGTTTGTATTAATTTTCCACTCACTAGTAACCGCAGTTTTCAATTAGAGCTGCAAAACACGAATGGTGATTTGTGTTCATAAGATAATAATGAAAGATTTCTCCAAAGAAGTACATAACTAAAAATAAAATACTGAGAAAAGTCTGTGTGAGTGTGAACCTTCTGAAGAGTTATTTTCTTGTAGATTAAAGACAAATTTACATGGTGACTTTGGTGTTCTACATTCAATTTGATATCTGACTCCAAAAGTATCCAGTTTTTGTCTTGGCCAGTTTTAGTCCAGTTTTTCCCATGCACTATAATGTTGTATAAAGAGACACCAAGCATCAGTTGAAAATAGACTTGCTCACCAGAATTCAATTGCTAAAATTAATGCCAAAGTAAGACCAGGATCTGCTGAATGTAGTTTGCAGTCAGGAGAGACTAGCTATATAACACAACTTGAACCAAGTCTGATCTGCATGGAAATATAGTTAACAGATCTCTCTTTATAGACTTCACTACATGCGCAGATTAAATTGTCTCCACTGCATTTTTTAGGTGACTGATGAGAACATTTTTTTTTCTTAACATAGAGTTGTTATATGATCATATAATGTTTAAATGCCTGGGGTGGAGCCAGAGAGTTGTTATACAGGCACACTTAAAATGCTCAGACCTCAGCAACAAAGGTGAGAATGGGATAAAAACCAAAAGAACTGCTCCATGGTGTAAATCAGAAACAAAACCAGAAATTGCTGGAAAAGCTCAGCTGGCAGCATCTGTGGAAGGATTACTTAACCCAAAACATTAACTCTGATCTTTTCTCCACAGATGGTGCCAGACCTGCGAAGTTTTTCCAGCAATTTCTGTTTTTGAGAATGAGACAGCCTCTTTGCCAGAGATCATATTATGTTCTAACACTCTTATATTGTAACTTCTGGTGTTGGGATATGTAGAACTACAAAAATACACTAAGAATAATTCCATCTGTCATGGTTCAGAAAATACATGGTGATTTTCAAAGCAATATTCATTAAAAATATAACTTTTTAAATGTCTAAAGCAGAAAATACTTTGTGCACTGAACATGTCGATGATGCCTGGTGTGGAGTTGTCTTAACAACACATCGTTATGTTGACTTTCTTTTAAAGGAACTGGTGCAGGTAATGGTTACAAAAAGGATGGATAAAAGATTTGGCACAAAATGGTTGTGAGAGATACAGCCCCACGACTTGGTCCAAATTTCCAGTGAATTTGTTTTTATAAATATCTTTATGCAAAGGGGATACAGAGAGGTGATAAGAGTACATGTTGTACATCTATTTCTGATTGTTATGTTCTTTATGTAGGTTGGTTGGAAATGTCAAAGCAGTAAGATGCTGTTGAAACTTCATATGCACAACCCAGCTCAGCTCAGTATTGATGCCTTATTCATTTCTCACCCTGTGAAATGTATACCAATGACATATTTACCAATTAGTATGTGAGGGCTTTTGTTCCACAGGTCAATATGAAACACAGTTGAAACACTGGTCATGTCACATCACTTAATAAAAACATGCTTGATTTGTGTTTTTCTTACTGTCATCAGTTCAGGTTACCAGAACTAAAGTGCAATGTTTTCACTTATTTAGTGGATGGTAGATGACACTGACGTGAACATGCAAACAAATTAGGAGTCGTGTTACTAATAACACGTTTAGGAAGTGCATAGTCCAATGTTCCATAATCATTAAAAAAATGCATTATGTTTCAAAACATTTTGTTTTTTTGCCTAAATTTCAATTTATGCATGGATTTCATATGATATATATGTTGACGATAGAAGGCAATGTTACAGTTGTCCAAACCAAGCTTGCCTATAGTTTCTTGCATCTTTTTCGTTACTTACAGGGAAATTGATAGGATGGCTTCAGGTAATATCTCCTGGTTTATCTTGTTTCTGCTTGATTTGGGATTTAAATCCTTTTAACAGAAAGTTTCTATTGAGTCTTTTTGTCATCTTCCGCAAGTTTCTCTTCCAATGACCTTGCCAAGTTTTAACTGTATCTGTTGTGTTTCAATTTTTATTCTTATGCCAGTTGCACCAAACTATTGCTTGATTATTTACTTTCCATCAATTTCCAGTCAACTTGTTGATAATACAGCATTCGACAGTGTAGACGTGCGGGCCCATCAAAATCTTGAACATTGCTGGAAATTATTTTTAAGCTTGTAGGTGGCACGGTGGCACAGTGGTTAGCACTGCTGCCTCACAGTGCCTGAGACCCGTGTTCAATTCCTGACTCAGGCGACTGACTGTGTGGAGTTTGCACGTTCTCCCCATGTCTGCATGGGTTTCCTCCGGGTGCTCCGGTTTCCTCCCACAGTCCAAAGATGTGCGGGTCAGGTGAATTGGCCATGCTAAATTGCCAGTAGTGTTAGGTAAGGGATAAATGTAGGGGTATGGGTGGGTTGCGCTTCAGCGGGTCGGTGTGGACTTGTTGGGCCGAAGGGCCTGTTTTCACACTGTATGTAATCTAATCTAATCTAGTCTATCCATTGTTGTGTTAGTAGGATTAGGCTCCTATTTCATTGAATAAGTTCCTTGGTGAACAACTTTAAACCACACCAAAGCTTGCAATGGAATCCTTGTGCCTTCCTTCTCAAAGTCACACAATAGCTTTACAATATAGGGCGGCTATTTTTAATCAACCTATTTACACATGTTACCGCCTACCTCGGAAGCAGGTGGGACTTGCAGCCAGCCCTCCGGCCCAGGATTAGGGACACCACCAATGTGCCACAAGACCCCTCAGGAAGGGGACTTGAACCGATAACCAACCATTTCAGACACAAGAAGTAAAAGCAGTGAGGTAACCTCATGCTTTCTCTGGTAACTCTTCGCATTTCTTTGACTTCGTGCAATTTATTTTGATGTGTTTCTCCACTGTATTTCTCGCGAAAGGTCATGTTCAGTTTAGTTAGAACTGTTATTTTATCCCCCCCTCCTCACTAGGTTTGTCACTGTGTTCCGTTGCCTTGGCCCTGATGTGGGTTTCCATGCTGTACCCCAGAGATCTGGAAGCGTACCCTTTGCTGCCTCTGTCTGAACTTTTCGCCAAAGCTGTGCACAGGGCACAGCATCTACATCTCGTTGCCGCGGAAACCTGCAAGGATTTTGTACGTAGCGATCCCTGTGCTAAAGCATCATTAGCTGCAGCAATTAGCTCGTTATAGAAACTAATCACTGACACGCGTCTCATTTGCCTCTTCTACAGGAACGAAAATATATCCCGGAAGAGCAGCGCCACTCTCACAAGAGTTCACCCTCTGCTTTCTGCCAGTCTGAAACCATCCCAGCACCAACGGGCAAGGAGGATGCCCAGCAACGATCGGTAATGAAAACAAACACATACAAACACCATTCAACCCTTTACTTTTAACACTACACTTTGCCAAAGGCTTCTGTCACTGGAACAAAGGTAATCAGTAATTGCCCTCAATACAATATGTCACCTTACTACATTCGAAACAAAAACAGAACTTGCTGGAGCATCTGGTGGAGAGAAAGCTGGAATAACATTTTTGGGGGGGTCCAGTGACCCTTCTACGAGTTCTGATTGTAGCTAGGAAAGGTTTAGTGTAGGTGCTGAGGATGGGATGGGGTTGGAGATGGGAGTAGGATGGAGGTGTGCGGGTGGAAGAAGTAAATGATATGCGGAGATTGAGGTGAGAGAGATTACAACAATTGGGTAGGCAAAGGAATGGATAACGGTGAGCCGGAAGAAAGGAAATTTGCTAATGGACACCGTTCGTCGCTGAAAATGGATTGGTTGTAGAGAAAAAGAAAACCCTATGAGATTACAAGAGCAGGTGTGCGGGTAGGGGAAGGACATGGAAGAAGGTGTTCAGGCTTAAAATTATTGAACTGGATATTGAGTCTTGAAGGCTGCAGGGTCCCCAAGCGGGAAAGGAGAAGCTGCTCTTCCAGGTTGCACGGATTCTAGCCGGAGTTCTCCAGCAGGCCCAAGGCACAGATGCTGACCAGAGAATATAGTGGCGTGTTAAAGTGGCAGACAATTCCGGAGTCATATTTGTAGACAGAATGCAGGTGCTCTGCAAAGTGATTGCCCAGTCTGCGTTTCATTCCCCCGGTGTAGAGGAGATGACATTGAGAGCAGCGAACACAGTAGACTAGATTGAATGAAGTGCAAGTAAATCGCTGCTTCATCTGGAGGAAGTGTTTGGGCCCTAGGATAGTGAGGAGGGGAGGAACAGTTACGCCTTCTGTGATTGCGTGGGAAGGCGCCATGGGGAGCTGTTGAGAGTGGATGAGGATGGAAAACGATGATCCGGACGTTAAATTTCCTGTGGAATACTGACAAAGGGGAGAGGGGAATATGTGTCTGGTGCAGCAATGGCAGTTTATGATCCTGGTGACTGCACAGTTTAAGCCACGACTTAACCGGCCCCCACACATAGTCAAATGGTAACGGAATTTAGATTTTTCTCTGAATTCTTGCTTCAAAGTTAGAAAAAAAGCGGTAACGACGTGATTGGAACAAAAACTCTTGTTTCCCATTCTCTCACAGGATAAGGAGCTGTTACTGTACTCGCTGCTTCTCATTCGGTCCTGGTTCGATTCCGTTCAGAACAGTAGGGCTTTCCGAACCTCAGACAGGGTGTACGACAAATTGCGGGACCTGGAAGAAGGTATCTATGCTCTGTTGAAGGTAGGCGCACACAAGACGACTGTCGCTCATTTGTAATATACATGTAAATGGATAGAAGACGGGTGCCGACATGGGAAAAGCTAATACAGAAGATGAAATGTTGATGCGTTCGGTTCCCACCTTATTTCACGCATTCGTTGTTCTTACCTTCGTTAAGTTTAACGGTACCAGTTTTTAAATTGCTAGAAAGTACGATTTTTTTGTGTGTATGATTCATTTGGTGAAAGAGACAACACACACTAGTAATGGGTGTATGGTAAAAGAGATTTAAATGACCCCAAGAGCGATATCCATGTAACTTTAGAAACAGGAGATAGTCTGTGCCACTCGAATCTACAGGAATACTTTTTATTCAGGAGGTAACTTCATTATTTGTACAGGACGGTCAAATATGTATACTTCATGCAAATATCTGAAACTTTTACTTGATGTTATTAAACTGGAATTTGTGCTAGAAAGTTTTACCGGTGTCTCAGTGGTTAGCGCTACTGCCTCACAGCGGGGGTGTGGGGAGCTGTGTGGAATTTGCAGGTTCTGTCCGTGTCTGCGTGGGTTTCCTCCGGGTGCTCCGGTTTCCTCCCACAGTCCAAAGATGTGCAGGTTAGGTGGATTGGTCACGATAAATGTGGGGTTACGGAGATAGAGTGGGGATCTGGGTGGGACGCTCTTTGGAGGGTCAATGCAGACTCAATGAGTTGACTGTCCTCATTCTGCACCGGGGACTCTGTGAGACTGAAAGTTTGAGTTATAAGGATAGTCTAGGATTTTCTTTCCCCTGGAGCGTAGGAGGCTGAGACCTTATGGAGGTTTATAAAATCATGGCAAACGTATTTTCTCCAAGGCAGGGAATTCAAAATTAGGGTGAGAGGGAAAAAATTTAAGAGACCAGAGGGGCAACGTTTCCTCACAAATGATAGTGTATGCATGGAATGAGCGGTCAGAGGAAATGGTAGAGGTAGGTACAATTGCAATATTTAAAAGACATTTGGACAGGTACATGGTCAGGGAAGGTTTAGTGGGGCACAGAACAAATGCAGGCAAATGGGAATAGTTTAGTTTAGGAAATCTCATTGGCATGGATAAGTTGGGTCCAAGGGTCTGTTTGCATGCTGGGCGACTCTATAAACGATTTATATAGAAATGTTAAAGCTTTTGAAATTTTCAATAATAAGTCCTTAGACTAAAACTGATCTAATAAGGGAAAACAATGTTCAATAATAAAAGGAAAAAAGTTTGCAACAGTGTCCAGTGGAGTTCTGGAAACTTTTCACAAGAGATGAATGGTATTGAGGAGGACATGTTAACTGATACTAACATTATTGAAACAAGGCTACATCATTGTGCTTTGAACATAACTTATTGAGGGAAATGCATTTTACAATATCCTGAAAGTGAAACAAGCTGTTGTACACAAACATTGTTAGTTCCTTTGGTCAGACATTAAAATGATTAAAAGAATTCCAAAGAGTTATGATTCAATTACTTGGATGAGAGAGATAATTCCAGATGGATTAACTGCTTCAGAAGTCGTCAGTCTGGGCCATTACCAAGTTGGCTGACTAGGCGAGTGGTGCACTCAATATTGTGACAAAGAAACTATTGCATGTTTGATTGTTTTACAGCTGTGATGTTCAACATAATGCAATGAATTTCAATTACTAGCAAACCAGCTTTTAGATTCTGATTGCAAAAAACAGACTGAAATTTATCTAAACAGGGTATGAAACAAGTGTAGCGTTTAAATATAAAATGTTTCAAATGACATAACAAAAACAATAGAAAATTGATTAGAAAGAATGTAAATTAAGGATGAAATGGAGAGAATGAAGAGAAAAAAGAAAACAAATACAAGTTTAAAATGTTTACATGCTAGATTAACTGAACTGGATGAAATATATCAGTGAAACTATACAAGGAATAAACTCAACTGAATAGTTACTTCTCCTTTCTAAGTTTGTTTTTAGACAAATCTTTAGTTCTAGAGCTAGTTTAGAAAGATAGTCATGAATTTATTTGCTTCAGCAAGCCACTTATTCATCATTGCAATACTTTTTTACTTGTATAACATTGAAGGTAAGCTAGAAATCATACTTCACATTGCATGTTCAGGTAACCTCATGCACCATTATCACATTAAGCTTTTATCTGAATTGCAAGGGTTCATAATATTCTTTATTAGCTTTGCATGTGCTGCTCTCATAACATACATGACTTCATTTGGTCTTTTTGGTCCATATTTAAGTGTATATCATGGCTTAAAAAGAAGTGTTCATCAATGAATCAAATGATTTTACTTGAATGACGTGGCACAGGATGTAGTGAAATAATATTTTTCCATATGATGAAAACAGTATGTTTTTGCTTTACTACGTGTTACATAGCCAAGCCCACACATAATCTTATTTATATGTTCTGAAAAATGCTCTCTCTCTTTGTAAAACTGCTTTAACACTAAACTCTTCTATCATTTCCCAGACTCTGGAAGATGGAGGCTCTTCACAAGGTTTTGACTGGCTGACATTTTTCTATGACAGGTTTGATGGAAACTTAAGTGAAGAAGCTTTGATGAAAAACTATGGTCTCCTGGCTTGTTTTAAGAAGGATATGCACAAAGTTGAAACCTACCTGAAAGTTATGAATTGCAAACGCTTTGCAGAGAGTAACTGTACTGTGTAGTGTAAGGTTATAGTCAAAATGAGTGAGGAAAACTCGATAAAGACACTCAAAATGTTACACAGAATCTGTCTTAAAGTTGTTTATTTTCCAAAAAAGTTATGTCTATATAGTATATATGTTATAATAATATAGGGTCTCTGAAATGTAGTTATATAAATTGTGGAAAATATTTTTCTGTAGTATATATTTTTCTGCAATTGTGATTGATTCTAAAATTCATTGGTAAATCTCAGCAAATATTTACAATCTTGCATTTTGCAATAAATTACTGCATTGAATTGCCAACTAGTCTTTAGTTTTATTTTAAACTATCTTTTCAAGATACATTTGATTGTCTATGTGATCATACTCATGACTCGAGTACTTTCCATTTTTGCCATTATTATCAGCTTCCACCATGCAGGGCAGTTAAAGCAAATGCAGATACAAACTAAAGCATCCTCTACAAATAACACTTAATATGAGAAGAGTATCAAGATACAGTCTAACTTTTGAAAAGTTCTTGTTTTCACCACTGGAGCATTATTATTTTGTATTAATAGGGTTAGTAATCTTTTTGAAATTGTATCCTTTCTGTAGCAGCACTCTTTCAAATCTTATGCTTGTTGTGTCTTCGAATACATGATTTCTTTCCAATCTAATTAATTAGATCCTCTGAACAAATTCTAACTATCAATTTGCTGATCAACTTAATAAGGATTGAAATTTCCAAGCAACGTTGTGAAACATCTTGAAAGCTGGAAAACAAGTCAATAAAAGCTATTGCTTTGACAGGGGAGACTGAAATGGAGTATTTGTGCCAGCATAGACTGGGTGGACTGATTGCTCTGTTTCTGCATTGCAGATCCTATGTAAATTCTCAGATCAGTGATCTAAATGCAGTGAACATTTTATGGTACTGTGATAGCCAAGAATATGTATACAGTACTGCTAGATCATTTCTTTTCTGTTTCACTCATTTTCTATCAATTCACATTGCAGCATCACATTTTCATGTCACCCTTTTGGTCTCACAGGTAGCTGAGAAAGCATTAGGTAGATGAAGGTGAGGGAGAAGGTGATGGGTTGGAGAGGTGGGTGGAACGGATAGATGGGAAAGGTCAGGAGGATGGTGCCGAGTTGGAGGCTTGGGACTGTGATAATGTCGGTGGAGGGGAATTGAAGAAACTGTTGAAGTCCACATTGCTCCTGTGTGGTTGCAGGATCCCAATGCGGAATATGAAGCATTCTTCCTACAGGCTTTGGGCGGTAAGTGTTTGGCGATGGACGAGACCCAGGACCTGCATGTCATTGATGGAGTGGGTGGGGAAGTTGAAGTGTTCAGCCACTGGGCGGTGGGATTGCTTGGTGCGGGTGTACCAGAGATGTTCTCTAAAACAATCCGCAAGTAGGCGTCCTGTCTCCTCTATGCAGAGGAGACCACATCGGGTGCAATGGATACAGTAGATGATATTGGTGGAGGTACAGGAAAATTTCTGTCAGAAGGATCCTTTGGGACTTTGGATGGAGATGAAGGGGTGGTGTCAGCGCAGATTTTTCAATTCCTGTGGTGGCAGGGGAAGGTGCCAGAAATGGGGTGTAGGCTGGTTGGGGGCGTGGACCTGACAAGGGAGTTGCAGAAGGAGTGGTATCTCCAGAATGCTGATAGGAATGGGGAGGGAAATATGTCTCTGGTAGTGGGATCTGATTGTAGGTAGTGACCTATATATATGTCCAAACATGAAGACACAGACAACATACAAATCAAAATCAGTGTTGAAAACATTCAAAATTTATAAAATTGACTAAGCTACTAATGAAAGACAATGGGTAATAAACCAAAAGAATCACATACATTGTACGTTCAAATAGAGTCATAGAGATGTACAGCATGGAAACAAACCCTTCGGTCCAACCCGTCCATGCCGACCAGATATCCCAACCCAATCTAGTCCCACCTGCCAACACCTGGCCCATATCCCTCCAAACCCTTCCTATTCATATACCCATCCAAATGCCTCTTGAATGTTGCAATTGTGCCAGGCTCCACCACTTGTGTCAGTTTCTTTCTTTCTCTCTCTCTCTTTCATGCACTGACCTCACCATGTGCTTCCTTTGTCTGATCTTCTGCCTTTTAAAACTGCTGTTGTTTTGACTTTTTTCCCCCAAAGTTCTAAAACAGTGGAGTAATTGCTGCTCCTGGAATTCCAGCACCTAAAAAAACCCCAAAAAAGAACCAGCTGTTACAGCCAGAAATTGTTCCTGTCCTCCACCTAGGATTACCCAGATAATTTATTAATTAATGGGATTTGGACATTCATTGTTTTGTTTTTCTCTGTTGGCTGTTGAGAAGCTGATAATGAGCAACCTTCTTGAATGCAACTCAGTAGCCAGTTAGGACATTTCAGAGGGTAGTTTAGAGTTAATGACATTGTTCCGAAGAAGCATCACCGGACACAAAACAATAATTCTGCTTTCTCTCCATAGATGCTGCCAGACCTGCTGAGTTTTTCTTGTAAATTTTGTGTTTTGTTTCTAACATTGTGCTTAGTCTGGACTCACAGAGTCCAATTTGGGCATAGACGGCAGATATTGAGAGGCTGTTTGTGAACCAGATGTGTTTTGAGGACATTGTCATGTTATTTTGGTGTAAAGTTGTTGAAGTGCTGGTTATTGAATTGCTTTGGCACTGAGCACAGTCAGTTAGCTCATGGTCGTTCAGACCCTGCTTGCAAACTGTTGAATGAATGAATGAACTGTCAGCAGCTCCAGGCTGGTCAGGAGGCGGAGACTCCGGGGAGAGGATGGGGGCGTGGCTTATCCTAAAGACCAATCCGGAGCCAGCGGTCACCATGGAGACGGGTCTGATTGACAGGCCGCCTTGTCCGGTTCAGGCGGGGGATAATGGCTGCTTTTGGCGGGAGTCCTGCTCAGGCTGAAATTGTAGACTTTAAAATCCCGACTGCAAATAATAAAACTCTTTTTGTCTGTAACATTCTTCCCAGAGAGTCCGAGGCTGAAATTTATGTGAGTGCCGGATGGAGATGGGGAGGTGGGAAGTGTTGGGGATGGAGGGGGTTTGGGGATGAAGGTGGTGTGGGGGGGTAATGGGGATAGAGAGGGTGATGGGGATAGGGGTTTGGAGATGGAGGGGGTGGGGAGAGTTGGGGACGAAGGTGGTGGGAGGGTGTTGGGGATGGGGATGGGGGTGGTGGGGGTGTGTGGGGATGAGGGGGTGTTGGGATGGAAGGGATGAGGGGGTGTTGGGGATGGAGGGGGAGGAGGGGGTTTGGGGATGGAGGGGATGGGGAGAGTTGGGGATGAAGGTGGTGGGGGGATGGGGCGGAGGGGGTTTGGGGATGAAGGTGGCGGGGAGAGTTGGGGTGGTGGGGGGTGTGTTAGGGATGGGGGTGGTGAGAGGGGTGTTGGGATGGGGATGGAGGGGGTGTTGGAGATGGGGGTTTGGGGATGAAGGTGGTGGGGAGAGATGGGGAGGAAGGTGGTGAGGAGAGATGGGGGGATGGGATGGTGGTGGGGTGTTGGGGAATGGGGGTCTTGGGGGGGGATGGGATGGTGTTTGGCAGATGGAGGTGGTGTTGGGGGGATGGAGGTGGTGTTGGGGGGATGGAGGTGGTGTTGGGGGGATGGGGGGTGTATGGGGGATGGGGATGGGGGGGTGTTGGAGTGATGGGGATGGGGGGTGTTGGGGGGATGGGGACAGTGTTGGGATGGGGACAGTGTTGGGGGGATGGGGGGGATGGGGGTGTGTGGGGGGGATGGGGGTATGGGGGGGTGTTGGGGGGGATGGGGGTATGGGGGGGTGTTGGGGGGATGGGGGTATGGGGGTGTTGGGGGGATGGGGGCAGTGTTGGGGGATGGGGGGGTGTTGGTGGGATGGGGATGGGGGCAGTGTTGGGGGGATGGGGGGGTGTTGGTGGGATGGGGATGGGGGCAGTGTTTGGGGGATGGGGGGATGGAGGTGTTTGGGGCGAGTTGGGATGGGGGTGTTGGGGGATGGGGGTTGTTTGGGGGACAGGGCTGGTGGAGGGGTTGTTGGGGGGAACGGAGGTAGTGGTAGGGGTGTTGGTGGGGATGGGGGTGGTATTAGGGATGGGGATGTTGGGGGGATGGGGGTGATAGTGGGGATGGGGATGTTGGGGGGGATGGGGGTGGTAGGGGTGATGGGGGGTGGTGGGGGTGGTAGGGGTGATGGGGGGTGGTGGGGGGGGGTGGGGGTGGTAGGGGTGATGGGGGGTGGTGGGGGGGTGGGGGTGGTAGGGGTGATGGGGGGGTGGTGGGGGGAGGGGGTGGGGGGGGTGGTAGGGGTGATGGGGGGGTGGTGGTGGGGATGGGGGTGTTGGAGGGGTGGTGGGGATGGGGGTGTTGGAGGGGTGGTGGTGGGGGTGTTGGGGGGAATGGGGGTGTTGGGGGCAATGGGGGGTGGTGGTGGGGGAATGGGGGGTGGTGGTGGGGGAATGGAGGGTGGTGTTGGGGGGAATGGGGGTGGTGTTGGGGGAATGGGGGTGGTGGAGGGAATGGGGGTGTAGGGGAGGATGGAGGTGTTGGGGGGACGGGTGGTGGTGGGGTGTTGGGGGGGACGGTGGGGGTGTTGGGGGCATGTTGGGGGGATGGAGGTGTTTGGGGCGAGTTGGGATGGGGGTGTTGGGGGGACGGGGTGATGGGGGTTGTTTGGGGGGCACGGCTGGTGGAGGGGTTGTTGGGGGGAACGGAGGTAGTGGTGGGGGTGTTGGTGGGGATGGGGGTGTTGGGGGGATGGGGGTGTTGGGGGGTGGTGGTGGGGGTGTTGGGGGGGAATGGGGGTGGTGGTGGGGGTGTTGGGGGGGAATGGGGGTGGTGGGGGAATGGGTGTGTGGTGGTGGGGGGCGGTGGTGGGGGGAATGAGGGTGGTGGGGGTGTAGGGGAGGATGGAGGTGTTGGGGGGGACGGGTGGTGGTGGTGGGGTGTTGGGGGGAGGGGTGTTGGGGGGACGGGGTGGTGTTGGGGGGGACGGAGGTACTGGTGGGGGTGTTGGGGGGATGGAGGTGTTGGGGGGATGGGGGTGTTGGGGGCATGTTGGGGGGATGGAGGTGTTTGGGGCGAGTTGGGATGGGGGCGTTGGGGGGACGGGGTGATGGGGGTTGTTTGGGGGACACGGCTGGTGGAGGGGTTGTTGGGGGGAACGGAGGTAGTGGTGGGGGTGTTGGGGATGGGGATGTTGGGGGGGATGGGGGTGGTGGTGGGCATGGGGATGTTGGGGGTGATGGGGGTGGTGGTGGGGATGGGGGTGTTGGGGAATGGGGTGTTTGGGGGATGGGGTGGTGGTGGGGTTAGGGGTGGTGGTGGGGATGGGGGTGTTTGGGGGATGGGGGTGGTGGTGGGGTTGTTGGGGGGAACGGAGGTAGTGGTGGGGGTGATGGGGATGTTGGGGGGGATGGGGGTGGTGGTGGGCATGGGGATGTTGGGGGTGATGGTGGTGGTGGTGGGGATGGGGGTGTTGGGGAATGGGGTGTTTGGGGGATGGGGTGGTGGTGGGGTTAGGGGTGGTGGTGGGGATGGGGGTGTTTGGGGGATGGGGGTGGTGGTGGGGTTGGGGGCGATGGGGGGATTAGGGAGTTTGGGGGAGATGAGGGTGTTGGGGGGAGGGGTGTTGGGACGGGGTGGTGGTGGGGTGTTGGGGGAGACGGAGGTAGTGGTGGGGGTTTTGGGGGGACGGGGGTGGTGGGGTGTTTGGGGGACGGGGTGGTGGTGGGGGGGACAGGGGTGATGGTGAGGTGTTGGGGGGACGGGGGTGGTGTTGGGGAATGGGGTGGTGGTGTGGTGTTGGGGGGACGCCGGTGTTGGGGGGGATGGGGATGGGGGTGGTGGTGGGGATGGGGGTGTTGGGGCTGGGATGGGGGTGGTGGTGGTGGGGATGGGGGTGTTGGGGGTGGGATGGGGTGGTGGTGGGGATGGGGTTGTTGGGGATGGGGGTGTTGGGGGAGGGATGGGGGTGTTGGGGGAGATGGGGGTGTTGGGAGGGATGGGGTTGTTGGGGGGGATTGGGGTGTTGGGGAGATGGGGGGACGGGGTGATGGGGGTTGTTTGGGGGACAGGGCTGGTGGGGGGTTGTTGGGAGGAACGAAGGTAGTGGTGGGGGTGTTGGGAGGAACGAAGGTAGTGGTGGGGGTGTTGGGGGGAACGGAGGTAGTGGTGGGGGTGTTGGGGGGACGGGGGTTGGTGGTGGGGTGTTGGGGGGACGGAGGTGGTGGTGGAGGTGTTGGGGGGACGGAGGTGGTGGTGGAGGTGTTGGGGGGACGGAGGTGGTGGTGGAGGTGTTGGGGGGACGGAGGTATTGGTGGAGGTGTTGGGGGGACAGAAGTAATGGTGGGGATGTTGGTGGGTCGGGGGTTGGCGGTGGAATGTTGGTGGGACGGGGGTTGGCGGTGGGGTGTTGGGGGGGGGATGGGGGTGGTGGTGGGATGGGAGTGGTGATGGGGATGGGGGTGTTGAGGGGTGTTGTGGGGGTGGGGATGTGGGTGTTGGGGGGATGTGGGTGTTGGGGGGATGTGGGTGTTGGGGGGATGTGAGTGTTGGGTGGGGATGTGGGTGTTGGGGGGATGTGAGTGTTGGGTGGTGTTGGGGGGATGTGGGTGTTGGGATGTGAGTGTTGGGGGGTGTTGGGTGGATGAGGGTTTTGGGCGGATATGGGTGTTGAGGGGGTTTTGGGGGGATGTGGGTGTTGGGATGGGAGTGTTGGGGGATGTTGGGTGGATGTGGGTTTTGGGCGGATGTGGGTGCTGAGGGGGCTTTGGGGGGATGTGGGTGTTGGGGGGAATGTGGGTGTTGGGGGAGTGTTGGGGGGAATGTGGGTGTTGGGGGAGTGTTGGGGGGATGTAGGTTTTGGGCGGATGTGGGTGTTGAGGGGGTGTTGGGGGGATGGGGGTGTGGGATGGGGGTGTTGGGGGGAACGGAGGTAGTGGTGGGGGTGTTGGGGATGGGGATGTTGGGGGGGATGGGGGTGGTGGTGGGCATGGGGATGTTGGGGGTGATGGGGGTGGTGGTGGGGATGGGGGTGTTGGGGAATGGGGTGTTTGGGGGATGGGGTGGTGGTGGGGTTAGGGGTGGTGGTGGGGATGGGGGTGTTTGGGGGATGGGGGTGGTGGTGGGGTTGGGGGCGTTGGGGGGATTAGGGAGTTTGGGGGAGATGAGGGTGTTGGGGGGAGGGGTGTTGGGACGGGGTGGTGGTGGGGTGTTGGGGGAGACGGAGGTAGTGGTGGGGGTTTTGGGGGGACGGGGGTGGTGGGGTGTTTGGGGGACGGGGTGGTGGTGGGGGGGACAGGGGTGATGGTGAGGTGTTGGGGGGACGGGGGTGGTGTTGGGGAATGGGGTGGTGGTGTGGTGTTGGGGGGACGCCGGTGTTGGGGGGGATGGGGATGGGGGTGGTGGTGGGGATGGGGGTGTTGGGGCTGGGATGGGGGTGGTGGTGGTGGGGATGGGGGTGTTGGGGGTGGGATGGGGTGGTGGTGGGGATGGGGTTGTTGGGGATGGGGGTGTTGGGGGAGGGATGGGGGTGTTGGGGGAGATGGGGGTGTTGGGAGGGATGGGGTTGTTGGGGAGATGGGGGGACGGGGTGATGGGGGTTGTTTGGGGGACAGGGCTGGTGGGGGGTTGTTGGGAGGAACGAAGGTAGTGGTGGGGGTGTTGGGAGGAACGAAGGTAGTGGTGGGGGTGTTGGGGGGAACGGAGGTAGTGGTGGGGGTGTTGGGGGGACGGGGGTTGGTGGTGGGGTGTTGGGGGGACGGAGGTGGTGGTGGAGGTGTTGGGGGGACGGAGGTGGTGGTGGAGGTGTTGGGGGGACGGAGGTGGTGGTGGAGGTGTTGGGGGGACGGAGGTATTGGTGGAGGTGTTGGGGGGACAGAAGTAATGGTGGGGATGTTGGTGGGTCGGGGGTTGGCGGTGGAATGTTGGTGGGACGGGGGTTGGCGGTGGGGTGTTGGGGGGGGGATGGGGGTGGTGGTGGGATGGGAGTGGTGATGGGGATGGGGGTGTTGAGGGGTGTTGTGGGGGTGGGGATGTGGGTGTTGGGGGGATGTGGGTGTTGGGGGGATGTGAGTGTTGGGTGGGGATGTGGGTGTTGGGGGGATGTGAGTGTTGGGTGGTGTTGGGGGGATGTGGGTGTTGGGATGTGAGTGTTGGGGGGTGTTGGGTGGATGAGGGTTTTGGGCGGATATGGGTGTTGAGGGGGTTTTGGGGGGATGTGGGTGTTGGGATGGGAGTGTTGGGGGATGTTGGGTGGATGTGGGTTTTGGGCGGATGTGGGTGCTGAGGGGGCTTTGGGGGGATGTGGGTGTTGGGGGGAATGTGGGTGTTGGGGGAGTGTTGGGGGGATGTAGGTTTTGGGCGGATGTGGGTGTTGAGGGGGTGTTGGGGGGATGGGGGTGTGGGATGGGGGTTTTGGGGGTGGAGGGGAGAGTTGTGGATGGAGGTGGCTTGGGGATGGAGAAGTGTGGTTGAGGTTGGAGATGGAGATGGTGGGGGAATGGTGTTGGGGATGGAGATGGTGAGGGGAGTGGGAGTCGGGGGAAGGGGGTGGTATGGAGGATGGGGAGGTAGCATAGAGAAGGAGCTGGGTAGCAGAGCTTCTGACTGGGAAGATGGGTGGAGGTGGGGGAGAAGGTGTTGCTGGAGGGAGGGAAATGGGAGGGAAGCTCGTGATGAGATGGGGAGGGGCTGTGGTGTCACAGGCTAGATGGTATGGGGAACAAATAGGGCAAGAGGTCGGGGTTGGGAAGAAGCATTTGATGAAGTGTTGAGAGAGAGTGGAGGTATGTGGAAGATGGATGGTGTAGATGAGTGGTGCTAAGGAAGTAGGAAGAGAATGAGTGTTGAGGGACCAGGTTTGGAACGTGTAATCAACCCTTTCTTTTTGTGTGTGTGTGTGTGTGTGTGTGTGTGTGTGTGTGTGTGTGTGTGTGTGTGTGAAAATATTCACCACTTAAGGGAGTGGAAAATGAGGATTATTCCTGTGGCCTTTGGCCTTTCCTGTGTTCACAGGACTGCATTTTCAGAGCGTTTTCTGATTTTGGACTCCTGTACTCGGTGCGGGTTTGCAGGAATGCTGCTGTAGCTGAACCAGGTTATTATGCCATTGTCAAATTCTATTCAGCATTCAGTGCTGCCAAAGCGCAAAGTGACACAAATAAGAAGTGTTTATTCCAAAGAATTCCTTTGAAGGTAAGAACTAATTTGAAATAGCATGGATTTTACAAGAATTATATCTTTGTTAACTTTGACCATGGACCTCTGGATGCAGCCAAAGTTTCTATTACTCTTCTCTCATCCAACTGATTTTGCATGATTTCCACTTCACTTAACTGTGACTGTTATTTGACAAAACAACTGTTAAAAATCAAACTTGCAAAATGCTTTGAATTATGACTAATCAAGTTTCAATGGCAGGTCTCAATGTGGAATTGAAGGCAAGGCATTTTAAATTATTAGATTAAATTAGATTACTTGCAGTGTGGAAACAGGCCCTTCAGCCCAACAAGTCCACACCGACCCGCCGAAGCGCAACCCACCCATACCACTACATTTACCCCTTATCTAACACTATGGGCAATTTAGCATGGCCAATTCACCTGACCTGCATATCTTTGGACTGTGGGAGAAAACCAGAGTACCCGGAGGAAACCCACGCAGACACGGGGAGAATGTGCAAAGTCCACACAGTCGGTCGCCTGGTGGGATGAACCCGGGTCTCTGGCGCTGTGAGGCAGCAGTGCTAACCACTGTGCCACCGTGCCGCCACAATTATGGATACAGAATCACAGTGCTGTACAGCATGGAAACAGCCTTCGGTCCAACTCATTCATGCCTACCAAATCTAATCGCATTTGCCAGCATTTTGCCCACGTCCCTCTTAAACCCCTCCTATTCATATACCCATCCAGATGCCTTTTAAAAATTGTAATTGTGCCAGCCTTCACCACTTTGTCTGGCAACTCATTCCATAAAAGTATCACCCTCTACTTGAAGAGTATTGCTCCTTAGGTCCTTTTTTAAACCTTTCCCATCTCATCTTAAACCTCTGCTGTCTAGTTTTGGATTCGCCCACCATGATGAGAAGACGTTGGCTGTTTACCTTAAGCATGCCCCTCCAACGCTCTGGGGAAAATAGCCCCAGCCTATTCTGCCTCACCGTATAACTCAAGCCCCCCAACCTTGGCAACACCCTTGTAAATCTTTTCTGAACCCTTTCAAATTTCACAACATCCTTCGTATAGCAGGGAAACCAGAATTGCACACTGTATTCCAAAAGTGGCCTAACCAACATCCTCTCCAGCCACAATAGGACTTTCCAAATCCTATACTCAATGCACTGACTAATAAAGGCAAGCATACCAACGTTGCCTTAACTATCCTGTCTGCCTGGGACTCCACTTTCAAGGAACTGTGAACTTGCACTTCAAACTCTTTTTGTTCAGCAGCACTCCCCAGGACCATATGTATAGGTCCTGCCCTGATTTGCCATTCCAAATGGCAGCACCTCATATTTTCTAAATTAAACTCCATCTGCCACTCCTTGGCTCAATGGTCCATCCAATCAAGGTCCCATTGTACTCTGAGGTAACCACGTTTGCTGTCCACTACACCTCCAATTTTGGTATCATCTGCAAACTTACTAACTATATCTCCTATGTTCACATCCAAATCATTAAAATAAATGACAAAAAGCTGTGGACCCAGCACGAATCCTTGCTGCATACTGCTGGTCCTAGGCATCCAGTCTGAAAAGCAACTGTCCACCACCACCCTCTGTCTTCTACTTTCAAGCCAGTTCTATATCCGAATGGCTAGTTCTTCCTGTGTTCCATGTGATCTAACCTTGCCAACCAGTCTACCATGAGGAATCTTGTTGAACGCCTTACTGAAGTCCACATAGTGGGCGGCACGGTGGTTAGCACTGTTGTCTCACAGCGCCTGAGACCCGGGTTCAATTCCCGACTCAGGCGACTGACTGTGGAGTTTGCACATACTCCCCGTGTCTGCGTGGGTTTCCTCCGGGTGCTCCGGTTTCCTCCCACAGTCCAAAGATGTGCGGGTCAGGTGAATTGGCCATGCTAAATTGCCTGTAGTGTTAGGTAAGGGGTAAATGTAGGGGTATGGGTGGGTTGCGCTTCGGCAGGTTGGTGTGGACGTGTTGGGCCGAAGGGCCTGTTTCCACACTGTAAGTAATCTAATCTAATAGATCATGTCCATCGCTCTGCCCTCATCAGTCTTCGTCATTACTCCTTTAAAGAACTCAATCAAGTTTGTGAGATGTGATTTCCCATACACAAAGCCATGTTGACTATCCCTGATCAGTCCTTGCCTTTCCAAATACTTGTAAATCCTGTCTCTTAGGAATCCCTCCAACAACTTGCCCACCACTGATGTCAGGCTTACCGATCTATGGCTCCCTGGCTTTTCCTGACCACCTTTCTTAAATAGGGGCACCATGTTAGCCAATCTCCAGCCTTCCAGAACCTCACATGTGGCTATCGATGATACAAATATCTCAGTAGGGCCTGGCAATCCCTTCCCATAGAGTTCTAGGCTACACCTAATCAGGTCCTGGGAATTGATCCACCTTTATGCGTTTTAAGACATCTAGCACACTACCTCTGTAATATGGACATTTGTCAAGATGGCATTATTTATTTTCCCACATTCTCTATCTTTCATATCCTTTGCAGTAAATACTGATGCAAAATATTCATTTAGTATCTCCCCCATCTTAAGTGTATTAGCTATAAATGCATATAGTTCAGTCCGTGTCCAAATGCAGCAAGTCCTGGACAATATCTAGGCCAAGACTGAACTGAGTTAAGTAATATTGATGCCACAAAAATGGCAGTCAATAATCATCTCCAACAACAGAAACTTTAACCATTGTCCATTGACACACATGCATATCACTGAACACTGGACTAAAAATGTTCTTATCAAAATAACACAAGTTTATTGCACAAAAGACAAAAAAAGTCAGTTCAGAAAATACTAATATAACAGCAAACCATGTTTTCAACCTGTTTCCCATCAATATCCTTTACAGTAAAATGTCACTCCTATCTTAACTCTTTTTAATTTCTTACCTGCCAGCTCTTACCAGATTTTATGGCCAAGAGATCCCTTTACAGATTTGATGACCTAAATTCTTTTCAGTTTTGATAACTGGAGAATTTCTACACAAACTCTCTCAGCTTGATGACTACACACTAAAGCCCTTCTGCTAGGTTAAAACTATTCTTCAGAAAACTGGAACTGGAGTTTGAAATAACTCAAATCAGTTGTGGCCCTTGGTCTGTTAAAGAAGTTCTACTTTGTAAACACTGGACCAGTCAACACTGCAGGTGTCCTGCTAGGCACTTAACTGACATCACATACTTTTGTGGAACTGAGGTAGTTGCTGGGGGTGACAATTAGTTTGATCCATAACAGATTACATGGTGAAACTTCATGTTGGGTATACACCGTGTATTTTGATAATGGCAACATACGCGGTACACACACATACACAAAATATGCAACTTTAAAATTTGGATTGCATTGTGTGGCTCCATTATTTCATTTTCCCTTGAACCATCACATTTGGTTTTAACTGCCTTGTGACATGATATGGGTGATTGACTAAGTTCTTATGTGCAGCAAGAATTTATAGATATGTTACCCTTAATTTCAGTCCTGTTTTCCTTGAGTAACATTTCACATGTAAGCATTACCAGGTCATATTCAATTACTAAAAGCCTGATATTAGCATCAAAATCTGATGTCAATATGAGGCTGTTAAACCTCTTTTGAAAGCTGAACTTGTGGCTGTATGAAATAGTGCTGTTCTGCCCAGACAGGCAAGTTTGACATCAAGGCGAAAGTGAGTACTGCAGATGCTGGAGATCAGAGTCAAGAGCGTGGTGCTGGAAAAGCACAGCAGGTCAGGCAGCATCCGAAGAGCAGGAAGGGCTTTTGCATGAAACATCGATTTTCCTGCTCCTCGGATGTTTGACATCAGACCTACTTTTGCTGCAACATGAACTAAATAGATGTCCTGAAACTCATACAACTTAGATGCACAGTCTGGGACTAAGCGAAGATGAAGATTATTTTGGAATCTGCTGTCAGTCTTGCTTGGAGACTGCAAAGTTGTATGTGGTTGCAATTGATTAATTGTAATTCAATCCATCATCCAGCATGAAATCAGTACAAACATTAGACTTTATACTATTTTCCCTTCAAAACTCCTGGCTCACATTGAGGTACCCCGCTTGCATTTTTGTCCGAATTCCTTATTAAATGTATTGCTTCTTAGTAGGTATCATTCCTAAATTTGTTTCTTTGCTTTTTATATAGGTTCAAATGTGCACAAAGCGACAGTCTATGAAAACTTCCCAAGAGAACCAACTTCCTCTAAATAGCATCAAATGCCAGGAATTGGCCAATTACTACCTTGGTTTTAATGGATGGTGCAGTCGCATAATTGCAGTAAGTAGAAAATAGGCATTCAAAACAATAAAACATAATGGCCTTTTTATATTTAAAGTATTCATTGAAATGAACTTCAGCCCATTTTTATGCTGTAGTCAAATTTCCACTACTTTACTTCATAAATGACTTTACTCACCGTAGTTGTTTGCCCTTCACCTAAACTTACACAGTTATTGTCAGCCACACTGAGTTTAACATTGAGTATGTCTTGTTCTTGAATTGGAGCCTTTAATTACTGAGCTTCCTTTCTGCCTCCACTCAAGCATACATGGTAAAAATTCCAAACATAAATCATGTTCCTCTGTTGTCTTTTTTAGATTACTTACAGTGTGGAAACAGGCCCTTCGGCCCAACAAGTCCACACCGACCCGCCGAAGCGCAACCCACCCATACCCCTACATTTACCCCTTACCTAACACTACGGGCAATTTAGCATGGCCAATTCACCTGACCCGCACATCTTTGGACTGTGCGAGAAAACCAGACTACCCGGAAGAAACCCACGCACACGGGGTGAAAGTGCAAACTCCACACAGTCAGTCGCCTGAGTCGGGAATTGAACCCGGGTCTCAGGCGCTGTGAGGCAGCAGTGCTAACCACTGTGCCACCGTGCCGCCTACTATTTACACAGTATTTACACAGTAATCCTCTTTTCAATGTAAAATCATTCCGGAGAAAGCAATAATTTAAAGTCGTCTTGTCCATAGCTGGCTGTCTCCTTGCATCATCTACCATATGTTCCTTCCATTGTCAATTTATACCACTCTGAAGGTGTGTCTTTTTGCCCAAAACTGGGCACTTGCTTGTCTCTGTTCTTTATCCAACTTTCAGCTTCCACCTTTGCAAACACTTTTATTTTACAATTTCAGTTCCATCTCCAGTCCTCAACCTGTCTGCTCTCTGCTATCATGCTTGACACAACTTAACCTGCCTGGCATCCTGGACTGCATTGTTAACTCCTATTCATACTTATTACTTCAATCAATCTTTTGTATTAAATGAACCAGTAACTTTGCTGATCAAAGTTCCCAGGATATCCTCTGTGACTGATTGTAGATCACTTCTTCATGTTCCATTATTTCTCCACTGCTTTGAATCACATTGAACGCTTCTTTACTCTGAAAATTCTCCTCCATTTTTCATCTGGGGCATTGCATATTGGTGCATTACCACTATAGTTATAGAGGTATACAGCATGGAAACATCCTTCAGTCCTACTTGTCCATGCTGACGAGGTATCCTAAATCAATCTAGTCCCATTTGCTAGCACTTTGTCCATATCCCTCTAAGCCCTTCTTATTCATGTACCCATCCAGATACCTGTTAAATGTTATAATTGTACCAGCCTCCACCACTTCCTCTGACAGCTCATTCCATACATACACCACTCTCTGTGTGAAAATGTTGCCTCTTCGGTCCCTTTTTAAAATCTTTCCCCTCTCACTTTAAACCTATACCCTCTAATTTTGGATTCTGTTACCCTGAGGAAAAGATTTTGACTATTCACCCTATCAATGTCCCCCCATGATTTTGTAAACTTCTTTAAAGTCACGCCTTAGCCTGCAATGCTCCAGGGAAAACAGCCCCAGCCTATCCAACCTCTCCCAAGAGCTCAAACCTTCCAACACTGGCAACATCTTTGTAACTCTTTTCTGAACCCTTTCAAGTTCAGCAACATCCTTCAAGGGAGACCAGAATTGAATGCAATACTCCAAAAGTGGCCTAACCAATGTCCTGTACAACCTCAATATGACCTCCCAATTCCTATATTCAATGCACTGACCAATAAAGGAAAGCATACCAATATACCTTTTTCACTATCCTGTCTATCTGGGACTCCAGTTTCAAGGAACTAAGAACCTGCACTCCCTGGTCTCTTTGTTCAGCAACACTCCCCAGGACCTTACCATTAAGTGTATAAGTCCTTTGATGGAACTCTAATTCGTTATTTGCATGTATTTTATTGACATTTGGAAGAATGAGATTGGTTTCCAAATGTATATTGATATTTAATTTACCCCCCTTTATTTCCTTCTATGACTCTGTGGAAATTGGAACTGTATTCACCAGCTTAAGAATAAGACCTGAATAACTTATTATTTTCTCCAGTTTGGATTAGGTGAAGACCACAGTAATCTTTTCCAGCTATCTGTACCCTGAGCCCAGTGTCAGAAACTTGCAAACTATACATACTTGAGCTTAATTTCTCCAGCATCCAGCACACTTTTCTAGCAGTCTCTAAAATTATTTTCTTTCTTGCTTGGAGTGCCCGCTTTTGCATCTATAATTGAAAAACACATCCACACCTACGGCATGGTGACTTAGTAGTTAGCACTGCTGCTTCACAGTGCCAGAGACCAGCATTCGATTCCAGTCTCTGGCGACTGTCTGTGTGGAGTTTGCACATTCTCCCCGTGGCTGCGTGGGTTTCCTCCGGGTGCTCCGGTTTCCTCCCACAGTCCAAAGATGTGTAGGTCAGGTGAATTGGCCATGCTAAATTACCCATAGTGTTAGTTGCATTCGTCAGAGGGAAATGGGTCTGGGTGGGCTACTAATCGGAGGTTTGATGTAGACTTGTTGGGCGAAATTGCCTGTTTCTACGCTGTAGGGAATTTACGTTTTTTTCTTCTTGAGGCTGAAATTATTTTGCTGTACTTGCTACTTCCATTCTTTTTAAATTAGAAACCATATTTGAAAACGTATTTATTGCTATACATGAATCTTGCTGTTCACCTGTTCCATTCTGAACAGTATCAAGGTCAAGTTCTGCTCTTTCATTTAAATCTACCCAGAGCCTTGCCTCTCTCTATTTTCACGTCTCCTGTAGCGATATTTCCATGTGTTCTTTCTACCCCCAAAACCAGATTATTTGTCATGTCCTTCCGTTGATCATTGCTCCTTCGATCACTAAGCTTTCCATCCTGTGATTTTCTATATTGTTAAATTTGCTTCTGCTTCCATCCATGCTTTAAGCCTCCTGCTGACACCTTTCCTCTGACTATACTTTCCTGCTGCCTTAAACATCTATTTTTCTTCTTTTTTGGCCAAAAGATTAAGCCTAAGCATAAAGCACTCGGGTATCTTCCGATTTTGTGTATATGGTGCTTTTATATATATATATGGGCTATCATCTTGTATCTTACTTTACCATTCATGCAATTAGCACATGATCAGCAATGTGTCACCAGATTAGAAAGAAACTGCCCCAGAGCTGATGACGCAGAATGAGGAACCTTTTATCGTGCTGCAGCTGCAAATGTTGGAAATAAACCAGGTTGAAAGTATTTGATTATAAGATAGAAAAAGGGACTTTCACATTTGCACCGCTCGTGGGACTATTAAGTAGCTATTTTCCCCTTACCACCAGCATGCGGTAAAATGTGCAAAGTTAGTGTAAGAAAATGGCCCTAGTTAATTTATGATGTGGAAGTGCTGGTGTTAGACTGAGGTGGACAAATTTAAAAATCACACAACACAAGGTTACAGTCCAACAGGTTTATTTCAAAGTATAAGCTTTTGGACTGCTGATCCTTCGTCAGGTAGCTACTGGACAAAGGAGCAGCACTCCGAAAGCTTGTACTTGTGAAAAAAAATGGTTGGACTATAACCTGGTGTCATGTGATTTTTAACCTAGTTAATTTATTGTGAGGGAACTGACTAGAAATTTAGTAAAGTTAGACTTCAGTCATACAGGCATTGTTTGGGTCACATTTGGAGAAATGCATATTGTATTGGTCACCTATTTAAAGAAGGATTTAAATGCAAGGAAGCAGTTCAAAGGTCTACCAGGCTAATGATTGGAATGGATGGGGTTGTCTTAAGTAAATGTTGGGGAAAGTGAGAACTGCAGATGCTGGAGATCAGAGCTGAAAATGTGTTACTGGAAAAGCGCAGCAGGTCAGGCAGCATCCAAAGAGCAGGAGAATCGAAGTTTCGGGCATGAGCTGAAGAAGGGCTCATGCCCGAAACGTTGATTCTCCTGCTCTTTGGATGCTGCCTGACCTGCTGCGCTTTTCCAGCAACACATTTTCAGTTAAGTAAATGTTGGACAAGGTAGGCTTGTATGGAAGAGTAAGAGGCACCTTGATAGAAACATTTGGATCCTCAGGGATCATGACAGGGTGGATGTGGAAAGATGTTTCTTTTTGTCAGAGAATGTAGAACGGAGTCACTGTTTAAAAATAAGGGTTCACTAATTTAAAATGTACAAAAAAATTATTTCAGATGGTCATGAACCATTAGAATGAGCTTCCTCAAAGAGCAGTGAGGCAGAGGTGAGTTCTTGATGAACAAGAGTTGAAAGATTATTAGGATAGAGGGGAATATGGAGTAAACAAATCAGTCATGATCTTGGTTGAGTGGCTTATTCCACCTAATTCATGAGTTTGTTTGTTTTTATCTTGTCCTACTTTGTTGAATAGCAGTGCAATATTTGCTAGCTTTCCCTCTGTTAGGACCCTTGTACAATGTAAGAAATTTTATAAAATCACAACCAATGCATCCATCCTCTCTGAAGGCACCTCTTTTTAAGGTTAGAAAGTAGCCTCTTGGGTCCAGTGATTTGTGTCCCTTTTGTCCCTATAGTTTTCCATGCTGATTTAAGTATTTTAACTTCCTTATTGTAATGCACCCTTTGATTCTTGGTCATTTTGACCATATGTTTTGGATGTTCTACTGTGAATTTAGGTACCAAATACTTGGTTGGTGTCTGTCATTTCCCTATCTTCCCCCTATGATTTCTTTCATGTTAGCTTGTCTGGGAGCAGGTTTACTTTTGCTTCCATTTTGCTTACTTGTGAGAACTTGCAATCTGTTTTGATATTTCTTGCTATTTTGCACTTGTGTGACTTTATTTCTCCTTTTTAAAACGAATTTTTGAACATCCTTTGCTGATTTCACAATTGTTCCAAAGCCACAGGCTCACTATTATACTTTGTGTGTGACATGATAAGCCTATTTTGAGGCTGCATTTGAAGCCAAAGCTCCCACTAATTGGAACACCATACCTGTCAGTCATAGTCATAGAGATGTACAGCATGGAAACAGACCCTTCGGTCCAACCCGTCCACGCTGACCAGATATCCCAACCCAATCTAGTCTCACCTGCCAGCACCCGCCCATATTCCTCCAAACCCTTCCTATTCATATACCCATCCAAATGCCTTTTAAATATTGCAATTGTACCAGCCTCCACCACTTCCTCTGGCAGCTCATTCCATACACGTACTACCCTCTCCGTGAAAAAGTTGTCCCTTAGGTCCCTTTTATTTCTTTCCCATCTCACCTTAAACCTATGCCCTCTAGTTTTGGACTCCCCAACCCCAAGGAAAAGACTTTGTCTATTTATCCTATCGATGCCCCTCATAATTTTGTAAACCTCTATAAGGTCACCCCTCAGCCTCCGATGCTCCAGCAACAACAGCCCAGCCTGTTCAGCCTCTCTCTGTAGCTCAGATCCTCCAACCCTGGCAACAGCATGTTCAGTCATAAAACATTGCAGATCTAATTCACAACAAATGACAAAACATTTACGTCTTAGGAAAAAATGGTGCTGCCCAGACGTTTCAAGGTTGGAAGGTCTAGAATGTCCCTAGGAAAATTAAATGTTCTGATTATCAAGGTTTTAATCCTTTGGAATGCTGGATTGAGCCAACCGATCATGTCAGAGAGGTTCATATATCATGTGAATGAGAGTGTGATTCTTTCATGAAGTTATATTTGATTCTCAGTATTTTCTACGAAAATAGATGCTTTACTTGATGTCTTCTGTGCATGCGCAATGGAATAACAACAACGGAGATTCCTTCTGCAACAGATTGACTTCACATAGACTTCATATGACATGCATGTACAAACAGCTGCCAGTAGCCAAACTTAATGGCACTGTCTATGGAGCACACTTCAAAACTTAACTCCTTCAGTCAATCATTGCTGAATTACTTTTCCTGTGGTGATTGTTTCTCAATGGACTTTCATTGAAAATTGTTCAAAATGTATCACTGTTAAACTATCTGTAACTTTTTAATCCATTTACTCAATTCAAGTTGGCTTTATGCCTATGTAATTTGCTTCCCAAAGTAAGCTTTCTTTTAGACATAAGCATGTCACTGAAATTGAATATGAATAAATCTACATGCACTTCTAAATGAATTCTATCATTAAGGTGACTCTGGCTTATATGTTACTTTACTGTGTGATTACTAATTTAACTGTACCACATTACGGAATGCAAAATCTGAAATGTGTGTCTTGATTGGTGTATTCTGGGAAACCGTCTTGAGCTCTTCCATGAACTCATTTTCCAACCTATCTTTGCCAATTTGCTTTGTGAAGCACCAATTCCTGTGTAAGTTGTAAATGCTAAAGGGTGTCTGTGTTCTAGTTCTTGATTCATTGTCTTACTTGCAGCCTCTGTTTTTAATATGTAGCTCCAGAATATTTCTAATTCAGATGGATGTGAAGAAAATACCCAGGAACTAGTGCAGCTGGAGAGAAAAAGCATAAAGTATATTTGCATGATGGAAATAAAATTGATAAATTATGGCATGTGTTGTAAAGGTATTGGGATTGCTGAAGAATTTGACCAAGATGTAACAGGTGAGAAATATATAGGAACTTGCATTTTAAGCTCTAAACAAATATCTTTTTTTTGATATTATCAAGAATGATATTGGTCAATATATCACTTGCTACCATTCCACAATACTATCATTATGTACCATCTGTCTATAAGGATAATTTCAACAATAGAGTCTTTTCTCAATGTCTATTTTAAATTTGTATTTTGGGATAGAATCTTAACTTAACCTCCTGACTTGGATTAAAAAGATATTTCAAACTGAGGTAAACAGGAACTTCCATTCATAGTGAGAAAAACACAAAATCTGGTTGCTGTTAACCTTTGAATATAAATCCTTTAAAACATACAGGAGCTTACTTTATTTAAATACTGTGATGATTATATTTTATTACCATTGTGGGCTTACAAAATGCCATTTCTGCACATTGCTAAATTACTTAAAATGCAGTTAACCTTTACAGGTGTTATATATAATATATACATCTTTCTTCAAATCTGTACTGGAACTTCAAAGAGAAAAGCAAGTTTTTTTCTACTGCAAGAAAGTATAAAAACAGCCTCATCCAAATTGTGTTTACAATGGACCAGCTGAGGTGCATCTCAATGTCATGGGTTTTGGTCAAGATCCTGTATGTATATATTTTAGCTAAATAATTTACATTCTTTTCTGTTAATACTCTCCCCAAGCCTGATGTATGTGGTAAATGTCATTAGTTGCTGCACTTGGTGAAACTAAATTAACCTTTTATGCTGTAGGTTTTCAGGTTAACTGAATCATACCTGTGCTGCTCAATTGGTTATGTGTGAAATTTGACAATGAGCTTTTGACCTTTCTTTGTCTTCCTCCGATTCTTGCTCCTATTACCGTGCTAATATTTCAATCTATTCAATCTCTCTTTCTTTCAGTCTTTCACCCTTTCTTAACATAATCTTGCTATAAAGAAGGTTTTAATTGATAGTATCTCCAACGGCAACAACATAAATAACATGAAATACAGCTATCCAAAACACTAGATATCAACGTAATCAGAGGATTCTTAGACTTAGACTTAGACTTAGACTTACAGTGTGGAAACAGGCCCTTCGGCCCAACAAGTCCACACCGACCCGCCAAAGCGCAACCCACCCCTACCCCTACATTTACCCCTTACCTATCACTACGGGCAATTTAGCTTGGCCAATTCACCTGACCCGCACATCTTTGGACTGTGGGAGGAAACCGGAGCACCCGGAGGAAACCCACGCAGACACGGGGAGAACGTGCAAACTCCACACAGTCAGTCGCCTGAGTCGGGAATTGAACCCAGGTCTACAGGCGCTGTGAGGCAGCAGTGCTAACCACTGTGCCACCGTGCCGCCCAAAATTGTAGCCAGTAAACCTCTGACAAATATAGTGGCTAAAATACAGCTGTGGGAGTGATAATGCAAGAAATAGAAAAACAAACTGTAAAACAGTAAAGGTTAATGAGTGAGTGAAGGGCATAAGAACAGATTGTGATCTAAAGTAAGAATCGATGCATGATAGGAGGAAACATGAGTGTAGAGTTAGTTCCCCGAGAATTGCAAGGGGCAAAAAACAAAAGATGTGGAATGGTTTCAGGTCTGGTGCTAGGGGGCAGAAGTTCTTGGTTATGAAAACACCATTTGGGGTCAGGACATTCATTTAAAATGAAGATTTGATTTTGATTTCAGCATCTTAACTCATGAATAGGGTAATTAAATACTAAATATATGAATAAATATTTTATCTGTGTTTTAATTTTAGCTGTGACTGGGATATAGAGAAGTACCAGGATTACCTTTATTTGTTAGATTTATTTTTGGGTACTGTTTAATGGTTCAGCTTTGCAGAAAGATAATTGGCATATCAGGAATTATATTGTGGTCATTAATCACAAACCCAGGAAGAACTGGGGGGAAAAAGTGTATTAAGAGTGGATCTTACTTATGAGGCTTTTTGTGATTTGATTCGTGGCAAAAGAGTTTCCAGCAGATTCAGTTCCACCAACATTGTTCTTGCTATATGAACTGTACCCACCCCATGCTTTAAGCAAAACCACCTCTAATGCTAAAAATGAATAATAGAAACAGACTGATAGATATTCTGCAATGATGTTTGAAGTGTTTGAACAGTGCAACAGAAATGTAATATTAAATGTTTCTAAAGGAAGATGCTTTGGATGTCATTGATACATTTCTGGAATTATGCTTATAGTTAGTGCTGTAAACAAATTCTGCTTGGATCCTAACTTTCACTTATGCCCATCTTCACTTTTCGCCCTTGTGCTTGCTAACTAATGCTGGCTACTCGTTCAGTATCACTTTGATTTTAAACATTCTCATTTTTGTTTCATTTCCTTCTCTGTTCTCGCCTCTGCAGGCTGCGGAGATCTTTGTGCTTCTTCAGTTTGGATGCCCTGCGCGTTTTTAATGCTCCACCACCGGACACTGTGCCTTCAGCAGTCTAGACCCTTAATCTCTGAAATTCCCTCTCTGAGTCCCTATTCCTCTCTACCCTCCTTAAAACATACTTCTTTGAATAAACTTTGAGTTATTTGACCTAATACCATCTTGTGTGACTGTATCAAACTCCTTTGCAGCAGTCACAACTTTTTACTACATTGATGGTGCAATATAAATGTAAATTGTTAAGTTGATTTAGGCACTACTGCTAACATAGTAATGCAAGGAGAACCCAAGTAGGTTTAGTAGTGTATGGACATCTGTTCTAAGCAAGGATCACTGGACCCAAAACATTAACTTTGATTTCTCTTCACAGATGTTGCCAGACCTGCTGAGCTTTTCCAGTGACTTGTGTTTTTGTTTTAGATTTACAGCTAACGCAGTTCTTTTAATTTTTACGGTCTTGTGTGAGGATTGGAATTAAAGTTCAGAAGCTAACACCACAGTGTAAACTACAATGCAAAGTGTACAATGAATGCAGTAGCAAATGATTCGGTTCATTGAAGTATCTCTTACAATGGGAGTAAAATTTTCAATTAATTTTATAGAAACTAGAATTTAGAATGCACATGCTTGTGAAAATCAGTAATTGGTTGCAAGTGGCAATCCTGTCAGTGGACCCATAATGATAGCATCTTTGGTTTTATTAAGGAATTGCTTGAAGTTTTGTTTTGATACTCACCCTAAATCTGGAAAGCTGAAGGCATAAAGGAACGGGGTGTGGTTGTGAATAATTTCCCTTCTGCCAAATATTTGAGGTTCCATTGACTCAATTTGTCACATTCAAGATTAAAGCTTAATCATACTGTTAATCCCTTTAAAACAGATAACTAATCTGGATTAATACACTACACAGTTTGAAACTAGCACTCTTATGTTCTTTTATTTGCTGTCTGTGGTCTTACTGTGTGTAATTGTAAAAGATATTACTCTTCCAAAATGGTCAGAGATTTGATATGCTTTGGGACTTCAGATCATGAGAGGATTTATTTGAGTTCTTCCAAATATGTCTGCAGCAGTATATTGTTAATCAAATATTCCTGATCATCTGAACACTCCATTATTAATCTTTAATTCTCTTGTAGATCCACTCAATTTTACCTTGAAAGTTGGAAGGGCTCAAAAGGCTGCTACACAGAAAGCTTTATCAGATGCATTTCAGAAGATCTTCATTGTTGTCCTGGGTAAACTTCTGTAACTTTTCCAAATTATTAGCTTTTTGTTTATGTGATTAGTAGCAGTGCAGAACAGATTTTATTCAAAATGGCTTGAGTCTTCATGCAACAGGTGAATACTGAGTGATAAAAAGTCTACCAACATTGGGGAAAAGTTGACTTTGAAACTGTTGTTCAATAAAGGCAAAGATAAATGCCTGTTCAGGGGCTTCTTTTTCTCAATTATCAACACATACGACTTCATTGTCAATGTGCTTGATGTCAGACACCAAATAAGTATTGAGACACTCATGGATGCACTCATTAAAGAAATGTAACGTTCAAGCTCTTTTCTCCTCCTTTTTTCTTGAGCTGACTTCAGGTTGGTGTGGGGTTTTAGAACTGGCCTCCCCTGCTAAGTGTCTATTCTCCATTTCTGAGCTTAAAAATGTTGAGTTCAGCATTTTATTTAACCCGAGAAGTCATCATATGGTTAAACCATATACCATTCTTCCCAGACTTGTTCAATACTGATAAAGATTTTCCCCTCCCTATTCCAGGATACGGGGGTCATATAGTAGGCATGATGAATTCTGATAGAACTGAAAAGCCCTGGTATCTATGCGACAACCTGCCTGGCTGAAGCAACAAAACAATTGGAAAACCTTTTCAATCCACGTGCTTGAGAATATGATTTACCATAGATTGTACTTTTATTTTATTCCTGTATGGGAAGTCGGCATCACTGGCAGGGCCAGCATTTATTGCTTATTTGTAATTGTTCTAGTGAACACAAGAATTAACAAGGAGTATTCACCCCGATAAGCTTGTTTTGTCATTTAATAAGATCATGACTGATCGAACTGTGGCTGCAACTCCCAAGTTCCTGCCTGCCTCCCTTTATTGATAAAAAAAATCTAACTCCGTCTTGAAGATATTCAATGATGTAGCCTCCACTGCTCTCTGAGGAAGAGAATTCCTTCAGTTAAGACTGAGATGAATAGCGCTATTCATCTCAGTCTTAACTGAAGGATCCTAATTTTTAAACTGCGTCCTAAATTATAGATTTCCTCAGGTTTTTGTATGTTCTGATAAGATCACTTCTCAATCTTTAATCTCTTAAGTATAGGTTCAATCTGCTCAACTTTCCCTCCTAAGGTAACCCTCAACCTAGAAATGAATCAAGTGAACCCTCTCTGAATGGCTCCCACTGCATTAGGATCCTCTCCTCATCAGGAGAGAGGATCCAAATGTCAAGTTGCCCAACACCCAACTTGAGCCTTTCTGTCCTTTTTGGAAGCTTATTTTTCTCCCTGAATGACAAAATAAGTATGAAATGGGTGGCATAACTGTTATTCAGATGTGGCAGCAATTTGTGAATTTAGATATTTTCTAATTAACCTGTTCAGAGATGTTATCTGGAGCAGATGGGACTTGAGCCTGCTGGCTCAACAGTATCTGTGTCACATGACCTTTAATTTCTTGCTCTATACTGAATGCTCCTTGCAAGAACTGCTAACAATTCTTTTATCTTCCTAATCACATGTTGTACCTACATACCAACTTATAGTCATTCATTTCTTCTTGGAGGAATTGAGTACATTGCAGGCCACTTCAGATGGTAGGTAGTATCGACCACATTGCTGTCTATGGGTTTGGAGTCTCGGATGAGCCAAGAACATGAGATTTTCTTCCTTGAAGACCATTAGAGAATCATATGGGTTAGTTTTGATTAGTAGTTACCTTAGCCCAGACCATTTGTCTATTAGTGTAATAATATAACCATTATGCTACTGTTCTCTACACATATAAAACATTTTTAAGCATCTTTTGATCAATATTTTCATTTAGCCCTTTTTGCCTTGATCCTCCTCTGTAAGCACAGTAGAAATTGTGCATCACTAACTCAAGTATGAAAAAGAACATCATTCATGAAGGCCATTTTTGATTTGGCATTCAAGGCAAAGCTTACATTGCTATCAGTGAACCCTGATAACCCTTACTAAGCAAACAGAATTCCCTATGGTAGACTGTCTTTTATTTTCAACTACACCAGTTATTTTACTACACAACCTTACTGTGTTATTTATATGATGGTGTTCAGGGACTGGGTCTGCAAGAACAAGGCACTCAATGCAATGGGTTATTAATGGTACTCTGCCATAAAATTTCAGAACCTTGTAGATTTGGTTGCATTGAAGGTGTGACTGAGAATATAATAGGCTGGCAACTTCATTACCCTGGGGCCTGGGAAAGGAACAAAACAGGTCTTATTATGACATATTTTTACAAGATGAAAGATTAGAGATAATTTTGAACATTTAGAAAAATTTATTTATTCATTTTGTGGGACATGGTTGTTGCTAGCTGACTAACATTTATTGCCCATCGCTAGTTGCACTTGAGAAGGTGGTGGTGGGGTGCTGCCTTCTTGAACTGCTGCAGTCCACCTTTTGTGGGCTGACTCACAATGCCATTAAAGAGGGAATTCCAGGATTTTTACCCAGCAACAGTGAAGGAAGGGTGATATATTTCCAGGTCAGGGTGGTATGTGGCTTGGAGGGAAACTTGAATGTGGTGGTGTTCCCGTATATCTGCTGCATTTGTCCTTCTACATGAAGTTGGTCGTGAGTTTGGAAAGTGCTATCTGAGAATCTTTGAATTTCTGCAGTGCATTATGTAGATAATACACATAGCTGCCACTAAGCATCAGTGGTGGAGGGAGTGTATGTTTGTGGATGTACTGCCAATCAGGTGGGCTGCTTTGTCCTGGATGGTGTCAAGCTTCTTGACTGTTGTTGGAACTGCACTCATCCAGGCAAGTGGGGAGTATCCCATTACACTCCTGACTTGTGCCTTGTATATGGTGGACAGGCTTTGGGGAGTCAGGAGGTCAATTACTTGCTGCAGTGTTCCTTGCCTTTGACCTGCTCTTATCACTGTGTTTATGTCATGAATCCAGTTGAGTTTCTGGTCGATGATAACTTCCACAATGTAGATAGTGGGGGAATTCAGTCATAGTAACACTATTGAATGACAAGGAGCAGTGGTTAGATTGTCTCTTATTGGTGATGGTCATAACCTTGCATTTGTGTGGCACGAATTTTATTTGCCACTTGTCAGCCCAAGCCTAGATGTTGTCAAGATCTTGTGAAGCAGCTGAAGATGGCTGGGCCGAGGACACTATGAACTCCTGCAGAGCTGTCCTGGAGCTGAGATAACTGAGCACCAACAATCACGATCGTCTTTCTGTATGTTATGTGTGACTCCAACCATCAGAGTTTGCCTTGTGATGCCATTGATTCCAATTTTGCTAGGCTTCCTTGATGCCACACTTTGTCAAATACAGCCTTAATGTCAAGTGTTGTCACTGTCACCTCACCTTTGGAATTCAGCTCTTTTGTCCATGTATGACGCAAAGCTGTAATGAGATCAGGAGCTAATTGACTCTGGAGAAACCTAAACTGGGCATTACTGAGTAGGTGCTACTTGAATGCACTGTTGATGACACTTTACATCACTTAACTGATGATCAACTGATGATGTGGGTGGTAACTGGCCCAGGTTGGATTTGTCCTACTTTTTATGTATAGGGCATACCTGGGCAATTTTCCACACAGTTGGGTAGAGGCCAGTGTTGTAGCTGTACTAGAAGAACTTGGTTATGGGAGTGGCAAGTTCTGGAGCACAGGTCTTCAATACTATTGCCAGCATATTATCAGAGCCCTAAGTCTTTGCTTGTCTCTCTTTGCTTGTATCTATGTCTGCTTGTTTTTATGTAGATTAGTTTCCCTACAGCATGGAAACAGGTCCTTCGGCCCAACAAGTCCACACCGACCCTCCAAAGAGTAACCCACCCAGACCCATTCCCCATATTTACCCCACTAATGCATCTAACACTATGGGTAATTTAGCATGGTCAGTTCACCTAACCTGCACATCGTTGGATTGTGGGAGGAAACCAGAGCACCTGGAGGAAACCCCCGCAGGCGCGGGGAGGATATGCACACTCAACACAGACAGTTGCCCAAGGCAGGAATTGAACCTGGCTCCCTGGCGCTGTGAGGCAGCAGTGCTAGCCACTGTGCCACACCGTGTTGAAATGACACTGAAGGTTGTTGCTTTCAAAAACAAACAAATGTTACAGTAGAATTACATGCTGAAAAACAGCATTCAGCCTTGAGCCAATCAGTACCATTCATGCACACAATTGCCAGGCAATGCCATCTCCAACAGGAAAGAATCTAACCATCTCCCCTAGAGGTTCAACAGAATTTCCATACTGAACTCTCTATGTTCAACGCCCTGACCTTACCATTATCCTGGGAATTCTGTGGCAAATTAATTATCTCTTGACTCCTCAAAGCTTGTCCATAAACTACAAGTTGAGAGTATGATGGACTACTCTCCACTTGCCTGGATGTGTGCAATTGCAGCAACACTCAGAAACTCAACATCCAGGACAAAGCAGCCCACTCAGTTAGCACACTGTTCAGTTCTATCCCTCCACTGGTGCATACTTCAAAGTATTGCATAACATCTACAAAGTGAGCTACAGCAACTCACCACACCCCTTTTGACAGCAGCTCCAATACTGGACCTTTATTAGCTAGAATGACAAGCAACCATCTTCGGAATATCTCCACTTGGAGGTTCTATGTGGTCCCCCAACATCCTGAATTGAAACTGTTATGGGTTAAATCACTGTTGCTGGGTCAGAATCTTAGAACCATTTTATAAAAGCACTTAGTGTACCTATACCACATGGATTGCAGTGGTTCAAGAAAGCAACTTGCCATCACCTGAGTAGCAATAAATGGTAGCTTTAAATGAAATTTTTTTTTAAAAATCACAGAAAATGCAGGTTTGATGCAAGCATTTAAAAGGATGACTTCTCTAAGTGGAAAATAATTTGAGCGATAGGAGGTATGTGGATATTTGAGCAAATTATTAACCCCCATTGGTCTCATAGTGCAAGTCTAGTTCTCTTTGGGGGTTGGAGAATCATTTCCTATAAGTTCTTTGACTGATACTTGTTTGAGTTACTTCTGATGGCATGACTTTGACAGGATGAAAGTGATGGAATAATTAATTTTCTCCTTAATTTTCTTGCATTCATTGAATCCTATGTTGAGATGCTGTTTATTATTTTCCAGCAACTGTAGATTTAACTTTCCCTTCCTTTCTGTTTATTGTAGGGAATGGGAAGGTGTCTCTGCAATGGAGTTCAGAACACAATGAAACTGACTGTTTCACAGAGGATGAACTTCAAACACAACTGCAGGTACAATCACTGGTAGATCAAGATTGGAAAATGTCTTTGAAAATTGGAAAATATGTTTCCTTTTTATCACAATGCAATAAAATGTCTTTTATATGTATTAATTCATTTGTGCATGTCATGTGGATGTCACTGGCTGGATAAGCATTTATTTCTGATCACCAGTTGCCTTTGAGAAATGATGTTGAGCTGCTTTCTTGAGCCGTTGCAATCCATTGGCTGTAGATGGACCCACAGTGCAATAGGAAGGGAGTTCTAGATCCAGTGACACTGAAGGAATAATGATATATTTGTAAGTCAGGATGATGCATTACTTGGAGTGGAACTTTTAAACAGTGGCTTCAGAAGTAACTGCTGTCCTTCTCAATGATGATACATTTGTAAGGTGCTGTCTAAGGAATCTGGATGCATTTCTGCAGTGCATCTTATGGATGGTACTGAGTGTCATGGTGGACAGAGTGAATGTTTGCAGATATGGTGATAACCCAGTGCTTTGTTCTGGAGCTCTTTGAATGTTGGTGAAGGTGCATTCATCCAGGCAAAAAGGAAATGTTTCAGTATACCCCAGACTTCTGCCTTACAAATGGTGGAAAGGTCTTGGGAGTGAGAGGTTGACATAGATCGCTGATCTCTGAACTGCTCTATATTCGTAGTTTCATAGTAATATAAATAGGGGTATGCTATTTGGTCTGTCGAGCCTGATTATTGATTAAGATCATGACTGATATATTCATTATCTCAACTCTTCCTACCTGCATTATCCCCATAACCCTTAATTCCCCAACCACGCAAAAACCCAGCCAACTGTGTCTTGAATACATTTAGTGGGCGGCACGGTGGCACAGTGGTTAGCACTGCTGCCTCGCAGCGCCAGACACCCGGGTTCAATTCCCGCCTCAGGCGCCTCTCTGTGTGGAGTTTGCACATCCTCCCCGTGTCTGCGTGGGTTTCCTCCGGGTGCTCCGGTTTCCTCCCGCAATCCAAAAATGTGCAGGTTAGGTGAATTGGCCATGCTAAATTACCCGTAGTGTTAGGTGTAGGGGAATTGGTCTGGATAGGTTGCGCTTCGACGGGTTGGTGTGGACTTGTTGGACCGAAGGGCCTGTTTCCACACTAAGTAATCTAATCTAACCTAATGAAGCTGCCTCTGCTGCTTCCTTGAGCAGAGAATTCCATAGATTCACTACTCTCTAAATAGCTAATCCAGTTCCATTTCTGGTAAATGGTAATTCTCATGATAATGCAAGTGAATTCCAAGGAACGATGGCTAGATTCTCTCTTGTTAGAGATGTTCATTGCCTTGGAAGATTTTTTTAATTGATTCCCTCACCACCTGCTACAGAGCTGCGTTTGCAGCTATCTTTAGGATTGAACCAGCTTGGTCAGTGATGGTGCTGCTGCTGCTGAGCCATTTTTAGTTGTGTACACTGAAGTCCTGCACGCAGGGTTGCAAGGGCTCAGTACTTAGTGCTTTCTCCAAGTGCTGTTCACCATGGATATTCTACTGACTCATCAGCTGAAGGGAGCAGGGATAGGGAATTACTGCTGCTCTGAGAAATATTTAAAGTTCAGCATTCAATTTTGCAGTACGCTTACATAAGTCTCTGGACTTGTCTCTTAACAGGTAAATGACATTTCACGGAGTCAGTTTGAACATGAGGGACAAGAAGAAATTCTTTCTGATTTGAGTTTTACTACAGAAAGTATGGAAGGCACGGAGACGTGAAGGCACTAAAACCTTCAAGAACTTCTGACATCTTTTGAGGACAAATGCATGACGTAAACATTGTGTTAACTTTGTTAAATCTCAGCTAGGAAATTGCTTTTGAAAAATTGGAAGCACACATTGTCATTAATGATCTGACAATTTACTTTAATAATTACACTGAAGATATTAAGTCTACAAAGAATGTAGAAAATACTGCCAAGGTAACCATCATTGTATTCCTGCAATATGCCAGTGGTTTTAAAGATTTTTTTTCCACAGCAGTATATTTGCACAAGTTGATTCCCCATGTGGAATGTTGGTTAGTTGAGTTGATTAACTGGTGAGACATAGGTCAGATTAGTACCAACATTGCACAGAATGGGGTTTGTTCCCCTTTCTGGCTGAGTTAGATTAGGGTCCAGCTTCTCACCTTCTCCATAATAAACGTTCTGGCACTTTAGTAATCATTTGTTGAATAACAACAAGGACCTGCCTTTGCATAGAGGACTCAAGAAGATGGAGATTCTGTATGTGTGACACTTTGTAACTTTTAAGCTTGAAAAATAAAATTTATCCACAAACACTATGAAGTACTACTGACTGCAGGAAGTATCTGTTGTGGTGAAGCTGAGATTTTCCTCACTCCAAAACAGCCCTTAAGACCATAAGACATAGGAGTGGAAGTAAGGCCATTGAGTCCACTCCGCCATTCAATCATGGCTGATGGGCATTTCATCTCCACTTACCCGCATTCTCCCCGTAGCCCTTAATTACTCGAGACAACAAGAACCTATCAAACTCTGCCTTGAAGACACCTAGCGTCCCAGCCTCCACTGCACTCTGCAGCAATGAATTCCACAGGCCCACCACTCTCTGGCTGAAGAAATGTCTCCGCATTTCTGTTCTGAATTGACCCCCTCTAATTTTAAGGCTGTGTCCACGGGTCCTAGTCTCCTCACCTAACGGAAACAATTTCCTAGCGTCCAACCTTTCCAAGCCATGTATTATCTTGTACGTCTCTATTAAGTCTCCCCTTAATCTTCTAAACTCCAATGAATACAATCCCAGGATCCTCAGCCGTTCCTCATATGTTCGACCAACCATTCCAGGGATCATCCGTGTGAATCTCCGCTGGACACGTTCCAGTGCCAGTATGTCCTTCCTGAGGTGTGGGGACCAAAACTGGACACAGTACTCCAAATGGGGCCTAACCAGAGCTTTATAAAGTCTCAGTAGCACAATGGTGCTTTTATATTCCAACCCTCTTGAGATAAGTGACGACATTGCATTCGCTTTCTTAATCACGGACTCAACTTGCAGGTTTATCTTTAGAGAATCCTAGACTAGCATTCCCAGATCCCTTTGTACTTTGGCTTTACGAATTTTCTCACCATTTAGAAAGTAGTCTATGCTTTTATTCTTTTTTCCAAAGTGCACAACCTCACATTTGCTCACGTTGAATTCCATCAGTCATTTCCTGGACCACACTCCCAAACTGTCTAGATCATTCTGTTGCCTCCCCACTTCCTCAGTACTACCTGCCTGTCCACCTAACATCGTATCATCTGCAAATTTCACTAGAATGCCCCCAGTCCCTTCATCCAAATCATTAATATATAATGTGAACAGCTGTGGCCCCAACACTGAACCCTGCGGGACATCGCTCGTCACCGGCTGCCATTCCAAAAAAGAACCTTTTATCCCAACTCTCTGCCTTCTGTCAGACAGCCAATCCTCAATCCATCCCAGTAGCTCACCTCGAACACCATGGGCCCTCACCTTGCTCAGCGGCCTCCCGTCTGGCACCTTATCAAAGGCCTTTTGGAAGTCTAGATAGACCACATCCACTGGGTTTCCCTGGTCTAATCTACTTGTCACCTCTTCAAAGAATTCCAACAGGTTTGTCAGGCATGACCTCCCCTTACTAAATCCATGTTGACTTGTTCTAATCAGACTCTGCTCTTCTAAGAATTTAGAAACCTCATCCTTAATGATGGATTCTAGAATTTTACCAACAACCGAGGTTAGGCTAATTGGCCTATAATTTTCCACCTTTTGTCTTGATCCTTTCTTGAACAAGGGGGTTACAACAGCAATCTTCCAATCCTCTGGGACTTTCCCTGGCTCCAGTGAGTCTTGAAAGATCTCAACCAATGCCTCCGCTATTTCCTCAGCCACCTCTCTCAGAACTCTAGGATGTATCCCATCGGGGCCAGGAGATTTATCAATTTTAAGACTTTTTAGCTTTTCTAGCACTATCTCTTTTGTAATGGCAACCATACTCAACTCAGCCCCCTGACTCCCTTTAATTGTTGGGATATTACTCATGTCTTCCACTGTGAAAACTGACGCAAAGTACTTGTTAAGTTCTCCTGCTATTTCTTTATCTCCCATCACTAGGCTTCCAGCATCAGTTTGAAGTGGCCCAATGTCTACTTTTGCCTGTCGTTTGTTTCTTATGTATTGAAAGAAACTTTTGCTATCATTTCTAATATTACTGGCTAGCCTACCTTCATATTTGATCCTCTTCTTCCTTATTACTCTCTTTGTTATCCTCTGTTTGTTTTTGTAGCCTGCCCAACCTTCTGATTTCCCACTGCTCTTGGCCACTTTATAGGATCTCTCTTTTTCTTTAATACATTTCCTGACTTCCTTTGTCAGCCATGGTTGTCTAATCCCTCCCCGGATAATCTTTCTTTTCTTGGGGATGAACCTCTGTACAGTGTTCTCAATTATACCCACAAACTCCTGCCATTTTTGCTCTACTGTCTTCCCCGCTAGCCGCTGTTTCCAGTCTATTTTTGTCAGTTCCTCTTTCATGCCCTCATAATTACCTTTATTTAACTGTAACACCATTACATCCGATTTTGCCTTCACTCTTTCAAACTCCAGACTGAACTCTACCATATTATGATCGCTGCTTCCTAAGGGTTCCCTTACTTTAAGATCTTATAAAGTCTGGTTCATTGCAAAGCACTAGGTCCAGAATAGCCTGCTCCCTTGTGGGCTCTATGACAAGCTGTTCCAAAAAGCCAATCCTGTAAGCATTCCATGAATTCCCTTTCTTTGGATCCACTAGCAACATCATTTACCCAGTCCACCTGCATATTGAGAACAAGCAGTTGTCAAGAAAGTATAAAAAATGCAATTTCTGGAAAGTAACTTTCCAAACACTTTCATGATTAAATTTGTTCAGGTTTATTGCCCAATTTTTTTTAACCACAACCAGGCATTAAAACTCAGGTTTAAAAGGCATCATACTTTTTAGTTAACAGTAACAACTTCAGAAAAAATGAAAACAATCATTCAATTTAAATAAACAAATTGTTAACATCTTAATTTGGCAGGTGTCACTTCACTGACATTTATCAGTATGTTCTGTTTAATATTCATATTTATCATGTTTGTACTGAACATTCCCAAAATCTAGGTGAGCAATTGGATAGATACAATTGACAAGATTTTCCAATATGCATTTATGTGGTTGTTTATTAATTAGGTGAGCAATTGGCTAGATACAATTGACAAGATTTCCAATATGCATTTATGTGGTTGTTTATTAATTATGTCTCTCTAAAAAGGGACATCTACGCTCAGTTGAAATAGTGTTCAAATTAGCAACCTACTCCTCTTGTTAGACCATTTTCTGCCCAAGACTGTTAGCATAATTGGAGTTTGCACAGTAAGTGATTAACCTAACCAAGAGGAAAGACTTTCTTCTTAATAGAGTCATACAGCATGGAATCAGACCCTTCAGTTCAACTATTCCATGCTGACCATATTCCCAAACTAAAGATGTGCAGGTCAGGTGAATTTGCCATGCTAAGTTGCCCATAGTGTGAGGTGCATTAGTCAGAGGTAAATGGGTCTGGGTGGGTTACTCTTTGGAGGGTCGGTGTGGACTTGTTGGGCCGAAGGGCCTGTTTCACGCTGTAGAGAATCTAAACTAGTCCAATTGCTGGCTTTTGGCTCACATCCCTCCAAAGATATCCTACCTCTGTATTTATCTGTACTTATATCTACTGCTTCCTCTGGCATTTCATTCCACACATGAACCACCCTCTACATTATAAAAAAATTGTCCTTCATGCCTGTGGGAAATGATCTGCCACCTGGCCTACCCATAGTAGGCCCACATAGAACATAGGAAAGCAAATTTGGCAAAACTATACCAGAAACACCTAGAATGACTCAGCAGTGACCAAACAGGCTGACAAGTTAAACAAGCCAGCACTCGCGGACAAGGGAATACACTGCAGCGGACAGCTGAAACTGACACCCGGAAGCGGCAAGGACAGACCACTATAAATACCGGAAGAAACATCAAAGAAGCGCTTCGCAGGAGGCTCCAAAGCACTGATGATGTCGCCTAGCCAGGGGACGAAACGTTTGCAACAAAAACTTCCAGCTCGGCGAACAGAACCACAACAAGGGAATACACTTCCCAAGACACACTAACAATACCCGGTCAACACAGCTGTCCCAAAGCCCCGAGGGCAGTCTCATTACACAGCAATACCAAAGCCACACAAAGGACAGGTCAGACGGAGAGGCACCTGAGGACCTTGCTCCCAAGGACAGGAACAATGGAAGCACCTTACTGTTTCAAAAGAGACGTTCTCACCTACCTGCAAAGAAAGCTGGAATCTCCTGATCCCATCAAGAACTCATTGATACCGTCAGGATGTTACATTGTATCGACAATCAGGACATTCTTCTGATAACTTTTTCAATTATTATTGTAACTGGATTACTTAATTTCCAAAAGCATTGTATCTTTTCCCATTTTAATTAACCTTATTGTACAAGATTCCTATAAAACCTGGCTTCATCCTTAGCTCGAGGATGAGAATTCTCAGCTACCTGGACAGACTGTCTGTGCTGTTTCAGCTTAGTCAATTTTTCTTCCGTGACATCACTGTACTAATAAACTGTTGTTAATTTCACTTCGAGTGCTTTGCAATCTCGAATTGATTGGGCTACTGTCTTTTTAAAGATTTTCTTCTCTCAACTTCAAAATATTCCCCCTAGCTTTGAACTCCCTCACCCTAGAGAAAGGACCTTTGCTATTCACTTTATGCCCCTCACAAGCCTCTTAGGTCATCCCTCAACCTCCTACACTCCAGTGAAAAAAGTGCCAACCATCCAGCCTAATTTTTATAACTCAAACTCTCCATTCTCAGTAACATCATGGGATATTCAAAAATGTAATGTACTTACAGGTTGATTGGTATTTTAGTTCAGACAACATGGTAGATTTGGGTTTTTTTTGTGTGTTTTATGACTGGGAAACTTAGTTTAGTAGATGCACTTCCATTGTTGGCTGTTATGACTGGATTTGTAGGATTGTCTCAATGTTTAGAGGATACTGGAGAACAGGAGCAGCTGGCATAGAAAAGGAGGGCACCATTCATAGCTTCTACTGAGCTCCATCACCTTCTGCAGCCTCAATCCAGAGTGTGGATAGTGTTATGACCTGCCTTCAAGGGCACTAACCTTCAGTCTTGATTTCACTGGCATTTGCCATATTGATGTCAGGAACGTATCTTTGTTTTCAGCTATAATGACCAGATCCCAGGCAAGACTTGCTAAATGTTTACAGATTCACATGAATAACCACACTGTTGATCTCCTGCATGAGGACAGTGGAACTGGCTCCCGATCTGTATTCGCTGGTTGGTTCCAACGAAGTTAATTTGAGTAGAATACCTTTCCTTATGAATACCATTCCCCAAATGAACTAATAATACGTGACAATAAATTCAAATCAATGTTTTGTAAGAAATCAATTTAACCAGGCTTTCTTTAAATTAAGAAAAATAATGCATTAATTACTATAGTGTATTTACAAGTTTATTACTACATAAATATTAACACTCCATATATGCACATAGCTTAGAATTAAGAGGTGAGTCTTAAATGATACAAGCAATAAAAAATGTATGTACAGATCAGTGTTTAATTTGTTTGTAGAGTGGATGGTTGAATATTTCAGCCATTGTACTGGGGATTATTGGTAGCATTGGCATTGATAGTTGATTTTTGAGATTCTCGTGTTTGAAGGCTGATTGAAATGTCTTTGTCCTGATTTTAAAAAAAATGACTAGTTTGCAGGATTTTTATTTAGAGGGGATCTTTGCCTACAATACAGGGTAACTAAATAATAACTCTTTGATTGTGACCTTCACAGCATGCTAACAGGTCGGTACACATGGGAACTTTCAGTACCCCTCAGTCCATTCCAATGGAGTTAAAACTGACTTTTTAACCCTGTCCTTGTGTATTTAAAAGGGGAAAAAACATAAAATGTGCTTCTGGTTTGGGACATCATCTGCAGGGAGTGTTTTTCTGTTGAGCAGGGGAGCCATCAGTCCTTTGTTATTTTTGTAGTCACCAGAGATCACAGTCCAATTTGTTTAAAGATTAATTAGCATCATTAGGTGTTATCAGTCTTGCACTTTTTTTTTACATCTGCAGCTACCTTCTCTTTGTAATAATCCTCTTGAAAAATACATTTTGGAATTAAGCAATAAAAACAGCCGTGGTGTTTAGGGTTCTAAATGCAATGTAACATTATATTTACACAACCCTCCATGACCACTGGATGCCTAAAAGTGTTTCAACGTAATGGAAGTGCTTTTGAAACGTAGTTGCTGTTAGAATGCACAGTAAGGTCCCCTAAGCAGCAATGTGATAACGGCGAAATGCGTTTTTTTAAACTCGATTGAGGAAACTAGGGATAAATTATCCTGTTCCTACTCAAAAAAGGGTGGTTAGTGTGGTAGGAGAAAAGTCCATTTCTACTCTACAGCTAGTGAGACAGAATGAGAACAATACGAATTCACTATTGCTGGCTTTTTTCCCAGAATCCAAGATGTCGTACATAAATAATTTTATGCTCCAAAGTGGACCATTAAACTCATTGTTACAGCTGAAAATACAGCTATCCAGCTTAATCCAAAATCTCAGGTTTTAATCTGTAAACTTGTAAATTATAACAAGTATATATTTCGGTAATTTTTAAATATAAAGAAGGATTTTGCCTCGAGCACCCATTTAATGCAGTAAGTTTCAAAGACACCCACAGGGTGAAAAAAAAATCTCAATTCCCTTCTAATACTTTCGCCAATTATTTTAAATCGATGATCCCTGGTTGCTGGCGTATTTGCGTTAATGGACAGGTTATTGCTGTACTCCAACTTCCAAAGGATGATTTATTCTTCTACTTACATTGAACTTTCCTCTCTCCATTCCATTGAAAGAATTGGAGTGGAGAGAGAGAAAAGTGGATCTGAAAAGCATCTTGGTTCGCAAACTGTGAAGTGCAATAAGTGTCACAAGACCCAGAGAGGATTAACTGTTACGAATACCTGAAGACTTGTTTTGGAGGTGCCGGTGTTGGACTGGGGTGTACGAAGTTAAAAATCACACAACATCAGGTTATAGTCTAACGGGTTTGTTTGGAAGCACTAGCTTTCGAAACGCTGCTTCTTCATCATTTGCTGGCTACCATGCCCTTTGTGCTATCATTGCCTGTGATAATCAACACTTGTTCTAATGAGTGGAAGGATTTGCTGACATTTTGTATCTTGTGTTGTATGGTGTCCGGTAAGTACGGTTGGAGAATTTGGGAATAGTTGTGGTCTGTGTTTGAGATCTGGGTTGTTGGTATTGTTAGGGTTGTAATAATCGTGAAATGTGAAGAATAAGTTTAAAAGCGTGATACAGTGATTGAGTACAAGGGAATTTTGAGAGGGAGTCTTCTGTTCTTGAGAATTGGTATCTTGATTATTTGAGTATTATAATTGAGCTCGCAACATTGCAGATTTGATCTAGGTGCTAGATTCCTCGCACTTGGAATGCCGACAATACGATATCTACCGTGCAGTCGATGGCAAGAGAGCATGCTGCTCACTGAGGGACAGAGATTCCTGGTATAACGCCACAGAGCATGTGTTTTCTTCTCTCGTATTTCAGCGAAGATTATGCTGTTCAGAGAAGAATTTGACAACTTTAGAGATGGGGATCACCGATGAATGGATGCTCTAATATTTGAGCTGCCGGTTCGCGAAGATGTCATACCAAGGAAGAAAATTGAGCTTCAGTTATGTAAGGAGTCAACACAGAACAAAATGGGAAAGTAGGCGAAGAACAAATTCCCCGAAATGGAAAAATTACTGATATGATACTTACAAAGATCGGTGATTTCTATACAGTATGTTGTCTTTTGTGAGCCATGTTGCGAATGACTGTGGGCTATTTGTCGAACTCTGTGAAATAAAATGTTCCTTTTGAATGCCTACAGCATGCACATTTGGCTGAATGTTCAACTTCAACTGCAACTGCTTGGCGAGATAAGAACTGGACCTTTTCATGAATAATGGAAGGTGCAGACTAAAGCAGGAGCTGGTGCTTCCCATCAGCAGTGTTAAGGATGGGGATGAAAGTCCCAGCACATTGAGTGGGATTCAATGCTGCTGGCTTTTGTCTGCTCTCCTGCACTGCAAGGTTGACGCAAAGGGGCAAGGCTGGAGACGTCACAATGGGAAGGAACGCTGTGCCTAGCAACCGCCATCTGGTAACCGGGTGGACATCAATTGGAGCAGCGCCTGAGAGTGACTTGGGGGGGACACGGCATCAATGGTGTTAGTTGCATTGGGGCCTGCGGGGTTCATGCCCTCCTGCCAGGCCTCGGTGTGAGCGACCAACACGGGTGTCAAGGAGGGGCAGAGCTTCCCAGACGCGGACGGGGAGGCCTGGGCTCGCTCCTCGAGGCAAGGGCCCTCCGAACTCCGAGGCGTCAAGGCCTCCCTTTTGTGGCTCTGTCGTTCCAGGTTGCACTCCCACAGGGCCCAACGTCTCAAGCCTAAGACAACAGGTGGCTTCACCGGCGCACAGAGGAACCACCACTTGGCTTTAAGATTTGGAATTTCTTCACTGTGTGCCAGACCTTATTTAAGATCACATTCCAAGCATCCAGTTGTAAGTTCATCCTTCCACATTCTGGACATCAAATTTCTGGGCAGCGGGCACCGAGTGGCCCGGCAGCCCAGGTGTGGGTTCACTAATTAGGATACAAAATATGGCAGTTAGCCATATCATAGTGATACTGCTGCTTTGTAGACATCTTTATATTGGTCTAATGCAGACCACCACTGAGAACACTGAATCCCAAAATGCCTCTTGTCCAATTTTGTGCACGTGTACCTCTTGGCTGTTATCCTGCATCGGGGCTGGGAAATGGCATCAGCTGGATAATGTGCCATTCATCAGAGGGTCGTCGTACATATTCAACACTCTGTAAGTATCAGAGCAAGAAAACAGTATGCAATGATAGTAGTTGTGAGAATTATTGTATCCATAATTTGTGTCTCCTTTGAATATTTCTTAGATTTTAAAATGTTGCCTACTAATTGGTAAGAGTAGTTTGAACCAATCAACGTTTAATTGACCACTCGGCCAAAATTTAACAACTGTCCAGATCTAAATAATGAGATTGCAAAAAGAATACCATTGAAAAAATGCTGTGTCTTTTGGTTCAAACTAAAATTCAACAGTAAGATATCTTTGAACTGTCCATTTGATGGAGATATCTCTCAATGACAACTCATAATTTAAGCTGAGTTTTAGCTTCTCAAATAGTTTGGGGGAAAAAACGCTAATAAAGAATAATATTGCTCAAGAAAAACATTGCTGGGCTGAAGGTAATGCCAGCATATTTAATTTGCCAGTGCAAATCTTTGTTTCAGTTTTAACCTTTTTACTCACAAGAGTAAATCCAGATGAGAATATGATTTACCAGCCACACCCTCTTTTAAGTTTCTTGAATTTAGCCACCATTATCTTCTCCAGAGGTCGATTCCAGGCATTGATTATTTTTTATATGAATAGTTTCTGGATTTTTAACACTCCCTGCCTCTAAAGCAGAAATTTGTCAACATAAAATCTAGGGTGGCACTCTGTTGAAGGCAGTGATAAAGGGACTTTTGGATGTACTGTCTTTCATTTATAAAATCATGGCTTTGAAGGTGTGCATGACACAATGTTGAAGAAGCACTTGGGAATTCTACCTATGTTGTGGCCACTGTTTGTCCTTACCCAACATCATAAAAAATAGAATACCTAGTCATAATAATATTGCTATCTGTGGAACTTTACACAAATTGCCTGCAATGATTGCTGCATTATAATACTGACTACACTTCAAAAGTACTTTATTGGCTGTAAAACATTTTGGGATAGAGCCTTAATCATAAAATGTGGTAAATACTATGTTTCTTTTCTATATGTAACAATGTTTCCTTGTTTTACAATCAAAGTTTTACTTGAAATAAGATTAGCATTTTCTATTACACTAGTACTCTAATCAAATGTTTTTTGACGGTCATAACTATCCAAAGATGTTACATGCCATTATTTTATTCATTGTTCCAAAAAATTAAAATCTCATTTATCAGGCATGTCCAACCTTCATGCTTGCTCTCTGATTAGCTGCAAATTCTCAATGTGTTCAATCACTAGCAATTTTGCAACAACAGGTATCAGGCTAACTGCTCCATAATTCCAATGTCCGCCTCTTTCACCTTCCTTAAAAAGCATTATGATATACATCTTTTAAGTCTAAAGGATTTTGACATAATTCCACTGTAGTGTTTGTGTTATCAGATCCTTACAATTTTGTAAACTTTGCAAACATTATCAAACTCTTAAATTTAGGAGGAAGTATTATGATGTATAAAATGTTCCTTTTATTTATCAAATACATGGGGGGAAAAAGCAACTTATTTAAAATATTTTCCTACTTTTGACTCAATTTACGTCCTTTACATTCTGTTCATTGCTGAATGCAAATACTTTTAAGATCAGCATTTCTGCCCATGCTCATCTTTGAACCACTGATGTCCATGTGGTATAAGCTGCCTGTAGTGTTGTTAGGTAAGGACTTGCAGTTTTAAAAGGTGCTTCTGTATCCTGCAGATAGGTCATTCTGCTCCCACTGCATTAATGGTGGATGGAGTTAATAATTAAGTTGGTGGTTGGAGCGCCAATCAAACAGGCTGTTTTGCTTTTGATAGTATTGAACTACTTGCTCATTATTGGAGTGGCACTCATTCAGGCAAGAGTATATTATCACACTCCTGAATTCTCTTTTTTGGGATGGTGGACAGGTATTCAGGAATCAGGCGGTGAAATGTCTTTTTGTATTATTTCCAGTGTCTGATCCATCTCTGTAAGAACAGTATATATGTATTGTTGGTTAAGTTAAATTTCTGGTCAATAATAATTTCCAATATATGGATGTTGGGTGATAACAGCAATGGTAATGCCATTAAACGTCGAGGAATTTTTGTTTTGATCATTTGTCATATTGGAAGAATTTGTTCCTATTAGTTTAAGTTATACTGTCATGGTCAGTTCTAACTTCCTTTTGGTTGTATGTTTGCTTTTACTTTTTAAAAACAGCATCTGTACTGTAACACAGTGTAAGTGCTGCACCTCCACTTGAGGGTGCCTCCTTTCTGATGAAATACTTACCTGAGGCCTTCAACACCATTTAGATGAATTATTTCACTATTTGAAAAGGAGCTAATTGCTTTCGGTATCCTGGTGAATATTTATCTTTCAACTGACACGACTAAAACGGGTTATTTTCTCATATCTCAATTCTATTTGTGAGAATTACTGTGTGCAAATTGTCTACCACATTTCCCTCTTAAAACGGTGATCACATTTCATTGATGTGTAATTAGCAGGAAAGTGCTTTGGGATGTCTTGAGTTTGTGAAAGGTGCTATAAATATGCAAAGTATCCTACATATTTTATTTCTGTTTGTTATATGTACTATTTGGCTTATTCATTAAGATTCCCATATTTTGGCTTCACTTTGCAGCTTTTTATGCATTTTTACTATACTTGCTCGGTACTGTATCCTCCATCAAAATGTTCTTCGGTACTGCCCTATTGTTAAGAACATAAGAACTAGGAGCAGGTTTAGACAATTCTGCCCCTCAAGCCTACATTTTTGTTTGCACATACTTCTATTATTTACTAATATAGTTACCTTTAACTCTTTTGATTTTGAAACTATCTAAAGCAAGTCCAGAGTTGTCATGTTACATTGACATCACTTTCAGCTTGTTATAGCAGACCAATAAATTAGTCTTTTGGATATAACTTAGCTGTCTGTAATTTTTTCCATCTCACTGGCCAGCTCCTTTTATATTAAAGGCATATGGTTATCATCATGCAGTATATGTTCATGTAGAGTATTTTGTCCAATCCTGGGCATCATTCTTTAGGCCTTAAAGAGAGTGTGGAAGATGCTTCCCAGATTTGTGCAGGTGAGTATAGACTTGTGTGGAGGGACATGAGACACTTGCTGCAAGGAAGGTTATAAGATATTTAGAGGAGGTGTTCAAAGTTATGAATGATTTTGAAAGTATAAATAGGGAAAGATTACTCTCACTGGCAGAAAGGTCAGTAGCTAGAAAGCAGAGTTAAAGATTTAGCAGAGAAATTAGGATGGATATGAAGAAATCAAAAGTTAAACACTGCTGAAAACTTTTAAAAAAGAGCAAAAATGCAAAAGCTCTCCACAGGTGCGACCAGATACCTGGAGTATTTCCAGGATGGCTTGTGAAAATGAAGAGAAGTGTTTTTCTGTAGTGACTTATTTCTGCAATTTCTGTGATAGAAGCAGATTCAGTTGTCCCTTTCTAAATGGAATCAGCTATATACTTGAAAATTCCTGGCCAGCAAGGAAAGAGAATATCAGTGGGACTAATTATATATCGCTCTCGCAGAGCTGCCATGGTGAATTGCCTCTTCTGAACAGGATGCATTTATGATTTTTTTTTCCCAGGTGAATTTTTTTAATATAAGGGAAAATTAATTTAGATACTTACTTTAGCAAAAGAAAGCAACTGATTGTCATATAAACTAAACCTATTTTCCAAATCTCCTTTGCTTGGTTAATGAAACAGCATTAATCATTTTAACTTAGAGCTGCGCTGGACTTGGAACATAAAAGTTCCTAGGTTTAATCTTTGATAGAATTCATCCTTTTCTCCTCATCTTTTGAAAGTATGTTTACATTGTATCTTAGTAAGTGCATGATATTTGTGTTCCAACACATTGGCTATTCAGAAGTGGAGATCAGCAATGTACCCAGTTGGTATCTAATATAGGCCATGCTCTGAACTTTTTAACTTGCTTTGTTCTATTGTGCATTCACTAACTTAGAATGTGACTCTTCAGCCAAACAGTTGCTGAAGCATTATGGGGAAAAAAGCTTGCAACACTTACATCAACCCATTCAGCATGCTTAGAAAATAAACAGAAAACATAACGACTGAAATTTCATTATCGAGTCAGAGATATACAGCACGGAAACAGACCCTTCGATCCAACTCGTCCATGCCGACCAGATATCCCAACCTAATCCAGTTCCATTTGCCAGCAGTTGGCCAGTATCCCTCTAAACCGTTCCTATTCATATACCCATGTAGATGCCTTTGAAATGTTGCAATTGTACTAGCCTCCTCCACTTCCTCTGGCAGCAAAATTCCAAAACAATTGCAACAGCATATAAAACAGTAATTGCTCCTCCTGGAATTCAAAGAAATCACTTCAAACACCTAAAGTGCCTCAAAAGGAGCAGCCTGTTACAGCCAGAAATTTTTCCATTATAATAACAAACAATTTTGTTCTACTTTATCTCAAATGTGGAAGGGATAATTTTTTTTAATTAAAACTGATGTTAAAGTTTTGCACGCAGAATAAACACCAATTTTATTATCCTCTGAAAATTTTTATTTATATTATTTACCTTAAAAATCCTTTCAGCAAAGCAATCTAGTAGCAATTTGTTGATTTTGGCCTGGCCAGTTTATAAATTCACATATTTCAGTTGCACATTTGTAGCCCTTTTGTCCTAACAGTCAAAGGAGCAGCATTTTGCCGACTGAAGGAAATCACTTGTTTAGAGGATTGACCAACACTGTCTAGATGAACGACTGGAAGATTTATAAAAGCATGCTTATAGTTTAATGAAAGCTTTTATCTTCTGCATTAAGTTAAACAATATGCATTTAGTTTACTTCAAAACATCATGCTTGAGGTTTAGGCTTGTATACTTTCAAAATGCACCAGGTCACTCTTCAGTGTTACCTCTTATAGAAGATATTTTTAAGGAATAGAATAATGATTGATCCAGTATTATTTTTAAGTGCTGCAAAGCTTTGAAGATTTACTAATTGATAGTTAACTTTATTCTTTACTGGAGGGTTTGTTAGCATCTTAGAAGTGTTGCATTTGGACAGAAGTTTAGATAGAGTCATACAGCATGGAAACAGATACTTTGGTCCAACTCATCAATGTTGACGAGGTTTCCCAAACTAAGCTGGTCTCAATTGCCAGCATTTGACTAATATCTCTCTAAATCTTTCCTGTTCACGTATCTGTCGAAATGTCTTTTAAATGTTATAACTATACCTCTATCTACCATTTCCTCTGACAGCATGTGATGCATATATGGAATGAATTATGTGAAAAAGTTGCTCCTCAGTTCCCTTTTTAAATCTTCACAGTGGAAGACATGAGCAACAATTAAGAAGAGTCAGGGGGCAGAGTTGAGTATGGTAACCATTACAAAACAGAAAGTGCTAGAAAAGCTAAAAGGTCTAAAAATTAATAAATCTCCTAGCCCCAATGGGCAATATCCTAGAGTTCTGAGGGAGGTGGCTGAGGAAGTAATGGAGGCATTAGTTGTGATCTTTCAACAGTCACTGGAGTCAGGGAGAGTCCCAGATGATTGTAAAATCACTGTTGCAACCCACTTGTTCAAGAAAGGATCAAGACAAAAGATGGAAAATTATAGGATGATTAGCCTAACCTCGATTGTTGGTAAAATTCTAGAATCCATTGTTAAGGATAAAATTTATGAATTCTTGGTCAGATTAGAACAGATCAGCATGGATTTAGTAAGGGTAAGTTGTGCCTGACAAACCTGTTAGGATTCTTTTGAAGACATAACAAGTAGGTTATACACCAGGGAAACCCGGTGGATGTTGTCTCTCTCGACTTCCAAAAGGCCTTTGATAAGGTGCCACACAGAGGCTGCTGAGTAAGGTAAGGGCCCATGGTGTTCGAGGTGAGCTACTGGCATAGATTGAGGATTGACTGTCTGACAGAAGGCAGAGAGTGGGCTAAATGGTTCTTTTTCGGCATGGCAGCCGGTGACAAGTGGTGTCCCGCGGGGCTCAGTGTTGGGGCCGCAGCTGTTCACTTTATATATTAATGATCTGTATGAAAGGACTGGGGGCATTCTGGTGAAGTTTGCTGATGATATGAAGTTAGGTGGACAGGCAGGTAATACTGAGGAGGTGGGGAGGCTGCAGGAAGATTTAGCCTGTTTAAGGGAGTGGTCCAGGAAATGGGTGATGAAATTCAACGTGAACAAATGCGATGTCTTGCACTTTGGAAAAAGAATACAGGAATGGACTTTTTTTTATACAGTGAGAAAATTCATAAAGCTGAAGTACAAAGGGATCTGGGATCTGGGAGTGCTAGACCAGGATTCTCTAAATGTTAACTTGCAGGTTGAGTCCGTGATTGAGAAAGCGAATGTAATGTCATTTATCTGAAGAGGGTTGGAATATAAAAGCTGCGAATGTGCTTCTGAGACTTTATAAAGCTCTAGTTAGGCCCCATTTAGAATACTGTGTCCAATTTTGGGTCCCACACTGAAGGGAGGACATACTGGCACTATAACATGTCCAGTGGGGATTCGCACGGATGATCCCTGGAATGGTAGGCCTAACATACGCTGAGCGACTGAGGATCCTGGGATTGTATTCATTAGAGTTTAGAAAGTTGAAGGGAGATCTAATAGAAACTTACAAGATAATGGGGGCCTTAGAAAGCGTGGATGCTGCAAAGTTTTTTCTGTTAGGCAGGGAGACTAGGACCCTTGGGCACAGCCTTAGAATTGGAGGGGGTCAATTTTGAATGGAGATGAGGAGACATTTCTTCAACCAGAGATTGGTGGGCCTGTGGAATTCATTGTCACAGAGTGCAGTGAAGGCTGTGATGTAAAATATCTTCAAGGCAGAGATTGATAAATCCTTGATTTCACAAGGAATTAAGGGCCACGGGGCGAGTGTGGGTAGGTGGAGTTGAAATGCCCCATCAGCCATGATTAAATGGCAAAGTGGACTCAATGGACTGAATGGCCTTGCTTCCACTCCTATGTCTTATAGTCTAAATCTTTCCCCTCTCACCTTAAACCTAAAATTCTCTAAGTTTGAACTCCCCAAACCTAGGGGAAAGATCTTCGCATTTCATTTTATCTATGCACCTCATGATGTTTTTTGAAGTTCCAGTCACAGCTAATGAAGTACATTTCAAAATTTAACCACTGTGCACTGTAGCAAATTTGTTAGCCAGTTTGTATCCAGCAAAGCCCCAAAGACAGTAATGTGATAATTACCAGATAATCTGTTTTTAATATTATCTGAAGACTAAATAATAATCACAGACAACAGGGAGAACACTCCATTTCTTTTGAAAAAGGTAGCATCTGTTACGTCTAACTGAGCTGGCACCTTCCCAGAGTGCAACACTGAAGTGTCAGATTGATTTACTTTCAGGCCTCAGGAGCAAGATTTGAACTCTCACTCATTTGTTGTAGAAGTGAGAATGCTACTTTCTCATTTGTTCGTAAGGTTTGGCTCTTCTTTCAAACCAGTGAGCTGTTCTCTCCAGAAACACTTCTGTTGCTTATCAACAGATCAAAACTTTGCTTTGTAGTGATATCTAAACATTAAATAATGGCTCAAAATTTGTCTCCCCAGTACCTGTAATTTTGAAGCTATTACTGTATTTGACTGCATGCATCCTCTTTTGGTGTGGTTCATGCCAAATGCCATCTTGGTGAGGGAAATGTTAAGGGTATTAGGTGTGCACAGGAGAAGTGAGCCAAATAGTCATACTGTGATGGTAGTCCATGTGTAACACTGATTGACACCAACAGTTGGAATAGTAGGCAGAATTGGCGATCGTGAGAGCAGTTCGTCCTGCATATGGAGAAAGCCCTGGGTTGTGATCTCAAAATTTCTCGTCTGACAATAAGTTCTCAAGTCATGGCTGCTTTCGTTGCAGTCCTCATTGGCTTTGAAAATGGGTGATACCCTGAATTTCTTTGTGTCAGGGTCCTTCAAGGCTGGAGATGGTAAAATCATAAGAATTTGAGCAGGAGTTGGTCATTCAGCCCTCAAGTGTGCCCCACCATTCAACCAGATAACTGATGAGCTGCTCCTGGCCTCCGCTCCTGTTCGTGCCAGCTCCTCGTAGCTCTCAACTTCTTGATATTTCAATAATCTCATCTGCCTCCTCTTCAGTGATTAAGCCTCCGTAACTCACTACGGTAGATAATTGCAGACATTCACTACCCTCTGTGAGAAGAAATTCTTTTGCATCTCAAGATTTAAATGAGCGCTACCCTTGTTCTGTGGCTATGTTCCCTTGTTCAAGATTGCCCCTTTAGTGGAATTATCTACCACGTTAAGCCCCCTTAAAGTCTTCTATGTTTTAATATGATCTAGCCTCATTCTTCTAAACTCTAATGATTAAAGGCCAAACAGTTTAACTGTTCTTCAAAAGTCAACCCCTTCACTCCAAGAATCAGCCTAGTGAATCTCTTTTGAATTGGATTCTAAATCAGTATATTCTGTTTGCAAATGTGGGGATAAAAACTGTACACCACACCCTAGGTGCAGCTTCATCAACACCCTGTTCAGTTGTAACAAACTTCCTTATTTTTAATCTCCAACCCCCTAGTAATAAAGATCAAAATTCCATTTGCCTTCTTAATTACTTCCTGCAACTGCATGTTAATGTTTTGTTTCCTCTACCAGAATACCCAGACCCCTCTTTTTTTGGAGTGTGTTTCTTTTTAAATAAGACTGCTTTTTTTGAGTCTTCAAAGTGCATGACCTCACATTTTACAATATTGAACTCCATCTGGGAGCATTTACCCATTGACTCAACCTATCTGGTACTGAAGGCTGCACTTGACTTATTGTGCTGAGACCCATTAAGTAAATGTTATTCTTTATTGAGGCCTGCTGACAGCCATGACAAACTTACTTGTACTTCTGATTTGGAGATGCCGGTGTTGGACTGGGGTATACAAAGTTAAAAATCACACAACACCAGGTTATAGTGCAACAGGTTTAATTGGAAGTATACTAGCTTTCGGAGCGACGCTCCTTCATCAGGTGATATTGGAGGGCTCAATCCTAACACAGAATTTACAGCCTAAATCTAATGCTAGGATAATTGAAACAGCAACGGTAATTTGTATATGCAACATCTTTAATACATATAAAATGCTAAAGTGTGTAAACTTCTTCAAAGCTAGAATTATGAAGTGGAGAACTGGAGACAAAAGTTGAACTTGTGACCTAGTTAACTGAAGGCTAGAAGCACTGCTTGGGTAACTAGTAGAGAAGCAGTAATGTCACTGGACTAGTAATCTGGAGGTCCCAGTTAATCCTGTGGGACAGAGGTTCAAATCCTATGGGGTTTGAAGATGTTGACAGAGGATCTTAGCGAGTTGTTGTGCTGATCAAGTGTGTTGGGTGTCTTGAGTGTTTTTAGAACTGCGCATTAAGAAAAATTGATAATATTTACTGACAAATTTCCTGCTCCTATTCAAATTTTAATAGGCCTGCTACATACAGTTTCTGTCTTTCGTTCAATCTGTAATAATTTATCTTTTTCACTCCCCTCATATATCTTGTTACTTTAAAACATTTCCACAGCAAATTGCAAGCCCCTTCCCAATGTTGTACATTACGCTGTACTCTAAGCTTCATTCCATGTTTTGATTCTGTGTTCGAATATTAATTCCTCTGATTTATGCCTGCACTAGACAATTATTGTTTTAGTTTCCTCAAAGGTTCAAATCTTCCCAAACCTGGTGGTATTGTTTTTCACTATTTATTGAGCTAGATTTTCTCAGAGGTGGATCAACTCTGGTCATTTACAAATGGTAGATGGCATCCAATTACAGGACTCCTGACATAGTGAGCCTACGCTCTATGCTCATGGATTCTGGCCAGTTCCATTGTGGGGGATAGACATCTCAAGTTTCTCACAATTTTTGTGGAGTCGGGCTGGCTTCTCCATGGTTCAGGTTTCACTACTCCTCGGAGAAGTCAGATTTGGGAATCCTTTGAAATGCAAATTCAATAGGTCTTATCCATGCATTCCATGCTCCTTCCAAATGCTCTTTCTGTGACCTCCATTCCCTATTATTGTCTTCATGCTGTCTGTGACACCTCCAATGCCCTCTTGTGCCACTTGCATAACTTCTCCATGGCACTTCCATGTCATTCGCTGAATGTACACTAAATATAGAACCAGTAAGCCATATAATATCAATGACAAGATTGAAATACTGAGGAAAAAATTCCATTCAATATTGGCTTTGATTTCAAAACTGCAGTCCTGTAACCTTATAAGAGTGTAAATGAGATAGTTCCATTATAGTATCAGTGTACTCTAGCAGTTGAAGTCAGGCAGGTGGTGAGGCCTGCAAAGCTCTCCTGTAATGCTACCACACTCCAACCTGTTTCAGGAGTAATTAGGTGGCATCATCCATCATCCACACACGCTGATATTGTAGAGTCGCACTGAGATTGAAAATGTACCTGAGTAAATAAGGAATTTCAAGAAAGCTTGGTTGAAACCTACAGATCATTGGAAAGCTAAGGATTGTACAGTGCTGAGGCCTTCATAAATAATTCTTAAAAAACACAGTGTGCTTTATTACTATTTACACATGTTGAGTATACACAGAACAGGAAAACATTTACACTTTAGGATGTATGTGAAAAATCTGGGTTATCTACAACTATAGCATTATCTATAAAGGGGTTGGAACAGAGTGAATGCTGGTTGGATGTGAGAAGATCACATAAACAGCTATGACACCCTGATTTATTTCCAATTAACAAATAACAAATTGCAAGATAAAGGGTATATTTGTAAAGGATAATTTCTACAAGAAAATCAAACGGAGCGGTAGCCTTTATTACAATTTGCACAACCCTCTTTAATAGTGTAACATGAAACGTTTGGATTATGATTAGCCTACTTAATGCTTTTTCAATACCATAATTCTGTATCTCACAAATGCGCCTCTAAGGTCCTTCTCTGGCATCATCATCAACTTTTCATGTTCCTTACGAGATAATCTGGCTAGAAGCGACCTAACTTTTGATTGTGATGACTATAAATGGTCTCAGAATTACACATGTATAGTAAGCTTTGTTATTTGTAACTATTGTGAAATAACTCCACACAGGCCCTATCCCATCACCAAGTCAGTCTTTATTTAGACGTGCAGAGTCCTTCTCACTAATCCAGCTTCCTCAGAGTCAGCTCAGAGTGAACAGAACCTCTGACACTCCTCTTTCTCATTGCCAGCCAGATTAACAGTCCCAGTCAGGGAACTCCTATTCTACGACATCCACCTTGCTGACCTCATTACAATCACTACATATTGCACTGTGATTAATAGGTTTTAAATTCACACTGCCTGCTGATTTCCACATTTAGTCTGTACAGCCGGTGCTACCTGTGTAGTTGAATGAATGACAGTATGCATTAGTAAAGGGGCTGTATTTTGTAAGTGGCTAAGAAGTAAAATAGCCTGTATCTGTTATTGAGGAAGTACATTGTAGATGCTGGAAGTGTTGACAGGATGTTAATTAATTTTGATTTTTGTCAAGGTGGCTCAACCTGTGGCACAAGGTTTTCTAAGAAAAAAATATATAAAATGTGGAGAGAGGAAAAGCCATACAGTATCTATAGCTCAAAGGTTGTGCGAAGATTTGTAGCTCGGGTGCTCGTTGTTGTGGTTCTGTTCGCTGCGCTGGGAATTTGTGTTGCAGACATTTCGTCCCCTGTCTAGGTGACATCCTCAGTGCTTGGGAGCCTCCTGTGAAGCTATAGCGTGTAGAGAAGCTCCCTAGTCATACACACTGGGAAGGCAATGGGAGAAATAACAACAGCAGAGATCAATGCTAGGGGCAAAGGAAGGTTATTTGCTTTGGTAGGATGAATAGCAAAGAAAGCTTTTAGATGGAGAGTGTCTACAGAATGCAGTGGTACAGAAGGAGCCAATTATCCTTGTATGTGAATCACAATAAATTTGGCATTCTACAAGTTCAGAGAGTACTGATTTAAAGGCAAAATACTGGTAGGTAAAATGTAGTAATGATTATGTTCTTGGAACTAGGATAAGTATAAACAAGTACTGTACTAATTTCAAAGAAAAGTGATTGTTCTTGCCCTTCAAGCAGTGAATGTATAAATCCAGGCCATTCTCAGAAATACATATTAGAATTTTAAAGACTATCACAACCTTGGCATTGGTGTGAGGTTGCACTTGCTAGCTCTGTAGTACGTAATTCGAATTAGAATTCAAATCCCTACAGTGTGGAAACGGGCCCTTTGGCCCAACAAGTCCACCCCAAACCTCTGAAGAGTAACCCACCCAGACCCATTCTCCTACCCAATATTTGCCCCTGACTAATACGTGTAACCTACAAATCCCTATGGGCAATTTAGCATGGCCAGTTGACCTAACCTGCATATTTTTGGACTGTGGGAGGAAATCGGAGCACCCAGAGGACACCCACACAGACACGGGTAGCATATACAAACTCCACACAGACAGTCACCCGAGGCTGGAATTGAACCCGGGTCCCTGAACCACTGTGCCGCTCATAATGCTCCAGCAAAAACTATTTAAGTCCTTTATTTACAGTCCTTCATTTAATAAAAACTTTCTTAAAAAGAAGAATTTTAAAGGTTTATGTTGTAGAAAAGGTCTCCACCACACTATCTTTTAGCTTTGAACGCTAGTGGTACTTTATTACCTGCAGAAATATTCCAATTTAGAAAACATTCCTGATTCTAAAATGTAATTGTCACAATTATCTCTCTTGTTTACAATGTTAATTGTGCCAATGTTGTTTTTATCTTCCCATTGCAAAGCATTGATTTTCTTTTGTGAGGCTAAAATAAATTACAGATAATGCTGGAAAAAGTATTGTTAGGTGCATTGACCGCTGTTCAAATCATAGAGCAATTTAAATGTATGCCCAGCAATGGTTCCGATAAACATGTCAGTAACTGTTTAATTTTTTTTCCCCAAAGGGAATTAGGTGAAAATGACATCACTTCTGTACAAGAAACTAATTGGTTACCTTACAGATGGACAGAAACCTTGTAAGTCATTTTTTAAAATAATCTGTCCCTCTTTTGGACAATATACTGCCAAGTATATATCAGTATTTGAAGTAATTACATTTGTGAATTGGTGAGAGAGTTAGAAGTCAAAATCTGGGATCAAAAATGTTGACTTTTTATTACTAATTAGTTTAAGGCTTCTTCTCAGAAGCTTGTGTTACATATTTTTAAAAATTTAATGCTTAACTTCAAATAATGTGGCCAATGAAGGAATTTGTATACTTCAGGAATGCAGCTGCTCTGTTTCGATTGTCAAAATTGCAGCCTGCATTTATTAGGTCCAAGGTTAATATTTTGATGAGGTGGGGATACCATCTGACAGTTCCAGTATCATGTATGTAAATAGATGGGGACATTTTTGGGGTTTCCTCCGTTACTATCTAAAATGTCATTGGAGCATGTATTCCCATGAATCCTAGCTTTCCTTTCGCATTTTGATGCTTCACAGAGCATCAATTGCCTAACATCAAGCTTCTATCTGAGGAGAAACTTCTGCTGTAGAAAGCTGACAGTTAATCCCAGTGTTTGGTTACTTTTCAGTGCTAGTAGTGCCAGGTTTGAGTGGTGGCCAATGCTGGAACTACAGGTAATGCCAAAGAAAAAAACTTTATGGATGCTGGACTTAGCTAAGTATCGTTATCAAAGGAGCCTGGCTTGGAAGCACTAGCGAGGTGGTGGGGCTGGATTTAAGAGGCTGGGAAGTTTAGGGACCAGTTGAAATGGGTTTGCTGTTCTGGAAGTATGCCTTTGAAAAAGGAATCTAAAGTATGATTTCCCCACAGCCTCCTTTATCTGGCATCAGCCATGCATTAAAAGCTGCCAGCCTATTCACTTGGCATGGGATTTCCCTCTGCCGGGTAATGTAGCAGCAGAGCAGGTTGAGATCCTGAAGTGGCTATTAATCTTATAGTTAATGGCCTCAATAAATCCAGTTGCCTGGCACCTCTCCTGTCACTCTGGAAAATTGGAGAGAGTTTGTCCACAAGACCCACCTTCAAATCAGCAGACAGGGGAATTTACGACTTCGCTCTATGGTTAGGAGAGGAAGTGTATTCCAGTATTGAAGTCTATGGGAGATGTATTTTCGAATCTGGAAGAGACTCAAAAGGGCAGAGCTGAGGATAATGCAAGTAGGGGCTTAGTACTCAGAGACAAATGGACAGGGCCTGACAGAGCTGGAATGAGTAGCTGTAGTTCTGAGAGAAACCTGAAACTTGTGGTTGTGAAAGCAGGCATTTAGAATAATGATAATATATGATTATGATTGTCTACAGGTAGTGATGCATTTTGCCACTTTACTGAATGCTTTACTTTTGCAAATTATGTTCCTGAGGTCTAGCTCCACTGCTGTCAAATTCTTTGTCATATTTTGGGCAGAAAGTGACATCCATATTATGAATTCAGATTTGGTTTGAGTGTAAGTTCACCAACAGGAAATTGCAGGAATAGCCAATCATGTTTCTAGTTGTTTAAAGATCTCTGCAGTTAAATCCCAATTCCACAGTTTTAAAATGTTTTGAGCAGAACTGAACACAAGCCTCCAGATCCAAGTGGGGTGTGCTTGGAAATTCGTTCTGTGCACAATGGCCACCTTTATGGAACATTTAAGATATTTTGCCAGATTTTTAAAAAATATTAATTGCACTTTACATTTAATGGCTGGCAGTATCTGATGAAATGGGGAGGAAACTATCCATGCTCCACATGGAACTTTGGTACATTTACTAAGCTTATGACTTTCATTTTTTTGAAACCTGTATCTTTGTCACTTTACTATCTTATAAATTGTTGGAAATTAACATATCCAGAGTAATTGCTGTTAATCAATTTTCATCAGATATTTTTTGCGATATAATTTAGCAACTTAGTACAGAGAGAAGCAACAACATCTTTTTTTCACCTTACATAAACAATTAATGTACTATAAGTATACTCATTAGAGAAGAGTTCCACAGATATCCCCATTCACTATGATGGAAGAGTCCAGCATATCAGTCCAAAAGATAAGGTTGGAGCATTTGCAATGATTGTTCAGCCAGAACTATAGAGAGATTGCTTATCTCAGCTTCCTCCGGAGGTTCCCAGCATCACAGATGCCAATCTTTAGCCAAGTTGATTTACTCCATGTGATTTGCAGAAACGGCTGAAGTTAGAGGATACTGCAAAGGCTGTGAGCCCTGACAACATTCTGGCAATATTACTGAAGTCTTGTGCTGCAGAAGATGCCCCTCCCAGCTAAGCTGATCCAGTACAGTTACAACGCTGGTATCTACCTGGCAATGTAGATAATTGCCCAGGTATGTCCTGTGTACTAAAAACAGGACACCTCCAACCTGGTCAATCACTGCCCCATCAGTCAACTTGCGATATTCAGTAAAATGATGAAACAGATCATCAACAGTGCTATCACGCAGCACTTAGTAATAACCTGGTCATGACACTGGGTTTGTGTTCTGCCAGGTTGACCCAGCTCCTGACCTCATTACAACAGTGGCTCAAACATGGGTGAAAGACCTGAACTCCAAAGATGAGGAAAGAGTGATTACCTTTGGCATCAAGCAGCACTTAACCGAGTATAACATCGAGGTGCACTATGTGGACAGGAATGTTACTTGCCACTTATCAGCCCAAGCTTGGATGGTGCCCAAGTCTTACTGCATATGGACACGTAATACTTTGGTATCTGAAAGGTTGTGAATGGTGCTGAATATTAGGCAATTGTGAAAGTGCATCCCGACTTCTTACATTATGATGGAAGCTAGGCCATTGATAACACTGAAGGTGGTTCAGCCTAGAGAAAGGTCTGCAGGGTAGTGTCCTAGGGTTTCTCCTGAGTTGAAATAATTGACCTTTAACAGTCACAACCATCTTCAATTTTGCTAAGTAGGACTTCAACCAGCAGTGAGTTTTCCCCTGATTCCCATTGCCTCCAGTTTTGGATCTTGATACTGAACTCCGTTGAATGCTACCCTTAATGTCAAAGACAGTCATACTTCCCTGCAGAGTTCAGCTCTTTTGTTCATGTTTTAATCAAGGCTGTAACGAGGTCAGGAACTGAGAGGACATGTGGAATCCAAACTTACTGTCAGTGGACACGTTTTCTCCTTTGCAAATGCCAATTGTTAACACTGTTGATGACCCCTTCCATCTCTTTGCTGATGATCAAGAATAGACTGAGAGTGGGCAAGAGACAATAAAGCAAGAGAGCAGGACTCCAAGTATGGGAGGTTCCACAGAGAGTTGAACACACTTCCAGCTGCCTTGCCACCCTGCTTCTAACCATATTGCCTAGTCATCTGACTGACCTGTACTCTGGATTCCTGGTAGGACTCGGAGGCCCTTTAGTGGCTTGCATATTCCAGTTTGAGAAAACTACTGGAATGGTACACAAAGACTGAGGATGAGTGTACTCTGGAATGAAGCAGGTTCAAAGATGGTTTATGATTCTGCCAGAGTGTGTAGTCATAACTTATTTTCATTGTAAAGTCATAGAAATTGTCCTTATTTCTGTAAAGTTATTTGATTTTTATTACTGTACTTAAAGCTAAATTGCAAAATCTAATGAGAATTTTGAAAGCCGTGAAGTAGGATGTTTGGAGAAGTTTCTCTCCAACATGTCCTCAAGAGCTGGGGAAGTAACCCAGCTTCTCTCCAACATGTCCTCAAGAGCTGGATAGGTTTATCTAACCAAATAGCATTTTATGTAAAAAGAAATAGTAATTTATAAAGGTAGAATCACAAGTATGCTGATTTTGATGCTGTACTAGAGCTTACAAAAGCTGTGAACATTTTGAATCATTTCATTGGTTACCTTTCTAGTTTCTGCAGTTTGTATATTGTATGAGTGATAATGAATGCAAACTTGGAGATGGTGAAAACACAGTCCATCAACTACTATGTTTTTTTAGTAAACAAAAAGCCTGAAATACCAGGATTCTTTATGAATGTGGGTACTGTGTTGACTTGGAGAAATTGTAACAATAGTTTGGACAGGAGATTTAAGTAGGAACATAAATGTGTATGATGTACTTCCTGGTTGAATAACCTGGTATCAATCACATTTAATCAAGGTTAACATGATAAATGGGTGCTTGAATGGTAAACCAGAAAGTACCTGCTGAGCCATACACGAGCAAATTTTCACTGTCTTCAGAAGAAAATTGGTAATGAATTAAAAGAAAATAATCTTGATTTATATGACTATTAGGAACATAGGAATAGGTTAATCAGCCTGGTAGCCTGCTCCACCATTCTATACGATCATAGCTGGTGGAGCATCCCTAAAGGTCTGTATGCTACCAATAATCAGAAACAAGTCAACCTCTACCTTAAACATAACCAAAGATTGAGCCTCCCCAGCCCTTTGTGGTAGAGAATTCCAAAGGTTTACAACCCTCTGAATAAGACAATTTCTCCTCATCTTGGTCTGAAGTGGCATTCTCCTTTTTAAATTGTGCTCCCTGATTTTAGACTTCAGTCAGGGACACATCTAATCTGCATCCACCCTGTCTATCTCTCTAATTATTTTGTAGATTTTATTGAAATTACCTCTTATTCTTCAAAACTGTAGAGAATACAGGCTCAATTTGCTTAATCTCTCTTCATTGGACAATCCCATCAGCCCAGGAACAAGTCTGGTGAACCTTTGCTGCATTCCCTTTATGGCAAGATAAAGAGACCAGACCGGTATTCAAGGTGTGGCCTAACCAAACTTTACATGACTGAAGCAAGACTTCACTGCTCATGTACTTAAATCCTCTTGGAATAAAAGCTAACATTAACCTTTCTACTAGCTTACTGAATCTGCATATGAGCCTTCAGTGATTTATTGACGAGAACACCTAAGGCTAAATGTACATCTACACTTTCCAACTCTTACCATGTAAGAAATACTCTGCATACCATTTATTCTACCAAAATGGATATTTTTTTCATACATTTTCATATTGTGTATTCCATCTGCCATGTCCTTATTCATGCACTAAGCCTGTCAAAATCCTCCTGCAGCCACTTTACATCTTCCTCACAGTATGCCTTCCCACTCAGTTATGTATCATCTGCAAATTTGGAGGTATTACATTTTGTTGCTACTTTGAAAGCAGTGCTGTACCTTGTGAATAGCTGGGGCCAAAGTACTGTTCTTTACCATACCAAAACACACTACTCACACTCTGCCAACACAAAAATGACCCATTTATTCCTGCTGTCTGTTTTCCAATCATCATCTATTAACCAATCATTAATCCATGCCAATATATTACTTGTTATCGCATATGCTTTAATTTTGCCAATCAGGCTCCTACGGGGGACTTTATCAAAAGTGTTCTGAAAATCTAAGTGTACTTCATCCATCGGCTGTCAATTTTTTGAGTAACTTCTCCTGCAAACTCTTGAGTTTGTCCAACAATTGCCCATTCATAAATCCATGTAATTATGCCCAATCTAGGTGTCTATCTATCCCATTCTTTATAATAGATTCTTGCATTTTCTCCCTGCTATGTAAGAAAACAGGTCTGTAGTTCCCTATATTCTCTCTCACTGTCTTCTTAACTATTGGGGTGACATTTCTCAACTACCTTCTCCCCAGCCCCACCCCCTCCCATTTATCTCTTCACCCCCGAGGCTTCCAACCTCATTCCTGATGAAGGGCTCCTGCCTGAAACGTCGATTTTTCCTGTTCCTTGGATGTTGCCTGACCTGCTGTGCTTTTCCAGCATCACTCTAATCTTGACATTTATTACTGTCCAATCCAACAAATCAATCCAGACACTGTTGAATTTTGTAAGATAATCACCAAAGCATCATTTGTCCCTATAGTCAGCACCCTCAACAATCTGAGATGAAAACCATCAGGTCTTATGGATTTATCAACTTTCAGCCCCATTAATTTTTCCAGTGCAATCTTCTGACTAATGCTAATTTCCTTCAACTCTCCATTCTCTCTAGCCACTTAGAGCTTTGCTTCTGGATGGTTTCTTGTATCTTCCTCATTGAAAAAAAGGCACAAAATAATCATTCAGCTTCTGTGCCATTTCTTTATTCCTCATTGTAAATTCTTCTGACTCTGCCTTTTAGAAAACATTTCCTTTTTAGTACCTGTAGAATTTTTTACAGCCTGTTTTATGCTTCTGGCCAGATTGTAAGCACATTCCATTATTTTGTTCCTTATCAGTTTTTTTTATTGGTTTTTCTTTGTTGTATTTTGTGAATACAATAAATAATTATTGCTATTTCTGGCAACTTCATCGGCTCTTTCTTTTAAACATATTGCAATCCTGAATGTTTTTTAGGCACAGTTGACTGACCTTTTTTGCATTTTTGCACTTTAAAGCCAAGGTTGTTGCTGCAAGTCATATAATAGTTCTTTAAGGACTATCCCTTACGTATGTGCTGTCATGCCTTTAAATGTAGTTTTCCAACCCATCTCAGTCAATTTGTGCCTCTCAGGTTCGTAACTTGTTCAAATTTTAACGCTTTGTTGCAGAATGAACTACCTCACTTTCAATTCTATGTAAAATGTTATTATATTGTGTTCATGCATCCCTAAAGGGGAGAGAAATATGAATGTAGTAGTGGTAGGGCACAGTATAATTAGGGGTGTTCGCTGTAGCTGTGAGCAGGAATGCCAGACACTGTGCCTGGCGCCAGGGTTACAGACGTCTCAGGCTGAAGAAGAACAAGAATTGGGAGCTAGGGATCCAGTTGTTCTCATCTATGGGTACTGATTACATTGATAGTGCTGGAAAGGAGGTTCTGCTGAACGATTTTGAACAGTTAGCAGCTAAAGTAAAAAGCAGACTATTCAAAATACTCTTCATTGTACTATTTTCCATGTGCCTATCCAAAAGTCGCTTAAATGTCCCAAATGTATCTGACTCTAGAATCACTACTGGCAGTGCATTTCACACCCCCACCACTCTATGTAAAGAACCTACCTCTGATATCAACACCAAACCTTTAAAATTATGGCCCCTCATGATAGACATTTCCATCATGGGAGAAAATCCCAGGCTATCTACTTTATCTATGTTTCTCAACATCTTGTAAACCTCTGTCAAGTCACGTCTCATCCTTCTACCTTTCATCCTTCTTAGCTCCAATGAGAAAAGCTCTAACTCTCTCAACCATCTTTTAACCATCTTTCATGCCCTCCAGTCCAGGCATCATCCAGGTAAATCTTCTCTGCATCCTCTCTAAAGCTTCCACATCTTTCCTATAATGAGGCAACCAGAGCTGAACGCAATATTCCAGGTGTGGTCTATCTAGGACTCTATAAAGCTGCACCATAATCTCTCGGCTAGTAAACTCAATCCCCCTGCTAATAAAAGCCAACACATCATACACCTTCTTATCAACCCTTTGAATTGAGTGACAAGGTTGAGGGACCTACGAACATGGACCTCAAGATCTCTCTGTTCCTCCACACAGCCAAATGTTTTGCCTTTAAACCTGTTTTCTGCATTCAAATTCAACCTTCCAAGTTGAATGACTTTACACTTTTCCAGATTGAACTCCTTATACCACTTCTCAGCCCAGCCTTGCATCCTGTTAATGTCCCATTACAAACTAGAACAGCCCTCCACACTATCCACAACTCCACCAATCATTGTGTCATAGGCAAACTTACTAACTCACCCTTCCACATCCTCATCCAAGTGACTTATAATAATCAAAAAGAGCAGAGGTCCTAAAACAGAACCCTATAGAACACCAAATGTCACCAAGCTCTAGGCTGAATAATTTCTGTTTACTACCACCCTCTGTCTTCTATGGGCCAGCCACGTCTGTATCCAAACAGTCAGATTTCCCTGTATTGCATGCCTCCTTACTTTCTGAATGAGCCCATCACGGGGAACATTATCAAACGCCTTGCTAAAATCCATATACATCACATCCAGTGCTCTACCATCATCAATGTGTTTTGTCACATCCTCAAAGAATTCAGTAAGGTTTGTGAGGTATGACCTGCCCCTCACAAAGCATACTGACTATCTCTAATCAAACTATGCTTTTCCAAGTAATCATAAATCATGTCTCTCAAAATCCACTCCAGTAATTTGCGCACCACAGATGTATGATGACTGGTCTGTAATTTCCAGGATTATCCTTATTCCCTTTCTTGAACAAGGGAATAACATTTGCCACCCTCCAATTATCTGGCACTACTCCAGTGGACGGTGAGGATGTAAAAATCATCGCCAAAGCTGCAGCAATCTCTTCCTGTAGTAATCAAGGGTATATCCCTTCTGGCCAAGGGGATATATCTATCCTTAAAGGTTTTCAAAATTTTCAGCACTACCACCTTTCTAACATCATCCTATTCCAGCATATCAGTCTGTTTCACACTATCTTCAGAAGCGTCAAGTTCCCTCTCAATAGTGAATACTGAAGCAAAGTATTCATTAAGGATCTCCCTTACTTCTTCCGACTCCAGGTGCAAGTTCCCTCCACTGTCTCTGATCGGCCCTACCCTCACTCTGGCCATCCTCTTGTTCCTACATAAGTGGAGAACATTGGAGGGTTTTCCTTAATCCTACCTTCTAAGGCTTTTTCATGCCCCATTTTAGCTTTCATTCTTCAAGTCGGCATAAGGAGGGAGGAAAAGGCATTAAGGTGGACAAGTCCCCAGGTCCGGATGGGGTCTATCTCCGATTTATGAGGGAAGCAAGAGAGGAAATAGCTGGGTCTTTAACAGAAATCTTTGCAGCATCCTTGAACTCAGGTGAGGTTCTGAAAGACTAGAGAATTGCTAATGTTGTCCTGTTGTTTAAAAAGGGTAGCAGGGACATTCCAGGTAATTCCAGACTGGTGAGCCTGACTTCACTGGTAGGGAAGCTGCTGGAGGAGATACTGAGAGATAAACCCATTTTCTTCCAAATGTATTATATCAGTGATAGGCAATATGGTTTTGTGTAGGGAAGGTCATGTCTTACCAATTTAATGAAATTCTTTGAAGAAGTGACAAAGTTGATTGACGAGGGAAGGGCTGTATATGTCATATCCATAGACTTCAGTAAACATTTGTTAAGGTTCCCCATGGTAGGCTGATGGAGAAAGTGAAGTTGCATGGGATCCAGGGTGTACTGGATAGAGAGCTGGCTGGGCAGCAGGAGACAGAGTAGTGGTGGAAGGGAGTTTCTCAAAATGGAGAACTGTGACAAGTGGTGTTCCACAAAGATCCATGTTGGGATCTATGTTGTTTGTGATATATATAAATGATCTGGAGGAAGGTATAGGTGGTCTAGCAAGCTTTGTAGATAACACTAAGATTGGTGGAGTAGCAGAGCATGAAGGGACTGTCACAGAATGCAGCAGAATATAGATTAGAGAGTTGGGCAGAGAAATGGCGGATGAAGTTCAATCCAGGCAAATGCGAGGTGATGCATTTTGGAAGATCCAATTCTACAGCAAACTATACGGTAAGTGGAGAAGTGCTGTGAACATTGATGTACATAGAGATCTGGGTGTTCAGGTCTATACTCTGACGGTGGCAACACAGGTTATTGTTGTGTCACCAGATCATAGGGGCTGCTCTCTCATTAGAGAGAAGTGACTGGTAGAGATTTAACCTTAGGGCCATCAGACCTCAGGTGAGGGACAAGGTTGAGGAGGAGAGTCCTTCATGGTAATCTCAAATGGGTGATGGGAATTGAACCCACGCTGTTGGTATCCCATTGCTCTCTAAACCAACAATCCAGTCAACTGAGCTAAACCGATTCCCCACAGTTGATAGGGTGGTCAAGAAAGCAGATGGCATATTTTTCTTCATCGGATGGGGTATTGAGTACAAGAGTTGGCAGGTCATGTTACAGTTGTACTGGACTTTGTTACGGCCACATTTGGAATACTGCATTCAGTTCTGGTCACCACATTACCAAAAGAATGTGGATGCTTTGGAAATGGTGCAGAGGAGGTTCACCAGGATATGGAAGGCACCAGCTATGAAACGACTATGAGTAGCATAGGATTATTTTCATTAGAAGGATGGAGATTGAGGGGGGAAATTGATTGAGATCTACAAATCATAACAGATATAGACAGGGTAGATAGCAAGAAGCTTTTTCCCAGAGCGGGGGACTCAGTTACTTGGGGTCATGGGTTCTGGGTGAGAGGGGAAAAGTTTAAAGGCAATATGCATGGCAAGTTCTTTATGCGGAGGGTGGTGGGTGCTTGGAACATGTTGCCAGCAGAGCTGGTAGAGACAGGCATGATAGTGTAATTTAAGATATATCTAGTCAGACATATGAATGGGTAGGGAGCAGAGGGATACAGATCCTTAGAAAATAGGGGCCGGGTTTAGATAGAGGATCCAAATTGGCGCAGGCTTAGAGGGCTGAAGAGCCTATTCCTGTTCTATAATTTTCTTTGTTCTTTGTTCCTTCATGGCTACCTTGTAACTCTCTTAAACCCTGTCTGATCCTTGCTTCCTCAACGTTACGTAACCTTCCTTCTTCCTCTTGACTGGAAGAATCCCCTGTCACCCAAGGTTCTTTCAACCTACCATCGCTTCTTTGCCTCAGTGGGACAAACCTATCCAGCTTCCTAAACAACCTCCACATTTCTGCCAAGTATTTCCCTGAGAACATCTGTTCTCATTTTAGGTGCCCCAATTCCTTGCCTAATAGCATTGTAATTCTCCCTCCCCCAATTAACTACTTTCCCATAATGTCTGCTCCTATCCCTTTTCGTAAGTATAATAAAGATCAGAGAGATCACCATCACCGAAATGCTCTCCCACCCAGAGATCTGATGCCTGGCATGGTTTGTTGTCAAGCACCAAATCCAAAACGGCCTCTCCTCTAGTCGGCCTAGTACATCAGGAACCCTTCCAGGATACCCCTAACAAAAATTGCTCCATCCAAATTATTTGAACTAAGGAGGTTCCCATCATTATTAGGGAGGTTAGGGAATCCTGTAGTGTTAAGGGGCAGTAATATGGATAATTATATCCAGAGTCGATCAGGAAATGACAGAGTGTACAAACATAGAAAAGCAGCAGGTTCAAAAGGGGAAAAGAAGCCATCATTTGAGAAAAAAAGCCTTGGGAGCTAATAGTAAAGATCAATAATTTCCCTGCAATTGATGGGGTGGATCTTAGGATATTAAAAGCAGTCACTCCAGAGATAGTGGATGCACTGGTTTTAATCTTCCAAGAATTGTTAGATCCGGGAAAAGTCCAAGAGGATCGGAGAACCTGCCAATGTACTGCCTTCGTTTAAAAAGGGAAGAGACAAAAACAGGTAACTGTAGGCCAAATAGTCTGTTATTAGGAAAATGTCAGAGCCTATTATAATAGCAGAGCCATTAGTAATGCATAATATGATCAAGCCAAGTCACCAAGGCTTCATGAAGGATAATTATGCCTGACAAGGCCAGCACATCCATCCTTTTATGCCGGACCCAAATACTGTATCCCAGTTCTGTTCATAACATTCCAAATATAGTCTAACCAGAGCCTTATGTAGCCTCAATTGTACATCCTTTTGTATTCTAGCCCTATTGCATTGAATGCTAACATTTCTTTTGCCTTTTTGATTGCCAATTGAATCTGTATGTTAACATTAATAGAATCCTGAATAAGGACTCCCAAGTCCCTTAGTATTTCAGATTTTCAGAGCCTTTCCCCCATATGAATATAGTCTATGCCTTTATTTTTCCTACCAAGCGCATAACCATACACTTTCCCACATTGTATTATATCTGCCACTTCTTTGTCCAATTTTCTTGTCTGTCCATGTCTTTCTGCAGTGTCCCTACTTCTTCAACATGATCTGTCCCTCCGTCTATTTTTGTGTCATCTGCAAACTTAGCAACAAATCACTTCCTTCATCCAAATCATTAACGTATAACATGGATAGTTGTGGTGCCAACACTGACCCCACTAGTGAAACTCCACTAGTCACCAGCTGCCATCTGAAAAAGAACCATTGTCATTAAGTATTGTTTGATAGATTTGTCACAATGTGACATTGTGCCATAATCTTTGGCATTTTCAGAATAATGGTAACAATGAATTTGCTAAAACTGTAGTTATGCATGTAGCAACCACAAGAATTATCATCCTGTATAATTTGTTTAAATTATCCTGCTCAGGAATTGGTCAAAGAGACTTTCATTACATAAATTGATACTTTAATTATTGAACAAACTGTTTTAGAGATCTGCATGGAAATCAACTTGACACACTACAGAAGGATTCATTTGAAGGGCTCATCTTGGTAAAGAAATTGTAAGTATAGTTGTTAACTTTTAAACAAATGAGTTTAAATTACTTATTTCAAACTTTCCATTTTGTTAATTGTAAGTATTATTCAAGTTGAAGAGGCCAAATGTAAAACTAATGAATAAATGTTCTGAAACAGCTAAGCATTTTCTGTTAACTACTCAGTGATTGCTTCAAGAATTCTGATGTCAGTTCTTTGATACTTTCTCAACTGTTAGTTAGGAAATTGGCAGGGGTAAATGGCTTTCCCTTTCTCCCAGAATGAAAGTCAGCAATGAGCTAATTGACTAGAAAAAAGCCTGCCACACAATTGAAATAATGTTGCAGGCTGGCTACATTGCCGAATTGTGGGATTTCTGACCCTCGCACAGGCAGGAATCAATCCTCCAAGCTGCTATCCTATCTGATTGCCTCGCAACTCCATCAGCTTTCAGGGCGACACGAAGAGGCCCAAAGAGGATGATGACTGCCCCAAAAATGTAATTCCGGGTTCTTCATTTATTCGTGGGATGTGGACATCGCGGACCAGAGCATCATTTGTTACCCATCCAGAGTCGTATCAAGGCAAAACCAGGAAAAGATGGTTGATTTTCTCCCCTAAAGGATATCAGAGACCAAGATCATTTATATTTGCAAAAATTAACATTTACCATCAGGCTAGCTTTTAATTCCTAACTTTTTTTAAAATTTGAGTTCAGATTTCATCATTTGGCATGGTGGATTTTAAACCCATGTCCCAAAAATATGAGTCTGCATTCTACATTTCTAGTCTAGTGACATTATCACTAAGCCACTGTTTCCCATTTAGTATTGGAAGGGAATCTAGAGCCCATGCAAGAGGGAGAGGAGATGGAAAGGCTTGTTCTGTCATGAATGCGAGATGGATAAGTAGGTGAGGTGGCATCTTGGGGGTGGATGTCCCCAGTTCATACAGGGCATCCCCTGAATGAGATGCTCCCTTTACTTCCCACCTTGGTTCATGTAAATTTATAAAGTGGCCTGTTATGTTATGGTGCATGTTATATTATTAATCTCAGGTGTGATTGAGAAGGTAGTGGGCATACCACCTGAGGTATTTTACATGCTCACAATCTGAAACATATCTGGCGGGTTCATGTAATATCTAGCCCTATATTTCAGTCCAGTCTCAGAACATGATCCCATCCTTGACTGTTGAATATCCTGCATACCATAAACTTCCTTTCTATTTGAATTCTTGAGGGAAAATTGTATCACTTCTGCTGAATTTGGAAGTGTTAAAAGAGTTTCTGAGCTGTGGCTCATTTAGTAGCACGCTTATTCCTGAATCACAAGATTCCAGGCACAAATATCAAGGCTGATACTTAAGTGCAGAACTGAGTGAGCAGTGCATTGTCAGACATATCGTCTTTTACATAAAATGTTGAACTGAGGCCCCATCAACTACTTGAGTGAAAGTAAGAGATCCTGTGGCATTGTTTTGAAGAAGTAGAATGAAGTTATCTCTGGTATCTTTACTAATATTTATTCTCCAATCAACATCACAAAAATAAATTATCTGGTCATCATCACTTTCATCACTTTCTATTTCTGGGAAGTTGCTGAACATAAATTGACTGCCATGTTTCCTACATTACAACTGTGGCTACTCTTCTAATTTTATTAGTTGTGAACTACTTTGAACCATTTGGTGATTTTGAAAAGCATTAAATAAATGCAAGTCATTTTTTCCCTTCCATGGTATATACCAAGAATTTAATGGTGAATAAATTCCTTTCTTCCCGATGTTATTCCATTCCCCATATTATTCCATTCATTCATGTCACTGTTCATGATAGTACCCCACTGTTCAGCTTCCCAGTATCTATTATTTTTTCAGTTACTGGTTGTTACTTCCAGTGAATATTCTTTCTGTCATGTTAAAAAAGGAGAGGAGACATGAGAGAAAATACTTCTTTGGAGCATTAATATCATACAGATTTTCATTCTGTTAGGTTTAGGTAGCTCCACAAGGCACAAGTTACAACATTTGCAATTCCACTTTGTATGATGTCAGAGATCTTATTAGCTTCATTTGTCTGATCCAATGGGACAATATTGCTCTTCAATCTAGAATGTTCTGAAGTATCTTGAGTGAGATAAAAGTTTGATAGCAAATGTTTTTAATATTCCAGCGGCTTCATGTAAAAGGAAAAGCAAACACAAGCTTTATCACAGAACTATGTAATTGCTGTCCATTGACTTTTGGTGAACATTTTTGCATTTTCAGGTGCAGTGTTATTGATCTGTTTGTTTTTATTCCAATATAGAAATCTTTCTCAAAATGTCATCTCGAAAATTGCAGGATATACATTTCAGGCTTTACCTTTCCTGGAAATTCTGTGAGTTATGGTATTAATTTGAAAATATCTAAGAATCTTGTGCAGTATCAGGAAAGAATGAACAGATTAGATCTTTTGGGGGGACAGAAGGGCTGACAGAGTGGCTAAATAGTGATCTTTAAAATTGTACAGGATTGCACTGAGAGAATGTTTTCACTTGTGGGGAAGACCACATACAGTGGTCTAGAATAGTTGCCAGACAATTGAACTTTTAGTTGTCATTTGACACTCAGACTCAAGAAACTGACAGGAATTGAGCCCTGGATGTTGTATTGTTCCTACATGCCATGGTAAAGGACATCAGAGAGAGTCTGTAGAATGTTCAAGGTTGGGAGAAAATTTGTACCTCGGGTGCTCGTTGTTGTGGTTCTGTTCGCTGAGCTGGGAGTTTTTGTTGCAAACGTTTCGCCCCCTTTCTAGGTGACATCCTCAGTGCTTGGGAGCCTCCTGTGAAGCGCTTCCGTGATGTTTCCTCCGACATTTATAGTGGCTTGTCTCTGCGGTTGTCAGTTGCTGTCTGCTGCAGTGGCCGGTATATTGGGTCCAGGTCGATATGTTTGTTGATAGAATCAGTGAATGAGTGCCATGCCTCTAGGAATTCCCTGGCTATTCTCTGTTTGGCTTGCCCTATAATAGCAGTGTTGTCCCAGTCGAATTCATGTTGTTTGTCATCTGTGTGTGTGGCTACTAAGGATAGCTGGTCGTGTTGTTTCGTGGCTAGTTGGTGTTCGTGGATGTGGATTGTTAGCTGTCTTCCTGTTTGTCCTATGTAGTGTTTTGTGCAATCCTTGCATGGGATTTTGTACACTACGTTGGTTTTGCTCATGCTGGGTATCGGGTCCTTTGTCCTGGTGAGTTGTTGACTTAGAGTGGCTGTTGGTTTGTGTGCTGTTATGAGTCCTAGTGGTCGCAGCAGTCTGGCTGTCAGTTCGGAAATGCTCCTGATGTATGGTAGTGTGGCTAGTCCTTTGGGTTGCGGCATGTCTTCGTTCCGTTGTCTTTCCCTTAGGCATGTGTTGATGAAATTGCGCGGGTATCCGTTTTTGGTGAATACCTTGTATAGGTGTTCTTCTTCCTCTTTTTGCAGTTCTGGTGTACTGCAGTGTGTTGTGGCCCTTTTGAATAGTGTCCTGATGTAACTTCGTTTGTGTGTGTTGGGGTGGTTGCTTTTATAGTTCAGGACTTGGTCTGTGTGTGTGGCTTTTCTGTATACCTTTGTGCCGAATTCTCCGTTCAGTGTTCTCTGTACCATCACATCTAGGAATGGGAGCTGGTTGCCCTTTTCTTCCTCTCTCGTGAATCGGATTCCTGTGAGTGTGGCGTTGATGATCCAGTGTGTGTTTTTAATGATTACAAAGGTGTCGTCCACATATATCTGACCCAGAGTTTGGGTTGTATTTGTGGTAAGACTGTTTGTTCTAACCTTTGCATTACTGCTTCTGCTATGAATCCAGAGATCGGTGAGCTCGTGGGTGTTCCGTTGATTTGTTCATATATCTGGTTGTTGAATGTGAAGTGTGTTGTGAGGCACAGGTCCAGTAGTTTAAGTATGCCGTCTTTATTAATAGGTTCAACGTCCTGTTGTCTGTTATGTATGTCCAGCAGGTTGGATATTGTTTCTCTGGCTAGACTTTTGTTGATAGAGGTGAACAGTGCCGTTACATCGAATGAGACCATGGTTTCTTCCTTGTCTATGTGTATATTTCTGATGATGTCCAAGAATTCTTGTGTTGACGGTATAGAGTGTCTGGATCCACTGATCAGGTGTTTCAGTTTATGCTGTAGCTCTTTAGCCAGTTTGTGTGATGGTGTCCCTGGTAGTGATACTATGGGTCTGAGTGGGATGTCTGGTTTGTGTACTTTAGATGAGATTAGATTAGATTACTTACAGTGTGGAAACAGGCCCTTCGGCCCAACAAGTCCACACCGACCCACTGAAGCGCAACCCACCCATACCCCTACATTTACCCCTTACCTAACACTACGGGCAATTTAGCATGCCAATTCACCTGACCCGCACATCTTTAGACTGTGGGAGGAAACTGGAGGAAACCCACGCAGACAGGGGAAGAACGTGCAAACTCCACACAGTCAGTCGCCTGAGGTGGGAATTGAACCCGGGTCTCTGGCATTGGTAGTCCATAGAATCTGGGGGTGTTATTGCTTTCCGGTTTCATTCTTTGTAGGTCAGACCTGGTTATCTGTCCGTTTTTTTTGTAGATTCCTCAGTGTGTTGTTTATCCTATTGGTGAGCTGTGGTGTGGGGTCAGACTCCCTCTTTTGGTAGGTGTTGGTATCTGCAAGTAGTTGTTATGCCTTTTGGATGTAGTCTGCTTTGTCCAGTATGACCATCATTCTACCAGCAGAGAAAGGCATGAATTTGACTGGGATAACACTACTATTGTAAGGCAAGCCAAACAGAGAAAAGCCAGGGAATTCCTAGAGGCATGGCACTCATCTACTGATTCTAACAACAAACATATCGACCTGGACCCAATATTCGGCCACTGCAGCAGACAGCAACTGACATCCGGAAACGGCAGAGACAAGCCACTATAAATGCCAGAGGAAACATCACAGAAACACTTCACAGGGGGCTCCCAAGCACTGAGGATGTCACCTAGAAAGGGGACGAATCGTTTGCAACAAAAACTCCCAGCTCGGCGAACAGAACCACAACAGTCTGTAGAATATTCTGCAAAGGGAAGAGAGTGAGCCAGAAGTTGTGTTATATTTTGGTACCATGGATAGGCATAGACTGTGCAGGGTCAAGATTAGATTGGTGCTGGAAAAATGCAACAGGTCAGGCAGCATCCAAGGAACAGGAAAATCGATGTTTCAGGCAGTACCCTTCATCAGGAATGAATCAGTTCTCCTCCATAGACTGGGCAGGGATTAACATCCTGTTGTCAGATTTTCAGCAGCTGGGAAGGAATGCAACAAGTAAGACATTGAGGATTAATGGAGTTTCCCTATACCGTGTGCTAGTCAGAATAGAAATAGAAAGATAGGGAGGTTTAATGTATAGCTTGAAGCATTGTATAGGAGGGAAGGCTTCAAATTCTTCGAGCATTGATGCCAGCTTTGGTCAGGAGCTACCGATTCAAGCAGAATAGGCTGCACCTCAGTGGGCCTGGGACCCATTGTTCCTGAGGAGATTCACTGGTATGGTTGGGGAGAGTTTAAGCTAAATTGGTAGTGAATTGGTACTAGCATAAAACATAGAAAAGAAGAATAAGGTGCATAAAGTAAAACTTCTGGAGAATACCAGAGAGCTGTTCTATTTTAGATACCTGCGTGGGAATACCATGTAGCAACAGTAAAGGAAATGTGGGTTTAAAGTTATGAAAACTAAGGGCATAATGTACAAGAATATCATGTGTTTAGAATAAGTTACAGAAGGACAACAGGGAAATGGAAGGCAGCACTGATTAAAGAATACATTGTCATCGAAGCAAAAAAGACATTTCATGACTGGGGCTATTTTCCAAAGAGTGACATAAACCAACAAATCTGCTGGAAAATTTTAGCGATGTGCAACATACTTAGGTCTTGTCTACTGCTACTACTGTTGCCAGGAGTTCCTGTTTCACCCATCTTAAACCATTCTCACACCACTTTGTTTGATTCATTATCTAACTATCCCTTGGCCAACTCCTCTTCCACTTTTCCCTCTAGAACCAACCTCTGTGCATCTTTTATTGATTGGGATTATGTTGGATGAATGGGGAAGAAGAGACAATTTCTGAAATGTGTTCAAGAACATTTATTTGATCATTATGTTCTCACATCATCTCACAACTGGGAAGGAGGCATCACTGGATCTGCTGTTGGGAAATAAAATGGATCAGCAGTCTATGGGGAACATTTGGATAAGAGAGTTCATCACACTATAAGACACTATGTTGAGAGTACAGGTCTGAACTAGAGTATTGTAGACATTTTTGAATGTGACATTATAGGAAAGGTGTGAATATAAATGTGATTTTCAAGAATGGTTATGGCAATTAGGAACTTCAGTTGTATAGATAGATTGAAGAATTTGGGACTGTTCTTCTTTTGAGAGAAGAGGCCTGAGAGAAATTTGATAAATGTTTTCAAAATTAGATTAGATTAGATTAGATTAGATTTAGATTAGATTTACAGTGTGGAAACAGGCCCTTCGGCCCAACAAGTCCACACCGACCCGCCGAAGCGCAACCCACCCATACCCCTACATTTACCCCTTACCTAACACTACGGGCAATTTAGCATGGCTAATTCACCTGCCCCGCACATCTTTGTGACTGTGGGAGGAAACCGGAGCACCCGGAGGAAACCCACGCAGACACGGGGAGAACGTGCAAACTCCACACAGTCAGTCGCCTGAGTCGGGAATTGAACCCGGGTCTACAGGCGCTGTGAGGCAGCAGTGCTAACCACTGTGCCACCGTGCCGCCCATATTATGAGCTGGCTAAATAGAATAGATGGTGAGAATCTGTTCCCTCACACTACCCCTTCAGAAGCATGCATGCAGCCTCCAATGTGTCAGCAATGAGTATGCTACCGATTGGCATGCAATAGGAGAGGAGACAGTGCAATGTTGGCGCAATAAGCCTGAAGGGAGCATTATGTTTTTCTCAGCTTTATCTGAGTCATAAGTATCCAGGAGCTCTTTATGTAGTAAAAGACAGTGAACCTGGAAGGCATCAGCCTTTTTATTTGTTGCCCTAAAGTTTAGAAGCCTTGAATGTTCAAGTCATGCTGACCTCCTACTGTGTAACCCCCTTCCCTGCATTGGCATTTCTGACATGGCAGTTCTGAGATTCTGGGAAAATTGTTGGTGGAAAAATGCAGTTGATTGGCTAAGTAATTAGTTTGTGTTTCTGCCTGCTTTGAACCCCAACTAACTGGAGACATGTATGAGCAACTGTTTAGACACGCTTTAGAGTTTACAGGATGTACATTTTTAAATGTATTTGAGTGGCGTTTTTTACATTCATTGAAAGAGAACATCAGTTCCATCTGCATTGCCACACATTGGGTGTCCAGGTCAAATCTGCATTTTAGATGCAGAGTATAATTCCTTTATTCTGCCTTATCAGTATGGCCAACTATCAATTTGAAGAGAGGTTTTCCATTTTAATACCTTGTAGCCTCTCTATGTTCAAATTTAATTTCCAAGATGGTGCCTAGTCAAGTGTGCCAATAATATGTCCATTCTTTCCACAAAGAGACCAGAGTCATTTTGAGGCGTTTGATCTCATTCAAATATAATTGTTGAGCGGAAGTGGCTAAAAGGCAGCCCTGTTCTGCTGGCATAATCCAAGCAGGCAGCCTACCCAACAACAAGATGAGTCTGATGAGGAACGAGGGTATTCTGTCATTCATCCCTAAATGATCATTTTCACCTTTACCTTTCCACATCCTGTTCAGTTCTATCTTGTTGAGATGTGCAACAGGTACTCTCCACACTGGTCTGCCCTAAATAGGAATTCAAGACATGTCATGGACCCCCAGGTATCTAATAAATGGGGTCTGTTTCTGACAACAGAAGGAACATTCGTCAAATAATACGAACCAAACTGCAAAGTGATTAAACTGGGTGCTTCAGTTTTGAGAGAACATATTTAAAAGTATTGTATTTATACCTTTGCTTATCTTTGTGAATTTTTAGTATAAACTATCAATATGAATCAAAATGTTATAATACTCAAGGAATTGAAGTTCTTGTAATTTTTTGTGATCTATTGCACAGCGATCTTTCTGACAATAAGGTATCAATGCTACTTGATGGAACATTCAAATCCTGGCATGGATTACGTTTCTTTAGACAATTGTAAGTGTAATACTAACCAGTTAAACTATTTCTCCAATGTTAAAAATACTCCATATATCTGGTGGTTTCTTTATTTTCTTTATCCATTAATGCTATTTGCCATTTATTGCCCATCCCTAATTGCTCCTTAAGTGAATGGTTTGTTAGGCCATTTCAAAGAGCAATTAAAAGTGAATCTTTACATTTGGAGTCATGTGTGGGCCAAATCAGATGAAGAACAATGATTAATGTTACTAAAGGAAATTAGTCAACTAGAGATGTAATAATGATAGTTTCATGGTCACCATTGCTGAGAATATCTTCAAATGTCAGGTTTTTCTTAATTTACTTAAAACTCCCCCAGCTTCATAGTGGGATTTGAAACTGTGCACACAGAGCTTGAACATAGGTTTCTGGGTTACTTATTCAATGACATTATAGCAACACCACCAGTCTCCCTTTCTCAGCGGGGAAAGATACTTAATTAACATTTCAGGGCAATAGAGACTGTCGAACTAAAACAATAACTCTGTTTATTTTTCCACAGATGCTTTCACTATTTCCAACATCTTTGGGTGGATGTTTACTTAGCCGAAAATGCGTTGCCGGTTAAAGCACAGCAGGTTAGGCAGCATCCAAGGAACAGGAAATTCGACGTTTCGGGTCAGAGCCATTCCTGTCGAATTTCCTGTTCCTTGGATGCTGCCTAACCTGCTGTGCTTTAACTGGCAACGCATTTTCGGCTCTGATCTCCAGCATCTGCAGACCTCACTTTTTACTGGATGTTTACTTAGCCTACAAGAATGGAAAGCTTGACAATGGGGTGTGATTTAATTAGGCAGAGCAGCGATAAAGTCAATATGTTGTTTGTGGTTTATTGAAAATTATGCTGGCCTATGGTGGCTTCATATTTGTAACACATTTGCATGTCATTTATACTCATTAATGTGAAAAAATAATTCAATAAAACCTTCCCATCAAGATAAAGTCAGTGATGCATGAGATTCTAGTGCACCTGGTTCTCAATTGTTTGGAGGAGTGCACCGTGTCAGTTTAGTGTAGTTGTGTATAACGTTAGTGGCTGTCCAAGTTGAATTAAGAAAAGAGAGGTAGGAGAATGAAATCTTGTGATTGCCACTGGTTAGACAGTTGGTTTGGGGGATTGAAGGATCATAAGATGGTGAGGGGGAAAGGACATAGGGTGAGATTTAAAGCATGGAGCTGTGAATTAGACTCTGGTGGCCTGAGTATGGTAGGGAATGTCAGTGTCAGTACTACCCATTTTTGTATCTGTCTCACTGTATTGGTTGATAAGAGTTCTTATTGGCTTTGAATTTGCTACAACATTTCTTTAACTTAGCCAAGTCTGCAAATTCATTTTCCATAGAATAGCAAGTGCAATACTACCAGACTAATATGAACATTCAAAAAGGAGAGAATGCAGAAATACTGCATTGTTTTTCCATAATAAAGGAAATATCTCTACTGCCAACCACCAGGCATGATAGTGATTTCAACTGTCTGACTAAGCCATAATCAACAGTGAATGATATTGGTGCACACACGAATAACGTAATGTGACTGTGACTGAAATTTAATTTTGAAAAAGACTAATGCCATCTTAGTGCTCGTATTAAGTATAATGCTAATGGTGGTGTAGTTGGGCAGGAAAGTTGTGACTATAATGCAGAATGTTTGACCAGCAGACTCTTTAATAGTCTGTCTGTAATTGCAGCATCGTCAATTAGTAGATTTAGGAGATGGTGAGGACACCAGGTGCTGGAGAAGTCAGAGTTGATAAAGGTCAGGCAACATCTGAGGAGTAAGAGAGTCAATGTTTTTGAAGGGTTGAGCCTGAAACATTGCCTCTCTTGCTCCTTAGATGCTGCCTAACCTGTTTTGCTTTTGCCAGTTAATAGATTTCACCAACCATTGAATCAGATGTGTTTTGCATGCACACCACTGGCACTTTGAATTTTATTTAGAGTCACATGGGAAAAGGCAAAAAGATATTGTGGAAGTTGCATGCCGTTCATGTTGCAATATTTGTTGTTGACAAAATTCAGGCTTTTCCTTGGTTACTTTTTTGGGCAGCACGGTGGCACAGTGGTTAGCACTGCTACCTCACAGCGCCAGGGACCTGGGTTCAATTCCCGCCTCAGGCGACTGACTGTGGAGTTTGCACATTCTCCCCGTGTCTGCGTGGGTTTCCTCCGGGTGCTCCGGTTTCCTCCCACAGTCACAAAGATGTGCGGGTCAGGTGAATTGGCCATGCTAAATTGCCTGTAGTGTTAGGTAAGGGGTATATGTAGGGGTATGGGTGGGTTGCGCTTCAGTGGGTCGGTGTGGACTTGTTGGGCCGAAGGGCCTGTTTCCACACTGTAAGTAATCCAATTTTTATTTGAGCCACATTGTCCTGAATGTCATATTAAAAATATGTATTTTGAAAATTTACTGTATCAGGTGGGAGCAAATGATCTAAAAACGTTTCTAGAACTTTTTCTGATATGATTCCTTTAATCTTTTTCTCTGTGTTTAACAGGAATTTAAAATCCAATCCATTAGAAATAATACAGAATGATGCATTTGATAAATTGCCCTCAATGCAGTACCTGTGAGTATCCAGAATTTTGGAAAAGCTGTGATTGGCGAGACTGTTAAAACAATATCTATAATGTATACATATCACCTAACTCTATGTTACAGCTACTATGGACAGATTTGCAATGCCATACCGTAATTCAGTTTACAGATGTCATGCCTTAAATCCACTTTTTAAATAAACTCGATCTTGGAAAATGTTTAGACATTTTCACAATTATTTTCTGTACCTTGGCACAGCTATAGAACCACTGGGGTGCTGTCCTGATGTACCAATTATTGCCTCAATGATTTCAGAACACAAATTAATTTATACTAATATAGGACTAAAAGTAGAAAACTCAATGCACTTCAGAAGAAATTTTGGAAAACACAATGGAGTTAGGAACTATAAATTTTTGGAAATGTTTGGAAGTGGATGTCATGCCAAAGGATTGGAGATTTACAAGTTTATACGCAACTCAAAAAGGAGAAATAAATAACTCATTGAAATTCTAAGTTATGACAGATTTTGATCAGGTAAAAAGTCGAATAAAAATTGCCACTGGTTAGTGTATCAGGACATAAATTTATCCTCACCAAAAAGATTGAAGGAAGAGGCTGGAGATGTTTTTGTTACAAATTAAAATGATGCCCCATAAATATTGGTGGAAGTAACTTTTTAAAAAGAAGTGGATAAGTGGGAAATAGGAGAATTGTGTTACTCCACAAAAGAATTAGTACGTGGGCTACTCTGCCTCCTTGTCTGCTGTAAATATTTAGGGCCTCAAAATTACGCATGCAGGGTGCTGGGAACTTATTTCCAACATGCTGTGCAGATGCTACTGCCATCTCTACAATGGTCCTGTTTCATGGCATCCGAATGTCCTGTCAAAGAAATGTACAATTCAATATCATATTTCAATTGCATTGCACAGTTAGCCTGATTTAACTTTTCTAGTTGCTGCTTGGGTTTCCCTGGGTTCAGGAAACCTGATAATGAAAGGGAAGTGAGAGCTGCATGCTGTCAGAATAAGAGACCTTCACAACACCTTGTGAAAACTAGAAAGAGAAAGAATTCAGATCTCTGTTCGTCTTGTCAAGGAAATCTCAGCTAATGTTCTGGGGACCCGGGTTTGAATCCTGCCACAACAATTGGTGGAATTGAATTCAATAAAAAAGGCTGGAATTTAAGGTCTACTGATGACCATTGTTGCTTATTGGAAGGAAATAATCCATCCTCACCTGGATGTCACTTCAAAGCCACAATGGTTAACTCTCAACTGACTGGCAAAATAAGCTAGCAAGCCACTCAGTTATATCAATTGCTATGCAACGAAAAGAATTAAACTGGATGACTTAGGCACTGGAAAAGCCAGAAGCAGAAACAGCCCAGTGAAATCTCCCTTGCAAACATCTCGGGGCTAGTGCCAAAATTGGAAGAGCTGTCTTAAAGACTAGCCAACTAACAGTCATATTTACGGAATTGTACCACTACCACCATCCCTGGATTATGTCCTGTCTCACTGACAGGGCAGTTCCAGTAGAGGTGATGGCACAGTGGCACATAGTCTGGAGGGAGTTGCCCTCGGAGTCCTGAACATTGACTCTGGACCCCATGGAGTCTGATGGTTTCAGATTTAACATAGGCAAGGAAACCTCCTGATTATCATGTACCATCCTCCCTCAGCCAATGAATCAGTAATTCTCCATGTTAAACAACACTTGGAGGAAGGACTGAGGATGGCAAGGACACAAAATGTACTCTGAGTGGCGGATTTCAATGTCTACCATCGAGAGTGGGTTGGCAGCAGCACTACTGATTGGGTTGATTGGGTCTTAAAAGTCATAGCTGTTAGACTGAGTCTCTGTAAGGTGGTGAGGGAACCAATAAGAGGGAAAAACATACCGTACTTGACCTCATCCTTACCAGTCTGCTAGCTGCAGATGAATCTGTCCATCTGGTAAGAGTGACCACCACACAGTCCTCACAATCTCATGTTCACATTGAGAATACTCTCCATTGTATTGTGTGGTACTATCACCATGCTAAATGGATCGACTCTGAACCTATCTAGCAACTCAGGACTGGGCATCCATGAAGCGCTGTACTCCAACATGATCTGCAGCCTCATAGCCTGGCTTATCTCCCACTCAACCATTATCATTAAGCATGGGTGTCAAACCTGGTTCAATGGAGAGTAAGGAGGGTATGTCAGGAGCAGTAGTAGACATTCTTAAAAATGAGACGTCAACCTGGTGAAGTCACCAAACAGGACTGCTTGCATGCCAGGTGGAATAAGTAGCATGTGAGAGACAGAGCTAAGCAATCCCACAACCAAATGATCAGATCTAAGCTCTGCCGCCCTACCACATCCAGTTGTGAATGGTGGTAGTCAATTAAACAACTCACTGGAGGAGGAGGCTCCACAAATCTCCTTATCCTCAATGATAGAAGAGCCCAACACATCAGTGCAAAAGATATGGCTGAAGCATTTGCAGCAATCTTCAGCCAGAGTTTAAGTCAAGATGATAAATGGCTCGGAAGAAAACTTGCACATGGTGGTGTTCCCATATATCTGTGCCTTTGTCCTGCTAGGTGGAAGTGGCCGCTGTTTGAAAGGTTCTGTCTAAGGATCTTTGGGGAATTTCTGCTGTGCATCTTGTAGGTAGTACACACTGTTGCTGCAGAATGTCAGTGGCGGAGGGAGTGGATGCTTGTGGATGTGGTGTCAATAAAGTGGGCTGCGTTGGCCTGGACGGTGTCAAGCTTCTTGAATGTTCTGGGAGCTACATCCATTGAGGCAAGTAGGGAATATTCCATTATACTCCTGTGCCTTATAGATGATGGACAGGCTTTGGGGAGTTAGGAGGTGAGTTACTTGCCTCAGTATTCCTAACCTCTAACTTGTTGTTGTAGCCACTGCATTTATGTGGCAAGTCTTGTTGGGTTTCTGATCAGTTGTAACCCCACGGTGTTGATAGTGGGGGATTCATTGATGGGAACACCCTTAAATGTCAAGGTGCTGTAGTTAGATTGTCTCTTATTAGAGATGATCGATGTCTATCATTTGTGTCTCATAAATGTTGCTTGTCACTTGTCAGCCCAATCCTGGAGAAGACATCTGGGCTCTGTGCAGCTGGACAGAGTGTAACTCAGTCAAGGATGAATTCAAGAGCTGTTATGGAAAAAAAATCTATAAGTAGAGAGAGGGCAGACTATCGCTGATTGTATTTACTTTCTTGGATAACATACTTGCTACCACTGAATAGCTTTAGGTGTGCAGAATCAAGATGAAATGGGGCATTAAGTATTATTGGATGATATGAGTGTAGTGCAATGGGTGAATGTTAGCTGTTAGTGCTATGAAGTACAAATTGGTCTGCTATACAGAACTCAGTGAGAAGTTGTTGGTTTGATGGTCATGAGATACAATGAGAGAATACATCCGGTCACCTTGACAACTTATGTAAAATTGTATTTTTTATGACATTGAAATCCTGCCAATGTGGCACCAATCTGAGAAACAACTTCCTGGGAAACAGGCTGCCATTCTCAACTCTGGCTAAGCAGACTAGATTTACCGAGATGGAGGCAACAGTGAATCATCTGTGTCTGAACCATCTTTGAAATTGTCCTAAATTCTTTTCTGTCGGCATAATTGCTGTACAGTCAGCCACAATTTTAAAAGCGACAGGTTAACCAGATCACGTAAGTAATAGCCAGACCTTCCCTGCTATGGCCGAGTACAGCCCAGGATTGGTGTAGCTCTCACTCCATTGCCATCAGAGAAGGCAAGTGAGTAGACCATACTTAGGCCAACCAGATTGTCTGTAGGTGTGTCAGGAACTGTGGCCTTTACACCCAGAAGGAGGCAGGTGGATTTCTACCCTTTGACTTTAAAAAGAGAAATAAATTGTTGGGATTTTGATGGAATACAATATGTGATTTTTATTTGATGTCTAGTGTTGGGCTGATGCATTGTGTTCTATTTTATAAGTAAAATAATTCACATTATTTTTAGTTTTAGAATGATGTGACAAGCTTAAAAAAAAAGCTGCAAGTTGGACTAAGGGGAACACTCTTCTTGGTTAAATTTCTTGTGAAAATAGCCCTTTTTATAGGGCACATTATTCAGTTTGGAATTAAAGGTGGATTTTTCTAGAACAGTTTGTTTCTAAGAAAAGGTATACTTGCATCGGAGGCAGTCCAGAGAAGGTTCACTAAGCTATCTCTGGGTATGGCAGGACTGTCTTATGAGAGATTGAGTCAATTTGTTCTATACTCCTTGAAGTTTAGAAGAATAAGAGGTGACCTTATTGAAACATGCAAGATTCTTTGGGAACATGACAGCATATATGCAGAAATGTTGTTTCCCCACAAAGGAGAAGCTAGGATGTCGAGCGTAATCTCAGGATAGGCAGTCATGCATTTAAAACAGAGATGAGGAAGAATTGCTTCTCTGAGGGTATTGAATCTATGGAATTCATTACCACAGAGGGCTGCAGAGGCTGGGTCATTCAGTATTTTCAAGGCTGCAATGAATAAATTCTTAATCAGTAAGCGAGTCAAGATTTATGGGGATATGGCAGGAAGCTGGAGTTGAGGCTTATCCATGATCTCATGGAATCTGGAACAGACTTAATGGGCGCTGCTCCTACATCTTATGGTGTTATTATTATGTTGTAAAGTTTATTTTCAGGTGCAGGTTGTTCTGCTATTACATGCATTTTATTAAAGCAAATTTGTTATAACACAATTGATGACTTGAAGACACTGTTTCTATAGCACCACCTTTTAAAGCATGTTTTGGTTATAAGACATTAGTTTAAATGGTGCCGCTATTATGCAATTTCCTTATAACATGGGATTGCACAAGAACGGAACTACCACGTTATAGCAGAACTGACTGTATTTTTTAAAAAATCAACGTTTACACAAAAGGCAGTTAAAAAAGGACGATTTCTCCATCCTCAAAACTCTCCCCATAATCTCCTGAAGTGTTTTGATCCTTGCTGGGGCACATACGCATGGTCAATGGAAGTTTGCTGGTATATTGTCAAAGCAGCAATTCTTTACACGTGAAACAGTACGGTTATCACACTGTTGACCACAGTTGGTATCACAGAATGGCATGTAGCTGTTCTCAATTGATTTGACCAATATATAAACAAAAGTTAATTTATCTACTTGGAAATTTTATGACACATCTTTGTGTTAAGTGGAGTTAAAACATTGGCCTTTTACCCTCACTGCCACTGCACAAGCAGACTCCATTAGTGAACATCTGTTTGTACATATTGTGACACAGCTCAAGGACAACTGGGACTTGAAACCAAAATTTCTCGCTCAGAGTTGGGACATTATCATTGTGCCTCAAGACCTCACTGTCTAAGTATTTTTGAATCAAAATACAAGTGATATGACATAGCTCTGGAGCAGATGGAACATGAACCTGGGCCTCTGGCTTAGAAGTAGGTCACTACTATTGTGCTGTGGCAGAATTAGATAAGTGTAAGAAGGCCCATCTTGACATTGATGTAATCTCAGAGCTGAAAATGTGTTGCTGGAAAAGCGCAGCAGGTCAGGCAGCATCCAAGAAGCAGGAGAATCGACGTTTCAGGCATGAGCCCTTCTTCAGGGCTCTAATCTCCAGCATCTGCAGTCCTCACTTTCTCCTAGAATGATATCATCTCATTCCATCTTTTATGCTTTTCACAAGCAATATGAAGCGATCGAGGCTGGACAGTGGGGAGCTGCTAATTGACTGTTAAACACATTATTAATACCGCAAATCATCTAATTAATATTTAACATTCCATTTTACCAAACTCGCCAAACAAGCTAAACGATGGGAAAAATTCGACAAGGAAACCAGAGCAGGTACCTGGCAGATTCACTTTGCTGTTTGCTGCAAAGGACTCTGTGCTGTGCATTGGGCAACAGTATTCCATGGCACAACCAACAGGCACCATCTGCAAGCACTCTTCATCTACATGCCTTGGCAGCTGGCATCTGCCATCATATCATTGTTATCATGGCATCTCTCTCATAAACTGGCAGCCATTCAGGGATCATAGATTTGTATGGTAGGGTACACTAGCAACTGGCATGCAAAAGGCCCCTTAGCACAGCCTTAAAGGGTGATTGTCATCATTGTTAGTATGGAAGCTCTGTGAGATATTATTGAATTGCACGCTGGATCTGAGTCTTACATCCAGAGCATGTGTCAGTTGCCTGTGTGGCAAATGCACTATACAGTTATCAGAACCTGATAGGCAATAGTCCTCATTGCAGTTAGGGGAAGGCCAGTGTTGGTCAGGGGATGTTTGTACCATCAGACATGAGCACAGGGCGCACACAGTCCAGGGGCTTCAACCTAGTAAGCCACCTTCTTGGGAGACTTAGTCAGGGGATCTGTCCAGGGCAGTGTTCATCAGTTAGTCCTATAGGGTCAGTATAAACAATCATGTAATTGTATATCTTCAGTCAGGGTATTGCAAAAGGTTGAAATCAGGGTTCTGGTCATTCATGTCTAATTACTCATCGAAGTTGGTCAAATGTCTGGGGCATTTACAGTCCTTGGTAACTGTCTGTCAATCTTTCAGGAACGTCCAGGGCCACTAGGGACAGCAAGGAGATTAATGACAGAATGAGTAGGGTGTCATGGCTGGGGTGGGGTGGAGGGTGGAAACAAAGACAATTTGTACCAATTACAGTAAGAACAGGGGTAGGGAATCTAAAGATTGGATGGAGTGGGGGAGTATTTGGAACAGCATTGGGCAGCATGGTAGGCTATGGGGAGGATGGAGGTTATAGATTGTGATCACCACCATGATCTCCACTGGAGTAGGGCAGGCACCATCAAAGTGTAATGCTGGGATTCAAGGGGCAAGAAAGACCATTGTAGATGAATTTCAGTGTAGCAAGTCTTCACATTAGGGTCCAATTGAAATAGGCTGTTGGCGTAATGTGAGATAGTGGACAGTGTCCAACGTGATCTGAGTTACTAACCATCACCTTCCTTTCTCTGGATGTTGCCTGTTAGGGCCCTTTTTAAATCTCTTCCCACTCACCCTAAACCTAAGCCCTCCAGTTCTGCACTCCCTCACCCCAAGGAAATGACCTTGTCTATTTACTCTATCCATGCTCCCCATGATTTTATAAACCTCTGTAAGGTCATCCTCTGCTCTAGAGAAAATAGCCCAGCTTATGCAGCCTCTCCCTATAGCTCAAACTCTCCAAACCTGGCAACAAATCTTCTCGAAACTCGCTGGCAACAACCAGACGGGATCAATGTCGATTTCACCAGATTCGTCATCTCCCCCTCACCTTATCCCAGATCCAACCCTCCAACTTGGCACAGCCCTCTTGAACTGTCCTCCCAGTCCATCTTCTTTCCTACCGATCTGCTCTGACCTATCACCATCACCCCCCATCTACATCTACCTATTGCCTTCCAAGCTAGCTTCTTCCCAGTCCCACCCTCCTCCTATTTATCGCTCAGTCTCTTTGGGCCTCCACCAACCCCCACCTCCCCAACATTCCTGATGAAGGGCTTATGCCTGAAACATTGTCTCTCCTACTTGGATGCTGCCTGACCTGCTCTGCATTTCCAACACTACACTTTTTTACTCTGATCTCCAGCATCTGCAGTCCTCGCTTTCTCCAACATCCTTATAAATCTTGTCTGAACTCTTTCAAGTTTCAGAACTTCCTTCCTATATAAGGGAGACCAGAATTGCTCATAATATTCCAAAAGTGGCCTAACCAATGTCCTGCACAGCTACAACATGACCTCCCAACTCTTATACTTAATGCTTTCCTTCATTGGTCGGAGCATACCAAATGTCTTCTTCACTCTCCTATCTACCTGTGGCTCCACCTTCAAGGAACTACGAATCTGCACTCTAAGGTCTTTGTTCAGCAACACTCTCTAGAACCTTGCCATTAAGTGTATAAGTCCTGCCCTGATTTGCATTTCCAAAATGCAGTACCTCATGTTTGTCTCAATTAAACTCCATCTGCCACACCTCGCCCCATTAGCCCAACTGACCAAGATCCCATTGTACTCTGAGGTAACTCTGTCCATTGCACCTGCAATTTTGGTGTCATCTGCAAACTTACAAACTATATACCTCCTATGTTCACATCCAACACATTGATACAAATGACGAAAAGCAATGGACCCAGTGGCACACCACTGTTCACAGGCCTCTAATCTGGAAAGCAACTCCCCACCACCACCCTCTGACTCCTACCTTTGAATCAGTTCTGTACCAAATGGCTAGTTCTCCCTGTCTTCCATGTGATCTAACCTTGCTAATCAGTCTACTATGAGGATCCTTGTGAAATGCCTTACTGAAGTCCACATAGATTTTGTCCACCACTCTGCCCTCATCAGTCCTCTTCATTATGTCTTCGGAAAATGCAATCATGTTCGTGAGACATGATTTCTCATGAACAAAGCCATGTTGACTATCTCTAATCAGTCCTTGCGTATCCAAATGCATGTAAATCCTGTCCCTCAGGATTCCCTCCAACAACTTGCCCACCACCAATGTCAGGCTCACCTGTCTACAGTTCCCTGGCTTTGCTTACCACCTTTCTTAAGTAGTGGTACTATATTAGGCAACTCCAGTCTTCCAAAACCTCACCTGTGACCATCGATGATACAAGTATCTCAGTAAGAGGCTCAGGTCCCACAGAATTCTAGAATATACCTGATCAGGTCCTGGCAATTCATTCGCCTTTGTGTTTTAAGACATCCAGCAGCACCACCTCTGTAATATGGACATTTTTCAAGATGTCACCATCTACCTCCCCACATTCTATATCTTCCATGACCTCCTTCACAGTAAACAATGTGCAAAATATTTGTTTATTATCTCCTCCATCTCCTGCGGATCCACACATGGCTGCCTTGTTGATCATTGACAGATCCTAGTCTCTTCCCAGTTACCCTTTTATCCTTAATGTATTTATAAAATCCCTTTGGATTCTCCTTAATCCTATTTTCCAAAGCTATCTCATGTCCCTTTTTTGCCCTCCTGATTTCCCTCTTAAGTATACTCCTACTACCTTTATACTCTTCTAAGGATTCACTTGATCTCTGCTGTCTATACCCGACATATGCTCCCTTTTTTATCTTCTCTAAAACCTCACTTTCTTTAGTCATCCAGCATTTCCTACACCTACCAGCCTTCCCTTTCACCCTAACAGGAACATACTGTCTCTGGACTCTCCTTATCTCCTTTCTGAAGGTTTCCCACTTTCCAGCCACCCCTTTACCTGCGAATGTCTGCCTCCAATCAACTTTTGAAAGTTTTTGCCAAAGTTGGCCTTCCTCCAGTTTAAAACTTTAACTTTCAAATCTGATCTATCCTTTTCCATCACTATTTTATAATGAATGGAATTATGATTGCTGGCCCCAAAGTGCTTTAGTCACTTGCCCTGCCTTATTTTCCAAGCATAGGACAAGTTTTGCACCTTCTCTAGTAGGTACATCTAATACTGAGTCAGAAAATTTTCTTGTACACTCTTTTTCCTTTCCATGTAACCCCTTAACACTATGGCAGTCCCAGTATGTTTGGAAAGTTAAAATCCCCAACCATTACCACCCTATTATTCTTACAGATAACTGAAATCTCTTTACAAATTTGTCTCTCAATTTCCCACTGACTATAGGAGGATCTATAGTAACATCCCAATAAGGTGATCATCCCTTTCTTATTTCTTAGTTCCACCCAAATAACTTTCCTCAATGTATTTCCAGGAATATCCTCCCTAACTACAGCTGCAGTGCTATCCCTTATCAAAAATGCCACTCCCCTTCTCTCTTGCCTCCCTTTCTACCCTCCCCATAGCATTTGTATCCTGGAACATTAAACTGCCAGTCCAGTCTATCCCTGAGCCTCATCTCTGTAAATGCTATGATATCCCAGTCCCATGTTCCTACCATGCCTTGAGTTCATTTGCCTTCCCTGTTAGGCCTCTTGTTTTGAAATAAATGCAGTTTATTTTATCAGTCCTACCTCATTCTCTGCTTTGTTCCTTCTGCCCTGACTGTTTGACTTGCTCCTTTTTCCCAACTGTACCAGTCTCAGACTGATCCCTTTCCTCACTATTTCCCTGGGTGTCCATCTCCCCATCCCCCCCACCATGTGCAAACTCCAGACAGTAACCCAAGGCTGGAATCGAACCCGGGTCCCTGGTGTTCTGGGGCAGCAGTGCTAACCACTGAGCCTATGTGTTGCCCATAAGACTCCAAAAAAGTTTTTTTTTCAGAATCAGAGTGCAGAAGCAGGCTATTTGGCTCATCGAATCAACACCGACCCTCAAAAGAGTATCCCACCCAGACCCATCCCATCCCCATAACCCTGTATTTCTCATGGCTAACCCATCTAACCTTGCTGCCCTGATATTCTGGATTATTCTGGTGTATTTGGTGTGTTTGATATTCCAGGGGCATTGGGAGGCTATGTATTTTCTGACAAGGGCTACCCAATGTGACAATGTTTCATGACATCATTGTAAAACCCCTGATTGATGGGGAGTGCAGGTTTAATGCATCCCATTCTTCATCTCAAGCTATGGTGGAGCACAATATAGGGCTACTGAACATGTGGTTCTGTCAATTGGTCACATCTGGAAGGATGCTCCCAGATAATCTGGGCAGCGTGTGCTGCATCATTCTGATGTGCACACCCTAGACAATTGGAGCAGGCAAGGAGTTGACATCCTGGTTGCAGAGGAACTGGCAGAATGGATCCAGTCTTCTGAAGTGGAGGACAAGGACATTTGAGTGGTGGAAACTGACTGAGCTCAGCTGTGATGAAGCCACAAGCCAGATAGAATCTCATTGACACCCGGTACCAATAGAAATGGACTGAGTCGGCAACCATTGAATGTCAAATATTTTGGTCAAGATTCATGATATTGAAATCTAACTGGCAGTGAAGGGGTGAATTCAGCCTCTGTTGGCTTCACTTATGTTCCTTTTTACTTTCTGCAAACAAAAGCTTAATTTGTGTTTATATTCCTCCATTTCTGTGTCTGTATGAGATGGCCCCTACTGGGCAATGACAAGATTCTGTTATACTGCGAACATTGGGGATGACTTGAAGAGATTGCTCATTTCAGGCCATAACCTACATGACTGACGACAGTTTTTATGTGCTGTGGGCATTAAGACTTTGTGGTTGCTGTGCCATTACATTAACAGTGAAGGGCACCACTGACTTTCCAATGCTTATGAAGAGCACAGTGGTCTTTCAAGGATGATGCTGAAACAGGTATCTACTGAAGAGTGAGTAGTTCGCTGACTTACCATTCCCCTTATTTTTCATGTCCAATTTCCCCCAGTGTACCATGTGTAAGTAAGTAATGAGATGTTAAAACCAAGAACTGCAGATGCTGGAGATCTGAAACAAACAACTGAAATTGCTGGAGAAACTCAGCAGGTCTGGCAGCATCTGTAGAGGGGAAACAGAGTCTTGAGTCCTGTGAATCTTTGTTTGTCCTGAAGATGAGTTTGGTAATATGGAGCAAGAAATCTTACTTGACCTCTTGGTGAAACCCCTCCAAGAAATCTTGACGCAACTCTGATATAGCCAAACAACATAAGAGTCTGTTCTATATTTTTCCTTCAGAATTGTGTTTTATAATCAAAATTTCTTGTTTTGTATAGAAAATTTGAATTGACAAATTATGGAAGATAATTAAAATAATTGTTAGAAACATGTAAATTTCAGAGAGCTGTTTATTAAGTTGCATAAAATTCTAAATCCTCAGGTAAGGTGAATATTACTGCTTTGAAGCAGCATCAAGGAAGAAAAGAAAGTGTATTTTAATCTGTTCATAGGATGCAAATATTACTGGATGGACTTTTCCAGGGGAATTAGGGATGGGCAATCAGTTGATTATAATGATCAGAATCTCTTTGATAAAGAGGAATAGTGAAATCTGCAGGTTGATGGCTGTCTTGCAAATCACTGATAATGTCCTGTAACCAGCAAAGGACAAATACCGCTACCTATTCTTGACCGAATAAAGGAGAGCGTGCTTTCCACCACTGGGGCCACCATTTTGATGTAAGAATCAAAGTAGGCCAGCCAGTCCTTTGAAACTGCACCACCCTTCGATAGACTATCTAATCTGATTATAACGTCAAATCCATATCCCCCTCCTTCCCTCGACTACCTTTTATCCCTTTGTTTAAGAAAAAACTATTCAATTCTGCCTTAAAAATATTCAAGCACTCTGCTGTTTCCACCTTTTCACCAAGAGAGTTTCAAGGACTCTCAACCTTCTGAGATAAAAGATGCATAATATCTATTTTAAATGGAGGAGATCCCCAATTTTCAACTGTGACCCCTAGTTCTAGATTCTGTCTTAAGTGAAAATATCCTCACCACTTCTACCCTGTCAAGACCCCTCAGGAACCTGCATGTTTCAATCAAGTCACTTCTTACTCTTCTAAACTCCAGGTGCAAGTCTAGCTCCTGTGTAACCTTTCGTTATAAGGCATACTGAGGCTGGTGTAAGTAGCGAGGCTGAGAGCATTGTGGATGCTGGTATGCTCATGCCTAATCCTCCTCACATCTCACTGAACCTTTGCCACATAATGTCTTCTGATACACAAGCTGCAGATGACCAAAGCATACTTATTCTCCTCACCACAACCCTATCATTGCGCCTTTGTCTTTTTGCTTGCCAAATAATGTTACCTGGCCATACTCCGATTCAGGAGCAATATGTGGAAGATGAAGAAAATGTTGATAAAGAAACTGTAACAATCTTAGTCACCACTTGACATAGCATAAATGTGATCAGTACATGGTGAAACACTTTGCAAAACTGGGTTGCAAATAGGCAGGAGGCAATATTGGCATGGATGCCAACTCACTAGAGGACAAGACCCTTTGGATTCTGTTGTGAAAAACTCAATGAAATCATTGCTAGTTTTGAGAGGAGGCAGCCAATGGTACTGTTGCTAATCTAGTAGTTCAGAACCCAGAGTAAGTAATGTTCTGGAGACATAGTTCAAATTCCACCCTGTCAAACATGAAGTTTGAATTCAATAAAATTCTAGAATTAAACACTAGCTTAATGACAAGCGTGTGATCTTCGTCAATTGTTATAAAAAGCAAAATAAACTAAGGGAAAGAAAGATTCAATTTTTTCTTGGCAAGTGTAACATACTTTGCACTTCTCTTTTGTGCCTAACTTTTTTTTGTTAAAAGTACATTTGGAGCCTCTTGTGAATATGTTCACTCCACAGTAAACAAAAAGAAAAATAAAATTTAGGATCTATTGAGCCAGGTTCCACTCCGGGATCTAACGTGTCCAGTGGAACATCAACTAAGATGTTCCTCTGGACAACTAAGGTGGGGGGCTACTTGTGGAATCAAAATTCCTTAAATTAACTGGGATCAATTGAATCTTTAAAAATAAGTTGATTGGGGGCAGATATTCACAGCTAAAGGGGCATCAGAAAAGTGGAAAGCCTTCAAAAATGAGATATCAAGAATCCAGAGACCATATGTTCCTGTTATGGTGAAGAACAAGGTTGGTAGGCATAGGGATTGCTGGATGACTAGAGAAATTGAGGTTTTGGTCAAGAAAAAGAAGGAAGCATATGTCAGGTATAGACAAGAGGAATCGATTGAATCCGGAGAAGAGTGTAAAAGCAGTAGAGTTATACTTAAGAGGGAAATCAGGAGGGCAAAAAGGGTACATGAGGTAGCTTTGGCAAATAGGGTTAAGGAGAATTCAAAGGGATTCTGTAAATGCATGACGGACAAAAGAGTAACAAGGGAGAGAATAGGGCCTCTTAAAGATCAGTAAGGCTGCCTATGTGTGGAACTGAAAAAGATGGGAGAGATACTAAATGAGTATTTTGTCAGTATTTACAGTGGGAAGGATATGGAAGTGAGAGAACTTTGGAAAATAAATAATAGCATCTTGAAAATGTATAAATTACAGAGGAGGAGTTGCTGAACATCTTAAAACACACAAAGATGGATATATCCCCAGGACATGATCAGGTGTATTGTAGAACCTTGTGGGAAACTGGGCAAGTGATTGCTGGTCCCCTTTCTGAAATATTTGTATCAACGATAGCCACAGATGAGGTGTCGGGTAATTGGAAATTGGCTAACTTGGTGCCACTATTTAGGAAAGATGATAAGGAAAAGGCAGAGAACTGAAGACCAGGGAGCCTGACATCCGTGGTGGGCAAGTTGTTGGAGAGATCCTGAGCAACAGAATGTATATGTTTCGAAAGGCAACTTCTGAATTAGGAATAGTCAGCCAGGCTTTGTGTGTGGGAAATTGTGTCTCACTAACTTGATTGAGTTCTCAGAGGAAATAATAAAGAGGATCGATGAAGACAGAGCGGTGGACATGATCTATATAGACTTCAGTAAGGCATTCAACAAGGTTCCTCATGGCAGACTGGCTAAGAAGGATAGATCACATAGAATACAGGAATAACTAGCCATTAGAATACAGAACTGCTTCTAAGGTAAGAGACAGAGGGTGGTGGTGGAGGGCTGCATGTCAAACTGAATGTTTGTGACCAGTGGTGTGCCACAAGGATTGGTTCTTGTCACTTATATAAATGATTTGGATGCAAATATAGGAGGTATAGTTAGTAAGTTTGCAGATGACACCAAAAGTGGAGGTGTAGTGGACAGCGAAGAAGATTGCCTCAGAGTTCAATGAGATCTTGATCAGGTGGGCTGAGGAGTAGTAAATGGAATTTAATTTAGATAAATGTGAAATGCTGCATTTTGGAAAGACAAATCAGGGCAGGACTTATCCACTTAATGATAAGGTCCTGGAGTGTTGCTGAACAAAGAGACCTTGGAGTTCAGGTTCACAATTCCTTGAAAGTGGACAGACACGATAGTGAAGAAGGTATAGTTGCCTTTATTGGTCAGTATATTGAGTACAGGAGTTGGGAGGACATTTTGTGGCTGTACAGGACATTGGTTAGGCAACTTTTGGAATACTGCATTCAATTCTGGTCTCCCTGCTGTGGGAAGGATGTTTTGATGCTTGAAAGGGTTCAAAAACGATTTACAAGCATGTTGCTAAGGTGGATGGATTTGACCTATAGGGAAAAGCTGAATAGGCTGGGGCTATTTTCCCTGCAGCGCCGGAGCTGAGGTGTGACCTTACAGAGTTTTATAAACTAATGAGGTGCAAGGATAAGGTCTTTTTCCCATGGTAGGGTAGTCCAAACTAGAGGGGATAGGTTTAATGATAGAGGAAAGATTTAAAAGGGATCTAAGGGGCAATATTTTCATGCAAAAGGTGGTGCGTGTATGGAATGAGCTGCCAGAGGAAGTTGTGGAGGCTGGTACAATAACAGCATTTTAAAGGCATTTGAATGGGAACATGAATAGGAAGGGTTTAGAGAGATATGGGTCAAATGCTGACAATTGGGACTAGATTACTTTAGGATACCTGGTTGGCATGGACAAGTTGGACTGAAAGGTCTGCTTATGATTTACAGCTCTATGACTGTAGTATCTCTAAGTGCATGAAGGTCTGGGCATAGAAAAATCTTTGACCAAGGTTAGGTAAACTGAGAGTGTCATTGTATAAGTTGGAGGAAGAAATAAACGCAGGATACGTAAGGATAAGACACATATAGTGTCTTCCCCATTATATATAATTAAAATAAATGAAATTTGGAATTGATATGTCATCACTAGAATTTGCTAAAATTCTGTCAGAAATAAAAAAATCAATTGGACTTGAAAAAAGAGAAATAAAAACAAATGAAAGAAAAATAGAGATGGAAACAAAAAAAAGACTTGAATTAGCCAGAAAGGAGAGAAAAAAGAAACAAAATTTAAAAAGCTTGTACTGCAAGAGGGAGAGAACTGAGAAAACATGACTTGGATAGAGAAATGGAAGCAAGAAGCAATTGTAGTTCAGAGAATGATTCTGATTCCAATGAGGGATTTGATTTAACGAGCTGTCTTTGTTTAGTTCCCTCATTTGAAAGGTTAGCTCCAAAGTTGTATTCACCTTACGATGTTTGGATCTTAAAGCTATGGAGTTTGCTTGCTTAGATACATTCATCAGTGTGTGTGCACAGTCAATGGGAAGAACAGTCTGCAGACTATGAAGCCCTTAAAAGATTAATAATCAATGCTTTTGAGAGCGTTGATCAAAATTTAGCAGTGTACTGAAGAATTCCAAAATAGAGATCCCATAATTGTTAAATGTACCTGGAGGAGTGTTAATTATTGAAGATCTGAGGAAGAAGCAATTCTTGCAGAGACATATGATATTATCACACCAGCAGCTGTATAGAAGGCAATGGTTATTTGGGAATCAACAGGCAAATCAGAGGAACAGAAAATCTGCAAATGCAGAAGCTTTTAGTTTTAGAGAATAAACAGATGGATCCCAAAATAATAAAGGAGATAGGCCCAAACCTAAAAATAATATAAATAAAATAATACACTTCTATTGTACTGGATATACTAAAACTAATTGCTGGAAATTGAATGAGAAACCAATTTCAGTAGGAGGAACCCTTTAGGAATCCTCAGAAAGTAGTGAGTCGGGAAAGAAAATGGATGGTACCAGCCATAGCAGTGGTACAGTTGAAATGTGTTCCTCAGCGTCTACCAGGAAGGGAAAGAAAGCTCAGGAGAGTAAAAAGGTGAAAGGTTACAATAATGAGCTGACCTATTTAGCCCATCTTCTTCAATAAAAAGAACTGTGTCAAGTTATGTACTCAGACATTGAAATAGAACCAATACCTGAGTGTTACAGTTTAAAAGCTAAACTGTTAATGGAGAAATGGCAGCCACTTCAAATACCAGCTGATGAGAAATGGACAGTAGTTCATCAGATGGTAGTTCCATCTAAGAATTGCAGAAAGCAATACAAGTGGCTCTTGTATTTCAATGATAGATCACTTAAACATTAAGAAAATGAAGAATGGAAATACTAAAACCTTCCAACCCCTACCCTAAACTAAGAGTAAAAAATGTATCTTTTATTGGTTATGGATATTTCACACCAATTTCCTGGAGCAGGGTGTTTTGTGGAAAATTACAACAGACATGGTAATGGGAGAGCTAGTGCAAGTTTTTACAGTGTATTTTCTTGGCTACTATTGAATCAAGCTTTGATTTTCTTGTCACAAATATTCAAAGAAGTAATGAATAGTTTGATAATAGAATAATTAATGCCTTCAGCTTGCCATCCAAAATCTCAAAGAACATTAGTGAAATGATAATATGCCTTCTGTTTGGGTTTGATGCAATCCTTAACTTTTTTAGTTAACCATGCATTGTGAGTGTGGCCCTTGGAATTTGCTGACACTTTAGAATATATCTATTGCGTACTTTGAGATATCCTCTTTTTTTCTTTAATAGGTATTTTTTGTTGAAGAAAAAGGAAATTACAAAGTAATACAAGCAAGTGTAAACACCAATATAAAATTAAATAGATAAAAAAAACCAAAACATAAAAAAAGGGAAAGACTCAATTGACTACTAATCTATCCTACAAACAACCAAAACATAAAATAGAATAGCATAAATTACCAGTGAAAAATAATGAAATAATTAAATAACTAAGTACATGTTCAAAATGGATTTACATCAAGTCATAATAAAACCCGTATTTATATGGGATTCCTCCTTCCTGGGCCCCCCCAGACCAGCCAGAACAGCTACCACAACTAGACAAAAGCCCTGGACAGTATGGCCAAAATATGTCATAGTTCAAAAAGGGCTGCCATATTTTATAGAATAATTTGGTTTTTTGGTGCACCATATTTGTGAAGAAGTCAAGGGGAATACATTCCATGATTAACGTATGCCAATTCGAAAGTCCTGGAAGGCCCTCAGCTGCCCAATTCACTAAGATATATTTCCATGCACAAATGGAGAGAATGGAAAATAGTTTCCTGCCATGCTTGTCCAGGGAGGGCAAGTCAGATAAGCTCAGGAGAAGAGATATTGGATCCAATCCACTCGCCGTACCTAAGATCTCTGTCAGGGCATTCGCTACTCTGTCCCAGTACCTGCGGATCTAGTGACATGTTCATAAGACATCATAACTTCCCCATCGAACAGGTCCCCCAAGCAAGCGATACCACTGGACCACCAGGTTTTAAATGTAGCGTCTATCAACCCTAGCTAAAAACCCAATGCTCTCACTATAGGAGTATAAGTGGAGGTTTTCTGTAGGTTACCCTCATCTTGCTGCATTATCCTCTAGGCTTTAATTGTATTTAATACAATAGGGTTTTTGCAATAGTCCGTAATAGCTTTCATCTCATCTAAAAATAAAAGATTGATAAAGGGACATTTTGCTTGGGAGGTCTCAATGTCTAGCCAAATTGATTGTGGGTCACGAGACCCAATCAGCTACATAAAATAATAAGGAGCTCAACTGATACCACCTAAAGTCTGGAAAGTCAGTCCTCCCCATGACTGTGGAAGCTGCAGCTTTTCTAATTTGATAAGGGGCCGTCTATGATTCCAAATAAAAGAACCAAGCCAGCCGTGTAGCTTACGCAATGCAAGTCTCGGCAACATCAGAGGAAGCATTCTCATAGGATATAGGAGACGAGGTAGAATATTCATTTTAACTAGGGCTACTCTGCCTAGCCAGGGTGTTGGGAGATCTCCTCAGCATTGTTGGTCCTGCCATATTTTCTCTAGTGGGTGCACAAAATTGGCTTTATATAACTGACCAACTACTGGAGTGATAAAAATACCTAAGTATAGAAAACCCTCCAGTGACCACCGGATGGGAAAGCAAGATCCGTCTGGTAAGTTAGATATACAGGCAAGACCACCCGATGGCATGGCCTCCAATTTCATAAAATTGATTTTATAGCCTGAGAACATACTAAATAGATTGATCACTTGAATTAGGTGGGGCACGGGTATCCAAGGATTTCTTAAGAAAAGGAGGACATCATCTGCGTAGAGAGTGATTTTATGTTTAGCCGAACCAACCCTCAGAGCCGCAATGTTAAAGTCAGTACATATAGCTTCCGCCAGTGGTTCGATTACTAGCGTTAATAACAATGATGAGAGAGGACATCCCTGATGACAGCCCCTACCAACACTGAAGCTATCCAAACCTAAACCATTGGTGATCACAGCTGCTTTGGGGTCATCGTATAATATTGAGATCCATTTAGAAAATACCTCACCAACACCGAACCTTTCCAGTGTATAAAAAAGATATGACCATTCTACCTGATCAAATACCTTCTCTGCATCCAAGGAGACAACTAGGCCCATAATTCATTCATGTTGACAGGCTTGTATCATAGTAAAGGCCCTTCTAATATTATTAGTTGATCTGCGACCCTTTATAAACCCCGTCTGGTCCTCTTTTATGATATATGGTAAGACCCTCTCTAATCTTAATTCTAACATTTTAGAAAGTATTTTTAAAGTCCATATTTAGCAAGGATATTGGTCTATATGATGAACAATCTTCTGGGGCCTTTCCTTTTTAAGAATGAGAGAAGTATTTGCTTCTCTCAACGAAGGCAGAAGGCAGCCCTGCCTATGTGAGTAATTATTCATGTCTATAAGTGGACCAGCCAGTTCCTCTATAAATTCTTTATAAAACTCAACCTAGAATCTGTCGGGTCCAGGCGCTTTGCCACTCTGAAGCTGTCTAATTGCATCGACTACTTCCTGGGTTGTCAGGGGAGCATTCAGGATCGACAGCTGCTCCGAGGTTAAGTCCGGAAAGGCCAAGTTTTTAAAGAAGGACTCCCTCTTAGTTTTATCCTCACAGTCCTGCAATTTATACAGTTCAAAATAGAATTTTCTGAAGGCTGTATTGATCCTTTTACGATCACAAGTCAGTGTACCAACACTTTCTCTTTTGGACGTAATAGCTTGAGGAACCATTTTTTTCCTAGCAAGATATGTTAGGTATCTGCCAGGCTTGTCGCCATATTCATATAATCTTTGCTTTGCAAATAATATTTCCCTCTTTGCTGTTTGGGTAAGTGCGGTATTCAAGGCTACCCTGAGGGCTGTGATCTTTGTAGCTTAGTAATAGAGGGCCTATCAACATACGATGTCTCAGCTGCCTTCAAGCAAGCCTCAAGCAGGCGCTGTTGTTCTCCCTTTTGTCTTTTCTGGGTTGCCGAATATGAGATGACCAAACCTCCCACATAAGCCTTAATGGTCTCCCACATCATCGACGGGTTACTGGCCGTACCTGAATTAATTTCCAAAAAGGTTTTGAATTCCTGAGAAAAATATTTTAGAAATTTTCTATACTTCATTAAGAAGGAGTCCATACGTCAATGTCGGGGGGCCTGACCTATCATCCCTAGTCTTGTCTTCCATATATACTGCAGCGTGATCAGAAATTGCTATATTACCTATTTTGAAGGACAATATGAAATTCAAAAGGGTAAAGGGAGCAAAGAACATATCAATTCTAGTATGGCATTTGTGTGGGTTAGAGTAGAAAGTAAAGTCTCTACCTCCATATGTCTACTAGCCCTAGCTCCTTGTTCAGATCCGCCAATTGTCTATATCTAAGAGATATACCCATAGTACACTTAGGTATCCTATCTGTCTCTGAGTCCATAAAACAGTTAAAATCTCCTCCTTTAATTGTATGGTGGGCCCCAAAAGCCATCAACGTGGAGAATGCTTCCGTTACAAATTTGAAGGGGTGTGGTGGGGGGCAAGAAAGATTCAAAATTCCATACTCCTCTCCATATATTAGGGCTTTGATCAGTGGCCAGACTCATCTTTTATCTGGCTTAAGATTTGGAAAGGAAGAATCTTCCAAATGAGAATGACTACTCCCCTACTTTTGGAACTGAAAGATGAGAAAAAAGCCTGATTGAACCCACCCTGTTGCAACTTTAAGTGCTCTTTGTCAAGTAAATGTGTCTCCTGTAAAAGATTTGATAATATCTTCTTCCTTTTGATTGGTGAATTACTCCCCTTGATATTCCAGGTGCACCACCTAAGCGAATGGCCTAGCCATGATCGCCCAGGCAAGCCCAAGACCTCCCAGGAGGAAGAATCCCATCCAAAACACCTTGAATAAAGACCATAGAAAATTCACAAAAGCAAAAATTCTTTAAGACATTCACACCAACACAATTAAAAACTATTCCAAAGTAACAAAAATGCAAAAGGACAATATGAAATTCAAAAGGGTAAAGGGAGCAAAGAACATATCAATTCTAGTATGGCATTTGTGTGGGTTAGAGTAGAAAGTAAAGTCTCTACCTCCATATGTCTACTAGCCCTAGCTCCTTGTTCAGATCCGCCAATTGTCTATATCTAAGAGATATACCCATAGTACACTTAGGTATCCTATCTGTCTCTGAGTCCATAAAACAGTTAAAATCTCCTCCTTTAATTGTATGGTGGGCCCAGGGGACGTAACTACCTATCAATAATCCCATCATAACCTCTCCTAACTAGTGCTCACTCCTCAGTCCAGGCGTTATAGAATGAAATAGACAAATTCAAGTGTTCTATGAAACCAAAGTTAAAAGTGAGTGACCCGTCCACCCCCCCCCCCAACACACACACCAGCACCTAGATGTATTTAGCAAGCATAATACAAAATATAAACATATAAAACTACAAAGTTACAATCCCAGCAAGTGTTAGATAACTAAGTAAAATGTCAGAAGAAGAAAACCCCCTCTTTTTAAAAAAAAAGAACAAAACAACACCCCCCTCCCCGCCCCATGGAAAAGATAATGAAAAAAAAAGATGAAGAAGGAAAAAAGGGTAAACTGAGTGGGGGGAGCAAAATAAAATCATTATCCATACTGTTCAAGTCCCATAGTCTATTTAAGAGAGTCCAAGAATTCTTTAGCCTTTTCTGGGGATCCAAAGTTATATATGAGTCTTTCGTGGCTGAAGTGCAGCGTTGCCAGATAACGCATACAGTATTGGATATTTAGGTCTCTTAAACGTTTCTTTGCCTCATCGAATGCCCTCCTCTTGCTGACCATGGCTGGAGAAAAGTCCTGGAATAACATTTTCCTGAAAGTCTTGTGCATCATGGCCTGGGGGTCCCTCCCTAAGACTCTGGAGACCTCCAGGAGCATCATCTTCTCTCTATAACACTGGAGCCGGAACAGAACCGGGCGGGGGCGCTGGTCCAGCCCGGACCTGCGTACAGTAACTCGGTGGGCTCACTCCACCCACACTTGGCCTGCCCCCGACTCCAACTTTAATGATTGTGGGAGCCATTGCTCCGGAAAGTCTGCAAGCTGGCCTTCCTCTTCCCTTTCGGGAAGACCCAGCAACCGAATACTTTTTCGACAGCCTCAATGGCCCACGGACAACTCGGCAGCAGTCTCTGAGGCCGCAGCCCGTTGCTCCACCCCTCCGACATGCTGTTCAAGTTTTTCGATTTCTCGGTCATACTTCTGCAGCCTGACCGAGAACGACTCCCACCTGGACCTGGATTCTTCGATGAAGGCGTCGATCTTCTCTTGAAGTTTGTTGATCCCGGAGATCAGGCCTACCTCCGCAGTTAAGTCCCCCGAAGCGGCCGCGGACATCTCTGCTGCTGCGGGAGGGTATTGGTGAGGGGTTCCTGTGTGTTGCGAACTACGGGAATTTTTGCCCTTAGTCATTTTAATAACAGCACTAAACTGTCTGAGTTTGATGTAAAATGACTAACTATGCTGGGCAAAAGCTATGTTAAATGATTTAAAAGATGTGGTGAAGGTGTGTGCCCCACTTTGCCCGAATCTTAGGCAGAACACTACAGATTCAGACTTGCTGGGTCACTGCCATCTTGAATCTCCCGAGATATCCTCTTAAATGTCTACCACTGCATAGCTATTCACCTATCCTTTAATCTAATTTGCCAATTCACTTCAGCCAGCTCTTTCATGTCCTCTTAATTGCACTTACTTAAATTTTAAAAAATAATTTCAGATCCACCCATGAATGCCAATTTCAGTGATATCTTGGTCACTGCTACTGATGGGCCCCTTTCTATAAGAAGATTAATTAATCTTATCTTTTTGCAGCATACCATGTTGAGGATAACTTGTTTCATGGAAGGCTGCAGGTACACTGACCCACGGAATAATGCTATTTTACTAATTCCTCATATAGGCTATGGTGCTAAGTGCATTCAAATACAGCGGGCTGAATTTTACCAGAAATCAGGTTAGTGTCAAGTATAGGGAGTTTGATAGAGGGTTTCACTGGATGCTTCTGACAAGGGACCATTGAATGCCTGGATGTAGAACCTTGATATAGTGGACTTTATTACGTATATGGTGTGCAACTACAGAAAGAGATTGTAATTGCGAAAAGATGACTGAAATCTTGTCCTATCTACTGGCCCTTCCACATCACCCAAGAAAGGCAAATCTCATGTTCTCAAATACCTACAGTTTACTATGAAAGGAAATCAGCACCATGCCTTTGTACAGCCTACGAGGTCTTGGATTGTCTTTATGAATTTCATCTCACAGATGGTAATTTTAGGGTCACCTGCTTCAGAGGGATGAGATAGCTCTATAATGACAGTTAACAAGGTGAAGCTTGCTTTTGACCAGGATTTAAATACCACATAATTGGGCCCTGCATGCATTTCATCTTCAACCAGCTTTGTATTTGCTTAATTGTTTGCTCAATGCAGTTGCCCCTTGAAGGGCTGCATTATCGATAAGTCGTCATCATAATTTGAGGTGCCTCACAGCTGAGGATGATTCTCTTCTGCTCTCAGGGTGAGTTCATAGGTGGCTGTGCAGACTGATACAGCTTCTGTAGACTCTTGTTACATTTGCTGCAGAAAGTGATCATGAGAGAGGGTGGGTGGAGCATTGGTGCGGCAGTGCATTCCTTTCCCTGTTTTTGTCAAGCTCTGCTTTTTCTTGACAGCAAGTTTTGAGGTGCTCGACACTTTTCCAGATGCTCCTCCTCAACTTTGGACTGTCTTGTGGCAGTGATTCCCAGGTGTCTGGGAATGCCGTATATCACCAGTGAAGCCTTGAGGATATCACTGATGTGCTTCCTCTGTCTATCTAGGTCTCGTCTGCTGTTTCAAAGCTGGGAATAGAGCACCAACCTGGGGAGTCATGTGTCAGCCACGCAGACAATGTGCCCAGAGCCGATCATAGCCGATCACGGGTGGTCAGTGCCTCAATGCTAGGGTTGTAGGCTTGGTTAAGCATGCTGGTGTTACTGCGTCTTTCTTTCCAGCAGATCCACAGGACCTTGCGCAGGCAGCATTGGTGGTACTGCTCCATGCCTTGAGGTGTCTGCTGTAGACAGTCCACATTTCAGAGTCATTTTGGAGGACAGAAATCACCACAGCTCTAAACTATGAACTTGATGTTGGATCTGATACGATTGACCTCAAGGACTCTTTTCCTCAGGCAGCTGAAGGCTGTGCTAGCGCACTGGAGATAGTGCTAGATCTGGATTTGCTCGCTGAGCTGGAAGGTTCATTTTCAGACCCGTACTTGGTAACATCTTCAGTGAGCCTCCGGGCAAAGTACTGCTGATGTTTCCTGCTTTCTATTTATATGTTTGGGTTTCTTTGGGTTGGTGATATCATTTCCTGTTCTTTTTCTCAGTGATGGGAAATGGGGCCCAAGTCAATGTGTTTGTTGATAAAGTTCTGGTTGGAATGTCATGCTTCTAATAATTCTTGTGTGTGTCTCTGTTTGGCTTGTCCAAGGATGGATGTGTTTTCCCAGTCGCAGTGATGTCCTTCCTTATCTGTATGTAAGGATACATGTGAAAGAGAGTCATGTCATTGTGTGGCTAGTTGATGTTCATGAACCCTCGTGGCTAGTTTTCTGCCCATTTGTCCAATGTAGTGTTTGTTACAGTTCTTGCATGGTATTTTGTAAATGTTGGATAATTTCCTGCTGGTTCTGTAGGTTAGCTCCACTCCAGTGTGGAGCTTGTCAGTGATGAGGTGAAGCATTGCAGCAGTGTAGATTGAGAGCAGTGTTGAGCATTAATGCAGCCCGTCTTCCCACTGGTCTGAATGGGGAATAGGTCAGTGGTGGAGCCATTTGTCATGACCACAACTTCCATGTCGTCATGGAGCAGGTGAAGAATGGTGACAAAATTCATGTTGCTAGCAAAGCAGAGAAGGATGTTCCATAATGCTTCCCAATTCACGGTGTCAGAGGCCTTTGTAGGGTCTTAAGTAGAGACTGCATGCTCAGACAGAAACCCAATTCAGGTATGGTCTCAAACATTTTCTATTTCCATTGCTCACTTAGAATTCATGTGAGGATGGAAGGCAACACAGGTCATGCTTGGCAGACCATGTTGCAGACTCACCATCATAATAGGGTCCAGCTCCCTATGAACTCCATCAATACTGGATTTCCATGGATTGCCATCTAACTCCTTCAGTTAAGTTTTATGTCCCAACATTAGTGCCTGAGCCCCAGCCCTACAGCTTAGTCTTACCAAGTATCATTCTGCACTGTCTCCCAACATCCATCCCTTCAAAGCTAAGGTGATTGTGACTATTGGTGATTCCCCCTTCTGCAGCCCGGTTTTGTGTCTGCATCAAAGTCAAATGAAGTACTATGAATCTTAAGTTGTAAATGAGGCAACAAAGGCAGAGAGGCTGTGGGCACACTATAGTCAGCAGAAATACAATTAAAAGATGTTGACGTGCTCAAAAGTGCAGTATTGAAGTGGACAACGGTATTGCAAATGGGTCCAGTCTGTGCCATGATGATGTGATAAGGATGTTACGTGTCCAGTGCCAACTTTTGTGGTTAGGGAGTGCAGATGATCGCTGCCGAGGGAACATGCCCTGGGGATTGCTGTCAAAGATGGAAGCCCAGAGAAATAACAGTGAGCTTGAGCTGCCAGATTCTTCCTCTGACTTTAATGATGGGAACTGTCACCATTTAGTTTCCATCTAATGCATGGGAGAATAGCAAAATCTATAATTATGAGTCAAGATTTGTATTTGTGTCAACAGGTCTTCTCCCACAGAAATAGTGAGATTCTGATTTTGCCAAAAATTTACAGAATTGGGCATTTTTGTTTTGATGTTGACAATCTCATTTTTCCAATCTTGCTATATTTTACCAACTGACTCGCCATTGTCCATGTCATTCAAGGATTGGGAAAATTTATCCAGGATGTTTAATTTATTTTTAAATTCTTTTTTGTATCTTCTGCTACTTCGGTATTGTAAACTGAGTTTTAGGAATCGTTAAAATCAAGATTCTGTGAACTGTATAAATTTAAAAAGAAACTCAATGTGAATTATGTAGTAAGTACTCCAGACAGCATAAAAATAAAATGAGCCAGTGTCATATTAATATGTTAAAGTGATACAATGACAAGGAGGATAGTGAGGAGAGAATTTTGTTCAGAAAATGTTAAAGAAGTAGTGAGTGAAAGAAAAATATCAGAACGATTCAAGAATAATTCAAGAAATTGAAAATTCTAAAGTTGACCCTCTTGTGATCAGCTTTGATTTTGCACACATGCTTCCAAAGTTAAATTGAATATAATGCAATCCCCAGAAAATTGCCAAACTATTGAGGAGAAATGACTTATGAAAGCTATTACATACTCGTAAACCAATTTATGTAAAAGGACAGAGAAAAAGTCTATGGCAACCCATAATGTTAATGTGGGGGATATATCAACCATAAAGCAAATCTTTATAAATTTAATCCAAAGAGGTTAGCCCAAGTGAGGTTCAGATGGAAAATTACATTATAAACCATGATGAGGAGGTGCTGGTGTTGGACTGGGGTGGACAAAGTTAAAAATCATACAACAGCAGGTTATAGTCCAGCAAGTTTAGAATCATAAACTTCCTACAGCGTTGAAACAGATCCTTCAGCCCTAGAAGTCCACACCAACCCTCCAAAGAGTATCCCACCCAAACCCATCCCCATTATTCTACATTAACCCCCAACCTACACATCCCTGAACACTATGGGCAAGTTAGCATAGCTAGTTCACCTAACGTGTACATCTTTGGATTGTGTGAGGAAACCCACGCAGACATGGGGATAATGTGCAGACTCCACACAGATAGTCGCCCAAGGCTGGAATTGAACCTTGATCCTTGGCCCTGTGAGACTGCGGTGCTAACCACCGTGCTGCCTTTATTTGGAAGTGCTAGCTTTCGGAGCGCTGCTCCTTTGTCAGGTGGCTAGTGGGGTAGGATCATAAGACACAGAATTTATAGCACAAGATCATAGTGTCATGCAGCTGATCCGATAGATTGAACAAACCTAGATTGCTGTTAAGTCTTTCATCTTTTAAAGGTGTGTTGCAGGTTTCAATTCATTAATATGCTAATCCCGGAACTTCTTTCAAGTCACATCACCCGAGATAACTAAAGGTTTCATATACAAAGGTGACATCTCAACTCAGACAATGCATTAAAGATGTGAGGTTAGAGTCTGTCTGTATTCCGATCTTGAGTCAGACTGGTTATATTTCCAAAGTAGGAATTTATAATATGTCACACAGATTGAGTGCCTGCAGATTGTGTGTTTTTGAGCAAAGTAGAATATATCTGCAAATACAATTCTGCAAATGCAAATTCATCCCATAGACTTCGATGTGTATACATGCATGTGACGTGGGGGGGAGGGGGGGGTGGAAGAGAGAGACAGAGAGAGAGAGTGTGTGTGTGTGTGTCTGAGAGACAGTGTGTATGAGAGGGTGTTTGCGTGAGTTTGCGAATATGTAAGAGTGTGCTTGTATGTGTGCTTGTACAACCCTGTCATGGCAACCACTGCAAGATGTGTCGGAGTATTGACATGGATACGACCATTACACGTGGAGACACCACCCACCATTGATGTGGCAGGTACTCATGTGACTCGGCCAACATTGTCTATCTCATGTGCTGCAGGCAAGGATGCCCAGATGCATGGTTTGCTGACTAGATCAAGCAGACGCTACGACAACAGATGAATGGATGCTGTGCAATAATCACCAGACACAGATGCTCCCTCACACTCAGGGAACACTTCAGCGGTCAGGGACATTAGGCCTTGGATATTCAGATGACCGTCGTACAAAGCAGACTTCGAGATATGCAGAGTGGTCAAGCTGAGGCTGATAGCCAAGTTTGATACCCATGAGGATAGCCTCAACCAGAACCTGGGGTTTATGTCGCACTACAGGTGACCCCACTACACTATGCACTATCTCACATATACACACAAGCCCACTTTTACATATTCACACACTTATGCAGACCCTCACTCATACACATTCTCTCTCTCTCTCCCCCCTCACATGCGTGCACACACACCTGTAAGTCTGTGGGGTAAATTTGCATTTGCAGAATTGTATTTGCAATCTGCAGGCAGTCAATCCGTGTGACATGTTATAAATTCTTACTCAAGATCGGAATACAGACAGACTCTAACCACACACCTTTAATGTACTGTCTGAGCTGAGATGTCACCTAAATTTTCTAAAACCTTAAGTTATCTTGGTGATAACTTGAATGAAGTGCTGGAATTTACATATTAATGAATTGAAACCTGCAAACCATTCTAAAAGATGAAAGACTTAAAGCAATCTAGGTTTATTTAACATATCAGTTGCACAACACTATGATCTTGTGCTATAAATTCTGTGTGTGATGATTCTACCTCACTAGCTACCTGATGAAGGAGCAGTGCTCCAAAAGCTAGTACTTTCAAATAAACTTATTGGACTATAGCCTGGTGTTGTGTGATCTTTAACATTATCAAACCAAATCACTGTGGCTGGAGCTAATGTAATAGCACCAAAACCAGACAGTATCACACCATTGTACACAGATTATCACAAAGTCAGTGTGGTATCAAAGACAGATTTGCATCCAATTGACAATTAGAAGGACAGTATTGCGAGGATTGTCACAAAATGTTATTTATTGAGAGGATATTTGCAAGTCCCAGACTAGTACAACCAGAGAAATATCAGCTTTTGAAACCACACATGAACTTCATCTAAGGGAAGCCATTACCATTCAGAATAAAAGGTATACCATCAATTCTTTACCAATTAAACAACGAGGTCAATGAAAGATTGTGAACTGTGATGTGTATTTTGATGCTTAATCTGGGAGGAACTTTTTCAATATTTTAATGAGGGCACAGCCTTAGACTAAAGGGAAAAAACTTCACAACGGATAAGAAGAAGCCAGAGAATGGTGAATCTGTGGAATTCATTACCACAGATGGCCAGGTCTTTGAATATATTTAAAACAGAGATAGATAGGTTCTTGATTGCCAAGGGGATCAAAGGTTACAGGGAGAAAGCAGGAAAATGGGGTTGAAAACCCTATCAGCCATGATTGAATGGCAGAACAGACTCAATGGGCCGAATAGCCTAATTTCTGCTATGTCTTGGAATCTTATGAAATTGTTTGATCAGTCACAAAGAGCCCATTTGGTCATTAAATGCCAAAAGTGAAATTGCCAAAGGAAATGTAACCTTTTGGGCACACTGCAGAAGAAGCCAAGTAGCTCCGAAAGAAAAAAAATGAAGTTTATCTTGGATTTTTCAGCACCTTTGTATAATTGAGAGACTCTCCAGTTCTTAGGAATGATTGGATTTTATCAGAAGCACTGTAATGTTCCTTTGACATGTTTGTTCAAGAAAAGACATTTGAATGGACAGAGGAATGACAAAGTGCCTTTGACAGCTTGAAAACCATATTTACGACCACACTGATTTTAGCAGCATTGAATTGTAGCACGCTGTTTAAATTGGCTGTTGTTAGCAACAACTTTGGTTTTGGTGATGTTCTGTCACAGAGAAACCGGGCAATTAATTTTCATGAAAATTAAATTCTTGCCAGCAGAAACATTCAACAGTGAAAAAAGTGACAATGAGATGTATTGGCTGTACAATATTTTGAAGTCTATTCTACAACTCCGCAGAGACCATAACCATTTACTTTTTTACCAGTGTTTCATTACTAAAAATTTGAGACTGTTTTGGTGGAGTGTAATGCTACCGTCATACAATTTGAAAAGTATTCATATTGCAAAAAGAGATGGTATCATAGCAGATACTTTATTAAGTGTGTTTATGGACAAAAACAATTATCATGATCAGAATTAACGTATAGAATATTTTTGTTATGGGAATTCCTTGTGTGGTCTTGTTATTATCAGAATAAAACCTGTGCAATTGAAATGAAAATAGTGATAAGAGGAAATTGTAATAGAAATTGAAAATGTCTCTCAGTGACATCCTTTCATTGCTTCCTATGGAGGGGTGCATAGAAAGTTCACAATATATTAATATTATTTGAGGACTTAGGTTCTGAGATGGGGGAAATAATTTAAAGTTTCTGTGAAGATCTGAAGATTTTTAATTGTCAAAAAGTCCTTTTGACTATTGAGTTCAAAGTATTTACATGAGGGCATATGATCATTGTTAAATAGTGTTTATTACCTTGACTTACATGACGTCCAGAGAGTGAGAGAGAGAGACAAAAAGAGAAAAGCAACAAAAATATGTTCATGTAGAGAGAAAAGGTCTATAATGCCAGATGTTATCAATCTCCAAGCATTCAGGGCTGGGAGAAGTCTTGAGTTGTTGAGAAGTCACTGAGAAGAAAGCCGTAAAAGAAGAAAGCTATGGAAGCTTTCTTGGGCAACTGTCTGTGTGGAGTTTGCAAATTCTCCCAGTGTCTGTCTGGGTTTCCTCTGGGTGCTCCAGTTTCCTCCCATAATCCAAAGATATCCAGGTCAGGTGAATTGGCCATGAATTGCCCATAGTATAAGGTGCATTAGTCAGGGATAGGTATTGGGTAGGGGTCTGGGTGGGTTACACTTCGGAGGGTTGGTATGGACTTGTTGGGCCAAAGGGCCTGTTTCCATACTGTAAGGAAATCTAATCTAATCTAATCTAATCTAAATGTCAGAGAGGAAGACATTCTGCAATAATACAATAAAACAAAGACTTGCCAATGCTGGAGATCAGAAACAAAAACAGAAATTGCTGTGTACTGATGAAGAGTCAGCAGACTCGAAAGACTAACTCTGTTTTCTTCCCACTGATGCTGTCAAACTTACTGAATTTCTCCAGCAATTTCTGTTTTTGTTTAAAACATCCTACATTGCTGCTGAAAGAATGAGCTGATGAAATCCGTAATATAAAAGTTTGCTTAGTTAGTTTGTAAGGAGATCTTTCAAACTTGCCTTGACTTGTGTAATATAGTTCATATTTTTCATTTGTATTTTAAACTTTTATGTTACTTAATGAAAAATAGGTTGGCTACCTTTTGTGATTATGTTCAATGACTGACTTCCATGTTAGAAAGAAAAGTAAAGCTTATGGTTCATCAAGGAAGTTTTACTGTGGAATCTGATTTGCCCTGTATTACCACCAGTTAAAATCACAATCTGAAGTTCCATTACTTACTCGCTCTTTTTTCTCTTTCTAGTATCAACTCTCTCTTCCATTCCTTGCAACACACCACCTAAATTTCTATTACTCCTAATGCCATATAGTGCATATCTTTGTTTTCTATGTCTGCCTTGCATTCCTCGCACCTCTATTATTCTTAAAAAATCAGCACTGCTATTTGATTTTGACATAAATCTAGTAACGATCACACTGGGAGACCATTAACACAGTACTTTGTCTTTTTCAGGAAAAGCTTTTAATAGTATTTGACAGAAGTAGAGGATGATAATGAGCAAAGCATTGATTATGGTCCTCCTCTCACAGTTGGTCATGAAGACCCTGGGCACGGGTGATGGGAAGGGCAATACAAGTAATGAATTATCCTGCTAGCTTTCACATTTCTGCTTCTCACTGAAATTTCACCTCTTTAAGAATCACCTCAAAGTGCAACACCTTCCAATAGGAATCCATCTGTATTTGTTTACCTTTCACACCAAAACCTCATCCATGACCCTCTTCTTTCAAGTTAATAAAATGTAAAGTGCTATAGGATAGAAAACTGACAGGAAGTATCAGAAAAGATAGCATTTTAACACCTATCCTTGAGGAAGTTCCAACTGAGTGATGAACACTATGTTCTTTAAAGGAGAGAGTTCTACAAAGAGAAATTCACTGAGTTCTAAGGTGGAGGGGCAATCTAAGAAGTTAGTGTGTAAAGAATTTACCCTGCTGCATGGAGCATTCAAAAACATCACTATACATGCTTAAGTGTGCTGCTGCACATAATGGCATAGTGGAGAAGTCCAGATTATGTGAGATTGTTCAGGAAAGCGTTGAGACCATGCAGTTAAGCAGAACTGAGTACTCAATTCTGCACACACATTCAGTGAGCTATGCAATGATGAAACATCTGGTGATAACTCTGATGGCTTCATTGGGAGCTCAGATATTATGTATTATGGTGTGGGGTGTTGCATCTCAACTTTCCAATCCATGAAGGAGAGTTTGGACCTGTGAATCCAAACATCTCCATATGCCTACATTCTGTTGGCAAGAAAAATAGAGGTGACGTAGCTCCATAACAGCAAATTTAACCCCGTGAGAGACGCTAGTACAATCGTTTCTCAAGATGACTACATGTCCATGATTCACCACTACCATTCTTACCATTGCTGGAGTCAAGCTTTTATTGGCCAGCTGGCTGAGTGTATCCCAGATTGTCTAGACAACACAGAGACAGGACAAACATCCGGTAAATCCTAAAAGCTCAGAAGTGTTTAAGATTGCCCACCACTGGCCTGTGTGAATGATCATCAGTCTTCAATGTTGAAGACTCAGGAGAAACAATTTGTAGGGACAATAAAACAAACAGTGGCACCATCATAGAACATAGAACAGTACAGCACAGAATAGGCCCTTCAACCCACGATGTTGTGTCGACCACCGATCCTCATGTATGCACCCTCAAATTTCTGTGACCATATGCATGTCCAGTAGTCTCTTAAATGTCCCCAATGACCTTGCTTCCACAACTGCTGCTGGCAATGCATTCCATGCTCTCACAACTCTCTGTGTAAAGAATCCGTCTCTGACATCTCCTCTATACTTTCCTCCAACCAGCTTAAAACTATGACCCCTCATGTTAGTCATTTATGCCCTGGGAAATAGTCTCTGGCTATCGACTCTATCCATGCCTCTCATTATCTTGTATACCTCAGTTAGGTCCCCTCTCCTCCTCCTTTTCTCCAGTGAAAAAAGTCCGAGCTCAGTCAACCTCTCTTCATAACATAAGCCCTCCAGTCCAGGCAGCATCCTGGTAAACTTCCTCTGAACCTTCTCCAAAGCATCCACATCTTTCCTATAATAGGGCGACCAGAACTGAACGCAGTATTCTAAGTGCGGTCTAACCAAAGTTTTATAGAGCTGCAACAAGATCTCACAACTCTTAAACTCAATCCCCCTGTTAATGAAAGCCAAAACACCATATGCTTTCATAACAACCCTGTCCACCTGGGTGGCCATTTTAAGGGATCTATGTACCTGCACACAAGATCCCTCTGTTCCTCCACACTGCCAAGAATCCTATCCTTAATCCTGTACACAGCTTTCAAATTCGACATTTCAAAATGCATCACCTCACATTTATCCAGGTTGAAATCCATCTGCCACCTCTCAGCCCATCTCTGCATCTTGTCAATGTCACACTGCAGCCTACAACAGACCTCTATACTGTCAACGACACCTCTAACCTTGTCGTCTGCAAACTTGCTGAACCATCCTTCAATTCCCTCATCCAAGTCATTAATAAAAATTACAAACAGTAGAGGCTCAAGGACAGAGCCCTGTGGAGCACCACGCACCACAGACTTCCAGGCAGAATATTTTCCTTCTACTACCACTCGCTGTCTTCTGTTGGCCAGCCGGTTCTGTATCCAGACAGCTAAGTTCCCCTGTATCCCATTCCTCCTGACCTTCTGAATGAGCCTACCATGGGGAACCTTATCAAATGCCTTGCTGAAGTCCATATACACCACATCCACAGTTCGACCCTCATCAACTTTTCTAGTCACATCCTCAAAGAACTCGATAAGGTTTTTGAGGCATGACCTGCCCCTCACAAAACCCATGTTGACTGCATTTAATCAAGCCATGCTCTTCCAGATGGTCATAAATCCTATCCCTCAGAATCCTTTCTAACCACCTTGTAGACGACTGACTTGAGACTTACTGGTCTGTAATTGTCGGGGATTTCCCTATTTCCTTTCTTGAAGAGAGGAATTATATTTGTCTCTCTCCAGTCCTCAGGTACGACTCCAGTGGAGAGCAAGGATGCAAAGATCTTCGCAAGGGGGGAAGCAATTTCATTTCTCGTTTCCCAAAGCAGCCGAGGACAAATCTGGTCCGGGCCTGGCAACTTGTCAATCTTAATGTTTGACAAAATTTTCAGCACATCAGCTTCCTCTATCTCTATCCATTCCAGCATGCACACCTGCTCTTCAAAGGTTTCATTCACTACAAAGTTTGTTTCTTTCGTAAAGACAGAAGCAAAAAACTCATTTAGGGCTTTCCCTGCCTCCTCCGACTCCACACACAAATTCCCTATGCTATCCCTGATCGGCCCTACTCTTTCTTTGACCATTCTCTTATTCCTCTCATGAGTGTAAAATATCTTTGTGTTCTCCCTAATCCATCCTGCCAAGCCTTTCTCGTGCCCCCTCCTGGCTCTCCTCAGACCATCTTTGAGCTCCTTCCTCGCCTGCCTGTAATCCTCTAGAGCAATCCTCTAGAGCTGAGCTTGACCCTAGCCTCCTCTACCTTATGTAAGCTACCTTTTTCCTTTTGACGAGAAGCTCCACCGCTCTCATCATCCAAGGTGCCTTTATCTTACCACTTCTTGCCTGTCTCAGAGGGACATATTTATTCATCACTTGCAACAACTGTTCCTTAAACAGTCTCCACATGTCTATAGTGCCTTTACCATGGAACAATTGCTCCCAGTCCATGCTTCCTAACTCATGTCTAATCGCATCATAGTTTCCTCTTCCCCAATTAAATATCCTCCCATTTTGCCTAATCCTCTCCTTCTCCATAGCTATGTAGAATGTGAGGCAGTTGTGGTCACTATCACCAAAATGCTCTCCCACCACAAGATCTGACACCATTTAATAATGAATTGGAATCCCTTGTTAAAGGGAAGAGGGGGGCCTATGTAAAGATGAGGCGTGAAGGTTCAATTGGGGGCGATTGAGAGTTATAAGGTAGCCAGGAAGGATCTAAAGAGAGAGCTAAGAGCAGCAAGGAAGGGGCATGAAAAGTCCTTGGTTGGTAGGATTAGGGAAAACCAAAGGCTTTCTATAGGTATGTGTTGTTGGTTAAAGCACAGCAGGTTAGGCAGCATCCAAGGAACAGGAAATTCGACGTTTCGGGCCAGAGCCCTTCATCAGGAAGGGCTCTGGCCCGAAACGTCGAATTTCCTGTTCCTTGGATGCTGCCTAACCTGCTGTGCTTTAACCAGCAACACATTTTCAGCTCTGATCTCCAGCATCTGCAGACCTCACTTTTTACTTTCTATAGGTTTGTCAGGAATAAAAGAATGACTAGGGTAGGAATAGGTCCAGACAAGGATAGTAGTGAGAAGTTGCGTGTGGAGGCTGAAGAAATTGGGGAGACACTGAATGAATACTTTTCTTCAGTATTCACTCAGAAACAGGACATTATTGCCGATGTGAATATTGAGTCACAATTAATTAGAATGGATGGCTTTGAGGGAAGAGGTGTTGGAAATTCTGGAAAGGGTGAAAATAGATAAGTCCCCTGGGCCTGATGGCATTTATCCTAGGATTCTCTGGGAAGCAAGAGAGGAGATTGCAGAGCCAATGGCCTTGATTTTTATGTCCTTGTTGTCTACAGGAATAGTGCCAGAAGACTGGAGGATAGCAAATCTGGTTCCCTTGTTCAAGAAGGGGAGTAGGGATAACCCTAGTAACTATAGCTCGGTGAGTCTCACTTCTGTTGTGGGCAAAGTCTTAGAGAGAATTGTAAGGGATAGGATTTATGAACATCTGGATAGGAATAATGTGATCAAGGATAGTCAGCACGGTTTTGTGAAGGGCAGGTCGTGCCTCACACACCTTACTGAATTCTTTGAGAAGGTGACTAAGGAGGTGGACGAGGGTAAAGCGGTAGATGTGGTGTATATGGATTTTAGTAAGGCGTTTGATAAGGCTCCCAATGGTAGGCTACTGCAAAAAATACGGAGATATGGCATTGAGGGTAAATTGGAGGTTTGGATTAGGAATTGGCTGGCTGGAAGAAGACAGCGGGTAGTAGTTGATGGTCAAGGTTCATCTTGGAGTGCAGTTACCAGCGGTGTTCCGCAAGGATCTGTTTTGGGACCATTGCTGTTTGTCATTTTTATAAATGACCTGGAGGAGGGGCTAGAAGATTGGGTGAGCAAGTTTGCGGATGATACGAAAGTCGGTGGAGTTGTTGACAGTGAGGAAGGATGTGGCAGGTTACAACGGGATATAGATAAGCTGCAGAGCTGGGCAGAAAGGTGGCAAATGGAGTTCAATGTAGCTAAGTGTGAAGTGATTCACTTTGGTAAGAGTAACAAGAAGATGGGGTACTGGGCTAATGGTCGGATACTTGGTAGTGTGGATGAGCAGAGGGATCTTGATGTCCATGTACACAGATCTCTGAAAGTTGCCACCCAGGTAAATAGTGCTGTGAAGAAGGCATATGGCGTACTGGCTTTTATTGGTAGAGGAATTGAGTTCCGGAGTCCTGAGGTCATGTTGCAGTTGTATAAGACTCTGGTGCAGCCGCATCTGGAGCATTGTGTGCAGTTTTGGTCGCCATACTATAGGAAGGATGTGGAGGCACTGGAACGGGTGCAGAGGAGGTTTACCAGGATGTTGTTGTCTGGTATGGTAGGAAGATCGTATGAGGAAAGGCTAAGGCACTTGGGGCTGTTCTCATTGGAGAAAAGAAGGTTTAGGGGTGACTTGACAGAGGTGTACAAGATGATTAGGGATTTAGATAGGGTTGACCATGAGAACCTTTTTCCACGTATGGAGTCAGCTATTACGAGGGGGCATAGCTTTAAATTAAGGGGTGGTAGGTATAGGACAGATGTTAGGGGTAGATTCTTTACTCAGCGAGTCGTGAGTTCATGGAATGCCCTGCCAGTAGGTGGACTCTCCCTCTTTATGGGCATTTAAACGGGCATTGGATAGACATATGGAGGAAAGTGGGCTAGTGTAGGTTAGGTGGGCTTGGATTGGTACAACATTGAGGCCGAAGGGACTGTACTGCGCTGTATTTTTCTATGTTCTATGTTCTATGAGTGCAATAGCATTTTCAAACTCCAGTCAGTGCAACTTCCCCAGGGTGGAAATGGTTATCATGAGGGGGCATAATTTAAAGGTGATTGGAGGAAGATTTAAGGGAGATGCCAGCAGTAGGTTCTTTACACAGACAGTGGATGGTACGTGGAATTCACTGCCAGCAGTGATAGTAGAGTCAGACATTTAAGCGACTCTTAGATAGGCGTATGGATGAGAGTGAAATGAGGGTATGTAGGTTAGTTTGATCTTTGAGTAGGATAAAAGGTGAGCACAACATCAAGGGCTGAAGGACCTGTACTGTGCTGTATACTGTTCTATGTTCTATGTACTTGATTAAATCTTCAGGAATACATCCCATCGCAATTGGTAAACCACACTGAGTTTAAGCTGAATAGCTGGGTAATATTGAACAGTGCTGCTCAATAGTGTCCATCACTTTGAATAAGGTGAAATTGGTGATTATTTGCATTGAAGAAATTAAAAATAGCAAAGTTGTGCTTGTACCTTGATAATGCTGCATTATTAAATTCAAATCATAAGAATCTGGCCCATCGGCAAATATGGGTGGTAGACTCATGGCTCATAAGAGTATGAAAATTGGAAGAAATCTCAAAAGACAATGAAATAAATGTTATGGTTTATGGTTCTGCTGAATTACATTTCACAACAGCTGGAATAAAGCATTGGATCCTGCATCACAGAGACACTCAGGATGAGCCTTGATAGGGAATACTCCATCTTGGAGTACCTTGGATTGGGGTGGCACAGTGGTTAGCACAGCTGCTTTACAGTGCCAGCGACCCAGATTCAATTCTAACCTCAGGCGAATGTCTCTGGAGCTTGCACATTCTCCCCGCGTCTGCGTGGGTTTCCTCTGGGCTCCGTTTTCTGCCCACAATCCAAAGATGTGCAGATTAGTTGAATTAGCCATACCAAATAGCCCATAGTATTCACGGACTGTGTAAGTTAGGTGCATTAGTCAGAGGTAAATATAGGATAGGGGAATGGGTCTAGGTGGGTTACCCTCCAGAGTCAGTGTGAACTTGTTGGGCTGAAGGGCCTGCTTCCACACTGTAGGATTCTATGATTCTGTAATCTTTCTTCAGACTTTTTTTACCATTGGGTTTGGATTAGGCAACCTTGACCTGAATGCCTGACATGGAATATATATTTTAAATAATTCAATTGTATTGAGGCTATACACAAGCAAGTTGTATTTCTCCAAATTCTGTAATCATCAATGGTTTAAATAATAATAAAGTAATAAAATGATTGCATGGTTTTTTTTTACAAATGTTATGAATACAATGTTTTTGCTTTTACAAAATAATTGGATGTAAGCTACTTAAGGCATGCAGATGTCTCAATAGATTGTTTTATACTTAAAAATATGATGAATTCATGATTGCAGTGCAAAATTAGCTGATAACTTTTCTGCTGAGTTAAGTTTTGCAACCAGTAATATGATGAATACTCAATTTCTTTTTAAATCATGAAGGTTAGAATCATTGAGAAGTTTATGATCGTAGAGAAAAGCTTTTCTTTGTTGGTTTGATTTCTGCTTTTGTTGAGGATTATTAATTTTGCCAGTAATTTCTAGGTTGAAAGATATAGAAATTGGAAGTGAAATATTTTCAAAATTAAAATTCATTCATAAACTAAGCCGAATATCTTCAATCAGTTACAAAACCATATGGAGAATGGACACTATGATACAGATTTGTAAAGTATCATTTTAAATTAGAGATAAAATGCATTTTAGTTTTTAGATTGTGAAGGTGACTTTTTTTAAGCAAAGGAAGCAATTTTTAACAGTGAGTTCAAACATCATTTCCAGGAAAGCATGTGATACATGCTAATCACCTGGAAAGTTAATTAATGAAATGTTTACAAACTTGAACTGTTCTGACATTCAAATCAACAAACAATGAGGAGGATTCAGTTGCAAGAAGAGTTTCATACCAGCAGAAGGGCTGTTTAGCTTGTCTTTCACAACTGGAAAGAAGTCATAAAACTGTTTTAACAGGGCTTTTCTCAGTGTTCAATTTGGAAAAGTCATTGAAGTAGCTGACATCTGTCTGTCTTGGTGAGCGGCAGTAATAGAGTGAATCAAATTTGGTGAGGCTGTATAGAAAATTGACAAAAAGATGCTTACAATTCAATCAGTTTAGTGAGGATTTAAAGAATTAAGATAGGAGTGATATTTCGGGAGGGATGAATGTCTATAAAGGATGTTGATGGGAAAAGGCTTGTTTTTCATTTGGCTGTTTATTTTATAGTCATTCTAAGTTTTCATGTAGTGCTATTTTTATTTTATGTATTAAGCCTGCGTTTTTTTTAAGAACATTGGGAGCCTTAGATGAATATGTCCATAGATTGACCAACATGGTAGCCAAATCATAAAAATAAAATTTATGATCTGCCAAGCCAAGTTTCTCTTTGAGATCTGACTTGTCCAGTTTCACCATTAGATGGAATCATCCTTCAAATCTTTGTATCATGAATGGTTTAATTATGAAATATCAATGTGGTGTTGATATTTATCATGCTGTATTATTGAATTAGTTGACTGGAGGTCTCTACAACTGTTTGAATTCACAATCCATGCTGAATTTTTGAGATAGATTAGGGACAAGCATTTATCCAGTTACCTGACCAACTCTTAAGCATTTTTGTAGAGCTAACTGTAGAATACCAATAAAGACATTTTAGAATAAAATGGATTTTTTTGCCAGGAATCTAAAGAAAAATATTTTTATGCTATTAATATGTTCTTAACAGTCATTTCTGCTTAACCAACTTCATTTCCAGAGATTTACGTGGAACAAAGCTCTCTGTTCAAATGATGTACCCAGCTTTTATGGCAGTTCCAAACATTGTACAGCTGTGAGTGTTTTTCCATTCTATTCAAAGGTACTTTATTTACACTATTTTGATTATTATTTGATTACTACCTTGTGTTACTTCATTACTTTCACAGTGATGTGCCTGATGCAGTGAGGTGTTGCCTTTGCTATGTTGCTCGAACTGTTGAAATTCTCTTCAATACCGTGAAGATAGAGTGTTCAGATCCGTGTGCTGCTAAAGACAGCTCATGTGGTAGGTCACATCTGCATACATACGTGAACTGAAACTATAAAATGTTGACAGTATACCATTTAAATTGTAAAACGATCGTGCCATCTAGTGACCATTAGTTATATTACAGCAAGTATGTAATGTTATGATCTATTCTTGAGCACTAATTTTATGTTACAATCTGGTATAGTAGACAAAGTGTGAGATCCACAAGATTTACTAAGAGAATAAGCCTCAAGATTCCATGGTTTTGAACAAACAACAATATTTTATTATACAAGTAGGCGCAACAATAAAGTCTTCTATAGATATGCACCTTATTTCAAATATCCAAAATTAACATAGAGTCATAGACCATGAAAACAGATTCTTCAATCCAACTCATCCATACCAACCAGATATCCTAACCTAATCTAGTCCCATTTGCAAGCACTTGGGCCATATCTCACTAAACCCTTCCTATTCATATACCCACCCAGATGTCTTTTAAATGTTGTAATTGTACCAGCCTCCACCACTTCCTCTGGCAGGTCATTCCATACACGCACCACCCTCTGCATGAAAAGGTGCCCCTTAGGTTCCTTTTAAATTTTTCTCATGTCACCCTAAACCTACACACTCTAGTTCTGGACTCACGCACCCCAGGGAAATGACCTTGTCTATTTACTCTATCCATGCCCTTCATGACTTTATAAACCTCAAGACGGTCACGCTTCAACCTCTGATGCTCCAGAGAAAACAGGCCCAGTCTATTCAGCCTCTCGCTGCAGCTCAAATCCTCCAACCTTGGCACCATCTTTGTAAATCTTTTCTGAACCATTCCAAGTTTCACAACATCTTTCCGATAGGAAGGAGACCAGAATTACACACAGTATTCCAAAAGTGGCCGAACCAATGTCCTGTATGGCTGCAATATGACCTCCCAACTCATACTCAATGCTCTGACCAGTAAAGGAAAGCATAATGAACACCTTCTTCACTATCCTATCTACCTGTGACTCCACTTTCAGGGAACTATGAACCTGCACTCCAAGGTCTCTTTGTTCAGCAACACTTCCTGGAACCTACCATTTAGTGTGTAAGTTCTGCTCTGATTTGCCTTTCCAAAATGCAGCACCTCACATTTATCTAAATTAAACTCCATCTGCCACTCCTCAGCCCATTTGCCCATCTGATCAAGATCCAGTTGTACCCTGAGGTAACCTTCTTTACTGTTCACTACACCTCCAATTTTGGTGTCATCTGGATACTTATTAACTATACCTCCTATGTTCACATCCTATATGTTGTAAATATGGGTACAATGCTGTGACTAAGCACCTAACAATGAGTATCGAATGTGATCATGAGTAATCCAACAGATTTCTCAGAACATCAGTGGTAGGGAAGGTGCTGAAAAGATACTGAGGAATAGGAGCTATTCACATTTTGAAGAAAAAGGTCTTGTCAGTGATAGGCAGCATAGTTTTGTGCAGGGAAGTTCTGCCTTACCAACTTAGTAGAATTCTTTGAGGAAGTGAGCAAGATGATTAATGAGGGAAGGGCAGTAGGTATCATATCTGTGGCACTTGATAAGGTTCCCCATTCATGCTGATGGAGAAACTGAAGCCGCATGAGAGTCCAGGATGTTCTAGCTGGATGGATAGAGAACTCGCTGGGCAATGGGGACAGAGGAGTAGTAGTAGTGGAAGGGAGTTTCTCAAACTGGAGGACTGTGACCAGTGGTGTTCCACAGGGATCTGTGATGAGACCACTGTTATAGAGTCATAGTCATAGAGATATACAGCACAGAAACAGACCCTTCAGTCCAACCCGTCCATGCTGACCAGTTATCCCAGTCCAATCTAGTCTCACCTGCCAGCACTCGGCCCATATCCCTCCAAACCCTTCCTGTTCATATACCCATCCAAATGCCTTTTAAATGTTGCAATTGTACCAGCCTCCACCACTTCCTCTGGCAGCTCATTCCATTCACATACCACCCTCTGTGTGAAAAAGTTGCCCCTTAGGTCCCTTTTATATCTTTGCCCTCTCACTCTAAACCTATGCTCTCTAGTTCTGGACTCCCCCAACCCAGGGAAAAACTTTGTCTATTTATCGTATCCATGCCCTCATAATTTTGTCACCCCTTAGCCTCTGACATCTGGAGGAAGGTATAGGTGGTCTGATGATAGGTGGTATGGGTGGTTTGCAGTTGAGACTAAAATTAGTAGAGTGGCAGATGGTGAAGGAGACTGTCAGAGAATATAAACAGATTGGAGAGTTGAGTAAAGAAATGGCAGCTGGAATTCAATTCGGGCAAATATGAGGTATGCCTTATGGAAGATCCAATTCTAGAGTGAACTATATAGTAAATGGAGAAATCCTGGGAAAATTGATGTACAGAGAGATCTGGGTGTTCAGGTCCATTGTACCCTGAAAGTGGCAACACAGGTAAACAGAGTGGTCAAGAAGGCATACGGCATGCTTTTCTTCATCAGATGGAGTATTGAGTACAAGAATTGACAGGTCATGTTACAGTTGCATTGGACTTTGTTTTGGCCACATTTGGAATTCGTGTACATTTCTGGTTACCACATTACCAGAAGGATGTGGATGCCTTGGAGAGGGTGCAGAGGAGGCTCACAAGGATATTGCCTGATATGGAGGGCGCTAGCTGTGAAGAAAGGTTGAGTAGATTAGGATTACTCTCATTAGAAAGATGTAGACCTGATTGAGGTCTACTAAATCATGAGAGATATAGACAGGGTGGATAACAAGAAGCTTTTTCCCAGAGTGGGGGACTCAGTTACTAGGGGTCACAAGTTCAAGGTGAGAGGGGAAAGGTTTAATGGAAATATGTGTGGAAAGTTCTTTAGCAGAGGGTATTGGGTACCTGCAACATATTACCAGCAGAGGTGGTAGAGGCAGGCATGATAACGTCATTTAAGATATATCCAGACAGATACATGAATGGGCAGTGAGCAGAGGGATACAGATCTGTGGAAAATAGGCAACAGGTTTAGATTGAAGTTCTGAATCAGCACAGTCTTGGAGGGCCAAAGGACCAGTTCCTGTGCTGTAATTTTCTTTGTTCTAACCATTCCCAACACAGGGTGTGTTGCTAAATCACAGTAGACTTCACAGGGAATTACAATTCCTCAAATTTGTTGAGTCAGGCTTGAAATACCCTCTGGCAAGTGGCCATTTAAGGACAACCTCAATGACTGCTCCTGTTCTGATTGATCTCATTTCTGTCCTGAGTTCTCACTCCATTGGAATCCAAATACTCTATTTCAGTATGTATTCACAAGCCCAACTCTAGCTTTTTATTGGCATCTGGCTTTGCCAAGCTAAATCTCTTCCTGTGTGTTTTCCCTGAGCCCCAATATTGATTAGCTGTGTCAAAGCAAACATTGCTTGTGGGTTATCATCTTCCCCTTCTCCCCCACCCCACCATACCCCCAGCCAAAAACACCACTCTTAGAAATACTGCCGTACTGATGGCATCTAACCTCTTGTGAGCTTCTCCTGAGCCCTGACTGCAACACCTTTGATTTCTCACAGGGTCCTAACTACACAGACATAGTGTAGTTTAGTTGCCTTCTCAGCAATGCAGAATAATAATTCAGTTCTCTTAACTCCTTCCCCAGGACCTCCTTAAGCATAGCTGTTCAGAACTATTCAATTGCTGTCAGACTTTGCGTTATTTCCAAAATGTTGACTTCTACACCTCCTGATGCTACCTGGCTTGCTGTGTTCCTCAAGCCTCCTGCCTGTCTATTTTGGATTCCAGTATTTGCAGTGTTTTTTTGTGTCTAACCAAGTTGGACTTTCCCAAGCACTCCAACTGCACAAAGCATACACTTCAGTTGCTATTCCCACAGTAAGAAAACAATCAGTACTGACCTTTTTAGTCTCTGCCTCCTTGAATTTGACTTTGGTGACCTCTGGAAAACCTTGCAATAAGCTTCTCCTTATTATTGGGCTGAACTAAATTGCAACTGAGTATGCAATGCCAGTCATAGATTGCTGACATGCCTGATACAGAAACAAGAGATGAGAAGATTTCATCACAATCTAAATTCCTCCAACTATCTGAAGTTAACAATGAACCTGTGTTAATGCCAGCTGAATGTTCTGTTAATTGAAACCACCAAAAGTCTTATATTACAAATTAGTAAATTGATGGGACCCTATTATGAAGTTTTGTTTTAAATTACTCATTGCTTAAAAGCAATACATTAAAAATAAATGATTATGCACTGAATATATCTTCTGAATATAACTCATCATTCCAAAAGGTCTTGTCACACTCCCATTCATTTCCCTGTTTAGATCAATAACACCTACTTTTCAGTCAACTTCATCTAACCCTCAACTTTGTTCAAATTTAATGTGTGCCAATAATCTCCTTTGCTCTTGCAAGGCAGGTATGAATTGCTGCATCTTGGCATCTACCAATCTCTTCAGTGAGTAATTAAATATTGTTTTCCTTCCCGTTCTTCCAGGCTCCTCTTTTTTAAAAAAAATCTCTAACAATATTCTAGACTTCTCTATCCCTACTGATCTTAAAATGAAACCCTTGCATCTCCATTGGCATCAAAGCACAATTTATTCTTCTGTAAATATTTTAATGATTTCAAATCAATGCCACTGAATTCAATAGAGTTTAGCTACATCTACTGTCTAATCATCCATGAGAAAGCTCATTTATGATGGAATAAATAAGTGAGATTGTTATGAGTGAGATGAGTGTTATGAGATCTTTCTCTGGGTTCCATTCTTCTTTCTCAAAATCTTTGCCTTTTCAATTTGATTGATGTAATATGGTCAGTGCTCATTTCACCTTCAGTTTTAACTTCCTTGAAGCTCAAAATATATCATCTTAGGCATTCTTCATCCTACCAATTCTCTTATGTTCAAGTCTAGATATATTGCAGCTTCCTGCTCTAATTAATGATTGTCCAAGACATCAGAAGCGTTAATTTTTAATCTCCATTTTTTTCTCCTTGAGGTTCTTAAAACTCACCTTGGTGTCACTTTAACAATACAGGGTGCAATCTCGGTTCTGGCTGAGGTAGATTTAGGCCTCTCTGTCTCCATGCCCTGCTTTGCAACTAAGTCATAGCATAGGCTATAGTTCAGTATTCCTTGAATAATTGAGCAGGCTACCTAGAGAAGACATGGACTAGGATTAAACGTTTCTTATTAATATCAAAAACTCATAGGGATGACATTTAATTAATTTGAAATAGTTTACAATTTGCTTTCCAGAGAACCACCATAGTCGAGAGGGTGGTGCTGGAAACGCACAGCAGGTCAGGCAGCATCTCAGGAGCAGGAGAATCAACATTTCGAGCATAAGCTCGATCAGGATTGAGGCTTGTGGGCTGGGGGGCTAAGAGATAAATGAGAAGGGTTGGGGCTGGGGGAAGGTAGCTGGGAATGTGATAGGTAGATGAAGGTGGTGGGGAAAGGTGATAGGTCAGAGAGGTGGGTAGAGCAGATGGGTAGGAAGGAAGATGCACGGTTCAAGAGGGTGGTGCCGAGTTGTAGGCATTGTCTCAGCCTGCCCCACCGAACTGATTTCTGCAAACCTGCTGTACTTTTCCAGCACCACAATCTTGACTCTGATCTCCAGCATCTGCAACCCTCACTTTCTCCTGAGAACCGCCACAGCTATTTTTAATACTGGACTACACCAAAATTACTTTGAAGTTGGAATTGTAATCTTAATAAAATTCGTGCAACCAATTCCAGGCATTGGAATGTTATTGGTTGTAAAATTTAAGGAGGGAATGTTCATTGATCTTTGTAAAATTGATTGTAATAATGTAAATTTCATGCATCCTTCTGCCATTGCTATATCCCAAGCCCCATTCTTCATGACAGGATCATTTACATATTAAAATGGATATCCATGTCGGTATCAGATTGCTGTGTTGCCCCATCTCAGTGGAACTGATCGGCACTCACCTGGATGGATGGGGAAGGTTGGGAGGGACACAAAAACCACTCTATCCAAAGTTTCCAAGGCTGTGACCTTCTGCTGTATCATTGCTGGTAGGCTTTAAATTTACATAGCTATTGTTCTGGGATTGGTTGCTATCCAAAAATGGCCATCTGTACCCTGCATGTAGAATATTACTGGGATTAGGAAATCCTGGGATCCTATGATACACATCACCAAAGTGATATTGAATGAAGGAGCATTATCAGAGTCAGTGGTTTCTTTCTTTGACCTAAACTATCATTGGGTATGAATCAAAATTTAGTTTTGCAAAGCTATATATCAAACTTGTTGACAGAAGTATAAAATTACTATTGACCATGATTTCAGTTTTCGCATTTAAAAAGGAGTTGATTAACTTTTTTATGATACTAGAATTCTGGAAAGTAGTTGGAGATGAAGAAGCAAATCCTTGCACATACTTGTGCAACAATTTTGCGGAAACTCTAGGAACCCCATTGCAATTCTGTGGATGATGCTTAGAGTCACAGTCAAGTTTCATCACAGGCACTAGAAACACAATATGCCACACCTTAATTCATCAATTTTAAGAGTCTCAGCTTTCAGTTGTCCATGATGGATATAGTTATTGTTGATATTACAACCTGCATTATTTTACCTATATCAGTTTTTGTACAGATCAAGTAGAAAGTAAAATCTCCATTCAGGAGTAAATTTGTTCTGAGGAATCAAAAAAGGAATAAATGGGATTTTCTGGTTGGCCTACGCCTGGGTAGTCAGAATTTTATGAGGAGGAAAACTGGTTGATTACCAGATGGGAACTCAGGAATGGTGTTGGATGGAATACTGATTATGAATCACATAGGTGATGCTGAGTTTTAGTTTCTCATGGTGCTTGCTGCTTTAGAATAAATCAAATTTGCAATGAGCTTCTAAAACAAATGTTGACCTCTCATTTATATAGACAAAAACCTTAATTCCTGTTTCAGGCATGGATCGAGTACCAAGAGGAATGAAATTCAAGTCACAGCTTTCTGTTTATCAGCATTATCTTCCTCATTGTTATGTCATGATCTTCTGTGCTTGAAATGTTTTGACAATATTTTCTAATCACCCTGTTCCAAGATTCTATTACACACTTCTGGAGTAGATGTGACTTGTACTTGGGTGTCCTGCCTCAGAGGTAGAGGCACTACCACTGCATTATAAGTGCCCTTACCCAAAATGTTCCATACACCATGTTGTACTACACACCATATTGTGTCATGCACCTCAGATGGCTTTTTGAAAATACACTATATAAATTTGTGCTCAGTCCTGGTGATGTCTGCCAAATTCAACTTCAACAGCACTGTATTCCTTCATTCTGAAACCCTTGCTAGATATAGTTAGAAGAATGACAGCTTTGTCGATATCCTTAGGTACATTCAGATTAGTCTCAGGTTCGTTAGCTTAGATTGGCTGTGGGCATTTTTAGCCTGTACATTGCTAGTTACTTGTATGAACTGCTGTCAGAAGTTGTGAAGAGCCTTTTTTGTTGGAGCTGCAAGGTATTCTGTACCCTTGTACATAAAGCTAATCTGCCAACTTGATTGCGCTACCTATTGTACAAGCAATCCATACTGCTGCTCATAATGTTGTACAATCTCCCAGTTATTGCTTATTATAAAATACATTTACTGCCACCTCCCTCAAGGCAAGGGAATACCTAGAGGCCTGGCATTCAAGCCAGATCTCCATTAACAAACATATCAATCTGGACCCCATTTACCAACCTCTTAGAGAAAGAACTGGAAGTGATATCATCCACTACAACAGACCAATGCAGCTAAATAGGAAGTGGGACAGAACACCACTGCTTCATTGGAGGCTCAGTGATGATGTTACCTAGCATGGTGACAAAACATCTCAGAACAAATCTACCAGCTCAGTGAGCAAACTTACAACCTGAGCTACAAATCTTCTCCAAAATCGCAAACCCTTGTAGTGTAAGGGATAAAACATGTCTGGGTCGACAAGATCATGAGAAGTCTCAGTCGTGTACACTCTTGCTTGTTGTTGTTAAGCACTTGGCAGTATAAAGGATAAAGCCTCATAAGACTAACAAGCATGCCCAAGTGAGACAGCCACACTGGTCGATGTCTGAAAACCTGACTAGGCAAGCAACCGTGTCTAAATTCAAGAGGGGGTTAAACTTAAACCATGTTTGTTCCATGTAGTCTTTTGATGTGAAACCATCAAATATGTATGTTCTCTAAATTGTGATGAAAGGTCGTTGACATGATGGTATGTGAATGTATGTGATGCTGTATTTTTCCTGGTCTCTGACATAGCTGGGGCAGGTGGGTTGGGAGAACAGGTCTTGAATAATGCTCCTGAACTGCAGAACTGAAGTGCTGTCTGGGTGCCTTTAACTATGGACCCCAGATGTTGAAGGCTTGAAGGTCTTGATATGGAGCAGGTTCACTTGCCCATAAAATTTGCTCATAGAAGAACGTAATCACACGAGAAAACCTAATATGCCTCCTGTGGAAGTCTCTACCACTTTTGGCCTATTTCCAAACTTAGACACACAAAATAAATTCCACTTATGGTTACAGCGTCTATGAGGAGGCCATGGATGGTAGTGTATATTACTTCATGATCCCAAGCCCATGTAACTTCATAATGGGTGGTGCTAAAGACAACCTTCATCATTAAGTTTGTCGGATCCTTACACTTTTGTACAACATCCCCCCAGGCTAATTTTTTTCAGTATTAATATTTATGTGTTTTTGTATGGAATTATTTTCACCACTATTCCATTTTTTTTCCAAGTTTCTAACTTGACAAATTTAGGTGGTCCGGGGATTTGAGTATTCTCCCAGACTTTGGAAGGTCTGTGGGTTGAAGATTGTTGACTTTTCTGATTCTGCTCCTGGCAATGTAATGTTTAAACCTTCCTTTAAACTGAAGTAACTTTATTTCTTGAATTTGTTTCACAGAGGACCTCCACCCTGATGAAAGGGGCACTTTTTTTGTAGTATCCTGGGTCATTAGACCAGGTTATTTCTTCTTTGTGGCAGCCTGGAGCTCTGAACTAGACAGGTTCTTCTTTTACATGTCCTGAATTTTTGGATATTGGTCATCCCATCTCATTGATAGATTCCATGGAGTTGTATACCCTACATTTTCAATCTGCATGTGCAGATCTTTATCCTTAATCTGTCAGTAAATCCATGTTGCAGAGTGTAGTCTCTTTACTTCAACTTGTTACTTAACTTAGATGTTTTTATTTGCTCATGATGATTGCATTATTGATGAAATCTTCTTCAATGCTTGGGATGATCTCTGTCACTGGTCCTTGGGAATCTTCCTGGGAAGGTGAGGAAATGGAATAATCCAATTGAATTTGCATCATCTGAATTACCTCAGCACCTGGCATTAAACTTAAATCTGTTATTATTGTTTATTCACTATGCTGTATTGTACTCTGAATTACATTAGTTAAAGATTCATTCCTGAACTTAGTTGAGCTATGCTGCTCACTGGCAATCTGCTAGAATTTGCTCACAAATCTTGATAATCCTCAGAGTCTGAACTCTATTTAGTTTTTACAGTTGTGGAAAGTATTTCAGTCAGTAATGTATAGTCACTGGTTTCCACCTTGCTTTTCAGTATGAAACAAAATTCTTATGCCAACATAGTTAATCTCAGTGGATCCTGAGTTAGTCCACGAGTTTCAAGTGTCCCATGAAATCATTTGCGGGGTGTGCCTTGACTAGTTGCTCCAAATCCAAATTCCTAATCTCTTGTTCCATGACTGCTGCTCCTGCATACTTTTTTACCTATAACAACTTTGACTCTTTCTGCCACTTGGAGAAGATTGAGATCAAGATTTTCATTTGAGTGAGAATGCTTGATTGTGACATACATACACGTTTTCTACCATCTGAAACCCCCTTGTGTTGGAGAATTGCTTATAGAATATCTTTAATCTTAAATGCTACACCTCATGGACTATATTATTCCAATGCTGTAGGCTTTCGATAAACTTTCTTCATCCATGGCACATTATCTGATTTTTAAAAAATGAAATTCACCCTGATTCAAGCTTAAAATTAATGAGATGTCCATTGACATAAACATTTTTTTGCCAGAAAGCAACATCTGAATAATCTTGGAATACCTTGGGTTTTCTTCTATTGTATTGTGTTTTGCCGTAATGAGCTTCTTCATGTGAGTAAACATTTGGCTTCTTCCTGCGATGTGACTGTGTTCGACTTCAGTGCATTTTCTGAAAATGAACTACGAAACATTTCTTTTTAATAGCTAAGTGCTGTTCCTGCAACTATTCCTTGTTCCACAGTGGTGGAAAATTTAGTATGTGTTTTTGCACTCACTGTAATGGTTTCTCATGTATTGTTAGGGGTTTGCTATCTTGAGATTTGAATGGGTTCTTCTGATGTTTTAAAAAATTCTTTCATGGCATATGACTTTGCTACCTAGGCCCATCTCCACTTGCCCTGGAGAAGATAATGATTAGCTGCCTTCTTGAACCACTGCAGTCCTTGGGGTTTAGAGCTCTGTTAAGAAGGGCGTTCCAGGATCTTGACCCAGGAAAAATCAAGGAAGGCAATGAAAATCTAAGTCAGGATGGGGTGTAACTTGGAGCGGAACTTGCGGTATGGTATTCTTGAGCAGGAAAGGAAGTCCCACTGCCTGTGGCTTTAATAACGATTCACATTCTAATCACTGTTTAGTAAATTACTCCCATATTCATTATTTGGAGACACAGGTGTTGGACTGTGGTGTACAAAGTTAGAAATCACACAACACCAGGTTATGGTCCAACAGGTTTACTTGGAAGCACTAGCTTTCGGAGCGCTGCTCCTTCATTAGGTGATTGAGGAGAGTAAGATTGTAAGACACAGAATTTATAGCACAAGCTTCCAGTGTGATGTAACTGAAATTATGTATTTAAAAAAACCCGAATTATTTGTTAAGTCTCTCATCTTTCAGAATGATCATATTGGTATCAGTTCTTTCATAGGTAATTACAAAACTTTTTAAAAAGTTACATTCTCAAGTGCACTTTAACAATTGGTGTTGTGTTGGCCCAGATAAGGTATTGAAGGTGTTAACTCCCTCTGAGGATACCTGTGCCACAATGGGCAGACTGATTCTAATCTAAAAAGTGGATTTTCAGACTCTTACATGGATTCAGGCAGTTTTTGAACAAAGTAAAATGTAATTCTGCAAGTACAAATTCACCCCACAAACATTTATGTGTGTGTTTTGGGGGGGGGGGGAGGGGTTGGGGGGTTATGAGTGTCTGTGAGAGGGTGTGTGTATGTGTGTGAGTTTTTAAAGGTGTTTAAGTCTGTGAGAGGGTGTGTGGGAGTGTATGATTGTGTGTGTGTGTGTGTGTGTGTAGTGCAATGGGATCACCTGTAGTGTGACATGAACCCACGGTCCCAATACCGAACTTGGCTATCAGCCTCTGCTCAGCCACTTTTCATTGTTGCAAGAACTTAAATGACACATCAGTTATGTGAAATGCATCAGTAGCACACACTGGATCAAACTTTTGCATGGGAATCGCTACAACAAAGTGGAAGGAAAAATAGACTAACCATTTTCTACAAAATATGGAATGGACTGGTGGGAACTGACAGAAACAAGTACCTTGTTCCCTCCAGCAATGATAATACATGAAGTTGCTGTCTATACAATGACTGTACATTTCCAAGACTAATTATCTTTCTTCTTAAGAACTGTCCCACAATGTAACAAAATGCAAAACAAAATCCATCTCGAGATTATTTCCATTTATATGTTTTTGTATTATCAAGACAACCAAATCAGCAAGTCATGATTGGTTTAACTAGCACTAAGTGCATAAGTTTGCATGGAATACAGATGTTACTCTGTGATACAGACACAACCAAATCAGCAGAAAAGCATAAAATGAAGGTAAAGGTTACTTCAGCAGGTCAGAAGCCTTGAGGGTCCAGTTGCCTGGATGACCTGTGTGAATACACTCGTGCCTAAAGCACAGGGTTCAAGTTCCATTCCAAATGGGGTACCATCAAACCATCATAGAATACCTACAGTGTGGAAGCAGACCATTTGGCCCACCGAGTCCACACTGACCCTCTGAAGAGTGTCCCACCCAGACCCAACCCCCAACCCTGTCCCTCTAATCCTACATTTCCGTAGTCAGCACATCTTCTGGACATTGTGGGTAATTTAGCATGGCCAGTCCACCTAACCTGAACATCTTTGGATTGTGAGAGGAAAGCCACGCAGACAAAGAGAGAATGTGCAAACCCCACACAGTTGCCTGAGGGTGGAATCAAACTTGGGTCCCTGGCACTGAGGCAGGAGCATGAACTACTGAGCCACTGGCACCTAAATTAAAACAAAGAACTGCAGGTGCTGGAAATCTGAAGCAAAAGCAGAAATTGCTGGTGAAAACCAAGTCTGGCAGCATATGTGGGAAGAAAGCAGAGTTAATGTTTCAAGTCTACTAATCCTTCTGCATTAACTTTTTTTCTCTGATTGAGATGAAGCCCAGAGAGAGTTAGGCAGACAAAGGCATGGATGATAGTAAGCAAGGAGAAAAGAAAACCTAATAATGGAGACAATAAGTAGGAAAAATTGGGTTGACTGTGCTGAAAACAGTCCATGTCAGAAAAGGGTATGAGGGATGGTAATGGACAATGGAAGGTGTTCAAGTTCGAAAATTATTGAACTTGATATTGAGTCTTGAAATCTGGAGGACCCCTAAGCAGAAAATCAGATGCTGTTCTCCCAGCTTGTGGCTAGCTAGAACACTGCAGCAGGCCCAAGATGGAAATATTAGCCAAGGGACATGGTGATGTGTTCAAATGGTCGGCAACTGGAAACTCAGGGTCCAAAAGAGAAAATGCTGGAAAATCACAGCAGGTTTGGCAGCATCTGTAAGGAGAGAAAAGAGCTGACGTTTCGAGTCTAACTGACCCTTTGTCAAAGCGGAAACTCAGAGTAATGTTTGCAGACAGAATGCAGGTTTTGAACCTGCCTCTTTTCCCTAGCCAAGCTGGAGATCATGGCACTGTGGGTCACACCTGTTCAAAGAACTGAACAAATTATCTAGTGCCATATGTAAATTCCTGAAATGACCACAGAGGGACATCGTCTCAAAACACAGTAAGAATTTACACATTTGTACTGATAATAGCTCTAAGTTATAAGACTGCTTATATGACACCCAGTTCTGGATGAGCATAAAATTCCTCTGACTAAAACTTGAGAATGCTGAAGGTTTCTGTTTCTGTTACAACTTTGCTCCATTTCTTCCTGCCTGTAGCTCTTGCACTTGTGACTGAGGCTGAACTAGACTATCCACAACTTTGGTGTTATATTTGATCTCAAGTTAAGCTTCCTATCACACAATCATACCATCACTAAAACTATTCCAATCTCCATAACACAGTTAACTACAGATTGTTTTAGTTTGTTTGCTGCTGAAACCTTGTAGACATGTTTGTAAACTCTAAACATAACTGTTACAGTGTACTCTTGGTTGGCCTATGTTTTAGTCTTCACAAAATGTGAGATTATTGAAAGCCTGTTGACCCATGTCCTAACTCATACCAAGTCCCAATTACCTATCTCTCCTGTACTCACTATTCCAAATGGCTCCCTGTTAGCCAATCCCTCACTTTAAAAATCTTTGTGTTCTTTTACTCCTGTGCCTTTCCCCTGTATCTCTTTAATCTTTTCCTATCCATAAAGTGTGCATTCATTTGTTTGTTTCCTTTTCTTAATCAGTTTCTTGGTTTCCTTTACTGGCTCTTACATTGGTCTCAGTCCTCAGACTCACCAATGTTTCTGGTATCCTTTTAGCCATTTAATCTGATCTAGTGCAGCCATGGATGATTTGTCTTTTCCTTTGAATATTTGTGCGTAGAGGAATGTGTATCTGCCATAGATTACAGTATATGGTGTTTCTTTAAGGACTAGGCATTGCCAATTGTACTGTTATTCAACCTATTTCAGTCCACAATAACTGGCTTGCTCCTAATACCTTCATAATTTCCTTTCCATTTCAGAATGAACGATACCGCATGCAAATATAGGAGAAATTTTATTGTATGAGATTACCAAGTGCTCCTTTATGACAAGATAATTGATTATCCATTTTTCATTGCACTAAAATAATTAGAAATTGACCAATCCCTAGATGGCTTCTCACTCTTCAACATACTCAGAGACACTCCAGGAGTTGATTTGTGAATTCATTCAATCCAGACAATGTATAAATTGAAGTAACTCATTAAACCTGTATTAACCACATTGCATGCATACCTATTTTCATGATTTATATTATGCCCAACCGTACCACTACAATTTGGTGGCCTACAACAACTCCCATCAGTGTTTCCTGCGCTTTGCTGTTTTTTAGCTCCACACAGACCGATTTTATATAGCTTGATGTTTTGATCTGAGGTCCTTTCTTACTAATGCATTAATCTCGTTCCTTATCAAGACAGCTACCGCACTTCATCTTTTTTTTAACCTGTCCTGCCTAACTGCTGAATGTCCTTGGATATCCAGTTCCCAATCTTGGTGATCCTGTAGCAACCAGAGTTGTTATCTCTAGTTTGTTACCCATGCCACGTGATAGCGAGGCAAGGATTAGGGAAAGATATCAGCTGAACACGTGGCTGCAAGGATGGTGCAGGAAGGAGGGTTTCAGGTACTTGGATAATTGGGGCTCATCCTGGGGAAGGTGGGACCTGTACAAACAGGATGGTCTTCATTTGAACCAGAGGGGTACTAATATCCTGGATGGGAAATTTGCTGGTGCTATTCAGGTGGGTTTAAAGTAGCTCAGCAGAGGGATGGGAACCTGAGGTGTAGTTACAGTGCACAGGAGAATAAGAGTAGGGAGGACAGGGACAGGATTTCACGATCATAGGAAGGTGCTGGTAGACAGCAAGCTGGTTTGAAGTGTGTCTACTTCAACGCCAGAAGTATCCAAAATAAGGTACGTGAGCTTGCAGCATAGATAGTTACCATGTTGTGGCCAGTTCGGAGACATGGATAGAGCAGGGTGAGGAATGGATGTTGCAGGTTCCAAGGGTTTAGGTCTTTCATTAAGAACAGGCAAGGCAGTAAAAGAGGGGGAGGTGTGGCCTTGTTAGTCAAGAGTAGTATAATGGTGACTGAAAGAACTTTTGATGAGGACTCGTCTACTGAGTTAGTGTGGGCTGAGGTTAGAAACAGGAGAGGAGAGGTCACACTGCTTGGAGTTTTTTATACGCCTCTGTAGAATTCCAGGGAGGTGGAAGAGAGGATTGGCAAAATTATTCTGGGTAGGAGTGAAAGGAAGAGGGTGGTCATTATGAGGTACTTTAACTCCACAACATTGACTGGAAATGCTGTATCTCTAGTACATTGGATGGATCAGATTTTGTCCTATGTGTATAGGAACATTTCCTGGCACAGTATATCAAAGGGCTGACAAGAGAGGAGGCCACACTGGATCTTGTGCTTGGTAATGAACCAGGCCAGGTGTTTGATAGGTACATGACACAAGTCAAGAGTTGTCAATGGGGCAAGGGCAATTATAATGCGATTAGGCACGAATTAGGATGCATAGAATGGGGTAACAAAATGCAGGGGATGCAGATAATGGAAATGTGGAGTTGGTTTAAGGAACAGATATTGTGTGTCGTTGATAGGTATATCCCTGACTGACAGGGAGGAAGTGATGAGGTAAGGGAACCTTGGTTTACTACTGAAATTGCATCTCTTAAGCAGAAGAAGGAGGTTTATGTGTTGATGAGGCAAGATGGTTTAGATGAGGCAATGGAGAGTTACAGATCAGCTAGGAAGGATTTAAAGAGAGAGTTAAGAAGATCAAAGAGAGGACATAAGCAGTCTTTAGCAAATAGAATAAAGGAGAACCCTAAAGCTTGCTATAGCTATGTGAGGAATAAAAGGATGACTAGGGTAGGAATAGGGCCAGTCAAAGACAGAAATGGGAAGTTGAGTGTGGACCTTGTGGAGATCGGAGAGGTGCTAAACGAATATACCTCATCAGTTTTCACTCAGGAAAAGGAGAATATCATAGAGGAGAAGAATGAGATATGAGACTAGGAAGAATTGAGGTTAGTTACGAACAGTTGTTATCAATTCTAGAAGGAGTGAAAGTAGACAAATCCCCTGGGCTGGATGGGATTTATCCAAGAATCCTCTGGGAAGCTAGGGAGAAGATGGCAGAGCCTTTGACTTTGATAATTGAGTCTCATCATTGTCTACAGGTTTACTACCAGAGGACTGGAGGATTGCAAATGTTGTGCCCTTGTTCAAGAAGGGCAGTAGAGATGATCCAGGTAATTATAGACCAGTGAGCCTTACTTCTATTGTGGGAAAGGTTTTGGAAAGGATTATAAGAGACAAGATTTATAATCATCCAGCAAGCAACAATTTGATTTCAGATAGTCAACATGGTTTTGTCAAGGGCAGGTCGTGTCTCACAAACCTTATTGAGTTTTTTGAGAGGGTGACTCTTGTAGATGAAGGTAGAACAGTTGACGTGGTATACATAGACTTCAGTAAAGCCTTTGATAAGGTTCCACATGGTAGGCTGTTGGAGGAGATACAGCGGCATGGAATTGAGGGTAATTTAGCAGTTTGGATGAGAAACAGACTTTATGAAAGAAGGCAACAAGTGGTGGTTGACAGAAAATATTTAGCCTGGAGTCTGGTTATTAATGGTGTGACACAAGGATCTGTTTTGGGACCACTACTGTTTGTCATTTTTATAAATGACTTAGACACAGGCATAGGTGGATGGATTAGTAAATTTGCAGGTGACACTAAAGTTGGTGGAATAGTGGACAGTTTGGAAGAATGTTAGAGACTGCAGCAGGACTTGGATAACCTGCAGAATTGGGCTGAGAGGTGGCAAGTGGAGTTCAATGCAGCTAAATGTGAGGTGATGCACTTTGGGAAGAATAACAGGAAGGCAAAGTACTGGGTCAATGGAAATTTTTCTTGGTAGTGTGGATGTGCGGAGGGATATTGGAGTCCATGTACATAGATCCCTGAAAGTTGCCACCCAGGTTAATAGTGCTGTTAAGAAGGCATATGGTGTGTTAGGTTTCATTGTTAGAGGGAGTGAGTTCCAGAGCCACAATATCATGCTGCAACTATACAAAATGCTAGTGCAGCCACACTTGGAATATTGTGTACAGTTCTAGTCGCCATATTTCGGGAATGATGTGGAAGCATTGGAAAAGGTGCAGAGGAGATTTATCAGGATGTTGCCTGGTCTGGAGGGAAGGTCTTATGAGGAAAGGCTGAGAGACTTGGGTCCATTCTCATTGAAAAGAAGAAGGCTAAGAAGGGATTTGATTGAGATATACAAGATGATCAAAGGATTAGATAGGGTAGACAGTGAAAGTCTTTTTCCTAGGATGATGATGATAGCTTTACAAGGGGGCATAACTACAAATTGAGGGGTGATAGATTTAAGACAGATGTCAAAGGCAGGTTCTTTACCCAGAGAGTGGTAAGGGCATGGAATGCCCTGCCTGCCAATGTAGTTAATTTAGCCACATTAGGGAAATTTAAACAATCCTTAGATAAGCACATAGATGATGAAGGGCTAGTGTTGGGGGAAGAGCTGAGAATAGTTCACAGGTTGGCACAACATCACAGGCCAAAGGGCCTGTTCTGCGCTGTATTGTTCTATGTTCTATAGCATTTTGGCTATTGTATGATAGCCATTTACCACAATTTTTGCATTCAAATCATTAACCGTGTTGCTGTGAGTATTCAAATGGTGCCTTTATTCTGCTTTATTTTTAACTTCATTCTCTATTCTGATTCTGATTGATGTTTGCCTGTGCCTCATCTGTCTTTTATTTGTTACTTTCTTCCTTTCTACTTTTTATTGATCAACTTTGTTCCTCATGAATCTGAGCTCCTTCTCAGTTTCCCATTCCCCTGCCAATCTAGTTTAAACACTCCCCAGTACTAGTGAATCTCCCTGTAAAGATACTACTCCTGATCTTCTAAATTGAGCCTAACCAGCTTGTGCAGATCCCATCTGTCCCTATACCAGTCCTAATGACTCAGAAATCCGATGCCCTCTTTTCTACACCAGTTCTTCAGCCGTAATTTTTATTAATTAATTTCCATTTTTTTTAATGCTCAGTAGCATGTGGAACTGGACCTAATCCTAAGATTATTGATTTAGAGTCCTGCTTTTCAGTCTTCTTTTTGGATCCCTGAAATTTGCTTTCAGGACCTCAGCCTTTTTCGCACATAAGTCATTCAGACCAATGTGCACCACGAGCCTTAGTTGTTTTCCCATCTCAAGAAGAATGTCTTGCAGCTGCTCTATGACATTCTTGACTTTAGTGCCATGGAGGCAATATACCACCATGGAGTCACACCTACAGTCAAAGAAATGCTGTTTGTTTCTATAAATAACAATTCCTGTATCTATTGCTTTTTACCTCTTCCCCTTCCCCTCTTGGACCCTTGTGCCATGAACATGGCTCTGATTGTGTTCCTCGAAGAAGCCAAAGGCTCACCAGTATCCTGGCTGTCAATTAATGTTCAAATATGGAAAAGAACTTTTCAGAACTTGACAAATGTGCCTAATTTGGTACTCCCTCAGTCTGTGTTATACTCAAGTTTAGTCTCCAGAGTGTGCACTCATTTTGTTCTATAATATTCTTGTACCACATCACCCCCACATTAAGAGGTTTTATACTTTTTGAAATCAATATAATTCCAGAGACTAATTGACCTAAGAACATATGGTCAAAAGAAAACTCCAGTCTTTCCTCATATGTCAGTGGAGTTTGAAACTATTTATGGATACACAGCTGAATAAGACTTTAGTTTCAGTCACATTTGGAGTATTATGTGCAGCTCTGTTTACCACACTGCAGGAAGGATGTAGAGGCTTTGGAGAAGGTACAAAAGATGGGATGTTGCCTGGATTGGAGTGTATTGGTTCTAAGGAGAGATTGGACAAAGTAAAGCATCAGAGACTGAGGGGTTCCTGATAGAAGTATATAAAATTAGGAGAGGGGTGGATAGTCAAGTCTTTTTCCCAGGGTGGAAATGTCAAATGTTAGGGGCCATAGGTATAAAGTGAGAGGGGAAACATTTAAAAAGAGATGTGTTAGCAATGTATGAGAGGGCAGTGCATGCCTAGAATGAGCTGCCAGGGGAGTTAGTTGAAGCAAATACTTAAACAAATTTTAAGAGACTTTTAGACAGACACATGAATAGGCAGGGAATAGAGGGATATGGACCACGTGGTGGTGTATAGGATTAGTTTAGAATGACATAATGATCAGCACAGAAAGAGTGGGCCAAAGGGTCTGTTCCTGTGCTGTGCTGTTACATAGAAACATAGGAAATAGGTGCAGGAGCAGGCCATTTGGCCCTTTGAGCCTGTATCACCATTCATTATGATCATGGCTAATGATGCAATCTCAGTATCCCATTCCCACCCCCTGTCCATGCCCCTTGATCCCTTAAGCTGCAAGGATCACATGCAGCTCCCTCTTGAATATATCTAATGAACTGACCTCAACAACTTCCTGTTGGAGATAATTCCACAGGTTTACAATTTTCTGAAGAAATTCTTCCTCAACTCTGTCCAGAATGGCTTACCTCCTATTACGTGACCCTGGTTCTGACTTTGCCGCGATCAGGAACATTCTTCCCGCATCTAGCTTGTCCAGTACCATCAAGATTTACATGTTTCTGTGAGATTCCCCCCTCATTCTTATGAAATTCCAATGACTGCAACCCATTGATTCAGTCTTTCCTCATATATCAATCCTGCCATCCTGGGAATTAGTCTAGTGAACCTTCGCTGGATTCCCTCAATAGCAAGAATGTCCTTCCTTAGACTAGGAGACAAAACTGCACACAGTACTCAAGGTGTGCCCTCACCAAGGCCATGTATAACTGCAACAAAACATCATTACTCCGAAACTGAAATCCTCTCACTATGAAGGCCAGCACGCGATTAGCTTTCCTCACTGCCTGCTGCACCTGCATGCCAACCTTCCAGTACTGTTCCACCATGACACCTAGGTCTCATTGCACCTTACCTTTTCTGAAACTGTCACCACTAATAATCTGCTACCAATGTAGAAAACCTCACATTATATTACACTTGCCAAGTGATTGCCCACTCAACTAGTCTGTCCAAGTCAATTCAATTCAATTCAATTCAAATCACCCCACAGCCTCTTAGCCTCCTCACAGCACACACTGCTACCCAGCTTAGTGTCATCTGCAAATGTGGAGATATGACATTCAATTCCTTTGTTCAAATCATTAATGTATATTGTGAATAGCTGAGGTCCTAGCACTGAACCCTGAGGTACCCCATTTGTCATTGTCTGGCATTCTGAAAAGGATCCGTCTTTTCCAACTCTCTGCTTCTTGTCTGTCAACAGTTCTCTATCCTTGTCAATACATTACCTCTGATACCATGAGCTTTAATTTTCTTTGCTATTCTCTTTTGTGGAACTTTGTCAAAAGCCTTTTGAAAGACCTGATACACAACATCTCTTGATTCACCTCTGTTCACTCTACTGGTCACATCCTTAAAAAATTCCAGAGGATTTGTTAAGTATGATTTCCCTTTAGTGAATCCACACTGACTAGGACTGATTCTGTCACTGTTTTTCAAATGCTGAGTTCTGACATCCTTAATAACTAACACCAGCATTCTCCCCACCACCCGATGTCAAGCTAACCAGCCTGTATTTCCCCATGTGGTTAGCACTGCTGCCTCACAGTGCTAGAGACCTGGGTTCAATTCCCGCCTCAGGCAACTGACTGTGTGGAGTTTGCACATTCTCCCCGTGTCTGCGTGGGTTTCCTCCAGGTGTTCCGGTTTCCTCCCACAGTCCAAAAATGTGCAGGTTAGGTGAATTGGCCACGGGAAATTGCCCGTAGTGTTAGGTGTAGGGGTAAAATGTAGGGAATGGGTCTGGGTGGGTGCGCTTCGGCGGGTCAGTGTTGACTTGTTGGGCCGAAGGGCCTGTTTCCACACTGTAAATAATCTAATCTATCTAATTTTCTCTCTTCCTCCTTTTTGAAAAAGTGAGGTTGCCATGCAATCCATTGGAACTCTTCCAGAGTCTACAGAGTGCGGGAAATTGATCACCGATACATCTGCTATTTCTAGGGCCACTTCCTTAAGTACTCTAGGATACAGAGCATCAGGCCCTTGGGACTTATCGGGCTTTAATCCCATCAATTTCCCCAGTACCATTTCCTGACTAATATGTATTTCATTCAGTTTCTCCTTCATGTTTGACCTTGTGTCCCCTAGCATTTCCTGAAGGTTATTTGTGTTCTCCTTAATGAAGACCAATCCAAAGTATTTGTTTAACTGGTCTGCAGTCTCTGTGTTATCCATTATGAATTCACCTGATTCTAATTGCAAGGGACTTATATTTGTCTTTACCAGTCTTTTTCTCTTCACTTATCTATAGAAGTTTTTGTAGTCAGTTGTTATGTTTTCCACAAGCTTATTTTCATATCCTGTTTTCCCTTTCTAAATTAAACCCTTTGTCCTCCTTTGCTGAATTTTAAATTTCTCTCGGTGCTGAGGTTTGCTGTTTCTTGTGGCCAATTTATATGCCTCCTTTTTGGCTTTAACACTATCCCTGATTTCCCTTGTTAGCTATAGTTGTTCTGTGTTCTCAGTGGAAGTTTGTGGACTTGTAATGCTGGTGAGAGCTAAAAACAGTTTGGCCCTCTGTAGTAATGTTTTTTGATGATAATTGAATATTTTTGAACATTTCCATCTGCACTTTTCCTTTAAGCATTATTATGATTTTGGTAATGACTTGTACCGTGTTTAATTTTCCTAAAATTTGAAAATCCAGATTTTGCTAAAACAATGAAGATACAAGGATTATAATTTAAAACAAAAGAATTTTAGAATACTACACACAAAGAAATGAATACTAATAACTGCACGCCATCTCAAATAATTATGATAGTAAAAGAATGTAGAACACTGTTGCTCATAATGAAATCAATTTTCATTATACATCCATTTGACATAGTTCCTCAATAACCCAAATCAAATGCTTATTAAAAATTGAACAATTAACCATTTGGATAGAGGACTGTTTCAAACATTTGTACAAGGATAGAAATTTCTTGGACCTTCTGCTTGTTTCCAGAAAAGTTGTCCCTTCAACTATCCTGTAAGCTCCCTGTTCAACACAAGCATCGTTAGCATCTTAACCTTTCGGCAGAACTTTGCTAGTTCTATTATTTTATAATTTTATGCCCTTACATCTATAATTCTGTCTCTCTTCTCAACTTTGGCTACTCCAGAAGTTGAACTGACTTTTGAGAGTCCTTCAATGAACAGGTGTTTTAAGCTCTTTAAGCCCCATGCCCAGAATGTCACAGATCCTTGATTAAAAGAAATGTTTCTCCCTTTACAACTTTATTACTACAGTTAAAAAAAACTCTGCTGAAGAGCAGAGTATTTTCTTTTAATTAACCAGTTCAGGCAAGTTTCTGAAACAGGTGGGACTTGAACCTGTGTCTCCTGGTTCAGAGGAAGGGCGCTGCAACTGCACCATAAGAGCCACTGGAGCAGAGCTTTATGTACAATTGTCTCACTGCTATAATTGACTTCTGCTTGATCTTTTGCTGTTCAGTTGTTTGTGACCCAGGCAACTTCATCACATGATCATTTACCAGTTGTTAAATGTTTTATTAGCTAACATCTCATCGAGAATTGTGGTTCTTGAAGGTACCATCTCTTTATTTCTTGGCATTTTTTCATGGATAAAGATTTTAGGGAGGTGTTATTCATTGGTTGCAGACCTTCTGGTAGCTAGTTAGGCCTATCTATAACCAGACACACTCTCACTGCAGGTTCAAATGAATGTGTAGTTGGTGCTGGGGCCAATTACATCTATCCTTTCATTTTTTGTTTTTCTTCATTCTGGTTTTTCTCTGAAAAGCATCTATAGCAGTTCTGATGTAGCATTATCAGCCATTTGTACTTCCCACGGATGGTTTTCATTGTGGCACACAGAGATGCACTTGTTTTGATTTTTTAAAATGTTTTCATAGTGCCCATCCATTTGGCTTTAGAATGGTCAGCTTTGCATATGACTGAATCTTGCAATAATTGTCCATCACAACATTATGACCTGCCCAAGGCAGGAGGATGGTGTTGCTTTGCAGGAGAATAATGTTGATGCTACTAAAGTTGGTTGCTTGCCGGTCTTTCATGTTGGTGATGCAATCCTGCCAGTGATCTTGAGGCTCTGCAAATACAGCATTAGTGGACATACTCTGGAAGGTGTACATGATAGCAGTACAGGGCACACAACTAAGCTTTTTTTTATGATGAAATGGGCAAATTGCTTGACAGCATTCAGCTTGGTTACTTCAAAAGCAATGCTTGTGGTTGATATTATTACGTTAGCTAATGCATGACTTCAGTTTTCTTTAACTTGATTTTCAAGTCAATGCATTGTACCACCGTGGAAAATTGCAGATTTGACTGACTGTACTCAAGAGAGCAAAATCATGACTAAAAAGAAAAACGTAGATTATTTTTTTTCCCATTTCCTTTTGTGAGACTAAAGATGTTTCAGAAGTCCTCCATCAATTAAGACACTTTTAAAAATAGAATCCCTAGTGTTGAAACAGGCCATTTGGCCCGATGCATCCACACCAACCCTCTGAAGAGATTCCTACCCAGACCCATCCCCATGCCCTATTCTTGTAATCCTGCATTTCCCATGGCTAAAGTACCAAACATGCTTAAACATTGTGCGTAATTTAGCATGGCAAATCCACCTAACTTGTACATCTTTGGACAGTGGGAGGAAACCAGAGCACCCAGTGGAAACACACATGAACAAACCAAAAACCTGGATGTTACTCTTGTAGATTTCACCTAAGCATTCAACTGCTTACAGAAATATGCTTTGGAAAATCTTTGAAAAAGTTGGATGCCCACCCAGGTTCCTAGCACAGTGAATCTGTTTCAGAAAGTCAGGACACACAAATCAAAGACAATTGTAGCATCTTGAATCCCTTCTGAAACTCCAAAGATATTAAGCAGTAATGTAAGTTGATCCCAACCTTATTCACCACCTTGGCGAAAGTGAGGACCGCAGATGCTAGAGATCAGAGTCAAGATTAGAGTGGTGCTGGAAAAGCACAGCAGGTCAGCAGCATCCGAGGAGCAGGAAAGTCAACATTTGGATTAGATTACTTACAGTGTGGAAACAGGCCCTTCGGCCCAACAAGTCCACACCGACCCGCCGAAGCGTAACCCACCCATACCCCTACATTTACCCCTTCACCTAACACTACGGGCAATTCACCTGGCCTGCACATCTTTGGACTTGTGGGAGGAAACCGGAGCACCCGGAGGAAACCCACGCAGACACAGGGAGAATGTGCAAACTCCACACAGTCAGTCGCCTGAGTCGGGAATTGAACCCAGGTCTCTAGTGCTGTGAGGCAGCAGTGCTAACCACTGTGCCACCGTGCCGCCCACAGGCAGCAGCCCTGGGGCAGCACTGTTACCTCACAGCACCAGGGACCCAGGTTTGATACCCACCTTGGCCAATTGTCTATGTGGAATTTGCACATTCTCCCATGTCTGTGTGGCTGTCTGTGTGCAGATATTATGTTGTAGTGCCTTTTCAGTAAAATTACACTGGCTCTCTGGGGGATTTCCTTCCTTGTTCAGGGCACACTGGCACAGCAGTTAGCACTGCTACCTCACAGGGACTGGGGATCAATTCCATCCTCAGGGGACTGTCTATGTTGTTATGGACCAGACCAGACCAGACACATTTAAAATGTGTTAGGAAGGTAGCCTAGACCCTATTTTTTCTTACTTTAAAGGCAGATATGAAGTGGATATTCCAGGGTACTGCAGTTGATCAAACCACTCAGCTTTAGGCAAAACAGAATTTATTTAAACATTACAGTTGAAATGCGAGCAAATAAAAATGGAATTTAGAATAACTATTGGAAAACTTAACTGATTCGATACAGCAACTTTAGTAAGAAACTGCTTCAATCCAGCAACAACCCATTTACACACCCCTTGGCAGAAGGTAAATTCAAACACAGGTTCTTACAGGTAGGAGGGATTTCAGAGAGAGAAACCAGTCCAGCATCATCTGCTGAAGCTTGGAACCTTTCTCTGGACGTCAGCATCTCCGCTACAGCTCAACCAGCAGCTTCTCGCTGTTACAACTAAACCAAACTAGAAAAGGACTGAACTGGGAGAAATGGCTACTGCCTGCCATTGTTAAACAATTTGGTAGATATTTCAACAAATCTGGCTTTATGACCTCTCTTTAAAAAAATCCAAGAACAAAATAATCTAGTTAAAGTGACAGCATCATCACACCTCTTCCCGCGCCCCCCAAGCCCCCGAAGAAAAAGAGCCCCCAAGACACAAAACTGGCTTCATTTTAAACCACTTAATCTTACTTTGTTCGTACACTACAATACATATACATTATATTGACTATAAGCATGTAAACATGCACTACTCCACGCTATTTCAGTCTGTTTACTCCTGCCACCGAACATCTCGGTTTTTCATCCAAGTCTCAACAATGCATTGACAATTATGTTTTCTTGTGCTGCGACATGTATAATTTTCAAACTGAATGGCTGCAATAAGCTCCATCCAAACAGTCTGGAATGTTTGTCTTTTAATTTCTCCAAAACCTTTAATGTATTATGATCAGTATATATGATTGTCTCAGACACATTACTGGTAACATAAATGTTGAAATGTTGTAACACCAACACTGAGCTCAAAGTCTCTTTCTCAACTGTCGAATATTTCTAGCAATGAATGTTCAATTTCCTGGAGAAATACCCGACAGGTATTCCTCTCTTTTCATCATCGTCTTGTAAGAGTGCAGCATCAACACCCATGTCACTTGCATCAATTGCCACCTTGAATGGCTTTGCATAATTGGGTGTGGCTAACACAGGACAGTGGTTAGCATGGCTTTCAGGCTGTCAAATGTCTTCTGATAATCTGCTGTCCACAGACATTTCCTCCATTTCTTCAGCAAGTAAATGATTTAAGAAAATCTGGCACTTCCTCCTCAATCAACCTCTGACCAGGTTGTACATTCTAGTGCAACATTTTAGCCTCCACTATGCTTTTGTTTACCACTCCAACAAAATTCACTGGCTCGTCCTGTTTTCCTACATCTGGCTTCCCAGTGCTTTTTCTAAACCACTAACACTTTGATTTCATGTGACTTTTTTTTTGCAGGGAAAACATTTCCCTTTTACCCTGTGATAAGCTAACTTTATGATTTTATGGTCCATGTTGACCAGATATCCTAACCTAATCTAGACCCATTTGCCACCACTTGTCCCATATACCTCTTGGCCCATATTCCTGATGAAGGGCTTGTGCCCGAAACATCGATTTCGCTTCACTTTGGATGCTGCCTGAACTGCTGTGCTCTTCCAGCACCACTGATCCAGAATCTGGTTTCCAGCATCTGCAGTCATTGTTTTTACCCCATATACCTCTAAATCTTTCCTATTCATATACCCACCCAGAAGCCTTTTAAATGTTGTAATTGTTACCAGCCTCCACCACTTCCTCTGGCAGACCATTCTATTCTCACACCACCGTTGCCCCTTAGGTCCCTTTTAAATTTTACCCCTTGCACCCTAAACCTTTGCCCTCTAGTTCTCGACTCTCCCACCCCAGGGAAAACCCCTTGTCTATTTACCCTATCCATGCCCCTCATGATTTTATAAAACTCTATAAGGTCACCTCTCAGCCTCTGACATTCTAGAGAAATCAGCCCCAGCCTATTCAGCCTTTCCCTGTAGCTCAAATCCTCCAACCCTGGCAACGTCCTTATAAATCTTTTCTGAACTGGAGGAAACATTGGCAATAAGGTAAAATTAATGGCTTTTTACTTAAAGGTGTGTAGAATTCAAAACAAAATAAATGAATTAACAACACAAATACAGGATTATGCAGAGGATCTTGTAGATATTTCCAGAGACCTGACGACAAGGAGATCGAAGCTGGGAACTAACTAATCAGAGGTACATGACATTTTGACAAGACAGGCATAAAGAAAGGATGGTGAGGTAGCACTGTTATCATGGGAAGGAATAAATGTAATAACAAAATTATCTTGAATTAAAAGATACAGAAACTATATGGGTGAAGGTAAGAAATGAAAAGGTGATAATAGGACACTGGCAGGAATGGACAATAGGCCCTCTAAAAGTAGCTTTACAGTGGGACACAGAAAAAAATCAAGAGATAATGAGAGCGTGTAACAAAGGCAATGTATTAGTGTGGGAGACTTTAACCTTCAGCTAGTTTGGGATAGTCAGATTTGCAGAGGTAAGTATAAAGAAGAATTTGGAGTGTATTCGGGACCGTTTCCTAAAACAATATGGTGTGGATGCAGCCAGGAATCAGCTTATTTTGAATCTGGTGATGTGTAATGTGGTAGCTTTAATATATGATCTCAGGATTAAAAACCTTGAGGAAACAGTGACCACAACGCAGTGGAATTTAGCATGGAGAAGGAGGAACATGATTCAGAAACAATTGTGCTAAAGTTAAATAAGGGCAATTACAAATAAGGATGATCAAGTTGGCGTACTAAACTGAAAGAGGAGTTTAGTAGCAAGATGGTTGAGCAACAATGGCACATCGTTGATGGCTCACATCCAAGTTATCATAGAGATATAGAGTCCTACAGCACGGAGACAGACCCTTCGGCCAACCTAGTCCTTGCCAACCAAAATGTCCATCCACGCTAACCTCATTACCCTGTCATTGGCCGATATCCTTCTAAACTTTTCCTATCCATGTATATGTCCCAATTCCTTTTAAATATTGCTAATGCACCTGCCTCAACCACTTTCACTGGTAGCTCATGCCATATGCATACCCCTCTGTGTAAAATGGTTGCCCCTCAGATTCCCTTTTATTCTTTCCCATTGAAACTTAAACTGATGTCCTCTCGTCCTCGATTCCCCAACCCGGACCTGAATGCATTCATCCTATCCATGTCTGTCATAATCTTGTACACTTCTGTAATAGCCCCTCTCAGTATCCTAAGCTGTAAAGAAAAAAGTCCTAGCTTGTCCAACCTCTCCCTATAATTCATACCCCTGAGTCCTGGCAACATCCCTGTAAATCTCCTCTGCATTCTTTCCAATTTAATAACATCCTTCCTACAGCAAGCTGACCAAAACTGAACACAATACTCCTAAGAGCAGCGTCACCAACATCCTGTACAACTGCAACATAACTCACCCAATTTATATACTCCATGGCTTGACTGATGAAGGCCAGTCTCCCAAAAGCCTTCTTCACTGCTCTGTTTGCCTGTGACTCCAGTTTCAGAGAGCCATGCAACTGAACTCCTGGTCCCTCTGTTTCACTACACTCGTTAAGGCTCTACCATTCATCATTAAACTCCTACCTTGATTTGACTTCCTATTTTTATAAATGACCTAGATGAGGGTGTAGAAGGATGGGTAGTAAATTTGCAGATGACACCAAGGTCGGTGGAGTAATGAATATTGCTAAAGGCTGTTGCAGGTTACAGTGGGATATAGATAAGCTGCAGAGCAAGGCTGAGAGGTGGCAAATAGAGTTTAATATGGAAAAGAGTGAGGTGATTCACTTTGGAAGGAGCAACAGGAATAGAGAGTACTGGGCTAATGGTAAGATTCTTTGTAGTGTGGATGAGCACAGAGATCTCGGTGTCCATGTACATAGATCCCTGAAAGTTGCTACCCAGGTTGATAGGATAGTTAAGAAGTTATACAGTGTGTTAGCTTTTATTGGTAGAAGGATTGAGTTTTGGAGCCACGAGGTCATGCTGCAGCTGTTCAAAACTCTGCTGCTGCCGCATTAAGGAGTATTGCGTACAGTTCTGGTCTCCGCATTATAGGAAGGACATGGAAGCTTTGGAGCGGGCTCAGAGAAGATTTACTTGAATGTTGCTTGGAATGGAGGGGGGGGGGGAAGGTCTTCTGCGGAAAGGCTGAGGGACTTGAAGCTGTTTTCGTTAGAAGAAGGTTGAGAGGTGACTTAATTGAGACATATAAGATAATCAGAGGATTAGATAAGGTGGACAGTGAGAGCTTTTTTCCTTGGATGGTGATAGTTGGCATGAGGTGACATAGCTTTAAATTGAAGGGTGATAAATGTAGGACAGATGTCAGAGGTTGTTTCTTTATATAGGGGTGTGGAACAGCCTGACTGCAACAGTAGTAGACATGCCAACTTTAAGGGCATTTAAATGGTCATTGGATAAACGTATGGATGAAAATGGAATAGTGTAGAATAGGTGGGCTTCAGATTGTTTCCACAGGTTGGCACAGCATTGAGGGTCGAAGGGCTTGAACTGCGCCGTAATATTCTATGATCCATGTAAAATGTCATGGGCGGCACGGTGGCACAGCAGTTAGCACTGCTGCCTCACAGCGCCAGAGACCCGGGTTCAATTCCCGCCTCAGGCGACTGACTGTGTAGAGTTTGCACATTCTCCCTGTGTCTGCGTGGGTATGCTCCGGTTTCCTCCCACAGTCCAAAGATATGCAGTTCAAGTGAATTGGCCATGCTAAATTGCCCGTAGTGTTAGGTGAAGGGGTAAATGTATGGGTGGGTTGCGCTTTGGCAGGTCAGTGTGGACTTGTTGGGCCAAAGGCCCTGTTTCCACACTCTAAGTAATCTAATCAAACCTCACACTTATCTATATTACACATCTTTTGCTATATCTCAGCTCACTTCCCCAGCTGATCAAGGTCCTGCTGATTTCTGATAACCTCCCTCACTAGTGTCATTTGCAAACTTACTAATCATGCCTTGTACATTCTGATCCAAACCATTGATATAGACAACAAAGAGCAATGGGCCCAGCACTGACCCCTGAAGCACACTGCTAGTTACAGATCTCCAGTCTGACAAGCATCCTTTCACTATTACCCTCTACTTCCTACCATCAAGCCAATTGTGTATCCAATTTGCCAGCTCCCCCTGGACTCTATGTGATCTAACCTTTCAGAACAGCCTACAATGTGGAACCTTTTAGAGGCCTTAAATTGCCCTGCCCTCGTCACTTTTCCTTTTCAGTTACTTTTCAGTTCATCAAAGAACTCGAATAAATTTATGAGGTGTGATCTCCCACGCACAAAGCCATGCTGACTATTCCTAATCAGATCCTGTCTTTTCAAATGCATGTATGTCTTATCTCTCAGAATCTTCACAAGTAACTTACTTACCACAGATATTAGGTTTACTGGTCTATAGTTCCAATTTTTTTCTTTGCAGCCCTTCTTGAATAATGGCACAACATTTGCTTTCCTCCATTCTTTCAGGACCTCACCCATGGCTAACAATGATGCAAGAATATCAGCCAGGACCCCTGCAATTTCTTCTCTAGTCTCTTGCAGGGTTCTTGGATGTATTTGGTCAAGACTAGGAGATTTATCCACTTTCATACATTCTAGTACATCCAACACATTCTCTACTGGAATAGGACTGTCACTAAGATATTACCACTAACAACCCAAGTTGTAACTAGATGAAGGAGCAGTGGTCTGAAAGCTAGTATTTCCAAATAAAGTTGTTGGATTATAACCTGGTGTTGTGTGATTTTGAACTTTGTCCATCTCAGTCCAACACAGGCACCGCCACATCATGTTCCCCAAGTTCCCAAGTCTTCATGTCTTTCTCCATGGTAAACACAGAGGAGAAAGACCTAGCCCATCTCCTGCGGTTCTGAACATACATGTCCAATTTGGTCATTGAGGGGTCCCATTGTCTCTCTAGTTATTCTTTTTCCTTTAATATACTTTAAAACTCTTTGGGTTCATCCAAACCTTCTCAGCCAAGGCTACCCCATGCTCCCTTTGCACACTCCTGATTTCCTTCTTCAGTAAACTCCTATCTTCTCTGTATACTTTTAGGGATTGCCTTGATCCCAGCTCTCTGTACCTGATCCATGACTCCTTTTTTCTGGTCAAAGCTTCAGTATCTCTTGTCATCCAGGGTTTTCTATTCCTGCCACCCTTGTGCTTCACTCTCACAGGAACATATAAATCTTGAACTCTAGCTACCTCACTACTTCAATCAACCCCTGCAAGCTTCCATCAAAATTCACCTTGCCCCAATTTAGAACTTGGTCGTGTAGACCAGTTTTGTCCCTCTCCATGACTATAGTAAAATTAATAGAAGTATGGTCACTGGCCTCAAATGCCTCAGCGTTGATCCCTGTGATACTCTGCTCATTGAGTAAAACGTGAGGTCTGCAGATGAAGGGCTCTGGCCCGAAACATCAAATTTCCTGTTCCTTGGATGCTGCCTAACCTGCTGTGCTTTAACCAGCAACACATTTTCATACTCTGCTCATTATATGGTGGCATCCTGACCTTATTGAAATATACAAGATTCTTGGGTGACTTGACAGGGTTGATGCAGATAAGTTGCTTCCTGTTGAAGGAGAATCTAAGACCAGAGATCAAAATCTCAGAATATGAACTCTCCCAATTAACACAGAGTTGAGGAGTGTTTTTTTTTCTCTCAGAAGATAGTTAATCTGGGGATTTTTTTATGACGGAAGGCCATTAAGGCTGTACTGTTATGTATATTGAAGGCTAAGATAGTGTAAGGGAATCAGGAGTATAGGGAAAAGACATGAAAATTGAGTTGTGGATTATCAAAATAGTCCTGATCTCATTGAATGATGGAGCAAATCTGATGGGGTGAATGGCCTACTCCTGTGCCTATGTCTATGGTCTAACTCACCCCTGCTCCCAGCAGACTATGAAAAACTCATGGAGCTAGGAATATAGAGTTGAATCACCATGTTTCTAGGCTTCAGATTGACTTCCAATGACTCAAAGAGCTTTGTCGTTCTTCACTTTGATGTCAGTTGAGTGGAATATACAGCCCATAAAATGTCTCAAAGGGGAATATAATCTTGCATTCAGAATTCAGGGAGCGAGGTAAAAAGTTAACAAACAGGACATCGTCATCTCTGGATTGCTTCCAGTGCTATGTGTAACTGAGTGCAGAAATAGGATAAGGCAGATGAATGTATGGCTGGAAAGATGATGCAGGAGGAATGAGATTAGATTCTTGGGACACTGGGACTGGCTGTGAACAAGATGCCACCTTTCCAAGCCAGACTACACTTGGACAGGTCTGGGACTTAGTTCCTTAAAGGGCATTTTGCTGGTGCTGTTGGAAGTACCTTAACTTGCCTGGGCTGTGAGAACCACAAAAGAACAGTAGAGGAGAATACCAGGGTTCACAAAATACTTAGAGATACAGTTGGCCCTAGCAGAGAGAATACCAAGTTAATAGGTGATGCCACAGGAAATGAAGTTCAAATCAGTCACTGTTAATGAATGTAAATGCACAGAGTGTGGTAACTAAGATAGGGGAGTTACAGGCATGGATTGTCATATTAAAGCATAATTTTATGGCAGTAACAGAGACCTGGCTAAAGTAAGAGTGTTCAATATTCTTGGGTGCGAAAAGAACACATTATAATGGATGGAGGTTTGTAGGGTATTATTAATGGTCTTTATATCCATCAATAATACCCTTACTGGCATAAAATTCACTAAAGAGGAGGAAAACAACAACAAACTGCCATTCCTAGATGTCGCAATAGAACGAACAGACAATGCAGAACTTCAAATCAGTGTCTACAGGAAAGGAACACATAAGGAGCAAAGACTGAACCACAAAAGCAATCATCCCATCTCCACAAACGAAGCTGTATTCAAACATTATTTCACCAAGCCACCACACACTCCAGCACAGAGAAACTACAAAATGCAGAGGAAAGTCACCTATATAGTGTATTCAAAAAGAATAGGTACCCAATGAATACAGTCCGCTGATTTCTCAGCAACAAACTCAAACAAGCAGATGGAAACACGTCCAGAAACCCTAGCCACTCTCCCCTACATCAAAGACATCTTGGAAGTGACTGCCAGACTCCTCAGACCTCTTGGCATCATGGGAGCCCACAAACACATCAGCTGTAGTTAATGAACTTGAAGGACCCTATCCAGGCAACAAGCAAAACAAGGTAATTTACAAAATACCTTGCAAGAATTGTAACAAACACTACATTCAACAAACAGGCAGAAAACTATCCACCACAATATATGAATATCAACTAGTCACAAAAAGACATGACCCACTCTCACTGGTATCTTTACATACAGATGAGGAAGGACACCATTTTGACTGGGACAACACATCCATCCTAGGACAAGCCAAACAGAGACGCGTGAGAATTCCTTGAAGAATGGCATTCCAACCGGAACTCTATCAACAAACACATTGACGTGGATCCCATTTAATACCCCTGGGAAACAGAACAGGAAATGGCATCACCAATGGAAATTATGTCACCAATCCAAGAAAACCTAAACACATAAATAAAAAGTGAGCCATACCACCAGTGCTTCATCCGGACGCTCACCGATGATGTTACATAGTATGGTGACAAAATGCCTGAAACCAAACCTTCCAGCTCAACGAGCAAACCTACATCCAGAATCTCAATCTGAGCTATAAAATCTTCTCAAAACTCACTAATACATTGTAATATTAGGTAAGGAGAGCATTATAGTTCTGGAGAAAAAGATATCTTGGGGGTGTTGAAGAATCAATTTGGTTGAGTTCAGAAACAAAGATATATTTACATTACTCAGTGCAGTCTTTAGACCACCAACTAGTGGAAATGATGTAGAGGAATAAATTAGGTGGGAAATTACATAGAGTTTCCAACATTATAGTGTTGTTGTTTTGGGAGACTTCAATTACCATATTATAAACTGAGATACTTGAAGTGGAGAGGACAGGAAGGAGCGTGCATTTCTGCTTCCATGCAAAAGAACACCGACAGCAATATGTGCCATTTCAACAAGAAACAGTGCATTGTTCAAACTGGTTCTTGCAAATGAATTGGGACAAGTGGAGCAAATGTCAGTGGGGCTGCATTAAGGAGACTGTGATTACTGTATCCTAAGGTTGAGGACATTGGTAAAGAATGATGTAGATTAATCCAGAGTGAGAAAAATTAATTGGAAGTCAGTGGACTTGATGGAGCTGGGCAGGGTTAACTGGAATGAGAGATTGATGCAGAAAATTAGGAACTGAACAATGATCTACTTTCAAAAGGTGATTGTTTTGAGTAGAATCATAGTATATTTCCTCAAATAGTACAAGTAGAATAAACAAATCCAGAGCTCCCTGGATGGTAAAAGTGATAGAAATAAAGATAGAAAATAAAATGTGTATTTATGATAGGTATCAGGTTGAAATTAAAATTGAGAGCCAACAGGAAAGCCAAAACTTTATAGGGAAGGTGAAAAACATAAGAGAGGCAAGTAGGAATGATCACAAACTACTGGCAGCCAGCATAAAGAGTTGTCCCAAAGTATTCTATAGGCGTATACACAGTAAAAGAATGGTAAAGGGAGGAGTTGGACAATTAGGGACCAAAATAAGGATTTACTACCAAGAGGTAGGAGGCTGGCAAAGGTGTCAAATGAAAACTTTGCATCTGTCTTCACGAAAGAGGGAGATACTTCCCAGACCATGGTAATAGAGGAGGAATTTGTAACTAGAACAGTTCAGGAGTGATAAGGAACAGTGTTGGATAGACTAATGGCCCTTAAGGTTAACAAGACACCAGAACTAGATGGGATGCATCTAAGGATTTTGAGAAAAGTGAGAATAGAAATGACAGGGGCACTGGCCATAATCTTTAGGGAGGTGCCAGAAGTCTGGAAAGTTGTAAACATTACAGCCTTGTTCAAAAAAGGATTGTAAGGATAAGTCCAGCAAACACTGATCAGTCAGATTAATGTCAGTGGTGGGGAATCTTCTAGAAATAATTATTTGGAATAAATTAGTTACCACATGGAAAACATTGTGTTGAATAGGAAGTGTCAAGATGCATTATAAAGTCATAGAGATGTCCAGCACTGAAACAGACCCTTCAGTCCAACTTGTCCATTCCGATCAGATATCCTAACCTGATCTGATCCCATTTGCCAGCACTTGGTCCATATACCTCTAAACCCTTCCTATTCATATACCCATCCAGATGCCCTTTAAATGCTGCAATTGTACCAGCCGCCACTACTTCCTCTGGCACCTCATTCCAAGTACACACAATCCTTTGCGTGAAAACATAGGTCCCTTTTATATCTTTCCCCTCTCACCCTAAGCCTTTGCCCTTTAGTTCTGGACTCCCCGATCCCAGGGAAAAGACTTTCTCTATCCTATCCATGCACCTCATGATTTTCTAAACCTCTATAAGGCCATTCCTCAGCCTCCAACAGTCTAGGGAAAACAGTCCCAGTCTGTTCAGTTCCTCCCTACAGCTTAAATCTTCCAATCCTGGCAACATCCTTGCAAATCTTTTCTGAACCCTTTCAAGTTTCACAACATTTTTCTGATAGGAAGGAGTCCAGAATTGCATGCAATTTTCCACAAGTGGCCTAACCATCGTCCTGTACAGTTGCAACATGACCTCCCAACTCCTATACTCAATACTCTGACCAATAAAGGAAAGCATACCAAACACCTTCTTCACTATCCTATCTACCTGCAACTTTACTTTCAAGGAACTATGAACCTGCATTCCAAGGTCTCTTTGTTCACCTACACTTCCTAGGATGCTCCCATTAGGTGTATAAGTCCTGCTAAGATTTGCTTTTCCAAAATGCAGCACCTCACATTTATCTAAATTAAACTCCATCTGACACTCCTTTGTCCATTGCTCCTTTTGATCAAGATCCTATTGTATTCTTCGCTGTCCACTACATCTTCAATTTTGGTGTCATCTGCAAACTTACTAACTTTACTTCCTATGCTCACATCCAAGTCATTTATATAAATGACAAAAAGTAGTGGACCCAGCAACGATCCTTGTGGCACTCCAGTGGTCACAGGCCTCCATTCTGAAAAACAACCATCCACACCACCCTCTGTCTTCTACCTTTGAGCCAGTTCTCTATCCAAATGGCTAGTTCTCCCTGTATTTTGTGAGGTCTACCCTTGCTAACCAGTCTCCCATGGGGAACCTTGTCAAACACCTGACTGAAGTCCATATTGGTCATGTCCACCCCTCTGCCCTCATCAATCCCCCTTGTTACTTCAAAAAACTCATTCAAGTTAATGGTATGTGATTTCCCAAGCACAGAGCCATGCTGACTATCCCTAATGAGTCTTTGCCTTTCCAAATACATGTAAATCCTGTCCCTCAGGACTCCGTCCACCAACTTACCCACCATTGATGTCAGGCTCTCCGGTCTATAGTTGCCTGACTTTTCCTTACCACCTTTCTTAAGTTATCACGTTAGCCAACCTGCAGTCTTCACCTGTGACTATCGCTGATAAAAATATCTCAGCAAGGGGCCCAGCAATCACTTTCCTAGCTTCCTGCAGAGTTCTGGGGTACACCTGATCAGGCCCTCGGGATTTATCCACTTTTATGCGTTTCAAGACATCCAGCGTATCCTCCTATGTAATATGGACATTTGTCAAGATGTCACCATCTATTTCCCCATATTCTATATCTTTCATGACCACCTTCACAGTAAACACTGATGCAAAATACTTGTTTACTATCTCCCTCATCTCCTGCAGCTCCACATATAGGCTGCCTTGCTGATCTTTCTAAAGGGGAAATCATATTTAACCAACTTGCTGGAGTTTTTGAAGAGTTGACAGAAAGATTTAGTGAGGTTTCATTGTTGATGTGGTTTACATAGGCTTTAGAAGGGGTTAGATGCAATGCCACACTTGGAAGGAAAGTTATATGCGATAAAACAAAAGGAGCAATGTGGATACAAAATTGACTGTGATAAGTCAAAAATCATGCAACACCAGGTTATAGTCGACTAGGTTTATTTGAAACTACAAGCCTTTGAAGTCTGCTCCTTCTTCAGTTAGCTAGTGAGACAGAATACATCGGACACAGAATTTATAAGTACAAGCTCAAAGGGTCATACAACTGATGCAAATCTATTGAATGAACCGAGATGGCTGTTAAGTCTTTAATCAGCTTTCAAACAACCGCCAACCTTAAATACACCATTGTTCACAGCAAACCTCACAGCCTTCAGGACAACATCGACTAGAACACCATACAACCCTGTCATGGCAACCACTGCAAGACATGTCAGAGCATCGGAAAGGATACTACCGTTATACATGGCAACACCACCAACCACGTGCACAGCAGATACTCATGTGACTCGGCTAACGTTATATATCTCATAAGCTGCAGGCAAAGATGTCCGTAGGCATGGTATATTGGTGAAACCATTTAGACACTATAACAATGGATGAATGAACACCACGCAACAATCGTCAGACAGGAATGCTCCTTCCCCGCTGGGGAACACTTCAAGAGTCAAGGACATTTGGTCTTGAATCTTTGGGTAAACGTCCTCGAAGGCGGACTTCAAGATACTCAACAATGCAGAGTCGCCGAGCAAAGGCTGATAACCAATTTTGGTACCTGTGAGGACAGCCTCAACCAGGATCTTGGGTTCACCGGTGATGCCACCATTCTGTACGCTCACATACACTCACACAGACCCTCTCTCATACACACACTCCCTCTCACGCACAATCTCTCACAGGCATATACTCCCTCACATTTGCACACTCTATTACACACATATACTCTATCACATGCACACACATTCTCTCAAGCACACGGAGCTCTCTCTCACACACACACACACATGTGCACACAAATACAAGTTGGTGTGGTGAATTTGCATTTGCAAGTTTATATTTGAAGATACACTTTATTTTGTTCAAAAAAGCACACAATCTGTAGACAGTCAGTGTGGCATTTTATAAAATTCCTACTTTGGAAATAAAACCAATCTGACTCCAGGTTAGGACACAAACACATTCAAAACAAGGCCTCACACCTAAAATTCATTGTCAGAATTGAGATGCCACCTCTTTTATGCTAATAAAACCTTACATTATCTCGGGGCAGTGATCTGAAAGAAATTCTGGGATTTACATATTAATCAATCAAACCTGCATTTCCATTCTGACTGATTATAGACTTGACAGCCAACTAGGTTTGTTCAATGCTTTCGCATCAGTTGTATGACCCTTTGATCTCTTACTTATAAATTCTGTGTCTGATGTATTCTCTCTCACGAGCTACCTGAAGAAGGAGTGGGGCTCCAAAAGCTTGAGATTTCAAATAAACCTCTTGGATTATAATCCGGGGTTTGTGATTTTTGAATTTGTCCACCCCAGTCCAACACCAGTATCTTCGAGTAAAAAATGAGGTCTGCAGATGCTGGAGATCACAGCTGCAAATGTGTTGCTGGTCAAAGCACAGCAGGTTGGGCAGCATCTCAGGAATAGAGAATTCGACGTTTCGAGCATAAGCCCTTCATCAGGAATACAATTCCTGATGAAGGGCTTATGCTCGAAACGTCGAATTCTCTATTCCTGAGATGCTGCCCAACCTGCTGTGCTTTGACCAGCAACACATTTGCAACACCAGTATCTCCACATCATGAGTGACAAGTAACAGAGAGTGGTGATCAAATAATGTTCGAGAAGGATCACTCCAGATTCGAAATGTTAACTCCATTTCTCAACAGATGCTGCCAGGTCTGCTGAGTTTTGCCAGCATTCTCTTATGTTTGCTTCAGATTTCCAGCATTTGCAGCATTTTGCTTTTATTCGAGAGTAACAGTCAATAAATATCCTTAATGACGGATGAAGGTTTGTAGTGGAGTTCCCAAGGGGTTAGTACTGCAACCTTGCTTTTCCTGATATCTCTTAATTAATGATCCAGATGTTGGTGTGCAGGGGATGATTTCAAAGTTTGCAGATGACATGAAACTTTGAGGGATTTTTAATCATGAGGAGGACAGTACAAAACAACAAAAAGACATGGGACAATTTGGTGAAGAGGGCAGTTATGTGGCACTAAATTTCAATGCAGAAAAATGTTACTGATACATTTTGGTAGGAAAAATATTGAAAGAGAATATAAAATATGGGGTACAATTCTCAAGGGGGAGGAGCAGCAAAGGTACCAGGGTATATATGTGCACAGATCATTGAACATGGCAAGCTGTGTAGGGAGCAGTAAGTAAAGCATACGGTATCCTGGGCTTTATTAATGGGGCACAGAGCGCAAGAACAAGAAGGTTAAGTTGAATAAACCCCTTATTAGACATCTTATTAGCTGGAGTATTATGAATAGTCTTGGATGCTTTGTTATAGAATGGATATGAATATATTGGTGACAGTACAGAAGCAATTTGAAAAAAATGAAAAACAGGGATGAGGATAGATTGAAGAAGTTAAAACTGTTATCCTTGAGTGAAGAAGGATAAGAGAAGATCAATGAGAAGTTTTCAAAACCATAAGCAGGTTGGATAGAGTAGGTAGTGATAAACTATTTCCGTTTCTATGGTGCACTGTGCACTTGTTTCAGAGTGCTGACCAACACTCCTGGACACACTTCTTGTCAGTGGGTGTATTTCCATTCATACTCCTCAGGCACTGTTTCCCTGGAATGTAGTGTGAAGAAATCGGAGCCATCAGGGTGGAATTTTCCAATCTTGGAAATTTTGTGTTTTGTCAGAACCATTTCTAGGTCCTGGGAAAATTTCCAAGCTGCAACCAAATAAGAAGTCCCTTTCGCATTCACCATCCAATTGAAGAAGGTAGGCAGGTTCCTGAGTGTGAAATTTTATGTGCACTGCCTATAACTTGTTTGCCATCAATGTTAGAGGTCAGAAATTCCTAGGCAAAATGGTTATTCTGTAATATGTAGAACTGGCATGGCAAATAAAGCTTTCTATTTTCAATGCAAATTCAATAAAATATCTGTGATAAATATGGTCACGGAAAGTGTTTTGTCACAATGTGACTGAAGTGATAAACTAGCATTGAAGAGAAAGGAAAACAATACTGAGTTGATGCATTTGAACTATGAGGTTAGGTGGAAGAATATGTGGAAGAATTGCAAATATTCAGAATTCTTAGTGGAATATAAAATTCAAATCCTGTTGTTATTTCTCTGATTGTCATAAAATCAGCTTACACCAGTTTAAGTTGAGAGAAAGAAGGTCCATACATAATTTAAATTGAACTTCTATGCACAGAGTGCTTTACTTTGGCTTAACTTGTTGTGGGAGCAAATACTATGGTGAAAAAAGGAGACTTCAATACACACTTAAAGGAGCATTAAGAAATTTTATATTTTGGCACAGGGTGGCACAGTGGGGCAGCATGGTGGTACAGTGATTAGCACTGCTGCCTTACAGCGCCAGGGACCCAGGTTCGATTCCAGCCTCGGTGGACTGTGTGGAGTTAGCACATTCTCCCCGTGTCTGCATGGGCTTTGCTCCAGGTGCCCCGGTTTCCTCCCACAATCCAAAGATATGCAGGTCAGGTGAATTGGTCTTGCTAAATTACCAATAGTGTTAGGTGCATTAGTCTGGGTGGGTTACTATTTGGAGGGTCGGTGTAGAGTTGTTGGGCTGAAGGGCCTGTTTCCTCACTTTAGGTAATCTAATCAATTAAAACCTGCACAAAGAACTGCAGGGTTGTTTCTGCATACATCAGACCAGATTTTCCGAGCCTGTGGTCTCAAACTGTAGCTTCATAGAATTTTACAAACAAGAACTGATTGATTTATTTATTGTGACTTATACCAAAGAACAATGAAAAGCTTTGTTTACGAGCAGTATGAGCAGATCATAGTAGGCAAGGATGTGTTGCTAAACAAAGAGGCCTTGGAATGCAAGTTCTTAGTTCCTTGAAAGTGGAGTCGTAAGTGGGTAGGATAGTGAAGAAGGCATTTGGTATGCTTTCCATTTTTGGTCAGAGCATTGAGTATAGGAGTTGGGACGTCATGTTGCAGCCGTACAGTACATTGGTTAGGCCACTTTTGGAATATTGTGTGCAATTCTGGTCTCCCTCCTATCAGAAGGATGGTGTGAAATCTGAAATGGTTCAGGAAAGATTTACAAGGATGTTGCCAGGTTGGGGGATTTGAGTTATAGGGAGAGGCTGAATAGACTGGGGCTTTTTTCCCTGGAGCATCAGAGGCTGAGGGGTGACCTTCTTGAGCTTTATCAAATCATGAGGAGCATGGATAGGATAAATAGACAAAATATTTTCTTGAGGTGGGGGAGTCCAGAAATAGAGAGCATAGGTTTAGGGTGAGAGGGGAAAAATTTAAAAGAGATCTAAGGGGCACGTTTTTCATGCATATGGTGGTGCATGTAAGGAATGAGCTACCAGAGGAAGTGTTAGCGGCTGGTACAATTACAGCATTTAAAAGGCATCTGGATGGGTACATGAAAATGAAGTGTTTAGGGGGATATGGGCCAAGTGCTGGCAAATGGGTCGAGATTAGATGAGGATATCTAGTCGGCATGGACAAGTTGGGCTGAATTGTCTGTTTCCTTGCTGTACATCTCTATGATTCTAAGTATAGAACAAAAGATTTAGACAGAGGCATGCAGATAACATTGCACACGGCATACAAGAGAGATGAACATTAGCAAGACCAGCATTTTTTGAGGTTAAAGAGTCCACTCAGTAGTCAAACGTGTTGTCCCTGAACCTACTGGCGCATGTGTTCAGACTTCTGTGTCTTCTGCCCGATAGAAGAGGTTGTAAGAGATCATTATCTAGGTGCAAAGGTCTTTGATGATGTTAGCAGCCTTTCTGCGACAGTAAGCCATGTAAATGGTGTCCATGGATGGAAGGTTGGCTCCTGTGATGGCCTGGGCTGTGCACGCCATCTGTTGTTCCCTGCGATCCTGGGCAGAGCAGTAGCCATACCAAGCCGTTATGCACCCCGCCAGTAGGCTTTCAGTTGTGCATCTGTAGAAATTGATGAGGGTCTGTATGAGCTGAAAAATGTGTTGCTGGAAAAGCGCAACAGATCAGGCAGCATCCAAGGAGCAGGAGAATCGATGTTTCGGGCATGAGCCCTTCTTCAGGCTTATGCCCGAAATGTCGATTCTCCTGCTCCTTGGATGCTGCCTGAACTGCTGCGCTTTTCCAGCAACACATTTTTTTAGCTCTGATCTCCATCATCTGCAGTCCTCACTTTTTCCCAAGGGTCTGTATGGACATGCCAAATTTCCTGAGCTGTCTGATGAAGAAGAGATATTGTTGTGTCACCTTGACAGTTGCAACTACATAACATACCAGCACAAGTTGTCAGTTATCGTCACTCTGAGGAACTTGATGCTCTCAACAATCTCAACCTCTTTTCCATTGATGTATAGGGGCGCGTGCTCTCCTCCTTTCTGAGTAAAGTCAATAATTAGTTCTTTAGTTTTGCCAACATTGAGAGAGAGTTTTTTCTCATTGCACCATGACACTAATCACCTACCTCCCTTCTGCGTTTTGGCATATTATTGTTAGATATCTGTCCTACTAAAGTGGTAACATCAGCGAACTTACATATGGCGTTCATTCAGAATTTGGCAACACAGTCGTGGGTGTACAGGGAGTTAAGGAGGGGGCTGTAGACACATCCTGGAGGGCTTCAGTATTGAACATTATTGTGGAGTAGGTGCAGTTACCTTTACTCACTATTGAATACTGTGAGTTAATAAACTTGATTTTAGAATAAACAGCATGAAGATTGCCATTCTAGCTTATTTCTTTCTTAATTCAATCGTATAAAGTGATTTTTATCATTTAAATCAGGTGAATGTATCAAAATAGAACAGGAAAACAGAAATGTTTGATATTTCTAATTTCACTTCTATTTGTATTACAGATGTAAGTGAAACTTTTCTGATGATCAATGGAACTGTGCTAAGATCTCAAATGTCCCTAAGAAATCACAGAATATTGGAATCATTCTTTAATCAGAAAGTTGAACCCAGTAAAAAATTAGCCCGTGAAAATAAATTATCAAGATCTTCTAAATTAGGTTTACTTCATCAAATAGAAGAAAGTGAAAAGAACATGTATGTTGGAAATCATTTAGATCCACGTTTGGCTGATCCCAACACAGCCAGAAGTAAACTTAGGCAAAGACCATCCTTTGCTAGAGATAACAGATTTAGTTCACACCTTGGCAGAGCAAACCATCTTCAGTGGAACATTAATGAAGGGAGAACTGACAGACGTAGTTCTTTGAATGCATTCAATTCTGATAATATTCCACTGCATCAGCTAAACCATCGACCACCAGAACATCTTAGTCGTGGGCCTCCTCTGACCACAAGTGCTTCGAAGTTTGATAAAAATGCAAAGCACAAAAGGCACAAGGTTATAAAGAGAGTTAGGCGGGGCCAACTCGAAGATCAAATAGACAGTATCAAGCAGGAAGTGAAGTCAACTACAATTTTTACATTCAAAGAAACAACTACAGATAAATCAAAAACAACATTTGAGATTGATGACCTTCACCCAGATATTGTGAAACTGAATATTTCCACTCAAAGACCTGAAAATCCACACACTGTAGTGAAACCCCCAGAAGAGATCATTTCTATATTTGAAATACCCAGTAGTTCTCCAGAAAGTGACATGCTAACTCAAGCCATTGTGGAAGTAGGAAATAGATCAGATGATAGTTATTCAAAAAAAACCAAGGTTGAGCAAAACCCACTGCTAAGGAAAGCACTTGATCCTGGACATTTCAGTAGGACTATGCAGGAAGCTGAGGTTATCGATGTGGGTAATAATGAAGCATATAAAGTTAATGTTTCAGATGGGTCTTGGCACAAACCACTAGGTCAGTTCCTGGATAAAGCTGTGCAGAATGAAGTCGAGCAAAATTCTGCAACACAACCCAACGCTAAGCTCACTCAACTTGAAATTATTAAACTACTAGAGGATGCATACAAGAAATCTACCGAACAGACCAATTACACTGAAGAGACCAGTACGACCAGGGTTTCAGAACACCGGACAACCACTCCAGCTGTGGAGAAAGTGGAAGGTAATAAAGATTTAATTCCCCCAGTACATCCCAAGAAAATAATAAAGGAATCAGTTAAAACTTCTTCATCAAATAATTCTAAAATCAAAACAAATGTTGATGATATGTTTGAGACTAAAGTTAATGAAGAAGTGCGAGCAGTAGAACCCAACAAGGATATACAAACTCTGTTTGCTCACGTAATAAGAATAATTAAGATAGATTGTCTGAAACCTAAATTAAAGGCTGCTTGTACAGATCTTCTTACCAAAATAGGACACCTAATGAAGCAGTATGAAGGAAAAGAGTATTTACCTGAACTAGGGTCTTGGAATCCTTCTCTTTTGCGTCCAGACGATAAAGAAGAAGCAGGGGGAAAAGAAACAGATGTATTCCCTCCACCAATAACACGACCACGACCGCGACCGCATCCGCATCCACATCCGCACAAAGGACATGAAACAGGAACGTATGTACCGAATTATGCTGAAATGCTTAATACGGAACCGCCAAAGGTAATTTTATCAAATTCTTTATATCATACTCTTTCAAAAATCCTTGATATTTCTTTATGTGGATATATATTCCAAATCTGGTCTCTTTTTACCTTGCTGATGGTCGTTTTTTTTATTTGTATTTCCATGACTTGTTTTCATATTCTTCAATATTCTTATTTTCCCTGGAAGAATCAATCACCATTTTAGACATTTTGTTTTACTTTACAATTGTGGTCATCTTGATCAGTGCAATCAACATTCTCACAAACACATTTATAATTAGAATTCCTACAGTGTGGAAATAGGCCCTTGGCCTCAACAGGTCCACACCAACCATCTGAAGAGTTTCCCACCCAGACCCATTACCCACATTTCCCCTGGCCAGGGCACCCAACCTACACATCCCTGAACACTATGGGCAATTTAGCTTGGCCGATTCACCTAACCTGCACATCTTTGTGACTGTGGGAGGGAACCGGAACACCTGGAGGAAACCCACGCAGACATGGGAAGAATGTGCAAACTCTACACAGACAGTCGCCCAAGATGGGAATCGAACCCAGGTTCCTGGTGGTGTGAGGCAGCAGTGCTAACCATTGAGCCACCGTGCAGCATTCTCATATCTTTATATTATGAAGAAATTTGCATTTGGTACTCAGTTCCTGCCCATAAACATTACCTTCAGAAATCAGAATTGTTGAATAAATCTTCTATGTTCATATTTACCACATGTTTATCAGAGAAGTTTTCATGATGAATACTTAGTGGTAACAGGGTATTTAATCTGTCCATGACTGATAGTAGATCCCTCAATTCCCTCTCTCTTTAACCTCAGCCTTCCATGAGTCTCATTGGTCAGTGCCTAGTCCCTAATAAACCCTAATTTGACTTTTCCCACTCACTTTGGCTATCTCTGTCTCCTTGGTCAATCTCACATCCCTAACAGTTCCTCATTTTTGTTGCCTTTGTAACCCTCTGCAAATTACCACCTTAATCCTAACTCTTCTTGGCTCTGATTCGATTTCTCTTGGTGTTCTTCCCTAATATGTGTCCCTTCAGGTTGGAGCATAGTGTCTGCATCCCTTATGTTATTTCCCTAGTCTAGTTCTAGTAATATTACTGCTTTACTCCCACCTTATTGTCATCATGTTTTTCTGCCTCCCTACAACTTTGAGCTTCCACTATAACCCAGAATCCCTCTATCTTTGTCACGTGCAGTCAGCTAGCATTTGTCAGTTGAAAGGCAAGGAATAAGGAGCAAAGGATATGAATTATTGGCCACTGTGGTGCAGCAAGAATATGTTCTCTCTATATCCCTTCTCGATTTGTGATAAAAGCCTGTCACAGATAAGAGATGAGTGGCAAACAGCAGAATTGAGTTAAAGTGTTGACAGCTACAAGGGCACATGATAGTGTTTAGGAGTCAAGCGATATAGATGGGACAATAAATACTGTTTGAAGTGGACATGTATGACATACAAAAGGATGGCAAACATAGAACAGTACAGCACAGTACAGGCCCTTTGGCCCACGATATTGTGCTGAGCATTTATCTTAATCTAAGATCAATATAACCTGCACATCCCTCAATTTACTGCCACCCATGTGCTTGTCCAGCAGTTGCTTAAATGTTCCGAATGTCTCTGACTCTACTATCACTACCAGTAGTACATTCCACGGCCACCTACCACTGACATCTCCTCTATACCTTTCTCCAGTCGCCTTAAATTATGACCTGTTGTGACAGCCATTTCTGCTGTGGAGAAAAGTCGCTGGCTATCTAGACAATTTATGCCTCTCATTACCTTGTGCACCTCTATCAAGTCACCTTTCTTCCTTCTTCTCTCCAGTGTGACAAGGCCTAGCTCACTCTAGTTCTCTTCATAAGAAAAGCCCTCCAATCCAGGCAGCATCCTGGTACATCTCCTTTGCACTCTCTCTAAAACATCTACATTCTTCCTATAATGAGGCGACCAGAACTGAACACAATATTTCAAGTGTGGTCTAACCAGGGTTTTATAGAGCTGCAGCAAATTCTCGTGGCTCTGAAACTCAATCCCCTTGTTAATGAAAGCCAAAACATCATATGCCTTCTTAACAACCCTACCAACTGGGTGGTAACTTTGAGTAATCTATTTATGTGGACTCCAATACCCTGTTGTTCCTCCACATTGCCAAGAATTCTGTCTTTGACCCTGTATTCAGCATTCAGATTCAACCTTCCAAAATGAATCACTTTGCATTTATCCAGGTTGAACTCCATCTGCTACTTCTCAGCCCAGCTCTGCATCCTGTCAATGTCTTGTGTTAGTAAAGGAGAAGAACTGAAAATACTAAAACTGCATAGTGAAGGATAATGTAAAAGTGTCAAATACAGAACTACAAAGTGCAGAGTTCTGTAACATAATGGCATGTGAAAATATATAGACTATGCTACGCTGAATATATATTTATAGGCATAGTCAAAACAGAATAGTATGGAGCAGTTGCATATGAACAATGCAGCTGGTGCTTGCAATTGAAGCAATAGAGGACCCAAGGAAAGCATTGGGTTTTCATAAAGCAAATGACATGTAAGGTATAATTTAATATAGAGGTGGAATCTCCCAATGGCTGGACAGCCGGTAAAAGCCCTGTGACATCTCTTTATCGGAAGACCTGTTGCATTAAGTACCAACCAAGCACTGAATTAGACGGCAGTGGGCCTTTCCTTAGGATCAGTGACTCCAGAGTCAAGAGTCTTACCCACTGAGAACTGCCAAGCAGTTAGAGGTTATCACCAATCCTTCCACAGGGGAAAGCATTAAATTCTGCTCACAATGCCTAAATTGTTATGCAGTCAGTTCTTGGGCAACCCTGCGTTATTGAAAAAGCATGCAATGGAAACAGTGCTTAATGTGTTGGCAGTGCAATAACGTTACAGTCATCACACAATTTAAAAGTTTGTGCTATAGAAACAGCGTCCCCAATTCGTCATTCTCATTAAAGCAAATTCGCATTGATGCACTAGGTGTTATAACAGAACAACCTATATTCCCTGCACCACTTACTCGCCTTGTTTATTTACTTTCTTGACATACTGCCTATTCCTTTCTATCCAAAATTAAAGTGGATAGGTCAATCAGAAGACTGCAGGAAAGAAAACCTAAGATATGAGAAGAAAAGAAAACACCATAGCAGACCACAAAAGAACCACCAAAATTAGCAAGAAAGAAATCCTAAACTCTTTCTATGTACAGTGTCATAAATGATCCACTAACTTAAAATATTTTATAATTATTAAACATCTGCCATACAGTATAGTGCATGTCACTGTTCATGTGAAATGTTGCTATGTCAAAATGGAAAAAAAAATGTATGAATTACCATAAGCTACCTTTAATACAGCTACTTATTAAGAAATCTCACAGTTAATCAAACACTAAAACAATTATTTAAACTTTGTAGCAACCAAAGTAAGACCCCACAAGAAAGCAAATTAAACCTCACAACCCATTTTGGCTATTTACCGATTACTGATGGAATATAGTTATGATTCCAAGAAGAACATCTGTCTCTGCTTGTCAAGAGTTTGATTGTTGTGCAGTGTTGTTTTTCGAAGTTCTGATGAAGAATCCTGGAGTTAAATTCTTACGGCAGTTTCTGACATTCAAGTTTATGGTGTGACATTATTGATGATCCTTTAGATTGTTTCACTTGAAAAAATTGCTTAAACTCCTGGAGTCATCAAGTCTGTAAATTGCCTTCTGATCAGATTGCCTTCCTGTTCCTTGTTATGTTTGGTGTTCGGAAAAGTGAGGACTGCAGATGCTGGAGATCAGAGCTGAAAATGTGTTGCTGGAAAAGTGCAGCAGGTCAGGCAGCATCCAAGGAGCAGGAGAATCGACATTTCGGACATGAGCCCTTCTTCAGGAATGAGGAGAGTGTGCCAAGATAAAAGGTAGGGAGAAGGGACTTGGGGGAGGGGCGTTGGAAATGCGATAGGTGGAAGGAGGTTAAGGTGAGGGTGATAGGCTGGAGTGGGGGTGGGGGTGGCGGCGGAGAGGTCAAGAAGAAGATTGCAGGTTAGGAAGGTGGTGCTGAGTTCAAGGGTTGGGACTGAGGCCAGGTGGGGGGAGGGGAAATGAGGAAACTGGACAAATCTGAGTTCATCCCTTGTGGTTGGAGGGTTCCTAGGCGGAAGATGGGGCGCTCTTCCTCCAGCCGTCTTGTTGCTATGGTCTGACGATGGAGGAGTCCAAGGACCTGCATGTCCTTGGTAGAGTGGGAGGGGGAGTTGAAAGTGTTGAGCCATGGGATGGTTGGGTTGGTTGGTGCAGGTGTCCCAGAGGTGTTCTCTGAAATGTTCCGTAAGTAGGCGGCCTGTCTCCCCAATATCAGGCCACATCAGGTGCAGCGGATGCAGTAAATGATGTGTGTGGAGGCGCAGGTGAATTTGTGGCAGATTTGGAAAGATCCCTTCGGGTCTTGGAGGGAAGTAAGGGAGGAGGTGTGGGCGCAAGTTTTGCATTTCTTGCGGTTGCAGGCAAAGGTGCCAGGAGTGGAGGTTGGGTTGGTGGTGGGTGTGGACCTGACAAGGGAGTCACGGAGGGTCTTTGTGGAACGCTGATAGGGGAAGGGAGGGAAATGTATCCTTGGTGGTGGGGTCCGTTTAGAGGTGGCGGAAATGACGACGGATGATGTGATGTATATGGAGGTTGGTGGGGCAGGGTAGGTGAGGACCAGTGGGATTATGTCCTGGTGGCGATTGGAGGGGCGGGACTCAAGGGCGGAGGAGCAGGAAGTGGAGGAGATGCGGTGGGGAGCATCATCGATCACGTCTGGGGGAAGTCGCTGTCTTTGAAGAAGGAGGCCATCTGGTTGTTCAGTATTGGAACTAGTCCTCCTGGGAGCAGATGCGGCGGAGACGAAGGAATTTGGAATATGGGATGGCGTTTTTACAGGGGGGAGTGTGGGAGGAGGTGTAGTCTAGGTAGCTGTGGAAGTCGGTCGGTTTATAGTAAATGTCCGTGTTGATTCGGTCGCCCGAGATAGAAATGGATTCCTCCCACTTCCTCCAAACCAAAGGAGTAGCCATGGGCACCCGCATGGCCCCCAGCTATGCCTGTCTCTTCGTAGGATATGTGGAACAGTCCATCTTCCGCAGCTACACTGGCACCATCCCCCACCTTTTCCTTCGCTACATCGATGACTGTATCAGCGCTGCCTCGTGCTCCCACGAGGAGATTGAACAGTTCATCCACTTTACCAACAGCTTCCACCCCGACCTCAAATTTACCTGGACCATCTCAGACTCCTCCTCCCCTTCAGGGACCTCTCCATTTCTATCTCGGGTAACCGAATCAACACGGACGTTTACAATAACCGACCGACTTCCACAGCTACCTAGACTACACCTCCTCTCAACCTTCCCCCTGTAAAAACGCCATCCCATATTCCCAATTCCTTCGTCTCCGCTGCATCTGCTCCCAGGAGGACCAGTTCCAATACCGAACAACCCAGATGGCCTCCTTCTTCAAAGACCGCAACTTCCCCCCAGACGTGATCTACGATGCTCTCCACCGCATCTCCTCCACTTCCCGCTCCTCTGCCCTTGAGTCCCGACTCTCCAATTGCCACCAGGACAGAACCCCACTGGTCCTCACCTATTCCACCCCCCCCCCCCCCCCCCACCAACCTCCATATACATCACATCATCCGTCGTCATTTCCGCCACCTCCAAATCGACTCCACCACCAGGGATACATTTCCCTCCCCTCCCTTATCAGCATTCCACAAAGACCACTCCCTCCGTGACTCCCTTGTCAGGTCCACACCCCCCACCAACCCAACCTCCACTCCCGGCACCTTCCCCTGCAACCGCAAGAAATGCAAAACTTGCGTCCACACCTCCCCCCTTACTTCCCTCCAAAGCCCCAAGGGATCCTTCCATATCCGCCACAAATTCACCTGCTCCTCCACACACATCATTTACTGCATCCGCTGCACCCGATGTGGCCTCCTCTATATTGGGGAGACAGGCTGCCTACTTGCGGAACTTTTCAGAGAACACCTCTGGGACACCCGCACCAACCAACCAACCACCCCGTGACTCAACACTTCAACTCCCCCTCCCACTCCACCAAGGACATGCAGGTCCTTGGACTCCTCCATCGCCAGAACATAATAACACGACGGTTGGAGGAAGAGCGCCCCATCTTCCGCCTAGGAACCCTCCAACCACAAGGGATGAACTCAGATTTCTCCAGTTTTCTCATTTCCCCTCCCCCCACCTTGTCTCAGTCCCAACCCTCAAACTCAGCACCACCTTCCTAACCTGCAATCTTCTTCCTGACCTCTCCGCCCCCACCCCCACCCCCACTCCGGCCTATCACCCTCACCTTAATCTCCTTCCACCTATCGTATTTCCAATGCCCCTCCCCCAAGTCCCTCCTCCCTACCTTTTATCTTAGCCTGCTTGGCACACTCTCCTCATTCCTGAAGAAGGGCTCATGCCCGAAATGTAAATTCTCCTGCTCCTTGGATGCTGCCTGACCTACTCCAATTTTCCAGCAACCCATTTTCAGTTACGTTTGGTGTTAGCTGTCTTTGAAAATATAACTTTTCTTGCAATTAACCCCTTTACCTCAGGGCATTTTTTTTTGCAAGCAGTCTTAATTACCCCATTTGTCACAAGACACCAGGTAATTAAGCAGTGGAAACAACTTGTTGATGTTGTTTAAACACCTTCTTCCCAGGAATGGTTAATTAGCATGTTGCTTTTAATTTCTTTATAACAGTTTCTCCTTATTCTTTTCATCTCAGGAAACAGTTTATTCATGAAAGAGTTATTGCTGATACTTTCAATCCATGAACATTCATCAACGTTCTGAACTTTATGCTAACACAATCTGCAGAAAAAAAAGTGCAGTTTAAAAAAAATTCAGTCTTGAGACAACCTGAAAATGTTATGTAGATAATGAGAGGATCAAAGTAGCTAACAATATAAGGAAACCCCTGGCATAATGGTTAGCTAATCTTAAGTGAAGCTGAGGGTCTCACTGGAGCAGGTAGCAAATTGTTTCTCAGGTGGCTTATTAATTTTATCTGACTTTACAGTCTCATTAGTTCCTCAAAATCCAGTCAGCAATTCTCAGACATAAATGTAGCACACGATATACTATTTTTCTGCATATTTCTTTTTAAGATTTTCTTTTCCTTTCTGCCACCTCGTAATTTATACTATGAAGAATTGTAATGTGGAACCTTTAGCTTTTCTTCTCATTTCTCTATTGTGGTTCTGTTCGCCGAGCTGGAAGTTTTTGCTGCAAACGTTTCGTTCCCTGGCTAGGGAACATCATCAGTGCTATTGGAGCCTCCTGTGAAGCGCTGCTTTGATGTTTCTTCCGGTATTTATAGTGGTTTGTTCTTGCCGCTTCCGGGTGTCAGTTTCAGCTGTAGTAGTTTGTATGTGGGGTCCAGGTCGATGTGTCTGTTGATGGATGTTCTTGCCGCTTCCGGGTGTCAGTTTCAGCTGTAGTGGTTTGTATATGGGGTCCAGGTCCATGTGTCTGTTAATGGAGTTTGTGGATGAATGCCATGCCTCTAGGAATTCCCTGGCTGTTCTCTGTCTGGCTTGTCCTATGATGGTAGTGTTTTCCCAGTCAAATTCATGTTCCTGGTTGTCTGAGTGCATGGCTACTAGGGATAGCTGGTCGTGTCGTTTTGTGGCTAGCTGATGTTCATGGATGCGGATTGTTAGCTGTCTTCCTGTTTGTCCTATATAGTGTTTTGTGCAGTCCTTGCATGGTATTTTGTAAACTACGTTAGTTTGGCTCGTGCTGGCTATTGGGTTCTTTGTTCTAGTGAGTTGTCTGAGTGTGGAAGTTGGCTTGTGTGCTGTTATGAGTCCTAAGGGTCGCAGTAGTCTGGCTGTCAGTTCTGAGACGCTCCTGACGTATGGTAGTGTGGCTAGTCCTTTTGGTTGTGGCATGTCCTCGTTCCGTGGTCTATCTCTTAGGCATCTGGTGATAAAGTTGCGTGGGTATCCGTTTTTGGCGAATACCTTGTATAGGTGTTCCTCTTCCTCTTTTCGCAGTTCTGGTGTACTGCAGTGTGTTGTGGCTCTTTTGAATAGTGTCCTGATGCAGCTTCGTTTGTGTGTGTTGGGGTGGTTACTTTCATAGTTTAGGACTTGGTCTGTGTGTGTTGGTTTCCTGTGTACCCTTGTGGTGAATTCTCCGTTGGGTGTTCTCTCTACTAACACATCTAGGAATGGGAGTTGGCTATCCTTTTCCTCTTCTCTCGTGAATCGTATTCCTGTGAGTGTGGCGTTGATGATTCTACTACAGCTGAAACTGACACCCGGAAGCGGCAAGAACAAACCACTATAAATACCGGAAGAAACATCAAAGCAGCGCTTCACAGGAGGCTCCAATAGCACTGATGATGTTCCCTAGCCAGGGAACGAAACGTTTGCAGCAAACACTTCCAGCTCGGCGAACAGAACCACAAGAACGGACACCCGAGCTACAAATCTTCAACCAGACTTTAATCATTTCTCTATTTTTGTATCTAATCTATTTTAGTACCTCAAGTTGCACATCGGTACTTTGTGCCAAAAATGGCACCTAATGTGGTGACATTGTACACAGTTCACTGTAGTTTGAAACTTTGTACTTGAGTACACATGACAATAAACCTAATTCTCATTCTAATTCTTTTTATTTTTTTCTACTCTCTTTATTTCCTTCTCTTATTCATCTTTTGGTCTCCAGAGATTGTGTTCAATTCTAATCCTTTCTTCATTATTTGCTTTATTTATTTTTTTCATTGGCAAAAGAAGTAGTTATTAAACTAGTGCTACCAAGGTTGCAGATGCAACATTGTCATTGCTGTGCTGTTATTAGATTTACTAAGAACAATTCGTAATACAGTCAAAGCATGATGTCAATGGTGTGCATAAATTCTATTGTCGTTTGCTGAAAACATTCCATTACAGCAATTTCTGGCCCACTGAATATCTTGAAATGGCAGTGGAAATAAAATAAACTAGTTAACCTTTCATTTTCAACCTGATCATTACTAATGTCTATATTACTAACGGCCATATATAGTAGAAATGACAAATAAAACTACTCTGTTGTAAAATTGCAGCCAATTGGTACCAAATTCATGGGCCAACATCAAAAGCCTCATATTTTCCCAGTTAAGGCTGAATGAACTGTGAATAAAGAAAAATAATTAATTAATGGCACAGCATGAGTTTGCCTCATTTGGAATCAGTAGAATTATTTTGTTGGTCCAACTCCATACACTGCAAATCTGTACATTGCATGTATTTTTAGTGAGTTGATTAATTAGTTGGACTGACCTGATATTTTCAGTTACATGGATGGCACAAGACAAAAGGTACTCATAACAATGGAAGTGGTCATTCGGTGTTGCTAGGCTGGCTCTGGAACAGGCTCCAAACTTCTGAATTCTGACCTCTTTCTTCCCATTCTCCAGCTCTTTGCTAAATGTTTGTTACTTCCCTAATACTAGCCATTAGCCTTCCTATAATCCCTCATGAGTTGCGCTGTCCCTGCTCTTCTAGACTCTTTGAGCTGAGGTTATGCTTCCCTAGACACGTCAAGGACCCATAGACTTGCACCATAAAATTTCTTGGGGGAAATTCAAGTGGCACATCAGCCTTTGAGCTAAGTGAGGCCTTTAAAAAATGTCAAATAGGAAGCTTCTTCCAGCTCTGTCACAACTTTTCCCCAGCAGGAGAAAACCAGTACCATATGTGAGGTCTGACAGAAATCATTACTTGGCCTGGTGACAGAAAAGAGGGAGTACCTCCTTTGCGGATCCTTTGTGCCCATTGGAGATCTACGAGACCAAGAACTGTCCTCACTGTATTTTCCATCCACATGCCCCTGCCTTGCTAGCTGTAGTTCTCTAATTACCTCAATATCCAGGTAACATCTCTAGGTTCTTCACTGATGGTCATAGCTCTTACTCAGTTGAGCCTACCTTGATGCTCCCAGCATCCCGAACAGGCATTGCCTTGTCTTGACTTTTTGCATGTTGCCCTCACAGCCAGATAGCAGGCTTATTTTACTTCTGTCTGGTCTTGCTGTTTAGTGCTGATACTAACGAAGTAAGTTTGTTATGGTTGTCAGCAGGCCTCAGTCAAGGGGAAAAACCTTCCCTCAGGGATCTCAGCACAGTAAGCCAAGGCTTTCAATACCAGTCCAAAGGCTTGGAAATGGTTAGTCAGCTACACAGGGCGGTCAGAGGCAAGATGCTCTCCACATAAGCAGATGTGAGGCAGCCCACAACACATCTTGATTCTCTGTATCCTACCATGGACTGTTTCCCTCTTGGCAAGGAAGAGGGAGCTATCAAGGGAGACAAAAGTTGTCACACACCTGTTTCTTTTGGCGCATGTGGATCGATGTCCTGTGCAAATGATTAGGTAATGCAGAGAGCATCCAAGATTATTGATATCAGGTAAAAATTGCATGCAATAACGAGAGTGATAGAGAATGAATTTTGGTGGGAGGTGGATATAGTAGCAGAAACAGAATGCGTACGACTGATTATGCTAGTATTTACACAGGCAGAATGGAGACTGTCATTGATATTTTTCCTACAATAAAACTGTTTTAATTCAAGGACAGAAGCCATGTTCATGAATTTATAGTCCAACAGATTTATTTGAAGTCACAAGCTTTTGCGGCATTACCCATTCGTGAAGTAAGTGAGGAGCACGCCCAAAATTAATAGGCAAAGAGATCAATGGGCAGGGAGACCAAAAGGTCGTACAAATGGTGTGAGTGGAGTGTTGACAGGCTGAATAATCTCTGCAGGTGACGAAGATTGTCAGGTGCTGTGAATAATGTGGAAACAGCTGAAGAACAAGTAAAAGGATGACCTATGGACCAATCAACTAAGACAGAGAAATAATTACAAAAAGTCAAAAGTGCTAGAGACCATGCAAATGGCTGAAATAACATGATAGACACCAGAGTCACCATCACCGTGATAATTTGTTATTATCTCTCTATCTTGATTAGTTTATACAATTTTGCATTACTTGTTAATTTGATTACACTTATCATGCAAATGATACTTATCATGTTATTCTAGCAATTTGTTTTTTCTCTGGCACCATCTTTTTTTGATATTTTTCTAACTATATCTCTGCCTTAGTTAATCGGTTCATAGGTCATCCCTTCACATGTTCTTCAGCTGTTGACAATTTACTCACACTGACACTTGTGATCATCTGCAAAGACTTGTTCTAGAAACACAAAGGAACATAGAAGGTAGCAGCAGGAGGAGACCATTCAGCCATTTGAGACTGCTCTGCCATTCATCACAATCATGGCTGATAGTCCAACTCAATAGCCTAATCTTGCTTTCTCCCCATAATCTTTGATCCAATTCGCCCCAAATGCGATATCCAGCCAGTTTTTGAATACATTCAATGTTTTGGCATCAACTACTTGCTGTGGTAATGAACGCCACAGGCTCACCACTCTTTGGGTGAAGAAATTTCTCCTCATCTCCATCCTAAATGGTCCACTCTGAGTCCTCAGACTATGACCACTGGTTCTGGATACATCCACCATCGGGAACATTCTCCCTGCATCTGCACTGTCTAGTTCTGTTAGAAGTTTATAAGTCTCTGTGAGATTCCCATTCATTTGTCTGAACTCCAGTGAAAGCACTCCTAACCTAGTCAATCTCTTCTCATACATCAGTCCCACCATCCCTGGGATCAGCCTGGTAAATCTTCACTGCATTCCCTCGAGAGCAACAACATCCTCCCTCAGAAAAGGAGATGAAAACTGCACACAATATTCTGGGTATGCCCTCACATGGCCCTGTAAAACTGCAGCAACCCATCCCTGCTGTTATACTCAACGTCTTGCAATGAAGGCCAACATAGTATTTGCCTTCTTTACTGCCTGCTGCACTTGTGTGCTTACCTTCAGCAACTGGTGCACAAGGACACCGAGGTCCCACTGCACACCCCCCTCTTCCCGATTTACAGCCATTCATGCCTTCTTGCTTTTGCTTCCAAAGTGAATAACCTCTCAATTGTCCAAATTATACTGCACCTGCCATTGATTTGCCCACTCACCCAACCTGTCCAGATCATGCTGAAGGATCTCTGCATCCTCGTCACAATTCACCTTCCCACCCAACTCGCTATCATCTGCAAACTTTGAGGTGTTATGTTTTGTTCCTTCATCCAAATGATTAATATATATTGTGAATAGCTGAACTTCCAGCACCGACTCTGTAGCACCCCACTAGTTACTGTCTGCCAATTTGAAAAGAACACATTAATTCATATTCTTTGTTTCCTCTCTGCCAACCAGTTTTCTATCCATCTCAGTACACTTCCCCCAATCCCATGCACTTTAATCTTGCACAGTAATGTCTTATGAATGATTTTGTCTAAAAATCCAAATATACCACATTGACTGGCTCCCCTTTGTTGACTCTACCAGTTACATCTTCATAGAATTACAACAGATTTGAGCAGCATGATTGACACTTCATAAATCCATGGCCAACTCTGTCTAATTCTGCCACTGCTTTCTAAGTGCTCTGCTATAAAGTCCTTGATGATGGATTCAAGAATTTTCCCCACTGCTGATGTTAGGTTTACTGGTCTATTATTTCCTGGTTTCTCTCTAACTCCCTTTTTGAATATTGGAGTGACATTAGCTACCCTCCAATCTGCAGGGACTGTACCAGAGTCTCTATAATCTTGGAAGATGACCATTAATGCAACCACTATTTCTAGAGCCACTTGCTTAAGTATTCTGGGATGTAGATTATCAGGTCTTGGTGATTAATCTGCCTCCAATCCCTCAATTTTCCCTCAGTTCTTCCCTCTCACTAAATCTTACATTCTACAACATTTCTGGTATTTGATTTGTGTCCTCTTTTGTGAAGATAGAACCAAAGTGTGTATTCAGTTACTCAGCCATTTCTTTGTCCCCTATTAATCATTCCCCCATTTCTGTCTGTAGGTGACCTACATTTGTCTTCACCAATCTCTTTGTCTTCTCTTAGTATCAATCTTTATATTCCCTGCAAGCTTACTTTTGCTTAATCAAACTCTTGGTCCTTCTTTGCTGAATTTTAAAGTGGGTCCCAATCCTCAGACCTGTTGTTTTTCTTCTCTATGCTTCTTCCTTGGATTGGATACTAGCTCTAATTTCCTGTAAGCCATGGATTAGCCTTCTTACCCATTTTGTTTTTGTTCCTGGCAGGAATAAACAGTTGTTGCAGTTCCCCCAGGAGTTCGTTGAATGGTTGCCATTGCCCATCCACTGTTAGCCTTTTAAGTAACTCTCCACAATCACATCTCATATTTTCACAGTTTCCTTTATTAAAATTCAGCACTCTAGTCTCTGAATCAACTTCCTCATTCTCCATTCTGATAAACAACTTCTATCATGTTATGGTCGGTCACCCCCAAGGGATCTCGCACAGTTATAGTCCAACAGACACCAAGTTATAGTCCAACGTGTCTATTTAAAAACACTAACTTTCAGAGTGCTGCTCCTTCATCGGGTGCTAGTGAAAGAGGAAGACCTTAGGCACAGAATTTATAAGGAAAAGATCAAAGGGTCATACAACTCATGCGAATGAATTGAACACATCTAAGGTGGCTCTTAAATCTTTAATCAGTTAGAATGGAGGTGCAGGTTTCAATGGATTAATATGCAAATCCCAGGAATTCATTCAAGTCATTGCCCCGAGATAACATAAGATATTATCAATGTAAAGGAGGTCTCGGCTATCAAGATCTAGAATAGGGATCTAGACTATCAAGTCCTGGGACCTATCAACTTTCAGCCCTAATAATTCTTCTAACTAATCCTTTTTTCAACTGCTCATTCTTCACAGTTGCGTAGGTCTCAAATTTTTGAAGATTTCTTGCAACTCCTTCAGTGAAAACGGTCAGTAAATGATCAGCTTTTCTTCCATTTCTCAATTCCCCATTATAAATTCTGCTGACTACTTTCAATGGACCTACAGTCATTCCTGAAGAAGGGCTTATGCCCGAAACGTCGAATCTCCTGTTCCTTGGATGCTGCCTGGCTGCTGCGCTTTTCCAGCAACACATTTTCAGGTACAGTCATCTTAACCAAATATTTCCTATTTACAAACATGTAGAAGTTTTCAGTCCATTTTTATGTTTTTGGAAGATTACATTTATATTCTAGTTTTCCTTTCTATATCAATCCTTGGATTTATTAACATTTCTGGCCACTTTATAAGCCTTTTCATTTAAACTTATGCAATCCTCAAATTTCTTTGTCAGCCACAATTGATTGACTTTTTTCGAGTTTTTGCACTTTTTCGGAATGTATTGTTGCTGTAAGCCATGTAATAGTTCTTTACAAATTGTCCATGGTCTATGGTACAGCAATGCCTTTTAACACCTTTCCCAATTCAATTCAACTAACTTGTGCCTCATTCCTTCATAATCTCCATTATTTAACTTTAATACCCTTGCTTCAGATTAATCTACTGCAGTTTCAAACATCATGTAAAATTCATTGGTATTGTGGTCAATCATCCCGAAAGGTTCTTTGACAAGATTACTAAGCTCTTTCTCATTAAATAAAACTAGACCCAAAATAACCTGTCCTCCAGATAGCTTTTCAACATGCTGCTCTGGAAAATCATTGTTAAGATACACCAAAAGCTTATCCACCACACTGTAATGCTCATTTGGATTACCCAGATTATATGGAGATTGAATCATATTATGATTACTATGTTGTATATGCAGGTAAAGAAACTTTGGACTGCAAACTTCTACAAGCTTTTCTCTTCGCTTAATTTATACCATGCCCCTCACTACTATTTCATTTGGTGACCTGTAAATAACTCCAACCACTACCTGCTGCCCCTTGCCCAAACAGATTCCAACATTGTTCTTCCATTCTGAGATCCTTCCAAACTATCTCATGCTATCACTGAAACTCCACCTCCTTTTCCTTCTTGTCTATCCTTCCACAATGTCAAAAATCCTTCAATATTCAGTTCCAAGCTCTTGTCACCATGCAGTCATATTTCTGTAATTTCATTGCTATCATGCCATTTATCTCTCTTTGTGCCTGTAGATCATCTCACTACTGTGGTCAGACTGACTGCAGGAGAGTACCATGCTATTTTAAATTTATCAAAATTATTTTGTATGTGCCATTTTCTCAATCTGTACCTGAATAAGGTAACAGCAGAGCGATTTTTCTCATAGATTAGCCCATAACATTTATGTTTATGTGCACTCCCTCCAACCCTTGTTTGGTCATTGAGATAATTCAGCCACTTGTTTGGAATATAGTTAAGCCAAATCTTAAGCTCAATTTCTTTTCACTTATTTAAGAAATTCTAGTGTCAAAACTGTATTCATTATCTCACAGTTTCTGCAGCTTAATAGTTGTAAAAGTCCCTCTTCATTCTTGCAAAATGCTTCAATGAAATCAAAATCTTAGGAAACAATGTTATGAATTTTCATCTCAGTTTAATAAAGAAGTAACAGAATAAAATTAACAAAAGCAAAAGGATGCTGATGATATGAAACAAAAGCAGAATGTGCTGGAGAAATACTGCAGATCTGGGAGCAGCTGTTGCGACAGAAGTAAAGCTGCGATTCCAATACAGTTCTTCTTCAGAACTTCAAAGGAACTTCAGAAAAGAAAACTTATATTTGCAATACAAAACACAAATTCTTTTGATAGAGGACAGTGAACTTGTGTTTCGTCCTCTGTAATTTTGAAAACAACACTAGGTCTTGAAATCACAGGATTGAGCTCTGATGGCTGAATTTTACCAGAATTCAGCTACATATCAAATTACTGAGTCTCATGGAGGGCTTCACTCCTTGAGCCCTTCAAACTTTTTTGTGCTATTCTCAGCAGCTGACCTTATTAACTATGCCTCTATGTCACTCTGCTCACACAGTATTCTGTTAAGTAATGGTGTAACTACTTGCCATTACTGGGACCTCGTGGGACTCTCAGTGCTGATGCCATCCTTCAAGTCCATCTGTGCACCAGGTCAAGTGCTGCCAGCCAAGTGTTGCCCTTCACAATAGATTTTGTGGATAGTGAATGAAAATGAAGTATGGCTGAGGGAACATGGGCAACACAGCTTTATGCTATTTAAAAGCCAAGCTGCATTGACTACCTATCCTTCGTGTCATCCCATCTTAGAACCCTGTCAAAGGGAGTGCTACTCTTTCCGTAATGTCCAGTGTAGCCAGATATCTTCTCATTAGTCAATGCAGAAGTTTCACATGCTAGAAAACCTTCAAATGGTTGAAAACATTAACTTTTATTTAGGAACAGCAAAAGTGATAAAAGAAAGGTAGTAAGTTTGCAGATGACACCAAAATAGGAGATGCAGTGGACAGCGAAGAATGCTATTTCAAAGACAACAGAATCTTGATCAGATGAGTCAAAGTGTGCCAAGGAGTGGCAGATGGAGTTTAATTTAGTTAAATGTGAGATGCTGCATTTTGGAAAGGCAAATCAGGGCAGGACTGAATGGTAAGGTCCTGGGGAGTATTGCTGATCAAAGAGACCTTGAAGTGCAGGTTAATAGCTCCTTGAAAGTGGTGTCGCAGGTAGGTAGGATAGTGAAGAAGACGTTTGATATGCTTGTCTTTGTTGGTCAATGCATTGAGAATAGGAGTTAGGATATTATGTTGTGGCTGTGCAGGACATTGGTTTGGCCACTTTTGGAACACTGTGTTCATTTCTGGTCTCCCTGCTGTAGGAAGGATGTTGTGAGACTTGAAAAGGTTCAGAAAAGATTTACAAGGGTGTTGCCAGGGTTGGAGAGTTTGAAGCTATAGTAGAGGCTGAATGGGTTTGGGCTCTTTTCCCTGGAGCATTGGAGACTATAGGGTAACCTTATAGAGGTTTATGAAATCCTGAGGGGCATGGATAATGTAAATAGATAAGGTGTTTTCCCTGGGATCTGGGTGTTCAAACTAGAAGATATAGGATTAAGGTGAGAGGGAAAGATTTTCACACAGAGGGTGGTGCGTGTATGAAATGAGCTGCCAAAGGAAGTTGTGGAAGGTGGTACAATTACATTTAAGAGGAATCTGGATGATATATGAGTAGGAAGGGTTTGGAGGAAAATGGACAAAATGCTGGCAAATGGCACTGGTTTAATATAAGGTATCTGATCTGCATGGACAAGTTAGACCGAAGGGTCTGTTTCCTTGCTGGACATCCCTATGACTCTCTGATTCTGGGCTGTATTTGTTTCTGGGAACAGACAGGGGCAGCTTGCCTTTGAACAATGACAATTCAGAGTCAATGGATCAGCACTTCAAACAGCTCACATCTACTTTGACCAAAGTGTCAAATAACCAACTGTCTAGCTTGTTGCACCTGATGAAGCAGTTTTCTATCATGCTGTTATCATGCTCATGCTATCATTTCTCCTGGTCAATGTTCTCATCTTCCTCCTTGGTAGACTGCTATTGATCGCCCAGCTATTCAGACTCCATCATGTCTCCTTATTTCCTATTCCAGCTATTCAAAAAGCAGCATGTTAGGACTTTGCAACATACTATGTACGCAGTCTATTGCAGGGTTCTCTCCCATGCTGATTGATTGTCATCAGCAGGCCTATCATCTGCTCCTCAATAGCCCTGGTTGGAGAATGGGCAGGATTGTATGTATGCTCATCTTCCAATAAGGGTTTTTGTGACAGAGTTGCAGAGGTTGCTCCAGGCCTCTCAATAACAATCCTTCTAAGACATCTCATCCTTGAAACAAAATAGGAACATGAGAGTTCTCAAAGATGTGGACGTCACAGCAGTTCCCAGCATTCCTGGGTGCAAATTTACAAGATGTAGGATTAGATGATTGTATTAGTTGATTTGTATATTGAAAGAATGAAATCCTATTCTCATGTTGAAGTCAGCTACGTTATGATAGGGTGCTCTCAAAGCAATACGCGTACAATCTCTCGTCCCCCATACGTCAAGGAAACTAGGTATGTTGGCAAAGCCTAGTGCCAGGCTGCAACACTGATTTTGGCACCAGAAAATGAGATGAGGCAGTGTCATCAGTAACAGCCTTGATGCATTCATGGATTGAGATTGTGAGATGCTATACAAGTCCTCCAGGAGATTCTTGGAAGGAGCTAGCCGCCAAATAATTTAGTGCAGTTGTTACCTTGTTGGCCACTGAGATACCCACCACCCATTCCTTCAGTCATAGGTCCCACCCTAGCAATTAGCTGTGACATGTGTTCCTTGCCCATTTAGTAGAAATAGCACCAAGGACAATACACTTTAGCTCTCCTCTACATCCTGAGGGGACCTTCAGCTGTGATATTTCATTCGGATGATTTTCAGCAATTGGTGGAGGTTGCTGCTGGTGCTGTGCTTACTGATGCATCTTGTCTCCCCAATTACTCTGCACTTCCATTGTATCGTAGCAACAGTGATAATGGTCCCTTCTGTGACTGACCCATTTGTCATGGTTCCAATGAACCTGTGTGGGGAATAACAAAACACGACAGGTCCTAACTAAAATGAACAGTCAGCACTCAAAACTTACTGTTTAGCTTATTCTTCCATACATTGGGACATGGAAGACACCAACAAGGAGCATTATGGAATGCCTGTTCACTGACCTTTGACACAGGAACCTTATTCTGCAAAATGCAGCGCAAACCATATCATACGAATACAGTAGAAGATTATAAATGCTTTATGTTTACTGACCCTGACCATCTTAAATAGTTGACTTACTATTTTTAAGTCCCTTGACTGATACTTTACTTACTATTGCAGGATGTCCTCCTGAAGGCAGTGTCTGTTGATTTGAATGAGAATTACTCTCTAGACTTTAAAACATGGCTATTTTGCAGTGGCACATTCAATGCATTTGCCTTGTATATTACCAGCATGTGTCACATGGAGAGTTGACGTAGCAGGTGCTGTATAGCAACATGTCCTCCCCTAGATTATTCACTGCTTATAACCATGACAAGCTGTCTGTCCTTATGTCTACACTAAAAGGGAAGGCAAGACATAAATTCTGTCAACTTTTAAGTTGGTTGAGAGACCAAAGCACAGGCAAGGTACAGATGCTGTGAGCATCCAAGAAGGCATAAAGTAAGTGAATGTCAAAAGAGCAAGCAGGCAGCCCTGCGATGCATCCTGGTCAAATCCATGAGATGCAAAGAGTCCTGGCAGTAGCATAACAGTAAAAGGAGTCAGTGTGCTCCAAATTGCAGCATTGAATGCAGAATTGTATCATGAATGGGTTGAAGATGTGGTATTAGGATGGAGGGAGGTTGCTACATGTCTGAAGGAGTGGATGAGGCAACCAAAGCTGCCAAGGGAAGTCAGGGATGGCATAAAAGTAAAAGACAAAGCATACATTATGGTGAAGTTTATAGGGAAGCCAGAGGATTGGGAAGTCTTCAAATACCAGCACAGGAAAGCTAAAGAAAAGACAATAAGGGCAGTGAAGATGAAATTTAAGAGTAAGCTAGCTAGTAATGTAAAAAAAGATTGTAAGACATTTTTTAGATGTCTGAAAGATAAGAGGGAGACAAGAGTGGACATTGGAACACAAAAAAATTAGTCTGGAGAAGTAGTAGCAGGGAACAAACAAATGGCCGAGGAGCTGAATAGTGGAAGACACCAGCAAAATACCAGAGCTTCAAAAATTCAGGAAGCATAGGTGAGTTTGATGACCATCACTGAAGAGAAGGTGCTGAGGAAGCTGACACATCTGAAGGCTGTTAAATCACCCGGACCAGATTGGCTACACCCCAGGGTTCAGAAGGAGATAGCTGAGAAGATTTTGGAGTCAGGGAGGGTCCCAGAGGACTTGAAAATATCAAAGGCAACACCCCTATTTAAGAAGGGAGGGAAGCAGAAGATAGAAAATTATAGGCCTGTTAGCCTGACCTCGGTCATGGGTAAGATTTTAAGAGTTCATTGTTAAGAATGAGATTGCTAAGTACTTGGAAGTGCATGAATAAGTAGGGCTATCCACACAACTTCATCAAGAGGAGATGTATCTGTTAAAATTCTTGGAAGAAGAAATGAGCAAAGAAGACAAAGGAGAACCAGTGGACGTGGTCTATATGGATTTCTAGAAGTCTTTTAATAAGGTGCCACACAGGAGGCTAAATAAGATAAGAACCTATGGTGTCAAAGGCAAAGTACTGATATGAATAGAGGATTGGCTGACTGACAGAAAACAGAGAGTAGGGCTGAAGAGGTCTTTTTCAGGATGGCAGCTAGTGACTATTGGACACGAGTCCACAGGGGTCCATGTTGGGATCACAATATTCACAGTATGTATTAAAGATTGAAGGAACTGAGGAAATTGTTGTTAAGTTTGCAGATGACATGAAGATAGCTGGAGAGACAGGTGGTATTGAGGAAGTGGGGAGTCTGCAAAAGGGCTTGGACAGACTGGGAAAGTGGGCAAAGGGCTGATAGATAGAATATCATGTGAGAAGGTGTAAGGTTATGCACATTGGTTGGAAGAATAGAGCCATAGCCTATTTTCTAAACAGGGAAAGCCTTCAGAAATCTGAAGTACAGAGAGACTTAGGACTCCAAGTTCAGGATTCTGTGAAGGTTAGTATTCAGGTTTAGTTAGTTGTTAAGAAGGGACATGCAATATTAGCATTAATTTCAAGATAGCTAAAATATAAGAGCAGAGGTATACTGCTGAGCCTGTATAAGGCTCTGGTCAGACCGCATTTGGAATATTGTGAGCAATTTTGGACCCCATATCTAAGGAAGGATGTGCTGAAGTTGGAGAGCATCCAGAGAAGATTTACTAGAAAAATCACAGTAAAGAAAGGCTTGTCATATGAGAAGCAGTTAAAGGCTCTGGGTCTGTACTCAATAGAGTTTAGAGGGATAGGGGGGGTTCTGATTGAAATTTACAATATATAGAAAAGCCTGGATAGTATGGACATAGAAAAGATATTTACAGTAGTTGGAGAGACCTGGACCCAAAGGCATAGGCTCAGCGTGAATGGATGACCCTTTATAACTGAGATGAAGTGAAATTTCTTCAGCCAGGGGGTTGTGAATCTGGAATTCATTACTGCAGAAGGCTGTGGAAGCCAAATCGTGGAGTGTATTTAAGACGGAGAAGTAAACGTTCTTAATTCATAAATGGATCAAAGGTTATGAGGAGAATGCAAGACACTGGTTGAGAAACATATCAGCCATGATCCAATAATCCAGGTATGATAGCCTTTGCGGTTCTGGTTGTAAATTTAGGCTCTCGAATTCCATATTCCCTCTGCAAAATCTATCTCTTATTTGCTTACTTTGTCTATGTCAATCTTTAACCTTTCCTCACCAGCCTCGTCGGGCTGTCTGTTAGGACTGAGCAGGTAATACAGCATTTATCATTTGTGATCTTGGTTGCAGAGGTAAATATCTATTCCCTAACAATATTCCCCACTATCTGACTACATTCTTTTTTTTCTCAACTTGGATAGTGTTGTGGGCCAGGCCAGACTCCCTCAAAACATTTCAAGAAAGTAGCCCAGACCCTAACTTTGCCAGTTGTTTTAAGCAGGTGTATAGTAGATATTCCAGGAGTGATGCAGCTGGCCCAACCACTTAGTTTCAAATAAAATAATTTATTTACAAGATTATTGAATGAAACAGAAACAAAAGAGAACAGAATGTAGAATAACTTAAGCTATCTGAATACCTAACAGACTATCCCAATTTAATGAAGCTGTTCCAAATACTTGCAACAATCCCTATAAACACCCCTATGCAAAAAAGGAAAAATCCAACACTAGTTCTTCCAGGAGAGATGTCAGAGAGAGGGAGGATCAGCATGAATCTGCTTCTTTGCGACAAGCAGCTTCACTACTGACTGTTTGCTAACACCAAACCTAACCAGAGAAAACCTGAGCTGGGAGAACTGGTCATTCCCTTTCATTGTCCAAGTGCATTTTTTAAAAAAAACTTAAAAGCCTCTTCAAGTAGATAAACTCCAGATATTTCAGAACTTATATCTTTACAAACTCCTGAAAAAAAAGACCAAGGCAAACATAACCTTGTTAAAGGAGTAGCATAATCACAATAGCCCTCTGTACTTTGGTGGTGTGATCAGTTTGCTGTTTCTTCTTGGAGTCCTTGCTTAGTCCACAGAAGTGAAATTGCTGAAATTGTCCAATTAGTCGATGTGGACTGTGTTCCCAAACTAAATAGTCTCACTTGCCTGCATTTGATCCATACCCCTCCAAAGCTTTCTGAATCATGAACTTAGGGGAGAAAGTGAGGACTGCAGATGCTGGAGGTCAGAGCTGAAAATGTGTTGCTGGAAAAGCGCAGCAGGTCAGGCAGCATCCATGGAGCAGGAGAATCGACATTTCGGGCATGAGCCTGAAGAAGGGCTCATGCCCGAAACATCGATTCTTCTGCTCCTTGAATCATGAACTTATCCAAATGTCTTTTAAATGTAACTCTGCTTGCATGCACCACTTCCTTCGACAGTTCATTTCCACACACGAACCTCTCTCTGTATAAAAGGTTGCCCCTCATGTCCTTTTTAAAACTTTTCCTCTCACCTTTAAACTATATCCCCTTGTCTTAAAATCCACACCCTAGGGAAACGACCTTTGCTATTCACCTTATCTATGTCACTGCTAATGTTATAACTTTCTATAAGGTCACCCTCAACCTCCTACATAAAGTCATAGAGTCACAGAGATGTACAGCATGAAAACAGACCCTTCGGTCCAACCGGTCCATGCCAACCAGATATCCCAACCCCACCTAGTCCCACCTGCCAGTACCTGGCCCATATACCCATCCAAATGCCTTTTAAATGTTGCAGTTGTACCAGGCTCTACCACTTCCTCTGGCAGCTCATTTCATAACTCCAATGAGAAAAGGTTCAGCCTATCCTCATAACTCGAACCTCCATTCCTGGCAACATCCTGGAATTGTTTTCTAGATTAGATTCTCTACAGTGTGGAAACAGGCCCTTTGGCCCAACAAGTCCACACCGACCCTCTGAAGAGGAACCCACCCAGATCCATTTCCTCTGACTAATGCACCTAACACTATGGGCAATTCAGCATGGCCAATTCACCTGACCTGCACATCTTTGGATTGTGGGAGGAAACCGGAGCACCTGGAGGAAACCCACGCAGACACAGGGAGAACGTGGAATCGAACCTGGGACCCTGGTGCTGTGAGACAGCAGTGCTAGCCATTGAGCCACCATGCAGTTCTGAACCTTCCAATTTAATAATATTCTTCCTGTAGCAGTGTGATTAAAATTGTACACTGTATTCCAGAAGAGGCCTCATCAATGTCCTGTACAATCTCAATATGATGTCCCAACTCCTATACTAAAAGGTCTGAGCAATGAAGGTAATCGTGCCAAAATATCCCTTTCTGCAAAAAAGCAATATGACTTTCTTCCAGCTGTTGGAACATGATATTAAGTAGCTCTCTGCTGGATTCCTGCCAATCCTACATGAGAAACAGTCCATCAGTCCGTCTCAGTAAGAATCACAAAGAGGGGGTTGGGGATAAGTTAACATTATTTGCCAGGAAGCCATTTTCCTAGTCCAGCTGAGAAATCATTTTGTGTCCCCAGCCAGAACTTTGCTAGCTATTGTTGTGGTTCTGTTCGCCGAGCTGGGAGTTTCTGTTGCAAACGTTTCGTCCCCTTCCTAGGTGACATCTTCAGCGCTTGGGAGACACAGACATGGAAAGAACAATATTTGCTAGCTAAACATTCCTTACTATGAGGTAATGTGAACGGTAGGCCTGATCTTCCTAAACTGCCAAGATAGTGTTTCCTCCCTTTGCTGAATGATTAGCGCAGACAGTAGCAAGCTGATATAGACTTGCCAATTAGTCCCACTTCCTTCACGAGTTATTGCCCCTTCATGGTCATTCAGTTAATTAGGGATATCTCTGCTTAGTGTTAGCAATCTGTGTAACTAGCACAGGTGGTGATAACATTTGTTCTATCCACTTGTGGAATGCATAATCATGCTTTAGTTTTGAACTTAATGACTAACCTCTAATTTAGTGCCAACTTGTAAGCATGCCAAACTGTGTAATTAACAATCAGCTCCTATCTGTTTTCTCTATATAATCCTGTAGTATCCTGATGTACTTCGGAATAACACCAAGCCACAGTTAGGACAGTGAATTCCCCATGGTATATCATGTAATAAACTAATCAGTTCGCAAGGTCCAAGCCTTGAGAGTTTTCTTCTGAATCCAGTTGAGTTTCTGGTCAATGGTAACCCCAAGGATGCTGATACTGGGGATTCCATAGACTGTCAAGAGACAGTAGTTAAACTGTTGCTTATCAAACAAGGCCATAGCCTGTCTTCTGTGTGGCTTGATGGTTACTTGTCACTTGTCAGTCCCAGCCTGGATACTGTCGAGATCTTGTTGCATTTGAACATGGACTGGTTCTGTATGTGAGGAGTCGCTAATGATGCTGAACGTTGTGCAATCTTGCCGAACGTCCTCATTTGTGGCCTTATAATGAAGGGACATTCATTGATGAAGAAGCTGAAGATGTTTGGGCCTAGGACACTACTGTGAGGAACTCCTGCAGAGATGTCCAGGAACTGAGATGACTAACCTCCAACAATCACAACCATCTTCCTATATGCCAGGTCTGACTCCAAACAGTGGAGAATTTGCCCCCTGCTTCCAAACGATTCCAGTAATGCTAGTTACGTTAATTAAGTTTAACTTGTTAAGCTATAAATGTAATGCAGTACATATAAAACTGTCCAGATCTTGAACCTGCTGTTCTGGTTTTGCTGTTCTGCTGTTCTTAAGATTTGCTGCCTCTTAAAGCCCTCTCTGGGATCACTCCTTATCGTGTACAAGTCCAGAACAGCACTACTTGCTTCACTGTGCCAGATGCCTTTGTTAAATATCCATCAAACTTATACTGAAGCGAGTTGCCTCACTTCTGGCCTCCAGCTGTCAAAATGAGATGGTTAGATACTTTTCTTTGTTGGAGATGGCCAGTGTCTAGTATTTGTGTGGTGCAAATGTTGTTTGTCACTTATCAACCCAAAACTGAATATCATTAAAGCCCTTGCAGATGTAGACATGGATTGCTTCACTGTTGGAGGAGTCAAAAATGGAACTGCACATTGTGTAGCTATCAGCAAACAAATCTGTTGTTGTGACATGAGGTTTGAAAACTCAGAAGGCCCAAAGGTTGTGAAGTCAGGATTTATTCCATTGGCATTGATCATTACAAACATGAAGGGAAATTGCACATAAACAAGGATGTATTTCCATGGAATGAAGCCCTTAGTTTACATTGGCTTCAGAAATCCATTGCTGTCTTCTTCTTCCCATAAGCTATCCTTCCCCCAGACACCATGTTTTTGCAAATTGGGTCCATTTGACTATTCCAGCTGCCCTCCCTCACTATCAGTCCCTGCTGGTGGAGGTCAGACAGAACACTCGACCTCCCATACTCAACTCTCTCCTACCCCATTGCCAGCTGTTACTGGTAGTTTCTTTGCATAATGAAGAATAAAAAGTAATTGATAAATGTGCTGAAGCTGCTTAACAACAGGAGAAAGACCTGATGTACTCTTGCAGCAAAGTGTTTGGATTGAGATAGCTATAACTTGACAATAAGCATAGTCAGATCTGCAGCGCAAGTCTTCAGTATTAAAGCATGAATGTTGTTGCAGTGTTTTTGGTGTTTTTAGCTTTTCGGAGTATCTGGTGTGGAGAAAGTGAGGACTGCAGATGCTGGAGATCAGAGCTGAAAAATGTGTTGCTGGAAAAGCGCAGCAGGTCAGGCAGCATCCAAGGAGCAGGAGAATCGACGTTTCGGGCATAAGCCCTTCTTCAGGAATGAGGAGGGTGTGCCAAGCAGGCTAAGATGAAAGGCAGGGAGGAGGGACTTGGGGGAAGGGTGTTGGGAATGCGATAGGTGGAAGGAGGTTAAGGTGAGGGTGATAGGCCGGAGAGGGGTTGGGGCAGAGAGGTCGGGAAGAAGATTGCAGGTCAAGAAGGAATTTGGCATAAAGTTCCAAGTCACTGTCATTTGCTGCATTAAAAAAAAAGTTCTTCCTGGCATTCTCCTGCAAAATTTTCCCAAATTCTTAAACATGTTTCTCAGTCAATGGTAAGATTTTGTTTTCCTTGTCTACCTCCATAACCTTATTCAGCTCTATCAAATCTCCTCTCTGTCTCCTGTGCTTCAAGGAGAACAACCCAGCCTGTCTAGCCCGACCTTGTATCTAAACCCCTCTATCCATTGCATCCATTCTGGTAAGACTCCTTACACCTTCACATCAAGGACCTTCACATCTTTCCTCAAGTATGATGAGGAGAACTGGATGCAGTATTCTAGTGGGGGCTTAACCTAAGCTTCATAAATATTCAGCATATCCTACCTGCTTTTATATTCATTGCCTGTACTTCTGGAACCAAGAATCCTTTTCTAACCACTTCCTCAATATGTCCTGCCATCCATTAAGATCAGTGGACATGAATGTCCACACCCCCCCATTAAATCTTTGGTTTGCTACTAAGGGATGTCAAATTTACTTGTTGCCATTTCTGTTGTTGGCCTATTTCCTACTCTTCTTTCACCTTGAGCATAGTTCTCAGTCGAAATGCAGATTTTCAGTTTCATTTGCGGTGTACCTGTACTGACAAGACAATACCACTATTTCAGACACGATGAGTGGAGTGATGTTCATAATTCATAACAATTGCTACGATAGGGTTAGGGTTAGATCCTGATTTATCTCCACTGTATCATTCTGATCAATTAGTCCAACAGGATCTCATCTTTTAACATAAAGAACATCAAAACATAACAAATAGAACAGGAGTAGGCCATACAACCTATCGAGCCTGCTCTACCATTTAATTAAATAATGGCTGATTTGATCACGATCTTAATATTTCATCCGTGCTTGTGTTTTATAACTATTGATTCTCTTGACAATCAAAATCAATCCAATTCAGCCTCAAAACTATTCAATGACTAAATGTCAACTGCTCACTAGAGAAAAGAATTCAAAACATTAGAAACATTCTGACAGAAGTTATTCTTCCTTCACCTATAAATTTGAGTATTCATGAAAAAATGCACATTTTTCATCTAGCACTCAACAGTCAATTGACATGAATATCATTTAAAGATAAAAAGTAAGTTTTGAGTTGGGATTGGTACAGTGCTTGTACATGTTCTTTCTGTCTGCAGAGAACAGCCCTGTGTTTTAATATTTGTAGCTTCCAGTTCATGCAAGTATGCCACACTGTGAGGCTGACTGTCAATCCTAAATTGGTTATCAGGTTAATTCTTTGCTTGTCAAGATTATCCAACAAATGTTGTTCAGTTGCACAATCACATCTAACGGTGAATACTGTTGTGAGTTTTGCAAAAGTAGTTATGAATCATATTGCTTTATTGGTTCACAACAACATGAGGTACCTCCCTCCCAGCTCACGCTTGAGGTTCATCAGCATCCTGACACTCCTGACTGCTGCTGTCCTTAGTGGAGGATCTGAAACTGATACTTTTTTTAGATCCAGGCTGGAATCAAATAAGATTGTGTGACTTTCCTGAACTTGTTCCTCTGCGGCCATACCAGATGACTTACCACCTGGTGGCAGCATTCAAAACCATTTGGACAGGAAGCTCTTTAACTTTTAATGCTTCTGGGCAAAAAGAAAAATCACCACAAATATATACTCACAGCCTTCAGTTTAGAAATGATCACTTCATGTTGGGTAACTCTGCACAAGACAGGCAAAGAATGCTGGACCTTAATAACACTTTGTACATGATGCTTTGCAGGCCTTTAAATTTTACTAAGCTGAAAATCCTTCCCCAACCAGTTGAGCAACCCCCACACCATCTATATAAATGGGATAGGTCTGGAGTGTGTACAGCACTTTTGCATATCTTGGCAGCCACTTCCTGCAGGAAGGCACTACCATCAAGAAGAAGTCCACAACCAAGCCAACTGTACCTACGCTAATTTCTTCAAGCTATATCATGTCTGGAAGTCAACAAAGGTTGTGGTTTATAAGGCCAATGTCTGCACTGCAGCAAAACTTGGACTGTCTACCTACATCACTTTATTCTCCTTGAGAGGTTACACCACCGGTGCCTCTATCAAATCCTGGAGATCAAGTTAAAGGATTGCCAGACCAATGCAAGCATTGTTCATGAAGCTGCACTTATCAGCATCAAAGCCACATTCTTAAAAAACCAACTCCAGTAGATGGACATCTGCATTCAGATGTCTGAAAACCATGTTCTTTAGCAGGTTCTTTCCTCCCTGCTCTCCATTGGTTAATGGTCAAAGATAGACCAAAGAAAAAACTATAAAGATGTGCTCTAGCTCGCTGGAAATCACAGAGGCCTTGTCACCACTAAATAGGAAGAGAAAGCTGCAGACCATGGTACCACCTAATCCATCAAAATGCACACTACTTCAAGGCTCAGGAACTCAAATGTGAGGTGGAATGGTGGCAGAAGAGGAAGCAGAAAGACACCAGTCTGGCACTGTGAATTCCATTTCCTCACACAACAACATACAGTAACAATGTGGAAAAATTTGTAGGTCCAGATTTGGGCTCCTCAGTCACCAGAGCAGTCATCCACCTCCGACAAACACCATCCTTGGTCCAAGGGATTGCCATTATCAACATTTGTCATGTAAGGTAATATTTGGTTGAATTGTATTTTAATTAATCATTGCCCTGTCCAGCATTTTCTGTCATGTTTAAGTAAACATATACTTCACGAGATCAGTTCATTATATATTGCCTTAATGGATTCAGTCGGTAGACCTATAGAAGAGAGGGCATGTTAACGAGATCACAGTTTGACTCCCGATCTCCAGATCAATTTTGATTCATTTCATGCAACTAGCAAGGCCATGATTTGATAAAACTGACCATCCTACATTTCTTTCCAAATCCCCCTGTATAGTCTCCTGCATGCCTTCAATCAGTATACTGCTGTTCTGCCATACATTATCTTCATAAGTCAAACTCTGCGCACAGGACTCTAGCACAACTGATCTACATTCATTAGTATAAGATAAAAGAAAAGAAACAGTTACATGATTAAAAATTGTTAATGCATTAATGACAAAAATGCACTGTCCTACAGTAAATTGTCAAACTATATGTAGTACTCTAGATGCAGTCTCACTAATGCCTATGCAGTTGTAGTTATTTTATGTTCAATCCTCTTTGAATATTCTGTCTACCTTCATAATTAGTTTGTAAATTATGTATAAGAACACACAGATCTCTCTATACAGCAACAATTTGTAGACTGTCTCGATTTAAATACAGTTTTGCTTTCATATTTTTTCCTGTCAAAGTGAACAACCTTGTATTTTCCCATATTATACTCCTCTCCTAATTTGTTGCCCACTCACTTAACCTATCTGTTCCCTTTTAGAGACTCTTTGTATCCTCCTCACAACCTCGCCTATCTTCATGTCATCTGCAAATTTGTCTGCAATATAGTCGGTTCAATTATCCAAGTCTTTCATATAGATTGAAAATAGTTGAGACCCTGCAGCCCTCCACTGGTCACAGTTTACCAACCTTCTCTCCATTTCCAGTTTACCACCCTCCATTTCTTATTAGTTAACCAATCCTCTCTATCTGCTAATATAACATTCCCATTACTATGAGCACTTATCTTTTGCAGTAACCTTTTATTATGCACCATATGACTGTCTTCGGAATTCAAATACACTACATTTACTGGTTCTTATGTATCCACTCTGCATGTTATATCCTCAAAGAACTCCAATAATTTTTTAACACAATTTCCGTTTTTTAAAACTATGTTAACTCTGTGAGATAGGACCTTGATTTTCTAAATGCCCTGCTACTAATTCTTTCATAACAGAATTTTCTCAATAATAATTTAAACCTTCTGTCTCACTACATTAGTTCCTTAATCTAAGGTAATCTAAATATTTAAAACACAAATTGAAGAATTGGAAATGTACAGTTAAAATATAATCCTATTAATCCCAAAATACTCTCTTACTAGTTTAGAACAAAAAATCCCTTGTGCAGTGCTCAACAACAACCCTCGTACAATACTCACACCAAAATCTTTTTTGCTTAATACCTCAATAGTCCTAGACTGGTACTTCAAAAAGTTTATTCCTGGAGCTATTATAACCAGTTGAAAGTAATGTGGGTTCAAGTCCCCTTCAGGGTTTTATCACAACAGTTCTGATCTGAAACTATCACTAGTTCCTTCGTCTAAGGTAACCTAGTTTACTATATTCACCCCTTCCGAGGAGCAGTGTACTATACATGTACTTCCATGCAAAGACTTGGCAAAACTGCTCAAAACTAAGTAAATCTGAAACAAAGTATCTCTATCTCTCTAACGCGGCTGTTTCTCTTCGGATTAATAAACTACCAATCCAGAAATGTCTATCAAATTTGAGGTGCAGTCGTTTATCTTGCTAGGTTACCAGGTCATTCACTTCCCAAATTTTCCAATTTAATCATTCAGTCTCACTACAATCAGTCACAAGCAGCCACAAATGTGGGAATTAATTCATGTGTGCTAAGTCTTCTGTATTTATATTAGGTCAGCTGAACCAGTAAGACAGAAGGTCTGGGAAACCCTTTTTTGAGGCTGTTATCCTTTAAAATTAGGGGGAAGACAGTGAGATTACTTAATACTTGTCCAGTACATTTAATAAAATACAGATATGAGACGGACCAGGGAATTCCTTATGAACTCAACCTGTAAGCCTCTCTTCGTCCATCCCGGAGATCGTACCTTTAGTAGTCTGGAATTAAAACACTCTTACAGACAGTTTAGTTTACTAATAGCATCACTCTTATAACATAACATTGATACCTATAAGCCAGGCCTACTGGATTCTAATAACCCAGGAAAGTAGAACATCAGCTCTTCAAGAGCCCTGACAGGCTATTCTTTTGTACTATCTCAAACAAACTTTCTTTATACACAAGTTTACAAAGGCTGTACTGTAACAAACATAAAAAGTTATCAAAAGCACTGCATGTTCTGAACTAAACAGATAATAGTGTAGATTAGAGTGGTGCTGAAAAAGCACAGCAGGTCAGGCAGCATCCGAGGAGCAGGAAAATCAACATTTCAGGCAAAAGCCCTTCATCAGGAATAGAGGCAGTGTGCCTGCATAGCACTCTGCCTCTATTCCTGATGAAGGGCTTTTGCCCGAAATGTCAATTTTCCTGCTCCTCGGATGCTGCCTGACCTGCTGTGCTTTTTCAGCACCACTCTAATCTAGACTCTGGTTTCCAGCATCTGCAGTTCTTGTTTTTACCAAGATAATAGTGTAGGACTATAATTCAAGAGAGAAGTTAAATGATACCGAGTTACGTTTTAAGGCCTGAATCAAACATTGTTATTAATTTCTCAATGGAACAGCCGTGAATGTTATCACTCAGTGTCCTATTTATACAGATTCACTGATGTTAAGGCAAATGTTCTTAATTGTCTTACTCTCCCAGCCTGTCTATTTTCTAGTGTGCAGCAAATGTGTTGTAGCCTAAATGTTTAAGGACAAGTTTTAAGGCTATAAACTTTCTCATTCCCTTCTTATGTCATTTCATGTCAACTACATAGCTTATACAAGTATAATTAGTCTATTCAGTCAATTTATATTCTTTATAAGTCAAGAGCCACCTCTGGTGAGTCATCATCTGGAGAAGCAGGGTCAGAAAGATATTGAATTTCAGCATACAAGTTCAGGCATGGACATACTGGGGTAGACAAGGATCGATTAACCAGATTCCACTTTGGCTTAGGCAAAAAGCATTATACGGTCCATTTCATGCATAAGCGGATGACAATGTATATTCCTAGGATGAGACCAAGGACGATCAGTATGTCCCATACGATCCATTCGCACAGCGACCATAACCAGCAAGTAATACTCTATCCACATGAGTCGGACAATGGTGGGGCATGTATCTTCCCTATGTCTTGACCCGTTTTGTTGATAGCATCTGTGTCGTTCGAAATGTCTTTCAAGAACTCATCGATGTAGGTGCAACATTGCGGGCCAATGACTGAACAAGCGCCTCCTTCTTTAGCAAGGAGGAAATCTAGCACTAGCTGATTCTGAAGCGTCATCACCTGGGTTTCCTGTAGCTCTTTGTTCACCAGCTTCAAAGCGTGGGCAGTTGAGTTGGCAAGTGTTTTGATGTCATACACAAGGCCACTTATCTGATCTAGGGCCATCTCAACACCCCAGCCAGGAATAAGACCTCCCAGTAACCTGGACCACCAAGTTTGTTGATGGAAGAAGTTGTGGAGGTCCCATTTTGTTTTTCTTCTACTTTTTGGTCTGTACTGATTCACATGTTGGTGGGCGTTCCATTCATTATCTACTTCAGGTACTTCATAGTCAGGGTAAAAAGTGGTAAGGCGTATATTAGGGCACAACATCCATACCAGTCATTGGGTAAATATGGGTAGGCTTTGTTTTCACATAGCCAGTGAAGGCTAAAAGGAGTTCCAAGGGTGTACTACTGTGAGTGGATGATGGGTCCACTCAGATTAATGGATGGAGAGTAAGAGCACGACCAGTGTCTTTGATAATATTTTTACATAGTTTTTGTTTAACTTGCCATATGCCGTGTGTACTGGAAAGTCTTTCAACACACCATTCTAACAACAGAACAACATTAACATTGAAACCTTTAGATTTGTTAGTGCACTTCACACAGCGACACACTCCTTCTACTGAATGGGTTTTTCTACCACAAATGAGAGATTGGGTGAGTCCTATTTATACACTATACATCAGAATGATGGAAGAGTGAGCAGATAGCACATGGATCAGAGCGTTTAGCTTGAAGAAAGAAACCATTAGTAACAGAAGGAGGATTGGGAGTGCATAGTATTTTTGGTCTTCTTTCCAGCTTGTCTTTTTTACGATAGTAGCTACTGAATACAGGAAACGTGTAAAGGTATTTCTGCCTTTGTGCCTCCTGCCCTGTCAGCCGACCTCTTCCGGTTCTGGTAGGTTGGACAGGAGAGGATTCCATCGAGAAAGTATAGTTGGTCAGTGTCATGGCAATAGGTTCCTTAGAGTTTGGTGATTTCGTATTATGTGCTCAATACTGCAATCTGTACAGTTCATTTTGAGAGGGAACAGACAAACATTTCAAAGTTTTCGGTTGACAGCGAATGAGCTTATGGAATTTGCCATCTCATGATGACTGGCATAGAAGTTGCGGGGATGACAATAAGGTCGAGAGTGATGTTTGGATACACAATGTGAGTAGTTTCAATGAGTTTCAGCTGGGCAGCTGCATTCATGATTTCCAATGGTGTTGGTACAGGTTTCATCTATACAGTTATATTGGAATGTTAGCCAGTCTGAGATATCACAGTTTGGTTGGTTACATCTGGGAGCATGTACTTGGGTTGGATTTTCATTGAAGGCCTGTATCAGTAATAACACTAGGACTGTGAGGGGGATACAAGCTTGCAATGTCCTTTGTAGACCCATGTTTAATGTCCTTCTATGTTTTACTGCAGTTTCAGTTGTCAAAAGAACTTGATAAGGACCTTTCCAGCGGGGGCCCAGTTATACACAATTAATGTCTTTCAATCGTACGTAGTAATCAGAATTAATGTCTTTAAATGTTGGAGTTCTTTCTCTTCCTTCCCTAGTACTCAATAGACTTCTTTGACCTGTTAGGCGAAAGTGAGGACTGCAGATGCTGCAGAGTCTAGATTTGAATGGTGCTGGAAAAGCACAGCAGGTCAGGCAGCATCCGAGGAGCAGGAAAATCAACGTTTCAGGTAAAAGCCCTTCATTAGGAATGAGGACATGCCATCAACAGGGTTTTGGGTAGTTAATGGTGCAGACCAGGGACTCCTCAGGGGCTTTCCATATATCAGTTCAGTCGCCGAGAATCCCGTCTTTTTCTATGTCATGGTTCTCATATTAAAAAGGGCAATTGGAAGTACTTGCAGCCAATTAAGACCTGTTTATTCTACCAACTTTAGCTGACCTTTTAAGGTATCATTGGTTCTTCCTACAATTCCCACTGCTTGGGGATGGTTGGCACAATGGGATTTTTAATTCATATTCAAACTCTTACATTGTGCCTTGTTTAGCTCTGCACAGAAGTAGGGGCCATTATTGGAAGAGACCGTTACTGTATTCCAAATCTGGGTATGATTTCCCTCACTAAACTTTTACAAGTAGTTTTACAAGTGGCATCATGGACTATTGGGGAGGATACATAGGAGGACACCAAGGTGCATTGGGATATTGTGAATACACGTTACCAGTCCTACTGTCCTTCCGTACTGCAATAATAATATGAGGGTTCCATTTGATAGCCTGACTGACCGTGTGGATGGAAAAAGCTATTTTGAATCCTGGGTTTAGGTTTAGCCCCAGTAGTTTGGGCAAGTTCTGTCTTGACCGTGCCGATGGTAGCCTTACTGTTGGGATCCTTTAGTTCACAGAAGTAACAAACCTCTCGGCTCAATTGTGCGACCATGGTATCTTGCCAGTGGATGTTGTGGGTTTCAATAGTTTTCTGTGTTAAGCTAGAGCATTAGATAGAGCATTAAATTGGGGTGATCGCCCTTGTGGGTAGTTAGCATCACCAGAGTAAGCATCATAGCATTCCTTAAAATGGGCAAGGAACTCCTCAGCCCCTTCGCCTGAGTTGGGTTACATGTTAAGATTTAACCCACATCAACTGCACGATGCACTGCGCACGACGCACTGCTTGGCGGAGACAGGTAATAATCCAATCTGATCTGTTAGGTTCGGCCTAAAGCCAGACTACAAGCTGTGCATGATTATTACATTGTAAAATTTCTAAGAACTCAGCCCATTTTTCAGGGGAAAGGATGCATTCTACGAGGTGAAGTAGGTCTTAGGAGGCAGTATTATAAATGGTCCTCGTCCTAATAATGTAATTAACAAATCCCTCTGGATTCTTTCCATAATCTGCAGCCTTATTGATAATGCTTGAGTGTTCATGAGGTTTCCATGGTTAATAAAGATCCACAAATTGGGCTTGTCCTGGATTCAGGGCCAATAGGTTAGGAACTCTTCTATTCAGGAAGTTTCTCTTTGGCCCTCCCACATCAGGGTGAGTGCAAGGACTGATATTAGGGTTCCAAAACTTTGATTGCAATTCATTAAATTAGTATAGGGGCAGTGGAAATCAAAGGAGTATCTTCAATGTTCCTTCCACGTTGTAATTTTAATTGACTCCTGGTGCGGTGGGCAACGGGTTCGTGGTAAACCGAATCCTTATTTAGCTGAACAGTTGGGGGAAAGGCATGTGCCTCAGCACGGTCGACATCAGAGTAAGGGGAAGAGTTCAGGCAGGGAACCGGAAGAGGTCGGCTGACAGGACAGGAGGCACAAAGTATTTCCTCCTCCGAATCAGAGTCCCATTCCTCCATCCACACATGGATCAGATATTTTCAGTAAGGAGTCTTTGGAAGAGGGGAGGCTGGGATATAACCAACGGTCTTTGTTATCAGTTTCTGTTGTTTATTCACTGGTTTCCCATTTGTTTGGGGCCTCCGATGTTTCAGTGTAGATTCTGAATCTTTACTTTCTTTTCTTTTAATTTTTTCCCTAGCCAATTCCAATTTTACTTCTAAATCATGTGCTTCACATTTGCGTTTTAGTTCTGTCCAATTTAGTTCAGATCCTTCCTCAGTTAATGGACTAATTCCCCTTTTAATACAGTTTTGTCTCCATGATGATTGCATGTATTTTTCCCTAGCTACCTTTTTCCACACTGATATGGCTTCTTTCTGTTTACTTCCATTCTTTCTTCCCAAATCCCTTGTTCAATTTTAATGAGTAGATTTAAATCATGTGTGCCTCCTAGAGACCAATCCTTATTCTGTTGAGCAGCTGCGACCGATATTCTCCTTAATTGTTTCTCAATTAGGATATGGACTTATTATTTTTGTTAGGGGACATTTGTCTTCCATCTTATCTAAGGTTGCACCCATATTTATCCTGAAAATGTGTTATTGGAAAAGCGCAGCAGGTCAGGCAGCATCCAAGGAACAGGAGATTCGACGTTTCGGGCATAAGCCCTTCTAGATTCCTGAAGAAGGGCTTATGCCCGAAACATCGAATCTCCTGTTCCTTGGATGCTGCCTGACCTGCTGCACTTTTCCAGCAACACATTTTCAGCTCTGATCTCCAGCATCTGCAGACCTCACTTTCTCCCCATATTTATCCTACCTACTTTAAATCTTCACAAAACTACTGATCTACAGGGGCTCCTACCCCAATTACTACAGGGGCTCCAACCCCACAAAATACAAACATTCATTCACCAACAAGCAAATGTGCACCCAAACCAAATCTCAAAGGGTTAAACTTTCTGCAAGCTGCAGGAAATCAGTGCTGAGTCTCTGTCTGTTTATCTCGCTCTTGCTCTCACACCCTCACTCTCACACCCTCTCTCTCACATTCAAGGAACATTTTAACGGTAATGAGGCACTCACATTCTAGAAGTCAAAGTTAGGGAGTTTTAGCCTCATAAATCCCGGCTGTGGCACATAGCTGCTTAACTAACTGTGCAAGAATTGTGTCAGTGGCCAGCTTTCTTTTAACACAACAAAAGCAGCAACTACCCTCTATATTTCATAACCAAAGAACAAACACCACAACAAACAGAACAAAACCATAGCAGACAAACAAGACAAAACGGCACAGTAAGACAAGCCAAGCAGACAAGATAATCTCGACCTAAAACTTTCACTAATCAACAACCCAACAACAAACAAGATTAATGATTTCTACAAAACATTTTCGACATTCTGAAATCCTGACTGTTTAAAAAGGTACCAAAAACAGAAGCTATCTTGTTTAGGATTCTGTCAGGGCACCGTAAGAGTGAAATGAGGGAAGCATCACACAAAGATGCAGACTGAGACCAATCAAGGTATAATCTTACATTGTGGGCCCATTGGTCTCAAGTCCGACCCTTAGGTGGAGTTCCTCTTTTCCAGTTTCACTCAAACGTAGCTCTTGTTTGAACCCTGCTTGCAGCGCCAAATTGATAAAGTACTGATTTGAGACGGTGCAGGGAATTCCTTGTGAACTCAACCTGTAAGCCTCTCTTGGTTACACAGGGGCTTTTTTTTTGTGAAATTGAGTTGCTCTCTACAAGAATCTATTGAAGACGATTTTCCAAGTTTGTCTGCCATTTTAGTACTTCTCTGTCTAACGGCATATATAGTAAATCTCAATCAGGCAGCCTTTCAACCTTACATATACAGTATTACAGAAAGAAGACCTTAAATTGCCCTTTATGTTAATTTGACAAGTGAGATTTTCTACTGGGGTAATGCAAATTTGGGAGGTTACACCAATTACCCGAAAACCGTATTAACTGCCATCTTTCTTAAATTTTCTTTCAATTATTTTCTTTCTTATTTCTATACTAGCCTGAATTTCACAGAAATGAGAATGGGTGTGTTTGTGGTGCAAATCATGTGACTGACAGAAAACATATTTGCCATAGAGGAAGTGTTGTGTTTACCAAACTACTTCCTGGATGAAGGGATTGTCTTATGAAGAAACTTTAATTTGACCAGGCCTTCATCCATTGGAGTTTAGAAGAATGAGAGGTGGTCTTATTGAAACATGCAAAATATTTACAGTAATCAAATGAGTAAACACAGGAAGAATGTTTTCCAGCTGGGGGATAATGTATAGACCAGCTGGCAGTCTCAGAATGAAGTGCAGGCCACTTAAGACTGAGATGAAAAAGAATTTCTTTTTTGAGAGGGGGTGAAACTTTGGAATTCTCTGCTGCAAAGATTTCTGGAGGCTCAGTCATTGAATATATTCAATATGTAAATCAATAGATTTCAACGTGTTAAAGACGTCAAATGATAAAAGAATACTCCAGGACAATAGTAGTAAAGCAAAAGATTGGCCATAGTCTCGTTGAATGGTAAAACAGGCTGCAAGGGCTGAATATCCTCATCCAATTTCTGTTCTTATTCCTTATGTTCACATATATGTGTTGACAAACTACCTACAAATCATTCACGATCATGAGCCAACCCTTTCCATTTATAGGAAGGTATCATCTTTAAAGGGGACTCTTTTTTCAAATGTCTAAAACCTGAGTCATAGCAGAAGTTATATCGTAAGGATGATCCCACTCAGTGACGAAACATTAAAAGTCCAGTTGTAAGATATGAAACAAAGAAAGTTATTAGTTTTTGCATTATGGAAGAAGGTGGCACAGCAAATGATTGGTAGATCAGGAAGCAAATGAGAAGATGTTTTTAGAATTAGTAAGGCATACCGAGGTAAGTGGACTCCTTTTAATACAGTAAAATAAAACAAAGAGTTGCATTTGCTGGAGATCTGAAACAAAAACAGAAATTTCTGGTAAAATTCAACAGGTCTGGCAGCATCTGTGGGGAAAGAGCTTAGTTAATGTTTTAAGTCCAATGACTCATCTGAACAGTCATTAAACTCAGAATATTAACTCAGCTTTCACCTCATTGATGCTACTGGACCTGCTGAGTTTCAGCAGCAATTTCTGTCCTTTTTTCTATAAGTTCTATCCTTTCTTTGCCTGGAACTTGTGCAACATTTGATTCAAGATTACTAATCCCTCAAAATGAAAGCAATATTTTACCAACTGTCAACACTAAGGGTAGGACTCATTCACAGTGGACGAGCTTAATGACTTAGACTTTGTACTACTAGATTGCCTCCAACTCAGTATTGTCACCACAGAGACTATACTAGCCCTTTGACAGTGTCATGGTCACAGAAGAGAGATGTTCTGATTTAGAGTTGCTATTTAGAATGTTGTATTAATTCCTGTAGGTATAGGTCAAGTTTGTGGATGACCCCCGACAGGGAACCTCGGACCCTGTGATGCTTGCTTGCAGACCCTTGATTGCTAAAACAAACGATGAATAAAAATGCCATACTTGTAAGTGTGGTGTTACCAACCAACCAGGTTCCCATATTCCTTATCCTCATACAATGTTCTCTTGCTTTCGGAGTTCAGACGGACTCACAAAACTATTTGGATATAAAGCTTTCTGAAATAAGTTCCTTATAATTAAAAATTAGCAAGCAATTATGCATCCAAGTGTACTAGCTCATGCATCAAGAATCCAAGATTACACCAAAATATGCACAGATGAATCCCTTCACTTTAAACTCAAACAAGTATTAAAATCAAACCTCATAGATAATGAACATCAGCAAGTGGTCAGCTCCACAGTCTCAACATAGCTATTTAATTGGCATCAACAAGTATCCTACACTCCAATATCTTTAATATCCTTTTTCATTTGCAGACCTGGATTTGTAATATTAACCTATGAAAGGTTGCCCTTAATACAAAATGCCATCAGTATCCTGAGTTTTTTTAGAATAAAAGTTGTCCCTATGTTATTTAGCTTGCATTAATTTTCATTTATGTCATATTTTCTTATCAATTGTTGATTAAATCACCTGTGAGCCTGAAGGCCAGTCATTAAAATATGGGAGACATTCCTGCCCAGGACATCTTTCATCTGTCCTTGCAGCATTTAGAAGGTTCATTTACTTTATCATGTCTGTTGGCCTTGTGGAGCATCTTGATTCATTAAATGTGGTCAGTTTTTTTTAAAGTTCATTCAATCTACTGCAAATTGCACAGAGAAAGCTATCTTCCTACATCCTGTCCTTGTCCTGTGCTTACATTTCCTGCGCTACTACATCATCCTCAAAAGGGACTAATTGGAACTTTATACAAAGACAATAAATGAACATTACTAAATCACTTAATTGTTTATACCTGATATGATTCTCTTTTTTCCACTGACTTCATGAAAATACAATCTGGAAAGGTGAAAACAGATAACCAATTTATTATCACCATTTTTCTGACTTTGTAAAAATTAAAATTATTGCTAATATCTCTATTTCCTTGCTAGTATTTGAAGGCTTTATCTTATGCTTTGTAACTGTCATTTTCTTTTCCTGTAGGTAAGGGCCTAGGTTAGAATGATTGTACTACCTCTTGCTTACCACTGCAATTTGTATCATGCAGTCTACCCATACCAAGCACCAGCTCAACGAACAGCACCCAGACAAAACAAGAACATTCACTTGGCTTCAGACTTAGTTTCCCATCAGTTATTTATTTGTTACTTAAAAATGGAAAAGCATGAATAACACACTAAATAAAAATTATTTTAAAAATGCTGTAACATTTTTAAGTTCACCTATAAGCACTCATTTTATATGGCCGTATTCCTTCAAATTTTTAAAGAAACCTGAAGGACTGTGTAGTGATTGCAAAGCGGTCAACCAGGTGGACCTCATATAACGTGAATTTCCTGGTTGGAGGCTATTAATCTGGTCCAATCAAGGAGCCCTGGTTGACAGATAAAATCAGGGTGCCAGACATCCTGTTCACTCTGAGTGAGCTGGATCAGTGTAAAGAACTCTCCAAGTGTAAATTAAGGGTGATGACTTCGTGACGGCATACAGGCCTCTGTGGAGCTATTTCAGTGGTAACCAAGGAATAGCATGCTGCTGAAGAAATTCTCTCACAACAGTCGTGTTTGAGTTAGGGAAAGCATTTCTGACAACATGCCATTATTTGGGAAGCTTGAATCATTCAATCCTGCTGTCAATGACTGGGCCCAGAATGTGGAAGGAATACTTTTTTTTCCAGATAAATGGCATTGAGGCAGATGAAAGGCAACGATTAATTCTCATGACAGCTTGTGGACCCACAGCTTTTTCAGTTAGTAGGAGCCTAACTTTCCCTGAGGCTTAATATACTAAAATCTTTCAAGAGTTGACAGACGTAGTTAAGGAATATTACGACCTGAAGCCTCCTCTAATTCTGAGATGCTATTGGCTTTATTCAACAATTCGGGAACCAGGCAAATCCATATTGGGATTTTGACAAGGTTAAGATGACTGGCAGAGACTTGTGACTTTGGATTAATCTGAATGAAATGCTGAGAGTGTATTTGTATTTGGAATTAATGATGTAACCATGCAAAAGTTCCAACTAGCTGAAGCCCAACTGGACTTCAAACAGGCGCTACATCTGGCTTTATCATTGGAAAATGTGGCAAGTGCAGCATATGAGTTTCAGGGTATTCCAACGGAAGTGGGCAACTTCGCCAGTCCGACTGAGCTTGGGGACCACCACTTGACTGAAAGTAATTGCATGGCATCATTCCGGACATATCCTGAACAGAGGGACTCTAGGTCAGCCCCAAAACAAAGCCAAGTCTCAGCCAAATGGATAAAAGTTTCTTCAGGGTCTGAGCTGGCAAGTCATTATAGTTGCTGCTGTAATGGGGACTTGAGACAACAAAGTGCCATCACAACTGGAAATGAGATCTTTTTTGGATCCAGAGAGCTCAGACCACAGTCGAGAATGGCATATTATTATGGGGAGCAAGACCTATTTGAGTAAGAGGATTTGTCAGCCAGTAGCCAGGAGAGTGCACAGCGTGGAAAGTCCACCTAGTATTGTTTGGAGCAGTTAAGTTGCTTAGCAACATCCAAATCAGAGTCAATGAAAATAAATGTCTGGATAAATGGTCACTCAATTTCAATGGAGGTTGAGGCCAGTGCAGCTGTTGTTTCAGTGATCGCAGAGCCAGTCCTTAACAAAATTGTCTCTGGACTCCAACCCTTAGGTTTGCACAAGACCTCGGCTAGACTGAGAACCTATACTCAGGGACCTTTACAGGTTAAGGGTTCAACTTCGGTTCTTTTCTCTTATGAGAATCATAGAATGCCTATAGTGGCCCAACAAGTCCACACCAACCTTCGGAAGAGTAACCCACCCAGACCCATTCCCCTACCCTATTATCCTATATTTATACCTGACTAATGCACCTAACCTACACATCCCTGAACACTATCGGCAATTTAGAATGGCCAATTCACCTAACCTGCACATCATTGGATTGTGGGAGGAAACTAGAGCACCCAGATGAAACCCATGCTGACACGGGGAGAATGTGCAAAACTCTATGTAGCCAGTCGGCTGAGGCTAGAATGGAACCCGGGTCCATGGCGCTGTGAGGCAGCAGTTATTGCTGGTTTAGTTATCACTGATTGTAGTAAAAAAAAATCAGGCCCAGGCTTGATTGGGTGAAATTAGTTGAAAAGATTCACCAAGATCAACTCATCATCTTTCAGTTTGAAAATGGCTGTCTGAATGAAGTTTTAATTAGATACCGGGACGTTTTTCAGGAAGGTCTAGGGACTATCAAAGGAGCCCAGGCCAACTTGCAAATTGACCAGAAAGCAATTACATGATTCTGCATGGCTTGCCCATTGCTATTTGCCTTACAGGCAAAAATTGAGGCAAAAATCAGAAGGTTAGAAGGTGAAGGAGTTATCAATCCAGTCCAGTTTGCGGAATGACCAGCATCAGCATTAAATTTAAGTTTCATAGATCTGTATCACCCCTGTTTTGAGTCAGAAAGTAGTTGATCCCTTCCACTATAGGCCTGGGGCTACTTTTTGTCACAATGTCTCTTGTGAATTTACTAGTTAGTTCTTCAGGTTGACATATCTAACTAGTCATTTGCAATCTAAGTATTCTGATTGCATTTTCTGACAGCCCATATCTTCTCTCCTGTTAAAATCAGAACATTTTCAGAGTCATTTTTGTCCAGAACAGAAGATTGCCTCTGCCATTCTATTTTGTATCAGCCCAAGAAAGTCAATCTTTCTGGTTTTATGTCATTAATATTCTCCAGGAGCACCCGTATTAATGTACCTTGAGTAGGCCAATCACTAGAAGAGAGAAAAAAAAGTAACAGTTTACTTGCAGCTTCATATGAGGGCTATAATTGGTGTCTATCTTCTGTTGTATTCCTTACTAATGTCAGTCGTGTTATCAGTAACATAAGAATCTCATTGCGTATATTGCACAAGTTTCATTCTACTTGATCAGCAATAGTTTTTTTTCACTTGCTTAGGTAGGCTTTGAAATCATAATGTAATTATTAACATCATTAATACCGTGTTCATTTATCATCATTAGCAGCATCTTCAACTGTCCTTGAAGTCAAGTCTCACTGATCTGCAACTCTCACTGGGCATCCCAATCTGGTTTGCTTGAACCAAGCACTAGGATGATCATATTTCACTTTGGAATCATTGTACTTTTCTGTATACCATCTGAGATAGGGATAATTTATTCTCAGGCTATAATTTTCATAATGGTTGGAGTAATATCAATACCTCTTGTTCCTCCTGACTTTCCCTTGAGGCATTCTGATAATGAAAGATCTTTGTTGATCTGTTTTATGACCGCAGTGTCATCTAAAGTCCTCTCCCTTAACCATACTTCAGAGGTTTTGTCTTGTGTTTAGAGTTTTACCATATCTACTGCCTTTTGCTTGGCTTTTCTCTATTGTTTTACCTTCTTGTGTTCTGAAATGTTATGTTTTGCCTGAGGCTGTGCTCTGAAGCTAAGGAGGTACATCTGTTTTTAATCTTCTCCCCATTGACAGTTTCACCAATGAATACCATTTGTTCAATGGTGTTGTTCAGTGACTGAATCGAACTAATTCTCAATCTGGATTTTTCATAATCAGTGACTTCACAGTCTTGATGGCTCTTGCTGCCTCTTCATTCAACTGAGTAAAGTGGAGAACCTGTCACCTGATTGATGCCTACTCCATTCTGAAATCTTCATTCACAATTTGAGTTCCATTGTCTGATACAAATTCTTGGAGAAAACTTGATGATCCTTTTCAATGCTCTGATAATGAGTCTCCTGTTGTTGACGGAAGTCTTACCAGTTCATTTCATCTTGAATAATTATCAGCTGTGACTAAATACATCTTCCCTTAAAAATTGAACGAATCTATTGCCAGACCTTTCTGAAAATCTTGATGAAACCATTGGTTCCATGAACAGTTGGCTGTGTTTGGCACACCTTTGGTAGAACAAAGTATAACCTTGAATGTCTTTCAAAATGTCTGACCAACAAACTGATGATTGTGTACATGCCCTGCAAGTTGTGATACTGAGATGTTTGTCATAGAATTTCTTGGGCTTTTTTTTAATTTCGATTTTGGATTCATCATTGTACAACCATACACCAATAAATCTTCCACTATTATCAAGGGTTCAGCTCTTGCTCTTTCTCGACTACCCTTGCAAACAGTTATCTCACCTTGTACACTCCTTATCAGATTTTTGAGCAGCATGAATTTTCTAAGCCTCCCCTGTTGCCAGTAGAGTATTAGTTATAGCTGCAGAAGAAAGCTGGTCTTGCTATTGCTCTCAAGATTGCATCTGTCATTACTTGCACTTAAATCTTTCACACTCCCATGTTAACACTTTCTTCCTCAAGTTTGTGTATGTCTGATCATCAAAGCTCTTGGTGTAAAATGTACCAAGTTTCATTTTCTCTCAGTTGGTGCTTGAATGCTGAGCTTGATGAAACATCTACCTAAATGTCTGCCACTAACTGACTCTTATCTATTTTCCCAGCCCATTCATGACAAATGTTTCTTCATAAATCTGGAATGCCCGTTGTTCAAGTTGAGAACATTTGTTTGAGACCCAAGTTGCTCTCCCTCTAACTGAACTTGAAAATCTACTGCCTTGTGATTACTGCTCCCTAGAGGATCCTTAATCCTGGATATTTTTTATGAATCCTACCTTTTCATACATTATTAGATATGAAATAGTCTGTTCCCAGGTGAATTGTGCGATGTACTGCTCTAAGAACAATCCATGATGCCCTGCACAACTTTATGTTCCATGTTATTCTTGTCCATCTGCTTTGTTCAGTCAAGTTGCAGAATAAAGACATCCGTGATAATCGGTATTGCCCTTTATACATCCCTCCATTATTTCCTAGGTATTCATGGACAACATAAATTAATGTTTTCAGCTTCTTGTTGCTTCTTTGATTCAACCAAAGAGAATCTACGTCATGATTTTCTAACCCAATATTCTTTCCCACTCTTGGTCTGATTTCATTCTTTAACAACATTACCCGACTTTCCTTTTGTTTTTGCTTGTCAAACCTAAATATTTGATGTTCACTTACAAGATTTGGTCACCCTACAATCATATTTCCTTAAATATTCTTTTTTAAGTTTATTTCTGTAATTTAAATACTATTAAATATACTAAGGATCTTACCTTACTTATATCTTAAACATTACTTGGTCTAAGTTAAACACTGATTATAATTTTAAAAACTATATATCTATATGCTTCTGAATACTTTTCTTGCGATCTTCTGTTCTGCAGTTGCTTACCCAATAAACTTGCCATTTTATTAGATGTGACTTTTTTTTCAAAATAAAGCCTGCTGTTGTGTAGAGGTATATTACAGTTCTCTCAGCTTATAAAGAAAAGATGTTGCTGACTGTGCAAAAGGAGCATCCAGACACAATCAGGCTTTATGTTTTAAAACATCCCATTGATTTCACACAAAGGCCTCTCTTATTTATTGTCTCCTAAAGGTTATTAATCAGGATTTTTGGACTCTATTTAAAGATAGCACACAATAACCCAGGCCTGATTCCTAAGAAAAACTCACACTTGGTGCCTGCTCAGCGCCAATGCTGGAGCCGGAGTTTAAAGTTATACTCGGATTCTGAGCAGTGTGCACGGTACTCAACCAAGTGTGGCCACAATCCCAGCCAATTCATTCGAGTGTTCCAAGTGATGACACTTGCAGCGTTCAGCTTCGGCCTGCTAGACACTAATTGTACATGTGAATCTGTTTGGAACCACATCTTAGAGTCATAGTCATGCAGCATAGAAACAGGCCTATTGGCTCACCATGTCTATGCCAACCAACAAGCATCAAATTACAGTGATCCCATTTACCTGCAGTTGGTCCATAACCTGCTATCCTCTGACATTTAAGTAATCATCCAGATGCTTCTTAAATGTTGCCTGCACAATCCTCAGAGAAAGCACATTCCACATATATATTATATATATGCCACCCTTCAGGTGAAAAGAATTTTTCTCAAATCTCCTCTGCACAACTTGTTCCTCATTATAAATGTATGCAGTTTAAAGGAAGTGGTGGAGGCTGGTGTTGCACTATGGATTGGACTGGCTGCATCTCCAGACTCTTATAGTGCTCACTCATTCTGAGCCTATCTGGATGCTCACAGCATCCCTGTCTTAAATTGCATCACTTTGCCTTTTTGCGCTCGGCCCCTCAGCCAGAGGTACTAAGCTCACATTGCTGCTGTCTTCAATTAAGTCAAGTCAAGGGCAGCCTATGATACCAGTCCAGGGCCTGCTCATGTGGTTACTGTCAGGATTCTTTCTATGTTAGAGGTTCTGAGCTGGATGATGGGCAGTACACCACCATCTTGACACTTCTGCCCTATTGTTGGCTGTTATCCTTATGGAATGAGAGAGAGGAATGTATTAACAATGATAGAAGTGAGTGGCACTGCCATTATTGTTAGTGCAGATGGGGAGGCCATAGAGTCATAGGGATGTACAGCTTGGAAGTAGACCCTTCGGTCCAACCCGTCCATGCCGACCAGACATCCCAACCCAATCTAGTCCCACCTGCCAGCACCCAGCTCATATCCCTCCAAACCCTTCCTATTCACATACCCATCCAAATGCCTTTTAAATGTTGCAACTGTATCAGCCTCCACCACTTCTTCTGGCAGCTCATTCCATACATGTACCACTCTCTGTGTGAAAAAGTTGCCCCTTAGGTCTCTTTTATATCTTTCCCCTCTCACCCTAAACGTATACCCTCTAATTCTGGACTCCCCGACCCCAGGGAAAAGACTTTGCCTATTTATCCTATCCATGCCCCTCATAATTTTGTAAACCTATATAAGATTACCCCTCAGTCTCCAACACTCCAGGGAAAACAGCCCCAGCCTGTTCAGCCTCTCCCTATAGCTCAAATCCTCCTGTGCATTGAATGAGTGAGTCAACAGCACAGAAGGCATGCAGGTATAGTGGTATTGGGCGTAGATGTAAGCAAAAGGAAATGGGAAACATGTTGCAGGCATTAACGAGCATGAGCCTTGTTGGGAGGTGGGTATAGTAACAAAGATAGAGTGAAAGTAAGTTACTGAAGAGAAGCTGATGGAACATACCCTAGTGGAATGGAGAAGGACACTGACCTGCAATGTTGGATGCTCCTCTAGATGACTGAGATAGCTTTTACCCAGATGGCAACGTTGTTCCAATCAGACATTCTCTGGTGTTGTGGCCTCCAGTGCTAATTCTGGGGTAAGAGGAAATTCTGCATTAGCACTACCCTGTCAAAGAGTTCTCCAGGATCCTGCCCTCATAGTGAGGCACCAATCACCCCAGGCCCATGTGTCTGAGGGAAAGATCAGGAACTGCAGGGCAGTTCCAGTCTGATAGGGCCTGTCTGTGTGTAGAGGGGATTTTAAAAAATCACACAGATGCATGGTTTGCTGGGATATTTGCTGAGTGGTGAGTTGTTCAGGGTATGGTAAGCTGGGGCAGAAATCAGACATAAGATGCTAAAATGGCATGGTAGATCATTAATGAAGCAAGTTTGGTAACGTACAGCAAGCAAACTCACGAACCACAACAAAACTTGAAAAAACTCAATGCAACCCATTTACTAAAGTATAAGATTCAGCCCCATCTTGGCATGCTACTGGAGTGCTCAATGATGGATTTTGGTACTTGGATCATTTTGGAGGTGGCGTACAGAATGCTGTGATGGACAATCCATTAGGAGGAAATCATGGCAGAAATGGAGAAGTGCTTTGCAAAAGAGCAAAAGGAGAAGGGAGGAGAACAATACTTACCAGCTATAAGAAAAAAATGATTACAACAAATGAAAAACATCTCTTGTGACCATTAAATGAATGCAAGCACATAGCATACCTCAGCTACATATAATCCTGAATGTGAATGCAATCAGGGATCATGCATTCCACACAAACTATTTCACATTGATCACATTCCACCAGTACACCACTGTCATTTTGCATCATTGCATTGTAACTCATTGTATCTACAAATTTGTATTGTTGCTCCTTTTGGATGCTATCTAATGGACATAATTGTCTGGTTGAAAACAATAACCATGAACCTCCTAGAACTGTGGTCCTCTTCTCACAATAGTTAATTTCTGGATGACCCTCCTGATGATTACAATTCAACTGTTGCTACTTTGACACCAGTTTTGTTTCTTCCCAGCTACAAAGCAGACATATAAGGTGGCAGAACAGGAGCCTCACATTTTGCAGTTGGAAGATACATCAGGATTATGAGTGCAATCTGTCACATTCCAGGCACAGATCCCTCAGTTGGATCACCCACGAAGTAATGAAGGGTTGTAATGGTTTTATGAAATTCTTATACCCCCCAGAAAGATGGCATCCCAAAGATATTGGAAGCTGCTTGATACTATCCATGAAGACACATAGCTAATACCTCCAAGTGAAGGTAATGACAGGTTGAGAGACCTCTCTTAAACAAAATAGATGAAGGTATTCCTACATAGACACAATGCCTTTTTGGAAGGTAGTGAAAAGTATGGCATTAATCTTCGAAGACCATCTTCATTGCTTCATTTAAGATTTCAAATTAGGCACCCAAAGAAATGGATGAACAGAATTTTGTTCAGAAAGGATTGATGCATCCTCAGCCTGGGTCACATCCATTCCAATTTCATTTTCTCACAACTGTTCCAGCTTCCTCATACCTGGTACTGCAAGTGCTGATAAAAATTGATTTGCATTTCTTAAATCTACTGAGTGGATTTGACTGGATTTGGTGAATGCAAGAAAAATAATTAATGACTGTATGAAGTGGTATAAAGAACAACAACTGCCTAATGTCTTCCTTTTAAGATTACTGCTGTCTTTCATCCTGTAGAAAAGTAACTAAAATCAGTCAAGCTGAGCAGTTACAGTTGAAAGAAAAGGAAAAGTTTGCTTTCAAAGATACAGTGCTCTGACACCATGAAATGGTGATGCAACAGATCTATAATCCCTTATTTTTCATCGTGTGTATCTGTTGTGCACAACCCTAGGAGTCAGAGCAGTTGTTCTGGGCAGGTGAGATGTCAAAGTTCAGGGGTCTTGTCAGCATCTTGAGATTCTCATAAATTATGGGCGACTTTCTCCTAAAAGAAGGAAAACAGACCAAATCACAATTAAGACTGGGCCATGGATGCTGTTTTAAGTCTCAGTGCTAGTCAGAGAAAATTGAAGATTCAAAAAGAGACAAGTGAGATGAGAAGTGGAAGAATCAATGTGAATGTTGCACTGTGAAGAAAGGTATGATTGGGAATTGCGTCAAGGGGCATCATGGCACAGAGATTACTGTTTTGTTTGCAAATCTTTTGGAGTCAGCTCTTGCACAATGAGTGAGATGCTGCCAGATAAATTTAGTGGAAAAGGGAAGCAATGATCTTAAATTGGTTGACTTTCGGTCATTGAACATTCTCATGCAGTGCACTCATTTGGTTCAAAGAGGTAGCATTGATAGTAATTGTTATCTCCAGCTGATTACAAACCCCCCATGCCATCAACTGCAAATGGGCAATTTCTCCTTCATTCCATGTTGCTCAAAAGTACCTTCAGTTAGAGTTCCAAAAAATATTAGCAGCCACATGGTTTCCATGCTTTCATTCCAGCTGGAATGTTTGTTTAGAAACAAATTAAATTAGACGCAGGAATACCCTCACCCCATGCCTGCTAAATGCTATTATGGCCTCAACTCTACTTTTGTGTCCACCCATGTCTTTGATTCCCTTGCCAATTAAGAATCTATCTAACTAGTGTTGAAAATGTTCAATGACTCTGCCTCTGCTGCTCTCTAAGGAACAGAATTTCATATACTGACAATCTTATGAGACAAAGGAACTCTCCTCATATCTGACTGAAATGGGAGACCCTTTACGTTTAAACTAATCTAGTTTCTCCCACAGGGGGAAAATCCTCTCAGCAACCACCTTGTCAAGTTCTCTCAGAATTTTATATGTTTCAGAGAGATTAGATCTCATTCTTCTCACAAGATAACTCACTCATTTCAGGAAACAGTTCATTGCAGTTACTCATTTAAGTACTGGCAGAATTTACTTCTATTTGATATCTAATTTCTCTACCTGACAATGAATTTTCACCTCCTGGCATACAGTTCCTTAACAACAGATCGAAATTACCCTCCTCAACCATCTTCCAACAAGTTGCATTGTTTTGTGTGACAAAGGCATGTCAGTGAGATTCACATTCCCTGCTCAGTTAGCAGCACACACAAAAATGTTGACTTTTGCATACTTGGTACGGTCATTGGTTGAGTGTGACATCACAACCTTAGCAAATTGGAGTCAATGGGAATCAAGGGGAACACTTTACGCTGGTTGGAATCATATAGAGCACAATGAAAATTAGGGATACTGGAAGCCAAATTTCTAAGTTCAGGGACATTTGTGCAGGAGTTTGTCAGAGTAATCTCCTTAGCCCAACCAATTTCAGCTGCTTCATCAGTGACCTTCCACACAAGTGCGAGGCAATGACCATCCACAACAAAAGCAAATCTAATCATTTTCCCTTGATATTCAATTGTACTACTATTACTGAAACCAACCTGTCAGCATACTAGGTATTACCATTAGCCAGAAACTGAATTGGACCAGCCATCAAAATACTATGACAAAATAGCAAGGCAGAGATTGGCAGTTCTGAAGTAGGTAGCTTATCTCCTGACTCCCCGCAGCCTGTTCATTACCTACAAGGCACAAATCAGGGACATGATATAATACTATCCACTTGCCCAAATCACTACACCTCCAACAAAAGATAGAAAGCTTGACACAATCCAGGACCAGGCAGACCACTTGTTTGGTACGATGTTCACAAATTTAAACATTCACACCCTCCTTCACTGATGCATAGTAGTAGTAATCTCTATTTAATGCACAAGATACCTAATAACAATCTGCTAAGGCTCCTTGCCAGCACCTTCCAATGCCATGAAATCTATCACCAAAAAAAAACAAGGAAAACAGACAAATGGGAACTTTATCATCCATAAGTTCTCCTCTAAGCCACATCCTCTGTGGATTCAAAACATATTGACATTCCTTCACTGTTGCTGGATCAAAATTCTGGACCTCTCTTCCTAACAGTTCTGTGGAGGTACCCATAAGAGAGAAACTGCAGTGTTTCAAGAGGATGGCTCACTGTCACCTTCTCGAGGGTAATTAGGAATGGACAACAGATGCTGGCATTCCTAGCAACACCCACTTCCCATAAAAGAATAAAAATAAGTTGCCTTGTTTCCAAGAAAGGCTTTGTTTAGATAAAAGAAAAGTCTTTTGCTCGACATTTAGGTTGACACTTAGGTTTCTCGAGTAAAAAATGAGGTCTGCAGATGCTGGAGATCACAGCTGCAAATGTGTTGCTGGTCAAAGCACAGCAGGTTAGGCAGCATCTCAGGAATAGAGAATTCGACGTTTCGAGCATAAGCCCTTCATCAGGAATAAGAGAGAGAGAGCCAAGCCGGCTGAGATAAAAGGTAGGGAGGAGGGACTAGGGGGAGGGGCGATGGAGGTGGGATAGGTGGAAGGAGGTCAAGGTGAGGGTGATAGGCCGGAGTGGGGTGGGGGCGGAGAGGTCAGGAAGAGGATTGCAGGTTAGGAGGGCGGTGCTGAGTTGAGGGAACCGACTGAGACAAGGTGGGGGGAGGGGAAATGAGGAAGCTGGAGAAATCTGAATTCATACCTTGTGGTTGGAGGGTTCCCAGGCGGAAGATGAGGCGCTCCTCCTCCAGCCGTCGTGTAGTTGTGTTCTGCCGGTGGAGGAGTCCAAGGACCTGCATGTCCTCGGTGGAGTGGGAGGGGGAGTTAAAGTGTTGAGCCACGGGGTGATTGGGTTGGTTGGTTCGGGCGGCCCAGAGGTGTTCTCTGAAGCGTTCCGCAAGTAAGCGGCCTGTCTCACCAATATAGAGGAGGCCACATCGGGTGCAGCGGATGCAATAGATGATGTGTGTGGAGGTACAGGTGAACTTGTGGCGGATATGGAAGGATCCCTTGGGGCCTTGGAGGGAAGTGAGTGTGGAGGTGTGGGCGCAAGTTTTACATTTCCTGCGGTTGCAGGGGAAGGTGCCGGGGGTGGAGGTTGGGTTGGTGGGGGGTGTGGATCTGACAAGGGAGTCACGAAGGGAGTGGTCCTTGCGGAACGCTGATAGGGGAGGGGAGGGAAATATATCCTTGGTGGTGGGGTCCGTTTGGAGGTGGCGGAAATGGCGGCGGATAATACGTTGTATGCGCAGGTTGGTGGGGTGGTAGGTGAGAACCAGTGGGGTTCTGTCTTGGTGGCGGTTGGAGGAGCGGGGCTCAAGGGCGGAGGAGCGGGAAGTGGAGGAGATGCGGTGGAGGGCATCGTCGATCACGTCTGGGGGGAATCTGCGGTCCTTGAAGAAGGAGGCCATCTGGGTTGTGCGGTGTTGGAATTGGTCCTCCTGGGAGCAGATGCGGCGGAGACGAAGGAATTGGGAATATGGGATGGCGTTTTTACAGGGGGCAGGGTGGGAGGAGGTGTAGTCCAGGTAGCTGTGGGAGTCAGTCGGTTTATAATAGATGTCTGTGTTGAGTCGGTCGCCCGAGATAGAAATGGAAAGGTCTAGGAAGGGGAGGGAGGAGTCTGAGACAGTCCAGGTGAATTTCAGGTCGGGATGGAAGGTGTTAGTAAAGTTGATGAACTGTTCAACCTCCTCGTGGGAGCACGAGGCAGCGCCGATACAGTCATCGATGTAGCGGAGGAAAAGGTGGGGGGTGGTGCCAGTGTAGTTGCGGAAGATGGACTGTTCCACATATCCTACGAAGAGGCAGGCATAGCTGGGGCCCATGCGGGTGCCCATGGCAACTCCTTTAGTTTGGAGGAAGTGGGAGGATTGAAAAGAGAAGTTATTCAGGGTGAGGACCAGTTCAGTCAGTCGAAGGAGGGTGTCAGTGGAAGGGTACTGGTTAGTGCGGCGGGAAAGGAAGAAGCGGAGGGCTTTGAGTCCTTCGTGATGGGGGATGGAGGTGTACAGGGACTGGATGTCCATAGTGAAAATAAGGCGTTGGGGACCGGGAAGCGAAAATCCTGGAGGAGGTGGAGGGCGTGGGTGGTGTCCCGAACGTAGGTGGGGAGCACTTAGGTTTCTCACTAAGTGGTAATTAGTGATACGTCTTGAGGTGGGGTTAGGGAGAAACTTCGTAAAACTTTTCAATCATTAAAAAGTAAGTTAGTAACACACCTCATCCTTTTATTTGGAAGTGCTCAGCTGTAAGGATCATATGGCCTTTTATGTCCTTAGCACATTGATGCAGATGCTTTCGAGAAACCGTGTAGAATGTTAAGAAACATGATCAACAGACATTTTTAATTTTACACTGACATGTAGCATAGAAATCTACTGTACTTTGATTTGATAAGGTATTACCTCAAAAATTATTACAAAAAACAAAAGCTAATGCTAACGAGTAACATATTAGTGTGGAAAGAAGATTTGCTGGCCAATTGGCGAACAGAAAACTGAGACTGTGCGTAAATGGGTATTTGCCTCATTGGAAAGAAGTAATCAACATTGTCTCATTGGTGTCTGTGCTAGGACCTCAACATTTTACAGTTTATATCAATGATTTAGGTGAGGTGAATGACAGTGTGGTAGCTAAGTTCACAAGTGACACAAGGATAGTGAGGAAATTATGCTCTGAAGAAAATAACTTTGCATGTGGATTTAGATAGGTTGAATGAGCAGGACTGGGATATCCTAGCGATTACAGAAACATGTCTCAGGGGTGGCCGCTTAATGTTCCAGAATACAAATGCTACAGGAAGGATAGAAAGGGAGGCAAAAGAGAAGGGGGAGGAGAATCCTATAGGATTTTATAAATACATGAAGGACAAAAGGGTAACTGGGAAGAGTATAGGGCTCCTCAAAGATCAGCAAGGCAGCCTATATATGGAACCGCAGGAGATGGGAGAGCACTAAACAAGTGTATTGTTACAGCATCTGTAGTAATTTGCTTTTATATTGTTACAATGTTTACAGTGTAAAAGGACATAGATGATACAGAATGTATCTAGATGGGAAATAGATGGTGGCATCTTGAAAAATATCCATATTACAGAGGAGGAAGTGCTGGATGTCTTAAAACACATAAAGGTGGATACATCCCCAGAATGTGATCAGGTGTACCCTAGATCTCTGTGGGAAGCTAGGGAAGTGATTGCTGGGCCCCTCACTGAGATATTTGTATCATCGATAGTCACAATTGAAGTGCTGGAAGACTGGAGGTTGACTAACGTGTTGCCAGTATTTAAGAACGATGATAAGAAAACCTAGGTAACTATAGACCGATGAGCCCAACATCGACTGTGGGCAAACAATTGGAGGAAGTCCTGACGGACAGGATTTAGAAAGGCAAGGACTGATTAGGGATAGTCAACATGGCTTTGTGCGTGGGAAATCATGTCTCACTAACTTGATTGAGTTTTTTGAAGAAGTAACAAAGGGGATTGATGAGGGCAGAGCAGTGGAACTCAGTAAGACATTTGACAAGGTTCCTCAAGGTAGACTAGTTAGCAAGGTTAGATCTCATAGAATGCAGGAAGACCTAGCCATTTAAATACAGAAGTGGTCACAGAGAGGGTGATGGTGCAGGTTTGCTTTTCAGATTGGAGGCCTGTGACCAGTGATGTGCCACAAAGGTCATTGCTGGATCCACTGCTTTTCATCATTTATATAAAAGATATAGATGTGGACATACGATGTATACATGATGTGGAGGTACCGATATTGGACTGGGGTGACAAAGTTGAAATTCACATAACACCAAGTTATAGTCCAACAAGTTTATTTGGAAGCACTAGCTTTCGGAGTGCTGCTCCTTAATTAGGCAACTAGTGGGGCAGGATCATAAGACACAGAATTTATGGTAAAAAGATCATAGTGTCATGCAACTGATACAACATATTGAATACACCTAGATTGCTGTTAAATATTTCATCGTTTAGAATGGGTTGCTGGTATTGATTCATTAATATGTAGATCTCAGAACTTCAAGTCACATTCCCGAGATAACTTAAGGTTTTATAAAGAAAAAGTGACATCTCAGCTCAGACAATGCATTAAGGGTGTGATGTTAGAGTCGGTCTATATTCTAGTCTTGAGTCAGACTGGTTCTGTTTCCAAAATAGGAATTTATAAAAGGTCACATGGATTGATGACCTGCAGATTGTGCACTTATTGAACAAAAGACAATGTTTCTGCAAATACAATTCTGCAAATGCAAATTTACCCGATAGACTTTTATGTGTGTGTGCGTGCATGAGAGAGAGAGTGTGTCTGTGTATGGGAGGGAGTGAGTATGTGCATGTGAGTGTGTGCATGTGAGATTGTGTGTGTGCATGAGTGTGACAGAGTTTAAGCCTGTGAGAGGGTGTGCATGTGGGTGAGATATAGTTAGTAAGTTTGCAGATGACACCAAAATTAGAGGTGTAGTGAACGGCGAAGAAAGCGAACTCAACGTACAATGGGATGTTCATCGCACGGGCCAGTGGGCTGAGGAGTGGCAGATGGAGTTCAATTTACATAAATTTGAGGTGCTGAATTTTGGAAAGGCAAATCATGATGGGACTTATACACTGAATGGTGAGGTCCTGGGGAGTGTTGTTGAACAAAGAGACCTTGGATTGCAGGTTCACAGTTCCTTGAAAGTGCAGTCGCAGTAAATAGGATAGTGAAGAAGGCGTTTGGTGTGCTTTCCTTTATTCGTCAGAGCACTGAGTATAGGAGTTGGGAGATCATGTTGCATCTGTACAGGATATTGGATAGGCCACCTTTGGAATAATGTGTACAGTTCTGGTCTCCCTGCTGTAGGAATGATATTGTGAAACCTGAAAGAGTTCAGAAAAGATTTACAGAGATGTTGCCAGGTTTACGCTATAAGAAGAGACTGAAAAGACTAGGGCTATTTTCCCTGCAACGTCAGAGGCTGAGGGGTGACCTTATCAAGGTTTATAAAATTGTGAAGGGCATAGATACGATAAATAGACAAGGTCTTTTCTGTGAGGTGAGGGGAGTTCAGAACTAGAATACAGAGGTTTAGAGTGAGAGAGGAAAGATTTAAAAGGGACCTAAGGGGCAATATTTTAACACAGAGAGTAGTGTGTAGCTGGGATGAGCTGCCAGAGGAAGTGGTGGAGGCTGGTAATTGCAGCATTTAAATGGCATCTGGATGGGTATATGAATAGGAAGGGTTTAGGGGAATGTGGGCCAACTGCCGGCAAAAGAGAGTAGATTACTTTAGAATATCTGGTCAGCATGGACAAGTTGGACCAAAGGGTCTGTTTCTGTGCTATACATCTCTGTGACTGTATGACTGTGTGTCACAGATAAGTCATACAGGGCATTGGCGAGACCAACAATATTCAGAATGTTAAAAATCACACAGCACCAGGTTGTAGTCCAACAGGTTTAGTTGGAAGCACACTAGCTTTCAGAGCGCTGCTCCTTCATCAGGTGGTTGTGTGAAGGAGCAGCGCTCCGAAAGCTAGTATGCTTCCAATTAAACCTGTTGGACTATAAACTGGTGTTGTGTGATTTTTAACTTTGTGCACCCCAGTCCAACACTGGCATCTCCTCAATATTCAGAATACTTGGTATACAGTAAAATTGTGGTCTCCTTAATTTGAAAAAGAATGTAAACATGTTTGGAGGCAGTTCAAATGTGATTACTAGATTATTTCCTGGAATTAGTTGGTTCTCTTACATGAATAGATCCAACAATCTGGGCATGTTTCTACTGGAGCTTAAAAGAATGAGGGGTGATTTGATTGAAGTGTACCAGGTTTTGAATGCACTTGATAAGGTGGACATGAAAAGGATATTTCCTTTCGTGGGTGAATCCAGAACCTGGTGACACTGTTTTGAATTAGGGATTGCCTTACAGAGCAGAGATGAGAATATTTTTATCTCAGCAGGTTACTAAACTTGGAACTCTCTGCTTCAGAAGGTAATGGAAGTGTGATCATTGGATATTTGTTTTTAAAGTAGCAGTAGATAGCTTATTAAGCAAGAGAATCAAATGTTATTGGGTGTAGATGGAACTATGGAATTCAAAACAAAAGGTAAATAATGATATTATCAAAATGCAGAGCAGGTTTGAGGGACTGGATGATCTACTCTGTTCCTATTTTGTATGTTAGTTTTTGACACATGAAACCTGTTCTTTCCACAAATTAAATAATTAAGTCTGTCTTCTATTTCTTCCCATCTATATAATCTGTTAAGGAAAAACCTACTATAAATACTCACTGATCCCAACAATAAACAAGTAAAATTATATATTATATATATACGCACACATTCCTATAAATCTAATCATCAACGTTTATCTTGCTACCTTCAATGGCTCATGTAATCTCAGGGTCAAGGGAACTGGACCTGGTATGTTCAGTGTATATTCTGTGTCAAAACTACACATTTAATTCAGGTTCTCTATTATTCCTCAGAGTTTCTGTATAAAAAGTGTATTTTATAGTGGTGGATTATTGATGTCTGCTCGTAGAATATGTTCTGGAATATGAGTATGTTATTCATTATGAAGCTATATGAAGAACCTCTTTAACACCTATTTCTGATTGTCCTGATCACCCTAATTTATCCATGTAATGGATATAAACTGATTATAATGCTAAATCCCGAGCTTCAGCTTTTAAATCTCACGCTAGTTTGGACCCAGAGGCATTCCTAACAAATTCATAAACGGGCATTTTCTAGTTGGCACAAATATTATAACTGTACCTAATTAGCACTCACAGTCATTCTGGATCAGTATTTTCTATCTGTAACCTTCCACTAACTATGTTAAGACCTCCCTTATTAGGATGTAGTTCCTTTAGATAATCCACTTCTAACAATATTTAGGACAGAAAATAAGACCTTCTGAATTCCACAAACTCACTTTATCCATAACTCAATTAAAATAAACACCTACAGACTCGGGCACCTATGTCTTGACTCTTTGGAATAAAATTCTGTCAAGCTTGACCTGATGATTTGCTTAGTAAAGATACTTACAATCTTGGTTTCAGTTTCAACAATGGAGTTAAGTTTAAACTAAATGTTCAGGAATGTTCTTATCTTTCCTTCCTGATTTTCTTTCTCCAGTTTGGAAGAGTTATTGTAATTTTCTTCAAGGTTACTTCCATTTTATTAGCTTTATCATTTTTATGTATTCTTGTTTGACAATTCAAAGAATTTGCTTATGTGTTTTGCAAACCAAGAGAAAGCTACCCTATTACAAGTGACCAAATACAGTTCAAGCATTTGTTCCGCTACTATATAAATAACTTAAAGTAATACAACTATTCTTCATCTGCTGCATTGGGTATTACAAAAATGTAGTGTGTCATGCCAGACCAGTATGTAAGGCTGAGCCCAGTTCATTGATTGTGAAAAGTCATAGGATGAGCTTATCATAGAATCATAGAAATGTACAGCATGGAAGCAGTCTCTTCTGTCCTACTCGTGCAGGCTGACCAGATATCCCAACTCAACCTAGACCCACCTGCCAGCACCCGGCCCATATTCCTCCAAACCCTTCCTATTCATATACTCATCCAACTGCCTCTTAAATGTTGCAATTGTACCAGCCCCCACCACTTCCTCTGGCAGGTTATTCCATACACATACCACCCTCTGCGTAAAAAAGTTGCCCCTTTTATATTTTATATTTTTTATATTTTTATATTTTATATTTTTTATATTTTTCTCCTCTCACCCTAAACCTATGCCCTCTAGTTCTGGACTCCCTGACCCCAGGGAAAAGACTTTGCCTATTTATCCAATCCATGCCCCTCATAATTTTGTAGATCTCTATAAGGTCACCCCTCAGCCTCCAATGCTCCAGGGAAAACAGCCCCAGCCTGTTCAGCCTCTGCCTATAGCTCAAATCCTCCAACCCTGGCGACATCTTTGTAAATCTTTTCTGAGCCCTTTCAAGTTTCACAACATCTTTCCGATAGGAAGGAGACCAGAATTGCATGCAATATTCCAACAGTGGCCTAACCAATGTCCTGTACAGCCGCAACATGACCTCCCAACTGCTGGACTCAATACTCTGACCAATAAAAGAAAGCATACCAAACGCATTCTTCACTATCTTATCTACCTGCGACTCCACTTTCAAGGAGCTATGAACCTGCACTCCAAGGTTTCTTTGATCAGCAACACACCTAGTATATAAGTGTATAAGTGTATACCATTAAGTGTATACGTCCTGCTAAGATTTGCTTTCCCAAAATGCAGCACCTCACATTTATCCGAATTAAACTCCATCTGCCAGCTTCAGCCCACTGGTCCATCTGTTCAAGATCCTGTTGTAATCTAAGGTAACCCTCTTTGCTGTCCACTACACCTCCAATTTTGGTGTCATCTGCAAACTTACTAACTGTACCTCTTATGCTCGCATCCAAATCATTTATGTAAATGACAAAAAGTTAGAGGACCCAGCACCAATCCTTGTGGCACTCCACTGGTCACAGGCCTCCAGTCTGAAAAACAACCCCCCACCACCACTCTCTGTCTTCTACTTTTGAGCCAGTTCTGTATCCAAATAGCTAGTTCTCCCTGTATTCTGTGAGATCTAACCTTGCTCACCAGTCTCCCATGGGGAACCTTGTTGAACGCCTTACTGAAGTCCATATAGATCACCTCTACCATTCTGCCTCATCAATCCTCTTCATTACTTTTTCAAAAAACTCAATCAAGTTTGTAAGACATGATTTCCCACTCATAAAGCCATGTTGACAATCCCTAATTAGTCCTTGCCTTTCCAAATCCATCTACATATTGTCCCTCAGGATTCCCTCCAACAACTTGCCCACCACTGAGTTCAGGCTCACTGGTCAATAGTTCCCTAGCTTGTCCTTACCACCCTTCTTAAACAGTGGCACCACGTTAGCTAACCTCCAGTCTTCCGGCACCTCACCTGTGACTATCGATGATACAAATATCTCAGCAAGAGACCCAGCATTCACTTCTCTAGCTTCCCACAGAGTTCTAGGGTACACCTGATCAGGTCCTGGGGATTTATCCACCTTTACCCATTTCAAGACATCCAGCACTTTCTCCTCTGCAATATGGACATTTTTCAAGATGTCACCATTTATTTCCCGACATTCTATATCTTCCATATCCTTTTCCACAGTTAATACTAATGCAAAATACTTGTTTAGTATCTCCCCCATTTTCTGCAGCTCCACACAAAGGCCACTTTGCTGATCTTTGAGGGGCCCTATTCTCTCCCTAGTTACCTTTTTGCCCTTAATGTATTTGTAAAAACCCTTTGGATTCTCCTTAATTCTATTTGCCAAAGCTATCCCATGTCCCGTTTTTGCCCTCCTGATTTCCCTCTTAAGTATACTCCCTTTATACTCTTCTAAGGATTCACTTAATCTATTCTCTCTATATCTTACATACGCTTCCTTCTTTTTCTTAACCGAACCCTCAATTGCTTCAGATTGATGCAAGGTTTTTTTTTATTAAGTAGTTTATGTGCTAGCATATTCAGTGGTCTCTGCTGTAAAAAAGTGTACCACATACAGTTATTGCTGTCATCACGTGGTTTGTATGTTCAGTTAGTCATTGTTGATTGTTATCTGCTTGATATTTGGACTGTTCTTTGTTGCATTATATTTTGTAAGGCTTAGGCATTCTCATAGTTGTGATTGCACTGGCGTGGTATGAGAATTTTGTTGTTTCAACCATTCGTTAAGTGTGATACGTTGGATGCATGGATGCTCTATGTGCATAATGATTTTTTTTGTAGTTTTTAAGCACTTGTTTATTGTTCCAAACTAACAAGTCTTCTGTGAATATCTTGGAATATCTGGTGTTTTTGTTGATTTTATCTAATTGCATTTTTTTAAATTCAGCTTCTGAGAAATTGAAAACAAACTCAGCTGTGAAAAATGCTTGCTAAAAAGGGCAATGCAAATGTTTTAGAAATTTATCTAATGTTAGAAAATGACTCCTGTCAAAAAACCCTGTTTTGACATATGATTACAAATAAGAATTAAATGTTTAAAAAACTCATATGAATATAAGTTATCAGATGTTCCATTCCTTTTTGTGATTACAATGAAAAATGACACCTGTACAATGCAATGACTCATGTAGTTTGTTACATTAGATATCTTCAGAGTTTCATTCAACTACTTTAGAAAGTCATAGCTATTAAATCAATAATACTTATATTAATATAGAATCCATTCCATTAAAATGTTTCTAAGGACTTTACACAATGAATTACCTTAAAATAAGTATTAACTATTTTTAGTAGATAGTTTAGCAGCCATTCAAACAATATCCCACATACACAATATAAATTATTAAACATGGCTAATCAGACTGTACTGAAGGTACCCTGTATTGGTTGAAATAGTGTGATAAGTCAGGACACAGAATTCTTCAGATATTTTTATGCGATTCTAATCACTTAACTTGGATTTTGATTTAATGTCTTCTCCACAAAGTAAACAACTAACAATGCTCCATCTTTCAACACTATTATGAAATGACAACCATGTTTATAAGCTGTGATCTCAAACTTAAATCCCCAGAGTATTTCAAACTTAACCAAACTAGCATGTCGCACACCTTCTGTCACTCAGGAATGAAGGCAAGTGGGAAAGGATCCTTGATGGTAAAATCTACAAAAACTGTGGAAACAAGCAAGAACTTGCATTTGTACAGTAACTTATCATGTTTCTTAAATGGCCTAAAGCTCTTCACTACCAATAGATTATTTTTGAAGTATTGTCAATTTTGTTCTGTAGGAAATTAATTTTTTGCAGAAGTGGGAACATCATAAATTAGGTTTTCTTAAGCCAGAGGCCAATTTTCCAAATCCAGTATTTCACAGAATGCAGAGGGACCCCAGTAGCTTGGCCAGCATCTGTTCCCCGTATTTAACTACCGTTGAGAAGGTAGTATTGAGTTGCCTTCTTGAACCCACTGCAGTCAGTGTAGTATATGTATACTCAAGGACTGTTAGGGAATGGTTTGAGAATTTTGTCCCAGTGACAGTGATGCAGCTGCAAGTTGTGCTGAAGATCCATGGCCTCACAAAATTAATTTTTAGTTTCAAAAGTAATATTGCACCGAGAGATTAAGAATGATTTTTTTTAAAAATGGTTTGGAAGGATAATTTACTTCAATTATTTGCTAAATTTACAGTGGCTCAGTGGTTAGCACTGCTGCCTCACAGCACCAGAGACCTGGCTCGATTCCCACCATGGGCGACTATCTGTATGGAGTTTGCACATTAACCCCATGTTTGTGTGGGTTCCTCCAGGTGTTCCGGTTTTCTCCCAGAATCCAAAGATTTGCAGGTTAGGTGAATTGGTCATTGTGTTAGGTACCTTAGTCAGGGGTAAATGTGGGATAGGGGAATGGTTCTGGGTGGGTTGCTCTTTGGTGGGTCAGTATGGACTTGTTGGGCTAAATGGCCTGTTTCCACACAAGAAGGTGTTTGGTATGCTTTCCTTTATTGGTCAGAGTATTGAGTACAGGAGTTGGGAGGTCATGTTGCGGCTGTGCAGGACATTGGTTAGGCCACTGTTGGAATATTGCGTGCTATTCTGGTCTCCTTCCTGTCAGAAAGATGTTGTGAAACTTGAAAGGGTTCAGAAAAGATATACAAGGATATTGCCAGGATTGGAGGATTTGAGCTACAGGGAGAGGCTGAACAGGCTGGGGCAGCATCGGAGCTGAGGGGTGACTTTATAGAGGTTTACAAAATTATGAGGGGCATGGATCGGATAAATAGGCAAAGTATTTTCCCTGGGGTCAGGGAGTCCAGAACTAGAGGGCATAGGTTTAGGGTGAGAGGCGAAAGATATAAAAGAGACCTAAGGGGCAACATTTTCACACAGAGGGTGGTACGTATATGGAATGAAGTGACAAAGGAAGTGGTGGAGGCTGGTACATTTGCAACATTTAAGAGGCATTTGGATGGGTATATGAATAGGAAGGGTTTGGAGGGATATGGGCCGGGTGCTGGCAGGTGGGACTAGATTGGGTTGGGATATCTGGTCAGCATGGACAGGTTGGATCGAAGGGTCTGTTTCCATGCTGTACATCTTTGTGACTCTATGACTAATCAATCCTATCCCCTCCTTGTTCCTGGTTATTATAACATTACATTGCAAAAATGTCATATCATACAGTAAAAATGATTGATTAGTATAAAATTAACATTTTAAAGTTAAAAGATTTTTGTTTTGTATCAATGAACATTTGCAGAAGGTAAGAAATTGCTGGTAAATTCATTACTTTCTACCATATTTGAAGGCTATTGTCATCAGGCAGAGAAGAAAGGTTTCAATGCATTGGCTGTCAATTGGATGAAAGTGGTAACTGGAAGAACCTTAAAGGAACGAAAAGCAGAACTGCACGTTATTGGAGACTTCCATGTGTGAGAGGAACCAACAAAGACTCTTCGAATCAAATGTTACAAATGCTACTTCATTTTGTATTTCTGTAAACTTTCTGTTACTCTCAAATGTTTTTTTTCTTTTTTTTAAATGTCCTGATATCTCTTTTACAAAGTAAACTTTGTCATTCATACCATAACCTAAATTCTATTTCTGTTGTAGAAGCAGATGAGTTTATCAGCAGTGGAATATGGGCACAAGCTCCTTCTGGCTATCGCAGTTACTGTTGTAGTGATGATTATTATTGCAGTGGTTTGTCTAATAGAGGTAGGTTTTGCTCCTTACTATTTTGATTTCTTCACTGGGGTTGGAAGGAAAACCTGACTCAGTGGGATTCAGATCAAAGAGTCAGGCATAAAAATCAGTCACCCAATTCATGGCATTTCCAATTTGTAAATTTATTACCCAATCAGTAGCACTGCGATTTCACTGCATGACTTGTGCCTGATTGAAGCAAGATGCTGCACTGGAAGGGAAATCTCAATATATTTACCCTCAATTGATTAGATGTTTCTCCCTGTCTACCCTGAGTTGGTTAGCTTTTCCAGTATTATTATTTGGAGGGTTAACGTTGAGTACTGCGAACTTACTAACTATACCTCTTATGTTCGCATCCAAATCATTTATATAAATGATGAAAGGTAGAGGACCCAGCAACGTTCCTCGTGGCACTCCACTGGTCACAGGCCTCCAGTCTGAAAAACAACCCTCCACCACCACCCTCTGTCTTCTACCTTTGAGCCAGTTCTGTATCCAAATGGCTAGTTCTCCCTGTATTCCGTGAGATCTAACTTTGCTAACCAGTCTCCCATGGGGAACTTTTTCGAACGCCTTACTGAAATCCAGTTACCTCAAATTACAACAGGATCTTGATCAGATGGGCCAATGGGCTGAGAAGTGGCAGGTGGAGTTTAATTCAGATAAATGTGAGGTGCTGCATTTTGGGAAAGCAAATTTTGGCAGGACTTATTCACTTAATGGTGATGTCCTGGGGAGGGTTGCTGAACAAAGAGACCTTAGAGTGCAGGTTCATAGCTCCTTGAAAGTGGAGTCGCAGGTAGATAGAATAGTGAAGAAAGCATTTGGTATGCGTATGCTTTCTTTTATTGGTCAGAGTATTGAGTACAGGGGTTGGCAAGTCATGTTGTGGCTGTACAGGACATTGGTTAGGCCACTGTTGGAATATTGTGTGCTGTTCTGGTCTCCTTCCTATCAGAAAGATGTTTTGAAACTTGAAAGGGTTCAGAAAAGATTTACAAGGATGTTGCCAGGGTTGGAAGATTTGAGCTATAGGGAGACGCTGAACAGGCTAGGGCTATTTTCCCTGGAGTGTCGGAGGCTGAGGGGTGAACTTATATAGGTTTACAAAATTATCAGGGGCATGGATAGGGTAATTAGACAAAGCCTTTTCCCTGGGGTGCGGGAGTCCAGAACTAGAGGGCATAAGTTTAGGGTGAGAGGAGAAAGATATAAAAGAGACCTAAGCGGCAACTTTTTCACACAGAAGGTGGTACGTGTATGGAATGAGCTGCCAGAAGAAGTGGTGGAGGCTGGTACAATTGCAACATTTAAGAGACATTTGGATGGGCATATGAATAGGAAGGTTTGGAGGGATATGGGCCGGGTGATGGCAGGTGGGACTAGATTGGGTTGGGATATCTGGTCGGCCTGGACGGTTTTCATGCCGTACATTTCTATGACTCTATGGCTCTATTTGGCATTGGTAGATTGGATTACTTACAGTGTAGAAACAGGCCCTTCGGCCCAACAAGTCCACACTGACCCGCCGAAGCGCAACCCACCCATACCCCTACATTTACCCCTTACCTAACACTACGGGCAATTTTGCATGGCCAATTCACCTGACCTGCACATCTTTGGACTGTGGGAGGAAACCGGAGCACCCGGAGGAAACCCATGCAGACATGGGGAGAACGTGCAAACTCCACACAGTCAGTCGCCTGAGGCGGGAATTGAACCCGGGTCTCTGGCGCTGTGAGGCAGCAGTACTAACCGCTGTGCCACCATGCCGCCCGTAGATAGTAGCTATCTGTTTAAAGTTAGTTCAAACTGAATAAGCATTGTCTCTAATTTAAACACAGGAACATTTGGCATGTTCATTCATTTTGTGCTTATGTTATAAATAACAATCACCATAACTCCGTCGTCTCAGTTGGAACTTTATGAAAATTTGAGGGGCAAAATAAGCTAAAAGGCATTGATCTTAAAACAAAACTTAAGACAACCTCAACAAGATCACAAACATAGTTTAAGCTTGACAAATGCCCTAAATAGCCCTTCAAACAACTCCCTATAGTACTCAAATTCACTTAACCTAGTAACCTTTTGTTTTTTTTAAATATATTTAATATCCCTACTTTTGTTCCTTGCCTGGCAGATGATTTGAAAAATACATACCTGTTAAAAATAAATCATCCAGGAAAATTACTCAGTCAGGGTTTCCTTATATCTGTACAGTACCTTAATATTCTGTACAAATTGATAGACATCCCCAAAACCTTTTTTTTTCATTCAGACCTTGAATTATACAATATTTCCTCAAATATTAATGGGATCATCCTGGTAGCTCATATTTATAACCACCAAAGCAAGCACTTCCACTTTACAGAGTAATAAATTATGAGATGGAAATGAATTCCTCAGAGGGTATGTGATGAACCCTGCTTTTCAGCTGGAAGTACATGCATAAAGATCATGAGCCAGGATACCTGGCTACTGTGTGTTTTTTTGAATGGGAATGTGAAATTATGAAATACATGCGCATGTGCAATATGCCCAGTACCCTAAAAAGTTTTAATATAATCTCTGTAAACTGATGATAACTAATTTTGCCTTGACAGTCATCATCACAATTTCCTGTGATGTAATTCCACCAGAGCACTGAATAATGAAATTAAACCTATTTTGACAATTCAGAACAAATCTATAATTTGATTTTACATATAGGAGGATAGTAAAACACAAATTTCTAATTTAAGAGGAGCAGAATCACAGAAATCAAAGGTTTGGAGGGCAGTACTGAATTTAGAACTGGGTCAAAAAGCCAAAAGCAAGTTCAGATCCTAAAATTTTTGTGTAATCAAATTAATTTAATATGAACATTTATGAGCTGACACAAAGAAAAGAATGAATATTAAATGTTGTATTGTAAGAATGTAACCTGTTTACTTATGCTATTCAATGATTGTCTATGTGTAATGTCAATTGCATACTATATGGTTAAATCTTAACATCTTCTAAAGTATCTGAGTAAGCCGCTGAAGATAAAACAGAAAGTAGTGAAGAAGCTCAACAGATCTGGCAACATCTTTAGAAACAGTAACAGAATTAACATTTCAAATCGAGGATGACTCTTCTTTGGAACTGAAAGAGGCTAGATGATGGTGGTTTATATGCTAGATAAAATCAAGGGCTGCAGTCTGCTGTAGACTGAGGGAGAGGAAGTGCAAGTGGAATAGATTGTGAGGATGTCCACAGCAAAAGACAAAGGCAGTGACAGTGGTATTAAAAGAGAGATAGATATGCAAAACAGCTGTAAATGTTAGCTGTAAGAAAAGAGAAAATGGGTCTACTCTACGGAGAGCAAAATTAATAAGACATGGCTGTTAAAGGTTGCACTTCCAAGAAAAATGGAGTACAGAGGTCATACTCTGAAGTTGTAAAGATCAATATGGAGTTTAGAGGTTGGAAAGTGCCAAAGTGGAAAATGAGGTGATTTTCCTCCAACTTGCATTGAGTTTAATGGAGCGCTGTAGTAGGCTAAGGACAGAAATGTTAACATGGCAAGTTGCTGCAGCTCTGCACGTCAGGAAAAATGTGGCATCCCCAGTAGGTTGACAAATGAGATAAAACTATAATTTTTAAAGGGGAAAGTTTCTGGATCTGTACTATTTTGTGATCAATGTTTTGCCTAAAGCGGGGCATGATCACTGAAATATATCCTACTGCCCTCACTTCTCATCCTTGATCCCCTCTCCCTGTGATCCCAAACCTATAAATCCCCACATACAGTATTTATCTTTCCCATTAGTAATTCTCCACCTTGACAGTTCAAGGCGCATTGTCCCAGTACTGCCATGGCCTCTGGTATCTTCCGGTGTGTGAAACATGGTCCAGGGACTAATTCCAGCTAAAATCCTAAAAATGGCAAATTAACTGCCTTTCTCACCTTAGGAGGCCTTGGATTTCCCTTCTGGATTTAGTCTGGAAGTGGGAATATTCCACTGTAAGTTGTAAAATGAAGGTTCACCGTGAAATTTTCCTGATAGCAAATATTTAATGTCCCAAAATCAGCTCATTGCAATAGCAGTTGCGGGAGTTGCAGGTGGCATAAGACCATAGGCCCTAAGATATCGGAACTGAAGTAAGCTATTCAGCCCATTGCATCTGCTCTGCCCTTCAATGAGTTCATTGCTGATGTGATTATCCTCAATTCCAGTTTCTAGCCTCTTCCCCATAACCATTGTTCCGATGAAGTATTTTTCTACATCAGCCTTGAGTATACTCAGTTTCTACAGCCTTCTGCAGGAAAGAATTTCACAGATTCATGACAGTAAGAGAGAAAAAATACTTCCTCTGCCTTAAATGGACAACCCCTGTAGCTGAGATTATCTCCTCTGCTCCGAGACTCACCCACAAGAGGAATCTAGAATAAGCCAATATGCTGTGCAGTGCTACATAAAATAGATTGCGCCTTCAGTTTTATCATATGAACATTTCCATGGGCAGCAACTGTACAGGCTGACTCATTTTCCACATTTATGATTTCACTTCGATACAGGGCATTATCATTTGTACTCATACAATTCCTTGAGCACATGTACACAACATGCTGCCTTATGTTTGCAGGAAGGTCTCCAGTTTTATGAAATCACAAGTGTCTACCACATGACATAAAGTCAAGCACACCTGTGCCTAAATTCTGGCACTGAAATAGACATTAACTTTTCAAGTGGAAATAAAGTTGTCACGTTGCATGTTAGACACTGCAAACGTGACTCATGATTCTTATGGGCTGAATTTCAGCAGTAATTGACTACCAAATTTTTTGGAGGGTTTCTGTCTGCAAGGCCATATGATATTTCACACTATATTCCAAATCTGCCTCATTTAGCTATGCACCATGTCCGCATTGCACCCTGCTTGTCATATTCTCCCATTTGCTGCAAGGTGGAAGTATTCGTCACTACCAGAATCGCCTGTGATAACCAGCACCAGATCCTTTTTAAAGCCCAAGCATACTTCAGGTGAGGCACTGGCATCTGGAGCTGCTCTGCATAATTGTTTCATTTGTCTCAGACATGTCAGAAAAAAAACTGGTGCCTCACTTTGTGGACAGGAACCTGAAGGGCACAGTGGATGAGGTGTTTCAACAGAGTGCTGTCCTCTTCCCTAAGGACCAATGTAGGAGACCACAACACCAGGTCTTGCAGCCTGGTATGAGCATGCACAGCGCCTCCAAGATTCTTTAGTCGATGTCAGCACACCAATTACAGCATTGACTTCAGGTTCCAGATGTCGTTGAAACACAGGGGTCTCAGAGGCCCATACAGCCAGAAGGAAAATTAGAGGGAATGCTGGAAACCACCCAGATCAATGCTATTCCCACCATCGAGAGGATTGCCCAGCAATGCAGCACAAGTGTTAATGATCTTCTCTGCAGTGCAAGGGTAGCTCCCATTATCTTCTTGAAGCGCCTATGATGTGTTTGCTGTTAAGCTACTGGCACTTAGTGCATGTGTAAAATTGATGTAGCATGTGCCATACATTAATATGTCCATAACCTTGACTGATCACTGTTGACAGCATGGCAAGCTGCCTGACGTTATGTCAGGGTTAAAAAGCCAGGCAAGCCAGAAATACTGTGAGCCTTTAAGGTCCACCTGACGAGGCAAAGAGAAAAACAGGCAGACACACAGTGAGCATCCAAGCGGGTGCAAAGTGACTGACCACTTAAGAGATCAAGCAGTACCCCAAGAAGTACCGTGGACCAAACCATGAGATGGGTGTTCCTGTCCTTACACACAGTGTCCTAGCAACAAGAATGCAATGGAAGGTGCTGGTGCACTGCAATGTGCAGTTTTGAAGTGCAAAACCACAATGTAAGTGGACCAGAGATGTGCCATGATAATGCAGTGAGGCTGGCACGTGCTTGATGACAATGTCCATGCTTGTGGAATACATGCAATCACTGCCCATTGTCACTGCCTGTGTCTGGAGGTGTTGATGATGTGTGTCCAAGATGGAGGTCAGATGGAGCAACCAGTGAGCTGGAATAACCAACTAACTGTTCTGACTTCCATGTTGGTGTTGTCACTGATTAATTTATCCAGTGAGTGGGAAAATGGGAAATGGTGTAGAAAAGAAGCAAGATTAACTAATAATGAGATGTTTGTGCATGCTGATGCATGGAAGTAGACCCTTGGTACCCATTAGTGAGAATCTCATCTCACTGTTCAGCATATGATTGGAAAATAATTCTGTTTGGTCTCTGTATCAAGAAGCTATTCACGGACCATCTCATGCAATTTTCTCAACTTTCTTGCCAATGCACGTGTCATTTCGTGCCTGGGAATACTCTGTCCTGTATGTCCAATAATGTAATAGTGTAAGGCAAATATGTAAGATTAAAGCTTCACATAGCAAACAGTTGGCTTACTAAAGCCACACTTCCAACTGCCAAGTGGGGTGCCTGCTATTTACTTCAAGGAGAGGTTGTTGACTGTTTTAGACTGCAGAATGCTGTAAGGGACAGAACTTTTACATTTGGAAATTTCTAACGTAGGAATTCTGATTTTTGCAATATTCCATAGTTTACAGCATTCAACAGCTTTGAAGAAGATGAGGTGCAAGATCCACCAGAAGGACCAGTTATTGCAGATAGTAGACTAGTGATTTTATGGATCTACTATTTGCTATGTCTAACTGGTCTACCCCTGCTATCTGCACATGCTTGTTTGCATTTTAATGCATGAATTTCAAAGGAATTAAAAGGAGGAAAATAAAAGGCCAACTTTCAATGCAGATCTGAAATGTTCTGTTTTCATTTGTATAATTAGATTCCATAAAGTGCGGAAACAGGCCCTTCGGCCCAAGAAGTCCACACTGATCCTCCGAAGTGTAACCCAACCAGACCCATTTTCCCCTGACTAATGCACCTAACGCAATGGGCAATTTAGCATGGCCAAATCACCTGATCTGTGCATCTTTTGGAATGTGGGAGGAAACCAGAGCACCCGGAGGAAAGCCCCCGCAAACACAGGGAAAATGTGCAAACTCCAAACAGACAGTAGCCCGAGGCAGGAATTGAACCCAGTTTCCTGGTGCTATGATGTAGCATTGCTAACCACTGTGCCACCATACCTCCCTAAATAGTATGGCCATGTGGATTACTGACTCTTAGTGCTTCATAATTCTGAACCCTCCACTCCCGTTTTACTGCTCAGCAAAGCTGCTTGCTATACCTCTGCTCTGTGTCTTATCTGTGCTCTCTCCTCAAACTCATTAAATGTTTCGATGATGTGTATTCCTTGGCATGTGTTTGATTTCAGTGCGAATATTAAACAAACTGCTTTGAAGTCAATTTGGCTCTTGGAAGGAACCAATTCCTTCATATCACATAGTGATAAATGGTTTCCAACTCTCCAAGGTTGTCTTAGAAAGTGAAAAACTTGTGGGCTGGGAAAATCCCTCGAAAGGGAGTCACGTAATAAAGTAATTCAGAAAATGTCCAACCAGAGTCTGTAACTCTAAGTATTGAATTTTTTGATCGATAGCTTGACCTGATCTATATGATGCAGAATTTCTTAAGTGGTTAATTAATGTTTCCTTAACTGAACATCTGCTGTTTGTCAAGGATATATGATACAAATTTCTGAAATTATCATGTTCACAATAAATTGGCCTCAGAATTCAGGCTCACGTGGCTCCAATTCATGTTGTTCCCCCAGTCACAATGAATGAAATCCCTGAGGACCATTGGTTGCTCCTCCACCCTCATTTACCTAAGAGTCATTGCTAACGTCACAGCTGCATTGTTTTAAATTGTATGTAACTAAATGAGGGGCCATATACTCTCCAGAGCTTGCCACTTCATGAAAAGTAATCCCTAGATTCCAACATAAGGGCTAAAAACAAGTCTGCTCAAAGTTCTTTTATATTTTAGTTTACGGAATCACTGTAGTCCTCCATATTCACAAATATGAAGAACATACAAACATATTTGGCAGTAAAATAATGGGTAGAACCTTGTAAAACTCTAAGTGATGTAGGTCATGGCAAGATTTATAGCAGAATCAGGCAAGAAGTCAGCAAAATGTCGTGCTGAGAAAACACAGCAGGCCAGGCAGCATCCGAGGAGGAGGAGAATCAACATTTTGAGCATAAGCCCTTCTTCAGGAATCTTAATGCCTGAAATGTTGATTCTTCTGCTCCTCGGATGTGCCTGGCCTGCTGTGTTTTTCCAGCACATTTTTCAACTCTGGTACTCCAGCATCTGTAGTCCACACTTTCTCCAAGAAGTCAGCAAAACCTATCAACATTGCTGCGCCTTGCTGCATTTTGTATGGTTTTACCAAGCAATGCTATACAGTGTAGGTTGCCAATTAAGATGTAATTATAGCTTATTAATAGCTCTGAAGAGTATCTGGGTGGGTTACTCTTCAGAGGGTCTTGTTGGACCAAAGGGCCTGTTTCCGCTCTGTAGGATTCTATTCTAATCTATATTAACAGCACAACTTGCTTCATTAATATTCAGCTTTCTACCTTCCCAAATGCATTAAACAAGCTAGACATCAAGAAATTTTGACAGAGCAGGTATCTGGCAACTTGAGCTTTTGGCTGGCTGTGAGGAGCCTCCATGTTGTTCATCACTAAACAGCACCTCAGGGCATAAACCACAGGTACCAGCCACAAGAACCCCTCATACACAGACATTGGTATCTATATTTGTCAACCTCTCATGACTATCGTGGCATCTTTCCAATTGCAGGGCACTCAGGAAATATAGTTGCATTGCAGGGCACACCAGCAGCTAGCATCGGAAGTCTGCTACGAGGACACTTTGTGCACATGGACGCTCACCAGCTCAGTAAATGGACCAGGTTGCATCTCAGGGCTGCTGCCTTGCTCTCTTAGAGCTCATTCTTTTAACACCTACATGCATACTTGCAGCATCCAGGCCTTACCAAGCCATGCCAATTAGCATGATCAGATAACCAGGCAGCTTGTCTTGCTGGTCAGCAGTCTTCAGTTTGGGGGCAAATGTCTTGCTGTTTGGTAGCATGCTACATAAATCCATGTGCTAGCAGTTTAAGCTGCAAACAAGCTGCATTTGCAGCAAGCAAGCAGCATTTTTCAGAGTCTTACGGAAGGTATTTTCAATGAAGATCATGGAGGCAACCTTCAGTTAGGGATTCCCAGTACAGTAGGTCAAAGTCACCTCCGATACCAGTCCAGGTCTTTGGCCCCACTCAGGTGTTTTCGGTCCAGCAGTCCATGCTTCTGCAGTCATGATGGTGGTTTTTAGTCTATAGTAGCCAGTCTAGGGGCCAAGGCTAACACAGCCAGAGAGATGTAGAGGCATTAGTCAGCGGTCTGGGCACTTCCTATTTGAGGCTCTCAACAAAATCACACAAGGGGATGGACCATCCACAAAAAACTAAGAAGAAAGGGAGATGGAGTAACAAAGGGTCATGGCTGCTGCCCTGGGAAGCAGATTCGGAAACTTTATCTTCAGGACTGGGGACTGCAGACTTGGGACTTCAACTGTAAAGAGAGGCAACAGTATCTGAGCAAGGGGAACATATAATAAAACATGACTGGAAATGGTGTCGTGTGGAAGGATGGAAAACAGTGTATGACAACACTTGGCACGTTCTCCTAGTATGCCAAGGACTGGAGGGTATGTGCAGGCCCATGTGGATGGGCTGGATGGGGACTTGGGAGGTGTAAAGCCAGTGAGGTTCACAGGAAGGGCTACCACAAAGGATATCTGGATGTCCAGAGCCTCACCAATACACAGAGGTTAGAATCCACTGGCTGTAAAGCACTTACTGTCACATTCCAGAGTTGTGATGGATATCAAAAGTAAGCAATGAGAAAGAAAATGGATAATTGGCATGACTTTGAGGCAGGGGCTATATGACCCATCAATGTGAGGCTGTTTAAAGGGAAGAAACATTAGACTCAGAACCATGTAATGTTCAGGGCATGGACCTCCGGGGTTCCTTGTCCCTGGCCATCCTAATGCTTTTGTTCCCTGTTTAATAAGTATCTCCCTTGTATAGACATGAGTGACAACCTCATTCACATCAATATCTTTGAAATATAGGCCAAGGGGAAAAAGTAGGGATGTCATAGGATAAGATACAATGGTGTCAGTGAAATATATTGCCTTGTATATGTATTGTTCACCTTGTTTGCACATTCTGCATCACAGACATCAATCTGTGGTACATCCTTTGTGGATATGAAGTTAAGCATCATGCTGGCACAGTTGTGTTCAAGGCTATAGACAGACTCAACAGCACAGACATAAAGGCAAAACAGTTAAACTTTACATGAATGTAAACATTTGTGCAAGTTTGATGCCAACTGTGCCACCAAAGTGCCCTTAATTAATTTCTTTCTCTCCCTCATACTATGTCAGTGCCACTGCTTATCAGGGTGCACAGCAAACTTACAAATATGGCATGGGTGCCAGGGAGCCAGTCTTTCAGCAGATTTCCAGTGAGTGGCAAATTGCTCCAGGAATAGTGCATAGTAAGAAAGGGATAGTATTGCACACGAGGGATGCCATATGGAAAAGTCAGTAATTAAGCATGCTTGGTAACATACCATGAGAAATCTTGTTGGGTCTCATAGTGCGAATTCCTACAAAGATTTTATTGAAACATACATGTGGCCAAAAAAAAATTCAGACCAATATTCACTCAGTAGCTTTCAGGGAACGGTGTTTGAAAAAGGCACTGAAGTGAAGCAATAATGATTGCAGGGCAGACATTAGCCTGAGGGAGAGGGTTCCAATGTTGTAAGGTTTGATTAAGGCTAAGCCAAAGAATCAAGAATAGTTGAGAAGGAGCACTCAATCCAAATCAAGTGGTAGCATATTGTGTGGATTTGACATAGTTAGGAAACAATTTGGGGTGTCAAAGATCTGTTTTTTTAAAACAGGGCAAGTGGAGGACTGAAATGACAGTCTTTCTACAGGCATAGTGATGAACTAGGTCCAAGATTAAAGAACATGCCCTAGCCTTGTAAATGAAGGTAACACAGCAATATTCTTGAACCAATCCCAGTCCCAGTGAAGAAGAGTATAGTTGCTTGGAAGTGGCTAGGAGGAGAAACACAATCAGAAAAGATGGACAGAATAACAAACCAGGATAATTTAATCAAGGTTAAGATCTGGAGAAGAGTAGATTACAAGATAGATGGCCAATCCTTCAAGATTATTCTGTACTCTCTACGAATTGAAGGCCAACAGCAAATAACAGGGGCATTATCCAACTTTCTTGGAAAAATTTCAGTTACTAATTTGGGAAGAAGGATGATTTGGCAGAAAATAATCCCCTAATTGAGTGTTAAAGAACCTGTTTGCTTTCCATTTGGTGTAGGAAGATTGTGAACCATGAAGATGAATGTGATGAGTGACCATTTGCCTGAGCAGTAGCCAGGAATACACTCAGCTAGAGTTGTCAACCCCATTGGCAGACCAGGAATCAAAGGAAATGTACAACACTGGGGACAGATCCAAAATTCAGGACTGGCCAGGAAGAGACGAGTGCAGAATGGGGTGGAATCAACAAATTATTGAACATAATTGGTTAGAATAAGATTTGGTCCCCAAATTTGCAAGAATTAAGACACAACCAGAAGATGAATCATCATTTATTACATGATTGGAAAGCACAAATATAAACAGTTACAGATGTGTGACTTTAAAATATTGGGGAAAAAATTAGTATAATGTAAATCAGATGGAAAACTAAACAGATATATCATGCAAAATGAACAATTGGGTTCATGAAATATATACACAGCCATATTTTACATTTTTGCAGTATTGATGGAGAAAATGACAGAGCAGGAGCAGATATTGCATATTGAGCACAGAGGATGTTATGGCTGCATATAGACATACAAATTAAGATAATTTTCCACGCCCAATATCCCTAGATTAATAGGGATCCACAAAATCTTAGCAGTAAAGTTGGTATCCTTATTGCAACAGAGAGTTCTATACATACAGGATTTCTATTTTTATTCTTCTTCAAAGACATTAACATAATAAAAATCTCTCACTTCAGAAAAAGCTGCATGGAACTGTCAATGTGTAAAACAGATCTAGAAATACAAAAGTCTGGCCTTGTTATTTATTTATTGTAACAGAATATGAATGCTAAGGAATAGAAAAATCCCTCAAATGTTACTGTTTTAAGTTCAGCATCCTTGAAAAAATATAGCTTTCTAACACTTGTTCCATTAAAAAGTTTTAGGATTCAAGTTTCATATCAAACCTACAAATGCTCTTTGCTTAAATGTAAGTTTCTGTGATAACATGCCTATTGAGTTCATCCTGTTTTAAAAAGTCTCAACTCTAACGTGATGGCATTCAAAAGTTGTTATTCATTTTCAATTTTGCAGTTGGAGTTTTTTTTAGATAAAATTCTGTTCTGAAGCCACTTGTTCTTTGTTTTGTTAATTTATGGCAAAATTGTCCTTTTTTTTATTCTTGATAATAGATTTGCTCTCAAAGGTCAGAATCAAAGACACCTAACGCTTCAGGAGAAGCTGGTTGTAAAAAGCCATACAAGAGGTAAATATTCTGTTTACAAATAAGTAGTCAAATGTAATGTTTCTGTCTGGTTTTTGTAACCTCTGTCTTTTTATGTAAGCTCACAAATGTCAACAGTTCTATGTGTATTTTGCACACAGCCCTCTGAAGAAAATGACAGAGCGAATAACTGGGAAGAGTTCAACTAAAGATGCACAGAAGGTAACATCCCAACTGAAAGAAAGGCACTGATTATTTATATTTATATGCATTAATTTCAGTGGAAAGATGATGCATAGGGCATTAATTCCACTGCATCAATATCTTCAATAAAATTTATTTTGAGCAATATACTGCTCTAGAATTTTTTAATCTATTACTCACTGTTACCTAATCAATATGAAAATATTGCACTATTTATCAGGCACCCCTGTTGGATGAGGATATAGAGCTTCCAAAACCACTTTGGCTTCAAGATTTGTATCAGCCTCTGGATTCAGTTCGTAAGAAATCAATGGGTCATGGATCACATTATAAAGATTCCTCAGAAGAAGAGGAAGTATTTAGCAGAGCAAATGTGAGGTAAACTGAGAATTTACAGACGGTGTCAGTTTAATAACAAGTATTAGCAAAAAAACTAATTTAATCCTGCATTTCTTTCTCTGATATTACATTTAGTGCATTCGCTATTAGATATTAGTTATAAAGCTGAAATATAATCAAAAACCTCAAGTAAATCAAACCAAAAAGCAGCATTTGTACAATGTGAGGGGAAAATCTAAATGACAAGTAGGAATTGGCAGGTAAATGAAGATGATTGAATTAAAAAGCATATTGATTTCAGGAGGGAAATTTGAGGAGAGATATTGAGGTAAGTTTTATCCCAGCCACCTTATGCTTGCAAATCTTTGGCCTCTTACAGAAAACACCTAATTTTCATTTCCATCCTTTTTAGTGGAAATGAAGATCAGGCACTTCTGCAATGGGCAACTGATCCATAATGCAGTTTTAAGCCCAGATGTTAAGCTTAAATTCTACCCCATTAGAACTAACACTTTTTGATTCATAGTTATGCTGTGGTCATCACTGGCAAGGCTGGCTTCATTTGCTCCCTATAAGTGCCTTTGAGAAGATGGTTGACAGCTACCACTTTGTTTGACTGTAGTCCATGTGGTGTAAGCACTCCCTATACTGTGATCATAAGCAAGGAGTTCCAGGATTTTAATTCAGCAACAGCAAAGAATGTTATACATTTCCATACAGCTTGACATGGGGAGTAACTTGCAGGGGAAGGGAAACCGGTTGTTTCCCTCATTGCTCAAAGTCACAGAGGTTGTGGATTATCCAGACTGCTTCACACTGCAACACTGGTGGAGGGTGTGAATGTTAAGTTGGTGAATAAGATGGTCTTCAAGCAGGTTACTTTGTCCGAAAGGCATCAAGTTTCTTGACTGTTGCTGCAATTGAACGCATCCACACAAGTATTCCATCACACTTATGATTTATGCCTTGTGAATGGTGGAAGGACCTTGAGAATTTAGGACATATGTTGCTTATTACAGCATAACAGAATGGAGAAAATATGCAATGGAGATATTGTGTGAAGTGGGATGTCTGTACAGGTGGTGATAAAGTCATTTACCACAAGGGCATGAAGGGTTTATAAAAAAGTCAAGGACTTCAGTAAATGATGGAATACATAGAGCCGATAAAATTGTGAGAGTGGGTTGACATGACAATGAGTGGTCTTTTTATAAATTATAAGATGGACTAAGTGATGCTAGCAAGATAAACACTGAAGAAGTTGAGACAAGAGATAATGAAGGCACAGGTTAATGGTCTCAGAAGTGATGGGACTAATGAACCAATGGAGGAGTCATGCAAAGCAAAGACAGAGAGGAGAAAGGAAATGGATCTTTGAATGAGAAGAACACCAGAACAGCATGTCTTAAGAATATTATATCAACAGTGTCATGTAGAGATGCTATAGGAGTGGAAAGTATAAATATAATTTCAATGCACTGAAGAGGAAGTGAAGTTCTGACGTTAGGACTAAGAATATTTGTTGAAGTACTGCAGAAAGAATTATACTCTGGAGCTAACATCCATTGATCCTCAAGTTCATCATCCCTCCTCTAATTAGCTAATTAGCTGTTGAATGTAGCACTTTCAGTTCAGAAGATAGGCTCATTGCTATTACATTCAAGTTGGACCTGCTCTAGAGGTGTGTCATAACATCTCTGAATAGATTGCTTAGAAAATATGTATTATTTATCTAGCCAGGATAACTGCCTCCTTGATGCAGGAAATGTGAGTGAGTTTTTATAAGGATCAGTCCCCAGATTGGAATTAAACTCAGTTGTGTCTGAGCTAACAGGCTTAAGAATGGAAAATGATTCTTGTGATGCACAGACATGCCTGGCATTAGCTGTCAGCCTTCAAAAACAGCTGAGTATAGCAAAAATTTCAGATTTATATAGTCAGTCTCACAGCAAAGTATGTTTCACTATGAAGTGTTGGAGCAGTGCCTCCGTAGGATTGTTTATTTTCACAACTTTAGTTTATATTTCTCACCTTTAGTTATCTGGTCGGCATGGACAGGTTGGACCAAAGGGTCTGTTTCCATGCTGCATATCTCTGTGACTCTGTGACAACTCAGCCTGTTGAAGATTGCTGAGCATTACAAACCCTGCACCTTTCCTGTTCATCATTGACTTTTCTGAAGGGGACCTTGTTTAAAGTGTGGCTGAAAATGTGTTGCTGGTCAAAGCACAGCAGGTCAGGCAGCATCCAAGGAACAGGAAATTCGACGTTTCGGGCCAGAGCCCTTCATCAGGAATTTACATATTTAAGGGCTGCCACCTGTTTTAAGATAGTCATGATGTGGAGGAGCCAGTGTTGGACTGGGGTGGACAAATTTAAAAGTCACACAACACTAGGTTATAGTCCAATAGGTTTATTTGGAAGCACTAGCTTTTGAAGTGCTGCTCCTTCATCAAGTAGCTGTGGAGCAAGATCATAAGACACAGAATTTACAGCAAAAGATTACAGTGTCATGCAACTGAAATGATATATTGAACAAACCTAGATTGCTTTTAAGTTGTTCATCTTTTGGAGTAGGTTGCAGGTTTCAGTTCATAAATATGCAATATGTAAGTTCTCAAGAATGTGACTTAAAAGAAGTTCTAGGATTTAGTTGAATGACACTGTAATCTTTTGCTATTAATTCTATGCCTTATGATCCTGCTCCACAGCCACCTGATGAAGGAGCAGCACTCTGAAAGCTAGTACTTCCAAATAAACCTGTTGGACTATAACCTGGTGTTGTGCGATTTTTAAATCTGTTTTAAGAATCTACCAGGAACACCAAAAAAAGGATCCACATATTTGACAGTGAGATCAGGTCCTGCGCAGATTGGATTCAGGGTCTACTACTGCAAAATTGATATCTCTTGTGCCAGTCTTCGAGAACAACACATATCCATATTTATTTGCAGGTTTATGAGCTCCCTTTCTATACTGACAGCAAATAAATAGATTGGACAAATCAAAATCATTAAAAGTTATCAACAAACAAGGCAGATGAATAGGTAATTTTACAAGTGTTGAGCCAGTTTATGTTTGAAGGGTGTATTAGTCAGGAAAGTGAAGGTAAGTTAGTCAGTAAAATTGTTGGAATTAAATAATATTATAAGTACTGTACACCTTTGCAAAGTTAGTCCTGAAATCTTATTTGTTGCATAAAAATGCTCTTCAGTTTGAGAATTACTATAAGTAATTCTACTTAATGTTGTGGTTCTGTTCGCCGAGCTGGGAATTTGTGTGGTAGACGTTTCGTCCCCTCTCTAGGTGACATCCTCAGCACTTGGGAGCCTCCTGTGAAGCGCTTCTGTGACATTTCCTCCGACATTTATCGTGATTTGTATCTGCCGCTTCCGGTTGTCAGTTCCGGCTGTCCGCTGCAGTGGCCGGTATATTGGGTCCAGGTCGATGTGCTTATTGATTGAATCTGTGATGAGTGCCATGCCTCTAAGAATTCCTTGGCTGTTCTCTGTTTGGCTTGTCCTATAATAGTAGTGTTGTCCCAGTCGAACTCATGTTGCTTGTCAAGCAACAAGAGTTCGACTGGACAACACTACCATTTAGGACAAGCCAAACAGAGAACAACCAGGGAATTTCTAGAGGCATGGCACTCATCACAGATTCAATCAATAAGCACATCGACCTGGACCCAATATACCGGCCACTGCAGCGGACAGCCGGAACTGACAACCGGAAGCGGCAGATACAAATCACGATAAATGCCGGAGGAAATGTCACAGAAGCGCTTCACAGGAGGCTCCCAAGCGCTGAGGATGTCACCTAGACAGGGTACGAAACATCTACAACACAAATTCCCAGCTCAGTGAACAGAATCACAACAACGAGCACCCGAGCTACAAATCTTCTCCAAAACTTTGAATTCTACTTAATAGCCAGTCAAGATAGAAACTGTTGCAAACACCTTGGGTATAGTCAGATTAGCCTACGATGATTCATTTTTTGGAAAAACTCAACAGGTCTGGCAGCATCTGTGGAGAGATGTTAGAGTTAATGTTTCTGGTCACTTACCTTTCTTCAGAACTGATGATAGATAAGAAAAAGTTGCTTTTATGCAGAAAAATATGGATGGAAGGAGAGGGTAAGGAATAAACAACAGGTGTATATAGAGCCCAGAAAGAGAGAAGAGAAGTTGGACAGACAAAGGAGTGGATAGCAGTCAGCCTAGCAGAATGAATGGCTGCTAATGGGGACTATTAGTGACTAACAATGGATTGTGTGCAATAGCAGGTCATGTATGGGGAAGCCTGAGACAGAAATGTTGGCCTGATTAGTGTGTTGAAGTGGCAGGCAATGGGAAGCTCAGGGATGTTCTGCAAAGTGGTCACCCAGTTTTCTCTCCATTCACCCAGTGTAGAGGAGACCACATTGTGACCAGTAACTACAGTAGACTAGACTGAGTGAAGTGCAGATAAACTGCGGCTTCATCTGGAAGGTGTGTTTGGGTTCTTGAATATTGCAATAAATAACACATGTCCTAACTCCTGGATCCTGCTAACATCTGAAGGCCTCAAACTTGGTCGATGAAGAAATACAGCAAATGTAATTTAAATGGATTTTCAGAAAGCCTTGTAAGATGACACAAAGGAAGGTACTGAAGAAGAGTATGAGGGAGAGGTAAAAAGTTAGAGTAAGATAAAGAGAAAGTACTGATAAAGAGAAAGAAAACACAAAGTCGGTAATGTCAGTTTCATATAGTGTTTAGAAGAAGGATCGTATGTCAAGAACAAGTCCACGTAGTCCATCCTGCCCATCCTGATCTTTTGAGAGTGCTATCCAATTAATACCACTAATCAATTAGTCTCTTGCAGTATCTCGTTGGGTTCTGTGATGTGACTGCTTGTGTTCATTGTATCTGAGAATTAATGTTTTTCAATATAGGATAGAGATAGTGGTGTCCATATTTGCAGGTAACACTGAAATAGGAGGCGTTGTAAGTAATTTGAGAGCCAAAGAAGTTTCAGGAGAACAGTAAAAACATGGCAGAAAGGTTAACAAGGACAGCTAAAAATTAGTATCAGAAAACGTGAGGTGGCACATTTTGCTTTAAAAAAGGTAATTGTATTTAGAAAGGTGAAGGCCAGGTCAAGTGAGAGAGGAGACAGATTTGGAGGCTCAAGATCACAAGACATAAAAGTAGCACCTCAATTGGGTCAGGCTATAAATGGCTCAAGGGTATAAAATTCAAGATACAATGATAAACCCAAATAACACCATAGGTAATCCACTGCTGGGATACAATGTTGGACTCCACAGTACAGCCACACTACAGATTCACTGGGATGCTGTGCAAAGAACAATTGAGTCTGAGACATTTACCATTCAAACAGTCAGATTAGATAGAAACAGACTGCTTCCAGTAATTGAAAGATGTAGAATTGATGTAAGATTAAATATAAGAGATTTAGGACTGACACAAAGAACAAAGAAAATTTACAGCCCAGGAACAGGCCCTTTGGCCCTCCAAGCCTGAGCCAATCCAAATCCACTGTCTAAACCTAACATCCAGTTCCTAAGCATCCATATTCCTCTGCTCCCCTACTCATGCATCTGTCCAGATGTACCTTAAATGAATCTATCGTGCCTGCCTCTACTACCTCTGCTGGCTACACGTGTAAAGTATTGCTACCATCCTCTGCGTACAGTATTTTTCACCTCTCACCTTGAACACACAACCTCTCGTTCTTGAATCCCTCACCCTGGGAAAAAGCTTATCTCTATCCACCTTGTCTATTCCCTTCATGATTTTGTAGACCTCAGTCAGGGTTCCCCCCTCAATCTCCTTTTTTCCAATGAAAATAATCTTAACCCAATCAACATCTCTTTATAGCTAGTACCTTCCATACCGGGCAACATCCTCGTAAAACTTCTCTGCACCCTCTTCAAACGTCCACATCCTTTTGATGATGTGGCGACCACAACTGTACACAGTTTTCTAAATGCGGCTGAACCAATGTCTTGTACAATTTTAACATGACCTGCCAGCTCTTATATTCAATACTCCATCCAATGAAGGCAAGCTTACCTTCTTGACTTCTTGACCACTCAATCCATCTTCAGGGTGCAATGAACTTGAACTCCCAGATCTCTCTACTCATCAACTTTACCCAAGACTCATCCATTTACAGTATAGTTGGCTCTAGAATTAGACTTCCAAAAATGTATCACTTCACATTTGCCTGGATTGAACTCCATTTGCCATTTCTCCACCCAACTCTCCTGTCTATCTATATTATTCTGTATTCTTTGACAGTCCCCTATGCTTTCTGCTACTCCACCAATCTTTGTATCACCTGGAGCAACTTTATTTTACACAGAAGGGTGTGAAGATATGAAATGGAATGGCCTGCAAGAGTTATCATGAAACAAAAATAATATCGGCATTTTTAGAAAAGTTTTGATGGCAGGCTGAAACAAATGGGAATTAACACAAAGTAAGCCATAATGAACAGATATGAATAGGGCGATTGCCCAAGTGGAGGAATCATGAGGATTGGTTCAGTTAGAAATAATGCTGCCTCTAAACTGTGTAGCTGCACAGCAAGCTGGAAGCGCAGGCTGGTCATTTAAAGTTACTGTTTAAAGTGATATGCACAAATACAAAGAATGTAAAGGGACCATGCATTTAAACAAAAAGGCTGTGTACAACAAAAACAATGAAGCGGTTGTTGCCTGAAAATTCGGTTTCCTGCTATAACAGTGTAATTCTATAAAGGTCAGAGAGTGTGGTGCTGAAAAAGCACAGCTAGTCAGGCAGCATCTAAGGAGCAGGAGAATCGACGTTTTGGTCATAAGCCCTTCATCAGGAATAAAGGGATGGCTCAAGGGGGCTGAGAGATAAATGGGAGGTGGGGTGGGGCTGAGGGGAAGATAGCTGGGAATGTGATAGATGAAGGTGGGTGAAATTGATAGGTCAGAGAGGAGGGTGGAGCGGATAGATGGGAAGAAAAGTGGACAGGTAGGACAATTCAAGAGGGCAGTGCCGAGTTGGAAGGTTGGATCAGGACAAGGTGGGGAGAGTGGAAATGAGGAATCTGGAGAAATCCATATTGATCCCATTTTGTTGGAGGGTCCCAAGGCGGAAGATGAGGTGTTCTTCTTTCAGGTGTCAGGTGGCTCAAGTTTGGTGGTGGAGGAGGCCCAGGAAATGCATGTACTTGGTGGAGCCAGAGAAGGAATTAAAGAGTTCAGCTACAGGGAGGTGGAATTGCTTAGTGCGTGTGTCCCAGAGATATTCTCTGAAACATTCCACAAGTTGGCGTCCTTTCTCCCAAATGTGCAGGAGACCGCATCAAGAGCAATGGACACGGTAGATGACATGTGTGGATGTACAGGTAAACTTTTATCGCATGTGAAAGGATCCTTTGAGGCCTCAGACAGAGGTGAGGGGGAAGGTGTGGGTGCAGAGTTAATGTTCCCTACTCGACGCCAAGTTGGTTTGACAGATCTGGCTGTCACTTGGTCAGGGACCAAGGAAGGCAAGGTGACCAGGTAGGTTTATGCCAACGAGGTTGTTCTCATTGGGATGGGACTTTCTCTTCATCCATTTCTGTGAGAATCTTGGACCCAGATCCTTACTCTACACTTGTTTAACAATATCTCACTTTTAACAATTTCAGAATTTGTCTCTTACTCAATAAACTGCCTCTTTGGTAAATACTGATGCAAAATATTTGTTCGCCCTCAAACTAATTTCCGATATTTCTTTCCTCATTCCCAAGTTCTCAATTAATTAAAATGTAAGGCTCAAATTTTCCATTTTACAGCTAAGGGGCAGGCATATTCAGTGGTGACTGACTCACCAGCAGCACCAGTTAGAAAACTCATCTGCTCAAGCTCCAATCAGCTTGTCAGGAGCTAACCAGCAAACTTCCCAGTGAATTGCAGCCCTCAGTGTTGAAGTCCTGCCTTTGAATAAAGATTTGTACACTTTGTGTCTTTCACTGTGTCTCACACCTGAAAAAAAAGGAGATTTATTTCCCCCTCAAAAAAAAGAAAAAAGAAAAAAAGGAAGAAAAAACAAATTGAAGTCCTGCCTTGCAAAAGCTGCTGGCCAGTTAGCCTCAGTCTTTGGAGATTCAATGGTGAGAGGTTAAGTCTTTTTATCTAAGGTTGGACATCACTGACAGAGGGACGTGAGGGGCACAGTCAGCTTGCAGCAAATGGGTCTATCCAACCCTCAACTAAAAGCCATCTAATTGATGGGATTCAAGAGTGATAAATCCCCAGGGCCTGATCACCTACATCTTTGAAATAAAGTTGCCCTAGAAATAATGGATGCATTGGTGATTACTTTGCAAGGTTGTACAGATCCTGGAACAGTTCTACGCATTGGAGGGTAGTGAATGTAACACTTCTATTGAAAAAGGGAGACAGAGAGAAGACCGAGATTTATAGACCAGTCAGCCTGACAGTAGTAAGGATCATGCTTGAGTCCATTATAAAAGATTTAAGAGCTGAGCATTTGGAAAACAGTACGATTGGACAGAATCAGAATAGAATTACGAAAGGAAAATAGATTTATGGAAGGGAAATTACATTTGTTAACTCTACTGGAATTCTTCGAGGATGTAATTTGCAGAGTTAAAGAGGGGCAACCAGTGGATGTAGTTTATTTGAACTTTCAGAAGGCAATCAACAAAGGCCACAATGGGAGTACTGCACATTGAGCTGGATAGAGAATTAGTTACAAGATAGGAAACAAAGATTTGTGTAAAGATTTGTAATTCGGGTACTGGTTGTCGTGGTTGTGGGTATATTTGCCGAGCTGGGAAGTTGATTTGCAGATGTTTTGTCCTCTGTCTAGATGACATCTTCAGTGTTTTGGAGCCACCTGTGAAGCACTGCTGTACTGTGTTTTATGGAATTTATTTGGTTCCATTCCTGTTGCTTCCGGATGCCAGTTCCAGTTGCTTGTTGTAGTGACCAGTATATTGGGTGTAGGTCTATGTGTTTGTTGATGGAGTCCGTGGCTGAGTGCCATGCCTCTAGAAATTCTCTGGCTGTCCTATGTTTAGCTTGTCCTATGATGGTTGTGATGTCCCAGGTGAATTTGGTGTCCTTGTCGTCATGTATGTATAGCTACTAGGAACAGCTGGTCGTGGCATTTATTGTTAGCTGGTATTCATGGATTTGGATTGCTAATTGGATGCCTGTTTACCTTATTTAGTGTTTCATTCAAGCTTTGCATGGAATTCTGTAAATTACGTCAGTCTTGCACATAATGGTATTGTGTCTTTTGTCCTGGTGAATTGTTGTCTGCGCATGGCTGTAGATTTATGGGCTGTCATGAATCCCAATGGTCAGAGAGATCTGGCTGGTAGTTATAGAATCATAGAAACGTACAGCACGGAAACAGACCCTTCCGTCCAACTCATCCATGTCAACCAGGTATCCTAACCTAAGTTACTCCCATTTGCCAGCACTTGGCCCATATCCCTCCAAACCCTTCCTATTCATACAACCATCCAGACACCTTTTAAATGCTGTAATTGTATCAGCCTTCACCACCTCCTCTGGCAGCTCATTCCATACACGTACAACCCTTTGCATGAAAAGGTTGCTCTTTAGGTCCCTTTTATATCTTTCCCCTCTCACCCTGAACCACTGCCCTATAGTTCTGGACTCTCCCACTCCAAGGAAAAGACCTTGTCTATTTATCCTATCCATACGCCTCATGGATTTATAAACCTCTACAAGGTCACCCTTCAGCCTCCAAGGCTCCAGGGAAAACAGCCTAGCCTATTCGGCCTCTCCCTGTAGCTCAAATCTTCCAACCCTGGCAACATCCTTGTAAATCGTTTCTGAACCCTTTCACGTTTCACAACATCCTTCCAATAGAAACGAGACCAGAATTGCATCCAATATTCCAAAAGCGGCCTAACCAACATCCTGTACAGCCACAACATGACCTCCCAACTCCTGTACTCAATACTCTGACGAATAAAGGAAAGCATACCAAATGTCTTCTTCACTATCCTATCTACCTGTAACTCTACTTTCAAGGATCTATGAACCTGCACTCCAAGTCTCTTCATTCAGCTACACTCCCTACGACCTTACCATTAAGTGTGTAAGTCCTGTTCTGATTTGCTTTTTCAAAATGCAGCACCTCACATTTATCTAAATTAAACTCCATTTGCCACTCCTCAGCCCATTGGTCCATCTGTTGAATATCCTTAATCAGTCCTTGCCTTTCCAAATACATGTAAATTCTGTCCTTCAGGTTTCCTTGCAGCTACTTGCCCACCACTGACGTCAGTCTCACTGGTCTATAGTTCCCTGGCTTTTTCTTATCATCTTTCTTAAATAGTGACATCACATTCACCAACCTCCAGTCTTCCGGCACCTCACCTGTGACTATCGATGATACAAATATCTCAGCGAGGGGCACAGCAGTGAGACCATTGCTTCGTCCTTGTCTATGTTCTTGATGTTGTCTAGGAATTCCTGTGATGATTGTATAGAGTGCTTGAATCCACTAAAAGATGTTTTAGTTTTTGTTGCCGTTCGTTTGCTAGCTTATGAGATGCCATTCCCAGGAGTGCCACACGGGTTTAAGTGGCATGTCTGGTTTATGTACTTTGGGTTGACTGTAAAATCTTGGGGTGTTGATGCTTTCTGGTTTCGTCCTTTGTAGGTCAATCCTGGTTATTAGCCTGTTTTTTTTTAAAGTTCCATGGTGTGTTGTTTATTCTGTTGGTTACTATGGTGTGGGATCACACTCCCTCTGTAGGTTGGTGTTGCTTTCTGCAAGTACTTTCTCTGCTTTCCGAGTATATTCAGTATTGTCCATGATAACTGTCATTCTGCTGTTGTGCGCTGGTACTATGATTGTGTTCTTGTTATTTTTATGTGTTTTTAGGGATTCTCCCTCTTTTGTGTTGAGGTCCATTTGTCTTTTCTTTGTTAATAGGGGTACAATAGTTTGTCTGACTGTTTGCTTTGTTTTTTTGGTTAGTCTGTTATTTCTGAGCATACATTCTAGTGCAGCTAGGAAATCTGTTGTTTTTGCATTTGTGGTTGTAGTTGAGTTCCTTGGCTAGAACAGCTTTTTTCTGTGCCTGTAAGCTGTCAGATAGGCTTCTAACCCAGGTATCTGCCATGTTAACTTTTTCTGCTGTTGGTTAGCTTAGTCATTTTGTCTTGTAGTGCTGTTCTCTTTATGTACGTGGTTCTGTTCTATCCTACGGTGATGGCCTGTTCAATCCTGATTGGTTAATTTTGAAATTAATAATTTTTGGCGTGCAATTTCTTGTCTGTTCCTGTGTAGTCTGTTGTGTATGCCGGTAATCGTAACCTGGATCATCCTGAGACTGTTTTTCTGGCTTGTGGGTTGTTGATTGGTGGTCTGTATCTGACACAGGGTGGTAGTATTGGATTCCTTCAGTATCCATGTCAGAATCGGAGTTGTTCATAGGTAGCACTTAGATGGTTGGCACAGGATTCCCATTTCCTTGCTTGTCTTAACATCTCTCGCCTGTAGGTGTTCAAGATTTGTGTAAAGAACGAATTACAAAAGTGTACAAGAAAGCCATAAACGCCGACCAGGTCCTGAATTACAACAGCTCAGACAACAACGCACCAGGACAAAAGACCCTTTACCTATCACGTGCAAAACTAACATAATTTACAGAATGCTATGCAAAGACTGCACAAACACTTAATAGGGTAAACAGGCATCCAATTAGCAATCCAAATCAATGAATACCAACTAGCTACTAAATGCCATGACCAGCTGTCCTCATAGCCATACACACAGATGACAAGGACCACAAATTCGCCTGGGATATCACAACGATCATAGGACAAGCTAAGCATAGGACAGCCAGAGAACTTCTAGAAGCATGGCACTCATGCATAGACTCCATCAACAAGCACATGGACCTAGACCCAATATACCGGCCACTACAACGAACAACCTTAACCAGCAATGGGAAGCAGCAGGAACAGAACCAAATAAATTCCAGAAGACACAGTGCAGCAACACTTCACAGGATGCTCACAAAGCATTGAAGGTGTCACCTAGACAAGGAATGAAACATCTGCAAATCAGCTTCCCAGCTTGAGAAACATACCCACAACCAGGAAACAAAGAATCGGAATAAACTGATGGTTTTCAGAATGCTAGGCCCCATGAGGGTACTATATGTAACATCTCCAAATTTGCAGATGACACAAAGCTGGCTGGCAGAGTGAGCTGTGAGGAGGATGCAAAGATGCTTCAGTGTGATTTGGACAAGCTAAGTGAGCAGGAAAATACATGGAAGATGAAGTATAATTTGAATAAATGTGAAATTATCCACTTTCGTGCAAAAACAGGAAGGTGGGTTATTATCTGCTTAACTGTAAATTGAGAGAAGGCAATTTTTGCAAAGATGTGCAGGTTAGATGGGTTGGCCATGCTCAATTGCCCTGTAGTGTCTAGATATGTGTAGACTAGAGGGATTAGTTGTGATTAATGCTGGATTGCAGGGATAGGATGGTGGGGGAGTGCATCTGGGTCGGATGCTCTTCGGAGGGTCTGTGCAGATTGATTGGCCAAATGCCCTATATCAGCACTGTAGAGATTATGTTTATATGAAAATGCAACCAGACCTCGTATACCAGTCTCTAAATGTAAGCATGCAGTTGCAGCAGGCTGTGAAAGAGTCAAATAGTAATGATTCGAGTATAGGAGCAGGGATATTTTCCTGCAATTATACAGGCTTTAGTGAAACCATGTCTGAAGTAATGTTTGGGTCTCTTTATGTGAGGAAGGTTATTCTTGCTAGAGATGGAATGCATCAAATATTTGTCAAACTGATTCCTGGGATGGCATGACTGATGTATGAGGAAAGTTTGAATTAGTTAAGATTATATTTGCTGGAGCTCGGAAGAATGAGGGCGGATTTCAGAAGCCTATAAAATTTTAACAGGACAAGACAGGATAAATATAGGCAAGATGATCCAGATGATTGGGGAGCACAGAAACAGTTTAAGAATATGGGGTAAACCATTTAGGATTGAGATGAGGAGAAATTGCTTCGCCCAGAAAGTACTGAGCCTGTGGTACTTGCTACTGCAGAAAACAGTTGAGACCAAAACATTGCATGGTTTCAGGAGGGGTTGGATATGGCACTTGGAGCTAAAGGGTTCAAACAATATGGGGGAAAAGAGGGAACTGGTCAATGAGTTGGATGATCAGCCATGATCGTAATGAATGGCAGAATAGGCTCAAAGAGCTGAATCACCTGCAATAGACAATAGGTGCAGGAGTAGGCCATTCTGCCCTTCGCGCCTGCACCACCATTCAATATGATCATGGCTGATTATCCTTAATCAGTATCCTGTTCCTGCCTTATCTCCATAACCCTTGATTCCACAATCCTTGAGAGCTCTATCCAACTCTTTCTTAAATGAATCCAGAGACTGGGCCTCCACTGCCCTCTGGGGCAGAGCATTCCACACAGCCACCACTCTCTGGGTGAAGAAATTTCTCCTCATCTCTGTCCTAAATGGTCTACCCCTTATTTTTAAGCTGTGTCCTCTGGTTCGGCACTCACCCATCAGCGGAAACATGTTTCCTACCTCCAGAGTGTCCATTCCTTTAATAATCTTATACGTCTCAATCAGATCCCTTCTCAGTCTTCTAAACTCAAGGGTATACAAGCCCAGTCGCTTCAGTCACTTCAGCGTAAGGTAGTCCCACCATTCCAGGAATTGACCTCGTGAACCTACGCTGCACTCCCTCAATAGCCAGAATGTCTTTCCTCAAATTTGGAGACCAGAACTGGACACAGTACTCCAAGTGTGGTCTCACCAGGGCCCTGTACAGCTGCAGAAGAACCTCTTTGCTTCTATACTCAATCCTTCTTCGCTACCTGCTGTACCTGCATGTTACCTTCATTGACTGGTGTACAAGAATACCCAGATCTCTTTGAACTGCCCCTTTACCTAAATTGATTCCATTTAGGTAGTTATCTGCCTTCCTGTTCTTGCCACCAAAGTGGACAACCATACACTTATCCACACTAAACTGCATCTGCCATGCATCTGACCACTCACCTAATCTGTCCAGGTCACCCTGTAATCTCCTAACATCCTCCTCACATTTCACCCTGCCACCCAGCTTAGTATCATCAGTAAATTTGCTAATTTATTATTAATACCATCTTCTATATCATTAACATATATTGTAAAAAGCTGCGGTCCCAGCACTGATCCCTGCAGTACCCCACTGGTCACTGCCTGCCATTCTGAAATGGAGCCGTTTATCACTACTCTACGCCAGGTCTTATTTTCTGTTTGTGTGTTTGTAAACCGTTATAGGTCATTCACTGAACCCCATTTATAGTACATTTTTTCAGTTGTGGGAACCAAGCTTGAGAAACAATGTCTGTGTGTGTGTGTGTGTGTGTGTGTGTTCAGAAAATTTGCATATGTGTGAGATGACAAATGTGTGTTTGAGAACAAGAGACAGTCTGTGTGTAAACATTGTGTGAGACAATGTTTATATCTGTGGGTGTGTTTGGGGGCTGGGGCTGGGGTCAGGAATAACATGATAGCACAATATCTGTATGAAGGACATCTGTTATGTGGAGAAATTGTAGCAACTGGACTTCTTCATTAGCCAAAAATAATGGAGTTGTTCAGAATCATGAGCAGTTTCGATAGAGTTATTGCAAAACAGTTATTTTGCGTGGCATAGGAGACAGTAACCAGATGACACATTTCTAAGGTAATTGGCAAAATAACGAGGGGGGATTTTGGTGGCATAGCAAATAATTATAATATGGACTGCATCTCCTGAATAGGTGATCAAAATAGATTTGATACCTTTCAAAAAAAGAATTTGATAAATAGTTGGAAGATAAAAAATGTTCAGAACTTTGAGAGATACTGGAGAACAGGATTCATTTGTTCATTCTTTCACAGAAATAGCAAAGACACAATGGACCTATTGACCTCCTCATGCTTTATCATTCTATATTTCTGTCTATTTAAAGCTGAAGAAAAGAATAATCTATATTTACGTTCTTTCATCAGTTTGCTCCAAATCTCTATTTTTCCACAGCATCCTGAAACTTGAAGTGTTTTGTTTTAGCAGCATATATTTATTGATTAATTCTGTACGTAATACATGAATAAATCAACCATTGTTCACGTGCAAGTAAAACAAATTCAGCATTCATCCTAAAATTGTTTCAATTCTAGCATTAAACAAATGGAGTCTTTTTGCTCTCGTACCATTGATCCACCGAAGGAACTAGGAAAGCGTTGACTTTATATGTTGGCATTACTGGATCTCATGGTAATACAATAATTCCTAGATTCCATTTTGGAACTTGGAATTGAGCTCCCTTTGCTCATAAACCTGCTCCTTTGGACCAATTAACATTATAATGGGTTTGTAACTTCTCAAAACACTTTGAAAAGCAATCTTTTAACTCTGGATTAGTTATTGCTGTCAAATAGACAAACAAATCAAGTGATTAATAACAAGGCAATCTGGCTTTAGTAGTCTTGGCCAAAAGAGCAATAGCAAGAGTGCAGAAAGAAGAACGCTATTCCCAAGTAGTTTTGTAGAATTTTACACTCCCCTGAGAAAGCAGATTTGTCTCGGTTTAATGACTTATTCAAAAGTGCAGACTTCCTTGATTCATGCCATAGCCAACAAGCTTGTGTGTGAGATTTACTTCACAGCCATTAAGCTTGGTGTGTGAGATCCAAGCTTGGTGGGTTACATCATCTGGTCCACAGTGAAGTTTGAACCTACAATGCCTAGAAACAAGTCTTAGCTAAGAACCAACTGGACAAGAGAAAAAGGAAACTTAATAGATAAGTGAGACTAAAAAAGTAACTATTTTCTATTACACTCATATTTACTAGGACATCATATTAAAGTGCTTTTGTTGGGAGAGAAGACATTTCTTTAACTGGCAGTTTTCTTTCTTGTAGTGGACGCTCTGATGCCAGGAATCCATAAGGACCCCTAAGAAAAGTCAACACATTCGCTTCACAAGGAGCATCCCGCAAGGAGCCAAATACTTTGTTTGAGAAGAATTCTTTTTTAGTAAAATAATGTGCTTACTCTTATCAATTAATAGTTTTGTAATACAAATATAATTTGTACTTTATATGCAAAAATTGAAACTGTCATTGTGATGTAACCACCTGCATAAATGACTATTGTGTATCACTGGTGAATAATATTTCTTACAGTTTCAACTTCAGAAAATAAAAAGCATAAAGTATGAAATATAAAAATACTACTGTTTGCCAATAGACAGTAGAAAGAACAAGCCATGCCCCAGCAGCGTTCACTTTATACAGCCACAGCTAAACTTTGTCTATTATAACCAAGGCAGTATATTTCTTGAAAAGCTCTCAAATACTACTTTCACCATTATTTAATAATTTGTGTAAAAATATGTGTAAATACTGACTGCCGGTAAATGTTGCAGTGGAGTGGTAAACTGCTGACCTGAAAGATTGTGTTGCAGTGTACCACATCAAAAAGTTGAAGCTACTGCAGAGGTCACACCTAACAAATGTCACGCTTTGCTATGTATAGCTCATTCTGTGGTCATTGTATGTTTTGATATATCTTTGAGCTAAATTTGTTTCATAAATTGAACATTCTCATTCATTTTGTGAAGGCATTAACCTGTCTATCCCACCAGTCATATATTCTGGTCTATTGTACACAAATATCATTAATGAAGACTATTACTCAATGTCATCAATTAGGCATGCCTAAAGGTAAAATAATTTCTTCTTACAATATGACACTATAAGCAGTTATGTGTATTATTTCAATTGAAGAGTACAATAAATATGTGCACAGGGTGGTACAAATGACAGTGTAGAAGTTGGCGATTTTCTTAGTTTGTTTCTAAATGGCCCTGGAAATCTACGGAACTGTGTTAATACCAAATTACCACAATGTGAAGTGGAAATCATTGACTAGGAAGATTACCTGATTAGACTCTCACTAACAGGTTCCTATGCTACTCTGGCCATTCATCAGGAAAAGGGTGCAGGAAACATTGTGCTGAATAGCCATGACTCCAGCAATTGACACTAGCAACACATTAAATTATTCTTAAAGGCTAATTTCCACTCCATTTTCAAGTGGACTGATTCTACTCCCTCCCATGCCATTATTACCAAGGGGTTGAGGTCAAAGCCAAGACTTGGCCCCTGAATGTGTTCACATTTACAAATCTTGAATGCTGATAGAACAACATTGGCGGCACGGTGACACAGTGGTTAGCACTGCTACCTCACAGTGCCTGAGACCCGGGTTCAGTTCCCGACTCAGGCGACTGACTGTGTGAGGTTTGCATGATCTCCCCGTGTCTGCGTGGGTTTCCTCCGGGTGCTCCGGTTTCTTCCCACAGTCACAAAGATGTGCGGGTCAGGTGAATTGGCCTTGCTAACTTGCTCGTAGTGTTAGGTAAGGGGTAAATGTAGGGGTATGGGTGGGTTGCGCTTCGGCGCGTTGGTGTGGACTTGTTGGGCCGAAGGGCCTGTTTCCACACTGTAAGTAATCTAATCTAATCTAATCTAAATCTGAACAAGATATTTGATGGAAGTGAGGAAAATCCTAACAAAGAAAAGCCTTCCTCATGAAACTATCCCATTTCTCTATACTCTCAGGTAATTTTGATCTGGCATGCAGTATTAGACCCTGCAGATTTTCATGGCTTGTATTGTATTAATACTGTTTGCAAGAATGTTAAACTTTGAAAGCTAGTACATGTTAGTACAAAGTTTAAATTAAAATGGCAGAGGGATGGGAACTTATACAGAGTGAGAGAGAAGAGAGAGAAACACGTATAAAAACAAAGGAGAATGGGAAATAAGAAACTTGATAGGCAGTGAATTCAAGGGCAAGAATCAAATAGGGTCACAGAGCAAAGTAATGTGAACAGGACAAAGAATGTTAAAACTTAAGTCATTCTATCTATGAAAGTCCTTGTGTTTTAATGCACGTTGCAGTTACAATAAATTAAATGGATGAATTAGTTGGGTAAATAGATATAAACTTATGTTGGTGTTACAGAGATGGGGGATGGGAACTGGACATCCAGGGTATTCAGCTTTTAGAAAGGGCAGACAAAAATCAAAAGGATGAGAGGTAGCATTGGTGGTTTTAGAGGACACTAACATAATAGTGAGGAAGAATATTAGCATCAATGAAATGGAATCTGCATTGGTAAAGTTCAGAAACACTAAGGGACAGAAAGTGATAATGGGGATTGTAAATAAACCCCAAACTTACTGGAAATGTTGGGGGAAGGCATTAAACAGGAGGTTAGAGAGGCAAGCAATAAAGGTCTCGCTGTCAGAATGGGTGACTTTAATCTGCATATAGATTTTCACAAATCAAATCAGTTACAATATTTTAAAAGAGAATTCCTGGATTTGTGTTGGACAGTTTTCTAAATCAATACATAGAGGAATCAACTAGCGAATAGGCTATCCAGGACTGGGTATTATATAATCAGAAACAAATAATTTGGCAATCTAGTTGTGCAAGGTCCCTTAAGGAGGAGTGACAGTAATATGATGGAATTCTTCATTAAGGTGGAAAGTGACTGAGTTGATTCTGAGTCTTAAGGAAGCTACAGTAGTACGAAGTGCATGCTGGATATGATAAATTGTGGCCTGTCACTTAATGGCTTGATGGTGGACAGGCAATGGCAAGCATTAAAAGAGCACATGGAGGAATTGCAATAATTTTTCAGTGTCTAGCACCGGAAAGGTGACCCAACCTTTGCTCACAAGGAAAATTAAGGATACTATTACATTCAAGGAAGGGATAAATGAAATGGCAAAGAAAAACAAACCTGAAGATTGGTAGCAGTTTAGATTTTAATAAAGGAGGAAAGAGGGATGGATTTAAACAGGGAAAATAGAGTGTGAAAGTAAGCCTATGGGATCATACAAACTGATAATAGTTATGTGAAAAGAAACAGATTTCTAAAGACAAACATAGGTCCCATCAGTCAGAAACATGGAAAGTTAGAACGAGAAACAAAGAGAGGGCAGACCAATTAAATACATATCTTCGTTCAGTCTTCAGAAAGGGCAAAATAACACTCCAAAAATGTCAGGAAATGTAGGATCTAGTGAGAGGGAAAAACTGAATGAATTCAGGACTGGCCGTGAAATGATATTGGGAAAATGGATTGGATTAAATGCCAATAAATCCACAGTGCCCTATAATCTACAGTCCAGACAATTTAAGGAAGTGACCCTAGAAATAGTGGATGCATGGTTTGTCATCTTTCAAGATTCTAGACTCTGGAACAGCTATCAGTTCAAAAATAGCTAATGTAACCCTTGTATTTAAAAAACAAGGGAAAGACAAAAAAAAAAGGAATTATAGACTGGTTTGCCTGAGGTCAGTAATGGGGAAGTGCTAAAGTACGTTATTGACAAAAAAAGCAGAGCATATGGAAAACACCGACAAGATCTGATGCGGTGAACATGAATCTATGAAAGGTAAATTATGCTTGCCAAAGCCCCTGGAATTTTTTGAGGATGCAAGTAGTAGAGTTGATAAAAGGGTAGCCAGTGGATATAGTTTAATGAATTTTCAGAAGGTTTTCACCAAGGTTGCACGTTAGAGATTAGCAGGCAAAATTAAAGGACATAGAATTGTGGATAGTGTACTGACATGAATAGTGAACTGGTTGGCAGACAAGAAAGAGTAGGAATAAACAAATCATTTTTGAGTGGCAGGCAGTGACTTGTGGGGCACCACAAGGATCAGTGCTGCGACCCCAACTATTCACAGTTTCTATTTTTGATTTAAATGAGGGAACTAAATGTAATATTTTCAAATTTGCAAGCAACATAAAGTTTGTGTGGGAGAGTGAACTTTGAGGAGAATGCAGAGATGCTTCTTTGTGATTTGAACAAACTGAGTGAATGGGAAAGTGCATGGAAGATGAAGTGTGATGCAGATAAATGTGAGATTATTCACTTTCGGAACAAAACAGGAAAGCAGATTAGCTGAATATCTCTAAATTGAGAGAGAGCAATGTGTAAAGAGGCCTGGGTGTCCTCGTACACCAGTCACTGAAGGTAGCAGATTGTGAAGGTGGCAAATGGTATTTTGTCCTTCATAATGAGAGAATTTGAGTACAAGAGTAGAGTCTTAATGAGAGCACACATGGAGTGTTGTATGTAGTTTTAGATTGTTATCTGAGGAAGGATGTCCTGAATATGTTGGGAGTGTAATGAAGGTTTACCAGACTGATTCCTGGGATATCAGGGCTGATGTATGAAGAGAGACTGGATTGGTTAGGACTATGTTCATTGGAGTTTAAAAGAATGAAAAGAATCTCACAGAAACAAATAAAATTCTAACAGGACTGGATAGGGTAAATGCAGGAAGGATGTTCCTGATGACCAGGGACATCCAGAATCAGGTTTCACAGTTTAAGGTTACAGATCATTTATGACTGAGTTGAGAAATTTCTTCACACAGTGTGGTGAGCCTGTGGAATTCTCTGCTGTAGAAAGTGGTCAAAGTCATGGAGAACGTTAAATGTTTTCAGGAAGGAGTTAGTTATAGTTCGTAGGGCTGATGAGATTAAAGGGTACAGAGGGCACTGGAAATGGCATTGAGCTAGATGAAAAACCATGATCACATTGAATAGCTCAAAGCACTGAATGATCTGCTCCTGCTCCCATTTTTGATGTTTTGTTGCAACAGTACTCAAGGAGCCCAACACTATCCTTAGCTAAACAGTCCATTTGATCAGCACCTCTTCCAATGGCTCAGATTTTCAACCTTTCCAGCACCAACGCAATATAACTGAAATGTGTACCATCGAGTCATAGATTTGTACATCATGGAAAAAGACTCTTCAGTCCAACTCATCCATGCCGACCAGATTGCCTAAATGAATCTAGTCCCATTTGCCATCACTTGGCCCCTATCCCTCTAAACCCTTCCTATTCATATACCCATCCAGATGCCTTTTAAATGTTGTACTTGTACCAGTCTCCACCACTTCCTCTAGAGACAAAGAACTACAGAAGCTGGAATCCAAGGTAGACAAACAGGTGGCTGGGAGAACACAGCAAGCCAGGCAGCATCAGGAGGTGGAGTAATGGACGTTTCAGATGTAACCCTTCTTCAGGGACAAACGTGTCCACTAATGCTTGTCCACCATTTCCTCTGGCAGCTCATTCCATATTCACACCACCCTCTGTGTGAAAATGTTTCCCCCATCTAGCAGCTGCAGTTTAATTTGGATAAATATGAGGTGTTACAAGCAAACCAGGACAGGATATATACAGCTAATGGTAGGGCCTTGGAGAGTGTTGGACAAGGAGAGTCAGGGGTGCATGTGCATAATTCCTTGAAAATGGAAGCACAAGGTGGTGAAGAAGGCATTTGGCAAAATGGTATTTTGGCTTTATAACAAGAGGATTTGAGGACTGGCACAGGGTATTTGTGAGACCATATTTGGAGTGTTGTGTACACTTTTGGTTCCCTTATCTGAGGAAGGATGTTCTGGATATATTACCTGTATTTGTCAGTGCATTGAGTATAGGAATTGGGATGTCATGGTGCAGCTGTACGTGATATTAGTGAGGCCGCCTTTGGAATACTGTGTACAATTCTGATCGCCCTTCCACAGGAAGGATGTTGTTAAACTTAAGAGGGTGCAGAAAAGATTAACAAGGATGTTGCCAGGACTAGATGGTTTGAACTATAGGAAGAGGCTGAATAGGCTGGTGTTTTTTTTCCTGAAATGTCAGAGACTGAGGGATGACATTATAGAGGTTTATACAAACATGATGGGCATGGATAGGGTAAATAGCCAAGGTCTTTTTCCTCAGGTGAGGGAGTCCAAAACAAGAGGACATAGTTTTAAGATGAGGGAGAAAAGATTTTAAAAGGACCTGACGGGTAACTTTTTCTTGCACATGGTGGTGCGTGTATCGAATGTGCTGCCAAAAGAAGTGGTGGAGGCAGGTGCAATTGCAACATTTAAGAGGCACCTATAAATATGAAGGATTTAGAGGGATATTAATCAAATGCTGGCAAATGGATTGGAATGTCTGGTTGGATTGAAGGGGCTGTTTCCATACGCTATGACGCTATGATCTACAAGAAAGCACATTAGAGACTCACCGATGTTGTTTCAACAGCATCTCCTAAAGCTGTAACCTGCAACATTTTGAGTGGCAACAGCAACAACTACAGGAGAATGTCATCAACTCAAAACTCTCCTGTAATTCACTCACAAATCAGCACAGACATCACTGTTTCATAGTCATCACTGCATTAAATTCCTCGAACAAATTACTTAATAGAACTTTTTAACCATTTCCACCACATGGGTATGAATAATTCTAGAAGATCCTCCATTCAAGGGATACCCAAATGCTGGTGATGCCAGATATAGGTTCCAATAATGTTTCTTTTCTTTAAAAAGCTGTGGAGATGCTTGGTAACACAGCTAATGATTTATGTGTGAGCTATTGAGAAATCCTTATAGTACCTGAATAGGTTAACTTTAGAAATTTAGGGTTCAAAACCCACCTTCCCTATAAATATATATTTCATGGTTAATTTAATAAATTACAGTTAATGTAGTTATTTTAATGGAGAAGAGAAATGTTTGATAAAATGTGGTTGGTAGTGGAAGCAGGAGGGGAAGAGAGCCTGTTGAATTCAATTACTGCACTGGACTCCTAATCCATGTAGGAGGAGAGCGTGAGGACTGCAGATGCTGGAGATCAGAGCTGAAAATGTGTTGCTGGAAAAGCGCAAAAGGTCAGGCAGCATCCAAAGAGCAGGAGGATTAATGTTTCGGGCATAAGCCCTTCTTCAGGAGAAGGGCTTATGCCCAAAACGTCGATTCTCCTGCTCTTCGGATGCTGCCTGACCTGCTGCGCTTTTCCAGCAACACATTTTCAGTCCTAATCCATGTAGTCCAACAGACTCCACTTTCCTCTCTGAAGTCTGAAACTGCCCTGACTCTGGGTTAAGATTTTTGCATCCACCAGCAGGGGGAGTTGCTTATCTGCTTGCTAGGCTGTTCGTTTCTGCATTCATTGACTCAGATATTGGCATAAGACCAGTGTAAATGGGTATGGGCCATTGTATTACAGTAAATCCCTTGTACAGTCTTTAAAATAAAGCTGTTCAGCTGGGAATGGCTGAACACCAACTAATTTCGAAAGGAGCTTTGCTTGGCCCTTTATGTTTATATTCAAATAATTTGACTGCTTAATTTAGCAATTTCTTAATATACTTTCAGAGAAGAATGACAACTGAAACACTCCTATGTCCAGACAGTAAAACAAGGCCCCCCCGGAGACAAACCACAAAATTTCCACCCACATACCAGGAAAGTAACTCATCACCGGGATGCTGTGACAATCAGAGAGGGTAAAACACTAAAATAATTCATCTGTACTGAGGTGACAAGATGACACACTGGAATTTCTTTTTATTCTTTTCCCATTCTCCACAGATGCTGACATACTTTTAAAGTACTTTCAGCATTTTTGTTTTATTTCAGATTTCCAGGGTGCATATTATTTAAGTGTTATACTCATGTGAAATCCCTTTGCCAATGCCCTTTAGGGTGTTGTGACCTGTGTAGTGAATCTGTTATGAACCTAGCACTTGTAGATGCCAACAACCACGGTACATTCCAAGACACCCGCAAGAGTCAAGTCACACAAATATCTTGCACATAACCCTTAAAGGGCCATCAACAATTTTAACATTTAACTCCATTCTTCAGCTATCTCTCCAAAGCCTCAAGTCACCAATTGTCAAGTCTTGCAGCAGGGCAAGCTGGCAAGGCATTGCAGTCCACTGGAGGCCAATACCTGTGTCTTTAAACCCCGCAACCCTTTACTGCGATATCTCACTCACTTCTTGCTGGGGAAAATTGTTTGTTCAGCAGCATACGGTAAGCTGCAAGTAAATGGTTGATTCACGAAATGCAACCCATTTTCACACTGACAATACTTGAAGGCCCACAAGGAGCCAGCATTCTACTTTATTTATCTGCCTTGTTAATTCAAAGTGTACAAAGTTCATCAACTCCGATCCAGATAGCTGCCGTCATGGCCATCTTCGTCCCATAACTCTTCCACACTGCAATGCCAGTAGGATATTAAATGATGGCAAGCTGAAGAAAACAGGACTGGACAGGGTAAACACAGGAAGGATATTTCTGATGACAAGGGAGTTCAGAACCATTGGTCATTTTGGACTAGGTTGAGGAGAAATTGTTTCACCCAGTCTGCAGTAAGCCTATGGAATTCTCTGCTACAGAAGTGCCTGAGGCCAGAACATTGATTGTTTCAAGAATGAGATTGATATAGTTCTTGGGGTGAAAGGAATCAAAGAATGTGGAGAAAAAGCAGGAGCAAAGTGCTAAATAGGATGAGCAGACATGATTGTATTGAATGGCAGATTAGGTTCGAAGAACTGAATGGTCTAATTCTCTTCCTATTTCTCTATGCTCTTTGTTATGGACTGGGCTAGACCCTCAAAATATTTCATGAAGGTAGCCTAGACTCTAACTTTTTCTTGTTTTAAAGGCAGATGTGAAGTGGATATTTCAGGGTGATGCAGCTGGTGAAACCACTCAGTTTTAAGCAAACTGAATTTATTCAAACACTACAGCCTCAGCAACATGGTGACTCAGTGGTTAGCACTGTTGCCTCACAGTGCCAGGGACCCAGGTTTGATTCCATCCTTGGGTGACTGTCTGTATGGAGCTTGCACATTCTCCCTGTGTCTGCGTGGGTTTTCTCTGGTACTCTGGTTTCCTCCCACAATCCAAAGATTTGCAGGTTAGGTGAATTGACTGTGCAAAATTGCCCATGGTGTTCAGGGATGTGTAGGTTAGGTGCATTAGTTAGGGGTAAATGTAAAGTAATAGGGTTGGGGAATGGGTCTGAGTAGGTTACTCTTTAGAGAGTCGGTGTGGACTTGTTGGGCCAATTGAGCTGATTCCACACTGTAGGGATTCTATGGTTCTACAGTTGAAACATGAACAGAAGAAAACAGAATTTATAACAACTTCACTATTTGAAAACTCAACCGACTTGATACCACAACTTAACTACGGAGCTGTTTCAATTCCCACAACATTCCATAAACACAACCTTGTCAAAATGTAAATTCAAACTCAAGTTCTTACAGGCAAGAGAGATTTCAGAGAGAAAAGACAGTCAAGAATCATCTGCTGAAGTATGGAACTGCAGCAGCTACTCTGCTACAACTAAAATTAAACTAGAAAAACACTTGAACTGGGAGAACTGGCTACTCCCATGCCATTGCTAAACGAGGCTCTTTCTGAGACATTTCAGCACCTCTGCCTTTATGACTTCTGTTTTTGAAAAACCCCAAGGACAAAATAACCTTGTTAAAGTGATGGCATTTTATACAAGTCCTTCACTGAATCAACTAGGAGCTGCCTTCTTCAAGTTGTAATGTGTCTTTGATGAGGCACCTCAGTGAGGCAACACATGTTCTGCTTGATGAAGTTGTTGTATTGAGTAGGCTATTCCACTGCAGTGTAACCTGAACTGTCTATCAATGTCACATTAAGACCTATGAGAGGATTCATCAGCAGAGCACAGGTCAAATCTTTGGGATCAAATGGGAGCACTGACAGAACACTGTAAGTCTCTTCCATGAAGTAATGTCTGCCAGTGTCAAAGACATCCTCCTGAAGAACCATCTCTGATGGATGGGCTATTATTTCCAGATATGTAAAATCCATCTTCTCCGGCAGGTTCTCTTCTCCTAGCTCTCAGTCGGCCAATGACCAAAGAGTGGCCAAAGGAAGAAGTATAATCAGATATTCTCCAGGTTGCCTGACAGCACAGAGGCATTTATGTAACTGACTAAGAAGAGAAAGCTGCCAAGTGCTCAGCATGGCACTTCCTGAACCATCAAGGCACAAACCATTTCAATGCTCAGCAATGTGACGACAATGTGGAATGTGGTGGCTGAGGAAAGAGAAGGAATACAATTTGAGACTTCAAAATCCATTTTCCCAAACAAACAGCACTCTCCCACTGTTGAAAGACTTATAGATCCAAGATTTGGTTCATCATTCATCAGGAGACTGCCAATAATGAGCAGAGTTTAGGAAAATCTGAAGTTCACAAAAGGTGGAGAAAGGAGGACCAACAAGAAGCTCAACAGAATTGTTAATTTTAAAAGAATGATGGTTTCAGCCGCAGTTGCGTGAGAGGGGATTAGAGGCCCATAATATTGCAAAAGTGAGAATAGTTAATTTTGGTAATTATAGAATGCATAGTTTAAAATTCAGTTCAAGATTTGAAAGAAAAACCCTGAGATTATCATCTGATTACGATAGTGAGGAAGGGTTAAAAATGCAATGGGAAGGAAATAATATTTGTAATGGGAAACAAACCATTTTTTGTGATGTTGAACTGGAGAAGTTTGCAACTCAACTGCATGCTAATGGTAGTTAATGCATGCTAATGGTAGCCAAGCTCTTCCCAGTAGCACAGAGTGTGGGAGCATTGGTTGGGGTTTTTAGGTGGGGGGAGGTGGTCAGTGTGCTGATCGGTGAGGTTATTAAAGAAATAGTGGGTTAGAGGTGAAACTACCTGTCATCCATATATAAGCAGAAACTTACTCTGTGCAGGCTCAGAAATCATTGTGTTATGTACCAAAGCTAATTCTAGAGACTTTCAGACAAGTAGAAATGAAAGGGCAGCCATACAGGTGTGGATGTCAGGGGAGAGTCTACTGGTGAAGGACAGCATATTTAATAGGTCGATTGACAGTGAAAGTCTTTCTCCTAGGATGATGACGTCAGCTTGTACGAGGGGGTATAACTACAAATTGAGGGGTGATAGCTCTAAGACAGACATCAGAGGGAGGTTCTTTACGCAGAGAGTGGTATGGGTATGAATACCCTACCTGCTAATATAGTCAACTCAGCCACATTAGGGAGATTTAAACAATCCTTAGATAAGCACATGGATGATGGGATAATGTAGGGGGACGAGCTGAGAATAGTTCACAGGTCGGGGCAACTTCGAGGATCGAAGGGCCTGTTCTGCGCTGTATTGTTCTATGTTCTATGTTCTATTGAGGTAGACAAGAAAGTGTGATATATGCAAACAGAGGCATGAAATTCCCTCCTGCTGCATGGTTCAATCTTGAGTAGATGTTTATAAAGTGCAGTGGATTTTTAATATGTAAGCTTCTAACTCAGAGGCATGAGTGTTACAAATTTAACAAGTCAATAGTTAAGTGCAAGTGCAACAGTAGTGGACTCACCAACTTTAAGGGCATTTAAATGGACGTTGGATAGGCATATGGACAAAAATGGTATAACATAGGCTAGATAGGCTTCGGATTGGTTTTACAGGACGGCACAACATGGAGTGCTGAAGGGCCTGTACTGCGCTGTAATTTCTACGTTCCATGTTCAATACTAGTTAAATAATTCTGCATGACCCTCTGATTACTAAACAAAAATAAATGGCATAGTGCATTAAAGATGAAACATGATGGCAACATATCACAGAACTGTTTTCATGATTCTTTGAAGTTTCTTGAAATGATTAGGCTAAGTGAGAGAATGCAGTGGTCAGACTAAAATTGTCTGGAATCCTAAAGTATGGGATACCAGTCTTGAATAATAAAGTTATGGAAATCTATTTGCCATGTTCAGAACCTTCCAACTTTACTGCAAGTGTATATCAGCCTGTGTTAGAAAATAAAATACTGTTGGAACTTTGATGCAGAGTTCTTGCACAATCAAATCACTAAAATTAATTTTTTTGAACCTGACTAGAACTAGTTGATTATTTTGAAATACTGGATGAATAAAAGACAGCACATTTTAAATAACCAACTCCAATCCTCACTAAACCAATTGGTTTAACATTGAATTCAGATTTCAGGAATGTGTAGGTGTTGTGAAGCACAAGATACCTGTGTTTTGTATTGTCTGCCTAATATTCATATCGAAGAAATGCTAATAGATAATAATCTGAGACAAATGTGTTGTTTGAAAAACCATGACAAAATCAATAAGCAAGGATTGAGTCCCTTGATGAAGAAACAAAAAGAGTAGTGTGTCTTTTCTGGACATGGACGTTCAAAGTGTATTGAATAAAATATAGTACTGCCCCAATAATGCAGTCACAAAGTGTGTAATGGGTAAAATTAAACAATTGGTTCCAGGCCTCCCTCAACGAATGATGTTGCGAGGGTTTCTCCAAAATCTGAAGTCCTATAAATAAGGAAAGTTCAAAACAGCACTGTTTTGGATCTGAATATCAATGAAGAGTTGATTCACAGTTTCCCCTTGCAAATATTCTGAGCAGTTGGAAAGAAACAAAAATTTAAAGGAGAGTGTAGGTGGGATCGGGCTCAAATTACTAAGTAACAGTTATCTTTGGTTTCAGTTGGAACTTAATTTCAGTACCTCTTGAGACACTTGTGGTGTAGTGGTAGTGTCCCTATCTGTAAGCTACAAAGCCAGGGTTCAAGTCCCACCTGTTCCAGAAGTATGTAATGACATCTCTGAACAGATTGATTAGAAAATATCTTAATTTCAGGGCCCATCTGTTAAGATAAATCTCTGCATGACAGAGTGAGAAATGGCTACTGAAGGAACCTTCTTGAGAAAAGAGGTATTTTCAGTAGTAAAGGCAGCTTTCAAACAGAAACAGCTTATGACCCAACTGCCCATTACACAAAAATCGAAATGTATTGTTTAACGATGCCCAACAGATGGTAAATGAAAGTAAAATTATGTTGTACAGAAGAATATCTGAGATATTTCATCAACATGAGAGAGAGTTAGAATAGAATCAGCAATTGTTTTTCTTAACTAGCATTAGATCAGATTCATATCTATGTGTTGGGACTTGGGCTAAGTCAAACTCTGGGCAGGAGGTCAACTAATGAGAACTTTTCCAAGATACAAGAAGCAAATCTCCTTTCCCCTCTGATGAATCACCTCCACAAGCACTTCTCTGGGTGAAGGTAGAAATGGCTTTCTCCAGACTCTTGTGGTGCACTGTAGTGTCCTACTCCTGGACATTGAGGCTTGGGTTCAAGTCCAACCTGCACTGGAGGTATGTCATCCCATCTCTGAAGAGGTTGATTAGAAAGTATCTATTCCAGAGCGCTAATTCAAAATGAAAAATCTGAGAGCTCCTTATCTCTTCAGACTAAGGCTTGAGCGTATTGTTCAAGATTACTGCTGTGTGAACTTGGGTGCAACATCCCAGATCCAATGGACAGTTACAACAAATATTTGAAAAGTATGCTGAGGAATGTGTGGGGACAGAGATGGTAAGAATTATGGATCCATGTTGTCAAATTTAACATTGCAATCCATTCAATTCCACAGGCCTCCATCAGATTTGCATCCTTTAAGTTTGTCTGAGGGCCTCTGGATATTGGTGGGGACAAATGAGAGGAATCGAACAGGCCTTCATTGTAATACATCCTGGAAATGAGCCAAAGGCTGGAGAGAGCCACTCCTGTCTTCACCAAGAGAATTCCCAGGTAAAGTGATGGAGCTGCTGCAAGTGCTTGTGGAAGCGGTTCGTCAGAGTAAAGGAATTTTGCTTCTCATTCCCATTGTTGGAAACAAATTAATGGTTCAATGGTAGGATTATTCCGAGATGTGGAACAAATCGAACTTCAGGACAGCAAAGTTAAAATGTCTTGGAGAAGACAGAAGGAGAAGATTAAATGCTCTTTGTTAATGTAAAAGAGAGGGAGCGGTGTGGTAATTTGTTAAAGCAACAACTGATCAACAGACAGTTATATTCAAGCCTCGTTTACAAACCTGGGCCTCCAAAGTGGAATAGTTCCCCTCGCTGACTAATCAGTGACACAGCATTGACTCAAGGCAAGTACATTGTTTGAAAGTAACAAGGATGCGGATGCCTCACGAGATGCGAAAACCTTAGAGTTTGACCGTGATAATGGTCTCAGTGCAAACCGCACGGTGAAGCGACAGGAGGCTTGCCAGGAAATCTAGAGCTCGGGCTAATCAAACAATCTCACAGTCAACAATCAAAACCAATGACTTTAGTTGTGGAGATATTCTAACGACTTTAAAAAATGAAACGATGGTCAGGCTTGATAGTTGTTGTCTGACTAAGGTGAACAAACTCACAAGAATCCCTGGGAAACGGCAATCTTGAGTCCACCTTCAACTTTAGTAAAGGCAGATACTGTTACAAGATGCAGCCACAGACAAACCAACCTTTGTACCAGCTGCCCTGTCCCTGCACCAAGTGATGCCATTTGGGCTACAGGGAACCCGCTTCCATTGTGTGTGATGGGTCTGAATTTGAGGCTTCAAACATAACCATACATGATTTGGAGATGCTGGTGTTGGTCTGGGGTGTACAACGTTAAAAATCACACAACACTAGATGATAGTCCAAACGGTTTAATTGGAAGCACAGTAGCTTTCAGAGCGACGCTCCTTCATCAGGAAGGATTATCTCCTGATGAAGGAGCGTCGCTCCGAAAGCTAGTGTGCTTCCAATTAAACCTGTTGGACTACAACCTAGTGTTGTGTGATTTTTAACCACGATATACAGAGAAGAGATAATGATGGAGATTGAGATTACAGACATGACCAGGAGCTTTTGAAAGGTCTGCATTGATAATAGGAACACAATGTTAAGAAACTAAATAGATTAACTAAGAGCAAGGCTGTATATCTTTGAGAATTCATTAGACATTAATAGCTTCTAATAGCAACGACTCCTGTCCTGGAAGTAATAACAGTGAAGGAAATAGTTCTATTGAGGAGAGGTTGGATGGTGAGGAGGGAACTGAGAAACGTGGCCTGGAATGTGACTGTTGTTCACGCTTCATCATTGCTGCACGACAGCCAGAACTGAATAAATCTAATTTGTTTCTGAAGAAAGGTCACTGGACCCGAAACGTTCACTCTGATTTCTCTCCACAGACATGCTGAGTTTTTCCAGCAATTCCTGTTTTTGTTTTAAACGCTATTCTGGGTGTCCAATTGATAACTGGATCCTGGGCCTGCTCCAGCATGTTACAAGAGGTAAACCTTAATCTACTATTCTATACAGCTAAATTATTTAGCTGTTTTTCCCACTGTCCTGGATCCCATTCAGAGGAGCCCCAGATAACTTTATTCTAACCAATGTGAAATTGTGTCAAAATGGCCCAGTATAAGTCTCTCTCCCTTGTTTACAGAAGGCTTGAAGCCTCTCCACCTCCACTCTCCACGTTCCCCATACCACACTCCACCTCCAGCATCCCTACACCCTCCCCCCTTTCCCCCAAAAAAACTTTAGAAAAATTTGATTGAAATGTCCAATATTTAACAAAAGTCAGAAATCAGGAATCTCACAGCATTTTTACTGATTCTTTCAGAGGATGTGGGTATCTTTGGCAAGGCCAGCATTTCTTGCCATTGAACTGAGTGACTTGCACGGACATTTCAGAGAGCAGATATGAGTCTAGTGGATAGATCGAAGTCTACATAGATTTGTTAGGAAGGTGGTAAAAGGTTATCAGTAATTGGTTGAAACGTGGAAATGAGGTCACAATCAGATCAGCAATGATCATATTGAATGGATGAGCAGCCACCAGTGGCTGACTCCTACTAAACCTATTATCCATTAACAAAAAAGAATTAGTGAATCTGAGCTGCTTATAGATATAGTTATTTATAATTAAATTGCATTAATTTATACTTAATCAATTAAATCTCTACCTCGTGCCTTCGCAATATTAGATTCGCTACAGTATGGAAACAGGTTCTTCGGCCCAACAATTCCACACTGACCCTCTGAAGAATAACCCACCCAGACCCATTCCCCTATTAACCTGGAGGTCAAATTGGATTGGCGATATCAACAGAGAAAAAACTATTTGTCGTTCTGTGTTTTGGACTTGTAATTTCATGAAGCTCATTTCTGAATTCTGGCCACTTAAGTATTTTTAAAAAATGGATCTCAGTGAAATCCTACAATACATTCCACCCCAAGTGAACAGTACAATATAATACAGTGCCAGTACAAAACTTTTATTAATATGTTTTGCAATATTTGACCAGCCTAGATTTAGAACAAATTACCACTAGATGGCAATAAATTACAATTTAGCTGTCTGGCAGTTTCAGAATCAATTCACATGCAAAGCTTCACTCACGGCTACAGAATGGACCTTTAAAACATAACCAATAAATTGCTCTTACATGAACTCCCTCCATGTGTAAATCTGTTTATAAAAGAGAAATCAACTATCAGAGCCTTGCACCTGCCACAATTTTACCCATTCACTTAACCTATCTACATCCCTCTGCATGTTCTTTGTCTCCAATAAAACACATTCCCAAGTCAGCAAAGATGTGTGACCATCCATACACAGCTGTTGAGAAGTTAAGAAGAGTTATGTTTGGAAAGTAACACCAACTATCAGAACAGATGACATGGCGATCACAATTTACCCCTAACTAATGCACCTAACACTATGGGCAATTTCTCATGGCCAATTCACCTGACCTTGGATTGTGGGAAGAAATCAAAGCACCTGAAGGAAACCCACACAGACACGGGGAGGTTGTGCCTCCTCCACACAGTCACCCAAGGCAGGAATCAAACCCAGGTCCCTGCTGCTGTATGGTAGAGTGCGAACCACTGAGCTACCATGCCATCCATAAGGATTGAATCTATATTCCCAGAGGAGTAGAATGGGCCTACTAGCTTAATAGGTCAGAGATACTGTGATCACCATGTCATCTGTTCTGATAGTTGGTGTTACTTTCCAAACATAACTCTGCTTAACTTCTCAACAGCTGTGTATGGATGGTCACACATTTTTGCTGACTTGGGAATGTGTTTTATTGGAGACATACAAAGAACATGCAGAGGGATGTAGATAGGTTAAGTGAATGGGTAAAATTGTGGCAGGTGCAATATAATGTGGGAAAATAATGAGGTTCTGCATTTAGAGCTGAATATTATCTACAAGGGAAATGACTACAGAAAGTTGGGTATTGGGTCCTGCTGCATGAACCACAAAAAGCTAGCATCCAAGTCCAACAGATAATAATGAAGGAAAAGAAAATGTTGTCCTTTACTTCAAAGGGGATGGAGTACAAAAGTGGGGTGGTTTTGCAAAAACTATATAGGACAATGACCAGACCACAGATGGTGACTAGTTGTGGACAGTTGAGTCCCTTTAACCAAGGCAAGATATATTGGTATTAGAAGCAGTCAAAAGAAAATTCACTAAATTGATCCAGTATGGAAGGGTTTTTTTATTTTAATGAGGAGAGGTTGAGTACATTGGGTTTGTAATGAGAATGAGAAGAGACCTTATTGAAATGGATCAACGAACTTGAAGGGTAGACCTGAAGATGTTTCCCCTTGCGAGAGAGTCTACAACACAGTGCATAATCTTAGAGTAAAGCGTAGCGGGTTTATGTGAGAGGTGAGGAGGATTTCTTTCTCTCAAAACAGTGTGGATCCGTGAAATTCTTTACCAAAAAGGACTATCGAGGTTGCATCGATAAGTACACTCAGGGCTGAGATAAAGGTTTTTAATCAGTAAGAAAATCAAATGCAATGGGGGAAAGGAAGGAAACTGGAGTTGAGCCCTTTCAGATCAGCGATGACCACATAGAATGGCGGAGCAGGCTTGATGGGCTGGATGGCCGACTTCTGCTCTAAGCCTCAGCGTCTGATGGACATGTCCCAACAGAACTGCGATGGGAAGGCACAATTCTCCCGTTTTTATTATCTCCACTCACTCTCTCCTGGGACAAACGCACTGTTCACAAACACGTTCCATTATTTACTCTGAGGGCGGAAAGGAAATGGTATTATTTACTTTCACTCAAGGTTTGTGCGAAGATTTGTAGCTCGGGTGCTCGTTGTTGTGGTTCTGTTCGCGGAGCTGGGAGGTTTTGTTGCAAATGTTTAGTCCCCTGGCTAGGCGACATCATCAGTGCTTTGGAGCCTCCTGCGAAGCGCTTCTTTGATGTTTCTTAATTCGACTGGGAAAACACTACTATCATAGGGCAAGCCAGACAGAACAGCCAGGGAATTCCTAGAGGCATGGCATTCATCCACAAACTCCATCAACAAACACATCGACCTGGACCCCATGTACCAACCACTACAGCACAGCTGAAACTGATACCCTGAAGCGGCAAGGACAGACCACTATAAATACCGGAAGAAACATCAAAGAAGCGCTTTCCAGGAGGCTCCAGAGCACTGATGATGTCGCCTAGCCAGGGGACGAAACGTTTGCAACAAAAACTTCCAGCTCGGCGAACAGAACCACAACAACTTACTTTCACTTTCAGAGAAATTGACACAACAATCACTTTCACAATGAAACTGACAGAAATATCTGCAGTGGGGTGGGGGGTGGGGTGTGCGTTGACCCTACACTTGGCTCAGAGAAAAGAACATCATTGGGCTAGGTGTCTGTGAATATTAAGTGGTCTTAAAATTAACTTCTTTCCCGTTATGTTCCACCAGTGAATCTCCCCGGGAAATGAGAGCCTCCCTCCAGTGAGGGAGCGGATTGTGACCCAGGTGAATGTGAGCGGAGACAGGGAGCAGCAGCCGGTGAGCCGGGCCTGGGAGCCGGGCTCCCTGTCATCTCCAACCCGGGATGTGGGAACGGGACAAGCGCGATGTCAACACACCGGGACACGGGGGATTCCCGCAGTCGGGGGTCTCTATAATCCGGATGAGGACATCCAGCCCCCAATACACAGCCTGACTCCCCCTGCCCCAAGTACAGAGCCTCCCTCTACACCAGCTCAGTGCCCGATGATCTGAACACACTCAACATTCCGCTGCAAACCGAGCGCTGCTTGCGATTTTCCAGCCGGGATTTTCCAGCCGCTGCTTCCGGACTCTCCAGCTTTTCGATTCCTTACCTCAGAAAGAAACCGCACCAACCCTTGATCTCCCCGCAGCTCCTGCAAAATCCCTGGAAGCGGTTTTCACTTTTCGAATGTAATGTGCCCCATTAAAGCCGCCAGCTTGGCAGTGCCAGTGAGAGCAGCCAGCAGTGCCCAGGCTCACACTCACAGCACTCGGCAACACAGGCGCCCGCTCCCGGATCCCAATCCGCTCCGATTGCACATTGACCGCTTTCTCAGCTTCTACCTCGGTGCTCCCTTCTGGCTCGGTGCAGCATGGCTCTGGGGAGGATTTGGAGATTTTGGACGGTGCTGGTGTTGTTGTCCGGGACCCTGAGTCTGGGCTGTGAGAGGCTGCACTTACAGCAAGTTCTCAACACAGAGACTCTGAGCAAACTGCATGAAATGGACAACAAGACCAATATAAAACCAGATAAGTTATCTAGCAGCAATCTCAGTATTGAACACAATGTGTCTTCATATTCTCTAACTGTAGGCAATAGTGTGGAGTAAAGGAAGGGCTCTCCCTAAGTTCATTCTTGATTTGGAGATGCCGGTGTTGGACTTGGGTGTACAGTTAAAAATCACACAACACCAGGTTATAGTCCAACAGGTTTAATTGGAAGCACACTAGCTTTCGGAGCTCCTTCGTCAGGTGACAATCACCTGATGAAGAAACGTCGCTCCGAAAGCTAGTGTGCTTCCAATTAAACCTGTTGGACTATAACCTGGTGTTGTGTGATTTTTAACTTGAGCTCATTCTTGTGTTGCGATGCTAAGGTCAAATCCCTCTGCTAATTGAAACTAAAACACCCAGAGAATTTCGCCATGTACCCTGCTAAAAGTGTGTGTGAATGAAAGAAAAACCCTGATATCCATTGTTTAAAAAAAATTTTCCTAACTCTGACAGTGAACACTAAACAAAAATTATTAACAAATCCGAGTCCCCTTTTCTTAACTCCTCAATATTTGACCCCAACTCTATAAAGATGCTGCTCCAAAAACACAATTATGCAAAATATGCAAAAATGCAAGCTGAATCTCTCAAACTCCACACAGTCTCTTGTGCTGTCTCCCTTTGGGTCTTCCGAATCCATTACTCCCTTCTGTCCTTCTGATGCTACTGTCTGCTCCGAGTCAACTTTTTATTGCTTTTATTGGAAAATGAACCGATTGCTAGATAGTGCCTTCTGAGACATCTTTGAAAGCAAGATGTTTATTTCTTTGGATGGCAGGGGCTCCGACCAATTTTCAAAATGCCCTCGTACTTTATTCCCCCCAACATCATACCCTCTCATTGGTCCAATGTTGTCAATACAATAAATTCAAACTCAATTGGGTTTTGGTATCCTGGGCATAATTTAAATTAATTGGTTAAATTTAAATTGCTGTCAAAACAGCAACCAAAACTCAGGTATCCAATTAACAGCCAATTGTCTCATGTATCTATTTTGGAACAGCCAGTCTGTTAGCTGTTCTGTATACTAGCAGCTGTTGCTATACTTTAAGTTCAGAAAATCACTTTCTACCTTAAAGTGACCATTCAGTCTTTTGACTTTGTAACACTTGTCCATTAATTCGTGACCATAACCATCCTTTGCCAAGCAGAAAGGATGATATTAAATGGCCTTGTACAACAGAAGGGTTTTATACAGTACCTCAGAAAGTGTAATGGAAGGCTCAGAACCTCAATCATTTGGCACAAATATATGCCTGGGTGACAGCTGAGAATTCTATTCCAGACATTCAGTCTCCATGGCAACGTGGAGCGGATTTGAACTCTCTAACATTTGAATCCAAGGCAGGAAGGACAATTCAATTCTAAAGTTTCAGTTATTGTGCCGATGAGATCCTATAATGCAAATTTCTGAAGGCTTCTTACAGAAGCATACTTAACAATTGATTGTAGGAAAATCAGGAAATATTTGCTAAAAATAAGAAAACATTGGTCATTGAAATGCTAGGATCATATATCACTAAATGAAGACAAAAATTACTCAAAACATAAGTGCCAGTAAGGCATAGAATCCAGATAGTATGGAAGAAGACCATTCAGCCCATTGAGTCCACACTGACCACCTGAAGAGCATCCCATCCAGATCCACCCTAACTCTGTATTTTCCATGGATAATCCTCCTAGCCTGCACATCACTGGACATTATGGGCAATTTAGCATGGCCGATTCACCTAACTCTGAACGTCTTTAGGAGGAAACCCACATAGATATGGGGAGAATGTGGAAATTCATTCACAGACAATGAACCAATGGAGGATATAAAATGGAACAATTAAAGGAAAGGTGACAGTGAATTAGAAATAGAATTATAATTAGGTCTTATTGTCACTTATTCAAGTCCAGGGATGCAGGGGTACAGTGAAAAGTTTACAATGTTGCCATCTCAGATTCAAAGTACAAAATCATAGGTACAAAGTAGAAAAATAAAGAAATAAGTTAAAAGTTTAACAAGTTTTTCCTGCAGGGTGTGGGAGCTCAGGGAGACCTCCATTGTCCCTGATGACTACACCAGTGGGAAATGTACCCTGCTGCAGCTCCTGGGAGACTGTGTAAGGGAGCTGGATGCACCCAGGATCATCCAAGACAATGAGCGCTTCATAAATAAGGGTTTCAGTGAGGTGGTCACACCTAAGGTGCAGTCAGAGAGTAGCTGAGTGACCACCAAGAAAGAGAAAGGAAGTAGGCAGAGAGTGCAGGAAGCCCTGTGGCCATTTCCCTTCAAAAACAAGTGTGCCATTTTGGATACCATTGGGGGGATAACCGTTCAAGGAAAGCAGCAGAAGCCAGGTTTCTGGCACTATGACTAGCTCCGGGGCACAGCAGGAAAAAGGTAAAGGTAAACAGGACCTTAATGATAGGAGACTCGATAGTTAGGGGGACAGTTAGGAGATACTGTGGCTACAAACAGGAATCCAGGATGAAATGTTGCCTCTCTCGTGCCAGGATCCACGATGTCTCAGAGCAGCTGCAGAATGTTCTCAAGGGAGAGGGTGAGCAGCCAGAAGTCACAGAGTCATAGAGTCAAAGAGATGTACAGCATGAAAACAGACCCTTCAGTCCAACTAGTCCATGCCGACCAGATATCCCAATCCAATCTAGTCCCACTTGCCAGCATCCCTCCAAACCCTTCCTATTCATCAACCATCCAGATGCCTTTTAAATGTTGCAACCACTTCCTCTGGCAGCTCATTCCATACATGCACCACCCTCTGTGTGAAAGTGTTGCCCATTAGATCTCTTTTATATCTTTCCCTTCTCACCCTAAACTTATGCCCTCTAGTTCTAGACTCCTCCACCCCAGGGAAAAGACTTTGTCTATTTATCCTATCCATGCCCTTCATGATTTTATAAACCTCTATTAGGTCACCCTTCAGCCTCTGATGCTCCAGGGAAAACAGTCCCAACCTATTCAGCTTCTCCCTACAGCTCAAATCTTCCAACCCTGGCAACATCCTTGTAAATCCTTTCTGAAATCTTTCAAGTTTCACAAACATCCTTCCAATAGAAAGGAGACCAGAATTGCATCCAATATTCCAAAAGTGGCCTAACCAACATCCTAACCAATGTACAGCAGTAACATGACCTCCCAATTCCTATACTAGATGCTCTTACCAATAAAGGAAAGCATACCAAACACCTTCTTCACTATCTTATCTACTTGTGACTCCACTTTCAAGGATTTATGAACCTGCACTCCAAGTTCTCTTTGTTCAGCAACACTGTCTAGGTCCTTACCATTAAGTATATAAGTCCTGCTAAGATTTGCTTTCCCAAAACGCAGCACCTCACTTTATCAGAATTAAACTCCATCTGCCACTCATCACACCACTGGCCCATCTGATCAAGCTCCTATTGTAATCTGAGGTAAACTTCTTCACTGTCCACTACACTTCCAATTTTGGTATCATCTGCAAACCTACTAACAATACCTCCTGTGTTCATATCCAAATCATTTATATAAATGACGAAAAGTAGGGGACCCAGCACCGATCCTTGTGGCACTCCACTGGCCACAAGCATCCAGTCTGAAAAACAACCTTCCGCCACCACTCTCTGTCTTCTATCTTCAAGCCAGTTCTATATACAAATGGCTAGTTCTCCCTGTATTCATGATATCTAACATTGTTAACTAATCTCTCATGGGGAACCTTGTCCAACACCTTTACTGAAGTCCATATAGATCACATCCACTGCTCTGCCCTCATCAATCCTCTTTGTTACTTCTTCAAAAACAAGTTCGTGAGGCATGATTTCTCACACACAAAGCCATGTTGACTATCCCTAATCAGTCCTTGCCTTTGCAAATACATGTAAATCCTGTCCCTCAGGATTCCCTTCAACAACTTGTCCATGACCAATGTCAGGTTCACCGGTCTATAGTTCTTTGGCTTCTCCTTTCCACTTTTCTTAAATAGTGGTACCACGTTAGCAATCTCCAGTTTTCTGGCACCTCATCTGTGACTATTGACGATACAAATATCTCAGCAAGGGGCCCAGCTATCACTTCTCTAGCTTCACACAGAGTTCTAGGGTACACCTGATCAGGACTTAACTCACTGCATGCATTTCATCACTTCTGCCCCCTTCATCATCATTGACGTCACACATTCTGCAACTTCCACCCCTGCAGCTGTCATTGTCACTACCACTTCTGCCCTCACTGATGCCACTCACCTGCACACTGCCAACATGCTCCCCACGCATCCTACTGTCACCATCCTCGCCGCCCAGAACCCGAGGGGAATCACTTCTGCAAATGACTACACCTCCATTCGCCCACAAGACACCACTCCAGTTACAGTCTCCACCCCCACTCCCAGCTACAGCCATATACCAGGTCCTACCTCCCAGCCCTGCCGAGTTTTCACCATCCACCCAGACCTCCCCTCACTGAGGACGAACGATCAGTCCTCAGCAAAGGCTTTACCTTCATCTCCCTCCGTCCACACATCAACGAATTCAAAACGTGTCGTGATGTCGAACACTTCTTCTGTCGCCGCTGCCTCCGAGCCTACCTTTTCCATCAAGGCTCCAGCCCACACTCCAAGGATCCCTTCTCCCTCTTCCAACACATACCATCCACCTGGACACCCCGTGCCAATCTGTTACCTGACCTCAATATCTTTATTTCCAAATGCCACCAAGACATTGACTACCTGAACCTGTCTACCCCCCTCCCCCATTCCAACCTCTCACTCTCACAATGCGTAGCCCTGCACTCCCTCTGCTCCAACCCCACCCTTACCATCAAATCAGCGGACAAAGGGGTGCAGTGGTAATTTGGCACACTGATCACTACACCACTGTAGCCAGACGCCAACTCGAAGACACCTCCTCCCACATTCATTCGGGACACCTCCAAGACATCAATTTCCCCGGCCCCCAATGCCTCATCTTCACCATGGACATCCAGTCCCTCTACACTTCCATCTGCCATGACCAGGGCCTCCAAGCCCTACATTTTTCCTCTCCCGATGTCCCCACCAGTACCCTTCCACTGACACTCTCATTCGTTTGGCTGAACTGGTCCTCACCCTCAATAATTTCTCCTTCAAATCTTCCCACTTCCTCCAGATGAAAGAGGCAGCCATGGCACCTGCATGGGACCCAGCTATGCCTGCCTCTTTGTCGGTTATGTGGAACAGTCCACCTTCCAGAGTTACACCAGCACCATTCCTCACCTTTTCCTCTGTTGCATTGATGACTGCATTGGCGCCACCTTGTGCTCCCACAAGGAGGTTGAACAGTTCATCAACTTTACCAACACATTCCACCCCAACCTTAAATTCACCCGGACCATCTCTGACACCTCCCTCCCCTTCCTGGACCTCTCCATCTTCATGAACAATGACCAAATCAACACTGACATTTTTTACAAACCCACGGTTCCCACAGCTACTGGATTACAACTCCTCCCACCCTAACTCCTGCAAAAATGCTATCCCACATTCCCAATTCCTCTGCCTCTGCCGCATCTGCTCCCAGGAGGACCAGTTCCACCACAGAACACGCCAGATGGTTTCCTTCTTTAAAGACCGTAATTTCCCTTCTCACATGGTTGAAGATGCCCTCCAACACATCTCATCCATGACCCGCATCTCCACCCTCGAACCCCACCCCTCCAACTGCAATAAGGACAGAACCCCGCTATTCCTCACCTTCCACTCCACCAATCTCCGCATAAATTGCATCATCTGCCAATATTTCTACCACCTCCAAACGGACCCCACCACCAGAGATATATTTCCCTCCCCACCCCTGTCCACATTTTGCAAAGACTGTTCCCTCCATGACTACCTGATCAGGTTCACGCACCCCCCCACCCCCCCCCCCCCCCAACAACCCACCCTCCCATCCTGGCACTCTCCCCTGCCACCACAGGAATTGCAAAACCTGCGCCCACACCTCCTCCCTCACCTCCAACCAAGGCCCCAAAGGAGCCTTCCACGTCCATCAAAGTTTCACCTGCACTTCCACACGTCATTATTGCATCCATTGCTCCCGATGTGGTCTCCTCTATATTGGGGAAACCGGATGCTTTCTCACAGAGCGCTTCAGAGAACATCTCCAGGACACCCACACCATCAACCCCACTGCCCCAAGGCTGAATATTTCAACTCCCCTTCCCACTCTGTCAAGGCCATGCAGGTCCTGGGCCTCCTCCACCGCCACTCCCTCACCACCCAACGCTTGGAGGAAGAATGCCTCATCTTCCACCTCAGGACCCTTTAATCATATGGCATCAATGTGGGCCTCACCAGTTTCCTCATTTCCCCTCCCCTCACCTTATCCCAGTTCCAATCTTCCAGCTCAGCACCGTCCTCATGATTTATCCCACCTGTCGATCTTTCTTCCCACCTATCCGTTCCACCCTCCTCTCCAATCTGTCACCTTCACTCCCACCTCCATCCACATATTGCATTCTCAGCAAACTTCTCCCCAGCCCCACGCCACTCCCGTTTATCTGCCCACCCCCAAGGCTCTCAGCCTCATTCCTGATGAAGGACTTTTGCCCGAAATGTTGATTTTCCTGCTTAAGATGTTGCCTGACCTGCTGTGCTTTTCCAGCACCACTCTAATCTTGACTATATCTGATCAGGTCCTGGGGATTTATCCACTTTTATACATTTCAACACATCCAGCACTTCTTCCTCTGTAATATGGACATTTTTCCAGATGTCACCATCTATTTCCCTACATTCTATATTTTCCATGTCCTTCTCCACAGTAAGCACTGTTGCAAAATACTCATTTAGTATCTCCCCATCTCCTGCGGCTCCACACAAAGGCCGCCTTGCTGACCTTTGAGGGGCCCTATTCTCTCTCCATAAGACCATAAGACGTAGGAGTGGAAGTAAGGCCATTCGGCCCATCGAGTCCACTCTGCCATTCAATCATGTTGCCGTTTTGTCCTTCATGTATTTGTAAAAACCCTTTGGATTCTCCTTAACCCTGTTTGCCAAAGCTCTCTCATGTCCCCTTTTTGTCTTCTTTATTTCCCTGTTAAGTATACTCCTATTGCCTTTATGCTCTTCTAAGGATTCACTCGTCATCTGCAGTCTAAACTGACATATGCTCCCTTTCTCTTAACCAACTCTTAATTTCTTTAGTCATCCAGCATTCCCTACATCTATCAGCCTTTACTTTCACCCGAACAGGAATATACTGTCTCTGGACTCTCGTTATCCCATTTCTGAAGGCTTCCCATTTTCCAGCCATCCCTTTACCTGCCCTGAAATAGCTTTTGAAAGATTTTGCTTCATACTGTCACAATTAGCCTTCCTCCAATTTAGAACTTCAACTTTTAGATCTAGTCTATCCTTTTCCATCACTATTTTAAAACTGGCCACAAACTGCTCCCCCACTGACACCTCAGTCACCTACCCTGCCTTATTTCCCAATTGTAGGTCAAGTTTGCACCTTCTCTAGTAGGTACATCCACATACTGGATCAGAAAATTTTCTTGTACACATTTAACAAAGTCCTCTCCATCTAAACCCTTAACACTATGGCAGTCCCAATCCATGTTAGGAAAGTTAAAATCCCCCATTGTAACCATCCTGATTTGAAGATGCTACTATTGGACTTGGGTGTACAAAGTTAAAAATCACACAACACCAAGTTACAGTCCAACAGGTTTATTTGGAAGCACTAGCTTTTGGAGCATGGAGTATATACGCCACAACCACCTGATGAAGGAGCGGCGCTCCGAAAACTAGTGCTCCCAAATAAACCTGTTGGACTGTAACTTGGTGTTGTGTGATTTTTAACTTAACCACCTTATTATTCTTACAGATAACTGAAATCTCCTTACAAATTTTGTTTCTCAATTTCCCATTGACTGTTAGGGGTCTGGACTGAAAAGTCGATTTCACTGCACTTTGGATGCTGCCTGAACTGCTGTGCTTTTCCAGCACCATTGATCCAGGGTCTGTAATATAATCCCAATAAGGAGATCATACCTTTCCTATATCTCAGTTCCACCAAATAACTTCCCTGGATGTATTTCCAGGAATATCCTCCCCAAGTGCAGCTGTAACGTTATCCTTTATCAAAAATGCAACTACCCCTCAGGGGTCCTATTCTCTCCCTCGTTACCCTTTTGTCCTTAATGTATTTGTATAAACCCTTTGGATTCTCCTTAATTCTATTTGCCAAAGCTATCTCATGTTCCCTTTTTGTCCTCCTGATTTCCCTCTTAAGTGTTACTCCTACTGCCTTTACACTCTTCTGAGGATTCACTCGATCTATCCTGTCTATACCTTACATATGCTTCCTTCTTTTTCTTAACAAAGCCCTCAATTTCTTAAGTCATCCAGCATTCCCTATAGTTACCAGCCTTCCCTTTCACGCTAACAGGAAGATACTTTGTCTGGATTCTTGTTATCTCATTTCTGAAGGCTTCCCATTTTCCAACCATCTCTTTACTTGTGAACATTTACCCCCAATCAGCTTTTGAAAGTTCCTGCCTAATATCATCAAAATTGGCCTTTCTCCAATTTAACTTTGAGATCTGGTCTATCTTTTTCCAACACTATTTTAAATCTAATAGAATTATGGTCGCTGGCCCCAAAGTGCTCCCCCACTGACACCTCAGTCATTTAGCCTGCCTTATTTCCCAAGAGTACGTCACGTTTTGCACCTTCTCTAGTAGGTACATCCACATACTGATCAGAAGTTTTTCTTGTACACACTTAATGAATTCCTCTCCATCTAAACCTTTAACGCTATGGCAGTTTCATTCTATGTTTTGAAAGTTAAAATCCCCTACCATAACTACCCTATTATTCTTACAGATAACTGAAATATCTTTCCAAGTTTGTTTCTCAATTTCCCTCTGACTATTAGGGGGTCTATAATACAATCCCAATAAGGTGATCATCCCTTTCTTATTTCTCAGTTCCACCCAAATAACTTCCCTGGATGTATATACATGAATCTCCTCCCTCAGTACATCTGTAATGCTATCCCTTATCAAAAATACCACTCCCCCCTCCTCTCTTGCTTCCCTTTCTATCTTTCCTGTAGCATTTGTATCCTGGAACATTAAGCTGCCAGTCCTGCCCATCCTTGAGCCATGTTTCTGTAATTGCTATGATATCCCAGTCCCATGTTCCTAACCATGCCCTGAGTTCATCTGCCTTCCCTGTTAGGCCCCTTGCATTGAAATAAATGCAGTTTAATTTATTAGTCCTACCTTGTCCCTGCCTGCCCTGACTGTTTGACTCGCTTCTGTTGTCAACTGTACCAGTCTCAGATTGATCTCTTTTCTCACTATCTCCCTGGGTCCCACCCACCTTACTAATTTAAATTTCATGAGCAGCTCTAGCAAATTTCCCTGCCAGTATATTAGTCCCCTCCCACTTTAGGTTCAATCCGTCCTTCTTGTACAGGTCACTTCTACACCAAAAGAGATTCCAATGATCCAAAAATGTGAATCCTTCTCCCATACACCAGCTCCTCAGCCATGCATTCATCTGCTCTATCCTCCTATTCCTGCCCTCACTAACTCGTAGCACTGGGAATAATCCAGATATTACTACTTTCGAGGACCTCCTTTTTAAATTCCTGCCTAACTCTCTGTAATCACCCTTCAGAATCTCAACCTTTTCCCTTCCAAAGTCATTGGTTCCAATGTGGACAATGACTTCTTGCTGGCCCCTCTCCCCCTTGAGAACATTCTGCATCCTCTCTGAGACATCATTGATCCTGGCACCAGGTAAGCAATACACCATTCTGATTTTTCGCTGCTGGCCACAGAAGCATCTGTCTGTACCTCGGACTAGAGAATGCTCTAACACAATTGATCTCTAGGAACCCAATGTAGCCCTCATTGCATTAGAGCCAGTCTCAATTCCAGAAACTTGGCTGTTCCTGCTACATTCCCCTGAGAATCCATCACCCCTTACATTTTCCAAAACAACATACTTTTTTGAAATAGGTATAACCACTCCTGCCCTAGGTGCCTACCTCTCTTATCTTTCCTGGAGTTAACCCATCTGTGTGACTGTATCTGAGACTTTCCCCCCTTCCTATAACTGCCATCCATCACATACTGTTGCTGTTGCAAATTCCTCATCGCTTCTAACTGTCTTTCCAATCGATCCATTCATAGAACATAGAACATAGAAGGATACAGCGCAGTACAGGCCCTTCGGCCCTCGATGTTGCGCCGACCGAGTCCTACCTAACCTATACTAGCCCAATAACTTCCAAATGCCTATCCAATGCCCGCTTAAATGAACATAAAGAAGGAGAGTTCACCACTGATACGGGCAGGGCATTCCATGAACTCACAACCCGCTGTGTGAAGAATCTACCCCTAACATCTGTCCTATACCTACCACCCCTTAATTTAAAGCTATGTCCCCTAGTAACACCTGACTCCATTAGCGGTAAAAGGTTCTTAGTATCTACCCTATCTAAACCCCTAATCATCTTATACACTTCTATCAGATCTCCCCTAAACCTTCTCATTCTGATAAAATTCGCAACCAACAGCATTTAAAGCAGATTGAATCCACAGTAACCCTTAAGCTCCCTTTAAACTCCCACATCTGACAAGAAGCACATATCACCCTATTAAAGGTCATTTTTGCTCCTTCACAATCTACAGACCCAGAAAATAACACCGTCTTATTCCTCTACAAAACACTGCCCCAGGTTAAAGATGAGAAGTTCCTCAGCTCTTGTCATCCAAAGCTCCCTCACCTTATCATTCCTTGCGCCCCCTGTCTCAGTGGGACAAAGTTATCCAACACCGGCAACAAGTGCTCCTTAAACAGCCTCCACATTTATGTTGTACATTTCCCATGGAGCGATTGTTCCCAACTTATACACCACAGCTCCTGCATAATAGCAATATAATTTCCCCTCCCCCAATTAAATATCTTCCCATACTTTTTGTCCCTATCCCTCTTTATGGCTATTGTAAAGGTGAGACTGTTGTGGTCACTGTCACCGAAATGCTCTCCCATCAAGAGAACTGACACCTGGCCTGGCTCATTGCCTAGCACCAAATCCACTATGGCCTCCCCCTAAGCGGCCTATCTCCATATTCAGGAATCCTTCCTGGACACACCTGACAAAATCAGCTCTGTCCAGACCGATTGCACAAAGGAGGTTCCAATCAATATTGGGGAAGTTGAAGCCACCCATTACAACAACCCTGTTACATCTGCATCATTCCAAGTTCTGCTGTCCAATCTGTTCTTCAATCTGCTGCAATTGGGGAGTCCTTAGAAAACACACAATGAAGTGATTGCTCTTTTCCTATTACTGATTTCCACCCATACTGATTGAACAACCACCTTTTTGGCAGCTGTGATGCACTCTAATTAACAATACTGCTCCCCCTCCTCTTCCCCAAACTACACCCCCCCTCCCCCACCATTCCAGCCCCTCACCCCCAAAATCATTCTTTTTAAAAGATCTAAACCCCGGAACATCCAGCAACCATTCTTTTTCCTGTGAAACCCATGTCTATGTTATGGCCACAACATCGTAACTCCAAGTAGTGATCCATGCTCTAAGTTCATCACTCTTATTCCTGACACTCCTTGCTTTGAACCAGATACACTTTAACCCTTCACTTCGCCCTATCAAGTATGTATCTTTCCTAACAGACTCTCTGCATTATGGGGGAATCTGGAACATAGTTGACACAGTTTTAGGGTTGGGTACCTCCTACTTAATCTGAAGACATGGGGTCTTTTATCATGGGTGCATGAGGAAAGGCAGGTATGTAAAGTTATGACCACTGTAAGGACAGCCATGATCCTAGTGTTTGATGGAGCAGGTTGAATGAACCTAGTAGTCTACTCATGTTCCTATTTCTTATGTTGAGATGACTGAAGCTATTGTCCTGATCCCCAGCAGAATATTTCTTCTCTAGTTACCAACACTATCTCTCTCCCTGGAAACTGTCTGATTTTGAACCAGACCTTTCACAAAACTGCTATCATATTTGACTCAGAGGTAAGCATGAAACTACAAATTGCTACCATATAAGACTGCTTACTTCCACCTCCATAATATCACCTGACTCTATCCCTACATTAGTAACGTTACAGTTTTATAATTCCCTCTGCCCTCCGTTCCCTGCTCTTGTTTCCAGCCCTCGTTAAGTTCAATTCCCTTCCACAGGACCATAAGATGTAGGAGCAGAAGCAGGCCATTCAGTCCATTGAGTCTGCTTCACCATTTAGTTAAATCATGGCTGACCTGATAATCATCAACTCTATTTTCCTGCCCTTTCTACACAACTTTTGATCGTCTTCCTGGTTAAAAATCTGTCTATCACAATGTTGAATATATTGTGATATATTGTGAACAACCCAGACATTATAGGCCTCTGTGATGAACAAATCACAGATTCACTACTACTGACGATAGAAATTTCTCCTCTTCTCTGACTGACCTCATATTCTGAAACTATGCCAGACATTCCTTCAAAAGGAAACATCTCTACATCAACCCTGTCAAGTCCCCTAAAAATCTTGTATTGTTCAATACGGTTGCCTCTCATTCTTCTATGCTCCAATGAGTCCAGGCCCAACCTGCTCAACATCCCCTCATAAGACAAGCCTTCCTTATCCAGACTCAACCTACTGTCTTCGATGACATTATATATTTTCTTAGATAACTGGTACAATATTCTAGATATGGTCAAACCAGTGTGTTGCTTGTTTTTAATAAGACTTTGGTATGTTTATACTTAAAAGTCTTTGAATTAAGGCCATCATTCTATTTGTTTCCTTAATACTTATGAGCTAGAACTTCATGATTCGTGCACAAGAACTGACAAATCTTTTTTTTCACTTTCTGTTGTGTTTCTCCAATGTAATAGTATTCAGGTCCTCTATTCTTCCTGTCAAAGTGCATAACCATACATGTTTTCACACTAAGTTTTTGCCTATTCATTTACCTTATCTAAATTCTTATGCATAGTCAAAATTCATTCTCATCATTTGCTATCTACCACATCTTGTGCCATCTGTAAACTTGATTAGATATAAATTTGGCTTTCCTCTTTCAAATCATTGATATTTATCCAATAATTAATTGTGACCTCAAATTTGATTTCCCCTTGACTCTCATTTTGATCCTTAGGTTCAATTTCCTCCTCGACCCTCAGACTTTGGTAACTTTCTCTGATTAGCTATAGATTTTCCATTTTCAACATGTACCTTCTGGAAGACTTGCTTCTGATTCTCTCAGTTTCTCTGAAGTTTGATCCATCATGGGTCTCACGATGAAGTGACTTTACGTTCTATTCCAACCCACACAAGTGCCATACGCGAATTGGCATGTTTTTTATGATGGTTTGGGCAGAACCTTGGCATGCAAAATTGGGAATATAGATGTTTTGGATCATGCACTAATGTATCTAGATGTTAAAATGAAGGGTAGTGGAATGGATGCACGTCACTGGCACATGGATCCATTTTTGTTAGAGGATAGCAAATTTGCTGAGTATATTAGAAGAGGGTTCAGGGCCTTTTGGGATATCAACTCAGGTACAGTTAGTAATCCGGCAATACTTTGGGAGGCCACTGAGGCATATTTATGAGGCCTGATCATTTCGTATTTGATGAATAGAAGAAGGCAGAGGGAGGAGCAGCAACGGATGCTGGAGGCCCGGCTGAAAGTAGCTGGGAAAACATATTATAATAGGCTGTCATTGGTTAAGCTGCAGCACAGCTCTCTGGGCTGCTCTCAACTCATTGCGCAAACAAGTGGCTAAAGAAAGAGCTCTCCTTTGCCAATCAAAGGCTGTTTGAATTTGGAGATAAACCAGGTAGATATCTGCTTTATTTGACGAGCAGGAAAAAAGGTTCCCAATCTATTAGCTCTGTTAGAGAGAAGGCTGGTACGATTACCCGTGAGTTGAAGACGATCAATGCTAGGCTCAAGGAATACTTTGCAGAGCAATATTGGTTGGGGGATGGTACAATGGGAATACAGTCCATTTTTGAAAATCTGGACATGTCCAATACAAGTATGGATCAGGCTTCCCTTTTGAATGCACCTGCAATGGTACAGGAAGTGCAGGAAGCAATAAGGCATCATCAGGGTGGGAAAGCGCCAGGCCAGATGGATTCCCAACTGAATTCCATAAGGAATTCATAAATGTGTTGGTGGAGCCACTTCTGGGGATGCATAGCTATTTACATGCACAGGATTGTCTGCCACCTTCTCTTAGGGAGGCTAATATCACCCTCATATTAAAGAAAAGGAAAGACCCCGGAGAATGCTGTTGATTGTAGATTTTAAAATTCTATCCAAGACTCTGAGGTTGGAGAAGGTCCTGCCCCATATTATAAAAGTAGACCAGACAGGTTTTGTTAAGGGCCATAGCTCCTCCAACAATATCAGGAATTTACTGAACGTAGTGCAGGTATGCCAGCAAAGATTGATTCTGGGTTTGGTGGTCTCCCTCAATACAGAAAATGTGTTTGGTTGGATAGAATGGCCGTATCTATTAGGGGTCCAAGAGAGCTTTGGTTTGGGGGGGGGGGTCCTTTGCCAGATGGGTGGCAGAATTGAAAAAAATGATCCGATTACAAATGGTACTAAGTCAGATAACTTTAACATTGGGAGAGGTAGTTGACAGGTGTGTCCTCTATCACCACTGTTATTTACCTTGGTGATTGAACCTTAGCCAAAGCTATCAGAAGGAATCCTGGTATAGTAGCACCAAGGGTAGGAATGGGGGAGCAAAAGATCAGCCTATATGCTGACTATGTCCTTTTGTTTTTGGCCAATTGGGAGAAGTCTGTTCCTTGACTGATTCAAACAATTAAGTCATGTGGTGGTTTCTTGGGTTACAGGATCAATTTTACAAATTCAGAAGCCATGTCGATAGGGGGATTAATGGAGGTGCCTGTTTTAGATTTAGATTACTTACAGTGTGGAAACAGGCCCTTCGGCCCAACAAGTCCACACCGACCCTCCGAAGAGCAACCCACCCACACCCATTCTCATACATTTACCCCTTCACCTAACACTACAGGCAATTTAGCATGGCCAATTCACCCAAGCTTGCACATTTTTGGACTGTGGGAGGAAACCGGAGCACCCGGAGGAAACTCACGCAAACACAGGGAGAATGTGCAAACTCCACACAGACAGTTACCTGAGACGGGAATTGAACCCGGGTTGAGTGATCAATTGATCTGAAGGATGGAATGCAGTTCCCGTTTAGATGATCGTCAAAAGGTTTGGGAATTTTTATTACCTCTTCCTTCCACCAGCTGTATAAAGCTAACTATGCACAATTATTAGAGAGGATAAAATAAGATTTGCAGTGGTGGGAGGGATTACCGTTATCATGGTTGGGCCAAATACCCTTGATTAAGATGAATGTTCTTCCCTGCCTGCTGTACCCCACTAGAATGCTCCCATTGTTCTTACCTGGACAAGTGTGATGGAGGCTCAATGGTTGGCTAGACTCCTTTATTTAGTGCCACAGGCATCCTCTAATTAAATTCACTAAGGTGCAGTTTCACAGGCTGAGGGAGGGGTGGATCTTCCGGGTCGGGAGAAATACCAAATAAGCGCCCTGTTAACATATGTTGGTAACTGGATATGGGGGAATGTGGAGTCGATTTGGCTTGGTATTGAAGCCTTGCAGCCGACATGTCCTTTAATTAGTTTATTATTCACGAACAACATGAAATCCGTGACCCAGCAGTGTCAGAGCCCAATTATTTTAAACACGGTGAATGCCTGGAGGATAATGAGGCAAGTCAGGGGCAATTGGTCTAAGACTTTGCCATTGATGGGAGCACAAGGATTTAAACCTGGGACAATGGACTCCGCCTTTTAGGCATGGGAGAATAAGGGAATCTCCTGTCTGGGAGACTTATTCGACGGGGAGGTCCTGATGTCATTTAGTCAGTAAAGTCAGAAATATGGATGAGCTTTTCCGATACTTTCAGAAAGGGACTGCATACAGAGGAAGGCCACGCTCCTGGTCCAGTGTTACAAATCAGACGTGGAGAACAGAGTACTCCAATGTATGGGTGCTCTCTCGCTCAGTACTTTATATCATTTACAGAAAGATCGTGCCCTGGGGGGCATGGAAGGCCTCTGTAGGACATGGAATCGAGAGTTAGGAGAGGATATGTGGGAAGACATATGGGGAAATGTAAGGAAAATTTCAGTATGTAACAAAGCACAGGTCATGCAATTGAAGATCTTACACAGGGCTCATATGGTGCCAGAGAGGTTAGCTAAGTTCATGATAGGATCATCACCAGGGTGTCCCAAATGTAACATTACTATAGGCACTCTCACACATTGCTACTGGTCATGTTGTAAGATCTAGAGATGCTGGATTGTTATAGTAAGGGAGCAAAAGAACATCCTTGGGATTGAAATTAAAGTGGATCTGATATTTCTTCTTTTGGGTTTGCCAATATTCCCCTCCCTAGGGGAGCACAGGAAGAGATTGTGTAACACTCTTACCCATTGTGCATGGAAGAACATTCTACTAAATTGGACATCAGAAAAACCACCAGGTCTTATGGGGTAGGCTGGTGATGGAGCATCTACCCCAAGACTACCTCACAAAAACGGTGCACAACAAAACGGAGCAGTTTTACAAGACATGGCAGCCCTTTTTAAACTATATTGATGCTGATTTATCAACAATGTTAATTAGGGCTATGGTATAGCTGTGGGAATCAGTATGGGTGCCATGGGGTCCCGGGAGGAGAAGGTTGGGGGAAAACGAATATGGTTACTGTAGATGGTGCTCCCAGGGATGGGAGCCTCAGTGGTGATGAGTGAGATAGAATAAAGTAGTGAGATTTTATTCAATTTAAGTTATTTAAATTTAGTTTAAGTTAGTATTTATTTAATATGTTTGTAGTTTAGTTTAAGTAGATATGTTTGTTCTGGTAGAATAGAGGCCGTTCATTAACAATAGTACTGCGTTATAGCTTTGTTATGCTGCCTTTTTTTCTGTTTTGATGGTGTTATTCTTTTTTGTATATAGGTTTTTTGTAAAAGATTTTAAAAGGTTTTCGATAGAAATATTTATTTTAAAAAAAGGGTCTCATGATGCAGTTTCACAAAATAGTGACTGCACAAAAGGACACCATTCAGCATGTATCTTGGTTCTCTGAAGAAGAATGAGTTACCCTAATGTGCCACCTTTGGCTGTATACATTCATCTTTTCAGGATAATATTCCACTTTCTTCATTGATGGATGATTTGAAGCTCCCTCCACAACAATCTCAGGCAGTTTTTGCCAGCCTCTAACCACTCATTACATGAAGTGGCCATTCCTCATGTTGCCATTGGTTCTTCCGTCATTTACTTTAAGTCTCGGTCTGCTTATCCCTAATCATTGCATTGATGGGGACGTTTCTCTCTATCTAGGCTGCCCAGAAACCTCATGGTTTTGACTATCTTGATCAACTATCTGCTTAACCTGCTTCCCTTCAAGTCTGCAATTCTCCAATATAACTGCAGCAATGAAGTTTCTCAACTGTGGAATCATACTTGTGAACCCATTGGAACTGCTTTAGCTTGTTGCTAAACTGCAATGCCCAATAACACATGACAGTCCGGTGAGGCCAAAACTATATTTTTACACAAGCTTAATGTAATTTATTTGCAATCGCACTCTATAGTCCTATTGATAAAGCCTCAGGAGGTGCATGCTTTTTTGAAGTTCTGTCACGTTGTCCTCTCTATCAACTTGTCAGTGATTTGTGCAAATATATCCTCCAAGGCCCTTTGCCACTATACCCCACTTACAATTCTGTCCATCATCTTGTACTGTGGTGTTTGCTATTAAAAATAAATCACTTCTCATTTCATTGAGGTAAATTCAATCCACCACATGTTGACCCGTTCTCCCCAAAAGCCCCTTTATCGTTTGAAATACTAAACATTGTCCAACATCAAAGTTACATGCCATTTTGTCAAACATTTGTGTAGGAGAACTCACAGCACCTGAGCTGATAATTACATGGTTTTGCCTAAAGGGACACTTTTTCACACAGAGGGTGGTCGTGTGTGGAATGAGCTGCCAGAGGAAGAGGTGGAGGCTGGTACAATTATAACATATAAAAGACATCTGGATGGAGTGGGTTTACAAAGGGTGTGGAGGGAAATGGGCCAAGTGCTGGCAAATGAGACCAGATTACGTTAGACTATCTGGTCGGCATGGACGAGGTGGGCCGGAGAGGACTGTTTCCATGCTGTACATCTCTATGACTATATCAACAGGAGTACCATGATTACCTTGGCCGCATGGCATAACAATAAGTCAAGCAATGTTGTTAAAAGTGACTTTAATCCAACATACACACCTCGCCACATAGCATGTTCTAAAATGTAACGGACCCAGTGAGATTCCGATCAGCTGAAACTCACCATTTCATGCAGTTTGCTCAGAATCTCTGTGTTGAGAACTTGCTGTAAGTGCAGCCTCTCACAGCCCAGACTCAGGGTCCCGGACAACAACACCAGCACCGTCCAAAATCTCCAAATCCTCCCCAGAGCCATGCTGCACCGAGCCAGAAGGGAGCACCGAGGTAGAAGCTGAGAAAGCGGTCAATGTGCAATCGGAGCGGATTGGGATCCGGGAGCGGGCGCCTGTGTTGCCGAGTGCTGTGAGTGTGAGCCTGGGCACTGCTGGCTGCTCTCACTGGCACTGCCAAGCTGGCGGCTTTAATGGGGCACATTACATTCGAAAAGTGAAAACCGCTTCCAGGGATTTTGCAGGAGCTGCGGGGAGATCAAGGGTTGGTGCGGTTTCTTTCTGAGGTGAGGAATCGAAAAGCTGGAGAGTCCGGAAGCAGCGGCTGGAAAATCCCGGCTGGAAAATCGCAAGCAGCGCGCGGTTTGCAGCGGAATGTTGAGTGTGTTCAGATCATCGGGCACTGAGCTGGTGTAGAGGGAGGCTCTGTACTTGGGGCAGGGGGAGTCAGGCTGTGTATTGGGGGCTGGATGTCCTCATCCGGATTATAGAGACCCCCGACTGCGGGAATCCCCCGTGTCCCGGTGTGTTGACATCGCGCTTGTCCCGTTCCCACATCCCGGGTTGGAGATGACAGGGAGCCCGGCTCCCAGGCCCGTCTCACCGGCTGCTGCTCCCTGTCTCCGCTCACATTCACCTGGGTCACAATCCGCTCCCTCACTGGAGGGAGGCTCTCATTTCCCGATGAGATTCTGGAACCATTTTCAGAGTCGGAGTGAAATCATCAGGATCTGGTCCGAATCCGACTCCGAAAGTGATCCCGTTCCCTTCCCTTTCATCGTTTCTGTCTGCTCTCTCTCCCGGGATAGTGTCCATGTCAGTTTCTCTCTGGAAATGAACCTCGTGTCAATTTCCTCCAAAGTGAAAGTGTCTCAGGGAAAGTGACGCGTTTTGTCATTTCCGAAAGGGAGGGGAGTTTGTAAACAGAGCGGGTCAGACTGAGAGGGGGCAGGGTGAGGAATATCTGGGAAAGTGTTAGCGATATCCCGGGATATCCCGGTGACACAGGAAATGTCTCCGAATCACTTTTAGCTGGAACTGCATCCGCACCTTCAGAGCGGGTGTTATATTTAAAATGCTTTGAAATATTCACTTTGACAATTAAATGTTGATGTTTGTAATCGGACCAGAAACTGTCGTTATTGGGAAAAAATAGTTTTGGATTTAAATTATTGACCAGGCCCCTTGAAACAAGACTGGTCCATTTTGTTCTATCAAGTTAAAAGTCAGAACCGAATCGGAATCAGAAACGGAATCGGAACCGAACCGAAGTTTACCTGAAAAAAATCATTCTTGGAATTAAATTGTTCACAATTACTTTTCAAATAATACTCGTCCATTGTATGTTATGTTAGGGCAGAGCGACTGTAAGTTGACAATTACAAAACTACCTTACAAACACTTTCAGAAATGTATGTTGCTGTCCTCACACCCAAACTCTCAAGGCTAGTTTCTGACCCATCCTCTAAGGCCTCCAAACTTTTGTTAAGGTACTGCCTGAATCCTGAGGTAGACCAGTTTTATCTGTCCGACCAGGTTGCTGTGTTTTATATATTTTTTAAAATTCTACTTGTATTTCCGGTCACACCGTTCAAGAACAAAGCACTTATCAGGGACCAACCAAACCAAACCACTGAAAACTGGTCACTTCTCATACAGGAAAGGTGTTCAGCAATTTGTGATGAAAGCTCCCGCCAAATGGAATACAGTAAAGAGAAGGAAACCTGCTTTTCATGACATTGATTGTGGGTCACTTAGTGGAATGTCAAAGGATCATTGGTGGGCTCTTAAATACTCACCATCTCTGTTCATAATTTGATTGAATGGTCTCAATATATTGCAGATTTCATAAAAGGTGAAAAAAATTGTGAGGAGGAGTAGTAATATCCGGATTAAGTAGTAACATCTGGATTACTCCCGGTGCTACGAGCTAGTGAGGGCAGGAATCGGAGGATAGAGCAGATGATTGCTGGTGCTGGTGTATGGGAGAAGGATTCACCTTTTTGGATCAATGGAATCTCTTTTGGGGTAGAAGTGCACCGAAATTAGAAGGGGACTAACATACTGGCAGAGAAAATTGCTAGAGCTGCTCGGGGGGGATTTAAACTAGTAAGGTGGGGGGGAGCTGGGACCCAGGGAGATGGTGAGGAAAGACGTCAATCTGAGACTGGTAGAGTTGACAACAGAAGTGAGTCAAACAGTCAGGGCTGGTAGGAATAATATTTAAACTGCATTTACTTGAATGCAAGGGGCCTAACAGGGAAGGCAGATGAACTCAGGGCATGGTTAGGACCATGGGACTGGGATATCAAATCAATTACAGAAACATGGCTCAGGGATCTGCAGGACTGGCAGCTTTATGCTCCGGGATACAAATGCTCAATGAAGGATACAAAGGGAGGCAAGAGAGGAGGGGGGTGGTGGGGGTGGCATTTTTGATAAGCGATACCATTACGGTTGTGCTGAGGGAGGATATTCACGGACATATATCCAGGGAAGTTATTTGGGTGGAACTGAGAAACAAGAAAGGGATTATCACCTTATTGGGATTGTATTATAAACCCCCTAATATTCAGAGAGAAATTGAGAAACAAACTTGCAAAGAGATCTCAGCTATCTGTAAGAATAATAGAGTGGTTATGGTAGGGGACTTTAACCTTCCAAACATAGACTGGGACTACCATAGTGTTAAGGGTTTAGATGGAGAGGAATTTGTTAAGTGTATACAAGACAATTTTCTGATTCAGTATGTGGATGTGCAAAACCTGACCTACTCTTGGAAAATAAGCCAGGGCAGTTGACTGAGGAGTCAGTGGAGGAGCACTTTGGGGCAAGCGACCATAATTCTATTAGATTTCAAATAATGATAGAAAAGGATAGACCAGATCTAAATATTGAAGTTCTTAATTGGAGAAAGACCAATTTTGATGGTATGAGGCAAGAACTTTCGAAAGCTGACCTGGGGCAGAAGTTCTCAGGTAAAGGGACGGCTGGAAAATGGGAAGCCTTCAGAAATGAGATATAAGAATCCAGAGAAATTATATTCCTGATGGGGTGAAAGGAAAAGCTGGTAGGTATAAGGAATGCTGGGTGACTAAAGAGATTGAGGGTTTGGTTAAGAAAAAGAAGGAAGCATATTAGATTACTTACAGTGTGGAAACAGGCCCTTCGGCCCAACAAGTCCACACGACCCTCTGAAGAGCAACCCACCTAGACCCATTCCCCTACATTTATCCCCTCACCTAACACTATGGGCAATTCAGCATGGCCAATTCAGCTAACCTGCACATTTTTGGACTGTGGGGGGAAATCCACACCGGCCCAGAGAGAATGTGCAAATGCCACACAGACAGTTGCCTGAGGCAGGAATTGAACCCAGCTTTCTGGCACTGTACGGCCACAGTGCTAACTGCTGTTGCACCCACAATATATCAGGTTGAGACAGGATAGACCAAGTGAATCCTTAGAAGATTATAAAGGAAATCGGAGTATACTTAAGAGTGAAATCAGGAGAGCAAAAAGGGAACACGAGATTGTGTTGGCAAATAGAATTAAGGAGAATCCAAAGAGTTTTTACAAACACATTAAAGACAATAAGGTAACTAAGGAGAGAATAAGACGCCTCAAAGATCAGCAAAGTGGCCTTTGTGTGGAGCCGCAGAAAATGGGGGAGATACTAAATGAGTATTTTGTATCAGTATTTACTGTGGAAAAGGATATGGAAAATATAGACTGTAGGGAAATAGATGGTGACATCTTGCAAAATGTGCATATTACAGCAGAAGAAGTGGTGGAAGTCTTGAAATGGGTAAAGGTGGATAAATCCCCAGGACATGATCAGGTGTACCCTAGAACTCTGTGGAAAGCTAGAGAAGTGATTGCTGGGCCTCTTGCTGAGATATTTGTATCATAGATAGTCACGGGTGAGGTGCCGGAAGATTGGAGGTTGGCTAAAGTGGTGCCACTGTTTAAGAAGGGTGGTAAAGATAAGTCAGGGAACTATAGACCGGTGAGCCTGATCTAGGTGGTGGGCAAGTTGTTGGAGGGAATCCTGAGGGACAGGATGCGCATGTATTTGAAAAGGCAAGGACTGATTCGGGATAGTCAACTTGGTTTTGTGCATGGGAAATCATGTCTCACAAACATTATTGAGTTTTTTGAGGAAGTAACAAAGAGGATTAATGAGGGCAGAGTGGTAGATGTGATCTATTATGCACTTCAGTAAGGTGTTCGACCAGGTTCCCCATGGGAGACTGATTAGCAAGATTAGATCTCACAGAATACAGGGAGAACTAGCCATTTGGAAACAGAACTGGCTAAAAGGTAGAAGACAGAGGGTGGTGGTGGAAGGTTGTTTTTCAGACTGGAGGCCTGTGACTCATGGAGTGCCACAAGGATCGGTGCTGGGTCCTCTAGGGTTTGTCATTTATATAAATGATTTGGATGTAAGCATAAGAGGTACAGTTAGTAAGTTTGGAGATGACACCAAAATTAGAGGTTTAGTAGACAGCGAAGGTTACCTCAGATTACAACAGGATCTTGATCAGATGGGCCAATGGGCTGAGAAGTGGCAGATGGAGCTTAATTCAGATAAATGCGAAGTGCTACATTTTGGGAAAGCAAATCTTAACAGGACTTATTCCCTTAATGGTAAAGTCATAGGGAGTGTTGCTGAACAAAGAAACCTTGGAGTGCAGGTTCATAACTCGTTGAAAGTGTAGTCACAGGTAGATAGGATAATGAAGAAGGCGTTTGGTATTCTTTCCTTCATTAGTCAGAGTATTGAGTACAGGAGTTGGGTTGTCATGTTGCAGCTGTACAGGACATTGGTTAGGCCACTGTTGTAATATTGCGTGCAATTCTGGTCTCTTTCCTATCGGAAAGATGTTGTGAAACTTGAAAGGGTTCAGAAAAGATTTACAAGGATGTTGCCAGGGTTAGAGGATTTGAGCTATAGGGAGAGGCTGAACAGGCTGGGGCTGTTTTCCCTGGTGTGTTCGAGGCTGAGGGCTGACCTTATAGACGTTTCCAAAATTATGAGGGGCATGGATAGGGTAAATAGGCAAAGTCTTTCCCCTGGGGTGGGGGAGTCCAGAACTAGAGGGCATAGGTTTAGGGTGAGAGTGGAAAGATATAAAAGAAACCTACAGGGCACCGTTTTCATGCAGAGGGTGGTACATGTATGGAATGAGCTGCCAGAGGAGGTGATGGAGGCTGTTACAATTGCAACATTGAAGAGGCATTTGGTTGGGTATATGAATAGGAAGAGTTTGGAGGGATATGGGCCAGGTGCTGGCAGGTGGGACTAGATTGGATTGGGATATCTGTTCGGCATGGATGGGTTGGACCAAAGGGTCTGTTTGCATGCTGTACATCCCTATGACTATCTATGACATAAAGATCATCCAGAGAGCAATCAATCGGATGAGGCATTAGGTAAAATTATGCAAGTGGATTATAATGTGGGAAAATATGAGGGTGTCCATATTGCTGAGAAGAATTGTCACCACACCCACAAATAATATGTCTCTCCACCACTGTCAGTCTGCGGAATCAATGCCTAATACCTACAAGATGCACTGCAGAAACACAACAAAGCCCTAAAGACAAAAACTTGTAAACCCACAAACACTATCATCAACAAAGATAAGGAGAGCAGATATATGGGAACACTGGCAGCAGTAAGTTTCCAACCAAGCCACTAGCCATCCTACCTTGGAAATAAATCACCATTCACTCAGTGTCATTTGGTCAAAATCCTGGAGTTTCCCCTTAAATACAGGACTTTGGGGCAACTTACAGCACATGGACTGCAGCGTATCAAGAATATAGCACTCCACCACCTTCTCAAAGGCAACTAGGGACAAGCAACAAATGCTAACCCAGCCAGTGACACCCCCGTGCCTTGTTACAAGCGGGAAGGTGAAGAAAATTAGGGATGTATTGTGATGACTATACAGGATATTCGTGCAACCAGACACGGTGTACTGATGAAATAATGTTTAGACTCATTACTTCAATAAGATACACCATCATCTGATACAGTTCAGAGTAGATTCAGTCAGTTGATTCCTGAAACAAAGATGTTGCCTGATGAGAAAAGCTTTCATAGCCTGGGCCACCATTTATTGCAGTTTTGCAGAAGAAGCTGGTGAACTTACTGAAACAATTAAGGACCTGAGGAACCAAACCTGAGTGTATAAATGGTGTGAAGATACTTTTGCCTTTGTGGTAGTGACAACAAAGAGCACTGGTTGAATATGAACAGTCTCCACTTAAGATGGAGGTGATGATTTTTAGATGAGATTACTTACAGTGTGGAAACAGGCCCTTTGGCCCAACAAGTCTACACCAACCCGCCGAAGCGTAACCCTCCTGTACCTATTCCCCTACATTTACCCCTTCGCCTAACACTACAGGAAATTTAGCATGGCCAATTCATCTAACCTGCACATTTTGGATTGTGGGAGGAAACCGGAGCACCCCGAGGAAACCCACGCTGACATGGGGAAAATATGCAAACTCCACACAGAGAATCACCTGAGGCGGGAATTGGACGCAGGTCTCTGGCACTGTGAGGTAGCAGTGTGAACCATTGTGCCACCGTGGCACAGTGAATTGCTAGCCTCCAAACCTCTCTACTCCAGACAACAGTGGTGTCGTTGATTGTATTCAAGTCTAAGATGGAGAGATTTTTGATCTACAAGCAAAACAGATGTCTTCCTTCTCAGTTTTCTGAATGAATAATAGGGTGGCAATAATCGGGGAACTACAGGCTGGTGAGCCTGACATTAGTGGTGAGCAAGTTGTTGGAATGAACCCTGAGGTATAGGATTTATACATATTTGGGAAGACAAGGAATAGTCAACATGGCTTTGTGCATGGGTAATCATGTCTCAATAACTTGATTGAGTTTCTTGAAGAAGTAACAGAGAAGATCAATGAGGGCAGAGCAGTGGACATGATCTATATGGACCTCAGTAAGGTTTTCAACAAGGTTCCTTGTGGTGGACTGGTTAGCAAAGTTAGATCACATAGAATACAGGGAGAACTAGCCATTTGGATACAAAACAGGCTGAAAGGAAGGAGACAGAGGGTGGTGGTGGAGGTTTGCTTTTCAGACTGGAGACCTGTGAGCAGCCGTGTGCCACAAAAATCTGTGCTTTTTGTCATTTGGATGTGAACAGAGGAGGTCTAACTAGTAACTTTGCAGATGACACTAAAATTGGCGGTGAAGTGCACAGCGAGATGGTTTGCTCAGAGTACAACAGGACCATGACCACATGGTCCAATGGGCTGAGGCGCAGCAGATGGATTTCAATTTAGATAAATATGAGGAGCTGCATTTTGGAAAGGCAAATCTGAGCAGGATTTATACACTTTAATGGTAATGACTTGGGGAGTGTTGCTGTCCAAAGTGACCTTGGAGTTCAGGTTTATAGTTCCTTGACAGTGGAGTCACAGGTAGATAGGATAGTGCCGAAGATGTTTGGTATGCCCTCCTTTATTAGTCAGAGCATTGAGGAGGTCATGTTGCAGCTGCGCAAGACACTAGTTAAGTCACCTTTGAAATATTGGCTGCAATTCTGGTCTCCCTCCCTATGGAAGGATGTTGTGAAACTTGAAAGGATTCAGAAAAATTTGCAAGGATGTTGCCATGGTTGGCAGGTTTGACCTATAGGGAGAGGCTGAATAGTTTGGAGCTATTTTCCCTGGAACATTGAAGGCTGAGAGGTGACCTTATAGAAGTTTAGAAAATCATGAAGGACATGGATATGGTAAATAGGCAAGGGTGAGGGAGTCCAAAACCAGAGTGTATAGGTTTAGAGTGAGCGAAGAAAGATTTAAAACGGACCTAAAAGGTAACTTTTTCACACAAAGAGTGGTGTGTGTATGAAATGGGCTGCTGGAGGCTGGTATAATGACAAGAACTAAAATGTATTTGTATGGGTATATGAATAGGAAAGGTTTTGAGTGATATGGGCCAAAAGCTAGCAAATGGGACTAGATTAATTTAGGATATCTATCCGGCATGGACAGGTTGGAGTGAAGGGTCCATTTCAGCACTGTATAGACAATAGACAATAGGTGCAGGAGTAGGCCATTCTGCCCTTTGAGCCAGCACCACCATTTATTATGATCATGGCTGATCATCCTCAATCAGTATCCGGTTCCTGCCTTATCCCCATAACCCTTGATTCCACTATCCTTAAGAGCTCTATCCAACTCTTTTTTGAAAGTATCCAGAGACTTGACCTCCACAGCCTTCTGGGACAGAGCATTCCATACACCCACCACTCTCTGGGTGAAGAAGTTTCTCCTCAACTCTGTTCTAAGTGGCCGACTTCTTATTTTTAAACTGTGTCCTCTGGTTCGGGACTCACCCATCAGCGGAGCCATGCTTCCTGCCTCCAGAGTGTCCAAACCTTTATTAATCTTCTATGTCTCAATCAGATCCCCTCTCAGCTTTCTAAACTCAAGCTCTAATCTTTCAGCATAAGATAGTCCCACCATTCTGGGAATTGACCTCATGGACCTATGCTGCACTCACTCAATAGCTAGAATGTCTTTCCTCAAATTTGGAGACCAAAACTGCACACAATTTTGCAGGTATGATCTCACCAGTCCCTGTACAGCTGCAGAAGGACCTCTTTGCTTCTATACCCAATTCCTCTTGTTATGAAGGCCAGCACGCTATTAGCTTTCTTCACTGCCTGCTGTACCTGCATGCTTGCTTTCATTGACTGATGTACAGGAATACCTAGATCTCATTGTAGTGCCCCTTTACCCAACTTGACTCCATTTCGGTAGTAATCTGCCTTCCTGTTCTTGCCACCGAAGTGGATAACCACACATTTATTGGGAGTTGTTGGGAGTTAAGGAGTTTATGATTGGTCAATATGGAGCTCAAAGCGAGTATTGAATACTTGGTCAAAAAATGATTGTATAATGATCAGGCTAGAAGGGTGAATATGTATTAATGGGGACTGTTGGTGGCTATCAATGGATTGTGCGTAATAGCAGACTATATGACAACAAGACCAGATGTGACAGGCAACGGGGTCTGACATGGATGATTTCACACTCTGAAGGTATTGGAGACATTATTTAGTCCAGAAGGTTGCAGGGTCTCCATGCTAAAAATGAAGTGCTGTTCTTCCAGACTTTGCTGAGCTTCTTTGGAAAACTCCAGCAAGCCTGGGAAAGAGATATTAGCCAGGGAAAAGGGTGGTGTGTTAAGGTGGCAGGCAACTGCAAGCTCAGGGTCTTTGTTGCAGGCAAAAAATAGATGGTCTGCGAAGCAGTTACCCAGTCTAGGCTTTGTTTTTCTTGCATAGAGTAGAGCACATTGTGATCAGTGAAAGCAATAGACTAGATTTTGTGAAGTACAGTTAAAGTGCTTCCTCTCATGGAAGGTGTCCTTGGGCACTTGAATACTGACGACGGACAAGGCAAATGGGCAGTTGCTATACCTTCTGCTGTTGTAGGTGAAGGTAACGTGCGGTTTTGGAGGGCAAAGTGTTTGGCGTGAAGTAAGAGTCAGTTGGGGTGTTCTTGAGGGAACGGAGGCTGACAAAGGAGGGGAGTGGAAATATGTGTCTGATGGTAACATTTTACTGAGTGTGTTGCAAATGGTAGCTGATAATCCTCTGGATTTGAATGCTGATGAGATGGTAGATAAGATTAAAGCCAATCCTTACCTGTTGTGGAGGGAAGAGAGGAGGAGAGGACCAATGTATGGGAGATGGGTCAGACCTGTTTGAGTGCCCTGTCAACAACATTGCTGGGGAATCCTGGACTGATGAAGAAAGTGGACAGCTTGGGCTCTCTTTCCAAAGTTAGCATCATGAGAATAGATGGGATAGAGATGGAAGAACTAGGATTGTGAAATGGACTCCTTACAGGAAGCAGGATTTCAGAGGATGTATAGTCAGCATAAGTGCAGGGATCAATGGGCTTGTCGTACATATGGGTGGCCAGCCTTTCCCAGAAATGGAAACAGAGATGTTAAGGAAGGAAAAGGAGGTGTCAGAGATGGACCAGATGAAAGTGAGAGTGACATGGAAATTGGATGCAAAATCGATAAACTGTTCCAATTCGGGACAGGAGAGTGAAGTAGCACTGATGATATCATCAATATACCGGAGAAAGATTTCTTGGTGGGGCAGATGAGGACTGGAACAATGAATGTTCCACATGCACCACAAAGAGACAGGTATAGGCCCAAATGGGTCTCCATGCTTCACCACCTCCCCATACCTCCCCCCCTCCCTCAACCTGAAGAATGTATAAGAACATAAGAGAGAAGTTCTTCAGGTGAGGAAAAGCTTGACCAAGTGGAGGAGGGTGGACAGTTCAGTGCTGTTTTCCAGAAAGAAGTGGAGAGTTCAGAGACCATCGTGATGGCAGATGGACATGTAAAGGGATCTCACGTCCATGGTAAAATGAGGTGGCTAGAACCAATAAACTGGAACAGATTATGATTTTTGGGAAGGAGGTAGATGTGGGTTGTGTGAGATTGGGATACAATCAGCGTTTTGGAAGTTGCGGTTGTGGGTTGGTGGGGGTGTGGGGTCAATCACCAGATGAAATAACATTGGTAACCACAGTTGACACAATGCTCTGATGTTTCAAGGTGGTTTCATGGTTCACGGGGAGATAGAATGAAGTATCTGAGAGCTGGTGCTCAGTCTCTGCAATGTCAGTCAGCAAAAGCACCAACCTTTGGGGACGGAATGGAGTCAGAGGGAAAGGGAGGGATAGAAGGTTCCAGATGACCATGGGATAGTGTAGTTTAAAATAGATTTGTGGACCTGAGGAATAAGGATAAATTGACAGAGCAAAATTGATATTGGAGATGAGGAGGACAAACAGTAACAGGCTTCAGACAGAAATACCCACTGCATTTACACTCAGTGTCAGAAGGTTAAATGACAGAAATCAAAAATAAATGCCATTTCAGCAAATGGGTAATATTGTTAAAACAATTTTATTGATATCATTGAGCTGTTATTCAGTATAAAATTTCACAATTGAAAAAATATATAATAAATAGTATTACCAATATATAATAAATAGTATTAAATTAACATCTTTAAGTTAAATAACACTTCCTATGAAACAGTAGCATTTCAATAAATTAAGACATCATGCCAATAAATGTGCACAAATGAAAATAACTGATATGGTTTCCAAGATAGGCAAATATGAATTTATATGTGCCAATGTCAATATGGTTGAGACATCACTGAAGTGCAAGTCCATATCTTTGACAGTCTGACATTCCAAAACAGACTACACACACAGTGAATCTTTAACATTACATCAAAAGAAAATATCACAACAATAAATAACAGTGAACTAGAATAAATAGTCCGACGAACACTCTCATTGTACGTTTGTGACACAACATTTCTTCCAAGCAGAAATAAATAGTTTCAATGGAAAGTCTTTGAAATAAATATTCATTGGTCTGGTGTGCAGCAAATATGTTCTTTTCAGTTTCTTTTGCTGACTTGTGCCATAATGAAAAGCAACTGTTGTAAACGGGCTCTGGTCTCAGCACGGATGATTTCCCAGGAACATTCACTGAATTTCTGAAAAGGTAAAATATTCAAGTAAATGCATTTGAGAATGAGTCAAGTTAATTGTTGAAAAATGTAGTGCTTGCCAGGAATTACACATTTAGTTCTGAATTGTCATACCTTGTGTTTGAGAAACTTTTCCAGTTTCCTGAAGTAATGTTGAATGGCAGCATTTCTCTTCAACTTGTGGTCAGATCCTGGTTTCCTCAGACAGTCTTGCAACTCTCTCAGCTGTTGCTCCAGGAGAAGATGAAAGTTTTCCACCTTGTCCCAGGCCCATGGTACTGAACCCAGGTTCATGCTGTAGATCTTGTTGATGCGGTGCAGGGTTTGACGGATAATCTCAATCCTGTCCTGAGTCTGAGCAAAATACACAAGATTAGGATGAAGACTTTAGGGCTCATGTTAGATTAAATATAACAATGAGCAAATAATAATTAAATGTTCAAATTACAGATGCTTAGTTTTAGTATGTTAAAAGGGCTCTAGCAAAAGTACATACAAATCAAACTTGATCAGATCAATGAAAAATAAGCAATGTGATTCTGTAAATCCATGGATTCGATACAAGTACATGGGAGGCAGAGGAAAAGGTGTTGGAGGTTTCAGTAACTTAGAATTGGAGAAATCACAGTGAAACAGGATTGATTCTGAACAATTAACATTCAGTTCTTAATACAAGGAAACAGGCTCAATCAGGTGGGAGAACTAGCAAAATAAATGAGGGTACACAAAATGTTTGGAGATTGATTGGTACAAAACGCAAGAAGGAAGGTAAAGATATTTCTGAAAATTGTTTGTACGAGGAAACCTGGGTGTTGAAGAGCAAAATGCATAATTTTCTCTGCGGTATCGAGGGCATGACTGAAGAATGAAATTGTAATTTGAATTTGCTTTATTTAGAAAACAAAGGTATCAATCATCACGCTAAAGAGGAAGGTTGATGAAAAATCAAGAAGAGAATGAACAGATAAGGAGGTGGTCTTTTACTTATTCACAGGAAATGGAGAATGAATGTTTCCTGGTCTGTACTGAATTCATCTCAAGTTGCTGTTGCAAAGAATAAAATTGAATAGTGCAAAATTAAACTTCAAGGAGCCAGAAAAAAGCCATGGCGTGGTAAGGAATCCCATTTCCAGTATGGCAAAGGATGTTGGTTATTTTGGACTTGGACATGGCATAGAAAAATCAGATACAATGAGAAATACATAATGTGACCTGGGAACAGTAGCCCAAATGTACTGATTCAGATAGCAGGAAGGGGATTGTTTGTTGAGTGGGAGAGTTGAATTTTAAGGAGGCAATATGATTCTCAGTGACAGCCCTGCTGAATGTCCTTGTGCGTCAGCTCAATGGTAATGTGATAACTCACAATTCAGTGACCAGTGCTGCAGTGAACATTGTAGACGCACTTAACGGGAAACAAGTCAAATTATTTGAGTAGATGGGACACGTAGTGACAATGCCAATAGCAAACAAAGAAAACTCAAATGGAGTACAGACATGGTATGAACTGGACACACTGATGGGCTGTACCAGTTGCATTTATGATAGCAATGGGAGTAAGGAGATAGTGGAAGAGAATTTTTTATAGTGTGTTTGATTCAGATAACTTGAGAAACTTACAAGAACTCTATGGAATGTGAGAGTGAATAACTGAGACAATACGAGCAGAGCTGAGAAATATGACGTGCAATGGCTGTGATAGGATTATACTACTGCAACATACCCCGTTCCCACCACCCCCCACCCCCCCCCACCCTTCTCCACCAACAGCCACCAACTGTTACCGTTTTGAAAATTGTTCAAAAACCAACAGTTTTAAGACCTTGGGGCAAGAAACAAAATTGGGAGAGGGCAAACTATGTTAGTATTAGGCAGGTGCTAGGGAGTGTTAGTTGAGAAGGGCTGCAGCAGGCAAGTCCACATTTGACATGTGGGACTTGTTTAAAGACCTGCTGATGAGATTTGAGGACCAGCATGTTCCAGTAAGGAGGAAGGATGGCAAGGTAAGGGAACCTTGGATAACCAGGGAGATTGTAAATTTACTCAAAAGAAGAAAAGAAGCAAATCTGAGGTGGATGAAGCCAAAATCAAACAGAGCCCATGAGGAATGTAAAGGAAACAGGAAATGAACACAAGCAGTGAATTGGGAGAGCAAGCAGGAGCCATAACACGACCTTGGCAAGTAGAATTAAATAAAATCCTGAAGCATTCTACACATACTTCAAAACAATAGGATTAATGGTGAGAAGGGCGGTCCACTGAAGGATGAAGGAGGGAACTTGGGATCAGTGGCAGAGGATGTGGGTAAGATCCCAAATGAGAGCTTTGCATAAATATTCACCCAGGAGAAGGATATGGCGGTTAGTTGGATTTGTATACCACATGCTAATATGCTTTGGCATTTTGAGATCAACAAAGGAGTGGTATTGGGTTGTTGGGAGAGCATTAATGTGGCTAAGTCCCCAGGACTCGATGGTACCTACCCCAGGTTATTGAGAGATCTAAGAGAGGGGATTGCTGGGAACTGACCATGATCTTTGCATCCTTGTTAGCCACTTGAGAGGGTCTGGTGGACCAGTGAGTAGGTAATGTTGTTCCTCTGTTCAAGAAGGAAAATAGGTACAACCCAGGAATCTATATATCAGTGAGTCTCACATCGGTGATTGGGAAGAAATTGGAGAGATTGCTTAGGGACAGGACTAATGGGCATTTGGGAAAGTGTGGCTAACGAAGGAGCAGTCAGCACGGCTTTGTACAGGGCAGGTCATGTTTTGCTGACTTGGTTTATTTTATGAGAAGATGACCAAGGTGATGGATGAGGGTAGAGCAGTGGATGTTGTCTACATGGATTTCAATAAGACTTTAGACAAGGGGGCCTCATGGTAGTCTCTTCCAGAAGATTAGGATGCATAGGATCCATGGTGACTTGGCCACATGGATTCAGAATTTGCTTGCCCACAGAAGCTAGAGTGTCATGTGGAACATGTAGTTCATCTGGATGTCTGTGACTAATAGTATTCTGCCAGGATCCATACTGGGACCTATGCTGTTTGTGATACATGTAAATGACTTGGATGGACACATAGATGGCTGAGGTAGTACGTTTGCAGATGATGCAAAGATTGATAGAGTTGTGGATAGTTGTGGATAGAGGGTGTCAAACGATATAGCATAATATACATCAGTTACAAATATGGGCAGAGAAATGGCAGAAGGACTTTCATCCATGTTAGTGTGAGGTGCTGCACTTTAGGAGATTAAATGTTAAGGAAAATACACTGTTATTGGCAGGACCATGAACAGAATTGATGTACAGCACAATCTTGGGGCTCAAGTCTGTTGCACCCTGAAAGTGGCCATGCAAGTAGAGGGGTGGTAAAGAAGGTGTATGGCATTCTTGCCTTTATTGGTCAACGAATTGAGTAGAAGAGTCCGGATCTCATGTTGCAACATTGGTTAGGCCAAAGGTAGATTATTGCATTGATTTCTGGTTGCCACATTATGGGGAGAGTGTGGAGGCATTGGAGAGGGTGCAGAAAAAGTTTCCCAAGATGCTGCCTGAATTAGCAAAAAGGAGAGATTGGAAATAAAACTCGGGTTGTTTTCTCTGGAGCGGTGGAGGCTGACGAGAGACGTGATAGAAGCCTATAAAGTAATGAGATGCCTTGATAGGGTTGACAGTCATATTTTTTTTCCCTAGAGTTGAAACATCTAAACGTAAAAGTCATGCATTTATTCGAAGTTCAAAAGGAGGCGTGCGGGCATGTTTTTACACAGGGAGTGGTAGGAGTCCGGGACATGCTGTGAGGGTGAGGGAGTGGAGGCAGATACAATAGGGGCGTTTAAGAGACTTTGAGATAAGCACATTAATATGCAAGGTATGGAGGGTTATGGACCAAGGGTGTGCAGACGGGATCAAAGTTGGCGTCATGTTCAGCACAACAAGTTGGGCCGAAGGGCCCGTCCCTGTGCTGTATTGTTCTATGTTCTGAGCTGTGAAAAAGGAGATCAAGCCAGGGAGCGGCAAGCGTGGGATGTAAAAAATGAGGTCTGCAGATGCTGGAGATCACAGCTGCAAATGTGTTGCTGGTCAAAGCACAGCAGGTTAGGCAGCATCTCAGGAATAGAGAGTTCGACGTTTCGAGCATAAGGGCTTATGCTCGAAACGTCGAACTCTCTATTCCTGAGATGCTGCCTAACCTGCTGTGCTTTGACCAAGCGTGGGATGTAGGCGACAAGATGGATTGAGCGGGAATGTGGATAGGGATGGTTTTTCGGATGAGCTGGGGAAATGGTTTGATGGATGAGTTCGGTAGAGGGCATGACCTAATATCAAGGGGTGAAGGAGACGTTAGGAGATTTAAAGTGTTGAAACATGTAGGGGTACAGTTTGTGAGTGAGGTAAAGATTTTCACAGTGGGAGAAATCGCTGCGGTTCAATTTTCTGATGTGAACTCTCTGACCGTGCCGTTAATCTCACACATACTTTCTGTAAAATCACAGTCTGAATAAAATGAATCGAGTTTTAACTCACCCCCACTCCGTCCGAAAGTTTCACCAGGTCCAAGGGCTTGGTTTTCAGGGAGAACCTCTGCCTTAAACAGTGTCCGGGAAAGGGACCGCCCTGAGAGGAGAGAACAGTCCCAGTTACATTCACTCCCAGAAACTGAGATCCTGGAGAATCACTGAGCGGTAACCACACAAAATTAAAAGCTATTTCTCTCTGATCTGACATTGAGCCGGGAGCAGACCCAGTGAGATTCCGATCAGCTGAAACTCACCATTTCATGCAGTTTGCTCAGAGTCTCTGTGTTGAGAACTTGCTGTAAGTGCAGCCTCTCACAGCCCAGACTCAGGGTCCCGGACAACAACACCAGCACCGTCCAAAATCTCCAAATCCTCCCCAGAGCCATGCTGCACCGAGCCAGAGGGAAACACTGAGCGGAAGGAATTGATCTCGAGTAACTCCTAAACCGGTTCCTTTCTCCCTGAGTGAACCTCCAGGAGTCACAATGCAGCCGCTTGTGAAGCCGAAGCGATCTCCTTAAGTGTCGAGTCCTCTGTGTGTGTGAGAGAGGCTGGACGGTGCTGTGAGCTCCCACTGCCTGAGCTGCCGGTGTATATCGGAGGAGAGACTGGCGAGGTGTGGCCATGACATTCGGAAAGTGAAATCTGGTTGCGGGAGTTTTGAACGAGCTGTAGGAGAGCAAGAAACAGCCTGTGTGCTGCCTGTCTGAGGGAAGGGATCTGAAAGCTGGAGATTCCTGAAGCAGCGAGTGGAAGATCCCTGACAGAAAATCACAGCCAGAGCTCGGGGCAAACTCAAAGATCAGCCGTTGTCTCCAAACATCACTGATATTATTGGAAAAACGATTGTTTCTTGAATCGAGCAATAGGTTATTCTTTAAATAAAACCCCAAACAAGACTCAATCTGTGAGGAAATATGAGAAGATATTTGTTCTTTCTCGCCTTCTCTGCAATCTTTGACAGAATGGACCGCAGCTTCGCCATTCAAGGTCTCTCTGCGTTACATCCCGAGCTGCTGGGACTGCAGTCCCTTGTTCCCATTCTGGTGTCCCTCTCTGCAGCCGGAGGATACTGTTTATCACATCTCTTTACTCCCCAACCTGCTCACCCACTCTCAGGTGTCCCTAATGGCCTGACAATGGGCCCTGCCACATCTACATGCTGCCTAACATCGACACTACAGGGAAATTGGATGTTTCCCTGTCACTCACTCCAATGAACTGCACCCTTTCCCCTCTCATTGACAACCTGTGATCCTGACCCTTGACCATTTGTTCCTGGGGATTATATTTGACCCCGACATTAACTTTTGATGCATAACCGAAGCATAATCGTTCACCAGTTTGGAATGCACCGTATCTTACACTTAAACATGGATCCCTTGTGCCAGACACCGGGAAACCATGAAAAATCATCTTCCCCTCTCTCCTGTCAAGACCAAAGGCAGGGAGTGAGGTCCCTGCTCTGGTGCTGCTCCTCGTGCGTCCATCCGGGTCGACCCCCAATGTCCCACTCCCGACCCCAGATCCCCAAACTGAACAAAGCGACCTGCACACCCCATTCCCGTTCTCGGCCCGAACGTACACCCCTGTCCCGGGACACAGTCAAACCCCTCACTCAATTCAGACAAGTTCCCTCCTCCCCTTCTAACTTCCAGCAGGCACAGGCCGAGCCTTGACCAACGTTTCCTTCTGAAACAATTTCGGGCATCACTCTGGGAAAACCTCTCTGTAATATCTCATGGCAGTTTACTTAAAATACATTGCAACCTTCCTTCAATAAGATGACTAACTGTACACACTATTCCAGATGTGGCCTCACCAGATCCTGCACAATTGAAGTAACCGGACTATTTCAGAATTCTTATATTGTTTGCCTCTGTAAGGCAATACTTTATGATTCACTGACTAGACAAGTCAAAACCTTTTGCCTCTCAATGTGGATCAACTGAAACTCACCATTTCATGCAGTTTGCTCAGAGTCTCTGTGTTGAGAACTTGCTGTAAGTGCAGCCTCTCACAGCCCAGACTCAGGGTCCCGGACAACAACACCAGCACCGTCCAAAATCTCCAAATCCTCCCCAGAGCCATGCTGCACCGAGCCAGAGGGAAACACTGAGCGGAAGGAATTGATCTCGAGTAACTCCTGAACCGGTTCCTTTCTCCCTGAGTGGACCTCCAGGAGTCACAATGTCGAGCCCTCTGTGTGTGTGAGAGAGGCTGGACGGTGCTGTGAGCTCCCACTGCCTGAGCTGCTGGTGTATATCGGAGGAGAGACTGGCGAGGTGTGGCCATGACATTCGGAAAGTGAAATCTGGTTGCGGGAGTTTTGAACGAGCTGTAGGAGAGCAAGAAACAGCCTGTGTGCTGCCTGTCTGAGGGAAGGGATCTGAAAGCTGGAGATTCCTGAAGCAGCGAGTGGAAGATCCCTGACAGAAAATCACAGCCAGAGCTCGGGGCACGCTCAAAGATCAGCCGTTGTCTCCAAACATCACTGATATTATTGGAAAATCGGATTGTTTCGTGATTCGAGCAATAGGTTATTCTTTAAATAAAACCCCAAACAAGACTCAATCTAGGTGCAAATATGAGAAAACATTTGTTCTTTCTCGCCTTCTCTGCAATCTTTGACAGAATGGACCGCAGCTTCGCCATTCAAGGTCTCTCTGCGTTCCATCCCGAGCTGCTGGGACTGCAGTCCCTTGTTCCCATTCTGGTGTCGCTCTCTGCAGCCGGAGGATACTGTTTATCACATCTCTTTACTCCCCAACCTGCTCACCCACTCTCACTCTCAGGTGTCCCTAATGGCCTGACAATGGGCCCTCCCACATCTACATGCTGCCCCCAGGGGAACAGCATAAATAATGCAGCCTCAGTTTCCATGGATTGTGAAGGCACACGGCTTTCCCTCAGTCGGATTCCCTTAACCCTCCATTACGTTACCATTCTGCATATTCATCACTCACAACCAACATTTTCGTTAACTGCACATGGAGTAGCTGCAGCAAATCCTTTGATTCCCAGAAGCAGGAAAATGTTTCCCTGTCACTCACTCCAATGATTAGATTAGATTACTTACAGTATGGAAATAGGCCCTTCGGCCCAACAAGTCCACACCGACCCGCATACCACCCAGACCCATACTCCTACATTTACCCCTTCACCACTCACTACGGCAATTTAGCATGGCCAATTCACCTAACCTGCACATTTTTGGATTGTGGGAGGAAACCGGAGCACCCAAAGGAAACCCACGCAGACACTCTGGCGTAATTGAACTCGGGTCTCTGGCGCTGTGAGGCAGCAGTGCTAACCACTGTGCCACCGTACTGCCCAAGAACCGCACCCTTTCCCCTCTCATTGACAACCTGTGATCCTGACCCTTGACCATTTGTTCCTGGGGATTATATTTGACCCCGAGATTAACTTTTGATGCATAACCGAAGCATAATCGTTCACCAGTTTGGAATGCACCGTATCTTACACTTAAACATGGATCCCTTGTGCCAGACACCGGGAAACCATGAAAAATCATCTTCCCCTCTCTCCTGTCAAGACCAAAGGCAGGGAGTGAGGTCCCTGCTCTGGTGCTGCTCCTCGTGCGTCCATCCGGGTCGACCCCCAATGTCCTACTCCCGACCCCAGATCCCCAAACTGAACAAAGCGACCTGCACACCCCATTCCCGTTCTCGGCCCGAACGTACACCCCTGTCCCGGGACACAGTCAAACCCCTCACTCAATTCAGACAAGTTCCCTCCTCCCCTTCTAACTTCCAGCAGGCACAGGCCGAGCCTTGACCAACGTTTCCTTCTGAAACAATTTCGGGCATCACTCTGGGAAAACCTCTCTGTAATATCTCATGGCAGTTTACTTAAAATACATTGCAACCTTCCTTCAATAAGATGACTAACTGTACACACTATTCCAGATGTGGCCTCACCAGATCCCTGCACAATTGAAGCAACCGGACTATTTCAGAATTCTTATATTGTTTGCCTCCGTAAGGCAATAATTTATGATTCACTGACAAGTCAAAACCTTTTGCCTCTCAATGTGGATCAACTGAAACTCACCATTTCATGCAGTTTGCTCAGAGTCTCTGTGTTGAGAACTTGCTGTAAGTGCAGCCTCTCACAGCCCAGACTCAGGGTCCCGGACAACAACACCAGCACCGTCCAAAATCTCCAAATCCTCCCCAGAGCCATGCTGCACCGAGCCAGAAGGGAGCACCGAGGTAGAAGCTGAGAAAGCGGTCAATGTGCAATCGGAGCGGATTGGGATCCGGGAGCGGGCGCCTGTGTTGCCGAGTGCTGTGAGTGTGAGCCTGTGCACTGCTGGCTGCTCTCACTGGCACTGCCAAGCTGGCGGCTTTAATGGGGCACATTACATTCGAAAAGTGAAAACCGCTTCCAGGGATTTTGCAGGAGCTGCGGGGAGATCAAGGGTTGGTGCGGTTTCTTTCTGAGGTAAGGAATCGAAAAGCTGGAGAGTCCGGAAGCAGCGGCTGGAAAATCCCGGCTGGAAAATCGCAAGCAGCGCTCGGTTTGCAGCGGAATGTTGAGTGTGTTCAGATCATCGGGCACTGAGCTGGTGTAGAGGGAGGCTCTGTACTTGGGGCAGGGGGAGTCAGGCTGTGTATTGGGGGCTGGATGTCCTCATCCGGATTATAGAGACCCCCGACTGCGGGAATCCCCCGTGTCCCGGTGTGTTGACATCGCGCTTGTCCCGTTCCCACATCCCGGGTTGGAGATGACAGGGAGCCCGGCTCCCAGGCCCGGCTCACCGGCTGCTGCTCCCTGTCTCCGCTCACATTCACCTGGGTCACAATCCGCTCCCTCACTGGAGGGAGGCTCTCATTTCCCGGTGAGATTCTGGAACCATTTTCAGAGTCGGAGTGAAATCATCAGGATCTGGTCCGAATCCGACTCCGAAAGTGATCCCGTTCCCTTCCCTTTCATCGTTTCTGTCTGCTCTCTCTCCCGGGATAGTGCCCATGTCAGTTTCTCTCTGGAAATGAACCTCGTGTCAATTTCCTCCAAAGTGAAAGTGTCTCAGGGAAAGTGACGCGTTTTGTCATTTCCGAAAGGGAGGGGAGTTTGTAAACAGAGCGGGTCAGACTGAGAGGGGGCAGGGTGAGGAATATCTGGGAAAGTGTGAGAGATATCCCGGGATATCCCGGTGACACAGGAAATGTCTCCAAATCACTTTTAGCTGGAACTGCATCCGCACCTTCAGAGCGGGTGTTATATTTAAAATGCTTTGAAATATTCACTTTGACAATTAAATGTTGATGTTTGTAATCGGACCAGAAACTGTCGTTATTGGGAAAAAAATAGTTTTGGATTTAAATTATTGACCCGGCCTCTTGAAACAAGACTGTTCCATTTTGTTCTATCAAGTTAAAAGTCAGAACCGAATCGGAATCAGAAACGGAATCGGAACCGAACCTAAGTTTATCTGAAAAAAATCATTCTTGGATTTAAATTGTTCACAATTACTTTTCAAATAATTCTCGTCCATTGTATGTTATGTTAGGGCAGAGCGACTGTACCTTGACAATTAGAAAACTCTGTTACAAACACTTTCAGAAATGTATGTTGCTGTCCTCACACCCAAACTCTCAAGGCTAGTTTCTGACCCATCCTCGAAGGCTCCCAAACGTTTGTAAAGGTAATGCCTGAATCCTGAGGTAGACCAGTTTTATCTGTCCGACCAGATTGCTGTGTTTTTTATTCAAAAAATCTACATTTGTTTACGGTAAGACGTTCAAGAGCAAAGCACTTATCAGGGACCAACCAAACCAAACCACTGAACACTGGTCGCTTCGAATACAGGAAAGGTGTTCAGCAATTTGTGATGAAAGCTCCCGCCAAATGGAATACAGTAAGCAGAAGAAAACCTGGTTTTCATGACATTGATTGTGGGTCACTTAGTGGAATGTCAAAGGATCATTGGTGGGCTTTTAAACACTCACCATCTCTGTTAATAATTTGATTGAATGGTTTCAATATATTGCAGATTTCATAAAAGGTGAAAAAAAATTGTGAGGAGGAGTAGTAATATCCGGATTAAGTAGTAACATGATTACTCCCGGTGCTACGAGCTAGTGAGGGCAGGAATCGGAGGATAGAGCAGATGATTGCATGGCTGAGGAGCTGGTGTATGGGAGAAGGATTCACATTTTTTGATCAATGGAATCTCTTTTGGAGCAGAAGTGCACCGAAATTAGAAGGGGACTAACATACTGGCAGGGAAATATGCTAGAGCTGCTCGGGGGGATTTAAACTAGTAAGGTGGGGAGTGGGGGGTGGGGTGGGGACCTGGGACCCAGGGAGATGGTGAAGAAAGACATCAATCTGAGACTGGTACAGTTGACAACAGAAGTGAGTCAAACAGTCAGGGCTGGCAGGGACAAGGTAGGACTAATATTTAAACTGCATTTCCTTGAATGCAAGGGGCCTAACAAGGAAGGCAGATGAACTCGGGGCATGGTTAGGAGCATGGGACTGGGATATCATAGCGATTACAGAAATATGGCGCAGGGATCTGCAGGACTGGCAGCTTTATGCTCCAGGGTACAAATGTTCCAATTAAGAACATTGGGAGGCAAGAGAGGAGGGGTGGGGTGGGGGTGGGGGAAGGGTGGCATTTTTGATAAGCAATAGCATTACAGCTGTGCTGAGGGAGGATAATCATGGAAATATATCCAGGGAAGTTATTTGGATGGAACTGAGAAATAAGAAAGGGATTAAAACCTTATTGGGATTGTATTATAGACTGCCTAATAGTCAGAGAGAAATTGAGAAACAAACTTGCAAAGAGATCTCAGCTATCTGTAAGAATAATAGGGTGGTTATGGTAGGGGACTTTAACTTTCCAAACATAGACTGGGACTACCATAGTGTTAAGGGTTTAGATGGAGAGGAATTTGTTAAGTGTGTACAAGACAATTTTCTGATTCAGTATGTGGATGTGCAAAACTTGACCTACTCTTGGGAAATAAGGCAGGGCAGGTGACTGAGGAGTCAGTGGGGGAGCACTTTGGGGCCAGCAACCATAATGTGATGAGATTTAAAATAATGATAGAAAAGGATAGACCAGATCTAAATGTTGAAGTTCTTAATTGGAGAAAGATCAATTTTGATGGTATGAGGCAAGAAGTTTCAAAAGCTGACCTGGGGCAGATGTTCGCAGGTAAAGGGATGGCTGGAAAATACGAAGCCTTCAGAAATGAGATATAAGAATCCAGAGAAATTATATTCCTGTTAGTGTGAAAGGAAAAGCTGGTAGGTATAGGGAATGCTGGGTGACTAAAGAAATTGAGGGTTTGGTTAAGAAAAAGAAGGAAGCATATTAGATTACTTACAGTGTGGAAACAGGCCCTTCGGCCCAACAAGTCCACATGACCCTCTGAAGCGCAACCCACCTAGACCCATTCCCCAACATTTATCCCCTCACCTAACACTATGGGCAATTCAGCATGGCCAATTTAGCTAACCTGCACATTTTTGGACTGTGGGAGGAAATCCACACCGGCCCAGGGAGAATGTGCAAATGCCACACAGACAGTTGCCTGAGGCAGGAATTGAACCCAGCTTTCTGGCACTGTAAGGCCGCAGTGCTAACTGCTGTGCCACCCACAATATATCAGGTCAAGACAGGATAGACCAAGTGAATCCTTAGAAGATTATAAAGGAAATCGGAGTATACTTAAGAGTGAAATCAGGAGGGCAAAAAAGGGAACACGAGATTGTGTTGGCAAATAGAATTAAGGAGAATCCAAAGAGTTTTTACAAACACATTAAAGACAAAAAGGTAACTAAGGAGAGAATAAGACGCCTCAAAGATCAGCAAAGTGGCCTTTGTGTGGAGCCGCAGAAAATGGGGGAGATACTAAATGAGTATTTTGTATCAGTATTTACTGTGGAAAAGGATATGGAAAATATAGACTGTAGGGAAATAGATGGTGACATCTTGCAAAATGTGCATATTACAGCAGAAGAAGTGGTGGAAGTCTTGAAATGGGTAAAGGTGGATAAATCCCCAGGACATGATCAGGTGTACCCTAGAACTCTGTGGAAAGCTAGAGAAGTGATTGCTGGGCCTCTTGCTGAGATATTTGTATCATCGATAGTCACGGGTGAGGTGCCGGAAGACTGGAGGTTGGCTAAAGTGGTGCCACTGTTTAAGAAGGGTGGTAAAGATAAGTCAGGGAACTATAGACCGGTGAGCCTGATCTAGGTGGTGGGCAAGTTGTTGCAGGGAATCCTGAGGGACAGGATGCACATGTATTTGAAAAGGCAAGGACTGATTCGGGATAGTCAACATGGTTTTGTGCATGGGAAATCATGTCTCACAAACATTATTGAGTTTTTTGAGGAAGTAACAAAGAGGATTAATGAGGGCAGAGTGGTAGATGTGATCTATTATGCACTTCAGTAAGGTGTTCGACCAGGTTCCCCATGGGAGACTGATTAGCAAGATTAGATCTCACAGAATACAGGGAGAACTAACCATTTGGAAACAGAACTGGCTCAAACGTAGAAGACAGATGGTGGTGGTGGAAGGTTGTTTTTCAGACTGGAAGCCTGTGACTCATGGAGTGCCACAAGGATCGGTGCTGGGTCCTCTAGGTTTTGTCATTTATATAAATGATTTGGATGTAAGCAAAAGAGGTACAGTTAGTAAGTTTGGAGATGACACCAAAATTAGAGGTATAGTAGACAGCGAAGGTTACCTCAGATTACAACAGGATCTTGATCAGATGGGCCAATGGGCTGAGAAGTGGCAGATGGAGCTTAATTCAGATAAATGCGAAGTGCTACATTTTGGGAAAGCAAATCTTAACAGGACTTATTCCCTTAATGGTAAAGTCATAGGAAGTGTTGCTGAACAAAGAAACCTTGGAGTGCAGGTTCATAACTCGTTGAAAGTGTAGTCACAGGTAGATAGGATAGTGAAGAAGGCGTTTGGTATTCTTTCCTTCATTAGTCAGAGTATTGAGTACAGGAGTTGGGTTGTCATGTTGCAGCTGTACAGGACATTGGTTAGGCCACTGTTGTAATATTGCGTGCAATTCTGGTCTCTTTCCTATCGGAAAGATGTTGTGAAACTTGAAAGGGTTCAGAAAAGATTTACAAGGATGTTGCCAGGGTTAGAGGATTTGAGCTATAGGGAGAGGCTGAACAGGCTGGGGCTGTTTTCCCTGGTGTGTTCGAGGCTGAGGGCTGACCTTATAGACGTTTCCAAAATTATGAGGGGCATGGATAGGATAAATAGGCAAAGTCTTTCCCCTGGAGTCGGGGAGTCCAGAACTCGAGGGCATAGGTTTAGGGTGAGAGGGGAAAGATATAAAAGAGACCTACAGGGCAACGTTTTCACACAGAGGGTGGTACATGTATGGAATGAGCTGCCAGAGGAGGTGATGGAGGCTGGTACAATTGCAACATTGAAGAGGCATTTGGTTGGGTATATGAATAGGAAGAGTTTGGAGGGATATGGGCCAGGTGCTGGCAGGTGGGACTAGATTGGATTGAGATATCTGTTCGGCATGGATGGGTTGGACCAAAGGGTCTGTTTGCATGCTGTACATCCCTATGACTATCTATGACATAAAGATCATCCAAAGAGCAATCAATCGGTTCAGGCAGTACGTAAAATTATGCAAGTGGATTATAATGTGGGAAAATGTGAGGGTGTCCATATGGCTGAGAAGAATTGTCACCACACCCACAAATAATAACTCTCTCCACCACTGCCAGTCAGCGGAATCAATGCCTAATACCTACAAGATGCACTGCAGAAACACAACAAAGCCCTAAAGACAAAAACTTGTAAACCCACAAACACTATCATCAACAAAGACAAGGATAGCAGATATATGGGAACACTGGCAGCAGTAAGTTCCCCACCAAGCCACTAGCCATCCTACCTTGGAAATAAATCACCATTCACTCAGTGTCATTTGGTCAAAATCCTGGAGTTTCCTCTTAAATACAGGGCTTTGGGGCAGCTTATAGCACATGGACTGCAGCGGTTCAAGAATATAGCACTCCACCACCTTCTCAAAGGCAACTAGGGACAAGCAACAAATGCTAACCCAGCCAGTGACAACCCCGTGCCTTGTTACAAGCAGGAAGGTGGAGAAAATTAGGGATGTATTGTGATGGCTATACAGGATATTCGTGCAACCAGACACGGTGTACTGATGAAATAATGTTTAGACTCATTACTTCAATAAGATACACCATCATCTGATACAGTTCAGAGTAGATTCAGTCAGTTGATTCCTGAAACGAAGATGTTGCCTGATGAGAAAAGCTTTCATAGCCTGGGCCACCATTTATTGCAGTTTTGCAGAAGAAGCTGGTGAACTTACTGAAACAATTAAGGACCTGTGGAACCAAACCTGAGTGTATAAATGGTGTGAAGATATTTTTGCCTTTGTGGTAGAGACAACAAAGAGCACTGGTTGAATATGAACAGTCTCCACTTAAGATGGAGGTGATGATTTTTAGATGAGATTACTTACAGTGTGGAAACAGGCCCTTTGGCCCAACAAGTCTACACCAACCCGCTGAAGCGTAACCCTCCTGTACCTATTCCCCTACATTTACCCCTTCGCCTAACACTACGGGAAATTTAGCATGGCCAATTCACCTAACCTGCACATTTTGGATTGTGGGAGGAAACCGGAGCACCCCGAGGAAACCCACGCTGACATGGGGAAAATATGCAAACTCCACACAGAGAATCACCTGAGGCGGGAATTGGACGCAGGTCTCTGGCACTGTGAGGTAGCAGTGTGAACCATTGTGCCACCGTGGCACAGTGAATTGCTAGCCTCCAAACCTCTCTACTCCAGACAACAGTGGTGTCGTTGATTGTATTCAAGTCTAAGATGGAGAGATTTTTGATCTACAAGCAAAACAGATGTCTTCCTTCTCAGTTTTCTGAATGAATAATAGGGTGGCAATAATCGGGGAACTACAGGCTGGTGTGCCTGACATTAGTAGTGAGCAAGTTGTTGGAATGAACCCTGAGGTATAGGATTTATACATATTTGGGAAGGCAAGGAATAGTCAACATGGCTTTGTGCATGGGTAATCATGTCTCAATAACTTGATTGAGTTTCTTGAAGAAGTAACAGAGAAGATCAATGAGGGCAGAGCAGTGGACGTGATCTATATGGACCTCAGTAAGGTTTTCAACAAGGTTCCTTGTGGTGGACTGGTTAGCAAGGTTAGATCACATAGAATACAGGGAGAACTAGCCACTTGGATACAAAACAGGCTGAAAGGAAGGAGACAGAGGGTGGTGGTGGAGGTTTGCTTTTCAGACTGGAGACCTGTGAGCAGCCGTGTGCCACAAAGATCCGTGCTTTTTGTCATTTGGATGTGAACAGAGGAGGTCTAACTAGTAACTTTGCAGATGACACTAAAATTGGCGGTGAAGTGCACAGCGAGATGGTTTGCTCAGAGTACAACAGGACCATGACCACATGGTCCAATGGGCTGAGGCGCAGCAGATGGATTTCAATTTAGATAAATGTGAGGAGCTGCATTTTGGAAAGGGAAATCTGGGCAGGATTTATACACTTTAATGGTAATGACTTGGGGAGTGTTGCTGTCCAAAGTGACCTTGGAGTTCAGGTTTATAGTTCCTTGAAAGTGGAGTCACAGGTAGATAGGATAGTGCCGAAGATGTTTGGTATGCCCTCCTTTATTAGTCAGAGCATTGAGGAGGTCATGTTGCAGCTGCGCAAGACACTAGTTAAGTCACCTTTGAAATATTGGGTGCAATTCTGGTCTCCCTCCCTATGGAAGGATGTTGTGAAACTTGAAAGGATTCAGAAAAATTTGCAAGGATGTTGCCATGGTTGGCAGGTTTGACCTATAGGGAGAGGCTGAATAGTTTGGAGCTATTTTCCCTGGAACATTGAAGGCTGAGAGGTGACCTTATAGAAGTTTAGAAAATCATGAAGGGCATGGATATGGTAAATAGGCAAGGGTGAGGGAGTCCAAAACCAGAGTGTATAGGTTTAGAGTGAGCAAAGAAAGATTTAAAACGGACCTAAAAGGTAACTTTTTAACACAAAGAGTGGTGTGTGTATGAAATGGGCTGCTGGAGGCTGGTATAATGACAAGAACTAAAATGTATTTGTATGGGTATTTGAATAGGAAAGGTTTTGAGTGATATGGGCCAAAAGCTAGCAAATGGGACTAGATTAATTTAGGATATCTATCCGGCATGGACAGGTTGGAGTGAAGGGTCCATTTCAGCACTGTATAGACAATATACAATAGGTGCAGGAGTAGGCCATTCTGCCATTTGAGCCAGCACCACCATTTATTATGATCATGGCTGATCATCCTCAATCAGTATCCTGTTCCTGCCTTATCCCCATAACCCTTGATTCCACTATCCTTAAGAGCTCTATCCAACTCTTTTTTGAAAGTATCCAGAGACTTGACCTCCACAGCCTTCTGGGACAGAGCATTCCATACACCCACCACTCTCTGGGTGAAGAAGTTTCTCCTCAACTCTGTTCTAAGTGGCCGACTTCTTATTTTTAAACTGGTTCGGGACTCACCGATCAGCGGAGACATGCTTCCTGCCTCCAGAGTGTCCAAACCTTTATTAATCTTCTATGTTTCAATCAGATCCCCTCTCAGCTTTCTAAACTCAAGCTCTAATCTTTCAGCATAAGATAGTCCCACCATTCTGGGAATTGACCTCATGGACCTATGCTGCACTCCCTCAATAGCCAGAATGTCTTTCCTCAAATTTGGAGACCAAAACTGCACACAATTTTGCAGGTGCGGTCTCACCAGTCCCTGTACAGCTGCAGAAGGACCTCTTTGCTTCTATACTCAATTCCTCTTGTTATGAAGGCCAGCATGCTATTAGCTTTCTTCACTGCCTGCTGTACCTGCATGCTTGCTTTCATTGACTGATGTACAGGAACACCTAGATCTCATTGTAGTGCCCCTTTACCCAACTTGACTCCATTTCGGTAGTAATCTGCCTTCCTGTTCTTGCCACCGAAGTGGATAACCACACATTTATTGGGAGTTGTTGGGAGTTAAGGAGTTTATGATTGGTCAATATGTAGCCCAAAGAGAGTATTGAATAGTTGGTCAAAAAATGATTGGATAATGATCAGGCTAGAAGGGTGAATATGTGTTAATGGGGACTGTTGGTGGCTAACAATGGATTGTGTGTAATAGCAGACTATGTGACAACAAGACCGGATGTGACAGGCTACCGGGAATGACATGGATGATTTCACACCCTGAAGGTATTGGAGTCATTATTTAGTCCAGAAGGCTGCAGGGTCTCCATGCTAAAAATGAAGTGCTGTTCTTCCAGACTTTGCTGAGCTTCTTTGGAAAACTCCAGCAAGCCTGGGAAAGAGATATTAGCCAGGGAAAAGGGTGGTATGTTCAGGTGGCAAGCAACTGGAAGCTCAGGGTCTTTGTTGCAGGCAGAAAATAGATGATCTGCGAAGCAGTTACCCAGTCTAGGCTTTGTTTCTCTTGCATAGAGTAGAGCACATTGTGAGCAGTGAATGCAATAGACTAGATTTTGTGAAGTGCAGTTAAAGTGCTTCCTCTCATGGAAGGTGTCCTTGGGTGCTTGAATACTGAGGAGGGACAAGGCAAATGGGCAGTTGCTATACCTTCTGCTGTTGTAGGTGAAGGTAACGTGGGTTGTTGGAGGGCACAGTGTTTGGCGTGAAGTAAGAGTCAGTTGGGGTATTCTTGAGGGAAAGGAGGCTGACAAAGGAGGGGAGTGGAAATATGTGTCTGATGGTAACATTTTGCTGAATGTGTTGCAAATGGTAGCTGATGATCCTCTGGATTTGAATGCTGGTGAGATGGTAGATAAGGTTAAAGGCAATCCTTACCTGTTGTGGAGGGAAGAGAGGGGGAGAGGACCAAAGTATGGGAGATGGGTCAGACCTGTTTGAGAGCCCTGTCAACAACATTGCTGGGGAATTCTGGATTGATGAAGAAAGTGGACAGCTTGGGCTACCTTTCCAAAGTTAGTATCATGAGAATAGATGTGATAGAGATGGAAGAACTAGGATCATGGAGTAGACTCCTTACAGGAAGCAGGGTTTCAGGGGATGTATAGTCTGCATAAGTGCAGGGATCAATGAGCTTGTCATACATATGGGTGGCCAGCCTTTCCCAGAAATGGAAACAGAGATGTTAAGGAAGGAAAAGGAGGAGTCAGAGATGGACCAGATGAAAGTGGGAGTGACATGGAAATTGGATGCAAAATCGATAAACTGTTCCAATTCGGGACAGGAGAGTGAAGTAGCACTGATGATATCATCAATATACCAGAGAAAGAGTTCTTGGTGGGGCAGATGAGGACTGGAACAATGAATGTTCCACATGCACCACAAAGAGACAGGTATAGGCCCAAATGGGTCTCCATGCTTCACCACCTCCCCACACCTCCCCCCACCCCCCGCTCCACCCTCCTCCCTCAACCTGAAGAATGTATAGGAACATAAGAGAGAAGTTCTTCAGGTGAGGAAAAGCTTGGCCAGGTGGAGGAGGGTGGACAGTTCAGTGCTGTTTTCCAGAAAGAAGTGGAGAGTTCAGAGACCATCGTGGTGGCAGATGGACATGTAAAGGGATCTCATGTCCATGGTAAAATGAGGTGGCTAGAACCAATAAACTGGAACAGTTTATGATTTTTGGGAATGAGGCAGATGTGGGTTGTGTGAGATTGGGATACAATCAGCTTTTTGGAAGTTGCGGTTGTGGGTTGGTGGGGGTGTGGGGTCGATCACCAGATGAAATAACATTGGTAACCACAGTTGACACAATGGTCTGATGTTTCATGATGGTTTCATGGTTCATGGGGAGATAGAATGAAGTATCTGAGAGCTGGTGCTCAGCCTCTGCAATGTCAGTCAGCAAAAGCAACAACCTTATTACATAGTGTCAGGATTGGATTTGAGAGCATGGAGTGTAGTTTGTTCCTGGGAAGGTAGGTTGGAATAGATGGGGGGTCAGAGAAACTGAGGCAACCGATGCATGTCAACACTTCTCACTGAACAGATCAAGTGCAGAGACAAGGCCTGAGAGAGAGGCCCACATTGAGGGGCATGTTGGAGGTGGGCAAAAGGTGGTATGGAGCGAGGACTCTTCTCCAAAAAATGGGCACTGAGGCGATGGCGGCAGGGAAGAGTTCAAAGACATGTAATGCTTCAAATGCATTAAGGTAGGGACACAGAGGTATAAAACTGTGACCTTTGCTGAGTACAGCGTGTTCAGCATCAGAGAGTGAGAGATAAGGAGGAATAGTGAATATACAATAGGAGGTGGCTTTGGGGACGGAATGGAGTCAGTGTGAAAGGGAGGGATAGAAGGTTCCAGATGACCATGGGATAGTGTAGTTTAAAATAGATTTGTAGATCTGAGGATTAAGGACAAATTGACAGAGCAAAATTGATATTGGAGATGAGGAGGACAAACAGTAACAGGCTTCAGACAGAAATACCCACTGCATTTACACTCAGTGTCAGAAGGTTAAATGACACAAATCAAAAATAAATGCCAGTTCAGCAAATGTGGAATATTGTTAAAACAATTTTATTTATATCATTGAGCTGTTATTCAGTATAAAATTTCACAGTTGAAAAAATAGTGTGCTTCCCAATGTATAATAAATAGTATTAAATTAACATCTTTAAGTTAAATAACACTTCCTATGAAACAGTAGCATTTCAATAAATTAAGATGTTGTGTCAATAAATGTACACAAATGAAAATAACTGACATGGTTTCCAACATTGGCAAATATGAATTCATATGTACCAAGGTCAATATGGTTGAGACATCACTGAAGTGCAGCACATGTCTTTGACAGTCTGGCATTCCAAAACAGACTACACACACAGTGAATCTTTAACATTGCATCAAAAGAAAATATCACAACAATAAATAACAGTGAATTAGAATAAATAGTCTGACTAATATTCTCATTGTACATTTGTAACACAACATTTCTTCCAAGCAGAAATAAATAGTTTCAATGGAAAGTCTTTGAAATAAATATTCATTGGTCTGGTGTGCAGTAAATATGTTCTTTTCAGTTTCTTTTGCTGACTTGTGCCATAATGATAAGCAACTGTTGTAAACGGGCTCTAGTCTCAGCACGGATGATTTCCCAGGAACATTCACTGAATTTCTGAAAAGGTAAAATATTCAAGTAAATGCATTTGAGAATGAGTCAAGTTAAATGTTGAAAAATGTATTGCTTGCCAGGAATTACACACTTAGTTATGAATTGTCATACCTTGAGTTTGAGAAACTTTTCCAGTTTCCTAAAGTAATGTTGAATGGCAGCATTTCTCTTCAACTTGTGGTCAGATCCTGGTTTACTCAGACAATCTTGCAACTCTCTCAGCTGTTGCTCCAGGAGAAGAAGGAAGTTTTCCACCTTGTCCCAGGCCCATGGTACTGAACCCAGGTTCATGCTGTAGATCTTGTTGATGTGGTGCAGGGTTTGATGGATAAGCTCAATCCTGTCCTGAGTCTGAGCAAAATACACAAGATTAGGATGAAGACTTTAGGTATCATGTTAGATTAAATATTACAATGAGCAAATAATAATTAAATGTTCAAATTACAGATGCTTAGCTTTAGTATGTTAAAAAGGCTCTAGCAAAATAACATATAAATCAAACTTGGTCAGATCAATAAAAAATAATCAATGTGAGTCTTTAAATCCATGGATTCAATACAAGTACATGGGAGGCAGAGGAAAAGGAGTTGGAGGTTTCAGTAACTTAGAATTGGAGAAATCACAGTGAAACAGGATTGATTCTGAACAATTAACATTCAGTTCTTCATACAAGGAAACAGGCTCAATCAGGTGGGAGAACTAGCAAAATAAATGAGGGTACACAAAATGCTTGGAGATTGATTGGTACAAAATGCAAGAAGGAAGGTAAAGATATTTCTGAAAATTGTTTGTACAAGGAAAACTGGGTGTTAAAGAAGCAAAATGCATAATTTTCTCGGCAGTATCGAGGGCATGACTGAAGACTGAAACTGTAATTTGAATTTACTTTATTTAGAAAACAAAGGTATCAATCATCACGCTAAAGAGGAAAGTTGATGAAAAATCAGGAAGAGAATAAACAGATTAGGAGGTGGTCTTTTACTTATTCACAGAAGATGGAACATCAATTTTGCCTGGTCTGTACTGAATTCATCTCAAGTTGCTGTTGCAAAGATTAAAATTAAATAGTGCAAAATTGAACCTCAAGGAGCCAGAAAAAAGCCATGGCATTTCCAGTATGGCAAAGGATGTTGGCTATTGTGGAATTGGATATGACATAGAAAGATCAGAGACAATGAGAAATACATAGTGTGACCTGGGAAGAGGAGCCCAGATGCAGTGATTCAGATAGCAGGAAGGGGATCGTTTGTTGAGTGCGAGAGTTGAATTTTAAGGGGGCAAAAATGACTCTCAGTGACAGCCCTGCTGAACGTCCTTCTGCATCAGCTCAATGGTAATGTGATAACTCACAATTCAGTGGCCAGTGCTGTGGTGAAGATTGTAGATGCACTTAAGGGGAAACAAGTCAAATTATTTAAGTGGATGGGACAAGTAGTGACAATGCTAAAAGCAAACAAGGAAAACTCAAATAGAGTATAGACATGGCATGAACTGGACACACTGATGGGCTGTACCAGTTGCATTTATGATAGCAATGGGAGTAAGGAGATAGTGGAAGTGAAATCTTTATAGTGTGTTCAATTTAGATAACTTGAGAAACTAACAAGAACTCTATGGAATGTGAGAGTGAAAAACTGAGACAATACTGGCAGAGCTGGGAACTAAGATATGTGCAATGACTGTGATAGGGTTATACTACTGCAACATACCCTCCCTCCCTCACACCTTTCACCCCCGACCAAGAGCCACCAAATGTCACCTTTTTGAAAATTGTTCAAAAACCAACAGTTTTAAGATAGCTGTGAATATGGTTTAAATCTGGACCTTGGGGCAAGGTACAAAACTGGGAGAGGGCAAACTATGTCAGCAGCAGGCAGGTGCTAGGGATGTTAGTTGAGAAGGGCTGCAGCAGGCAAGTCCACATTTGACATGTGGGAATTGTTTAAAGACCCACTGATGAGATTTGAGGACCAGCATTTTCCAGTAAGGAGGAAGGATGGCAAGGTAAGGGAACCTTGGATAACCAGGGAGATTGTAAATTTACTCAAACAAAGAAAAGAACCATATCTGAGGTGGAGGAAGCCAAAATCAAACAGAGCCCATGAGGAATATAAGGGAAACAGGAAATGAACACAAGCAGTGAATTGGGAGAGCAAGCAGGAGCCAAAAGACGACCTTGGCAAGTAAGATTAAAGAAAATCCTGAAGCATTCTACAAATACATTAAAAACAATAGGATTAATGGTGAGAAGGGAGGACCACTGAAGGATGAAGGAGGGAACTTGGGCTCAGTAGCGGAGGATGTGGGTGAGATCCTAAATGAGGTCTTTGCATAAATATTCACCCAGGAGAAGGATATTGAGGTTAGTTAGATTTGTAGAGCGCATGCTAATATGCTATGGCACTTTGAGATCAACAAAGGAGTGGTATTGGGTTGTTGGGAGAGCATTAAAGTGGCTAAGTCCCCAGGACCCGGTAGTACCTATCCCAGGTTATTGAGAGATCTAAGAGAGGAGATTGCTGGGAACTGACCATGATCTTTGCATCCTTGTTAGCCACTTGAGAGGATCTGGTGGACCAGTGAGTAGGTAATGTTACTCCTCTGTTAAAGAAGAAAAATAGAGACAATCCAGGAATCTGTAGATCAATGAGTCTCACATCGGTGGTTGGGAAGATATTGGAGAGATTGCTTCAGGATAGGACTAACGGGCATTTGGGAAAGTGTGGCTAACGTAGGGGCAGTAAGCACAGCTTTGTACAGGGCAGGTCATGTCTTACGAACTTAGTTTATTTTACGAGAAGATGACCAAGGTGATGGATGAGGGTAGAGCAGTGGATGTTGTCTGCATGAATTTTAAGAAGGCTTTTGACAAGGGGCCTCATGGTAGGCTCTTCCAGAAGATTAAGATGCATGGGATCCATGATGACTTGGCCACATGGATTCAGAATTGGGCTTGCCCACAGAAGACAGAGGGTCATGTGGAACATGTAGTTCATCTGGAGGCCTGTGACTAATGGTATTCTGCCAGGATCCATCCTGGGACCTATGCTGTTTGCAATATATGTAAATGACTAGGATGAACACATAAATGGCTAGGGTAGTAAGTTTGCAGACGATGTAAAGATTGACAGAGTTGTGGATAGTTGTGGATAGAGGGTTGTCAAACGATATAGCATAATATACATCAGTTACAAATATGGGCAGAGAAATGGCAGAAGGACTTTAATCCATGTTAGTGTGAGGTGCTGCACTTTGGGAGATTAAATGTTAAGGAAAATACACTGTTATTGGCAGGACTATGAACAGAATTGATGTACAGCAGAATCTTGCGGCTCAAGTCTGTTGCACCCTGAAAGTGGCGACGCACGTAGATGGGATGGTAAAGAAGGTGTATGGCATTCTTGCCTCTACTGGTCAGCGGTTTCAGTAGAAGAGTCGGGATCTCAAGTTACAGCATTGGTTAGGACAAAGGTAGACTATTGCATTGAATTCTGGCCGCCACATTACAAGAAGAACATGGAGTCATTGGGGAGGGTGCAGAACAAGTTTCCCAGGATGTTGCCTGAATTAGAAAAAAGATGAGATTGGAAAAAAAACTCGGGTTGTTTTCTCTGGAGCGGTGGAGGCTGACGAGAGACTTGATAGAAGTCTATAAAGTAATGTGATGCATGGATAGGGAAGACAGTCACGTTTTTTTCTCACAGAGTTGAAACTTCTAAACCTAAAAGGCGTGCATTTTAAAAAAATTCAAGAGGAGGTGTGCGGTGAAGTTTTTACAAAGAGAGTGGTAGGAGTCCGGGACATGCTGTGAGGTGAGGTAGTGGAGGCAGATACAATAGGGGCGTTTAAGAGACTTTGAGATAAGCACATTAATATGCAAGCAATGGAGGGTTATGGACCAAGGGTGTGCAGACGGGATCAAAGTTGGCGTCATGTTCAGCACAACAAGTTGGGCCGAAGGGCCCGTTCCTGTGCTGTATTGTTCTATGTTCTAAGCTGTGAAAAAGGAGACAAGCCAGGAAGCGGCAAGTGTGGGATGCAGGCGACAAGATGGTTTGAGCGGGAATGTGGATAGGGATGGTTTTTCGGATGAGCTGGGAAATGGTTTGATGGATGAGCTCGGTAGAGGGCATGACCTAATATCAAGGGGTGAAGGAGACGTTAGGAGATTTAAAGTGTTGAAACATGTAGGGATACAGTTTGTGAGTGAGGTAAAGATTTTCACAGTGGGAGAAATCGCTGCGGTTCAATTTTCTGATGTGAACTCTCTGACCGTGCCGTTAATCTCACACATACTTTCTGTAAAATCACAGTCTGAATAAAATGAATCGAGTTTTAACTCACCCCCACTCCGTCCGAAAGTTTCACCAGGTCCAAGGGCTTGGTTTTCAGGGAGAACCTCTGCCTTAAACAGTGTCCGGGAAAGGGACCGCCCTGAGAGGAGAGAACAGTCCCAGTTACATTCACTCCCAGAAACTGAGATCCTGGAGAATCACTGAGCGGTAACCACACAAAATTAAAAGCAAAATTAAAATCTCCCTGATCTGACATTGAGCCGGGAGCAGACCCAGTGAGATTCCGATCAGCTGAAACTCACCATTTCATGCAGTTTGCTCAGAGTCTCTGTGTTGAGAGCTTGCTGTAAGTGCAGCCTCTCACAGCCCAGACTCAGGGTCCCGGACAACAACACCAGCACCGTCCAAAATCTCCAAATCCTCCCCAGAGCCATGCTGCACCGAGCCAGAGGGAAACACTGAGCGGAAGGAATTGATCTCGAGTAACTCCTAAACCGGTTCCTTTCTCCCTGAGTGAACCTCCAGGAGTCACAATGCAGCCGCTTGTGAAGCCGAAGCGATCTCCTTAAGTGTCGAGTCCTCTGTGTGTGTGAGAGAGGCTGGACGGTGCTGTGAGCTCCCACTGCCTGAGCTGCCGGTGTATATCGGAGGAGAGACTGGCGAGGTGTGGCCATGACATTCGGAAAGTGAAATCTGGTTGCGGGAGTTTTGAACGAGCTGTAGGAGAGCAAGAAACAGCCTGTGTGCTGCCTGTCTGAGGGAAGGGATCTGAAAGCTGGAGATTCCTGAAGCAGCGAGTGGAAGATCCCTGACAGAAAATCACAACCAGAGCTCGGGGCAAACTCAAAGATCAGCCGTTGTCTCCAAACATCACTGATATTATTGGAAAAACGGATTGTTTCTTGATTCGAGCAATAGGTTATTCTTTAAATAAAACCCCAAACAAGACTCAATCTAGGTGCAAATATGAGAAAACATTTGTTCTTTCTCGCCTTCTCTGCAATCTTTGACAGAATGGACCGCAGCTTCGCCATTCAAGGTCTCTCTGCGTTACATCCCGAGCTGCTGGGACTGCAGTCCCTTGTTCCCATTCTGGTGTCCCTCTCTGCAGCCGGAGGATACTGTTTATCACATCTCTTTACTCCCCAACCTGCTCACCCACTCTCACTCTCAGGTGTCCCTAATGGCCGGACAATGGGCCCTGCCACATCTACACGCTGCCTGACATCGATACTACAGGGAAATTGGATGTTTCCCTGTCACTCACTCCAATGAACCGCACCCTTTCCCCTCTCATTGACAACCTGTGATACCGATCCTGGACCATTTGTTCCTGGGGATTATTTTTGACCCCGACATTAACTTTTGATGCATAACCGAACCATAATCGCTCACCAGTTTGGAATGCACCGTATCTTACATTTAAACATGGACCCCTTGTGCCAGACACCGGGAAACCATGAAAAATCATCTTCCCCTCTCTCCTGTCAAGACCAAAGGCAGGGAGTGAGGTCCCTGCTCTGGTGCTGCTCTTCGTGCGTCCATCCGGGTCGACCCCCAATGTCCTACACCTGACCCCAGATCCCCAAACTGAGCAAAGCGACCTGCACACCCCATTCCCGTTCTCGGCCCGAACGTACACTCCTGTCCCGGGACACAGTCAAACCCCTCACTCAATTCAGTCAAGTTCCCTCCTCCCCTTCTAACTTCCAGCAGGCACAGGCCGAGCCTTGACCAACGTTTCCTTCTGAAACAATTTCGGGCATCACTCTGGGAAAGCCTCTCTGTAATATCTCATGGCAGTTTACTTAAAATACATTGCAACCTTCCTTCAATAAGATGACTAACTGTACACACTATTCCAGATGTGGCCTCACCAGATCCTGCACAATTGAAGCAACCGGACTATTTCAGAATTCTTATATTGTTTGCCTCTGTAAGGCAATACTTTATGATTCACTGACTAGACAAGTCAAAACCTTTTGCCTCTCAATGTGGATCAACTGAAACTCACCATTTCATGCAGTTTGCTCAGAGTCTCTGTGTTGAGAACTTGCTGTAAGTGCAGCCTCTCACAGCCCAGACTCAGGGTCCCGGACAACAACACCAGCACCGTCCAAAATCTCCAAATCCTCCCCAGAGCCATGCTGCACCGAGCCAGAAGGGAGCACCGAGGTAGAAGCTGAGAAAGCGGTCAATGTGCAATCGGAGCGGATTGGGATCCGGGAGCGGGCGCCTGTGTTGCCGAGTGCTGTGAGTGTGAGCCTGGGCACTGCTGGCTGCTCTCACTGGCACTGCCAAGCTGGCGGCTTTAATGGGGCACATTACATTCGAAAAGTGAAAACCGCTTCCAGGGATTTTGCAGGAGCTGCGGGGAGATCAAGGGTTGCTGCGGTTTCTTTCTGAGGTAAGGAATCGAAAAGCTGGAGAGTCCGGAAGCAGCGGCTGGAAAATCCCGGCTGGAAAATCGCAAGCAGCGCTCGGTTTGCAGCGGAATGTTGAGTGTGTTCAGATCATCGGGCACTGAGCTGGTGTAGAGGGAGGCTGTGTACTTGGGGCAGGGGGAGTCAGGCTGTGTATTGGGGGCTGGATGTCCTCATCCGGATTATAGAGACCCCCGACTGCGGGAATCCCCCGTGTCCCGGTGTGTTGACATCGCGCTTGTCCCGTTCCCACATCCCGGGTTGGAGATGACAGGGAGTCCGGCTCCCCGGCCCGGCTCACCGGCTGCTGCTCCCTGTCTCCGCTCACATTCACCTGGGTCACAATCCGCTCCCTCACTGGAGGGAGGCTCTCATTTCCGAATGAGATTCTGGAACCATTTTCAGAGTCGGAGTGAAATCATCAGGATCTGGTCCGAATCCGACTCCGAAAGTGATCCCGTTCCCTTCCCTTTCATCGTTTCTGTCTGCTCTCTCTCCCGGGATAGTGCCCATGTCAGTTTCTCTCTGGAAATGAACCTCGTGTCAATTTCCTCCAAAGTGAAAGTGTCTCAGGGAAAGTGACGCGTTTTGTCATTTCCGAAAGGGAGGGGAGTTTGTAAACAGAGCGGGTCAGACTGAGAGGGGGCAGGGTGAGGAATATCTGGGAAATTGTGAGCGAAATCCCGGGATATCCCGGTGACACAGGAAATGTCTCCAAATCACTTTTAGCTGGAACTGCATCCGCACCTTCAGAGCGGGTGTTATATTTAAAATGCTTTGAAATATTCACTTTGACAATTAAATGTTGATGTTTGTAATCGGACCAGAAACTGTCGTTATTGGGAAAAAAATAGTTTTGGATTTAAATTATTGACCCGGCCTCTTGAAACAAGACTGCTCCATTTTGTTCTATCAAGTTAAAAGTCAGAACCGAATCGGAATCAGAAACGGAATCGGAACCGAACCTAAGTTTATCTGAAAAAAATCATTCTTGGATTTAAATTGTTCACAATTACTTTTCAAATAATACTCGTCCATTGTATGTTATGTTAGGGCAGAGCGACTGTACCTTGACAATTAGAAAACTCTGTTACAAACACTTTCAGAAATGTATGTTGCTGTCCTCACACCCAAACTCTCAAGGCTAGTTTCTGACCCATCCTCGAAGGCTCCCAAACGTTTGTAAAGGTAATGCCTGAATCCTGAGGTAGACCAGTTTTATCTGTCCGACCAGGTTGCTGTGTTTTTTATTCAAAAAATCTACATTTGTTTACGGTAAGACGTTCAAGAGCAAAGCACGTATCAGGGACCAACCAAACCAAACCACTGAAAACTGGTCACTTCTCATACAGGAAAGGTGTTCAGCAATTTGTGATGAAAGCTCCCACCAAATGGAATACAGTAAAGAGAAGGAAACCTGGTTTTCATGACATTGATTGTGGGTCACTTAGTGGAATGTCAAAGGATCATTGGTGGGCTCTTAAATACTCACCATCTCTGTTAATAATTTGATTGAATGGTCTCAATATATTGCAGATTTCATAAAAGGTGAAAAAAATTGTGAGGAGGAGTAGTAATATCCGGATTAAGTAGTAACATCTGGATTACTCCCGGTGCTACGAGCTAGTGAGGGCAGGAATAGGAGGATAGAGCAGATGATTGCATGGCTGAGGAGCTGGTGTATGGGAGAAGGATTCACATTTTTTGATCAATGGAATCTCTTTTGGGGTAGAAGTGCACCGAAATTAGAAGGGGACTAACATACTGGCAGGGAAATTTGCTAGAGCTGCTCGGGGGGATTTAAACTAGTAAGGTGGGTGTGGGGGGGGGTGGGCACCTGGGACCCAGGGAGATGGTGAAGAAAGACATCAATCTGAGACTGGTACAGTTGACAACAGAAGTGAGTCAAACAGTCAGGGCTGGCAGGGACAAGGTAGGACTAATATTTAAACTGCATTTCCTTGAATGCAAGGGGCCTAACAGGGAAGGCAGATGAACTCAGGGCATGGTTAGGAGCATGGGACTGGGATATCATAGCAATTACAGAAATATGGCTCAGGGATCTGCAGGACTGGCAGCTTTATGCTCCAGGGTAGAAATGTTCCATGAAGGATACAAAGGGAGGCAAGAGAGGAGGGGTGGGGTGGGGGTGGGGGAAGGGTGGCATTTTTGATAAGCAATAGCATTACAGCTGTGCTGAGGGAGGATAATCATGGAAATATATCCAGGGAAGTTATTTGGATGGAACTGAGAAATAAGAAAGGGATTAAAACCTTATTGGGATTGTATTATAGACCCCCTAATAGTCAGAGAGAAATTGAGAAACAAACTTGCAAAGAGATCTCAGCTATCTGTAAGAATAATAGGGTGGTTATGGTAGGGGACTTTAACTTTCCAAACATAGACTGGGACTACCATAGTGTTAAGGGTTTAGATGGAGAGGAATTTGTTAAGTGTGTACAAGACAATTTTCTGATTCAGTATGTGGATGTGCAAAACTTGACCTACTCTTGGGAAATAAGGCAGGGCAGGTGACTGAGGAGTCAGTGGGGGAGCACTTTGGGGCCAGCAACCATAATGCGATGAGATTTAAAATAATGATAGAAAAGGATAGACCAGATCTAAATGTTGAAGTTCTTAATTGGAGAAAGATCAATTTTGATGGTATGAGGCAAGAACTTTCAAAAGCTGACCTGGGGCAGATGTTCGCAGGTAAAGGGATGGCTGGAAAATGCGAAGCCTTCAGAAATGAGATATAAGAATCCAGAGAAATTATATTCCTGTTAGTGTGAAAGGAAAAGCTGGTAGGTATAGGGAATGCTGGGTGACTAAAGAAATTGAGGGTTTGGTTAAGAAAAAGAAGGAAGCATATTAGATTACTTACAGTGTGGAAACAGGCCCTTCGGCCCAACAAGTCCACATGACCCTCTGAAGCGCAACCCACCTAGACCCATTCCCCAACATTTATCCCCTCACCTAACACTATGGGCAATTCAGCATGGCCAATTCAGCTAACCTGCACATTTTTGGACTGTGGGAGGAAATCCACACCGGCCCAGGGAGAATGTGCAAATGCCACACAGACAGTTGCCTGAGGCAGGAATTGAACCCAGCTTTCTGGCACTGTAAGGCCGCAGTGCTAACTGCTGTGCCACCCACAATATATCAGGTCAAGACAGGATAGACCAAGTGAATCCTTAGAAGATTATAAAGGAAATCGGAGTATACTTAAGAGTGAAATCAGGAGGGCAAAAAGGGAACACGAGATTGTGTTGGCAAATAGAATTAAGGAGAATCCAAAGAGTTTTTACAAACACATTAAAGACAAAAAGGTAACTAAGGAGAGAATAAGACGCCTCAAAGATCAGCAAAGTGGCCTTTGTGTGGAGCCGCAGAAAATGGGGGAGATACTAAATGAGTATTTTGTATCAGTATTTACTGTGGAAAAGGATATGGAAAATATAGACTGTAGGGAAATAGATGGTGACATCTTGCAAAATGTGCATATTACAGCAGAAGAAGTGGTGGAAGTCTTGAAATGGGTAAAGGTGGATAAATCCCCAGGACATGATCAGGTGTACCCTAGAACTCTGTGGAAAGCTAGAGAAGTGATTGCTGGGCCTCTTGCTGAGATATTTGTATCATCGATAGTCACGGGTGAGGTGCCGGAAGACTGGAGGTTGGCTAAAGTGGTGCCACTGTTTAAGAAGGGTGGTAAAGATAAGTCAGGGAACTATAGACCGGTGAGCCTGATCTAGGTGGTGGGCAAGTTGTTGCAGGGAATCCTGAGGGACAGGATGCACATGTATTTGAAAAGGCAAGGACTGATTCGGGATAGTCAACATGGTTTTGTGCATGGGAAATCATGTCTCACAAACATTATTGAGTTTTTTGAGGAAGTAACAAAGAGGATTAATGAGGGCAGAGTGGTAGATGTGATCTATTATGCACTTCAGTAAGGTGTTCGACCAGGTTCCCCATGGGAGACTGATTAGCAAGATTAGATCTCACAGAATACAGGGAGAACTAACCATTTGGAAACAGAACTGGCTCAAACGTAGAAGACAGATGGTGGTGGTGGAAGGTTGTTTTTCAGACTGGAGGCCTGTGACTCATGGAGTGCCACAAGGATCGGTGCTGGGTCCTCTAGGTTTTGTCATTTATATAAATGATTTGGATGTAAGCATAAGAGGTACAGTTAGTAAGTTTGGAGATGACACCAAAATTAGAGGTATAGTAGACAGCGAAGGTTACCTCAGATTACAACAGGATCTTGATCAGATGGGCCAATGGGCTGAGAAGTGGCAGATGGAGCTTAATTCAGATAAATGCGAAGTGCTACATTTTGGGAAAGCAAATCTTAACAGGACTTATTCCCTTAATGGTAAAGTCATAGGAAGTGTTGCTGAACAAAGAAACCTTGGAGTGCAGGTTCATAACTCGTTGAAAGTGTAGTCACAGGTAGATAGGATAGTGAAGAAGGCGTTTGGTATTCTTTCCTTCATTAGTCAGAGTATTGAGTACAGGAGTTGGGTTGTCATGTTGCAGCTGTACAGGACATTGGTTAGGCCACTGTTGTAATATTGCGTGCAATTCTGGTCTCTTTCCTATCGGAAAGATGTTGTGAAACTTGAAAGGGTTCAGAAAAGATTTACAAGGATGTTGCCAGGGTTAGAGGATTTGAGCTATAGGGAGAGGCTGAACAGGCTGGGGCTGTTTTCCCTGGTGTGTTCGAGGCTGAGGGCTGACCTTATAGACGTTTCCAAAATTATGAGGGGCATGGATAGGATAAATAGGCAAAGTCTTTCCCCTGGGGTGGGGGAGTCCAGAACTAGAGGGCATAGGTTTAGGGTGAGAGGGGAAAGATATAAAAGAGACCTACAGGGCAACGTTTTCACACAGAGGGTGGTACATGTATGGAATGAGCTGCCAGAGGAGGTGATGGAGGCTGGTACAATTGCAACATTGAAGAGGCATTTGGTTGGGTATATGAATAGGAAGAGTTTGGAGGGATATGGGCCAGGTGCTGGCAGGTGGGACTAGATTGGATTGAGATATCTGTTCGGCATGGATGGGTTGGACCAAAGGGTCTGTTTGCATGCTGTACATCTCTATGACTATCTATGACATAAAGATCATCCAAAGAGCAATCAATCGGTTCAGGCAGTAGGTAAAATTATGCAAGTGGATTATAATGTGGGAAAATATGAGGGTGTCCATATTGCTGAGAAGAATTGTCACCACACCCACAAATAATAACTCTCTCCACTACTGCCAGTCAGCGGAATCAATGCCTAATACCTACAAGATGCACTGCAGAAACACAACAAAGCCCTAAAGACAAAAACTTCTAAACCCACAAACACTATCATCAACAAAGACAAGGATAGCAGATATATGGGAACACTGGCAGCAGTAAGTTCCCCACCAAGCCACTAGCCATCCTACCTTGGAAATGAATCACCATTCACTCAGTGTCATTTGGTCAAAATCCTGGAGTTTCCTCTTAAATACAGGGCTTTGGGGCAACTTATAGCACATGGACTGCAGCGGTTCAAGAATATAGCACTCCACCACCTTCTCAAAGGCAACTAGGGACAAGCAACAAATGCTAACCCAGCCAGTGACACCCCCGTGCCTTGTCACAAGCAGGAAGGTGGAGAAAATTAGGGATGTATTGTGATGGCTATACAGGATATTCGTGCAACCAGACACGGTGTACTGATGAAATAATGTTTAGACTCATTACTTCAATAAGATACACCATCATCTGATACAGTTCAGAGTAGATTCAGTCAGTTGATTCCTGAAACGAAGATGTTGCCTGATGAGAAAAGCTTTCATAGCCTGGGCCACCATTTATTGCAGTTTTGCAGAAGAAGCTGGTGAACTTACTGAAACAATTAAGGACCTGAGGAACCAAACCTGAGTGTATAAATGGTGTGAAGATATTTTTGCCTTTGTGGTAGAGACAACAAAGAGCACTGGTTGAATATGAACAGTCTCCACTTAAGATGGAGGTGATGATTTTTAGATGAGATTACTTACAGTGTGGAAACAGGCCCTTAGGCCCAACAAGTCTACACCAACCCGCCGAAGCGTAACCCTCCTGTACCTATTCCCCTACATTTACCCCTTCGCCTAACACTACGGGAAATTTAGCATGGCCAATTCACCTAACCTGCACATTTTGGATTGTGGGAGGAAACCGGAGCACCCGAGGAAACCCACGCTGACATGGGGAAAATATGCAAACTCCACACAGAGAATCACCTGAGGCGGGAATTGGACGCGGGTCTCTGGCACTGTGAGGTAGCAGTGTGAACCATTGTGCCACCGTGGCACAGTGAATTGCTAGCCTCCAAACCTCTCTACTCCAGACAACAGTGGTGTCGTTGATTGTATTCAAGTCTAAGATGGAGAGATTTTTGATCTACAAGCAAAACAGATGTCTTCCTTCTCAGTTTTCTGAATGAATAATAGGGTGGCAATAATCGGGGAACTACAGGCTGGTGAGCCTGACATTAGTAGTGAGCAAGTTGTTGGAATGAACCCTGAGGTATAGGATTTATACATATTTGGGAAGGCAAGGAATAGTCAACATGGCTTTGTGCATGGGTAATCATGTCTCAATAACTTGATTGAGTTTCTTGAAGAAGTAACAGAGAAGATCAATGAGGGCAGAGCAGTGGACGTGATCTATATGGACCTCAGTAAGGTTTTCAACAAGGTTCCTTGTGGTGGACTGGTTAGCAAGGTTAGATCACATAGAATACAGGGAGAACTAGCCACTTGGATACAAAACAGGCTGAAAGGAAGGAGACAGAGGGTGGTGGTGGAGGTTTGCTTTTCAGACTGGAGACCTGTGAGCAGCCGTGTGCCAAAAGATCCGTGCTTTTTGTCATTTGGATGTGAACAGAGGAGGTCTAACTAGTAACTTTGCAGATGACACTAAAATTGGCGGTGAAGTGCACAGCGAGATGGTTTGCTCAGAGTACAACAGGACCATGACCACATGGTCCAATGGGCTGAGGCGCAGCAGATGGATTTCAATTTAGATAAATGTGAGGAGCTGCATTTTGGAAAGGCAAATCTGGGCAGGATTTATACACTTTAATGGTAATGTCTTGGGGAGTGTTGCTGTCCAAAGTGACCTTGGAGTGCAGGTTTATAGTTCCTTGAAAGTGGAGTCACAGGTAGATAGGATAGTGCCGAAGATGTTTGGTATGCCCTCCTTTATTAGTCAGAGCATTGAGGAGGTCATGTTGCAGCTGCGCAAGACATTAGTTAAGTCACCTTTGAAATATTGGGTGCAATTCTGGTCTCCCTCCCTATGGAAGGATGTTGTGAAACTTGAAAGGATTCAGAAAAATTTGCAAGGATGTTGCCATGGTTGGCAGGTTTGACCTATAGGGAGAGGCTGAATAGTTTGGAGCTATTTTCCCTGGAACATTGAAGGCTGAGAGGTGACCTTATAGAAGTTTAGAAAATCATGAAGGGCATGGATATGGTAAATAGGCAAGGGTGAGGGAGTCCAAAACCAGAGTGTATAGGTTTAGAGTGAGCGAAGAAAGATTTAAAACGGACCTAAAAGGTAACTTTTTCACACAAAGAGTGGTGTGTGTATGAAATGGGCTGCTGGAGGCTGGTATAATGACAAGAACTAAAATGTATTTGTATGGGTATATGAATAGGAAAGGCTTTGAGTGATATGGGCCAAAAGCTAGCAAATGGGACTAGATTAATTTAGGATATCTATCCAGCATGGACAGGTTGGAGTGAAGGGTCCATTTCAGCACTGTATAGACAATAGACAATAGGTGCAGGAGTAGGCCATTCTGCCATTTGAGCCAGCACCACCATTTATTATGATCATGGCTGATCATCCTCAATCAGTATCCAGTTCCTGCCTTATCCCCATAACCCTTGATTCCACTATCCTTAAGAGCTCTATCCAACTCTTTTTTGAAAGTATCCAGAGACTTGACCTCCACAGCCTTCTGGGACAGAGCATTCCATACACCCACCACTCTCTGGGTGAAGAAGTTTCTCCTCAACTCTGTTCTAAGTGGTCGACTTCTTATTTTTAAACTGTGTCCTCTGGTTCAGGACTCACCCATCAGCGGAGACATGCTTCCTGCCTCCAGAGGGTCCAAACCTTTATTAATCTTCTATGTTTCAATCAGATCCCCTCTCAGCTTTCTAAACTCAAGCTCTAATCTTTCAGCATAAGATAGTCCCACCATTCTGGGAATTGACCTCATGGACCTATGCTGCACTCCCTCAATAGCCAGAATGTCTTTCCTCAAATTTGGAGACCAAAACTGCACACAATTTTGCAGGTACGGTCTTACCAGTCCCTGTACAGCTGCAGAAGGACCTCTTTGCTTCTATACTCAATTCCTCTTGTTATGAAGGCCAGCATGCTATTAGCTTTCTTCACTGCCTGCTGTACCTGCATGCTTGCTTTCATTGACTGATGTACAGGAACACCTAGATCTCATTGTACTGCCCCTTTACCCAACTTGACTCCATTTCGGTAGTAATCTGCCTTCCTGTTCTTGCCACCGAAGTGGATAACCACACATTTATTGGGAGTTGTTGGGAGTTAAGGAGTTTATGATTGGTCAATATGGAGCTCAAAGCGAGTATTGAATACTTGGTCAAAAAATGATTGGATAATGATCAGGCTAGAAGGGTGAATATGTGTTAATGGGGACTGTTGGTGGCTAACAATGGATTGTGCGTAATAGCAGACTATGTGACAACAAGACCGGATGTGACAGGCTACTGGGAATGACATGGATGATTTCACACCCTGAAGGTATTGGAGTCATTATTTAGTCCAGAAGGCTGCAGGGTCTCCATGCTAAAAATGAAGTGCTGTTCTTCCAGACTTTGCTGAGCTTCTTTGGAAAACTCCAGCAAGCCTGGGAAAGAGATATTAGCCAGGGAAAAGGGTGGTATGTTAAGGTGGCAGGCAACTGGAAGCTCAGGGTCTTTGTTGCAGGCAGAAAATAGATGATCTGCGAAGCAGTTACCCAGTCTAGGCTTTGTTTCTCTTGCATAGAGTAGAGCACATTGTGAGCAGTGAATGCAATAGACTAGATTTTGTGAAGTGCAGTTAAAGTGCTTCCTCTCATGGAAGGTGTCCTTGGGCACTTGAATACTGAGGAGGGACAAGGCAAATGGGCAGTTGCTATACCTTCTGCTGTTGTAGGTGAAGGTAACGTGGGTTTTTGGAGGGCACAGTGTTTGGCGTGAAGTAAGAGTCAGTTGGGGTGTTCTTGAGGGAACGGAGGCTGACAAAGGCGGGGAGTGGAAAGATGTGTCTGATGGTAACATTTTACTGAGTGTGTTGCAAATGGTAGCTGATGATCCTCTGGATTTGAATGCTGGTGAGATGGTAGATAAGGTTAAAGGCAATCCTTACCTGTTGTGGAGGGAAGAGAGGGGGAGAGGACCAAAGTATGGGAGATGGGTCAGACCTGTTTGAGTGCCCTGTCAACAACATTGCTGGGGAATTCTGGATTGATGAAGAAAGTGGACAGCTTGGGCTACCTTTCCAAAGTTAGTATCATGAGAATAGATGTGATAGAGATGGAAGAACTAGGATCATGGAGTAGACTCCTTACAGGAAGCAGGGTTTCAGAGGATGTATAGTCAGCATAAGTGCAGGGATCAATGAGCTTGTCATACATATGGGTGGCCAGCCTTTCCCAGAAATGGAAACAGAGATGTTAAGGAAGGAAAAGGAGGAGTCAGAGATGGACCAGATGAAAGTGAGAGTGACATGGAAATTGGATGCAAAATCGATAAACTGTTCCAATTCGGGACAGGAGAGTGAAGTAGCACTGATGATATCATCAATATACCGGAGAAAGAGTTCTTGGTGGGGCAGATGAGGACTGGAACAATGAATGTTCCACATGCACCACAAAGAGACAGGTATAGGCCCAAATGGGTCTCCATGCTTCACCACCTCCCCCACCCCCTCCCCCCCTCCCTCAACCTGAAGAATGTATAAGAACATAAGAGAGAAGTTCTTCAGGTGAGGAAAAGCTTGGCCAGGTGGAGGAGGGTGGACAGTTCAGTGCTGTTTTCCAGAAAGAAGTGGAGAGTTCAGAGACCATCGTGGTGGCAGATGGACATGTAAAGGGATCTCATGTCCATGGTAAAATGAGGTGGCTAGAACCAATAAACTGGAACAGTTTATGATTTTTGGGAATGAGGCAGATGTGGGTTGTGTGAGATTGGGATACAATCAGCTTTTTGGAAGTTGTAGTTGTGGGTTGGTGGGGTGTGGGGTCGATCACCAGATGAAATAACATTGGTAACCACAGTTGACACAATGGTCTGATGTTTCATGATGGTTTCATGGTTCATGGGGAGATAGAATGAAGTATCTGAGAGCTGGTGCTCAGCCTCTGCAATGTCAGTCAGCAAAAGCAACAACCTTATTACATAGTGTCAGGATTGGATTTGAGAGCATGGAGTGTAGTTTGTTCCTGGGAAGGTAGGTTGGAATAGATGGGGGGTCAGAGAAACTGAGGCAACCGATGCATGTCAACACTTCTCACTGAACAGATCAAGTGCAGAGACAAGGCCTGAGAGAGAGGCCCACATTGAGGGGCATGTTGGAGGTGGGCAAAAGGTGGTATGGAGCGAGGACTCTTCTCCAAAAAATGGGCACTGAGGCGATGGCGGCAGGGAAGAGTTCAAAGACATGTAACGCTTCAAATGCATTAAGGTAGGGACACAGAGGTATAAAACTGTGACCTTTGCTGAGTACAGCGTGTTCAGCATCAGAGAGTGAGAGATAAGGAGGAATAGTGAATATACAATAGGAGGTGGCTTTGGGGACGGAATGGAGTCAGTGTGAAAGGGAGGGATAGAAGGTTCCAGATGACCATGGGATAGTGTAGTTTAAAATAGATTTGTAGATCTGAGGATTAAGGACAAATTGACAGAGCAAAATTGATATTGGAGATGAGGAGGACAAACAGTAACAGGCTTCAGACAGAAATACCCACTGCATTTACACTCAGTGTCAGAAGGTTAAATGACAGAAATCAAAAATAAATGCCAGTTCAGCAAATGTGGAATATTGTTAAAACAATTTTATTTATATCATTGAGCTGTTATTCAGTATAAAATTTCACAGTTGAAAAAATAGTGTGCTTCCCAATGTATAATAAATAGTATTAAATTAACATCTTTAAGTTAAATAACACTTCCTATGAAACAGTAGCATTTCAATAAATTAAGATGTTGTGTCAATAAATGTACACAAATGAAAATAACTGACATGGTTTCCAACATTGGCAAATATGAATTCATATGTACCAAGGTCAATATGGTTGAGACATCACTGAAGTGCAGCACATGTCTTTGACAGTCTGGCATTCCAAAACAGACTACACACACAGTGAATCTTTAACATTGCATCAAAAGAAAATATCACAACAATAAATAACAGTGAATTAGAATAAATAGTCTGACTAATATTCTCATTGTACATTTGTAACACAACATTTCTTCCAAGCAGAAATAAATAGTTTCAATGGAAAGTCTTTGAAATAAATATTCATTGGTCTGGTGTGCAGTAAATATGTTCTTTTCAGTTTCTTTTGCTGACTTGTGCCATAATGATAAGCAACTGTTGTAAACGGGCTCTAGTCTCAGCACGGATGATTTCCCAGGAACATTCACTGAATTTCTGAAAAGGTAAAATATTCAAGTAAATGCATTTGAGAATGAGTCAAGTTAAATGTTGAAAAATGTATTGCTTGCCAGGAATTACACACTTAGTTATGAATTGTCATACCTTGAGTTTGAGAAACTTTTCCAGTTTCCTAAAGTAATGTTGAATGGCAGCATTTCTCTTCAACTTGTGGTCAGATCCTGGTTTACTCAGACAATCTTGCAACTCTCTCAGCTGTTGCTCCAGGAGAAGAAGGAAGTTTTCCACCTTGTCCCAGGCCCATGGTACTGAACCCAGGTTCATGCTGTAGATCTTGTTGATGTGGTGCAGGGTTTGATGGATAAGCTCAATCCTGTCCTGAGTCTGAGCAAAATACACAAGATTAGGATGAAGACTTTAGGTATCATGTTAGATTAAATATTACAATGAGCAAATAATAATTAAATGTTCAAATTACAGATGCTTAGCTTTAGTATGTTAAAAAGGCTCTAGCAAAATAACATATAAATCAAACTTGATCAGATCAATAAAAAATAATCAATGTGAGTCTTTAAATCCATGGATTCAATACAAGTACATGAGAGGCAGAGGAAAAGGAGTTGGAGGTTTCAGTAACTTAGAATTGGAGAAATCACAGTGAAACAGGATTGATTCTGAACAATTAACATTCAGTTCTTCATACAAGGAAACAGGCTCAATCAGGTGGGAGAACTAGCAAAATAAATGAGGGTACACAAAATGCTTGGAGATTGATTGGTACAAAATGCAAGAAGGAAGGTAAAGATATTTCTGAAAATTGTTTGTACAAGGAAAACTGGGTGTTAAAGAAGCAAAATGCATAATTTTCTCGGCAGTATCGAGGGCATGACTGAAGACTGAAACTGTAATTTGAATTTACTTTATTTAGAAAACAAAGGTATCAATCATCACGCTAAAGAAGAAAGTTGATGAAAAATCAGGAAGAGAATAAACAGATTAGGAGGTGGTCTTTTACTTATTCACAGAAGATGGAACATCAATTTTGCCTGGTCTGTACTGAATTCATCTCAAGTTGCTGTTGCAAAGATTAAAATTAAATAGTGCAAAATTGAACCTCAAGGAGCCAGAAAAAAGCCATGGCATTTCCAGTATGGCAAAGGATGTTGGCTATTGTGGAATTGGACATGACATAGAAAGATCAGAGACAATGAGAAATACATAGTGTGACCTGGGAAGAGGAGCCCAGATGCAGTGATTCAGATAGCAGGAAGGGGATTGTTTGTTGAGTGCGAGAGTTGAATTTTAAGGGGGCAAAAATGACTCTCAGTGACAGCCCTGCTGAACGTCCTTCTGCATCAGCTCAATGGTAATGTGATAACTCACAATTCAGTGGCCAGTGCTGTGGTGAAGATTGTAGATGCACTTAAGGGGAAACAAGTCAAATTATTTAAGTGGATGGGACAAGTAGTGACAATGCTAAAAGCAAACAAGGAAAACTCAAATAGAGTATAGACATGGCATGAACTGGACACACTGATGGGCTGTACCAGTTGCATTTATGATAGCAATGGGAGTAAGGAGATAGTGGAAGTGAAATCTTTATAGTGTGTTCAATTTAGATAACTTGAGAAACTAACAAGAACTCTATGGAATGTGAGAGTGAAAAACTGAGACAATACTGGCAGAGCTGGGAAATAAGATATGTGCAATGACTGTGATAGGGTTATACTACTGCAACATACCCTCCCTCCCTCACACCTTTCACCCCCGACCAAGAGCCACCAAATGTCACCTTTTTGAAAATTGTTCAAAAACCAACAGTTTTAAGATAGCTGTGAATATGGTTTAAATCTGGACCTTGGGGCAAGGTACAAAACTGGGAGAGGGCAAACTATGTCAGCAGCAGGCAGGTGCTAGGGATGTTAGTTGAGAAGGGCTGCAGCAGGCAAGTCCACATTTGACATGTGGGAATTGTTTAAAGACCCACTGATGAGATTTGAGGACCAGCATTTTCCAGTAAGGAGGAAGGATGGCAAGGTAAGGGAACCTTGGATAACCAGGGAGATTGTAAATTTACTCAAACAAAGAAAAGAACCATATCTGAGGTGGAGGAAGCCAAAATCAAACAGAGCCCATGAGGAATATAAGGGAAACAGGAAATGAACACAAGCAGTGAATTGGGAGAGCAAGCAGGAGCCAAAAGACGACCTTGGCAAGTAAGATTAAAGAAAATCCTGAAGCATTCTACAAATACATTAAAAACAATAGGATTAATGGTGAGAAGGGAGGACCACTGAAGGATGAAGGAGGGAACTTGGGCTCAGTAGCGGAGGATGTGGGTGAGATCCTAAATGAGGTCTTTGCATAAATATTCACCCAGGAGAAGGATATTGAGGTTAGTTAGATTTGTAGAGCGCATGCTAATATGCTATGGCACTTTGAGATCAACAAAGGAGTGGTATTGGGTTGTTGGGAGAGCATTAAAGTGGCTAAGTCCCCAGGACCCGGTAGTACCTATCCCAGGTTATTGAGAGATCTAAGAGAGGAGATTGCTGGGAACTGACCATGATCTTTGCATCCTTGTTAGCCACTTGAGAGGGTCTGGTGGACCAGTGAGTAGGTAATGTTACTCCTCTGTTAAAGAAGAAAAATAGGGACAATCCAGGAATCTGTAGATCAATGAGTCTCACATCGGTGGTTGGGAAGATATTGGAGAGATTGCTTCAGGATAGGACTAACGGGCATTTGGGAAAGTGTGGCTAACGTAGGGGCAGTAAGCACAGCTTTGTACAGGGCAGGTCATGTCTTACGAACTTAGTTTATTTTATGAGAAGATGACCAAGGTGATGGATGAGGGTAGAGCAGTGGATGTTGTCTACATGGATTTTAAGAAGGCTTTTGACAAGGGGCCTCATGGTAGGCTCTTCCAGAAGATTAAGATGCATGGGATCCATGATGACTTGGCCACATGGATTCAGAATTGGGCTTGCCCACAGAAGACAGAGGGTCATGTGGAACATGTAGTTCATCTGGAGGCCTGTGACTAATGGTATTCTGCCAGGATCCATCCTGGGACCTATGCTGTTTGCAATATATGTAAATGACTAGGATGAACACATAAATGGCTAGGGTAGTAAGTTTGCAGACGATGTAAAGATTGACAGAGTTGTGGATAGTTGTGGATAGAGGGTTGTCAAACGATATAGCATAATATACATCAGTTACAAATATGGGCAGAGAAATGGCAGAAGGACTTTAATCCATGTTAGTGTGAGGTGCTGCACTTTGGGAGATTAAATGTTAAGGAAAATACACTGTTATTGGCAGGACTATGAACAGAATTGATGTACAGCAGAATCTTGCGGCTCAAGTCTGTTGCACCCTGAAAGTGGCGACGCACGTAGATGGGATGGTAAAGAAGGTGTATGGCATTCTTGCCTCTACTGGTCAGCGGTTTCAGTAGAAGAGTCGGGATCTCAAGTTACAGCATTGGTTAGGACAAAGGTAGACTATTGCATTGAATTCTGGCCGCCACATTACAAGAAGAACATGGAGTCATTGGAGAGGGTGCAGAACAAGTTTCCCAGGATGTTGCCTGAATTAGAAAAAAGATGAGATTGGAAAAAAAAACTCGGGTTGTTTTCTCTGGAGCGGTGGAGGCTGAGGAGAGACTTGATAGAAGTCTATAAAGTAATGTGATGCATAGATAGGGAAGACAGTCACATTTTTTTCTCACAGAGTTGAAACTTCTAAACCTAAAAGGCGTGCATTTTAAAAAAATTCAAGAGGAGGTGTGCGGTGAAGTTTTTACAAAGAGAGTGGTAGGAGTCCGGGACATGCTGTGAGGTGAGGTAGTGGAGGCAGATACAATAGGGGCGTTTAAGAGACTTTGAGATAAGCACATTAATATGCAAGGGATGGAGGGTTATGGACCAAGGGTGTGCAGACGGGATCAAAGTTGGCGTCATGTTCAGCACAACAAGTTGGGCCGAAGGGCCCGTTCCTGTGCTGTATTGTTCTATGTTCTAAGCTGTGAAAAAGGAGACAAGCCAGGAAGCGGCAAGTGTGGGATGCAGGCGACAAGATGGTTTGAGCGGGAATGTGGATAGGGATGGTTTTTCGGATGAGCTGGGAAATGGTTTGATGGATGAGCTCGGTAGAGGGCATGACCTAATATCAAGGGGTGAAGGAGACGTTAGGAGATTTAAAGTGTTGAAACATGTAGGGATACAGTTTGTGAGTGAGGTAAAGATTTTCACAGTGGGAGAAATCGCTGCGGTTCAATTTTCTGATGTGAACTCTCTGACCGTGCCGTTAATCTCACACATACTTTCTGTAAAATCACAGTCTGAATAAAATGAATCGAGTTTTAACTCACCCCCACTCCGTCCGAAAGTTTCACCAGGTCCAAGGGCTTGGTTTTCAGGGAGAACCTCTGCCTTAAACAGTGTCCGGGAAAGGGACCGCCCTGAGAGGAGAGAACAGTCCCAGTTACATTCACTCCCAGAAACTGAGATCCTGGAGAATCACTGAGCGGTAACCACACAAAATTAAAAGCAAAATTAAAATCTCCCTGATCTGACATTGAGCCGGGAGCAGACCCAGTGAGATTCCGATCAGCTGAAACTCACCATTTCATGCAGTTTGCTCAGAGTCTCTGTGTTGAGAGCTTGCTGTAAGTGCAGCCTCTCACAGCCCAGACTCAGGGTCCCGGACAACAACACCAGCACCGTCCAAAATCTCCAAATCCTCCCCAGAGCCATGCTGCACCGAGCCAGAGGGAAACACTGAGCGGAAGGAATTGATCTCGAGTAACTCCTAAACCGGTTCCTTTCTCCCTGAGTGAACCTCCAGGAGTCACAATGCAGCCGCTTGTGAAGCCGAAGCGATCTCCTTAAGTGTCGAGTCCTCTGTGTGTGTGAGAGAGGCTGGACGGTGCTGTGAGCTCCCACTGCCTGAGCTGCCGGTGTATATCGGAGGAGAGACTGGCGAGGTGTGGCCATGACATTCGGAAAGTGAAATCTGGTTGCGGGAGTTTTGAACGAGCTGTAGGAGAGCAAGAAACAGCCTGTGTGCTGCCTGTCTGAGGGAAGGGATCTGAAAGCTGGAGATTCCTGAAGCAGCGAGTGGAAGATCCCTGACAGAAAATCACAACCAGAGCTCGGGGCAAACTCAAAGATCAGCCGTTGTCTCCAAACATCACTGATATTATTGGAAAAACGGATTGTTTCTTGATTCGAGCAATAGGTTATTCTTTAAATAAAACCCCAAACAAGACTCAATCTAGGTGCAAATATGAGAAAACATTTGTTCTTTCTCGCCTTCTCTGCAATCTTTGACAGAATGGACCGCAGCTTCGCCATTCAAGGTCTCTCTGCGTTACATCCCGAGCTGCTGGGACTGCAGTCCCTTGTTCCCATTCTGGTGTCCCTCTCTGCAGCCGGAGGATACTGTTTATCACATCTCTTTACTCCCCAACCTGCTCACCCACTCTCACTCTCAGGTGTCCCTAATGGCCGGACAATGGGCCCTGCCACATCTACACGCTGCCTGACATCGATACTACAGGGAAATTGGATGTTTCCCTGTCACTCACTCCAATGAACCGCACCCTTTCCCCTCTCATTGACAACCTGTGATACCGATCCTGGACCATTTGTTCCTGGGGATTATTTTTGACCCCGACATTAACTTTTGATGCATAACCGAACCATAATCGCTCACCAGTTTGGAATGCACCGTATCTTACATTTAAACATGGACCCCTTGTGCCAGACACCGGGAAACCATGAAAAATCATCTTCCCCTCTCTCCTGTCAAGACCAAAGGCAGGGAGTGAGGTCCCTGCTCTGGTGCTGCTCTTCGTGCGTCCATCCGGGTCGACCCCCAATGTCCTACACCTGACCCCAGATCCCCAAACTGAGCAAAGCGACCTGCACACCCCATTCCCGTTCTCGGCCCGAACGTACACTCCTGTCCCGGGACACAGTCAAACCCCTCACTCAATTCAGTCAAGTTCCCTCCTCCCCTTCTAACTTCCAGCAGGCACAGGCCGAGCCTTGACCAACGTTTCCTTCTGAAACAATTTCGGGCATCACTCTGGGAAAGCCTCTCTGTAATATCTCATGGCAGTTTACTTAAAATACATTGCAACCTTCCTTCAATAAGATGACTAACTGTACACACTATTCCAGATGTGGCCTCACCAGATCCTGCACAATTGAAGCAACCGGACTATTTCAGAATTCTTATATTGTTTGCCTCTGTAAGGCAATACTTTATGATTCACTGACTAGACAAGTCAAAACCTTTTGCCTCTCAATGTGGATCAACTGAAACTCACCATTTCATGCAGTTTGCTCAGAGTCTCTGTGTTGAGAACTTGCTGTAAGTGCAGCCTCTCACAGCCCAGACTCAGGGTCCCGGACAACAACACCAGCACCGTCCAAAATCTCCAAATCCTCCCCAGAGCCATGCTGCACCGAGCCAGAAGGGAGCACCGAGGTAGAAGCTGAGAAAGCGGTCAATGTGCAATCGGAGCGGATTGGGATCCGGGAGCGGGCGCCTGTGTTGCCGAGTGCTGTGAGTGTGAGCCTGGGCACTGCTGGCTGCTCTCACTGGCACTGCCAAGCTGGCGGCTTTAATGGGGCACATTACATTCGAAAAGTGAAAACCGCTTCCAGGGATTTTGCAGGAGCTGCGGGGAGATCAAGGGTTGGTGCGGTTTCTTTCTGAGGTAAGGAATCGAAAAGCTGGAGAGTCCGGAAGCAGCGGCTGGAAAATCCCGGCTGGAAAATCGCAAGCAGCGCTCGGTTTGCAGCGGAATGTTGAGTGTGTTCAGATCATCGGGCACTGAGCTGGTGTAGAGGGAGGCTCTGTACTTGGGGCAGGGGGAGTCAGGCTGTGTATTGGGGGCTGGATGTCCTCATCCGGATTATAGAGACCCCCGACTGCGGGAATCCCCCGTGTCCCGATGTGTTCACATCGCGCTTGTCCCGTTCCCACATCCCGGGTTGGAGATGACAGGGAGTCCGGCTCCCCGGCCCGGCTCACCGGCTGCTGCTCCCTGTCTCCGCTCACATTCACCTGGGTCACAATCCGCTCCCTCACTGGAGGGAGGCTCTCATTTCCGAATGAGATTCTGGAACCATTTTCAGAGTCGGAGTGAAATCATCAGGATCTGGTCCGAATCCGACTCCGAAAGTGATCCCGTTCCCTTCCCTTTCATCGTTTCTGTCTGCTCTCTCTCCCGGGATAGTGCCCATGTCAGTTTCTCTCTGGAAATGAACCTCGTGTCAATTTCCTCCAAAGTGAAAGTGTCTCAGGGAAAGTGACGCGTTTTGTCATTTCCGAAAGGGAGGGGAGTTTGTAAACAGAGCGGGTCAGACTGAGAGGGGGCAGGGTGAGGAATATCTGGGAAAGTGTGAGCGATATCCCGGGATATCCCGGTGACACAGGAAATGTCTCCGAATCACTTTTAGCTGGAACTGCATCCGCACCTTCAGAGCGGGTGTTATATTTAAAATGCTTTGAAATATTCACTTTGACAATTAAATGTTGATGTTTGTAATCGGACCAGAAACTGTCGTTATTGGGAAAAAATAGTTTTGGATTTAAATTATTGACCAGGCCTCTTGAAACAAGACTGCTCCATTTTGTTCTATCAAGTTAAAAGTCAGAACCGAATCGGAATCAGAAACGGAATCGGAACCGAACCTAAGTTTACCTGAAAAAAATCATTCTTGGAATTAAATTGTTCACAATTACTTTTCAAATAATACTCGTCCATTGTATGTTATGTTAGGGCAGAGCGACTGTAAGTTGACAATTACAAAACTACCTTACAAACACTTTCAGAAATGTATGTTGCTGTCCTCACACCCAAACTCTCAAGGCTAGTTTCTGACCCATCCTCGAAGGCTCCCAAACTTTTGTAAAGGTAATGCCTGAATCCTGAGGTAGACCAGTTTTATCTGTCCGACCAGGTTGCTGTCTTTTATATATTTTTTAAAAATCTACTTGTATTTCCGGTCACACCGTTCAAGAGCAAAGCACTTATCAGGGACCAACCAAACCAAACCACTGAAAACTGGTCACTTCTAATACAGGAAAGGTGTTCAGCAATTTGTGATGAAAGCTCCCACCAAATGGAATACAGTAAAGAGAAGGAAACCTGGTTTTCATGACATTGATTGTGGGTCACTTAGTGGAATGTCAAAGGATCATTGGTGGGCTCTTAAATACTCACCATCTCTGTTAATAATTTGATTGAATGGTCTCAATATATTGCAGATTTCATAAAAGGTGAAAAAAATTGTGAGGAGGAGTAGTAATATCCGGATTAAGTAGTAACATCTGGATTACTCCCGGTGCTACGAGCTAGTGAGGGCAGGAATAGGAGGATAGAGCAGATGATTGCATGGCTGAGGAGCTGGTGTATGGGAGAAGGATTCACATTTTTGGATCAATGGAATCTCTTTTGGGGTAGAAGTGCACCGAAATTAGAAGGGGACTAACATACTGGCAGGGAAAATTGCTAGAGCTGCTCGGGGGGATTTAAACTAGTAAGGTTGGGGGGGAGCTGGGACCCAGGGAGATGGTGAGGAAAGACGTCAATCTGAGACTGGTACAGTTGACAACAGAAGTGAGTCAAACAGTCAGGGCTGGTAGGACTAATATTTAAACTGCATTTACTTGAATGCAAGGGGCCTAACAGGGAAGGCAGATGAACTCAGGGCATGGTTAGGACCATGGGACTGGGATATCATAGCAATTACAGAAACATGGCTCAGGGATCTGCACGACTGGCAGCTTTATGCTCCAGGATACAAATGCTCAATGAAGGATACAAAGGGAGGCAAGAGAGGAGGGGGGTGGTGGGGGTGGCATTTTTGATAAGCGATAGCATTACGGTTGTGCTGAGGGAGGATATTCATGGACATATATCCAGGGAAGTTATTTTGGTGGAACTGAGAAACAAGAAAGGGATTATCACCTTATTGGGATTGTATTATAAACCCCCTAATATTCAGAGAGAAATTGAGAAACAAACTTGCAAAGAGATCTCAGCTATCTGTAAGAATAATAGAGTGGTTATGGTAGGGGACTTTAACTTTCCAAACATAGACTGGGACTACCATAGTGTTAAGGGTTTAGATGGAGAGGAATTTGTTAAGTGTATACAAGACAATTTTCTGATTCAGTATGTGGATGTGCAAAACCTGACCTACTCTTGGAAAATAAGCCAGGGCAGTTGACTGAGGAGTCAGTGGAGGAGCACTTTGGGGCCAACGACCATAATTCTATTAGATTTCAAATAATGATAGAAAAGGATAGACCAGATCTAAATGTTGAAGTTCTTAATTGGAGAAAGGCCAATTTTGATGGTATGAGGCAAGAACTTTCAAAAGCTGACCTGGGGCAGATGTTCTCAGGTAAAGGGACGGCTGGAAAATGGGAAGCCTTCAGAAATGAGATATAAGAATCCAGAGAAATTATATTCCTGATGGGGTGAAAGGAAAAGCTGGTAGGTATAAGGAATGCTGGGTGACTAAAGAAATTGAGGGTTTGGTTAAGAAAAAGAAGGAAGCATATTAGATTACTCACAGTGTGGAAACAGGCCCTTCGGCCCAACAAGTCCACACGACCCTCTGAAGAGCAACCCACCTAGACCCATTCCCCAACATTTATCCCCTCACCTAACACTATGGGCAATTCAGCATGGCCAATTCAGCTAATCTGCACATTTTTGGACTGTGGGGGGAAATCCACACCAGCCCAGGGAGAATGTGCAAATGCCACACAGACAGTTGCCTGAGGCAGGAATTGAACCCAGCTTTCTGGCACTGTAAGGCAGCAGTGCTAACTGCTGTGCCACCCACAATATATCAGGTTGAGACAGGATAGACCAAGTGAATCCTTAGAAGATTATAAAGGAAATCGGAGTATACTTAAGAGTGAAATCAGGAGAGCAAAAAGGGAACATGAGATTGTGTTGGCAAATAGAATTAAGGAGAATCCAAAGAGTTTTTACAAACACATTAAAGACAAAAAGGTAACTAAGGAGAGAATAAGACGCCTCAAAGATCAGCAAAGTGGCCTTTGTGTGGAGCCGCAGAAAATGGGGGAGATACTAAATGAGTATTTTGTATCAGTATTTACTGTGGAAAAGGATATGGAAAATATAGACTGTAGGGAAATAGATGGTGACATCTTGCAAAATGTGCATATTACAGCAGAAGAAGTGGTGGAAGTCTTGAAATGTGTAAAGGTGGATAAATCCCCAGGACATGATCAGGTGTACCCTAGAACTCTGTGGAAAGCTAGAGAAGTGATTGCTGGGCCTCTTGCTGAGATATTTGTATCATCGATAGTCACGGGTGAGGTGCCGGAAGATTGGAGGTTGGCTAAAGTGGTGCCACTGTTTAAGAAGGGTGGTAAAGATAAGTCAGGGAACTATAGACCGGTGAGCCTGATCTAGGTGGTGGGCAAGTTGTTGGAGGGAATCCTGAGGGACAGGATGCACATGTATTTGAAAAGGCAAGGACTGATTCGGGATAGTCAACATGGTTTTGTGCATGGGAAATCATGTCTCACAAACATTATTGAGTTTTTTGAGGAAGTAACAAAGAGGATTAATGAGGGCAGAGTGGTAGATGTGATCTATTATGCACTTCAGTGAGGTGTTCGACCAGGTTCCCCATGGGAGACTGATTAGCAAGATTAGATCTCACAGAATACAGGGAGAACTAGCCATTTGGAAACAGAACTGGCTAAAAGGTAGAAGACAGAGAGTGGTGGTGGAAGGTTGTTTTTCAGACTGGAGGCCTGTGACTCATGGAGTGCCACAAGGATCGGTGCTGGGTCCTCTAGGGCTTGCCATTTATATAAATGATTTGGATGTAAGCCTAAGATGACACCAAAATTAGAGGTTTAGTAGACAGCGAAGGTTACCTCAGATTACAACAGGATCTTGATCAGATGGGCCAATGGGCTGAGAAGTGGCAGATGGAGCTTAATTCAGATAAATGCGAAGTGCTACATTTTGGGAAAGCAAATCTTAAATGGACTTATACACTTAATGGTAAAGTCATAGGGAGTGTTGCTGAACAAAGAAACCTTGGAGTGCAGGTTCATAACTCGTTGAAAGAGTAGTCACAGGTAGATAGGATAGTGAAGAAGGCGTTTGGTATTCTTTCCTTCATTAGTCAGAGTATTGAGTACAGGAGTTGGGTTGTCATGTTGCAGCTGTACAGGACATTGGTTAGGCCACTGTTGTAATATTGCGTGCAATTCTGGTCTCTTTCCTATCGGAAAGATGTTGTGAAACTTGAAAGGGTTCAGAAAAGATTTACAAGGATGTTGCCAGGGTTAGAGGATTTGAGCTATAGGGAGAGGCTGAACAGGCTGGGGCTGTTTTCCCTGGTGTGTTCGAGTTTGAGGGCTGACCTTATAGACGTTTCCAAAATTATGAGGGGCATGGATAGGATAAATAGGCAAAGTCTTTCCCCTGGGGTGGGGGAGTCCAGAACTAGAGGGCATAGGTTTAGGGTGAGAGGGGAAAGATATAAAAGAGACCTACAGGGCAACGTTTTCACGCAGAGGGTGGTACATGTATGGAATGAGCTGCCAGAGGAGGTGATGGAGGCTGGTACAATTGCAACATTGAAGAGGCATTTGGTTGGGTATATGAATAGGAAGAGTTTGGAGGGATATGGGCCAGGTGCTGGCAGGTGGGACTAGATTGGATTGGGATATCTGTTCGGCATGGATGGGTTGGACCAAAGGGTCTGTTTGCATGCTGTACATCTCTATGACTATCTATGACATAAAGATCATCCAAAGAGCAATCAATCGAATGAGGCAGTAGGTAAAATTATGCAAGTGGATTATAATGTGGGAAAATATGAGGGTGTCCATATTGCTGAGAAGAATTGTCACCACACCCACAAATAATATGTCTCTCCACCACTGTCAGTCTGCGGAATCAATGCCTAATACCTACAAGATGCACTGCAGAAACACAACAAAGCCCTAAAGACAAAAACTTGTAAACCCACAAACACTATCATCAACAAAGATAAGGAGAGCAGATATATGGGAACACTGGCAGCAGTAAGTTCCCCACCAAGCCACTAGCCATCCTACCTTGGAAATAAATCACCATTCACTCAGTGTCATTTGGTCAAAATCCTGGAGTTTCCCCTTAAATACAGGGCTTTGGGGCAACTTACAGCACATGGACTGCAGCGTATCAAGAATATAGCACTCCACCACCTTCTCAAAGGCAACTAGGGACAAGCAACAAATGCTAACCCAGCCAGTGACACCCCCGTGCCTTGTTACAAGCGGGAAGGTGAAGAAAATTAGGGATGTATTGTGATGGCTATACAGGATATTCGTGCAACCAGACACGGTGTACTGATGAAATAATGTTTAGACTCATTACTTCAATAAGATACACCATCATCTGATACAGTTCAGAGTAGATTCAGTCAGTTGATTCCTGAAACGAAGATGTTGCCTGATGAGAAAAGCTTTCATAGCCTGGGCCACCATTTATTGCAGTTTTGCAGAAGAAGCTGGTGAACTTACTGAAACAATTAAGGACCTGAGGAACCAAACCTGAGTGTATAAATGGTGTGAAGATATTTTTGCCTTTGTGGTAGTGACAACAAAGAGCACTGGTTGAATATGAACAGTCTCCACTTAAGATGGAGGTGATGATTTTTAGATGAGATTACTTACAGTGTGGAAACAGGCCCTTCAGCCCAACAAGTCCACACCGACCCGCCAGAGCGTAACCCACCCAGACCTATTCCCCTACATTCACCCCTTCGCCTAACACTACGGGAAATTTAGCATGGCCAATTCACCTAACCTGCAATTTTGGATTGTGGGAGGAAACCGGAGCACCTGGAGGAAACCCACGCTGACATGGGGAAAATATGCAAACTCCACACAGAGAATCACCTGAGGCGGGAATTGAAAGTGGGTCTCTGGCACTGTGAGGTAGCAGTGTGAACCATTGTGCCACCGTGGCACAGAGAATTGCTAGCCTCCAAACCTCTCTACTCCAGACAACAGTGGTGTCGTTGATTGTATTCAAGTCTAAGATGGAGAGATTTTTGATCTACAAGCAAAACAGATGTCTTCCTTCTCAGTTTTCTGAATGAATAATAGGGTGGCAATAATCGGGGAACTACAGGCTGGTGAGCCTGACATTAGTGGTGAGCAAGTTGTTGGAATGAACCCTGAGGTATAGGATTTATACATATTTGGGAAGACAAGGAATAGTCAACATGGCTTTGTGCATGGGTAATCATGTCTCAATAACTTGATTGAGTTTCTTGAAGAAGTAACAGAGAAGATCAATGAGGGCAGAGCAGTGGACGTGATCTATATGGACCTCAGTAAGGTTTTCAACAAGGTTCCTTGTGGTGGACTGGTTAGCAAGGTTAGATCACATAGAATACAGGGAGAACTAGCCACTTGGATACAAAACAAGCTGAAAGGAAGGAGACAGAGGGTGGTGGTGGAGGTTTGCTTTTCAGACTGGAGACCTGTGAGCAGCCGTGTGCCAAAAGATCCGTGCTTTTTGTCATTTGGATGTGAACAGAGGAGGTCTAACTAGTAACTTTGCAGATGACACTAAAATTGGCGGTGAAGTGCACAGCGAGATGGTTTGCTCAGAGTACAACAGGACCATGACCACATGGTCCAATGGGCTGAGGCGCAGCAGATGGATTTCAATTTAGATAAATGTGAGGAGCTGCATTTTGGAAAGGCAATTCTGAGCAGGATTTATACACTTAATGGTAATGTCTTGGGGAGTGTTGCTGTCCAAAGTGACCTTGGAGTGCAGGTTTATAGTTCCTTGAAAGTGGAGTCACAGGTAGATAGGATAGTGCCGAAGATGTTTGGTATGCCCTCCTTTATTAGTCAGAGCATTGAGGAGGTCATGTTGCAGCTGCGCAAGACATTAGTTAAGTCACTTTTGGAATATTGGGTGCAATTCTGGTCTCCCTCCCTATGGAAGGATGTTGTGAAACTTGAAAGGATTCAGAAAAATTTGCAAGGATGTTGCCATGGTTGGCAGGTTTGACCTATAGGGAGAGGCTGAATAGTTTGGAGCTATTTTCCCTGGAACATTGAAGGCTGAGAGGTGACCTTATAGAAGTTTAGAAAATCATGAAGGGCATGGATATGGTAAATAGGCAAGGGTGAGGGAGTCGAAAACCAGAGTGTATAGGTTTAGAGTGAGCGAAGAAAGATTTAAAATGGACCTAAAAGGTAACTTTTTCACAAAAAGAGTGGTGTGTGTATGAAATGGGCTGCTGGAAACTGGTATAATGACAAGAACTAAAATGTATTTGTATGGGTATATGAATTGGAAAGGCTTTGAGTGATATGGGCCAAAAGCTAACAAATGGGACTAGATTAATTTAGGATATCAATCCAGCATGGACAGGTTGGAGTGAAGGGTCCATTTCAGCACTGTATAGACAATAGACAATAGGTGCAGGAGTAGGCCATTCTGCCCTTTGAGCCAGCACCACCATTTATTATGATCATGGCTGATCATCCTCAATCAGTATCCAGTTCCTGCCTTATCCCCATAACCCTTGATTCCACTATCCTTAAGAGCTCTATCCAACTCTTTTTTGAAAGTATCCAGAGACTTGACCTCCACAGCCTTCTGGGACAGAGCATTCCATACACCCACCACTCTCTGGGTGAAGAAGTTTCTCCTCAACTCTGTTCTAAGTGGTCGACTTCTTATTTTTAAACTGTGTCCTCTGGTTCGGGACTCACCCATCAGCGGAGACATGCTTCCTGCCTCCAGAGTGTCCAAACCTTTATTAATCTTCTATGTCTCAATCAGATCCCCTCTCAGCTTTCTAAACTCAAGCTCTAATCTTTCAGCATAAGATAGTCCCACCATTCTGGGAATTGACCTCATGGACCTATGCTGCACTCACTCAATAGCTAGAATGTCTTTCCTCAAATTTGGAGACCAAAACTGCACACAATTTTGCAGGTACGGTCTCACCAGTCCCTGTACAGCTGCAGAAGGACCTCTTTGCTTCTATACTCAATTCCTCTTGTTATGAAGGCCAGCATGCTATTAGCTTTCTTCACTGCCTGCTGTACCTGCATGCTTGCTTTCATTGACTGATGTACAGGAACACCTAGATCTCATTGTAGTGCCCCTTTACCCAACTTGACCCCATTTCGGTAGTAATCTGCCTTCCTGTTTTTGCCACCGAAGTGGATAACCACACATTTATTGGGAGTTGTTGGGAGTTAAGGAGTTTATGATTGGTCAATATGGAGCTCAAAGCGAGTATTGAATACTTGGTCAAAAAATGATTGGATAATGATCAGGCTAGAAGGGTGAATAAGTATTAATGGGGACTGTTGGTGGCTAACAATGGATTGTACGTAATAGCAGACTATATGACAACAAGACTGGATGTGACAGGCTACCGGGAATGACATGGATGATTTCACACTCTGAAGGTATTGGAGCCATTATTTAGTCCAGAAGGCTGCAGGGTCTCCATGCTAAAAATGAAGTGCTGTTCTTCCAGACTTTGCTGAGCTTCTTTGGAAAACTCCAGCAAGCCTGGGAAAGGGATATTAGCCAGGGAAAAGGGTGGTATGTTAAGGTGGCAGGCAACGGCAAGCTCAGGGTCTTTGTTGCAGGCAGAAAATAGATGGTCTGCGAAGCAGTTACCCAGTCTAGGCTTTGTTTTTCTTGCATAGAGTAGAGCACATTGTGAGCAGTGAATGCAATAGACTAGATTTTGTGAAGTGCAGTTAAAGTGCTTCCTCTCATGGAAGGTGTCCTTGGGCACTTGAATACTGAGGACGGACAAGGCAAATGGGCAGTTGCTACACCTTCTGCTGTTGTAGGTGAAGGTAACGTGCGTTTTTGGAGGGCACAGTGTTTGGCGTGAAGTAAGAGTCAGTTGGGGTGTTCTTGAGGGAGCGGAGGCTGACAAAGGAGGGGAGTGGAAATATGTGTCTGATGGTAACATTTTACTGAGTGTGTTGCAAATGGTGGCTGATGATCCTCTGGATTTGAATGCTGGTGAGATGGTAGATAAGGTTAAAGCCAATCCTTACCTGTTGTGGAGGGAAGAGAGGGGGAGAGGACCAAAGTATGGGAGATGGGTCAGACCTGTTTGAGTGCCCTGTCAACAACATTGCTGGGGAATTCTGGATTGATGAAGAAAGTGGACAGCTTGGGCTCTCTTTTCAAAGTTAGTATCATGAGAATAGATGTGATAGAGATGGAAGAACTAGGATCATGGAGTAGACTCCTTACAGGAAGCAGGGTTTCAGAGGATGTATAGTCAGCATAAGTGCAGGGATCAATGGGCTTGTCGTACATATGGGTGGCCAGCCTTTCCCAGAAATGGAAACAGAGATGTTAAGGAAGGAAAAGGAGGAGTCAGAGATGGACCAGATGAAAGTGAGAGTGACATGGAAATTGGATGCAAAATCGATAAACTGTTCCAATTCGGGACAGGAGAGTGAAGTAGCACTGATGATATCATCAATATACCAGAGAAAGATTTCATGGTGGGGCAGATGAGGACTGGAACAATGAATGTTCCACATGCACCACAAAGAGACAGGTATAGGCCCAAATGGGTCTCCATGCTTCACCACCTCCCCACACCTCCCCCCCTCCCTCAACCTGAAGAATGTATAAGAACATAAGAGAGAAGTTCTTCAGGTGAGGAAAAGCTTGACCAAGTGGAGGAGGGTGGACAGTTCAGTGCTGTTTTCCAGAAAGAAGTGGAGAGTTCAGAGACCATCGTGGTGGCAGATGGACATGTAAAGGGATCTCATGTCCATGGTAAAATGAGGTGGCTAGAACCAATAAACTGGAACAGTTTATGATTTTTGGGAATGAGGCAGATGTGGGTTGTGTGAGATTGGGATACAATCAGCTTTTTGGAAGTTGCGGTTGTGGGTTGGTGGGGGTGTGGGGTCGATCACCAGATGAAATAACATTGGTAACCACAGTTGACACAATGGTCTGATGTTTCATGATGGTTTCATGGTTCATGGGGAGATAGAATGAAGTATCTGAGAGCTGGTGCTCAGCCTCTGCAATGTCAGTCAGCAAAAGCAACAACCTTATTACATAGTGTCAGGATTGGATTTGAGAGCATGGAGTGTAGTTTGTTCCTGGGAAGGTAGGTTGGAATAGATGGGGGGTCAGAGAAACTGAGGCAACCGATGCATGTCAACACTTCTCACTGAACAGATCAAGTGCAGAGACAAGGCCTGAGAGAGAGGCCCACATTGAGGGGCATGTTGGAGGTGGGCAAAAGGTGGTATGGAGCGAGGACTCTTCTCCAAAAAATGGGCACTGAGGCGATGGCGGCAGGGAAGAGTTCAAAGACATGTAACGCTTCAAATGCATTAAGGTAGGGACACAGAGGTATAAAACTGTGACCTTTGCTGAGTACAGCGTGTTCAGCATCAGAGAGTGAGAGATAAGGAGGAATAGTGAATATACAATAGGAGGTGGCTTTGGGGACGGAATGGAGTCAGTGTGAAAGGGAGGGATAGAAGGTTCCAGATGACCATGGGATAGTGTAGTTTAAAATAGATTTGTAGATCTGAGGATTAAGGACAAATTGACAGAGCAAAATTGATATTGGAGATGAGGAGGACAAACAGTAACAGGCTTCAGACAGAAATACCCACTGCATTTACACTCAGTGTCAGAAGGTTAAATGACAGAAATCAAAAATAAATGCCAGTTCAGCAAATGTGGAATATTGTTAAAACAATTTTATTTATATCATTGAGCTGTTATTCAGTATAAAATTTCACAGTTGAAAAAATAGTGTGCTTCCCAATGTATAATAAATAGTATTAAATTAACATCTTTAAGTTAAATAACACTTCCTATGAAACAGTAGCATTTCAATAAATTAAGATGTTGTGTCAATAAATGTACACAAATGAAAATAACTGACATGGTTTCCAACATTGGCAAATATGAATTCATATGTACCAAGGTCAATATGGTTGAGACATCACTGAAGTGCAGCACATGTCTTTGACAGTCTGGCATTCCAAAACAGACTACACACACAGTGAATCTTTAACATTGCATCAAAAGAAAATATCACAACAATAAATAACAGTGAATTAGAATAAATAGTCTGACTAATATTCTCATTGTACATTTGTAACACAACATTTCTTCCAAGCAGAAATAAATAGTTTCAATGGAAAGTCTTTGAAATAAATATTCATTGGTCTGGTGTGCAGTAAATATGTTCTTTTCAGTTTCTTTTGCTGACTTGTGCCATAATGATAAGCAACTGTTGTAAACGGGCTCTAGTCTCAGCACGGATGATTTCCCAGGAACATTCACTGAATTTCTGAAAAGGTAAAATATTCAAGTAAATGCATTTGAGAATGAGTCAAGTTAAATGTTGAAAAATGTATTGCTTGCCAGGAATTACACACTTAGTTATGAATTGTCATACCTTGAGTTTGAGAAACTTTTCCAGTTTCCTAAAGTAATGTTGAATGGCAGCATTTCTCTTCAACTTGTGGTCAGATCCTGGTTTACTCAGACAATCTTGCAACTCTCTCAGCTGTTGCTCCAGGAGAAGAAGGAAGTTTTCCACCTTGTCCCAGGCCCATGGTACTGAACCCAGGTTCATGCTGTAGATCTTGTTGATGTGGTGCAGGGTTTGATGGATAAGCTCAATCCTGTCCTGAGTCTGAGCAAAATACACAAGATTAGGATGAAGACTTTAGGTATCATGTTAGATTAAATATTACAATGAGCAAATAATAATTAAATGTTCAAATTACAGATGCTTAGCTTTAGTATGTTAAAAAGGCTCTAGCAAAATAACATATAAATCAAACTTGATCAGATCAATAAAAAATAATCAATGTGAGTCTGTAAATCCATGGATTCAATACAAGTACATGGGAGGCAGAGGAAAAGGAGTTGGAGGTTTCAGTAACTTAGAATTGGAGAAATCACAGTGAAACAGGATTGATTCTGAACAATTAACATTCAGTTCTTCATACAAGGAAACAGGCTCAATCAGGTGGGAGAACTAGCAAAATAAATGAGGGTACACAAAATGCTTGGAGATAGATTGGTACAAAATGCAAGAAGGAAGGTAAAGATATTTCTGAAAATTGTTTGTACAAAGAAAACTGGGTGTTAAAGAAGCAAAATGCATAATTTTCTCGGCAGTATCGAGGGCATGACTGAAGACTGAAACTGTAATTTGAATTTACTTTATTTAGAAAACAAAGGTATCAATCATCACGCTAAAGAGGAAAGTTGATGAAAAATCAGGAAGAGAATAAACAGATTAGGAGGTGGTCTTTTACTTATTCACAGAAGATGGAACATCAATTTTGCCTGGTCTGTACTGAATTCATCTCAAGTTGCTGTTGCAAAGATTAAAATTAAATAGTGCAAAATTGAACCTCAAGGAGCCAGAAAAAAGCCATGGCATTTCCAGTATGGCAAAGGATGTTGGCTATTGTGGAATTGGACATGACATAGAAAGATCAGAGACAATGAGAAATACATAGTGTGACCTGGGAAGAGGAGCCCAGATGCAGTGATTCAGATAGCAGGAAGGGGATTGTTTGTTGAGTGCGAGAGTTGAATTTTAAGGGGGCAAAAATGACTCTCAGTGACAGCCCTGCTGAACGTCCTTCTGCATCAGCTCAATGGTAATGTGATAACTCACAATTCAGTGGCCAGTGCTGTGGTGAAGATTGTAGATGCACTTAAGGGGAAACAAGTCAAATTATTTAAGTGGATGGGACAAGTAGTGACAATGCTAAAAGCAAACAAGGAAAACTCAAATAGAGTATAGACATGGCATGAACTGGACACACTGATGGGCTGTACCAGTTGCATTTATGATAGCAATGGGAGTAAGGAGATAGTGGAAGTGAAATCTTTATAGTGTGTTCGATTTAGATAACTTGAGATACTAACAAGAACTCTGTGGAATGTGAGAGTGAAAAACTGAGACAATACTGGCAGAGCTGGGAAATAAGATATGTGCAATGACTGTGATCGGGTTATACTACTGCAACATACCCTCCCTCCCTCACACCTTTCACCCCCGACCAAGAGCCACCAAATGTCACCTTTTTGAAAATTGTTCAAAAACCAACAGTTTTAAGATAGCTGTGAATATGGTTTAAATCTGGACCTTGGGGCAAGGTACAAAACTGGGAGAGGGCAAACTATGTCAGCAGCAGGCAGGTGCTAGGGAGTGTTAGTTGAGAAGGGCTGCAGCAGGCAAGTCCACATTTGACATGTGGGAATTGTTTAAAGACCCACTGATGAGATTTGAGGACCAGCGTTTTCCAGTAAGGAGGAAGGATGGCAAGGTAAGGGAACCTTGGATAACCAGGGAGATTGTAAATTTACTCCAACAAAGAAAAGAACCATATCTGAGGTGGAGGAAGCCAAAATCAAACAGAGCCCATGAGGAATATAAGGGAAACAGGAAATGAACACGAGCAGTGAATTGGGATAGCAAGCAGGAGCCAAAAGACGACCTTGGCAAGTAAGATTAAAGAAAATCCTGAAGCATTCTACAAATACATTAAAAACAATAGGATTAATGGTGAGAAGGGAGGACCACTGAAGGATGAAGGAGGGAACTTGGGCTCAGTAGCGGAGGATGTGGGTGAGATCCTAAATGAGGTCTTTACATAAATATTCACCCAGGAGAAGGATATTGAGGTTAGTTAGATTTGTAGAGCGCATGCTAATATGCTATGGCACTTTGAGATCAACAAAGGAGTGGTATTGGGTTGTTGGGAGAGCATTAAAGTGGCTAAGTCCCCAGGACCCGGTAGTACCTATCCCAGGTTATTGAGAGATCTAAGAGAGGAGATTATTGGGAACTGACCATGATCTTTGCATCCTTGTTAGCCACTTGAGAGGGTCTGGTGGACCAGTGAGTAGGTAATGTTACTCCTCTGTTAAAGAAGAAAAATAGGGACAATCCAGGAATCTGTAGATCAACGAGTCTCACATCGGTGGTTGGGAAGATATTGGAGAGATTGCTTCAGGATAGGACTAACGGGCATTTGGGAAAGTGTGGCTACGTAGGGGCAGTAAGCACAGCTTTGTACAGGGCAGGTCATGTCTTACGAACTTAGTTTATTTTATGAGAAGATGACCAAGGTGATGGATGAGGGTAGAGCAGTGGATGTTGTCTACATGGATTTTAAGAAGGCTTTTGACAAGGGGCCTCATGGTAGGCTCTTCCAGAAGATTAAGATGCATGGGATCCATGATGACTTGGTCACATGGATTCAGAATTGGGCTTGCCCACAGAAGACAGAGGGTCATGTGGAACATGTAGTTCATCTGGAGGCCTGTGACTAATGGTATTCTGCCAGGATCCATCCTGGGACCTATGCTGTTTGCAATATATGTAAATGACTAGGATGAACACATAAATGGCTAGGGTAGTAAGTTTGCAGACGATGTAAAGATTGACAGAGTTGTGGATAGTTGTGGATAGAGGGTTGTCAAACGATATAGCATAATATACATCAGTTACAAATATGGGCAGAGAAATGGCCGAAGGACTTTAATCCATGTTAGTGTGAGGTGCTGCACTTTGGGAGATTAAATGTTAAGGAAAATACACTGTTATTGGCAGGACTATGAACAGAATTGATGTACAGCAGAATCTTGCGGCTCAAGTCTGTTGCACCCTGAAAGTGGCGACGCACGTAGATGGGATGGTAAAGAAGGTGTATGGCATTCTTGCCTTTATTGGCCAGCGGTTTCAGTAGAAGAGTCGGGATCTCAAGTTACAGCATTGGTTAGGACAAAGGTAGACTATTGCATTGAATTCTGGCCGCCACATTACAAGAAGAACATGGAGTCATTGGAGAGGGTGCAGAACAAGTTTCCCAGGATGTTGCCTGAAATAGAAAAAAGGTGAGTTTGGAAAAAAAAACTCGGGTTGTTTTCTCTGGAGCGGTGGAAGCTGAGGAGAGACTTGATAGAAGTCTATAAAATAATGTGATGCATAGATAGGGAAGACAGTCACATTTTTTTCTCACAGAGTTGAAACTTCTAAACCTAAAAGGCGTGCATTTAAAAAAAATTCAAGAGGAGGTGTGCGGTGAAGTTTTTACAAAGAGAGTGGTAGGAGTCCGGGACATGCTGTGAGGTGAGGTAGTGGAGGCAGATACAATAGGGGCGTTTAAGAGACTTTGAGATAAGCACATTAATATGCAAGGGATGGAGGGTTATGGACCAAGGGTGTGCAGACGGGATCAAAGTTGGCGTCATGTTCAGCACAACAAGTTGGGCCGAAGGGCCCGTTCCTGTGCTGTATTGTTCTATGTTCTAAGCTGTGAAAAAGGAGACAAGCCAGGAAGCGGCAAGCGTGGGATGTAGGCGACAAGATGGTTTGTGCGGGAATGTGGATAGGGATGGTTTTTCGGATGAGCTGGGAAATGGTTTGATGGATGAGCTCGGTAGAGGGCATGACCTAATATCAAGGGGTGAAGGAGACGTTAGGAGATTTAAAGTGTTGAAACATGTAGGGATACAGTTTGTGAGTGAGGTAAAGATTTTCACAGTGGGAGAAATCGCTGCGGTTCAATTTTCTGATGTGAACTCTCTGACCGTGCCGTTAATCTCACACATACTTTCTGTAAAATCACAGTCTGAATAAAATGAATCGAGTTTTAACTCACCCCCACTCCGTCCGAACGTTTCACCAGGTCCAAGGGCTTGGTTTTCAGGGAGAACCTCTGCCTTAAACAGTGTCCGGGAAAGGGACCGCCCTGAGAGGAGAGAACAGTCCCAGTTACATTCACTCCCAGAAACTGAGATCCTGGAGAATCACTGAGAGGTAACCACACAAAATTAAAAGCTATTTCTCCCTGATCTGACATTGAGCCGGGAGCAGACCCAGTGAGATTCCGATCAGCTGAAACTCACCAATTCATGCAGTTTGCTCAGAGTCTCTGTGTTGAGAACTTGCTGTAAGTGCAGCCTCTCACAGCCCAGACTCAGGGTCCCGGACAACAACACCAGCACCGTCCAAAATCTCCAAATCCTCCCCAGAGCCATGCTGCACCGAGCCAGAGGGAAACACTGAGCGGAAGGAATTGATCTCGAGTAACTCCTAAACCGGTTCCTTTCTCCCTGAGTGAACCTCCAGGAGTCACAATGCAGCCGCTTGTGAAACCGAAGCGATCTCCTTAAGTGTCGAGTCCTCTGTGTGTGTGAGAGAGGCTGGACGGTGCTGTGAGCTCCCACTGCCTGAGCTGCCGGTGTATATTGGAGGAAAGACTGGCGAGGTGTGGCCATGACATTCGGAAAGTGAAATCTGGTTGCGGGAGTTTTGAACGAGCTGTAGGAGAGCAAGAAACAGCCTGTGTGCTGCCTGTCTGAGGGAAGGGATCTGAAAGCTGGAGATTCCTGAAGCAGCGAGTGGAAGATCCCTGACAGAAAATCACAGCCAGAGCTCGGGGCAAACTCAAAGATCAGCCGTTGTCTCCAAACATCACTGATATTATTGGAAAAACGGATTGTTTCTTGATTCGAGCAATAGGTTATTCTTTCAATAAAACCCCAAACAAGACTCAATCTAGGTGCAAATATGAGAAAACATTTGTTCTTTCTCGCCTTCTCTGCAATCTTTGACAGAATGGACCGCAGCTTCGCCATTCAAGGTCTCTCTGCGTTACATCCCGAGCTGCTGGGACTGCAGTCCCTTGTTCCCATTCTGGTGTCCCTCTCTGCAGCCGGAGGATACTGTTTATCACATCTCTTTACTCCCCAACCTGCTCACCCACTCTCACTCTCAGGTGTCCCTAATGGCCGGACAATGGGCCCTCCCACATCGACATGCTGCCCCCAGGGGAACAGCATAAATAATGCAGCCTCAGTTTCCATGGATTGTGAAGGCACACGGCTTTCCCTCAGTCGGATTCCCTTAACCCTCCATTACGTTACCACTCTGCATATTCATCACTCACAACCAATATTTTCGTTAACTGCACATGGAGTAGCTGCAGCAAATCCTTTGATTCCCAGAAGCATGAAAATGTTTCCCTGTCACTCACTCCAATGATTAGATTACTTACAGTATGGAAACAGGCCCTTCGGCCCAACACGTCCACACCGACCCGCATACCACCCAGACTCATACTCCTACATTTACCCCTTCACCTAATACTACGGGCAATTTAGCAAGGCCAATTCACCTAACTTGCACATCTTTGGACTGTGGGAGGAAGCCGGAGCACCCGGAGGAAACCCACGCAGACACGGGAGAATGTGCAAAGTCCACACAGTCAGTCGCCTGAGGCGGAATTGAACCAGGGTGCCTGGCGCTGTGAGGCAGCAGTGCTAACCACTGTGCCACCGTGCTGCCCAAGAACCGCACCCTTTCCCCTCTCATTGACAACCTGTGATCCTTGACCATTTGTTCCTGGGGATTATATTTGACCCCGAGATTAACTTTTGATGCATAACCGAATCATAATCCTTCACCAGTTTGGAATGCACCGTATCTTACATTTAAACATGGACCCCTTGTGCCAGACACCGGGAAACCATGAAAAATCATCTTCCCCTCTCTCCTGTCAAGACCAAAGGCAGGGAGTGAGGTCCCTGCTCTGGTGCTGCTCCTCGTGCGTCCATCCGGGTCGACTCCCAATGTCTTACTCCTGACCCCAGATCCCCAAACTGAACAAAGCGACCTGCACACCCCATTCCCGTTCTCGGCCCGAACGTACACCCCTGTCCCGGGACACAGTCAAACCCCTCACTCAATTCAGTCAAGTTCCCTCCTCCCCTTCTAACTTCCAGCAGGCACAGGCCGAGCCTTGACCAACGTTTCCTTCTGAAACAATTTCGGGCATCACTCTGGGAAAACCTCTCTGTAATATCTCATGGCAGTTTACTTAAAATACATTGCAACCTTCCTTCAATAAGATGACTAACTGTACACACTATTCCAGATGTGGCCTCACCAGATCCCTGCACAATTGAAGCAACCGGACTATTTCAGAATTCTTATATTGTTTGCCTCTATAAGGCAATAATTTATGATTCATTGACAAGTCAAAACCTTTTACCTCTCAATGTGGATCAACTGAAACTCACCATTTCATGCAGTTTGCTCAGAGTCTCTGTGTTGAGAACTTGCTGTAAATGCAGCCTCTCACAGGCCAGACTCAGGGTCCCGGACAACAACACCAGCACCGTCCAAAATCTCCAAATCCTCCCCAGAGCCATGCTGCACCGAGCCAGAAGGGAGCACCGAGGTAGAAGCTGAGAAAGCGGTCAATGTGCAATCGGAGCGGATTGGGATCCGGGAGCGGGCGCCTGTGTTGCCGAGTGCTGTGAGTGTGAGCCTGGGCACTGCTGGCTGCTCTCACTGGCACTGCCAAGCTGGCGGCTTTAATGGGGCACATTACATTCGAAAAGTGAAAACCGCTTCCAGGGATTTTGCAGGAGCTGCGGGGAGATCAAGGGTTGCTGCGGTTTCTTTCTGAGGTAAGGAATCGAAAAGCTGGAGAGTCCGGAAGCAGCGGCTGGAAAATCCCGGCTGGAAAATCGCAAGCAGCGCTCGGTTTGCAGCGGAATGTTGAGTGTGTTCAGATCATCGGGCACTGAGCTGGTGTAGAGGGAGGCTCTGTACTTGGGGCAGGGGGAGTCAGGCTGTGTATTGGGGGCTGGATGTCCTCATCCGGATTATAGAGACCCCCGACTGCGGGACTCCCCCGTGTCCCGGTGTGTTGACATCGCGCTTGTCCCGTTCCCACATCCCGGGTTGGAGATGACAGGGAGCCCGGCTCCCAGGCCCGGCTCACCGGCTGCTGCTCCCTGTCTCCGCTCACATTCACCTGGGTCACAATCCGCTCCCTCACTGGAGGGAGGCTCTCATTTCCCGATGAGATTCTGGAACCATTTTCAGAGTCGGAGTGAAATCATCAGGATCTGGTCCGAATCCGACTCCGAAAGTGATCCCGTTCCCTTCCCTTTCATCGTTTCTGTCTGCTCTCTCTCCCGGGATAGTGCCCATGTCAGTTTCTCTCTGGAAATGAACCTCGTGTCAATTTCCTCCAAAGTGAAAGTGTCTCAGGGAAAGTGACGCGTTTTGTCATTTCCGAAAGGGAGGGGAGTTTGTAAACAGAGCGGGTCAGACTGAGAGGGGGCAGGGTGAGGAATATCTGGGAAAGTGTGAGCGATATCCCGGGATATCCCGGTGACACAGGAAATGTCTCCGAATCACTTTTAGCTGGAACTGCATCCGCACCTTCAGAGCGGGTGTTATATTTAAAATGCTTTGAAATATTCACTTTGACAATTAAATGTTGATGTTTGTAATCGGACCAGAAACTGTCGTTATTGGGAAAAAATAGTTTTGGATTTAAATTATTGACCAGGCCTCTTGAAACAAGACTGCTCCATTTTGTTCTATCAAGTTAAAAGTCAGAACCGAATCGGAATCAGAAACGGAATCGGAACCGAACCTAAGTTTACCTGAAAAAAATCATTCTTGGAATTAAATTGTTCACAATTACTTTTCAAATAATACTCGTCCATTGTATGTTATGTTAGGGCAGAGCGACTGTAAGTTGACAATTACAAAACTACCTTACAAACACTTTCAGAAATGTATGTTGCTGTCCTCACACCCAAACTCTCAAGGCTAGTTTCTGACCCATCCTCGAAGGCTCCCAAACTTTTGTAAAGGTAATGCCTGAATCCTGAGGTAGACCAGTTTTATCTGTCCGACCAGGTTGCTGTGTTTTTTATTTTTAAAAATCTACTTGTATTTCCGGTCACACCGTTCAAGAGCAAAGCACTTATCAGGGACCAACCAAACCAAACCACTGAAAACTGGTCACTTCTCATACAGGAAAGGTGTTCAGCAATTTGTGATGAAAGCTCCCGCCAAATGGAATACAGTAAAGAGAAGGAAACCTGCTTTTCATGACATTGATTGTGGGTCACTTAGTGGAATGTCAAAGGATCATTGGTGGGCTCTTAAATACTCACCATCTCTGTTAATAATTTGATTGAATGGTCTCAATATATTGCAGATTTCATAAAAGGTGAAAAAAATTGTGAGGAGGAGTAGTAATATCCGGATTAAGTAGTAACATCTGGATTACTCCCGGTGCTACGAGCTAGTGAGGGCAGGAATCGGAGGATAGAGCAGATGATTGCATGGCTGAGGAGCTGGTGTATGGGAGAAGGATTCACATTTTTTGATCAATGGAATCTCTTTTGGGGTAGAAGTGCACCGAAATTAGAAGGGGACTAACATACTGGCAGGGAAAATTGCTAGAGCTGCTCGGGGGGATTTAAACTAGTAAGGTGGGGGGGAGCTGGGACCCAGGGAGATGGTGAGGAAAGACGTCAATCTGAGACTGGTACAGTTGACAACAGAAGTGAGTCAAACAGTCAGGGCTGGTAGGACTAATATTTAAACTGCATTTACTTGAATGCAAGGGGCCTAACAGGGAAGGCAGATGAACTCAGGGCATGGTTAGGACCATGGGACTGGGATATCATAGCAATTACAGAAACATGGCTCAGGGATCTGCAGGACTGGCAGCTTTATGCTCCAGGATACAAATGCTCAATGAAGGATACAAAGGGAGGCAAGAGAGGGGGGGGGTGGGGGGGGTGGCATTTTTGATAAGCGATAGCATTACGGTTGTGCTGAGGGAGGATATTCATGGACATATATCCAGGGAAGTTATTTGGATGGAACTGAGAAACAAGAAAGGGATTATCACCTTATTGGGATTGTATTATAAACCCCCTAATATTCAGAGAGAAATTGAGAAACAAACTTGCAAAGAGATCTCAGCTATCTGTAAGAATAATAGAGTGGTTATGGTAGGGGACTTTAACTTTCCAAACATAGACTGGGACTACCATAGTGTTAAGGGTTTAGATGGAGAGGAATTTGTTAAGTGTATACAAGACAATTTTCTGATTCAGTATGTGGATGTGCAAAACCTGACCTACTCTTGGAAAATAAGCCAGGGCAGTTGACTGAGGAGTCAGTGGAGGAGCACTTTGGGGCAAGCGACCATAATTCTATGAGATTTAAAATAATGATAGAAAAGGATAGACCAGATCTAAATGTTGAAGTTCTTAATTGGAGAAAGATCAATTTTGATGGTATGAGGCAAGAACTTTCAAAAGCTGACCTGGGGCAGATGTTCTCAGGTAAAGGGATGGCTGGAAAATGGGAAGCCTTCAGAAATGAGATATAAGAATCCAGAGAAATTATATTCCTGATGGGGTGAAAGGAAAAGCTGGTAGGTATAAGGAATGCTGGGTGACTAAAGAAATTGAGGGTTTGGTTAAGAAAAAGAAGGAAGCATATTAGATTACTTACAGTGTGGAAACAGGCCCTTCGGCCCAACAAGTCCACACGACCCTCTGAAGAGCAACCCACCTAGACCCATTCCCCAACATTTATCCCCTCACCTAACACTATGGGCAATTCAGCATGGCCAATTCAGCTAACCTGCACATTTTTGGACTGTGGGGGAAATCCACACCGGCCCAGGGAGAATGTGCAAATGCCACACAGACAGTTGCCTGAGGCAGGAATTGAACCCAGCTTTCTGGCACTGTAAGGCAGCAGTGCTAACTGCTGTGCCACCCACAATATATCAGGTTGAGACAGGATAGACCAAGTGAATCCTTAGAAGATTATAAAGGAAATCGGAGTATACTTAAGAGTGAAATCAGGAGGGCAAAAAGGGAACACGAGATTGTGTTGGCAAATAGAATTAAGGAGAATCCAAAGAGTTTTTACAAACACATTAAAGACAAAAAGGTAACTAAGGAGAGAATAAGACGCCTCAAAGATCAGCAAAGTGGCCTTTGTGTGGAGCCGCAGAAAATGGGGGAGATACTAAATGAGTATTTTGTATCAGTATTTACTGTGGAAAAGGATATGGAAAATATAGACTGTAGGGAAATAGATGGTGACATCTTGCAAAATGTGCATATTACAGCAGAAGAAGTGGTGGAAGTCTTGAAATGGGTAAAGGTGGATAAATCCCCAGGACATGATCAGGTGTACCCTAGAACTCTGTGGAAAGCTAGAGAAGTGATTGCTGGGCCTCTTGCTGAGATATTTGTATCATCGATAGTCACGGGTGAGGTGCCGGAAGACTGGAGGTTGGCTAAAGTGGTGCCACTGTTTAAGAAGGGTGGTAAAGATAAGTCAGGGAACTATAGACCGGTGAGCCTGATCTAGGTGGTGGGCAAGTTGTTGGAGGGAATCCTGAGGGACAGGATGCACATGTATTTGAAAAGGCAAGGACTGATTCGGGATAGTCAACATGGTTTTGTGCATGGGAAATCATGTCTCACAAACATTATTGAGTTTTTTGAGGAAGTAACAAAGAGGATTAATGAGGGCAGAGTGGTAGATGTGATCTATTATGCACTTCAGTAAGGTGTTCGACCAGGTTCCCCATGGGAGACTGATTAGCAAGATTAGATCTCACAGAATACAGGGAGAACTAGCCATTTGGAAACAGAACTGGCTAAAAGGTAGAAGACAGATGGTGGTGGTGGAAGGTTGTTTTTCAGACTGGAGGCCTGTGACTCATGGAGTGCCACAAGGATCGGTGCTGGGTCCTCTAGGTTTTGTCATTTATATAAATGATTTGGATGTAAGCATAAGAGGTACAGTTAGTAAGTTTGGAGATGACACCAAAATTAGAGGTTTAGTAGACAGCGAAGGTTACCTCAGATTACAACAGGATCTTGATCAGATGGGCCAATGGGCTGAGAAGTGGCAGATGGAGCTTAATTCAGATAAATGCGAAGTGCTACATTTTGGGAAAGCAAATCTTAACAGGACTTATTCCCTTAATGGTAAAGTCATAGGAAGTGTTGCTGAACAAAGAAACCTTGGAGTGCAGGTTCATAACTCGTTGAAAGTGTAGTCACAGGTAGATAGGATAGTGAAGAAGGCGTTTGGTATTCTTTCCTTCATTAGTCAGAGTATTGAGTACAGGAGTTGGGTTGTCATGTTGCAGCTGTACAGGACATTGGTTAGGCCACTGTTGTAATATTGCGTGCAATTCTGGTCTCTTTCCTATCGGAAAGATGTTGTGAAACTTGAAAGGGTTCAGAAAAGATTTACAAGGATGTTGCCAGGGTTAGAGGATTTGAGCTATAGGGAGAGGCTGAACAGGCTGGGGCTGTTTTCCCTGGTGTGTTCGAGGCTGAGGGCTGACCTTATAGACGTTTCCAAAATTATGAGGGGCATGGATAGGATAAATAGGCAAAGTCTTTCCCCTGGGGTGGGGGAGTCCAGAACTAGAGGGCATAGGTTTAGGGTGAGAGGGGAAAGATATAAAAGAGACCTACAGGGCAACGTTTTCACACAGAGGGTGGTACATGTATGGAATGAGCTGCCAGAGGAGGTGATGGAGGCTGGTACAATTGCAACATTGAAGAGGCATTTGGTTGGGTATATGAATAGGAAGAGTTTGGAGGGATATGGGCCAGGTGCTGGCAGGTGGGACTAGATTGGATTGGGATATCTGTTCGGCATGGATGGGTTGGACCAAAGGGTCTGTTTGCATGCTGTACATCCCTATGACTATCTATGACATAAAGATCATCCAAAGAGCAATCAATCGGTTCAGGCAGTAGGTAAAATTATGCAAGTGGATTATAATGTGGGAAAATATGAGGGTGTCCATATTGCTGAGAAGAATTGTCACCACACCCACAAATAATATGTCTCTCCACCACTGTCAGTCTGCGGAATCAATGCCTAATACCTACAAGATGCACTGCAGAAACACAACAAAGCCCTAAAGACAAAAACTTGTAAACCCACAAACACTATCATCAACAAAGATAAGGAGAGCAGATATATGGGAACACTGGCAGCAGTAAGTTCCCCACCAAGCCACTAGCCATCCTACCTTGGAAATAAATCACCATTCACTCAGTGTCATTTGGTCAAAATCCTGGAGTTTCCCCTTAAATACAGGGCTTTGGGGCAACTTATAGCACATGGACTGCAGCGTATCAAGAATATAGCACTCCACCACCTTCTCAAAGGCAACTAGGGACAAGCAACAAATGCTAACCCAGCCAGTGACACCCCCGTGCCTTGTTACAAGCGGGAAGGTGAAGAAAATTAGGGATGTATTGTGATGGCTATACAGGATATTCGTGCAACCAGACACGGTGTACTGATGAAATAATGTTTAGACTCATTACTTCAATAAGATACACCATCATCTGATACAGTTCAGAGTAGATTCAGTCAGTTGATTCCTGAAACGAAGATGTTGCCTGATGAGAAAAGCTTTCATAGCCTGGGCCACCATTTATTGCAGTTTTGCAGAAGAAGCTGGTGAACTTACTGAAACAATTAAGGACCTGAGGAACCAAACCTGAGTGTATAAATGGTGTGAAGATATTTTTGCCTTTGTGGTAGTGACAACAAAGAGCACTGGTTGAATATGAACAGTCTCCACTTAAGATGGAGGTGATGATTTTTAGATGAGATTACTTACAGTGTGGAAACAGGCCCTTTGGCCCAACAAGTCTACACCAACCCGCCGAAGCGTAACCCTCCTGTACCTATTCCCCTACATTTACCCCTTCGCCTAACACTACGGGAAATTTAGCATGGCCAATTCACCTAACCTGCACATTTTGGATTGTGGGAGGAAACCGGAGCACCCCGAGGAAACCCACGCTGACATGGGGAAAATATGCAAACTCCACACAGAGAATCACCTGAGGCGGGAATTGGACGCAGGTCTCTGGCACTGTGAGGTAGCAGTGTGAACCATTGTGCCACCGTGGCACAGTGAATTGCTAGCCTCCAAACCTCTCTACTCCAGACAACAGTGGTGTCGTTGATTGTATTCAAGTCTAAGATGGAGAGATTTTTGATCTACAAGCAAAACAGATGTCTTCCTTCTCAGTTTTCTGAATGAATAATAGGGTGGCAATAATCGGGGAACTACAGGCTGGTGAGCCTGACATTAGTAGTGAGCAAGTTGTTGGAATGAACCCTGAGGTATAGGATTTATACATATTTGGGAAGACAAGGAATAGTCAACATGGCTTTGTGCATGGGTAATCATGTCTCAATAACTTGATTGAGTTTCTTGAAGAAGTAACAGAGAAGATCAATGAGGGCAGAGCAGTGGACGTGATCTATATGGACCTCAGTAAGGTTTTCAACAAGGTTCCTTGTGGTGGACTGGTTAGCAAGGTTAGATCACATAGAATACAGGGAGAACTAGCCACTTGGATACAAAACAGGCTGAAAGGAAGGAGACAGAGGGTGGTGGTGGAGGTTTGCTTTTCAGACTGGAGACCTGTGAGCAGCCGTGTGCCACAAAGATCCGTGCTTTTTGTCATTTGGATGTGAACAGAGGAGGTCTAACTAGTAACTTTGCAGATGACACTAAAATTGGCGGTGAAGTGCACAGCGAGATGGTTTGCTCAGAGTACAACAGGACCATGACCACATGGTCCAATGGGCTGAGGCGCAGCAGATGGATTTCAATTTAGATAAATGTGAGGAGCTGCATTTTGGAAAGGCAAATCTGGGCAGGATTTATACACTTTAATGGTAATGACTTGGGGAGTGTTGCTGTCCAAAGTGACCTTGGAGTTCAGGTTTATAGTTCCTTGAAAGTGGAGTCACAGGTAGATAGGATAGTGCCGAAGATGTTTGGTATGCCCTCCTTTATTAGTCAGAGCATTGAGGAGGTCATGTTGCAGCTGCGCAAGACACTAGTTAAGTCACCTTTGAAATATTGGGTGCAATTCTGGTCTCCCTCCCTATGGAAGGATGTTGTGAAACTTGAAAGGATTCAGAAAAATTTGCAAGGATGTTGCCATGGTTGGCAGGTTTGACCTATAGGGAGAGGCTGAATAGTTTGGAGCTATTTTCCCTGGAACATTGAAGGCTGAGAGGTGACCTTATAGAAGTTTAGAAAATCATGAAGGGCATGGATATGGTAAATAGGCAAGGGTGAGGGAGTCCAAAACCAGAGTGTATAGGTTTAGAGTGAGCGAAGAAAGATTTAAAACGGACCTAAAAGGTAACTTTTTCACACAAAGAGTGGTGTGTGTATGAAATGGGCTGCTGGAGGCTGGTATAATGACAAGAACTAAAATGTATTTGTATGGGTATATGAATAGGAAAGGTTTTGAGTGATATGGGCCAAAAGCTAGCAAATGGGACTAGATTAATTTAGGATATCTATCCGGCATGGACAGGTTGGAGTGAAGGGTCCATTTCAGCACTGTATAGACAATAGACAATAGGTGCAGGAGTAGGCCATTCTGCCCTTTGAGCCAGCACCACCATTTATTATGATCATGGCTGATCATCCTCAATCAGTATCCTGTTCCTGCCTTATCCCCATAACCCTTGATTCCACTATCCTTAAGAGCTCTATCCAACTCTTTTTTGAAAGTATCCAGAGACTTGACCTCCACAGCCTTCTGGGACAGAGCATTCCATACACCCACCACTCTCTGGGTGAAGAAGTTTCTCCTCAACTCTGTTCTAAGTGGCCGACTTCTTATTTTTAAACTGTGTCCTCTGGTTCAGGACTCACCCATCAGCGGAGACATGCTTCCTGCCTCCAGAGTGTCCAAACCTTTATTAATCTTCTATGTTTCAATCAGATCCCCTCTCAGCTTTCTAAACTCAAGCTCTAATCTTTCAGCATAAGATAGTCCCACCATTCTGGGAATTGACCTCATGGACCTATGCTGCACTCCCTCAATAGCCAGAATGTCTTTCCTCAAATTTGGAGACCAAAACTGCACACAATTTTGCAGGTACGGTCTTACCAGTCCCTGTACAGCTGCAGAAGGACCTCTTTGCTTCTATACTCAATTCCTCTTGTTATGAAGGCCAGCATGCTATTAGCTTTCTTCACTGCCTGCTGTACCTGCATGCTTGCTTTCATTGACTGATGTACAGGAACACCTAGATCTCATTGTAGTGCCCCTTTACCCAACTTGACTCCATTTCGGTAGTAATCTGCCTTCCTGTTCTTGCCACCGAAGTGGATAACCACACATTTATTGGGAGTTGTTGGGAGTTAAGGAGTTTATGATTGGTCAATATGGAGCTCAAAGCGAGTATTGAATACTTGGTCAAAAAATGATTGGATAATGATCAGGCTAGAAGGGTGAATATGTATTAATGGGGACTGTTGGTGGCTAACAATGGATTGTGCGTAATAGCAGACTATATGACAACAAGACCGGATGTGACAGGCAACGGGGTCTGACATGGATGATTTCACACTCTGAAGGTATTGGAGACATTATTTAGTCCAGAAGGCTGCAGGGTCTCCATGCTAAAAATGAAGTGCTGTTCTTCCAGACTTTGCTGAGCTTCTTTGGAAAACTCCAGCAAGCCTGGGAAAGAGATATTAGCCAGGGAAAAGGGTGGTATGTTAAGGTGGCAGGCAACTGCAAGCTCAGGGTCTTTGTTGCAGGCAGAAAATAGATGGTCTGCGAAGCAGTTACCCAGTCTAGGCTTTGTTTTTCTTGCATAGAGTAGAGCACATTGTGAGCAGTGAATGCAATAGACTAGATTTTGTGAAGTGCAGTTAAAGTGCTTCCTCTCATGGAAGGTGTCCTTGGGCACTTGAATACTGAGGACGGACAAGGCAAATGGGCAGTTGCTACACCTTCTGCTGTTGTAGGTGAAGGTAACGTGCGGTTTTGGAGGGCACAGTGTTTGGCGTGAAGTAAGAGTCAGTTGGGGTGTTCTTGAGGGAACGGAGGCTGACAAAGGAGGGGAGTGGAAATATGTGTCTGATGGTAACATTTTACTGAGTGTGTTGCAAATGGTAGCTGATGATCCTCTGGATTTGAATGCTGGTGAGATGGTAGATAAGGTTAAAGCCAATCCTTACCTGTTGTGGAGGGAAGAGAGGGGGAGAGGACCAAAGTATGGGAGATGGGTCAGACCTGTTTGAGTGCCCTGTCAACAACATTGCTGGGGAATTCTGGATTGATGAAGAAAGTGGACAGCTTGGGCTCTCTTTCCAAAGTTAGCATCATGAGAATAGATGGGATAGAGATGGAAGAACTAGGATCATGGAGTAGACTCCTTACAGGAAGCAGGGTTTCAGAGGATGTATAGTCAGCATAAGTGCAGGGATCAATGGGCTTGTCGTACATATGGGTGGCCAGCCTTTCCCAGAAATGGAAACAGAGATGTTAAGGAAGGAAAAGGAGGAGTCAGAGATGGACCAGATGAAAGTGAGAGTGACATGGAAATTGGATGCAAAATCGATAAACTGTTCCAATTCGGGACAGGAGAGTGAAGTAGCACTGATGATATCATCAATATACCGGAGAAAGATTTCTTGGTGGGGCAGATGAGGACTGGAACAATGAATGTTCCACATGCACCACAAAGAGACAGGTATAGGCCCAAATGGGTCTCCATGCTTCACCACCTCCCCACACCTCCCCCCCTCCCTCAACCTGAAGAATGTATAAGAACATAAGAGAGAAGTTCTTCAGGTGAGGAAAAGCTTGACCAAGTGGAGGAGGGTGGACAGTTCAGTGCTGTTTTCCAGAAAGAAGTGGAGAGTTCAGAGACCATCGTGGTGGCAGATGGACATGTAAAGGGATCTCATGTCCATGGTAAAATGAGGTGGCTAGAACCAATAAACTGGAACAGTTTATGATTTTTGGGAATGAGGCAGATGTGGGTTGTGTGAGATTGGGATACAATCAGCTTTTTGGAAGTTGCGGTTGTGGGTTGGTGGGGGTGTGGGGTCGATCACCAGATGAAATAACATTGGTAACCACAGTTGACACAATGGTCTGATGTTTCATGATGGTTTCATGGTTCATGGGGAGATAGAATGAAGTATCTGAGAGCTGGTGCTCAGCCTCTGCAATGTCAGTCAGCAAAAGCACCAACCTTTGGGGACGGAATGGAGTCAGAGGGAAAGGGAGGGATAGAAGGTTCCAGATGACCATGGGATAGTGTAGTTTAAAATAGATTTGTGGACTTGAGGAATAAGGATAAATTGACAGAGCAAAATTGATATTGGAGATGAGGAGGACAAACAGTAACAGGCTTCAGACAGAAATACCCACTGCATTTACACTCAGTGTCAGAAGGTTAAATGACAGAAATCAAAAATAAATGCCATTTCAGCAAATGGGTAATATTGTTAAAACAATTTTATTTATATCATTGAGCTGTTATTCAGTATAAAATTTCACAGTTGAAAAAATAGTGTGCTTCCCAATGTATAATAAATAGTATTAAATTAACATCTTTAAGTTAAATAACACTTCCTATGAAACAGTAGCATTTCAATAAATTAAGATGTTGTGTCAATAAATGTACACAAATGAAAATAACTGACATGGTTTCCAACATTGGCAAATATGAATTCATATGTACCAAGGTCAATATGGTTGAGACATCACTGAAGTGCAGCACATGTCTTTGACAGTCTGGCATTCCAAAACAGACTACACACACAGTGAATCTTTAACATTGCATCAAAAGAAAATATCACAACAATAAATAACAGTGAATTAGAATAAATAGTCTGACTAATATTCTCATTGTACATTTGTAACACAACATTTCTTCCAAGCAGAAATAAATAGTTTCAATGGAAAGTCTTTGAAATAAATATTCATTGGTCTGGTGTGCAGTAAATATGTTCTTTTCAGTTTCTTTTGCTGACTTGTGCCATAATGATAAGCAACTGTTGTAAACGGGCTCTAGTCTCAGCACGGATGATTTCCCAGGAACATTCACTGAATTTCTGAAAAGGTAAAATATTCAAGTAAATGCATTTGAGAATGAGTCAAGTTAAATGTTGAAAAATGTATTGCTTGCCAGGAATTACACACTTAGTTATGAATTGTCATACCTTGAGTTTGAGAAACTTTTCCAGTTTCCTAAAGTAATGTTGAATGGCAGCATTTCTCTTCAACTTGTGGTCAGATCCTGGTTTACTCAGACAATCTTGCAACTCTCTCAGCTGTTGCTCCAGGAGAAGAAGGAAGTTTTCCACCTTGTCCCAGGCCCATGGTACTGAACCCAGGTTCATGCTGTAGATCTTGTTGATGTGGTGCAGGGTTTGATGGATAAGCTCAATCCTGTCCTGAGTCTGAGCAAAATACACAAGATTAGGATGAAGACTTTAGGTATCATGTTAGATTAAATATTACAATGAGCAAATAATAATTAAATGTTCAAATTACAGATGCTTAGCTTTAGTATGTTAAAAAGGCTCTAGCAAAATAACATATAAATCAAACTTGATCAGATCAATAAAAAATAATCAATGTGAGTCTGTAAATCCATGGATTCAATACAAGTACATGGGAGGCAGAGGAAAAGGAGTTGGAGGTTTCAGTAACTTAGAATTGGAGAAATCACAGTGAAACAGGATTGATTCTGAACAATTAACATTCAGTTCTTCATACAAGGAAACAGGCTCAATCAGGTGGGAGAACTAGCAAAATAAATGAGGGTACACAAAATGCTTGGAGATTGATTGGTACAAAATGCAAGAAGGAAGGTAAAGATATTTCTGAAAATTGTTTGTACAAGGAAAACTGGGTGTTAAAGAAGCAAAATGCATAATTTTCTCGGCAGTATCGAGGGCATGACTGAAGACTGAAACTGTAATTTGAATTTACTTTATTTAGAAAACAAAGGTATCAATCATCACGCTAAAGAGGAAAGTTGATGAAAAATCAGGAAGAGAATAAACAGATTAGGAGGTGGTCTTTTACTTATTCACAGAAGATGGAACATCAATTTTGCCTGGTCTGTACTGAATTCATCTCAAGTTGCTGTTGCAAAGAATAAAATTAAATAGTGCAAAATTGAACCTCAAGGAGCCAGAAAAAAGCCATGGCATTTCCAGTATGGCAAAGGATGTTGGCTATTGTGGAATTGGACATGACATAGAAAGATCAGAGACAATGAGAAATACATAGTGTGACCTGGGAAGAGGAGCCCAGATGCAGTGATTCAGATAGCAGGAAGGGGATTGTTTGTTGAGTGCGAGAGTTGAATTTTAAGGGGGCAAAAATGACTCTCAGTGACAGCCCTGCTGAACGTCCTTCTGCATCAGCTCAATGGTAATGTGATAACTCACAATTCAGTGGCCAGTGCTGTGGTGAAGATTGTAGATGCACTTAAGGGGAAACAAGTCAAATTATTTAAGTGGATGGGACAAGTAGTGACAATGCTAAAAGCAAACAAGGAAAACTCAAATAGAGTATAGACATGGCATGAACTGGACACACTGATGGGCTGTACCAGTTGCATTTATGATAGCAATGGGAGTAAGGAGATAGTGGAAGAGAATTTTTTATAGTGTGTTTGATTCAGATAACTTGAGAAACTTACAAGAACTCTATGGAATGTGAGAGTGAAAAACTGAGACAATACTGGCAGAGCTGGGAAATAAGATATGTGCAATGACTGTGATAGGGTTATACTACTGCAACATACCCCGTTCCCACCCCCCCACCCCCCCACCCCCCACCAACAGCCACCAAATGTTACCGTTTTGAAAATTGTTCAAAAACCAACAGTTTTAAGACCTTGGGGCAAGAAACAAAATTGGGAGAGGGCAAACTATGTCAGCAGCAGGCAGGTGCTAGGGAGTGTTAGTTGAGAAGGGCTGCAGCAGGCAAGTCCACATTTGACATGTGGGACTTGTTTAAAGACCTGCTGATGAGATTTGAGGACCAGCATTTTCCAGTAAGGAGGAAGGATGGCAAGGTAAGGGAACCTTGGATAACCAGGGAGATTGTAAATTTACTCAAACAAAGAAAAGAACCATATCTGAGGTGGAGGAAGCCAAAATCAAACAGAGCCCATGAGGAATATAAGGGAAACAGGAAATGAACACAAGCAGTGAATTGGGAGAGCAAGCAGGAGCCAAAAGACGACCTTGGCAAGTAAGATTAAAGAAAATCCTGAAGCATTCTACAAATACATTAAAAACAATAGGATTAATGGTGAGAAGGGAGGACCACTGAAGGATGAAGGAGGGAACTTGGGCTCAGTAGCGGAGGATGTGGGTGAGATCCTAAATGAGGTCTTTGCATAAATATTCACCCAGGAGAAGGATATTGAGGTTAGTTAGATTTGTAGAGCGCATGCTAATATGCTATGGCACTTTGAGATCAACAAAGGAGTGGTATTGGGTTGTTGGGAGAGCATTAAAGTGGCTAAGTCCCCAGGACCCGGTAGTACCTATCCCAGGTTATTGAGAGATCTAAGAGAGGAGATTGCTGGGAACTGACCATGATCTTTGCATCCTTGTTAGCCACTTGAGAGGGTCTGGTGGACCAGTGAGTAGGTAATGTTACTCCTCTGTTAAAGAAGAAAAATAGGTACAATCCAGGAATCTGTAGATCAATGAGTCTCACATCGGTGGTTGGGAAGATATTGGAGAGATTGCTTCAGGATAGGACTAACGGGCATTTGGGAAAGTGTGGCTAACGTAGGGGCAGTAAGCACAGCTTTGTACAGGGCAGGTCATGTCTTACGAACTTAGTTTATTTTATGAGAAGATGACCAAGGTGATGGATGAGGGTAGAGCAGTGGATGTTGTCTACATGGATTTTAAGAAGGCTTTTGACAAGGGGCCTCATGGTAGGCTCTTCCAGAAGATTAAGATGCATGGGATCCATGATGACTTGGCCACATGGATTCAGAATTGGGCTTGCCCACAGAAGACAGAGGGTCATGTGGAACATGTAGTTCATCTGGAGGCCTGTGACTAATGGTATTCTGCCAGGATCCATCCTGGGACCTATGCTGTTTGCAATATATGTAAATGACTAGGATGAACACATAAATGGCTAGGGTAGTAAGTTTGCAGACGATGTAAAGATTGACAGAGTTGTGGATAGTTGTGGATAGAGGGTTGTCAAACGATATAGCATAATATACATCAGTTACAAATATGGGCAGAGAAATGGCAGAAGGACTTTAATCCATGTTAGTGTGAGGTGCTGCACTTTGGGAGATTAAATGTTAAGGAAAATACACTGTTATTGGCAGGACTATGAACAGAATTGATGTACAGCAGAATCTTGCGGCTCAAGTCTGTTGCACCCTGAAAGTGGCGACGCACGTAGATGGGATGGTAAAGAAGGTGTATGGCATTCTTGCCTTTATTGGTCAGCGAATTGAGTAGAAGAGTCGGGATCTCAAGTTACAGCATTGGTTAGGACAAAGGTAGACTATTGCATTGAATTCTGGCCGCCACATTACAAGAAGAACATGGAGTCATTGGAGAGGGTGCAGAAAAGTTTCCCAAGATTCTGCCTGAATTAGCAAAAAGGAGAGATTGGAAATAAAACTCGGGTTGTTTTCTCTGGAGCGGTGGAGGCTGACGAGAGACTTGATAGAAGTCTATAAAGTAATGAGATGCCTTGATAGGGTTGACAGTCATATTTTTTTTCACAGAGTTGAAACTTCTAAACCTAAAAGGCGTGCATTTAAAAAAATTCAAGAGGAGGTGTGCGGTGAAGTTTTTACAAAGAGAGTGGTAGGAGTCCGGGACATGCTGTGAGGTGAGGTAGTGGAGGCAGATACAATAGGGGCGTTTAAGAGACTTTGAGATAAGCACATTAATATGCAAGGTATGGAGGGTTATGGACCAAGGGTGTGCAGACGGGATCAAAGTTGGCGTCATGTTCAGCACAACAAGTTGGGCCGAAGGGCCCGTTCCTGTGCTGTATTGTTCTATGTTCTAAGCTGTGAAAAAGGAGACAAGCCAGGAAGCGGCAAGCGTGGGATGTAGGCGACAAGATGGATTGAGCGGGAATGTGGATAGGGATGGTTTTTCGGATGAGCTGGGAAATGGTTTGATGGATGAGCTCGGTAGAGGGCATGACCTAATATCAAGGGGTGAAGGAGACGTTAGGAGATTTAAAGTGTTGAAACATGTAGGGATACAGTTTGTGAGTGAGGTAAAGATTTTCACAGTGGGAGAAATCGCTGCGGTTCAATTTTCTGATGTGAACTCTCTGACCGTGCCGTTAATCTCACACATACTTTCTGTAAAATCACAGTCTGAATAAAATGAATCGAGTTTTAACTCACCCCCACTCCGTCCGAAAGTTTCACCAGGTCCAAGGGCTTGGTTTTCAGGGAGAACCTCTGCCTTAAACAGTGTCCGGGAAAGGGACCGCCCTGAGAGGAGAGAACAGTCCCAGTTACATTCACTCCCAGAAACTGAGATCCTGGAGAATCACTGAGCGGTAACCACACAAAATTAAAAGCTATTTCTCCCTGATCTGACATTGAGCCGGGAGCAGACCCAGTGAGATTCCGATCAGCTGAAACTCACCATTTCATGCAGTTTGCTCAGAGTCTCTGTGTTGAGAACTTGCTGTAAGTGCAGCCTCTCACAGCCCAGACTCAGGGTCCCGGACAACAACACCAGCACCGTCCAAAATCTCCAAATCCTCCCCAGAGCCATGCTGCACCGAGCCAGAGGGAAACACTGAGCGGAAGGAATTGATCTCGAGTAACTCCTAAACCGGTTCCTTTCTCCCTGAGTGAACCTCCAGGAGTCACAATGCAGCCGCTTGTGAAGCCGAAGCGATCTCCTTAAGTGTCGAGTCCTCTGTGTGTGTGAGAGAGGCTGGACGGTGCTGTGAGCTCCCACTGCCTGAGCTGCCGGTGTATATCGGAGGAGAGACTGGCGAGGTGTGGCCATGACATTCGGAAAGTGAAATCTGGTTGCGGGAGTTTTGAACGAGCTGTAGGAGAGCAAGAAACAGCCTGTGTGCTGCCTGTCTGAGGGAAGGGATCTGAAAGCTGGAGATTCCTGAAGCAGCGAGTGGAAGATCCCTGACAGAAAATCACAGCCAGAGCTCGGGGCAAACTCAAAGATCAGCCGTTGTCTCCAAACATCACTGATATTATTGGAAAAACGGATTGTTTCTTGATTCGAGCAATAGGTTATTCTTTAAATAAAACCCCAAACAAGACTCAATCTAGGTGCAAATATGAGAAAACATTTGTTCTTTCTCGCCTTCTCTGCAATCTTTGACAGAATGGACCGCAGCTTCGCCATTCAAGGTCTCTCTGCGTTACATCCCGAGCTGCTGGGACTGCAGTCCCTTGTTCCCATTCTGGTGTCCCTCTCTGCAGCCGGAGGATACTGTTTATCACATCTCTTTACTCCCCAACCTGCTCACCCACTCTCACTCTCAGGTGTCCCTAATGGCCGGACAATGGGCCCTGCCACATCTACATGCTGCCTAACATCGACACTACAGGGAAATTGGATGTTTCCCTGTCACTCACTCCAATGAACCGCACCCTTTCCCCTCTCATTGACAACCTGTGATCCTGACCCTTGACCATTTGTTCCTGGGGATTATATTTGACCCCGAGATTAACTTTTGATGCATAACCGAACCATAATCGTTCACCAGTTTGGAATGCACCGTATCTTACATTTAAACATGGACCCCTTGTGCCAGACACCGGGAAACCATGAAAAATCATCTTCCCCTCTCTCCTGTCAAGACCAAAGGCAGGGAGTGAGGTCCCTGCTCTGGTGCTGCTCCTCGTGCGTCCATCCGGGTCGACCCCCAATGTCCTACTCCTGACCCCAGATCCCCAAACTGAACAAAGCGACCTGCACACCCCATTCCCGTTCTCGGCCCGAACGTACACCCCTGTCCCGGGACACAGTCAAACCCCTCACTCAATTCAGTCAAGTTCCCTCCTCCCCTTCTAACTTCCAGCAGGCACAGGCCGAGCCTTGACCAACGTTTCCTTCTGAAACAATTTCGGGCATCACTCTGGGAAAACCTCTCTGTAATATCTCATGGCAGTTTACTTAAAATACATTGCAACCTTCCTTCAATAAGATGACTAACTGTACACACTATTCCAGATGTGGCCTCACCAGATCCCTGCACAATTGAAGCAACCGGACTATTTCAGAATTCTTATATTGTTTGCCTCTGTAAGGCAATAATTTATGATTCACTGACAAGTCAAAACCTTTTGCCTCTCAATGTGGATCAACTGAAACTCACCATTTCATGCAGTTTGCTCAGAGTCTCTGTGTTGAGAACTTGCTGTAAGTGCAGCCTCTCACAGCCCAGACTCAGGGTCCCGGACAACAACACCAGCACCGTCCAAAATCTCCAAATCCTCCCCAGAGCCATGCTGCACCGAGCCAGAAGGGAGCACCGAGGTAGAAGCTGAGAAAGCGGTCAATGTGCAATCGGAGCGGATTGGGATCCGGGAGCGGGCGCCTGTGTTGCCGAGTGCTGTGAGTGTGAGCCTGGGCACTGCTGGCTGCTCTCACTGGCACTGCCAAGCTGGCGGCTTTAATGGGGCACATTACATTCGAAAAGTGAAAACCGCTTCCAGGGAGTTTGCAGGAGCTGCGGGGAGATCAAGGGTTGGTGCGGTTTCTTTCTGAGGTAAGGAATCGAAAAGCTGGAGAGTCCGGAAGCAGCGGCTGGAAAATCCCGGCTGGAAAATCGCAAGCAGCGCTCGGTTTGCAGCGGAATGTTGAGTGTGTTCAGATCATCGGGCACTGAGCTGGTGTAGAGGGAGGCTCTGTACTTGGGGCAGGGGGAGTCAGGCTGTGTATTGGGGGCTGGATGTCCTCATCCGGATTATAGAGACCCCCGACTGCGGGACTCCCCCGTGTCCCGGTGTGTTGACATCGCGCTTGTCCCGTTCCCACATCCCGGGTTGGAGATGACAGGGAGCCCGGCTCCCAGGCCCGGCTCACCGGCTGCTGCTCCCTGTCTCCGCTCACATTCACCTGGGTCACAATCCGCTCCCTCACTGGAGGGAGGCTCTCATTTCCCGATGAGATTCTGGAACCATTTTCAGAGTCGGAGTGAAATCATCAGGATCTGGTCCGAATCCGACTCCGAAAGTGATCCCGTTCCCTTCCCTTTCATCGTTTCTGTCTGCTCTCTCTCCCGGGATAGTGCCCATGTCAGTTTCTCTCTGGAAATGAACCTCGTGTCAATTTCCTCCAAAGTGAAAGTGTCTCAGGGAAAGTGACGCGTTTTGTCATTTCCGAAAGGGAGGGGAGTTTGTAAACAGAGCGGGTCAGACTGAGAGGGGGCAGGGTGAGGAATATCTGGGAAAGTGTGAGCGATATCCCGGGATATCCCGGTGACACAGGAAATGTCTCCGAATCACTTTTAGCTGGAACTGCATCCGCACCTTCAGAGCGGGTGTTATATTTAAAATGCTTTGAAATATTCACTTTGACAATTAAATGTTGATATTTGTAATCGGACCAGAAACTGTCGTTATTGGGAAAAAAATAGTTTTGGATTTAAATTATTGACCCGGCCTCTTGAAACAAGACTGTTCCATTTTGTTCTATCAAGTTAAAAGTCAGAACCGAATCGGAATCAGAAACGGAATCGGAACCGAACCTAAGTTTATCTGAAAAAAATCATTCTTGGATTTAAATTGTTCACAATTACTTTTCAAATAATTCTCGTCCATTGTATGTTATGTTAGGGCAGAGCGACTGTACCTTGACAATTAGAAAACTCTGTTACAAACACTTTCAGAAATGTATGTTGCTGTCCTCACACCCAAACTCTCAAGGCTAGTTTCTGACCCATCCTCGAAGGCTCCCAAACGTTTGTAAAGGTAATGCCTGAATCCTGAGGTAGACCAGTTTTATCTGTCCGACCAGATTGCTGTGTTTTTTATTCAAAAAATCTACATTTGTTTACGGTAAGACGTTCAAGAGCAAAGCACTTATCAGGGACCAACCAAACCAAACCACTGAACACTGGTCGCTTCGAATACAGGAAAGGTGTTCAGCAATTTGTGATGAAAGCTCCCGCCAAATGGAATACAGTAAGCAGAAGAAAACCTGGTTTTCATGACATTGATTGTGGGTCACTTAGTGGAATGTCAAAGGATCATTGGTGGGCTTTTAAACACTCACCATCTCTGTTAATAATTTGATTGAATGGTTTCAATATATTGCAGATTTCATAAAAGGTGAAAAAAAATTGTGAGGAGGAGTAGTAATATCCGGATTAAGTAGTAACATGATTACTCCCGGTGCTACGAGCTAGTGAGGGCAGGAATCGGAGGATAGAGCAGATGATTGCATGGCTGAGGAGCTGGTGTATGGGAGAAGGATTCACATTTTTTGATCAATGGAATCTCTTTTGGAGCAGAAGTGCACCGAAATTAGAAGGGGACTAACATACTGGCAGGGAAATATGCTAGAGCTGCTCGGGGGGATTTAAACTAGTAAGGTGGGGAGTGGGGGGTGGGGTGGGGACCTGGGACCCAGGGAGATGGTGAAGAAAGACATCAATCTGAGACTGGTACAGTTGACAACAGAAGTGAGTCAAACAGTCAGGGCTGGCAGGGACAAGGTAGGACTAATATTTAAACTGCATTTCCTTGAATGCAAGGGGCCTAACAAGGAAGGCAGATGAACTCGGGGCATGGTTAGGAGCATGGGACTGGGATATCATAGCAATTACAGAAATATGGCTCAGGGATCTGCAGGACTGGCAGCTTTATGCTCCAGGGTACAAATGTTCCAATTAAGAACATTGGGAGGCAAGAGAGGAGGGGTGGGGTGGGGGTGGGGGAAGGGTGGCATTTTTGATAAGCAATAGCATTACAGCTGTGCTGAGGGAGGATAATCATGGAAATATATCCAGGGAAGTTATTTGGATGGAACTGAGAAATAAGAAAGGGATTAAAACCTTATTGGGATTGTATTATAGACCCCCTAATAGTCAGAGAGAAATTGAGAAACAAACTTGCAAAGAGATCTCAGCTATCTGTAAGAATAATAGGGTGGTTATGGTAGGGGACTTTAACCTTCCAAACATAGACTGGGACTACCATAGTGTTAAGGGTTTAGATGGAGAGGAATTTGTTAAGTGTGTACAAGACAATTTTCTGATTCAGTATGTGGATGTGCAAAACTTGACCTACTCTTGGGAAATAAGGCAGGGCAGGTGACTGAGGAGTCAGTGGGGGAGCACTTTGGGGCCAGCAACCATAATGTGATGAGATTTAAAATAATGATAGAAAAGGATAGACCAGATCTAAATGTTGAAGTTCTTAATTGGAGAAAGATCAATTTTGATGGTATGAGGCAAGAACTTTCAAAAGCTGACCTGGGGCAGATGTTCGCAGGTAAAGGGATGGCTGGAAAATACGAAGCCTTCAGAAATGAGATATAAGAATCCAGAGAAATTATATTCCTGTTAGTGTGAAAGGAAAAGCTGGTAGGTATAGGGAATGCTGGGTGACTAAAGAAATTGAGGGTTTGGTTAAGAAAAAGAAGGAAGCATATTAGATTACTTACAGTGTGGAAACAGGCCCTTCGGCCCAACAAGTCCACATGACCCTCTGAAGCGCAACCCACCTAGACCCATTCCCCAACATTTATCCCCTCACCTAACACTATGGGCAATTCAGCATGGCCAATTCAGCTAACCTGCACATTTTTGGACTGTGGAAGGAAATCCACACCGGCCCAGGGAGAATGTGCAAATGCCACACAGACAGTTGCCTGAGGCAGGAATTGAACCCAGCTTTCTGGCACTGTAAGGCAGCAGTGCTAACTGCTGTGCCACCCACAATATATCAGGTCAAGACAGGATAGACCAAGTGAATCCTTAGAAGATTATAAAGGAAATCGGAGTATACTTAAGAGTGAAATCAGGAGGGCAAAAAAGGGAACACGAGATTGTGTTGGCAAATAGAATTAAGGAGAATCCAAAGAGTTTTTACAAACACATTAAAGACAAAAAGGTAACTAAGGAGAGAATAAGACGCCTCAAAGATCAGCAAAGTGGCCTTTGTGTGGAGCCGCAGAAAATGGGGGAGATACTAAATGAGTATTTTGTATCAGTATTTACTGTGGAAAAGGATATGGAAAATATAGACTGTAGGGAAATAGATGGTGACATCTTGCAAAATGTGCATATTACAGCAGAAGAAGTGGTGGAAGTCTTGAAATGGGTAAAGGTGGATAAATCCCCAGGACATGATCAGGTGTACCCTAGAACTCTGTGGAAAGCTAGAGAAGTGATTGCTGGGCCTCTTGCTGAGATATTTGTATCATCGATAGTCACGGGTGAGGTGCCGGAAGACTGGAGGTTGGCTAAAGTGGTGCCACTGTTTAAGAAGGGTGGTAAAGATAAGTCAGGGAACTATAGACCGGTGAGCCTGATCTAGGTGGTGGGCAAGTTGTTGCAGGGAATCCTGAGGGACAGGATGCACATGTATTTGAAAAGGCAAGGACTGATTCGGGATAGTCAACATGGTTTTGTGCATGGGAAATCATGTCTCACAAACATTATTGAGTTTTTTGAGGAAGTAACAAAGAGGATTAATGAGGGCAGAGTGGTAGATGTGATCTATTATGCACTTCAGTAAGGTGTTCGACCAGGTTCCCCATGGGAGACTGATTAGCAAGATTAGATCTCACAGAATACAGGGAGAACTAACCATTTGGAAACAGAACTGGCTCAAACGTAGAAGACAGATGGTGGTGGTGGAAGGTTGTTTTTCAGACTGGAAGCCTGTGACTCATGGAGTGCCACAAGGATCGGTGCTGGGTCCTCTAGGTTTTGTCATTTATATAAATGATTTGGATGTAAGCATAAGAGGTACAGTTAGTAAGTTTGGAGATGACACCAAAATTAGAGGTATAGTAGACAGCGAAGGTTACCTCAGATTACAACAGGATCTTGATCAGATGGGCCAATGGGCTGAGAAGTGGCAGATGGAGCTTAATTCAGATAAATGCGAAGTGCTACATTTTGGGAAAGCAAATCTTAACAGGACTTATTCCCTTAATGGTAAAGTCATAGGAAGTGTTGCTGAACAAAGAAACCTTGGAGTGCAGGTTCATAACTCGTTGAAAGTGTAGTCACAGGTAGATAGGATAGTGAAGAAGGCGTTTGGTATTCTTTCCTTCATTAGTCAGAGTATTGAGTACAGGAGTTGGGTTGTCATGTTGCAGCTGTACAGGACATTGGTTAGGCCACTGTTGTAATATTGCGTGCAATTCTGGTCTCTTTCCTATCGGAAAGATGTTGTGAAACTTGAAAGGGTTCAGAAAAGATTTACAAGGATGTTGCCAGGGTTAGAGGATTTGAGCTATAGGGAGAGGCTGAACAGGCTGGGGCTGTTTTCCCTGGTGTGTTCGAGGCTGAGGGCTGACCTTATAGACGTTTCCAAAATTATGAGGGGCATGGATAGGATAAATAGGCAAAGTCTTTCCCCTGGAGTGGGGGAGTCCAGAACTCGAGGGCATAGGTTTAGGGTGAGAGGGGAAAGATATAAAAGAGACCTACAGGGCAACGTTTTCACACAGAGGGTGGTACATGTATGGAATGAGCTGCCAGAGGAGGTGATGGAGGCTGGTACAATTGCAACATTGAAGAGGCATTTGGTTGGGTATATGAATAGGAAGAGTTTGGAGGGATATGGGCCAGGTGCTGGCAGGTGGGACTAGATTGGATTGAGATATCTGTTCGGCATGGATGGGTTGGACCAAAGGGTCTGTTTGCATGCTGTACATCCCTATGACTATCTATGACATAAAGATCATCCAAAGAGCAATCAATCGGTTCAGGCAGTAGGTAAAATTATGCAAGTGGATTATAATGTGGGAAAATATGAGGGTGTCCATATGGCTGAGAAGAATTGTCACCACACCCACAAATAATAACTCTCTCCACCACTGCCAGTCAGCGGAATCAATGCCTAATACCTACAAGATGCACTGCAGAAACACAACAAAGCCCTAAAGACAAAAACTTGTAAACCCACAAACACTATCATCAACAAAGACAAGGATAGCAGATATATGGGAACACTGGCAGCAGTAAGTTCCCCACCAAGCCACTAGCCATCCTACCTTGGAAATAAATCACCATTCACTCAGTGTCATTTGGTCAAAATCCTGGAGTTTCCTCTTAAATACAGGGCTTTGGGGCAGCTTATAGCACATGGACTGCAGCGGTTCAAGAATATAGCACTCCACCACCTTCTCAAAGGCAACTAGGGACAAGCAACAAATGCTAACCCAGCCAGTGACACCCCCGTGCCTTGTTACAAGCAGGAAGGTGGAGAAAATTAGGGATGTATTGTGATGGCTATACAGGATATTCGTGCAACCAGACACGGTGTACTGATGAAATAATGTTTAGACTCATTACTTCAATAAGATACACCATCATCTGATACAGTTCAGAGTAGATTCAGTCAGTTGATTCCTGAAACGAAGATGTTGCCTGGTGAGAAAAGCTTTCATAGCCTGGGCCACCATTTATTGCAGTTTTGCAGAAGAAGCTGGTGAACTTACTGAAACAATTAAGGACCTGTGGAACCAAACCTGAGTGTATAAATGGTGTGAAGATATTTTTGCCTTTGTGGTAGAGACAACAAAGAGCACTGGTTGAATATGAACAGTCTCCACTTAAGATGGAGGTGATGATTTTTAGATGAGATTACTTACAGTGTGGAAACAGGCCCTTTGGCCCAACAAGTCTACACCAACCCGCCGAAGCGTAACCCTCCTGTACCTATTCCCCTACATTTACCCCTTCGCCTAACACTACGGGAAATTTAGCATGGCCAATTCACCTAACCTGCACATTTTGGATTGTGGGAGGAAACCGGAGCACCTGGAGGAAACCCACGCTGACATGGGGAAAATATGCAAACTCCACACAGAGAATCACCTGAGGCGGGAATTGGACGCAGGTCTCTGGCACTGTGAGGTAGCAGTGTGAACCATTGTGCCACCGTGGCACAGTGAATTGCTAGCCTCCAAACCTCTCTACTCCAGACAACAGTGGTGTCGTTGATTGTATTCAAGTCTAAGATGGAGAGATTTTTGATCTACAAGCAAAACAGATGTCTTCCTTCTCAGTTTTCTGAATGAATAATAGGGTGGCAATAATCGGGGAACTACAGGCTGGTGTGCCTGACATTAGTAGTGAGCAAGTTGTTGGAATGAACCCTGAGGTATAGGATTTATACATATTTGGGAAGGCAAGGAATAGTCAACATGGCTTTGTGCATGGGTAATCATGTCTCAATAACTTGATTGAGTTTCTTGAAGAAGTAACAGAGAAGATCAATGAGGGCAGAGCAGTGGACGTGATCTATATGGACCTCAGTAAGGTTTTCAACAAGGTTCCTTGTGGTGGACTGGTTAGCAAGGTTAGATCACATAGAATACAGGGAGAACTAGCCACTTGGATACAAAACAGGCTGAAAGGAAGGAGACAGAGGGTGGTGGTGGAGGTTTGCTTTTCAGACTGGAGACCTGTGAGCAGCCGTGTGCCACAAAGATCCGTGCTTTTTGTCATTTGGATGTGAACAGAGGAGGTCTAACTAGTAACTTTGCAGATGACACTAAAATTGGCGGTGAAGTGCACAGCGAGATGGTTTGCTCAGAGTACAACAGGACCATGACCACATGGTCCAATGGGCTGAGGCGCAGCAGATGGATTTCAATTTAGATAAATGTGAGGAGCTGCATTTTGGAAAGGGAAATCTGGGCAGGATTTATACACTTTAATGGTAATGACTTGGGGAGTGTTGCTGTCCAAAGTGACCTTGGAGTTCAGGTTTATAGTTCCTTGAAAGTGGAGTCACAGGTAGATAGGATAGTGCCGAAGATGTTTGGTATGCCCTCCTTTATTAGTCAGAGCATTGAGGAGGTCATGTTGCAGCTGCGCAAGACACTAGTTAAGTCACCTTTGAAATATTGGGTGCAATTCTGGTCTCCCTCCCTATGGAAGGATGTTGTGAAACTTGAAAGGATTCAGAAAAATTTGCAAGGATGTTGCCATGGTTGGCAGGTTTGACCTATAGGGAGAGGCTGAATAGTTTGGAGCTATTTTCCCTGGAACATTGAAGGCTGAGAGGTGACCTTATAGAAGTTTAGAAAATCATGAAGGGCATGGATATGGTAAATAGGCAAGGGTGAGGGAGTCCAAAACCAGAGTGTATAGGTTTAGAGTGAGCAAAGAAAGATTTAAAACGGACCTAAAAGGTAACTTTTTAACACAAAGAGTGGTGTGTGTATGAAATGGGCTGCTGGAGGCTGGTATAATGACAAGAACTAAAATGTATTTGTATGGGTATTTGAATAGGAAAGGTTTTGAGTGATATGGGCCAAAAGCTAGCAAATGGGACTAGATTAATTTAGGATATCTATCCAGCATGGACAGGTTGGAGTGAAGGGTCCATTTCAGCACTGTATAGACAATATACAATAGGTGCAGGAGTAGGCCATTCTGCCCTTTGAGCCAGCACCACCATTTATTATGATCATGGCTGATCATCCTCAATCAGTATCCTGTTCCTGCCTTATCCCCATAACCCTTGATTCCACTATCCTTAAGAGCTCTATCCAACTCTTTTTTGAAAGTATCCAGAGACTTGACCTCCACAGCCTTCTGGGACAGAGCATTCCATACACCCACCACTCTCTGGGTGAAGAAGTTTCTCCTCAACTCTGTTCTAAGTGGCCGACTTCTTATTTTTAAACTGGTTTGGGACTCACCGATCAGCGGAGACATGCTTCCTGCCTCCAGAGTGTCCAAACCTTTATTAATCTTCTATGTTTCAATCAGATCCCCTCTCAGCTTTCTAAACTCAAGCTCTAATCTTTCAGCATAAGATAGTCCCACCATTCTGGGAATTGACCTCATGGACCTATGCTGCACTCCCTCAATAGCCAGAATGTCTTTCCTCAAATTTGGAGACCAAAACTGCACACAATTTTGCAGGTGCGGTCTCACCAGTCCCTGTACAGCTGCAGAAGGACCTCTTTGCTTCTATACTCAATTCCTCTTGTTATGAAGGCCAGCATGCTATTAGCTTTCTTCACTGCCTGCTGTACCTGCATGCTTGCTTTCATTGACTGATGTACAGGAACACCTAGATCTCATTGTAGTGCCCCTTTACCCAACTTGACTCCATTTCGGTAGTAATCTGCCTTCCTGTTCTTGCCACCGAAGTGGATAACCACACATTTATTGGGAGTTGTTGGGAGTTAAGGAGTTTATGATTGGTCAATATGGAGCCCAAAGAGAGTATTGAATAGTTGGTCAAAAAATGATTGGATAATGATCAGGCTAGAAGGGTGAATATGTGTTAATGGGGACTGTTGGTGGCTAACAATGGATTGTGTGTAATAGCAGACTATGTGACAACAAGACCGGATGTGACAGGCTACCGGGAATGACATGGATGATTTCACACCCTGAAGGTATTGGAGTCATTATTTAGTCCAGAAGGCTGCAGGGTCTCCATGCTAAAAATGAAGTGCTGTTCTTCCAGACTTTGCTGAGCTTCTTTGGAAAACTCCAGCAAGCCTGGGAAAGAGATATTAGCCAGGGAAAAGGGTGGTATGTTCAGGTGGCAAGCAACTGGAAGCTCAGGGTCTTTGTTGCAGGCAGAAAATAGATGATCTGCGAAGCAGTTACCCAGTCTAGGCTTTGTTTCTCTTGCATAGAGTAGAGCACATTGTGAGCAGTGAATGCAATAGACTAGATTTTGTGAAGTGCAGTTAAAGTGCTTCCTCTCATGGAAGGTGTCCTTGGGTGCTTGAATACTGAGGAGGGACAAGGCAAATGGGCAGTTGCTATACCTTCTGCTGTTGTAGGTGAAGGTAACGTGGGTTGTTGGAGGGCACAGTGTTTGGCGTGAAGTAAGAGTCAGTTGGGGTATTCTTGAGGGAAAGGAGGCTGACAAAGGAGGGGAGTGGAAATATGTGTCTGATGGTAACATTTTGCTGAATGTGTTGCAAATGGTAGCTGATGATCCTCTGGATTTGAATGCTGGTGAGATGGTAGATAAGGTTAAAGGCAATCCTTACCTGTTGTGGAGGGAAGAGAGGGGGCGAGGACCAAAGTATGGGAGATGGGTCAGACCTGTTTGAGAGCCCTGTCAACAACATTGCTGGGGAATTCTGGATTGATGAAGAAAGTGGACAGCTTGGGCTACCTTTCCAAAGTTAGTATCATGAGAATAGATGTGATAGAGATGGAAGAACTAGGATCATGGAGTAGACTCCTTACAGGAAGCAGGGTTTCAGGGGATGTATAGTCTGCATAAGTGCAGGGATCAATGAGCTTGTCATACATATGGGTGGCCAGCCTTTCCCAGAAATGGAAACAGAGATGTTAAGGAAGGAAAAGGAGGAGTCAGAGATGGACCAGATGAAAGTGGGAGTGACATGGAAATTGGATGCAAAATCGATAAACTGTTCCAATTCGGGACAGGAGAGTGAAGTAGCACTGATGATATCATCAATATACCGGAGAAAGAGTTCTTGGTGGGGCAGATGAGGACTGGAACAATGAATGTTCCACATGCACCACAAAGAGACAGGTATAGGCCCAAATGGGTCTCCATGCTTCACCACCTCCCCATACCTCCCCCCACCCCCCGCTCCACCCCCCTCCCTCAACCTGAAGAATGTATAGGAACATAAGAGAGAAGTTCTTCAGGTGAGGAAAAGCTTGGCCAGGTGGAGGAGGGTGGACAGTTCAGTGCTGTTTTCCAGAAAGAAGTGGAGAGTTCAGAGACCATCGTGGTGGCAGATGGACATGTAAAGGGATCTCATGTCCATGGTAAAATGAGGTGGCTAGAACCAATAAACTGGAACAGTTTATGATTTTTGGGAATGAGGCAGATGTGGGTTGTGTGAGATTGGGATACAATCAGCTTTTTGGAAGTTGCGGTTGTGGGTTGGTGGGGGTGTGGGGTCGATCACCAGATGAAATAACATTGGTAACCACAGTTGACACAATGGTCTGATGTTTCATGATGGTTTCATGGTTCATGGGGAGATAGAATGAAGTATCTGAGAGCTGGTGCTCAGCCTCTGCAATGTCAGTCAGCAAAAGCAACAACCTTATTACATAGTGTCAGGATTGGATTTGAGAGCATGGAGTGTAGTTTGTTCCTGGGAAGGTAGGTTGGAATAGATGGGGGGTCAGAGAAACTGAGGCAACCGATGCATGTCAACACTTCTCACTGAACAGATCAAGTGCAGAGACAAGGCCTGAGAGAGAGGCCCACATTGAGGGGCATGTTGGAGGTGGGCAAAAGGTGGTATGGAGCGAGGACTCTTCTCCAAAAAATGGGCACTGAGGCGATGGCGGCAGGGAAGAGTTCAAAGACATGTAACGCTTCAAATGCATTAAGGTAGGGACACAGAGGTATAAAACTGTGACCTTTGCTGAGTACAGCGTGTTCAGCATCAGAGAGTGAGAGATAAGGAGGAATAGTGAATATACAATAGGAGGTGGCTTTGGGGACGGAATGGAGTCAGTGTGAAAGGGAGGGATAGAAGGTTCCAGATGACCATGGGATAGTGTAGTTTAAAATAGATTTGTAGATCTGAGGATTAAGGACAAATTGACAGAGCAAAATTGATATTGGAGATGAGGAGGACAAACAGTAACAGGCTTCAGACAGAAATACCCACTGCATTTACACTCAGTGTCAGAAGGTTAAATGACAGAAATCAAAAATAAATGCCAGTTCAGCAAATGTGGAATATTGTTAAAACAATTTTATTTATATCATTGAGCTGTTATTCAGTATAAAATTTCACAGTTGAAAAAATAGTGTGCTTCCCAATGTATAATAAATAGTATTAAATTAACATCTTTAAGTTAAATAACACTTCCTATGAAACAGTAGCATTTCAATAAATTAAGATGTTGTGTCAATAAATGTACACAAATGAAAATAACTGACATGGTTTCCAACATTGGCAAATATGAATTCATATGTACCAAGGTCAATATGGTTGAGACATCACTGAAGTGCAGCACATGTCTTTGACAGTCTGGCATTCCAAAACAGACTACACACACAGTGAATCTTTAACATTGCATCAAAAGAAAATATCACAACAATAAATAACAGTGAATTAGAATAAATAGTCTGACTAATATTCTCATTGTACATTTGTAACACAACATTTCTTCCAAGCAGAAATAAATAGTTTCAATGGAAAGTCTTTGAAATAAATATTCATTGGTCTGGTGTGCAGTAAATATGTTCTTTTCAGTTTCTTTTGCTGACTTGTGCCATAATGATAAGCAACTGTTGTAAACGGGCTCTAGTCTCAGCACGGATGATTTCCCAGGAACATTCACTGAATTTCTGAAAAGGTAAAATATTCAAGTAAATGCATTTGAGAATGAGTCAAGTTAAATGTTGAAAAATGTATTGCTTGCCAGGAATTACACACTTAGTTATGAATTGTCATACCTTGAGTTTGAGAAACTTTTCCAGTTTCCTAAAGTAATGTTGAATGGCAGCATTTCTCTTCAACTTGTGGTCAGATCCTGGTTTACTCAGACAATCTTGCAACTCTCTCAGCTGTTGCTCCAGGAGAAGAAGGAAGTTTTCCACCTTGTCCCAGGCCCATGGTACTGAACCCAGGTTCATGCTGTAGATCTTGTTGATGTGGTGCAGGGTTTGATGGATAAGCTCAATCCTGTCCTGAGTCTGAGCAAAATACACAAGATTAGGATGAAGACTTTAGGTATCATGTTAGATTAAATATTACAATGAGCAAATAATAATTAAATGTTCAAATTACAGATGCTTAGCTTTAGTATGTTAAAAAGGCTCTAGCAAAAGAACATATAAATCAAACTTGATCAGATCAATAAAAAATAATCAATGTGAGTCTGTAAATCCATGGATTCAATACAAGTACATGGGAGGCAGAGGAAAAGGAGTTGGAGGTTTCAGTAACTTAGAATTGGAGAAATCACAGTGAAACAGGATTGATTCTGAACAATTAACATGCAGTTCTTCATACAAGGAAACAGACTCAATCAGGTGGGAGAACTAGCAAAATAAATGAGGGTACACAAAATGCTTGGAGATAGATTGGTACAAAATGCAAGAAGGAAGGTAAAGATATTTCTGAAAATTGTTTGTACAAACAAAACTGGGTGTTAAAGAAGCAAAATGCATAATTTTCTCGGCAGTATCGAGGGCATGACTGAAGACTGAAACTGTAATTTGAATTTACTTTATTTAGAAAACAAAGGTATCAATCATCACGCTAAAGAGGAAAGTTGATGAAAAATCAGGAAGAGAATAAACAGATTAGGAGGTGGTCTTTTACTTATTCACAGAAGATGGAACATCAATTTTGCCTGGTCTGTACTGAATTCATCTCAAGTTGCTGTTGCAAAGAATAAAATTAAATAGTGCAAAATTGAACCTCAAGGAGCCAGAAAAAAGCCATGGCATTTCCAGTATGGCAAAGGATGTTGGCTATTGTGGAATTGGACATGACATAGAAAGATCAGAGACAATGAGAAATACATAGTGTGACCTGGGAAGAGGAGCCCAGATGCAGTGATTCAGATAGCAGGAAGGGGATTGTTTGTTGAGTGCGAGAGTTGAATTTTAACGGGGCAAAAATGACTCTCAGTGACAGCCCTGCTGAACGTCCTTCTGCATCAGCTCAATGGTAATGTGATAACTCACAATTCAGTGGCCAGTGCTGTGGTGAAGATTGTAGATGCACTTAAGGGGAAACAAGTCAAATTATTTAAGTGGATGGGACAAGTAGTGACAATGCTAAAAGCAAACAAGGAAAACTCAAATAGAGTATAGACATGGCATGAACTGGACACACTGATGGGCTGTACCAGTTGCATTTATGATAGCAATGGGAGTAAGGAGATAGTGGAAGTGAAATCTTTATAGTGTGTTCGATTTAGATAACTTGAGATACTAACAAGAACTCTGTGGAATGTGAGAGTGAAAAACTGAGACAATACTGGCAGAGCTGGGAAATAAGATATGTGCAATGACTGTGATCGGGTTATACTACTGCAAAATACCCTCCCTCCCTCACACCTTTCACCCCCGACCAAGAGCCACCAAATGTCACCTTTTTGAAAATTGTTCAAAAACCAACAGTTTTAAGATAGCTGTGAATATGGTTTAAATCTGGACCTTGGGGCAAGGTACAAAACTGGGAGAGGGCAAACTATGTCAGCAGCAGGCAGGTGCTAGGGAGTGTTAGTTGAGAAGGGCTGCAGCAGGCAAGTCCACATTTGACATGTGGGAATTGTTTAAAGACCCACTGATGAGATTTGAGGACCAGCGTTTTCCAGTAAGGAGGAAGGATGGCAAGGTAAGGGAACCTTGGATAACCAGGGAGATTGTAAATTTACTCCAACAAAGAAAAGAACCATATCTGAGGTGGAGGAAGCCAAAATCAAACAGAGCCCATGAGGAATATAAGGGAAACAGGAAATGAACACGAGCAGTGAATTGGGATAGCAAGCAGGAGCCAAAAGACGACCTTGGCAAGTAAGATTAAAGAAAATCCTGAAGCATTCTACAAATACATTAAAAACAATAGGATTAATGGTGAGAAGGGAGGACCACTGAAGGATGAAGGAGGGAACTTGGGCTCAGTAGCGGAGGATGTGGGTGAGATCCTAAATGAGGTCTTTACATAAATATTCACCCAGGAGAAGGATATTGAGGTTAGTTAGATTTGTAGAGCGCATGCTAATATGCTATGGCACTTTGAGATCAACAAAGGAGTGGTATTGGGTTGTTGGGAGAGCATTAAAGTGGCTAAGTCCCCAGGACCCGGTAGTACCTATCCCAGGTTATTGAGAGATCTAAGAGAGGAGATTATTGGGAACTGACCATGATCTTTGCATCCTTGTTAGCCACTTGAGAGGGTCTGGTGGACCAGTGAGTAGGTAATGTTACTCCTCTGTTAAAGAAGAAAAATAGGGACAATCCAGGAATCTGTAGATCAACGAGTCTCACATCGGTGGTTGGGAAGATATTGGAGAGATTGCTTCAGGATAGGACTAACGGGCATTTGGGAAAGTGTGGCTACGTAGGGGCAGTAAGCACAGCTTTGTACAGGGCAGGTCATGTCTTACGAACTTAGTTTATTTTATGAGAAGATGACCAAGGTGATGGATGAGGGTAGAGCAGTGGATGTTGTCTACATGGATTTTAAGAAGGCTTTTGACAAGGGGCCTCATGGTAGGCTCTTCCAGAAGATTAAGATGCATGGGATCCATGATGACTTGGTCACATGGATTCAGAATTGGGCTTGCCCACAGAAGACAGAGGGTCATGTGGAACATGTAGTTCATCTGGAGGCCTGTGACTAATGGTATTCTGCCAGGATCCATCCTGGGACCTATGCTGTTTGCAATATATGTAAATGACTAGGATGAACACATAAATGGCTAGGGTAGTAAGTTTGCAGACGATGTAAAGATTGACAGAGTTGTGGATAGTTGTGGATAGAGGGTTGTCAAACGATATAGCATAATATACATCAGTTACAAATATGGGCAGAGAAATGGCCGAAGGACTTTAATCCATGTTAGTGTGAGGTGCTGCACTTTGGGAGATTAAATGTTAAGGAAAATACACTGTTATTGGCAGGACTATGAACAGAATTGATGTACAGCAGAATCTTGCGGCTCAAGTCTGTTGCACCCTGAAAGTGGCGACGCACGTAGATGGGATGGTAAAGAAGGTGTATGGCATTCTTGCCTTTATTGGCCAGCGGTTTCAGTAGAAGAGTAGGGATCTCAAGTTACAGCATTGGTTAGGACAAAGGTAGACTATTGCATTGAATTCTGGCCGCCACATTACAAGAAGAACATGGAGTCATTGGAGAGGGTGCAGAACAAGTTTCCCAGGATGTTGCCTGAAATAGAAAAAAGGTGAGTTTGGAAAAAAAAACTCGGGTTGTTTTCTCTGGAGCGGTGGAAGCTGAGGAGAGACTTGATAGAAGTCTATAAAGTAATGTGATGCATAGATAGGGAAGACAGTCACATTTTTTTCTCACAGAGTTGAAACTTCTAAACCTAAAAGGCGTGCATTTAAAAAAAATTCAAGAGGAGGTGTGCGGTGAAGTTTTTACAAAGAGAGTGGTAGGAGTCCGGGACATGCTCTGAGGGTGAGGTAGTGGAGGCAGATACAATAGGGGCGTTTAAGAGACTTTGAGATAAGCACATTAATATGCAAGGGATGGAGGGTTATGGACCAAGGGTGTGCAGACGGGATCAAAGTTGGCGTCATGTTCAGCACAACAAGTTGGGCCGAAGGGCCCGTTCCTGTGCTGTATTGTTCTATGTTCTAAGCTGTGAAAAAGGAGATCAAGCCAGGAAGCGGCAAGCGTGGGATGTAGGCGACAAGATGGTTTGTGCGGGAATGTGGATAGGGATGGTTTTTCGGATGAGCTGGGAAATGGTTTGATGGATGAGCTCGGTAGAGGGCATGACCTAATATCAAGGGGTGAAGGAGACGTTAGGAGATTTAAAGTGTTGAAACATGTAGGGATACAGTTTGTGAGTGAGATAAAGATTTTCACAGTGGGAGAAATCGCTGCGGTTCAATTTTCTGATGTGAACTCTCTGACCGTGCCGTTAATCTCACACATACTTTCTGTAAAATCACAGTCTGAATAAAATGAATCGAGTTTTAACTCACCCCCACTCCGTCCGAAAGTTTCACCAGGTCCAAGGGCTTGGTTTTCAGGGAGAACCTCTGCCTTAAACAGTGTCCGGGAAAGGGACCGCCCTGAGAGGAGAGAACAGTCCCAGTTACATTCACTCCCAGAAACTGAGATCCTGGAGAATCACTGAGCGGTAACCACACAAAATTAAAAGCAAAATTAAAATATCCCTAATCTGACATTGAGCCGGGAGCAGACCCAGTGAGATTCCGATCAGCTGAAACTCACCATTTCATGCAGTTTGCTCAGAGTCTCTGTGTTGAGAACTTGCTGTAAGTGCAGCCTCTCACAGCCCAGACTCAGGGTCCCGGACAACAACACCAGCACCGTCCAAAATCTCCAAATCCTCCCCAGAGCCATGCTGCACCGAGCCAGAGGGAAACACTGAGCGGAAGGAATTGATCTCGAGTAACTCCTAAACCGGTTCCTTTCTCCCTGAGTGAACCTCCAGGAGTCACAATGCAGCCGCTTGTGAAGCCGAAGCGATCTCCTTAAGTGTCGAGTCCTCTGTGTGTGTGAGAGAGGCTGGACGGTGCTGTGAGCTCCCACTGCCTGAGCTGCCGGTGGATATCGGAGGAGAGACTGGAGAGGTGTGGCCATGACATTCGGAAAGTGAAATCTGGTTGCGGGAGTTTTGAACGAGCTGTAGGAGAGCAAGAAACAGCCTGTGTGCTGCCTGTCTGAGGGAAGGGATCTGAAAGCTGGAGATTCCTGAAGCAGCGAGTGGAAGATCCCTGACAGAAAATCACAGCCAGAGCTCGGGGCGCGCTCAAAGATCAGCCGTTGTCTCCAAACATCACTGATATTATTGGAAAAACGGATTGTTTCTTGATTCGAGCAATAGTTTATTCTTTCAATAAAACCCCAAACAAGACTCAATCTAGGTGCAAATATGAGAAAACATTTGTTCTTTCTCGCCTTCTCTGCAATCTTTGACAGAATGGATCGTAGCTTCGCCATTCAAGGTCTCTCTGCGTTACATCCCGAGCTGCTGGGACTGCAGTCCCTTGTTCCCATTCTGGTGTCGCTCTCTGCAGCCGGAGGATACTGTTTATCACATCTCTTTACTCCCCAACCTGCTCACCCACTCTCACTCTCAGGTGTCCCTAATGGCCGGACAATGGGCCCTCCCACATCGACATGCTGCCCCCAGGGGAACAGCATAAATAATGCAGCCTCAGTTTCCATGGATTGTGAAGGCACACGGCTTTCCCTCAGTCGGATTCCCTTCACCCTCCATTACGTTACCACTCTGCATATTCATCACTCACAACCAATATTTTCGTTAACTGCACATGGAGGAGCTGCAGCAAATCCTTTGATTCCCAGAAGCATGAAAATGTTTCCCTGTCACTCACTCCAATGATTAGATTACTTACAGTATGGAAACAGGCCCTTCGGCCCAACACGTCCACACCGACCCGCATACCACCCAGACTCATACTCCTACATTTACCCCTTCACCTAATAGTACGGGCAATTTAGCAAGGCCAATTCACCTAACTTGCACATCTTTGGACTGTGGGAGGAAGCCGGAGCACCCGGAGGAAACCCACGCAGACACGGGAGAATGTGCAAAGTCCACACAGTCAGTCGCCTGAGGCGGAATTGAACCAGGGTGCCTGGCGCTGTGAGGCAGCAGTGCTAACCACTGTGCCACCGTGCTGCCCAAGAACCGCACCCTTTCCCCTCTCATTGACAACCTGTGGTCCTTGACCATTTGTTCCTGGGGATTATATTTGACCCCGAGATTAACTTTTGATGCATAACCAAACCATAATCGTTCACCAGTTTGAAATGCACCGTATCTTACATTTAAACATGGACCCCTTGTGCCAGACACCGGGAAACCATGAAGAATCATCTTCCCCTCTCTCCTGTCAAGACCAAAGGCAGGGCGTGAGGTCCCTGCTCTGGTGCTGCTCCTCGTGCGTCCATCCGGGTCGACTCCCAATGTCTTACTCCTGACCCCAGATCCCCACACGGAACAAAGCGACCTGCACACCCCATTCCCGTTCTCGGCCCGAACGAACACCCCTGTCCCGGGACACAGTCAAACCCCTCACTCAATTCAGTCAAGTTCCCTCCTCCCCTTCTAACTTCCAGCAGGCACAGGCCGAGCCTTGACCAACGTTTCCTTCTGAAACAATTTCGGGCATCACTCTGGGAAAGCCTCTCTGTAATATCTCATGGCAGTTTACTTAAAATACATTGCAACCTTCCTTCAATAAGATGACTAACTGTACACACTATTCCAGATGTGGCCTCACCAGATCCCTGCACAATTGAAGCAACCGGACTATTTCAGAATTCTTATATTGTTTGCCTCTGTAAGGCAATAATTTATGATTCATTGACAAGTCAAAACCTTTTACCTCTCAATGTGGATCAACTGAAACTCACCATTTCATGCAGTTTGCTCAGAGTCTCTGTGTTGAGAACTTGCTGTAAATGCAGCCTCTCACAGCCCAGACTCAGGGTCCCGGACAACAACACCAGCACCGTCCAAAATCTCCAAATCCTCCCCAGAGCCATGCTGCACCGAGCCAGAAGGGAGCACCGAGGTAGAAGCTGAGAAAGCGGTCAATGTGCAATCGGAGCGGATTGGGATCCGGGAGCGGGCGCCTGTGTTGCCGAGTGCTGTGAGTGTGAGCCTGGGCACTGCTGGCTGCTCTCACTGGCACTGCCAAGCTGGCGGCTTTAATGGGGCACATTACATTCGAAAAGTGAAAACCGCTTCCAGGGATTTTGCAGGAGCTGCGGGGAGATGAAGGGTTGCTGCGGTTTCTTTCTGAGGTAAGGAATCGAAAAGCTGGAGAGTCCGGAAGCAGCGGCTGGAAAATCCCGGCTGGAAAATCGCAAGCAGCGCTCGGTTTGCAGCGGAATGTTGAGTGTGTTCAGATCATCGGGCACTGAGCTGGTGTAGAGGGAGGCTCTGTACTTGGGGCAGGGGGAGTCAGGCTGTGTATTGGGGGCTGGATGTCCTCATCCGGATTATAGAGACCCCCGACTGCGGGAATCCCCCGTGTCCCGGTGTGTTGACATCGCGCTTGTCCCGTTCCCACATCCCGGGTTGGAGATGACAGGGAGCCCGGCTCCCCGGCCCGGCTCACCGGCTGCTGCTCCCTGTCTCCGCTCACATTCACCTGGGTCACAATCCGCTCCCTCACTGGAGGGAGGCTCTCATTTCCCGATGAGATTCTGGAACCATTTTCAGAGTCGGAGTGAAATCATCAGGATCTGGTCCGAATCCGACTCCGAAAGTGATCCCGTTCCCTTCCCTTTCATCGTTTCTGTCTGCTCTCTCTCCCGGGATAGTGCCCATGTCAGTTTCTCTCTGGAAATGAACCTCGTGTCAATTTCCTCCAAAGTGAAAGTGTCTCAGGGAAAGTGACGCGTTTTGTCATTTCCGAAAGGGAGGGGAGTTTGTAAACAGAGCGGGTCAGACTGAGAGGGGGCAGGGTGAGGAATATCTGGGAAAGTGTGAGCGATATCCCGGGATATCCCGGTGACACAGGAAATGTCTCCAAATCACTTTTAGCTGGAACTGCATCCGCACCTTCAGAGCGGGTGTTATATTTAAAATGCTTTGAAATATTCACTTTGACAATTAAATGTTGATGTTTGTAATCGGACCAGAAACTGTCGTTATTGGGAAAAAATAGTTTTGGATTTAAACTATTGACCAGGCCCCTTGAAACAAGACTGCTCCATTTTGTTCTATCAAGTTAAAAGTCAGAACCGAATCGGAATCAGAAACGGAATCGGAACCGAACCTAAGTTTACCTGAAAAAAATCATTCTTGGAATTAAATTGTTCACAATTACTTTTCAAATAATACTCGTCCATTGTATGTTATGTTAGGGCAGAGCGACTGTAAGTTGACAATGACAAAACTACCTTACAAACACTTTCAGAAATGTATGTTGCTGTCCTCACACCCAAACTCTCAAGGCTAGTTTCTGACCCATCCTCTAAGGCCTCCAAACTTTTGTTAAGGTAATGCCTGAATCCTGAGGTAGACCAGTTTTATCTGTCCGACCAGGTTGCTGTCTTTTATATATTTTTTAAAAATCTACTTGTATTTCCGGTCACACCGTTCAAGAGCAAAGCACTTATCAGGGACCAACCAAACCAAACCACTGAAAACTGGTCACTTCTCATACAGGAAAGGTGTTCAGCAATTTGTGATGAAAGCTCCCACCAAATGGAATACAGTAAAGAGAAGGAAACCTGGTTTTCATGACATTGATTGTGGGTCACTGAGTGGAATGTCAAAGGATCATTGGTGGGCTCTTAAATACTCACCATCTCTGTTAATAATTTGATTGAATGGTCTCAATATATTGCAGATTTCATAAAAGGTGAAAAAAATTGTGAGGAGGAGTAGTAATATCCGGATTAAGTAGTAACATCTGGATTACTCCCGGTGCTACGAGCTAGTGAGGGCAGGAATCGGAGGATAGAGCAGATGATTGCATGGCTGAGGAGCTGGTGTATGGGAGAAGGATTCACCTTTTTGGATCAATGGAATCTCTTTTGGGGTAGAAGTGCAGCGAAATTAGAAGGGGACTAACATACTGGCAGGGAAATTTGCTAGAGCTGCTCGGGGGGATTTAAACTAGTAAGGTGGGGGGGAGCTGGGACCCAGGGAGATGGTGAGGAAAGACGTCAATCTGAGACTGGTAGAGTTGACAACAGAAGTGAGTCAAACAGTCAGGGCTGGTAGGACTAATATTTAAACTGCATTTACTTGAATGCAAGGGGCCTAACAGGGAAGGCAGATGAACTCAGGGCATGGTTAGGACCATGGGACTGGGATATCATAGCAATTACAGAAACATGGCTCAGGGATCTGCAGGACTGGCAGCTTTATGCTCCAGGATACAAATGCTCAATGAAGGATACAAAGGGAGGCAAGAGAGGAGGGGGGTGGTGGGGGTGGCATTTTTGATAAGCGATACCATTACGGTTGTGCTGAGGGAGGATATTCACGGACATATATCCAGGGAAGTTATTTGGGTGGAACTGAGAAACAAGAAAGGGATTATCACCTTATTGGGATTGTATTATAAACCCCCTAATATTCAGAGAGAAATTGAGAAACAAACTTGCAAAGAGATCTCAGCTATCTGTAAGAATAATAGAGTGGTTATGGTAGGGGACTTTAACCTTCCAAACATAGACTGGGACTACCATAGTGTTAAGGGTTTAGATGGAGAGGAATTTGTTAAGTGTATACAAGACAATTTTCTGATTCAGTATGTGGATGTGCAAAACCTGACCTACTCTTGGAAAATAAGCCAGGGCAGTTGACTGAGGAGTCAGTGGGGGAGCACTTTGGGGCCAACGACCATAATGCGATGAGATTTAAAATAATGATAGAAAAGGATAGACCAGATCTAAATGTTGAAGTTCTTAATTGGAGAAAGGCCAATTTTGATGGTATGACGTAAGAACTTTCGAAAGCTGACCTGGGGCAGATGTTCTCAGGTAAAGGGACGGCTGGAAAATGGGAAGCCTTCAGAAATGAGATATAAGAATCCAGAGAAATTATATTCCTGATGGGGTGAAAGGAAAAGCTGGTAGGTATAAGGAATGCTGGGTGACTAAAGAAATTGAGGGTTTGGTTAAGAAAAAGAAGGAAGCATATTAGATTACTCACAGTGTGGAAACAGGCCCTTCGGCCCAACAAGTCCACACGACCCTCTGAAGAGCAACCCACCTCGAACCATTCCCCTACATTTATCCCCTCACCTAACACTATGGGCAATTCAGCATGGCCAATTCAGCTAATCTGCACATTTTTGGACTGTGGGGGGAAATCCACACCAGCCCAGGGAGAATGTGCAAATGCCACACAGACAGTTGCCTGAGGCAGGAATTGAACCCAGCTTTCTGGCACTGTAAGGCAGCAGTGCTAACTGCTGTGCCACCCACAATATATCAGGTTGACACAGGATAGACCAAGTGAATCCTTAGAAGATTATAAAGGAAATCGGAGTATACTTAAGAGTGAAAGCAGGAGGGCAAAAAGGGAACATGAGATTGTGTTGGCAAATAGAATTAAGGAGAATCCAAAGAGTTTTTACAAACACATTAAAGACAAAAAGGTAACTAAGGAGAGAATAAGACGCCTCAAAGATCAGCAAAGTGGCCTTTGTGTGGAGCCGCAGAAAATGGGGGAGATACTAAATGAGTATTTTGTATCAGTATTTACTGTGGAAAAGGATATGGAAAATATAGACTGTAGGGAAATAGATGGTGACATCTTGCAAAATGTGCATATTACAGCAGAAGAAGTGGTGGAAGTCTTGAAATGTGTAAAGGTGGATAAATCCCCAGGACATGATCAGGTGTACCCTAGAACTCTGTGGAAAGCTAGAGAAGTGATTGCTGGGCCTCTTGCTGAGCTATTTGTATCATCGATAGTCACGGGTGAGGTGCCGGAAGATTGGAGGTTTGGCTAAAGTGGTGCCACTGTTTAAGAAGGGTGGTAAAGATAAGTCAGGAAACTATAGACCGGTGAGCCTGATCTAGGTGGTGGGCAAGTTGTTGGAGGGAATCCTGAGGGACAGGATGCACATGTATTTGAAAAGGCAAGGACTGATTCGGGATAGTCAACATGGTTTTGTGCATGCGAAATCATGTCTCACAAACATTATTGAGTTTTTTGAGGAAGTAACAAAGAGGATTAATGAGGGCAGAGTGGTAGATGTGATCTATTATGCACTTCAGTGAGGTGTTCGACCAGGTTCCCCATGGGAGACTGATTAGCAAGATTAGATCTCACAGAATACAGGGAGAACTAGCCATTTGGAAACAGAACTGGCTAAAAGGTAGAAGACAGAGAGTGGTGGTGGAAGGTTGTTTTTCAGACTGGAGGCCTGTGACTCATGGAGTGCCACAAGGATCGGTGCTGGGTCCTCTAGGTTTTGTCATTTATATAAATGATTTGGATGTAAGCATAAGAGGTACAGTTAGTAAGTTTGGAGATGACACCAAAATTAGAGGTTTAGTAGACAGCGAAGGTTACCTCAGATTACAACAGGATCTTGATCAGATGGGCCAATGGGCTGAGAAGTGGCAGATGGAGCTTAATTCAGATAAATGCGAAGTGCTACATTTTGGGAAAGCAAATCTTAAATGGACTTATACACTTAATGGTAAAGTCATAGGGAGTGTTGCTGAACAAAGAAACTTTGGAGTGCAGGTTCATAACTCGTTGGAAGAGTAGTCACAGGTAGATAGGATAGTGAAGAAGGCGTTTGGTGTTCTTTCCTTCATTAGTCAGAGTATTGAGTACAGGAGTTGGGTTGTCATGTTGCAGCTGTACAGGACATTGGTTAGGCCACTGTTGTAATATTGCGTGCAATTCTGGTCTCTTTCCTATCGGAAAGATGTTGTGAAACTTGAAAGGGTTCAGAAAAGATTTACAAGGTTGTTGCCAGGGTTAGAGGATTTGAGCTATAGGGAGAGGCTGAACAGACTGGGGCTGTTTTCCCTGGTGTGTTCGAGGCTGAGGGCTGACCTTATAGACGTTTCCAAAATTATGAGGGGCATGGATAGGATAAATAGGCAAAGTCTTTCCCCTGGGGTGGGGGAGTCCAGAACTCGAGGGCATAGGTGTAGGGTGAGAGGGGAAAGATATAAAAGAAACCTACAGGGCGTTTTCACGCAGAGGGTGGTACATGTATGGAATGAGCTGCCAGAGGAGGTGATGGAGGCTGGTACAATTGCAACATTGAAGAGGCATTTGGTTGGGTACATGAATAGGAAGAGGTTGGAGGGATATGGGCCAGGTGCTGGCAGGTGGGACTAGATTGGATTGGGATATCTGTTCGGCATGGATGGGTTGGACCAAAGGGTCTGTTTGCATGCTGTACATCCCTATGACTATCTATGACATAAAGATCATCCAAAGAGCAATCAATCGGTTCAGGCAGTAGGTAAAATTATGCAAGTGGATTATAATGTGGGAAAATATGAGGGTGTCCATATTGCTGAGAAGAATTGTCACCACACCCACAAATAATAACTCTCTCCACCACTGTCAGGCTGCGGAATCAATGCCTAATACCTACAAGATGCACTGCAGAAACACAACAAAGCCCGAAAGACAAAAACTTGTAAACCCACAAACACTATCATCAACAAAGATAAGGAGAGCAGATATATGGGAACACTGGCAGCAGTAAGTTCCCCACCAAGCCACTAGCCATCCTAGCTTGGAAATAAATCACCATTCACTCAGTGTCATTTGGTCAAAATCCTGGAGTTTCCCCTTAAATACAGGGCTTTGGGGCAACTTATAGCACATGGACTGCAGCGGTTCAAGAAAATAGCACTCCACCACCTTCTGAAAGGCAACGAGGGACAAGCAACAAATGCTAACCCAGCCAGTGACACCCCCGTGCCTTGTTACAAGCGGGAAGGTGAAGAAAATTAGGGATGTATTGTGATGGCTATACAGGATATTCGTGCAACCAGACACGGTGTACTGATGAAATAATGTTTAGACTCATTACTTCAATAAGATACACCATCATCTGATACAGTTCAGAGTAGATTCAGTCAGTTGATTCCTGAAACGAAGATGTTGCCTGATGAGAAAAGTTTCATAGCCTGGGCCACCATTTATTGCAGTTTTGCAGAAGAAGCTGGTGAACTTACTGAAACAATTAAGGACCTGAGGAACCAAACCTGAGTGTATAAATGGTGTGAAGATATTTTTGCCTTTGTGGTAGTGACAACAAAGAGCACTGGTTGAATATGAACAGTCTCCACTTAAGATGGAGGTGAGGATTTTTAGATGAGATTACTTACAGTGTGGAAACAGGCCCTTCAGCCCAACAAGTCCACACCGACCCGCCAGAGCATAACCCACCCAGACCTATTCCCCTACATTCACCCCTTCGCCTAACACTACGGGAAATTTAGCATGGCCAATTCACCTAACCTGCAAATTTTGGATTGTGGGAGGAAACTGGAGCACCTGAAGGAAACCCACGCTGACATGGGGAAAATATGCAAACTCCACACAGAGAATCACCTGAGGCGGGAATTGAAAGTGGGTCTCTGGCACTGTGAGGTAGCAGTGTGAACCACTGTGCCACCGTGGCACAGAGAATTGTTCGCCTCCAAACCTCTCTACTCCAGACAACAGTGGTGTCGTTGATTGTATACAAGTCTAAGATGGAGAGATTTTTGATCTACAAGCAAATCAGATGTCTTCCTTTTCAGTTTTCTGAATGAATAATAGGGTGGCAATAATTGGGGAACTACAGGCTGGTGAGCCTGACATTAGTTGTGAGCAAGTTGTTGGAGTGAACCCTGAGGTATAGGATTTATACATATTTGGGAAGACAAGGAATAGTCAACATGGCTTTGTGCATGGGAAATCATGTCTCAATAACTTGATTGAGTTTCTTGAAGAAGTAACAGAGAAGATCAATGAGGGCAGAGCAGTGGACGTGATCTATATGGACCTCAGTAAGGTTTTCAACAAGGTTCCTTGTGGTGGACTGATTAGCAAGGTTAGATCACATAGAATACAGGGAGAACTAGCCACTTGGATACAAAACAAGCTGAAAGGAAGGAGACAGAGGGTGGTGGTGGAGGTTTGCTTTTCAGACTGGAGACCTGTGAGCAGCCGTGTGCCAAAAGATCCGTGCTTTTTGTCATTTGGATGTGAACACAGGAGGTCTAATTAGTAACTTTGCAGATGACACTAAAATTGGTGGTGAAGTGCACAGCGAGATGGTTTGCTCAGAGTACAACAGGACCATGACCACATGGTCCAATGGGCTGAGGCACAGCAGATGGATTTCAATTTAGATAAATGCGAGGAGCAGAATTTTGGAAAGGCAATTCTGGGCAGGATTTATACACTTAATGGTAATGACTTGGGGAGTGTTGCTGTCCAAAGTGACCTTGGAGTTCAGGTTTATAGTTCCTTGACAGTGGAGTCACAGGTAGATAGGATAGTGCCGAAGATGTTTGGTATGCCCTCCTTTATTAGTCAGAGCATTGAGGAGGTCATGTTGCAGCTGCGCAAGACATTAGTTAAGTCACTTTTGGAATATTGGGTGCAATTCTGGTCTCCCTCCCTATGGAAGGATGTTGTGAAACTTGAAAGGATTCAGAAAAATTTGCAAGGATGTTGCCATGGTTGGCAGGTTTGACCTATAGGGAGAGGCTGAATAGTTTGGAGCTATTTTCCCTGGAACATTGAAGGCTGAGAGGTGACCTTATAGAGGTTTAGAAAATCATGAAGGGCATGGATATGGTAAATAGGCAAGGGTGAGGGAGTCCAAAACCAGAGTGTATAGGTTTAGAGTGAGCAAAGAAAGATTTAAAACGGACCTAAAAGGTAACTTTTTCACACAAAGAATGGTGTGCGTATGAAATGGGCTGCTGGGGGCTGGTATAATGACAAGAACTAAAATGTATTTGTATGGGTATATGAATAGGAAAGGCTTTGAGTGATATGGGCCAAAAGCTAGCAAATGGGACTAGATTAATTTAGTATATCTATCCAGCATGGACAGGTTGGAGTGAAGGGTCCATTTCAGCACTGTATAGACAATAGACAATAGGTGCAGGAGTAGGCCATTCTGCCCTTTGAGCCAGCACCACCATTTATTATGATCATGGCTGATCATCCTCAATCAGTATCCAGTTCCTGCCTTATCCCCATAACCCTTGATTCCACTATCCTTAAGAGCTCTATCCAACTCTTTTTTGAAAGTATCCAGAGACTTGACCTCCACAGCCTTCTGGGACAGAGCATTCCATACACCCACCACTCTCTGGGTGAAGAAGTTTCTCCTCAACTCTGTTCTAAGTGGCCGACTTCTTATTTTTAAACTGTGTCCTCTGGTTCGGGACTCACCCATCAGTGGAGACATGCTTCCTGCCTCCAGAGTGTCCAAACCTTTATTAATCTTCTATGTCTCAATCAGATCCCCTCTCAGCTTTCTAAACTCAAGCTCTAATCTTTCAGCATAAGATAGTCCCACCATTCTGGGAATTGACCTCATGGACCTATGCTGCACTCACTCAATAGCTAGAATGTCTTTCCTCAAATTTGGAGATCAAAACTGCACACAATTTTGCAGGTACGGTCTCACCAGTCCCTGTACAGCTGCAGAAGGACCTCTTTGCTTCTATACTCAATTCCTCTTGTTATGAAAGACAGCATGCTATTAGCTTTCTTCACTGCCTGCTGTACCTGCATGCTTGCTTTCATTGACTGATGTACAGGAATACCTAGATCTCATTGTAGTGCCCCTTTACCCAACTTGATTCCATTTCGGTAGTAATCTGCCTTCCTGTTCTTGCCACCGAAGTGGATAACCACACATTTATTGGGAGTTGTTGGGAGTTAAGGAGTTTATGATTGGTCAATATGGAGCTCAAAGCGAGTATTGAATACTTGGTCAAAAAATGATAGGAGAATGATCAGGCTAGAAGGGTGAATATGTATTAATGGGGACTGTTGGTGGCTATCAATGGATTGTGCGTAATAGCAGACTATATGACAACAAGACCGGATGTGACAGGCAACGGGGTCTGACATGGATGATTTCACACTCTGAAGGTATTGGAGACATTATTTAGTCCAGAAGGCTGCAGGGTCTCCATGCTAAAAATGAAGTGCTGTTCTTCCAGACTTTGCTGAGCTTCTTTGGAAAACTCCAGCAAGCCTGGGAAAGGGATATTAGCCAGGGAAAAGGGTGGTAAGTTAAGGTGGCAGGCAACTGCAAGCTCAGGGTCTTTGTTGCAGGCAGAAAATAGATGGTCTGCGAAGCAGTTACTCAGTCTAGGCTTTGTTTTTCTTGCATAGAGTAGAGCACATTGTGAGCAGTGAATGCAATAGACTAGATTTTGTGAAGTGCAGTTAAAGTGCTTCCTCTCATGGAGGGTGTCCTTGGGCACTTGAATACTGAGGAGGGACAAGGCAAATGGGCAGTTGCTACACCTTCTGCTGTTGTAGGTGAAGGTAACGTGCGTTTTTGGAGGGCACAGTGTTTGGCGTGAAGTAAGAGTCAGTTGGGGTGTTCTTGAGGGAACGGAGGCTGACAAAGGAGGGAAGTGGAAATATGTGTCTGATGGTAACATTTTACTGAGTGTGTTGCAAATGGTAGCTGATAATCCTCTGGATTTGAATGCTGATGAGATGGTAGATAAGGTTAAAGGCAATCCTTACCTGTTGTGGAGGGAAGAGAGGAGGAGAGGATCAATGTATGGGAGATGGGTCAGACCTGTTTGAGTGCCCTGTCAACAACATTGCTGGGGAATCCTGGATTGATGAAGAAAGTGGACAGCTTGGGCTCTCTTTCCAAAGTTAGCGTCATGAGAATAGATGGGATAGAGATGGAAGAACTAGGATTGTGAAATGGACTCCTTACAGGAAGCAGGGTTTCAGAGGATGTATAGTCAGCATAAGTGCAGGGATCAATGGGCTTGTCGTACATATGGGTGGCCAGCCTTTCCCAGAAATGGAAACAGAGATGTTAAGGAAGGAAAAGGAGGAGTCAGAGATGGACCAGATGAAAGTGAGAGTGACATGGAAATTGGATGCAAAATCGATAAACTGTTCCAATTCGGGACAGGAGAGTGAAGTAGCACTGATGATATCATCAATATACCGGAGAAAGATTTCTTGGTGGGGCAGATGAGGACTGGAACAATGAATGTTCCACATGCACCACAAAGAGACAGGTATAGGCCCAAATGGGTCTCCATGCTTCACCACCTCCCCATACCTCCCCCCCTCCCTCAACCTGAAGAATGTATAAGAACATAAGAGTAAAGTTCTTCAGGTGAGGAAAAGCTTGACCAAGTGGAGGAGGGTGGACAGTTCAGTGCTGTTTTCCAGAAAGAAGTGGAGAGTTCAGAGACCATCGTGATGGCAGATGGACATGTAAAGGGATCTCACGTCCATGGTAAAATGAGGTGGCTAGAACCAATAAACTGGAACAGATTATGATTTTTGGGAAGGAGTTAGATGTGGGTTGTGTGAGATTGGGATACAATCAGCTTTTTGGAAGTTGCGGTTGTGGGTTGGTGGGGGTGTGGGGTCAATCACCAGATGAAATAACATTGGTAACCACAGGTGACACAATGCTCTGATGTTTCAAGGTGGTTTCATGGTTCACGGGGAGATAGAATGAAGTATCTGAGAGCTGGTGCTCAGTCTCTGCAATGTCAGTCAGCAAAAGCACCAACCTTTGGGGACGGAATGGAGTCAGAGGGAAAGGGAGGGATAGAAGGTTCCAGATGACCATGGGATAGTGTAGTTTAAAATAGATTTGTGGACCTGAGGAATAAGGATGAATTGACAGAGCAAAATTGATATTGGAGATGAGGAGGACAAACAGTAACAGGCTTCAGACAGAAATACCCACTGCATTTACACTCAGTGTCAGAAGGTTAAATGACAGAAATCAAAAATAAATGCCATTTCAGCAAATGGGTAATATTGTTAAAACAATTTTATTGATATCATTGAGCTGTTATTCAGTATAAAATTTCACAATTGAAAAAATATATAATAAATAGTATTACCAATATATAATAAATAGTATTAAATTAACATCTTTAAGTTAAATAACACTTCCTATGAAACAGTAGCATTTCAATAAATTAAGACATCATGCCAATAAATGTGCACAAATGAAAATAACTGATATGGTTTCCAAGATAGGCAAATATGAATTTATATGTGCCAAGGTCAATATGGTTGAGACATCACTGAAGTGCAAGTCCATATCTTTGACAGTCTGACATTCCAAAACAGACTACACACACAGTGAATCTTTAACATTACATCAAAAGAAAATATCACAACAATAAATAACAGTGAACTAGAATAAATAGTCCGACGAACACTCTCATTGTACGTTTGTGACACAACATTTCTTCCAAGCAGAAATAAATAGTTTCAATGGAAAGTCTTTGAAATAAATATTCATTGGACTGGTGTGCAGCAAATATGTTCTTTTCAGTTTCTTTTGCTGACTTGTGCCATAATGAAAAGCAACTGTTGTAAACGGGCTCTGGTCTCAGCACGGATGATTTCCCAGGAACATTCACTGAATTTCTGAAAAGGTAAAATATTCAAGTAAATGCATTTGAGAATGAGTCAAGTTAAATGTTGAAAAATGTATTGCTTGCCAGGAATTACACACTTAGTTCTGAATTGTCATACCTTGTGTTTGAGAAACTTTTCCAGTTTCCTGAAGTAATGTTGAATGGCAGCATTTCTCTTCAACTTGTGGTCAGATCCTGGTTTCCTCAGACAGTCTTGCAACTCTCTCAGCTGTTGCTCCAGGAGAAGATGAAAGTTTTCCACCTTGTCCCAGGCCCATGGTACTGAACCCAGGTTCATGCTGTAGATCTTGTTGATGCGGTGCAGGGTTTGACGGATAATCTCAATCCTGTCCTGAGTCTGAGCAAAATACACAAGATTAGGATGAAGACTTTAGGGCTCATGTTAGATTAAATATAACAATGAGCAAATAATAATTAAATGTTCAAATTACAGATGCTTAGTTTTAGTATGTTAAAAGGGCTCTAGCAAAAGTACATACAAATCAAACTTGATCAGATCAATGAAAAATAAGCAATGTGAGTCTGTAAATCCATGGATTCAATACAAGTACATGGGAGGCAGAGGAAAAGGTGTTGGAGGTTTCAGTAACTTAGAATTGGAGAAATCACAGTGAAACAGGATTGATTCTGAACAATTAACATTCAGTTCTTAATACAAGGAAACAGGCTCAATCAGGTGGGAGAACTAGCAAAATAAATGAGGGTACACAAAATGTTTGGAGATTGATTGGTACAAAACGCAACAAGGAAGGTAAAGATATTTCTGAAAATTGTTTGCACGAGGAAACCTGGGTGTTGAAGAGAAAAATGCATAATTTTCTCTGCGGTATCGAGGGCATGACTGGAGAATGAAATTGTAATTTGAATTTGCTTTATTTAGAAAACAAAGGTATCAATCATCACGCTAAAGAGGAAGGTTGATGAAAAATCAAGAAGAGAATGAACAGATAAGGAGGTGGTCTTTTACTTATTCACAGGAAATGGAGAATGAATGTTTCCTGGTCTGTACTGAATTCATCTCAAGTTGCTGTTGCAAAGAATAAAATTGAATAGTGCAAAATTAAACTTCAAGGAGCCAGAAAAAAGCCATGGCGTGGTAAGGAATCCCATTTCCAGTATGGCAAAGGATGTTGGTTATTTTGGACTTGGACATGGCATAGAAAAATCAGATACAATGAGAAATACATAATGTGACCTGGGAACAGTAGCCCAAATGTACTGATTCAGATAGCAGGAAGGGGATTGTTTGTTGAGTGGGAGAGTTGAATTTTAAGGAGGCAATATGATTCTCAGTGACAGCCCTGCTGAATGTCCTTGTGCGTCAGCTCAATGGTAATGTGATAACTCACAATTCAGTGACCAGTGCTGCAGTGAACATTGTAGACGCACTTAACGGGAAACAAGTCAAATTATTTGAGTAGATGGGACACGTAGTGACAATGCCAATAGCAAACAAAGAAAACTCAAATGGAGTACAGACATGGTATGAACTGGACACACTGATGGGCTGTACCAGTTGCATTTATGATAGCAATGGGAGTAAGGAGATAGTGGAAGAGAATTTTTTATAGTGTGTTTGATTCAGATAACTTGAGAAACTTACAAGAACTCTATGGAATGTGAGAGTGAATAACTGAGACAATACGAGCAGAGCTGAGAAATATGATATGTGCAATGGCTGTGATAGGATTATACTACTGCAACATACCCCGTTCCCACCACCCCCCACCCCCCCACCCTTCTCCACCAACAGCCACCAACTGTTACCGTTTTGAAAATTGTTCAAAAACCAACAGTTTTAAGACCTTGGGGCAAGGAACAAAATTGGGAGAGGGCAAACTATGTTAGTATTAGACAGGTGCTAGGGAGTGTTAGTTGAGAAGGGCTGCAGCAGGCAAGTCCACATTTGACATGTGGGACTTGTTTAAAGACCCGCTGATGAGATTTGAGGACCAGCATGTTCCAGTAAGGAGGAAGGATGGCAAGGTAAGGGAACCTTGGATAACCGTGGAGATTGTAAATTTACTCAAAAGAAGAAAAGAAGCAAATCTGAGGTGGATGAAGCCAAAATCAAACACAGCCCATGAGGAATGTAAAGGAAACAGGAAATGAACACAAGCAGTGAATTGGGAGAGCAAGCAGGAGCCATAACACGACCTTGGCAAGTAGAATTAAATAAAATCCTGAAGCATTCTACACATACTTCAAAACAATAGGATTAATGGTGAGAAGGGCGGTCCACTGAAGGATGAAGGAGGGAACTTGGGATCAGTGGCAGAGGATGTGGGTAAGATCCTAAATGAGAGCTTTGCATAAATATTCACCCAGGAGAAGGATATAGCAGTTAGTTAGATTTGTATACCACATGCTAATATACTTTGGCATTTTGAGATCAACAAAGGAGTGGTATTGGGTTGTTGGGAGAGCATTAATGTGGCTAAGTCCCCAGGACTCGATGGTACCTACCCCAGGTTATTGAGAGATCTAAGAGAGGGGATTGCTGGGAACTGACCATGATCTTTGCATCCTTGTTAGCCACTTGAGAGGGTCTGGTGGACCAGTGAGTAGGTAATGTTGTTCCTCTGTTCAAGAAGGAAAATAGGTACAACCCAGGAATCTATATATCAGTGAGTCTCACATCAGTGATTGGGAAGAAATTGGAGAGATTGCTTAGGGACAGGACTAATGGGCATTTGGGAAAGTGTGGCTAACGAAGGAGCAGTCAGCACGGCTTTGTACAGGGCAGGTCATGTTTTGCTGACTTAGTTTATTTTATGAGAAGATGACCAAGGTGATGGATGAGGGTAGAGCAGTGGATGTTGTCTACATGGATTTCAATAAGACTTTAGACAAGGGGCCTCATGGTAGTCTCTTCCAGAAGATTAGGATGCATAGGATCCATGGTGACTTGGCCACATGGATTCAGAATTTGCTTGCCCACAGAAGCTAGAGTGTCATGTGGAACATGTAGTTCATCTGGATGTCTGTGACTAATAGTATTCTGCCAGGATCCATACTGGGACCTATGCTGTTTGTGATACATGTAAATGACTTGGATGAACACATAGATGGCTGAGGTAGTACATTTGCAGATGATGCAAAGATTGATAGAGTTGTGGATAGTTGTGGATAGAGGGCGTCAAACGATATAGCATAATATACATCAGTTACAAATATGGGCAGAGAAATGGCAGAAGGACTTTAATCCATGTTAGTGTGAGGTGCTGCACTTTGGGAGATTAAATGTTAAGGAAAATACACTGTTGTTGGCAGGACCATGAAGAGAATTCATGTACAGCGGAATATTGGGGCTCAAGTCTGTTGCACCCTGAAAGTGGCAATGCAAGTAGAGGGATATTAAAGAAGGTGTGTGGCATTCTTGCCTTTATTGGTCAACGAATTGAGTAGAAGAGTCCGGATCTCATGTTGCAGCATTGGTTAGGCCAAAGGTAGATTATTGCATTGATTTCTGGCCGCCACATTATGGGGAGAGTGTGGAGGCATTGGAGAGGGTGCAGAAAAAGTTTCCCAAGATTCTGCCTGAATTAGCAAAAAGGAGAGATTGGAAATAAACCTCGGGTTGTTTTCTCTGGAGCGGTGGAGGCTGACGAGAGACGTGATAGAAGTCTATAAAGTAATGAGATGCCTTGATAGGGTTGACAGTCATATTTTTTTTCCCTAGAGTTGAAACATCTAAACGTAAAAGTCATGCATTTATTCGAAGTTCAAAAGGAGGCGTGCGGGCATGTTTTTACACAGGGAGTGGTAGGAGTCCGGGACATGCTGTGAGGGTGAGGTAGTGGAGGCAGATACAATAGGGGCGTTTAAGAGACTTTGAGATAAGCACATTAATATGCAAGGTATGGAGGGTTATGGACGAAGGGTGTGCAGACGGGATCAAAGTTGGCGTCATGTTCAGCACAACAAGTTGGGCCGAAGGGCCCGTTCCTGTGCTGTATTGTTCTATGTTCTGAGCTGTGAAAAAGGAGATCAAGCCAGGGAGCGGCAAGCGTGGGATGTAGGCGACAAGATGGATTGAGCGGGAATGTGGATAGGGATGGTTTTTCGGATGAGCTGGGAAATGGTTTGATGGATGAGTTCGGTAGAGGGCTTGACCTAATATCAAGGGGTGAAGGAGACGTTAGGAGATTTAAAGTGTTGAAACATGTAGGGATACAGTTTGTGAGTGAGGTAAAGATTTTCACAGTGGGAGAAATCGCTGCGGTTCAATTTTCTGATGTGAACTCTCTGACCGTGCCGTTAATCTCACACATACTTTCTGTAAAATCACAGTCTGAATAAAATGAATCGAGTTTTAACTCACCCCCACTCCGTCCGAAAGTTTCACCAGGTCCAAGGGCTTGGTTTTCAGGGAGAACCTCTGCCTTAAACAGTGTCCGGGAAAGGGACCGCCCTGAGAGGAGAGAACAGTCCCAGTTACATTCACTCCCAGAAACTGAGATCCTGGAGAATCACTGAGCGGTAACCACACAAAATTAAAAGCTATTTCTCTCTGATCTGACATTGAGCCGGGAGCAGACCCAGTGAGATTCCGATCAGCTGAAACTCACCATTTCATGCAGTTTGCTCAGAGTCTCTGTGTTGAGAACTTGCTGTAAGTGCAGCCTCTCACAGCCCAGACTCAGGGTCCCGGACAACAACACCAGCACCGTCCAAAATCTCCAAATCCTCCCCAGAGCCATGCTGCACCGAGCCAGAGGGAAACACTGAGCGGAAGGAATTGATCTCGAGTAACTCCTAAACCGGTTCCTTTCTCCCTGAGTGAACCTCCAGGAGTCACAATGTCGAGTCCTCTGTGTGTGTGAGAGAGGCTGGACGGTGCTGTGAGCTCCCACTGCCTGAGCTGCTGGTGTATATCGGAGGAGAGACTGGCGAGGTGTGGCCATGACATTCGGAAAGTGAAATCTGGTTGCGGGAGTTTTGAACGAGCTGTAGGAGAGCAAGAAACAGCCTGTGTGCTGCCTGTCTGAGGGAAGGGATCTGAAAGCTGGAGATTCCTGAAGTAGCGAGTGGAAGATCCCTGACAGAAAATCACAGCCAGAGCTCGGGGCAAACTCAAAGATCAGCCGTTGTCTCCAAACATCACTGAAATTATTGGAAAAACGGATTGTTTCTTGATTCGAGCAATAGGTTATTCTTTAAATAAAACCCCAAACAAGACTCAATCTAGGTGCAAATATGAGAAAACATTTGTTCTTTCTCGCCTTCTCTGCAATCTTTGACAGAATGGACCGCAGCTTCGCCATTCAAGGTCTCTCTGCGTTCCATCCCGAGCTGCTGGGACTGCAGTCCCTTGTTCCCATTCTGGTGTCGCTCTCTGCAGCCGGAGGATACTGTTTATCACATCTCTTTACTCCCCAACCTGCTCACCCACTCTCACTCTCAGGTGTCCCTAATGGCCGGACAATGGGCCCTGCCACATCTACATGCTGCCTGACATCGACACTACAGGGAAATTGGATGTTTCCCTGTCACTCACTCCAATGAACCGCACCCTTTCCCCTCTCATTGACAACCTGTGATCCCGATCCTGGACCATTTGTTCCTGGGGATTATTTTTGACCCCGAGATTAACTTTTGATGCATAACCGAATCATAATCCTTCACCAGTTTGGAATGCACCGTATCTTACATTTAAACATGGACCCCTTGTGCCAGACACCGGGAAACCATGAAAAATCATCTTCCCCTCTTTCCTGTCAAGACCAAAGGCAGGGAGTGAGGTCCCTGCTCTGGTGCTGCTCCTCGTGCGTCCATCCGGGTCGACCCCCAATGTCCTACTCCTGACCCCAGATCCCCACACGGAACAAAGCGACCTGCACACCCCATTCCCGTTCTCGGCCCGAACGTACACCCCTGTCCCGGGACACAGTCAAACCCCTCACTCAATTCAGTCACGTTCCCTCCTCCCCTTCTAACTTCCAGCAGGCACAGGCCGAGCCTTGACCAACGTTTCCTTCTGAAACAATTTCGGGCATCACTCTGGGAAAACCTCTCTGTAATATCTCATGGCAGTTTACTTAAAATACATTGCAACCTTCCTTCAATAAGATGACTAACTGTACACACTATTCCAGATGTGGCCTCACCAGATCCCTGCACAATTGAAGCAACCGGACTATTTCAGAATTCTTATATTGTTTGCCTCTGTAAGGCAATAATTTATGATTCATTGACAAGTCCAAACCTTTTGCCTCTCAATGTGGATGAACTGAAACTCACCATTTCATGCAGTTTGCTCAGAGTCTCTGTGTTGAGAACTTGCTGTAAGTGCAGCCTCTCACAGCCCAGACTCAGGGTCCCGGACAACAACACCAGCACCGTCCAAAATCTCCACATCCTCCCCAGAGCCATGCTGCACCGAGCCAGAAGGGAGCACCGAGGTAGAAGCTGAGAAAGCGGTCAATGTGCAATCGGAGCGGATTGGGATCCGGGAGCGGGCGCCTGTGTTGCCGAGTGCTGTGAGTGTGAGCCTGGGCACTGCTGACTGCTCTCACTGGCACTGCCAAGCTGGCGGCTTTAATGGGGCACATTACATTCGAAAAGTGAAAACCGCTTCCAGGGATTTTGCAGGAGCTGCGGGGAGATCAAGGGTTGCTGCGGTTTCTTTCTGAGGTAAGGAATCGAAAAGCTGGAGAGTCCGGAAGCAGCGGCTGGAAAATCCCGGCTGGAAAATCGCAAGCAGCGCTCGGTTTGCAGCGGAATGTTGAGTGTGTTCATATCATCGGGCACTGAGCTGGTGTAGAGGGAGGCTCTGTACTTGGAGCAGGGGGAGTCAGGCTGTGTATTGGGGGCTGGATGTCCTCATCCGGATTATAGAGACCCCCGACTGCGGGAATCCCCCGTGTCCCGGTGTGTTGACATCGCGCTTGTCCCGTTCCCACATCCCGGGTTGGAGATGACAGGGAGCCCGGCTCCCCGGCCCGGCTCACCGGCTGCTGCTCCCTGTCTCCGCTCACATTCACCTGGGTCACAATCCGCTCCCTCACTGGAGGGAGGCTCTCATTTCCCGATGAGATTCTGGAACCATTTTCAGAGTCGGAGTGAAATCATCAGGATCTGGTCCGAATCCGACTCCGAAAGTGACCCCGTTCCCTTCCCTTTCATCGTTTCTGTCTGCTCTCTCTCCCGGGATAGTGCCCATGTCAGTTTCTCTCTGGAAATGAACCTCGTGTCAATTTCCTCCAAAGTGAAAGTGTCTCAGGGAAAGTGACGCGTTTTGTCATTTCCGAAAGGGAGGGGAGTTTGTAAACAGAGCGGGTCAGACTGAGAGGGGGCAGGGTGAGGAATATCTGGGAAAGTGTTAGCGATATCGGGGATATCCCGGTGACACAGGAAATGTCACTTTTCGCTGGAAATGGATCCGCACTTTCAGAGCGGGTGTTGTAGTTTAAACGCATTGGAATACTCACTTTGATAATTACAATTTGGTGTTTGTAATCGGATTAGAAACTGTCTTAATTGGAAAAAAATGAATTTTGAATTTAAAGTATGGACCAGGACTCTTTAAACAAGTTTGGCCCATTTTATTATATCAAGTTAAAAATCACACAACACAAGGTTATAGACCTGCAAGTTTATTTGGAAGCACTGCTCCTTTGTCAGGAAGCTAGTGGGGAAGGAGCATAGGACACAATCTCGAAATGCCGTACAAGTGATACAATGTGTGGAACAAATCAGATTTCTGTTCAGTCTTTAACCACTTCGAATTGAGTTGCAGGTTTCGATACGTTAGTTTGCAAATCCCAGAACACCATTCCCGAGATAATGTAGTGATTCGAGACTTAACAACAACCTAGATTTGTTCAATACATCGCATCACTTGTATAATACTTTGATCTTAGATTAAATTACTTACAGTGTGGAAACAGGCCCTTCGGCCCAACAAGTCCACACCGATCCTCCATAGAGCAACGCACCCAGACCCATTCCCCTACATTTACCCCTTCACCTAACACTACGGGCAATTTAGCATGGCCAATTCACCTAACCTGCATATTTTTGGACTGTGGGAGGAAACCGGAGCACCCAGAGGAAACCCACGCAGACACGGGGAGAATGTGCAAACTCCACACAGACAGTTGCCTAAGACGGGAATTGAAGCTGGGTCTCTGGCACTGTGACATCTGGCAGTGCTGACCACTGTGCCACCGTGCCGCCCACAATCCTGCCCCACTAGCTACCTGTGGAAGGAGTAGCACTCAGAAAGCTAGTGCTTCCAAATAAACCTGCTGGACGATAACCTGGTGTTGTGTGATTTTTAACTTTTGTCCACCCCAGTCCAACACCAACTCCTTCACATCATTGTTATATCGAAGCATTGCGGCAATAATTTGACGATTACAAAATTTCGTTGCAAAAGCTTTCATGCAAAATATTGCTGCCCCCACACCCAAACTCACCAGGTTAGAATTTTCGGGCGCAGGCCTGCAAACTTTTGCAACGGTAAAGTAAACCCGTTTTGTATGTGCGATCCGAATACAGATTTTTCAAAACTACATTTACCTAACGCCGTTCATGACCGAAGCACTATAGGCACCCTACAAAAAAAAATGAAAAGTGTTCGCTTCAAATTCAGGAAAAATGTTCAACAATTTGTGTTTAGCACACTTCCCCCAAATGGAATGCAGTGGAGAGCAGATAACCTCGTTTGTGATGTTGATTGTGGGTCAGTTAGTGGTGGTCCAGGGGGATCATTGGTGAGGCCTTGAGTACTCTCCATTTCTGTTAAGAAGTTGATTGAAGGGGCACACTATACTGTTGATTATATAAAGGAAAACGAAGGAATTTGTGAGGAGGACCTAAGGAACAGAGAAAGAGTGATCGATTGGCTTCGGCAGAGAGAATAAAATTACGCAGATGGAGCATGATGTGAAAAAATGTGATGGTGTCCATAATGTTGAGAAGAAGTTTCACCCTAGCCACAAAGATCAGTTCCCTTCACTGCTGTTTGGGGCGGCACGGTGGCTTAGTGGTTAGCACTACTGCCTTACGTTGCCAGAGACCCTGGTTCAATTCCCGACTCACGCGACTGATTGCGTGGAGAATTTCAATGTTTAACAACTCTCTGGCCAGAAAATAAAAGATCCTAAACTCCATGTAAACTGGAGAGTGGTCCTGTGACCTTAGTTATAGGTATCCAAAACTAAAAAATATCTTCACAACATTTACTCACTCATGTGCCCTCGGGTTTTGAAGTATTTCTATTAGTTCATGATGCAATGAATTCAGGCCCAGGCTGCCAATCATTTTCTCATAACCAACACTGTCATTGCAGGAGTCAACCGACTGAATGTACTCTGAAACGTCTCTGATGAAGTGTATCTTACTTTAATATTAAAATCAAACTTTATGTAGTTATTACAGGGGGTCTGGTTGTGCGAATTTCCTCTGCAATGGTTCGAAATAATTCCCTAATTTTTTTCACCTAACTCCTTGTAATATAGTGCAACATTCGATCTAATCCTCTGATTTTATTATTTAGTTGGTGTTGTTGGCTGGCCCAGCATTTATTGCATTTTTCCAGTTGCCCATGAGAGGAAGCTTTGGAGAGGGTGCAGAGAAGATTTACCAGGATGTTGCCTGGAATGGAGAATAGGTCGTACGAGGATAGGTTGAGAGTTCTCCGCCTTTTCTCATTGGAACGGCGAAGGATGAGGGGTGACTTGATAGAGGTTTATAAGATGATCAGAGGAATAGATAGAGTAGACAGTCAGAAACTTTTTCCCCGGGTACAACAGGGTATTACAAGGGGACATAAATTTAAGGTGAAGGGTGGAAGGTATAGGGGAGATGTCAGGGGTGGGTTCTTTACCCAGAGAGTGGTGGGGGCATGGAATGCGCTGCCCGTGGGAGTGGTAGAGTCAAAATCATTGGCGACCTTTAAGTGGCAATTGGATAGGAACATGGATGGGTGTTTAATCTAGGATAGATGTTCGGCACAACATCGTGTGCCGAAGGGCCTGTTCTGTGCTGTATTGTTCTATGTTCTATGATGGTGGAGAAGATTGTTGAAAGACTACAGTTAAAATGTTGTAGGTTGACCCACAATGCCGTCAGGGAGGAAACACCAGGATTTTTGTTCCAAAGACGCTGATGGAATGGTAATACATTTCCAAGTCGCGGGTGTGGAGCTGGAAAAGCGCAGCAGGTCAGGCAGCATCCAAGGAGCAGGAGAATCGACGTTTCGGGCATGAGCCCTTCCTGATGAAGAGCTTATGCCTGAAGCATCAATTCTCCTGCTGCTCGGATGCTGCCTGACCTGCTGTGCTTTTCCAGCACCACACTCTCGATTCTGATCTCCAGCATATTTAGTCCTCACTTTCTCCGAGATGATGAATTTCCAAGTCAGGATGGCGTGCAGCTTGATGGGAACTTACCAGTGATGTATGTATCTGATCCCCTCATCTCATGTGATAGTAGTTGCTTAGAATTTAAAAGGCGCGGTCTTTAGGTCTTTGGTGAATTTCTGCGCAGGATCTCCTGGATGGTACATTCAAGCTTCGACCAACTGTCAGTGACGAGGGGAGTTAATTGTTGTTGCTATGGCGACACGCCTTATCAGCAAAGTGACACTCACAATTTCCTAAATTATAAACCCTCTGCAAAATATTTTCCTATTCACTAAACCTATTGATAATTTTTTGGATGTTCTTGTGAACTCCTCGCAATTGTTTTTACCATCCTTCTTGGTAAAAACAGCAAATTAGTCTACCCATTCACCCAAATTATGAACAGAGACGGTGGCTATTTTAAGGACTCAACACTGGTCCCTCTAACACTCCACCAATTAACCCACAATCAACAGCATAAAGCCAGGTAAACCTAAAAACCGCTGATGTTTGAAACTATATCAAAAACACAGAATGCTGGGAGAAAAAAAAATCAGTAGGTTTGGCAGCATCTGTGGAGAGAAAACAGAAATAACATTTCGAGACGAGAGACCCTTCTTCAGAATTATTTACCTGAGTTAACTGCTCATCACAGCATTCCTCTTGGAGGGAACTTTCTGAATACAAATGGCTGAAACGACGTACTGCGTTAGATGTGACCATTTCGAAAAAGATTTATTATTCTTTTTGCAAGGTTTGTTTATAGATTGGATTGCCATGAACACCACTGCACAAATGCATTTCAACAAAAAAAGAAATCCCGTTATCCAGTTGCGCACGGAAACTTGTCTCACCCAAGGACACAAATGTCTTGTCCTTTCCAAGACATTGTAGGTCTTGGGCGACGCTCCAAAGACAGGCCTGGATAGATTGGGTGTGTAGCATGTAAGGAAGTGCACGTAGTATAAATTTGAAATTGTCAAATTATTGTCCCACTCTCCCAATACAATTTAAAATCGATTTAAGCTTTTTTGAAGACTTGTGGTCAACAATATGAAAGCAACAAATAAATGACTGTTTAAAGGTAAAGACAATTGCTGTTCCTGTTACAAACCAGCAACATTTAATTATAAAAATTAATATTTCAATGCATGAAAATTAAAACACACGCTCTGAAAGTGATTTGGAGACATTTCATGTCTCACCGGGATATCGCTCACACTTTCCCAGATATTCCTCACCTTATCACCTCTCAGTCTAACCCGCTCTGTTTACAAACACCCCTCCCTTTCGGAAATGCCAAAACGCGTCACTTTCCCTGAGACACTTTTACTTTAGAGAAAATAGACACCAAATTCATTTCCAGAGGGAAACTGACATGGACACTTTCCCGGGAGAGAGAGAGCAGACAGAAACGATGAAAGGAAAGGGAATGGGATCACATTTGGAGTCGGATTCGGACCAGACCCTGGTTGTGTTAATGTAGAGCTAATGGAGGGTTAAGGGAATCCTATAGTAATGTTGGGTCAAAACATCTGATCTTTGAGCGTGCCCCGAGCTCTGGCTGTGATTTTCTGTCAGGGATCTTCCACTCGCTACTTCAGGAATCTCCAGTTTTCAGATCCCTTCCCTCAGACAGGCAGCACACAGGCTGTTTCTTGCTCTCCTACAGCTCGTTCAAAACTCCCGCAACCAGATTTCACTTTCCGAATGTCATGGCCACACCTCGTCAGACTCTCCTCCGATGTACACCAGCAGCTCAGGCAGTGGGAGCTCACAGCACCGTCCAGCCTCTCTCACACACACAGAGGACTCGACACTTAAGGAGATCGCTTCGGCTTCACAAGCGGCTGCATTGTGACTCCTGGAGGTTCACTCAGGGAGAAAGGAACCGGTTTAGGAGTTACTCGAGATCAATTCCTTCCGCTCAGTGTTTCCCTCTGGCTCGGTGCAGCATGGCTCTGGGGAGGATTTGGAGATTTTGGACGGTGCTGGTGTTGTTGTCCGGGACCCTGAGCCTGGGCTGTGAGAGGCTGCACTTACAGCAAGTTCTCAACACAGAGACTCTGAGCAAACTGCATGAAATGGTGAGTTTCAGCTGATCGGAATCCCACTGGGTCTGCTCCCGGCTCAATGTCAGATCAGGGAGAAATAGCTTTTAATTTTGTGTCGTTACCGCTCAGTGATTCTCCAGGATCTCAGTTTCTGGGAATGAATGTAACTGGGACTGTTCTCTCCTCTCAGGGCGGTCCCTTTCCCGGACACTGTTTAAGGCAGAGGCTCTCCCTGAAAACCAAGCCCTTGGACCTGGTGAAACTTTCGGACGGAGTGGGGGTGAGTTAAAACTCGATTCATTTTATTCAGACTGTGATTTTACAGAAAGTATGTGTGAGATTAACGGCACGGTCAGAGAGGTCACATCAGAAAATTGGACAGCTTTGTGAAAATCGCAGCAATACGCCTGAGTCCTTGTGTTTCACCTTTTATCTCACTCACGAACTGCTTCAACACTTAAAATCTCCTAATGTCTACTTCATCCCTTGATATTAGGTGAAGCCCTCTACCGAGCCCATCCATCGAACCATTTCCCCAGCTCATCACAAAAACTATCTCTATCCACATTCCTACTCAAACCATCTTGTTGCCTTCATCCCACGCTCCCTCTCACTGGCTTGATCTGGGTTTTCACAGCTTAGAACATCGACTAACACAGCATAGGAACGGGCCCTTCGGCCCACCATGTTGTGCCGAATACGACGCCAACCTTAACTGATTCCGTCTGCATACCGCTGGACCATGTCCCTCCATTTGATGTGCTTATCTAAATGTCTCTTAAACGCCTTAATTGTATCTGCCTCCACTACCTCACTTCACTGTGCGTCCCAGACTCTTACCACTCCCTCTGTACAAACCTGCCCGCCACGTTTCCTTTGAAATGACCTTAAATGCATGCCTCTTCGTTTTGGACATTTCAACTCCGGGAAAAAAAATTCTGACTGTCAACCCTATCTTTGCATCTCATTATTATATACACTTCTATCAGGTCTCTCCTCACCTTCACCGCTCCAGAGAAAGCAACCCGAGTTATTCCAATCTCTCCTTTTAGCTAATTCAGGCAGCATCCTGGGAAACTTGTTCTGCACCCTCTCCAATGCTCCACGTTCTTCCTGTAATATTGGCGACCAGAATTCAATGCAATAGTCTACCTGTGGCCTAACCAAAGCTGCAACTTGAGATCCCGACTCTTCTACTCAATTCGCTGACCAATAAAGGCAAGCATACCATACACCTTCTTTACCATTCCACCTACTTGCATGGCCACTTTCAGGGTGCAACAGACTCCAGTCCCAAGATTCTGCTGGACATCAATTCTGTTCAAGGTCCTGCCAATATCAGTATACTTTTCCTTAACATTTGATCTTCCAAAATGCAGCACCTCACACTAACACGGATTAAACTCCTTCTGCCATTTCTCTGCCCATTTTTGCAATAATGTATATTTTGCTATATTGTTTGACAAACTCCTACACTATCCACAACTCTATCAACTTTTGCATTGTCTGCAAACTTACTATCCCAGCCATCTACATGTTCATCTAAGTCATTTGTGTATATCACAAGCAGCATAGGTCCCAGTATGGATCCCTGCAGAACTCCATTAGTCACAGATCTCCAGCATGAAATACATGTTCCACACAACCCTCTGCCTTCTGTGGGCAAGCCAATTTTGAATCCATGTGGCCAAGTCATCATGGATCCCATGCATCTTAATCTTCTGGAAGAGCCTACCATGAGGCCCCTTGTCTAAAGCCTTATTGAATACCATGTAGACAACATCCACTGCTCTACCCTCATCCATCACCTTGGTCATCTTCTAGAAGAATTCAACCATGTTAATAAAACATGACCTGCCCTGTACAAAGCCGTGCTGACTGCCCCTACTTCAGCCACACTTTCCCAAATGCCTGTTCATCCTATCCCTAAGAAATCTCTTCAGTATCTTCCCAACCACCGATGTGAGACTCACCGATCTATGGTTTCCTGGATTGTCCCTATTTCCCTTCATGAACAGAACAATAACATCCTCCAGACCCTCTCAAGTGGCTAACAAAGATATAGAGATCGTGCTCAGTTCCCAGTAATGTCCTCTCTTACCTCTCTCAATAACCTGGGGTAGATGGTGTTGGTCCTGGGGACCTATCCTCTTTTATGCTCTCCCAGAGACCCAATACTACCCTTTTCTTGATATCAAAATGCCAAGTATACTAGCATGCACCGTACAAATCCAATTAACCTCCATATCCTTCTCCTGGGTGAATACTTTTGCAAAGACATCATTTAGGATCTCACCCCCATCCTCTGCCACTGAGTCCAAGTTCCCTCCTTCATCCTTCAGTGATCCTCTCTTCTCCCTATTAATCCTCTTGTTTTGGATGTATGTATAGAATGCCTTGGAATTTTCTTTAACCAGACTTGCCAATGGCATCTTATGGCCCCTGCTTGCTCTCTTAAGTTATTGCTTGTATTCATTTCCTGCTTCCCTTATTTTCCTCATGGGCCCTGTTTGATTTTGGATTAGATTACTTTACTTACATACAGTGTGGAAACAAACCCTTCAGCCCAACAAATCCACGCTGGCCCATCAAAGTGCAACCCACCCAGACCTATTTCCCTACTTTTACCCCTTCACCTAACACTACGGGCAATTTAGTATGATCAATTCTTCTAACCTGCACATTTTTGGACTGTGGGAGGAAACCGGAACACCCGAAGGAAACCCACGCAGTCAGTCGCCTGAGGCAGGAATTGAACCCGAGTCTCTGGCGCTGTGAGGCAGCAGTGGTGACCACTGTGCCACCATGCCCATTAGCTTCCTAAACCTCAGATAGGCTTCATTTCTCTTTTGAAGAAATTTCCCTTACCTTGCCATCCTTCCTCCTTACTGGAACATGCCGGTCCTGAAATCTCATCAGCAGGTCTTTAAACAATTCCTACATGTCAAATATGGACTTGCCTGCTTCCCAATTAACACTCCCTAGCATCTGCCTAATGCTGACATAATTTGTGCTCTCCCAATTTAGTATCTTTCCACATTGTCCAGATTTAAACCTTATTCACAGATATCTTAAAACTTTAGGAGTTGTGATCATTGTTTCAAAAATGCTCTCCCACTTAAAGGTCAGTCTCTTAACCAGGCTCTTCAGATAGTATAAGATCTAGAATGATCCTCCCCTTGTTAGACCAAATAGACTCTTAAAAAAAATCTTGATACATTTAATAAATTAATTGAAGAGTCTTGCTCTAAGGGAGTCCCAGTCAATATTGGAAAAGTTAAAGTGACCAGCTATGACATTTCTGCTTTTATTGCATCTTTCTATAATCTGCCAATATGTTTGTTCCTCAATGTCTCGGTGGCTGTTGAGGGAGTGGGTGGGTGGGTGGTGCAGTAATATAACCCAATCACAGTGATTGCACATATCTTATTTTTCAACTCTACCCATATTGTCTCAGTTTCTCACACTCACATTCCACAATTACTGAAAGTTTCTCAAGTTCTCTAAATCGAACACACTCAAAGAAATTATCTTCCACTATCCCCCTATTCCCATTGCTATCATAAATGAGACTCTACAGCATATCAGTGTGTCCAGTTCGTGCCATGTCTATACTCTATTTGAGTTTCCCTTGTTTGCTTTTATCATTGTCACTATCTGTCCTGTCCACTCAAATAAGTTGACTTGTTTCCGGTCAAGTGCATCTACAATATTCACTGCAACACTGGCCACTGAATTGTGAGTTAGCACATTCTCATTGAGCTGATGCAGAAGAATGTTCAGCAGGGCTGTCACAGAGAGTTATTTTGCCTCCTTAAAATCCAACTCTCTCACTCAACAAACAATCCCCCTCCTGCTATCTGAATCATTGCAGCTGGGCTTCTGTTCCCAGGTCATACTGGCTCTTTCACACTGTCTCTGATCTTTCTATGTGATGTCCAAGTCCACAATAACCAATATCCTTTGCCATACAGTAAATAGGATTTCTTACAATGCCATGGCTTTTCCTTGCTCTTCTAAGCAAGATTTTGCAATATTTCATTTTGTTCTTTGCAACGGCAACTTGAGATGAATTCAGGACAGACCAGGCAAAATTCATGTTCTATTCACAGAATACGTAAAAGACCACCTCCTTGTCTGTTCATTCTCTTCTTGATTTTTCATCAAGCTCCCTCTCGATCACGACGTTTGATACCTTTGTTTTCTAAATAAAGTAAATTCAAAAACAGTTTCAGTCTTCAGTCATTCCCTAGTCACCACAGAGGAAATTATGCATTTTGCTTCTTTAACACCCTGTTTTCCTTGTACCAATCAATCTCCAAACATTTTGTGTACCCTCATTTATTTTGCTAGTTCTCCCACCTGATTGAGCCTGTTTCCTTGTATGAAGAACTGAATGTTAATTGTTCAGAATCAATCCTGTTTCACTGTGATTTCTCCAATTCTATGTTACTGAAACCTCCAACTCCTTTTCCTCTGCCTCCGATGTACTTGCATCGAATCCATGGATTTAAAGACTCACATTGCTTATTTTTCATTGATCTTATCATTTTTGATTTGTATGTACTTTTGCTAGAACCCTTTCAACATACTAAAGCTAAGCATCTGTAATTTGAACACTTAATCATGATTTGCTCATTGTTTTATTTATCCTAACATGAGTCCAAATGAACAGGACTAATGTCCCTGTAATAATCTTGTGTGTGTTGCACAGACTCTGGACAGGATTGAGATTATCCATCAAACCCTGCATCACATCAACAAGATCTACAGCATGAACCTGGGTTCAGTACCATGGGCCTGGGACAAGGTTGAAAACTTTCGTCTTCTCCTGGAGCAACAGCTGAGAGAGTTGCAAGACTGTCTGAGGAAACCAGGATCTGACCACAAGTTGAAGAGAAATGCTGCCATTCAACATTACTTCAGGAAACTCGAAAAGTTTCTCAAACACAAGGTATGACAATTCATAACTAAGTGTGTAATTCCTGGCAAGCAATACATTTTTCAACATTTAACTTGACTCATTTTCAAATGCATTTACTTGAATATTTTACCTTTTCAGAAATTCAGTGAATGTTCCTGGGAAATCATCCGTGCTGAGACCAGAGCCCGTTTACAACAGTTGCTTTTCATTATGGCACAAGTCAGCAAAAGAAACTGAAAAGAACATATTTACTGCACACCAGACCAATGAATATTTATTTCAAAGATTTTCCATTGATACTATTTATTTCTGCTTGGAAGAAATGTTGTGTCACAAACGTACAATGAGAGTGTTCGTCGGACTATTTATTCTAATTCACTGTTATTTATTGTTGTGTTATTTTCTTTTGATGCAATGTTAAAGATTCACTGTGTGTGCACTCTGTTTTGGAATGTCAGACTGCCAAAGACATGTACTTGCACTACAGCAAAGTCTCAATCATATTGACGATGGCACTTATGAATTCATATTTGCCAATCTTGGAAACCATGTCAGTTATTTTCATTTGTGCACATTTATTGGCATGATGTCTTAATTTATTGAAATGGTACTGTTCTATATGATGTGTTATTTAACTGAAAGATCTTAATTTAATACTATTTATTATATATTGGGAAGTACGCTATTTTTTCGACTGTGAAATTTTATACTGAATAACGGCCCAAAGGTATAAATAAAATTATTTTAACAATATTACTCATTTTCATGAGCTGGCATTTATTTTTGATTTCTGTCATTTAACCATCTGACACTGAGTATAAATGCAGTGGGTATTTCTGTCTGAAGCCTGTTACTCTTAGTCCTCCTCATCTTCAACATCAATTTTGCTCTATCAAATTGTCCTTACTCCTCAGATCCACAAATCCATTTTAAATTACACTATCCCATGGTCACCTGGAAGCCTCCACCCCTCCCTTTCCCTCAGACTCCATTCCCTCCCCAAACCCACCTCCCATCGCATATTCACTATTCCTCCTTACCTATCACTCTCAGATGCTGAACACAGTGTACTTAGCAAAGGTCACAGTTTATACCATTATGTCCCCACCTTAATGAATTTCCAACATTTCCAGCACACTCAGTAAGATGGCAGCATCAGACACATATTTTCCCCTCCACTTGTGGCTTCCATTCCCTCAAGAACACTTCAAACACCTCTTTCTTCACTCCCAACACTGTGCCCTCCACAACCCCATGGTACCTACCCCTGCAACTGCAGAAGGTGTAGCAACTGCCCATTTGACTCCTCCCTCCTCAGTATTCAAGGACCCAAGGACGCCTTCCAAGTAAAGCAGCACTTTAACTGCATTTCATACAATCTAGTCTACTGCATTCACTACTCACAATGGGCTCAACTCTACACAGGAGAAACAAAGTCTAGACTGGGTGACTGCTTCGCAGAACATCTGTTTTCTGACTACAAAAAAGACCCTGAGCTTCCAGTTGCCTGCCACTTTAACACACCATCCTTTTCCCTGGCTAACATCTCTGTCTCAGGCTCGTTGGAGTGTTCCAACAAAGCTCAGCAAAAGCTGGAAGAACAACACTTTGTTTTTAGCATGGGTACACTGCAACCTTCTGGACTCAGTAATGACTCCAATACCTTCAGGGTATGAAATCATCTACATCCTTCCCTGTAGCCTGACACACACACTCGTGTTATCACATAGTCTGTTGTTACACACAATCCATTGTTAGCCACAAACAGTTCCCATTAATACATGTTCACCCTACTCGCCACATCATTAACCAATGATCTTTCTGCCCAGCTGTTCAATTCTCTCTTTGTGCTCTATCGTTACCCATCATGAACTCCTTAACCCCCAACACATCCCGTCCCTCAGCCACCAACCCTATCTTCTCCATATTGTCTGACATTTTCCAATCTGCCATCTGTTCTGAGGAAGGGTCACCAGACCTGCCATGTTAACTATCATTTCTCTTCACAGGGGTGCCATTCCTACTGAGCTTTTCTAACAGTTTATGTTTTTATTAAACTCCACTGCTCTGATTTTGTAGCTTTTACATGTCTTTCATGGAACTTTGTTTTTTTTTCAGCAGCAAAAATGAACTTAATTTGATAGTGGACTTGAAGCGGAAAATCTGGTGGCAGTCACGGTGAAATGGAATGGGTGACTGAGGTGAAGTGAGAATGGTGATGACAAGAGCAACAGCAACCCTGTATAGATCAGGAAAGCAGACAAATAGTCATAGAGATGTGTAGCACTGAAACAGATCCTTCACTCCAACTTATCCTTGCTGCACAGATATCTTAAATTAACCTCATCCCATTTGCTAGCCCTTGGCCCATATCCCTCAAAACCCTTCCTATTCATGTACTCATTCAGTTGCCTTTTAATTGTTGTAATCGTACCAGCAACCATCACTTCCTTCGGCAGCTCATTTCATACATGCACCACGCTTTGCATGAAAAAGTCGCCCCTTAGATCCCTTTTAAATCTTACCCCTCTCACTCTAAACCTATGCTCGTTAGTTTTGCAGTCCTTCACCCTTGCTATTTCCCATATCCATGTCCCTCATGATTTTCTTAACTTCTGTGAGGTCACCCCCCCTCAGCCTCCAACTTTCTAGGGAAAATAGCCCCAGCCTATTCAGCTTCTCCCTGTAGTTCAAACCCTCCAACCAAGGTAACATCCTTGCAAATCTTCTCTGAACCCTTTCAAGTTTCACAACGTCCTTCTGATAGGAGGGAGACCGGAATTGCGCACAATATTCCAAAAGTTGATTAACTAATGCCCTGTACAACTGCAACATGACTTCCTGAATGCTCTGACCAATAAAGGAAGGCATGCCAAAAATCTCCTCCATTATCCTATCTACCTGCGACTCCACTTTCAGGAACTATGAACCAGCATTCCTCGGTCACTTTGGTCAGCCACACTCCCCAGGACATTACCATTAGGTGTATAAATACTGTCCTGATTTACCTTTCCAAAGTGCAGCACCTCATATTTATCTAAATTAAAATCCATCTGCCACTCCTCAGCCCATTGTCCTATCTGATCATGATCCTGTTGTACTCTGAGGAAACATTCTCACTGTCGAGCACACCTCCAATTTTGGTGTCATCTGCAAACTTGCTCATTATACCTCGTGTGTTCACATCCAAATGATAAATAGCAGAATACCCAGCACCAATCCTTGTGGCACATTACTGCACACAGGTCTCCAGTTCGAAAAGCAACATTCCACCACCCTCTGTCTCCTTCCTTTGAGCCAGTTTTGTGTCCAAATGTCTAGTTCTTTCTATATTCCATGTGGTCTAACCCTGCTAACCAGTCTACCATGGGGAACCTTGTTCAACACCTTACTGAAGTCCATATAGATCATGTCCACTGTTCTGCGCTCATCAATCCTCTCTATTACTTCTTCAAAAAACTCAATCAAGTTGGTGAGACATGATTTCCCATGCACAGAGCCATGTTGACTATCCCTAATCAGTCCTTGCCTTCTCAAATATATGTAAATCCAATCCCTCAGGATTCCCTCCAACAACTTGCCCATCACCGATGTCACCGCTCTGTAGTTTCCTGGCTTTTACTTACCACATTCCTGAAATAGTGGCACCACGTTAGCCAACCTCCAGTCTTCTGACATTTCACGTATGGCTATCAGTGATAGAAATATCGCAGCATGGGGCCCAGAAATCATTTCTCTAGCTTCCCACAGAGGGTACACCTGATCGGGTCCTGGGGATTTATCCACCTTTCTGCATTTTAAGACATCCAACACTTCCTTCTCTGTAATCTGGACATTTTTCAAGATTTCGCCATCTATTTCCCCACATTCTATATCTTCCATGTCGTTCAAAGTGCACACTGCTGCAAAATAATCATTTAGTATCTCCCACATCTCCTATGGCTCCACATGTAGGCTGCCTTGCTGATCTTTGAGGGGTCCTATCCTTTCCCTAGTTAACCATTTATATTTAATGTATTTATATAGTCCCTTTGGATTCTCATTAACAGTATGTGCCAAGGAAATCTCAGGTCCTCTTTATGCCCTCCTGAATTTCCTCTTACATATACTCTTACTGCCTTTATAGTCTTCTGAGGATTCACTTGCTCTCTGCTGTCTATACCTGACAGTTGATTTCTTCTTTTTCTTAACCAAAACTTCAATTTATCTGGGCACTCCGCATTCCCTACACCTACCAGCCTTGCCTTTCACCCGAACAGGAACATTCTGTTTCTGAACTCTTGTTGTCTCATTTCTGAAGGCTTCCAATTTTCCAGCTGTCCCTTTACCTGCAAACATCTGCCCCAATCAACTTTGCAAGGTTTTGCCTCATAACGTCAAAATTGCCCTTCCTCCAGTTTACGACTTTAACTTTTAGGTCCAGCCTATCCTTTTCCTTCACTATTTTAAATCTAATTGAATTATGGTTGCTGGCCCTAAAGTGCTCGCCCTGTGACACCTTAGTCACTTGTCCTGCCTTATTTCCCAAGAGTAGGTCAAATTTGCACCTTCTCTGGTAGATACTGAATATGGCAGTCCCAATGTATGTTTGGAATGTAAAAATCCTCGACTATGACCACCTTATTATTCTTAGAGATGACTGAGAACAAAGACATCTGATTTGATTGTAGATCAAAAATCTCTCCTTCTTACACTCGAATACATTCAATGCCACCACCCTTGTATGGAGTAGCGATGTTTAGAGATTAACAATTCTCTGACCACAGAATAAAGATCCTCATTTCCATCTTAGGTTGAGAATGTTCATATTCAACAGTGCCCTTAGTTATCGTTACCACAAAGGCAAAAATGTCTTCACACCATTTATACACTCAGGTTTCCTCAGGTCCTTAATTGTTTCAGTAAATTCACCAGCTTCTTCTGCAAAGCTGCAATAATTGGAGGCCCAGGTTATGAAAGCTTTTCTCATCAGGCAACATCTTTGTTTCAGGAATCAATTGACTGAATCTGCTCTGAACTGTATCAGATGATGGTATATCTTATTGAAGTAATGAGCCCAAACATTATTTCATCAGCACACAGTGTCTGGTTGCACGATTATACTGTGCAGTGGTCACAATTCATCCCTACTTTTCTTCACCTTCCTCCTTGTAACAAGGCACGGGGATGTCACTGGCTGGGCTTGCATTTTTTGCTTGTCCCGAGTTGCCATTGAGATGCTGGTGTATCCTTGAACTGATGCAGTCCATGTGCTATAAGTTGACCCACAATGCTGTATTTAAGAGGAAACTCCACAATTTTGACCAAATGACATGAAATGTATGGTGATTCATTTCCAAGATAGGATGGCTTGTGGCTTGGTGGGGAACTTACTACTGCCAGTGTTCCCATATATCTGCTCTCCTTACCTTTGTTGATGACTGTGTTTTTGGGGTTTAGAAGATGCTGTCTTGGGGACTTTGTTGCATTTCTGCAGTGCACCTTGTAGGTATTAGACAATGACTCCACTGACTGACCGTGGTGGAGGGAGTTTTTTTGTGGATGTGGTGACAATTCTTCTCAGCAATATGGACACCCTCGCATTTTCCCACATTATAATCCACTTGCATAATTTTACCCACTGCCTGAACTGGTTGATTGCTCTTTGGATGATCTGTGTGTCCTCCTCACAAATTGCTTTTTTCATCTTCCTTTTTGAAATCCGCAATTTGCTGAGCCCATTCAATCAAACTATTAACAGAGATGGTGAGTATTTAAGAGCCCACCAATGATCCTTTGACATTCCACTAAGTGACCCACAATCAAGTCATAAAACCAAGTTCCCTTCTGTTTACTGTATTCCATTTGGTGGGAGCTTTCATCACAAATTGCTGAACACCTTTCCTGTATGAGAAGTGACCAGTTTTCAGTGGTTTGGTTTGGTTGGTCCCTGATAAGTGCTTTGCTCTTGAACGGTGTGACCGGAAATACAAGTAGATTTGTTTTGAATTTAAAAAAAACACTGTAATCTGGTGGGACAGATAAAACTGGTCTACCTCAGGATTCAGGCATTACCTTTACAAAAGTTTAGGGGCCTTCGAGGATGCGTCAGAAACTAGCCTTGAGAGTTTGGGTGTGAGGACAGCAACATGCATTTCTGAAAGTGATTTTAAAGTAGTTTTGTCATTGTCAAAGTACAGTCGCTACGCTCCAACGCAACGTAAAATGTTCGAGTATATTTAAAAAGCGATGGTCAACAATTTAAATCCAAGAATGATTTTTTTCAGGTGAACCTAGTTTCGGTTCCGATTACAAACAGCAACAGTTAATTATAGAAATGAATGTTTCAAAGCATTTAAAATATAACACCCGCTCTGAAGGTGCAGATGCAGTTCCAGCTAAAAGTGATTTGGAGACATTTCCTGTGTCACCGGGATATCCCGGGATATCGCTAACACTTTCCCAGATATTCCTCACCCTGCCCCCTCTCAGTCTGACCCGCTCTGTTTACAAACTCCCCTCCCTTTCGGAAATGACAAAACGCATCACTTTCCCTGAGACACTTTCACTTTGGAGGAAATTGACACGAGGTTCATTTCCAGAGAGAAACTGACATGGGCACTATCCCGGGAGAGAGAGCAGACAGAAACGATGAAAGGGAAGGGAACGGGATCACTTTCGGAGTCGGATTCGGACCAGATCCTGATGATTTCACTCCGACTCTGAAAATGGTTCCAGAATCTCATCGGGAAATGAGAGCCTCCCTCCAGTGAGGGAGCGGATTGTGACCCAGGTGAATGTGAGCGGAGACAGGGAGCAGCAGCCGGTGAGCCGGGCCGGGGAGCCGGGCTCCCTGTCATCTCCAACCCGGGATGTGGGAACGGGACAAGCGCGATGTCAACACACCGGGACACGGGGGATTCCCGCAGTCGGGGGTCTCTATAATCCGGATGAGGACATCCAGCCCCCAATACACAGCCTGACTCCCCCTGCCCCAAGTACAGAGCCTCCCTCTACACCAGCTCAGTGCCCGATGATATGAACACACTCAACATTCCGCTGCAAACCGAGCGCTGCTTGCGATTTTCCAGCCGGGATTTTCCAGCCGCTGCTTCCGGACTCTCCAGCTTTTCGATTCCTTACCTCAGAAAGAAACTGCACCAACCCTTCATCTCCCCGCAGCTCCTGCAAAATCCCTGGAAGCGGTTTTCACTTTTCGAATGTAATGTGCCCCATTAAAGCCGCCAGCTTGGCAGTGCCAGTGAGAGCAGCCAGCAGTGCCCAGGCTCACACTCACAGCACTCGGCAACACAGGCGCCCGCTCCCGGATCCCAATCCGCTCCGATTGCACATTGACCGCTTTCTCAGCTTCTACCTCGGTGCTCCCTTCTGGCTCGGTGCAGCATGGCTCTGGGGAGGATTTGGAGATTTTGGACGGTGCTGGTGTTGTTGTCCGGGACCCTGAGTCTGGGCTGTGAGAGGCTGCACTTACAGCAAGTTCTCAACACAGAGACTCTGAGTAAACTGCATGAAATGGTGAGTTTCAGTTGATCCACATTGAGAGGTAAAAGGTTTTGACTTGTCAATGAATCATAAATGATTGCCTTACAGAGGCAAACAATATAAGAATTCTGAAATAGTCCGGTTGCTTCAATTGTGCAGGGATCTGGTGAGGCCACATCTGGAATAGTGTGTACAGTTAGTCATCTTATTGAAGGCAGGTTGCAATGTATTTTAAGTAAACTGCCATGAGATATTACAGAGAGGCTTTCCCAGAGTGATGCCCGAAATTGTTTCAGAAGGAACCGTTGGTCAAGGCTCGGCCTGTGCCTGCTGGAAGTTAGAAGGGGAGGAGGGAACTTGACTGAATTGAGTGAGGGGTTTGACTGTGTCCCGGGACAGGGGTGTACGTTCGGGCCGAGAACGGGAATGGGGTGTGCAGGTCGCTTTGTTCAGTTTGGGGATCTGGGGTCGGGATTAGGACATTGGGGGTCGACCCGGATGGACGCACGAGGAGCAGCACCAGAGCAGGGACCTCACTCCCTGCCTTTGGTCTTGACAGGAGAGAGGGGAAGATGATTTTTCATGGTTTCCCGGTGTCTGGCACAAGGGGTCCATGTTTAAATGTAAGATACGGTGCATTCCAAACTGGTGAACGATTATGGTTCGGTTATGCATCAGAAGTTAATCTCGGGGTCAAATATAATCTCCAGGAACAAATGGTCAAGGGTCAGGATCACAGGTTGTCAATGAGAGGGGAAAGGGTGCGGTTCTTGGGCAGTACGGTGGCACAGTGGTTAGCACTGCTGCCTCACAGCGCCAGGCAACCGGGTTCAGTTCCGCCTCAGGCGACTGACTGTGTGGACTTTGCACATTCTCCCTGTGTCTGCGTGGGTTTCCTCCGGGTACTCCGGTTTCCTCCAAAAATGTGCAGGTTAGGTGAATTGGCCATGCTAAATTGCCCGTAGTGTTTGGTGAAGGGGTAAATGTAGGAGTATGGGTCTGAAGGTTAGATTAGATTAGACTTACAGTGTGGAAACAGGCCCTTCGGCCCAACAAGTCCACACCGACCCGCCGAAGCGCAACCCACCCACACCCCTACATTTACCCCTTACCTAACACTACGGGCAATTTAGCATGGCCAATTCACCTGACCCGCACATCTTTGGACAGTGGGAGGAAACCGGAGCACCCGGAGGAAACCCACGCAGACACGGGGAGAACGTGCAAACTCCACACAGTCAGTCGCCTGAGTCGGGAATTGAACCCGGGTCTCAGGCGCTGTGAGGCAACAGTGCTAACCACTGTGCCACCGTGCCGCCCACAATCTAATCTAATCTAATCATTGGAGTGAGTGACAGGGGAACATTTTCCTGCTTCTGGGAATCAAAGGATTTGCTGCAGCTACTCCATGTGCAGTTAACGAAAATATTGGTTGTGAGTGATGAATATGCAGAGTGGTAACGTAATGGAGGGTTAAGGGAATCCGACTGAGGGAAAGCCGTGTGCCTTCACAATCCATGGAAACTGAGGCTGCATTATTTATGCTGTTCCCCTGGGGGCAGCATTTAGATGTGGGAGGGCCCATTGTCCGGCCATTAGGGACACCTGAGAGTGAGAGCGGGTGAGCAGGTTGGGGAGTAAAGAGATGTGATAAACAGTATCCTCCGGCTGCAGAGAGGGACACCAGAATGGGAACAAGGGACTGCAGTCCCAGCAGCTCGGGATGGAACGCAGAGAGACCTTGAATGGCGAAGCTGCGGTCCATTCTGTCAAAGATTGCAGAGAAGACGAGAAAGAACAAATGTTTTCTCATATTTGCACCTAGATTGAGTCTTGTTTGGGGTTTTATTGAAAGAATAACCTATTGCTCGAATCACGAAACAATCCGATTTTCCAATAACATCAGTGATGTTTGGAGACAACGGCTGATCTTTGAGTTTGCCCCGAGCTCTGGCTGTGATTTTCTGTCAGGGATCTTCCACTCGCTACTTCAGGAATCTCCAGCTTTCAGATCCCTTCCCTCAGACAGGCAGCACACAGGCTGTTTCTTGCTCTCCTACAGCTCGTTCAAAACTCCCGCAACCAGATTTCACTTTCCGAATGTCATGGCGACACCTCGCCAGTCTCTCCTCCGATATACACCAGCAGCTCAGGCAGTGGGAGCTCACAGCACCGTCCAGCCTCCCTCACACACACAGGGGACTCGACACTTAAGGAGATCGCTTCGGCTTCACAAGCGGCTGCATTGTGACTCCTGGAGGTTCACTCAGGGAGAAAGGAACCGGTTTAGGAGTTACTCGAGATCAATTCCTTCCGCTCAGTGTTTCCCTCTGGCTCGGTGCAGCATGGCTCTGGGGAGGATTTGGAGATTTTGGACGGTGTTGGTGTTGTTGTCCGGGACCCTGAGTCTGGGCTGTGAGAGGCTGCAATTACAGCAAGTTCTCAACACAGAGACTCTGAGCAAACTGCATGAAATGGTGAGTTTCAGCTGATCGGAATCCCACTGGGTCTGCTCCCGGCTCAATATCAGATCAGAGAGAAATAGCTTTTAATTTTGTGTCGTTACCGCTCAGTGATTCTCCAGGATCTCAGTTTCTGGGAGTGAATTTAACTGGGAATGTTCTCTCCTCTCAGGGCGGTCCCTTTCCCGGACACTGTTTAAGGCAGAGGTTCTCCCTGAAAACCAAGCCCTTGGACCTGGTGAAACTTTCGGACGGAGTGGGGGTGAGTTAAAACTCGATTCATTTTATTCAGACTGTGATTTTACAGAAAGTATGTGTGAGATTAACGGCACGGTCAGAGAGTTCACATCAGAAAATTGAACCGCAGCGATTTCTCCCACTGTGAAAATCTTTACCTCACTCACAAACTGTACCCCTACATGTTTCAACACTTTAAATCTTCTAACGTCTCCTTCACCCCTTGATATTAGGTCCTGCCCTCTACCGAACTCATCCATCAAACCATTTCCCAGCTCATCCGAAAAACCATCCCTATCCACATTCCTGCTCAATCCATCTTGTCGCCTACATCCCACACTTGCCGCTTCCTGGCTTGTCTCCTTTTTCACAGCTTAGAACATAGAACAATACAGCACAGGAACGGGCCCTTCGACCCAACTTGTTGTGCTGAACATGAAGCCAGCTTTGATCCCGTCTGCACACCCTTGGTCCATAACCCTCCATCCCTTGCATATGAATGTGCTCATCTGAAAGTCTCTTAAACGCCCCTATTGTATCTGCCTCCACTACCTCACCCTCACAGCATGACCCGGACTCCTACCACTCCCTGTGTAACAACTTGCCCGCACGCGTCCTTTTGAACTTCGATTAAATGCATGACTTTGACGTTTAGATGTTTCAATTCTACGGAAAAAAAATGTGACTGTCAACCCTACCTATGCATCTCATTACTTTATAGACTTCTATCACGTCTCTCGTCAGCCTCCACCGCTCCAGAGAAAACAACCCGAGTTTTATTTCCAATCTCTCCTTTTTGCTAATTCAGGCAGCATCCTGGGAAACTTGTTCTGCACCCTCTCCAATGCCTCCACACTCTCCCCATAATGTTGGCAACCAGAATTCAATGCAATAGTCTATCTTTGGCCTAACCAATGCTGCAACTTGAGATCCCGACTCTTCTACTCAATTCGCTGACCAATAGAGGCAAGAATGCCATACACCTTCTTTACCATCCCATCTACGTGCGTCACCACTTTCTGGGTGCAACAGACTTGAGCCCCAAGATTCTGCTGTACATCAATTCTGTTCATGGTCCTGCCAATAACAGTGTATTTTCCTTAACATTTAATCTCCCAAAGTGCAGCACCTCACACTAACATGGATTAAAGTCCTTCTGCCATTTCTCCGCCCATATTTGTAACTGATGTATATTATGCTATATCGTTTGACACCCTCTATCCACAACTATCCACAACTCTATCAAACTTTGCATTATCTGCAAATTTACTACCCCAGCCATCTACTTGTTCATCCAAGTCATTTACATGTATCACAAACAACATAGGTCCCAGTATGGATGCAAAAGAATACCATTAATCACAGACCTCCAGATGAACTACATGTTCCACATGACCCTCTGCCTTCTGTGGGCAAGCAAATTCTGAGTCCATGTTGCCAAGTCATCATGGATCCCATGCATCTTAATATTCTGGAAGGGCCTACCATGAGGCCCCTTGTCCATGTAGACAACATCCACTGCTCTGCCCTTATCCATCACCTTGGTCATCTTCTCATAAAATAAACCAAGTCAGGAAAACATGACCTGGCCTGTACAAAACCACTTGCCCTGTACAAAGCCGTGCTGACTGCTCCTACATTAGCCACACTTTCCCAAATGCCCATTTGTCCTGTCCCTAAGCAATCTCTCCAATTTCTTCCCAACCACCGATGTGAGACTCACCGATATATAGATTCCTGCGTTGTACCTATTTTCCTTCTTGAACAGAGGAACAATATTACCTAGTCACTGGTCCACCAGACCCTCTCAAGTGGCTAACAAGGATGCAAAGATCATGGTCAGTTCCCAGCAATCTCCTCTCTTAGATCTCTCAATAACCTGGGGTATGTACCATCGAGTCCTGGGGACTTAGCCACATTAATGCTCTCCCAACAACCCAATACCACTCCTTTGTTGATCTCAAAATGCCATAGCATATTAGCATGTGGCATACAAATCCAACTAACCTCCATATCCTTCTCCTGGATGAATATTTATGCAAAGGTCTCATTTAGGATCTCACCCACATCCTCCGCCATTGATCCCAAGTTCGCTCCTTCCTCCTTCAGTGGTCCGCCCTTCTCACCACTAATCCTATTGTTTTGAAGTATGTATAGAATGCTTCAGGATTTTATTTAATCCTACTTGCCAAGGTCATTTTATGGCTCCTGCTTGCTCTCCCAATTCACTGTTTGTGTTCATTTCCTGTTTCCCTTACATTTCTCATGGGCTCTGTTTGATTTTGGCTTCCTCCACCTCAGATATGGTTCTTTTCTTTGTGTGAGTAAATTTACAATCTCCCTGGTTATCCAAGGTTCCCTTACCTTGCCATCCTTCCTCCTTACTGGAACACGCTGGTCCTGAAATCTCATCAGTGGGTCTTTAAACAATTCCCACATGTCAAATGTGGACTTGCCTGCTGCAGCCCTTCTCAACTAACACTCCCTAGCACCTGCCTGCTGCTGACATAGTTTGCCCTCTCCAAATTTTGTACCGTGCCCCAAGGTCCAGATTTAAACCATATTCACAGCTATCTTAAAACTGTTGGTTTTTCAACAATTTTCAAAACGGTCACAGTTAGTGGCTGTTGGGGGAATGTGGGGAGTCGGGGTGCTGAGGGGGAGAAGGGGGTATGTTGCAGTAGTATAACCCTATCACAGCCATTGCACATATCTTATTTCTCAGCTCTGCTCGTATTGTCTCAGTTTTACACTCTCACATTTCACAGAGTTCTTGTAAGTTTCTCAAGTTATCTGAATTGAACACACTATAAAAAATTCTCTTCCACTATCTCCTTACTCCCATTGCTATCATAAATGCAACTGGTACAGCCCATCAGTGTGTCCAGTTCATGCCATGTCTGTACTCCATTTGAGTTTTCCTTGTTTGCTATTGGCATTCTAACTACGTGTCTCATCTACTCAAATAATTTGACTTGTTTCCCCTTAAGTGTGTCTACAATGTTCACTTCAGCACTGGCCACTGAATTGTGACTTGGCACATTACCATTGAGCTGACGCAGAAGGACGTTCAGCAGGGCTGTCACTGAGAGTCATTTTTGCCTCCTTAAAATTCAACTCTCGCACTCAACAAACAATCCCCTTCCTGCTATCTGAATCACTGCATCTGGGATTCTGTTCCCAGGTCACCCTATGTATTTCTCATTGTCTCTGATCTTTCTATGTCACGTCCAAGTCCAAAATAACCAACATCCTTTGCCATACTGGAAATGAGATTCCTTACCATGCCACGGCTTTTTTTTTGGCTCCTTGAAGTTCTATTTTGCACTATTTAATTTTATTCTTTGCAACAGCAACTTGTGATGAATTCAGTACAGACCAGGAAACATTCATGCTTCATTTTCTGTGAATATGTAAAAGACCACCTCCTTATCTGTTCATTCTCTTCTTGATTTTTCATCAACCTCCCTCTTTAGCGTGATGATTGATACCTTTGTCTTCTAAATAACGTAAATTCAAATTACAGTTTCAGTCGTCAGTCATGCCCTGGGAGAAAATTATGCATTTTGCTTCTTCAACACCCAGTTTTCCTTGTACAAACAATTTTCAAAAATATCGTTACCTTCCTTCTTGCGTTTTGTACCAATCAATCTCCAAACATTTTGTGTGCCCTCAATTATTTTGCTCGTTCTCCCATCTGATTGAGCATGTTTTCTGGTATGAAGAACTGAATGTTAATTGTTCAGAATCAATCCTGTTTCACTGTGATTTCTCTAATTCTAAGTTACTGAAACCTCCAACTCCTTTTCCTCTGCCTCACATGGACTTGTATCAAATCCATGGATTTAAAGACTCGCATTGCTTATTTTTCATTTATCTGATCATGTTTCATTTGTATGTACTTTTGGTGGAGCACTTTTAACATACTAAAATTAAACATCTGTAATATGAACATTTAATTATTATTTGCTTATTGTTATATTTAATCTAACATGAGCCCAAATGAACGGGACTAAAGTCTTCATCCTAATCTTGTGTATTTTGCTCAGACTCAGGACAGGATTGAGCTTATCCATCAAACCCTGCACCACATCAACAAGATCTACAGCATGAACCTGGGTTCAGTACCATGGGCCTGGGACAAGGTGGAAAACTTTCGTCTTCTCCTGGAGCAACAGCTGAGAGAGTTGCAAGACTGTCTGAAGAAACCAGGATCTGACCACAAGTTAAAAAGAAATGCTGCTATTCAATATTACTTCAGGAAACTGGAAAAGTTTCTCAAACACAAGGTATGACACTTCAGAACTAAGTGTGTAATTCCTGGCAAGCAATACATTTTTCAACATTTAACTTGACTCATTCTCAAATGCATTTACTTGAATATTTTACCTTTTCAGAAATTCAGTGAATGTTCCTGGGAAATCATCCGTGCTGAGACCAGAGCCCGTTTACAACAGTTGCTTTTCATTATGGCACAAGTCAGCAAAAGAAACTGAAAAGTACATATTTACTGCACACCAGACCAATGAATATTTATTTCAAAGACTTTCCATTGAAACTATTTATTTCTGCTTGGAAGAAATGTTGTGTCACAAACGTACAATGAGAATGTTAGTCGGACTATTTATTCTAGTTCACTGTTATTTATTGTTGTGATATTTTCTTTTGATGCAATGTTAAAGATTCACTGTGTGTGTAGTCTGTTTTGGAATGTCAGACTGTCAAAGATATGGACTTGCACTTCAGTGATGTCTCAACCATATTGACCTTGGCACATTTGAATTTGTATTTCCCAATCTTGGAAACCATATCAGTTATTTTCATTTGTGTACATTTATTGGCATGACGTCTTAATTTATTGAAATGCTACTGTTTCAAAGGAAGTGTCATTTAACTTAAAGATGTTAATTTAATACTATTTATTATAAATTGGGAAGCACACTATTTTTTTAACTGTGACATTTTATACCGAATAACAGCTCAATGATATCAATAAAATTGTTTTAACAATATTCCACATTTGCTGAACTGGCATTTATTTTTGATTTGTGTCATTTAACCTTCTGACACTGAGTGTAAATGCAGTGGGTATTTCTGTCTGAAGCCTGTTACTGTTTGTCCTCCTCATCTCCAATATCAATTTTGCTCTGTCAATTTGTCCTTACTCCTCAGATCCACAAATCAATTTTAAACTACACTATCCCATGGTCATCTGGAACTTTCTACCCCTCCCTTTACCACTGACTCCATTCCGTCCCCAAAGCTACCTCCTGTTGTATATTCACTATTCCTCCTTATTTATCACTCTCTGATGCAAAACACGCTGTACTCAGCAAAGTCACAATTTTATACCTCTGTGTCCCTACCTTAATGCATTTGAAGCATTACATGTCTTTGAACTCTTCCCTGCCGCCATCGCCTCTGTGCCCATTTCTTGGGAGAAGAGTCCTCGCTCCAGACCACCTTTTGCCCACCCCTAACACTGCCCCTCACTGTGGGCCTCTCTCTCAGGCCTTGTCCATGCACTTGACCTGTTCAGTGAGAAGTGTTGACATGACATCGGTTGCCTCAGTTTTCTGAGCCCCAACTATTCCAAACTACCTTCCCAGGAACAAACTACACTCCATGCTCTCAAATCCAATCCTGACACTATGTAATAAGGTTGGTGCTTTTGCTGACTGACATTGCAGAGGCTGAGCACCAGCTCTCAGACACTTCATTCTATCTTCCCGTGAACCATGAAACCACCATGACATATCAGACCATTGTGTCAACTGTGGTTACCAATGTTATTTCATCTGGCGATCTACCCCACACCCCCACCAACCCACACCCACAGCTTCCAAAAACCTGATTGTATCCCAACCTCACACAATCCACATCTACCTCCTTCCTAAAAATCATTAACTTCTCCAATTTATTGGCTCTAGCCATCTCATTTTACCATAGACATGAGATCACTTCACATGTCCATCTGCCACCACGATGGTCTCTGAACTCTCCACTTCTTTCTGGAAAACAGCACTGAATGGTCCACCCTCCTCCACCTGGCCAAGCTTTTCCTCACCTGAAGAGCTTCTCTCTTATGTTCTTACACATTCTTCAGGTCGGGGGAGGGGGGGTTGGTGGGGTGGGGGGTTTAGGGGGGAGGTAGTGAAGCATGGAGACCCATTTCAGCCCCAGTTATACCTGTCTCTTTGTGGTGCATGTGGAACATTCATTGTTCCAGTCCTCATCTGCCCCACCAAGAACTCTTTCTCCGGTATATTGATGATATCGTCAGTGCTACTTCACTCTCCTGTCCCGAATTGGAACAGTTTATCGATTTTGCATCCAATTTCCATGCCACTCTCACTTTCATCTGGTCCATCTCTGACTCCTCCTTTCCCTTCCTTAACATCTCTGTTTCCATTTCTGGGAAAGGCTGGCCACCCATATGTACGACAAGCCCATTGATCCCTGCACTTATGCTGACTATACATCCTCTGAAACCCTGCTTCCTGTAAGGAGTCTATTCCACGATCCTAGTTCTTCCATCTCTATCACATCTATTCTCATGACGCTAACTTTGGAAAGGGAGCCCAATCTGTCCACTTTCTTCATCAATCCAGGATTCCCCAGCAATGTTGTTGACAGGGCACTCAAACAGGTCTGACCCATCACCCATACTTTGGTCCTCTCCCCCTCTCTTCCCTCCACAACAGGTAAGGATTGCCTTTAACCTTATCTACCATCACACCAGCATTCAAATCCAGAGGATCATCAGCCACCATTTGTAACACACTCAGGAAAATGTCACCATGAGACACATATTTCCACTCCCCTCCTTTGTCAGCCTCCGTTCCCTCAAGAACACCCCAACTGACTCTTACTTCATGCCCGACACCGTGCCCTCCACAAACCCACGGAACCTTCACCTACAACAGCAGAAGGTGTAGCAACTGCCCATTTGCCTTGTCCGTCCTCAGTATTCAAGTGCCCAAGGATACCTTCCATGAGAAGCAGCACTTTAACTGAACTTCACAAAATCTAGTCGATTGCATTCACCGCCCAATGTGCTCTACTCTATGCAAGAGAAACAAAGCCTAGACTGGGTAACTGCTTCGCAGATCATCTATTTTGTGCCTACAACATAGACCCAGAGCTTCCAGTTGCCTGTCACCTTAACATACCACCCTTTTCCCTGGCTAATATCTCTTTCCCAGGCTCGCTGGAGTTTTCCAAAGAAGCTCAGCAAAGTCTGGAAGAACAGCACTTCATTTTTAGCATGGAGACCCTGCAGCCTTCTGGACTAAATAATGACTCCAATACCTTCAGGGTGTGAAATCATCCATGTCATTCCCGGTAGCCTGTCACATCCGGTCTTGTTGTCATATAGTCTGCTATTACACACAATCCATTGTTAGCCACCAACAGTCCCCATTAATACATATTCACCCTTCTAGCCTGATCATTATTCAATCATTTTTCTGACCAACTATTCAATACTCTCTTTGGGCTCCATATTGACCCTTCATATACTTCTTAACTCCCAACACACACCCTCCCTCAGCCCCCAACCCTACCTTCTCAGTATAAACTGACATTTTCCGAGCTGCCAACAGTTCGGGAGGAAGGCTTACCAAACCCCTAACGTTAACTGTCATTTCTCTTCACAGGGGGTACTCTTCCTAATGAGCTTTTCCATCAATTTCTGATTTTGTTAAACTCCATTGTTCTGATTTTATAGCTTTTACACATATTTCATAGAATGTTGTATTCTGGTTCAGCAACAAAAGTGGACTTAATTTGGTAGTGGGTATAAAAGGGAAAATCTGGTGGCAGGGAGGGTGAAATGGAATGGGTGACGGAGATGAAGTGAGAATGGTGATGACAAGAGCAACAGCAACCCATTACAGATAGGGAAAGCAGACAAATAAAGTCATAGAGATGTTGGAGCTGGGCGGAAGTGAAATCGGAGTGAAGAGGCTGTTGGGAAGGTGGGTGAATGTTATTTAAGTAGGTGTGTTCTAGGCTATACGTGCTATCGTAAGGACAGACTGACTGACAGAGAGGGTGGGGTGGCCCTGCTGGTAAGGAATGATATTCAGTCCCTTGCGCAGGGGGTCCTAGAATCAGGGGATGTAGAGTCAGTATGGATAGAGCTAAGAAATTCTAAGTGTAGAAAGACCCTAATGGGAGTTATCTACAGGCCCCCAAACAGTCGCCTGGATGTAGTGTGTAAGTTGAATAAGGAGCTGAAATTGGTGTCGCAAATATATTACTTCAGTTGTTATGGGGGATTTCAACATGCAGGTAGACTGGAAGAATCAGGATGGTACTGGACTTAAGAAAGGGAGTTTGTGGAGTGCCTCCGAGATGGATTCTTAGAACAGCTTGTGCTGGAGCCTACCAGGGAGAAAGCAATTCTGGATCTGGTGTTGTGAAATGAACCGAATTTGATCAGGGACCTCAATGTAAAGGAGCCATTAGGAGGTAGTGACCACAATACAATAACCTTTAATTTGCAGATTGAAAGGGAGAGGGTAGAATCGGAGGTGACAATATTTCAGTCGAATAAGGGGAACTATGGAGCTATGAGGGATGAGCTGGCCAAAGTTCAATGTGCAATACCCTAGCAGGGATGGCAGTGGAACAACAATGGCTGGTACTTCTGGGTATGATGCAGAAGATGCAGGATCAGTTCATTCCAAAATAGAAGAAAGATTCTAAGGGGAGGCAGGGACAGCCGTGGTTGACGAGGGAAGTTAAGGACCTTATAAAGACAAAAGTGAAAAAGTATAACATTGCAAAGATGAGTGGGAAATCGGAGGTCAGGGAAGCTTTTAAAGAACAACAGAGGATAACTAAAAAGGAAATATGCAGAGAAAAAAATAATGTACGCAGATAAACTGGCCAAAAATGTACAGGAGGATAGTTAATGATGATCAGCCATGATCATATTGAATGGTGGTGCAGGCTCGAAGGGCAGAATGGCCTACTCTTGCACCTATTGTCTATTGCCTAAAGGCTTTTTTGGGTATGTGAAAAGAAAAGAAAATGGTTAAGACTAAAATTTGGCCCTTGAAGACAGAAACAGGTGAATTTATTATGGGGAACAAAGAATTGGAAGAAGAGTTGAATTGGTACTTTAGACCTGTCTTTACTGGGGAAGACCCAAGCAATCTCCCAGATGTAATAGTGGCTGAAGGACCTGAACTGAAGGGAATTTTTATATTAGGCAGGAAATGGTGTTGGAGGTCTGAAAGCTGATAAGTTCCCAGGACCTGATGGTCTGCATCCCAGGGTACTGAAGGAAGTGGCTCTAGAAATCGTGGATGCATTGGTGATCATTTTCCAATGTTCTATAGGTTCAGGATCAGTTCCTGTGGATTGGAGGGTGGCTAATGTTGCCCCACTTTTTAAGAAAGGAGGGAGAGAGAAAACAGAGAATTATAGACCAGTTAGTCTCACCTCATTGGTGGGAAAAATGCTGGAGTCAATTATAAAGGACGAAGTTACGACACATCTGGATAGCAGTAACAGGATAGGTCAGAGTCAGCATGGATTTATGAAGGGGAAATCATGCTTGACTAATCTTCTGGAATTTTTTGAGAATGTAACTCTGAAGATGGACAAGGGAGATCCAAGTGGATGTAATTTAACTGGACTTCTGGACTTTCAGAAAGCCTTTGATAAAGTCCCACATAGGAGGTTACTGAGCAAAATTAGGGCACATGATATTCGGGGCAAAATATTGACATGGATTGAAAACTGGTTGCCTGACAGGAAACAAAGAGTAGCGATAAACGGCTCCCTTTTGGAATGGCAAGCGGTGACCAGTGGTGTGCCGCAGGGATCAGTGCTAGGACTGCAGCTTTTTACAATGTACATTAATGATATAGATGAAGGTATTAAAAGTAACATGAGCAAATTTGCTGATGACACAAAGCTGGGTGGCAGGGTGAAATGTGAGGAGGATGTTAGGAGAATATAGGGTGACCTGGACAGGCTAGGTGAGTGGACAGATGCATGGCAGATGCAGTTTAATGTGGATAAATGTGTGGTTATCCACTTTGGTGGCAAGAACAGGAAGGCAGATTACTACCTAAATGGAGTCAAATTGGATCAAGGGGCGGTACAATGAGATCCAGGTGTTCCTGTACATCAGTCAATTAAATCAAGCATGCAGGTACAGCAGGCAGTGAAGAAAGCTAATAGCATGCTGGCCTTCATAACAAGAGGAGTAAAAAGTGAGGTCTGCAGATGCTGGAGATCAGAGCTGAAAATGTGTTGCTGGTTAAAGCGCAGCAGGTCAGGCAGCATCCAAGGAACAGGAAATTCGACGTTTCGGGCACAAGTCCTTCATGATTTCCCATGCACAAAGCCATGTTGACTATTCCTTGCCTTCCCAAATATGTATAAATCCTGTCCCTCAGGGTTCACTCCAACAACTTGCTCACCAGCAATGTCAGGCACACCAGCCTGTCATTCCCCGATAATTGCCACCCTATTATTCATTCAGAAAACTGAGAAGGAAGACATCTGATTTGCTTGTAGATCAAAAATTTCTCCATCTTAGACTTGAATACAATCAACGCCACCACTGTTGTCTGGAGTAGAGAGGTTTGGAGGCTAACAATTCTCTGTGCCACGGTGGCACAGCGGTTCACACTGCTGCCTCACAGTGCCAGAGACCCGCGTTCAATTCCCGCCTCGGGTGACTGTCTGCGTGGGTTTCCTCTGGAAGCTCTGGTTTCCTCCCGCAATCCAAAAATGTGCAGGTTAGGTGAATTGGCCATGCTAAATTTCCCGTAGTGTTAGGTCGGCGGGTCGGTGTGGACTTGTTGGGCCGAAGGGCCTGTTTCCACACTGTAAGTAATCTCATCTAAAAATCCTCACCTCCATCTTAAGTGGAGACTGTTCATATTCAACCAGTGCTCTTTGTTGTTGCAATCACAAAGGCAAAAATATCTTCACACCATTTATACACTCAGGTTTGGTTCCTCAGGTCCTTAATTGTTTCAATAAGTTCACCAGCTTCTTCTGCAAAACTGCAATAAATGGTGGCCCAGGCTATGAAAGCTTTTCTCATCAGGCAACATCTTCGTTTCAGGAATCAACTGACTGAATCTACTCTGAACTGTATCAGATGATGGTGTATCTTATTGAAGTAATGAGTCTAAACATTATTTCATCAGTACACCGTGTCTGGTTGCACGAATATCCTGTATAGTCATCACAATACATCCCTAATTTTCTTCACCTTCCCGCTTGTAACAAGGCACGGGGGTGTCACTGGCTGGGTTAGCATTTGTTGCTTGTCCCTAGTTGCCTTTGAGAAGGTGGTGGAGTGCTATATTCTTGAACCGCTGCAGTCCATGTGCTATAAGTTGCCTCACAGTCCTTTATTTAAGGGGAAACTCCAGGATTTTGACCAAATGACACTGAGTGAATGGTGATTTATTACCAAGCCAGGATGGCTAGTGGCTTGGTGGGGAACTTACTGCTGCCAGTGTTCCCATATATCTGCTCTCCTTATCTTTGTGGATGATAGTGTTTGTGGGTTTACAAGTTTTTGTCTTTAGGGCTTTGTTGTGTTTCTGCAGTGCATCTTGTAGGTATTAAGCATTGATTCCGCAGACTGACAGTGGTGGAGAGAGATATTATTTGAGGGTGTGGTGACAATTCTTCTCAGCAATATGGACACCCTCATATTTTCTCACATTATAATCCACTTGCATAATTTTACCTACTGTCTGAACCGATTGATTGCTCGTTGGATGATCTTTATGTCATAGATAGTCATAGGGATGTACAGTATGCAAACAGACCCTTTGTTCCAACCCATCCATGCCGAACAGATATCCCAAACCAATCTAGTCCCATCTGCCAGCACCTGGCCCATATCCCTCCAAATTCTTCCTATTCATATACCCAACCAAATGCCTCTTCAATGTTGCAATTGTACCAGCCTCCATCACATCCTCTGGCAGCTCATTCCATACACGTAGCACCCTCTGCGTGAAAACATTGCCCTGTAGGTCTCTTTTATATCTTTCCCCTCTCACCCTAAACCTATGCCCTCTCGTTCTGGACTCCCCGACCCCAGGGGAAAGACTTTGCCTATTTACCCTATCCATGCCCCTCATAATTTTGGAAACGTCTATAAGGTCAGCCCTCAGCCTCGAACACTCCAGGGAAAACAGCTCCAGCCTGTTCAGCCTCTCCCAATAGCTCAAATCCTCTAACCCTGGCAACATCCTTGTAAATCTTTTCTGAACCCTTTCAAGTTTCACAACATCTTTCCATAGGAAAGAGACCAGAATTGCAAGCACTATTACAACAGTGGGCTAACCAATGTCCTGTACAGCCGCAACATGACATCCCAACTCCTGTACTCAATACTCTGACTAATGAAGGAAAGAATACCAAACGCCTTCTTCATTATCCTATCTACCTGTGACTCCACTTTCAAGGAGTTATGAACCTGCACTCCAAGGTTTCTTTGTTCAGCAACACTCCCTATGACCTTACCATTAAGTGTATAAGTCCTGTTAAGATTTGCTTTCCCAAAATGTAGCACTTCGCATTTATCTGAATTAAGCTCTATCTGACACTTCTCAGCCCATTGGCCCATCTGGTCAAGATACTGTTGAAATCTGAGGTAACCTTCGCTGTCTACTACACCTCTAATTTTGGTGTCATCTCCAAACTTACTAACCGCACCTCTTATGCTTGCATCCAAGTCATTAATGTAAATGACAAAAAGTAGAGGACTCAGCTCCGATCCTTGTGGCACTCCACTAGTCACAGTCCTCCAGTCTGAAAAACAACCTTCCACCACCATCCTCTGTCTTTCTACCTTTGAGCCAGTTCTGTATCCAAACGGCTGGTTCTCCCTGTATTCTGTGAGATCTAATCTTGCTAATCAGTCTCCCATGGGGAACTTTGTCTAACACCTTACTGAAGTGCATAGTACTACCACTCTGCCATCATTAATACTCTTTGTTACTTCCGCAAAAAACTCAATCATCTTTGTGAGACATGATTTCCCATGCACAAAACCATGTTGACTGTCCCGAATCAGTCCTTGCCTTTCCAATTACATGTACATCCTGTCCCTCAGGATTCCCTCCAACAACTTGCCCACCACCGAGATCAGGCTCACCGGTCTATAGTTCCCTGACTTGTCTTTACCACCCTTCTTAAACAGTGGCACCACTTTAACCAACCTCCAGTCTTCCGGCACCTCACCCGTGACTATCAATGATACAAATATCTCAGCAAGAGGCCCAGCAATCACTGCTCTAGGGTACACCTGATCACGTCCCAGGGATTTATCCACCTTTACCCATTTCAAGACTATCACCACTTCTTCTGCTGTAATATGCGCATTTTGCAAGATGTCACCATCTATTTCCCTACCGTCTATATCTTCCATATCCTTTTCCATAGTAAATGTTGATACAAAATACTCACTTAGTATCTCCCCCATTTTCTGTGGCTCAACACAAAGGCCACTTTGCTGATCTTTGAGGCGTCTTATTCTCTCCTTAGTTACCTTTTTGTCTTTAATGTATTTGTAAATTTTGGATTCTCCTTAATTCTATTTGCCAACACAATCTCATGTTCCCTTTCTGCCCTCCTGATTTCACTCTTAAGTATACTCCGATTTCCTTTGTAATTTTCTAAGGATTCACTTGGTCTATCCTGTCTCAACCTGATATATTGTGGGTGGTACAGCAGTTAGCACTGCTGCCTTACAGTGCCAGCAAAGCTGGGTTCAATTCCTGCCTCAGGCAACTGTCTGTGGCATTTGTACATTCTCCCTGGGCCGGTGTGGATTTCCTCCCACAGTCCAAAAATGTGCAGGTTAGGTGAATTGCCCATAGTGTTAGGTGAGGGGATAAATGTAGGGGAATGGGTCTAGGTGGGTTGCTCTTCAGAGGGTCGTGTGGAATTGTTGGGCTGAAAGGCCTGTTTCCACAGTGTAAGTAATCCAATATGTTTCCTTATCCAAACTCTCAATTTATTTAGTCATCCAGAATTCCCTATACCTACCAGCTTTTTCTTTCACCCTAACAGGAATATAATTTCTCTGAATTCTTGTTATCTCATTTCTGAAGACTTCCCATTTTCCAGCCGTCCCTTTACCTGTGAACATCTGCCCCCAGGTCAGCTTTCGAAAGTTCTTGCCTCATACCATCAAAATTGATCTTTCTCCAATTAAGAACATCAACATTTAGATCTGGTCTATCCTTTTCTATCATTATTTTAAATCTCATCGAATTATGGTCGCTGGCCCCAAAGTGCTCCCCCACTGACTCCTCAGTCACCTGCCCTGCCTTATTTCCCAACAGTAGGTCAAGTTTTGCGCATTCACATACTGAATCAGAAAATTGTCTTGTACACAAATTCCTCTCTATCTAAACCCTTAACACTATGGTAGTCCCAGTCTATGTTTGGAAAGTTAAAGTCCCCTACCATAACCACCCTATTATCCTTACAGATAGCTGAGATCTCTTTGCAAGTTTGTTTCTCAATTTCCCTCTGACTATTAGGGGGTGTATAATACAATCCCAATAAGGTGATAATCCCTTTCTTATTTTTCAGTTCCACCCAAATAACTTCCCTGAATATATTTCCATGAATATCCTCCCTCAGCACAACCGTAATGCTATCGCTTATCAAAAATGACACCTCCCCCCCCCCCCCCCCCCCCCCCCCCCGCTCTCTTGCCTCCCTTTGTATCCTTCATGGAACATTTGTATCCTGGAACATAAAGCTGCCAGTCCTGCAGATCCCTGAGCCATGTTTCTGTAATTGCTATGATATCCCAATCCCAGGCTCCTAACCATGCCCTGAGTTCATCTGCCTTCCCTGTTAGGTCCCTTGCATTCAAGTAAATGCAGTTTAAATATTAGTCCTACCTTGTCCCTGCCAGCCCTGACTGTTTGACTCACTTCTGTTGTCAACTGTACCAGTCTCAGATTGATGGCTTTCCTCACCATCTCCCTGGGTTCCAGCTACCCCCCCCCCCCCCCCCCACCTTACTAGTTTAAATCCCCCCGAGCAGCTGTAGCAAATTTCCCTGCCAGTATATTAGTCCCTTTCTAGTTTAGGTGCACTTCTAACCCAAAAGAGTTTCCATTGATCCAAAAAGGTGAATCCTTCTCCCATACACCAGCTCCTCAGCCATGCAATCATCTGCTCTATCCTCCTATTCCTGCCCTCACTAGCTCGTAGCACCGGGAGTAATCCAGATGTTACTACTTAATCCGGATATTACTACTCCTCCTCATTTTTTTTTCACCTTTTATGAAATCTGCAATATATTGAGACCATTCAATCAAATTATTAACAGAGATGGTGAGTATTTAAGAGCCCACCAATGATCCTTTGACATTCCACTCAGTGACCCACAATCAATGTCATAAAACCAGGTTTCCTTCTCTTTACTGTATTCCATTTGGTGGGAGCTTTCATCACAAATTGCTGAACACCTTTCCTGTATGAGAAGTGACCAGTTTTCAGTGGTTTGGTTTGGTTGGTCCCTGATAAGTGCTTTGTTCTTGAACGTCTTACCGGAAGTAAATGTAGATTTTTTGAATAAAAAACGCTGTAACCTGGTCGGACAGATAAAACTGGTCCCTACCTCGGGATTCAGGCATTACCTTTACAAACGTTTGGGAGCCTTCGAGGATGGGTCAGAAACTAGCCTTGAGAGTTTGGGTGTGAGGACAGCAACATACATTTCTGAAAGTGTTTGTAAGGTAGTTTTGTCATAGTCAAAGTACAGTCGCTCTGCCCTAACATAACATACAATGGACGAGTATTATTTGAAAAGTAACTGTGAACAATTTAAATCCAATAATGATTTTCTTCAGATAAATTTAGTTTCAGTTCCGATTACGTTTCTGATTTCGATTCGGTTCTGACTTTTAACTTCATATAACAAAATGGAGCAGTCTTGTTTCAAAAGTCCTGGTCAATAATTTAAAACCAAAACTATTTTTTCCCAATAACGACAGTTTCTGGTCCGATTACAAACATCAACATTTAATTATCAAAGTGAATATTTCAAAGCATTTTAAATATAACACCCGCTCTGAAGGTGCGGATGCAGTTCCAGCTGAAAGTGATTTGGAGACATTTCCTGTGTCACCGGGATATCCCGGGATATCGCTCACACTTTCCCAGATATTCCTCACCCTGCCCCCTCTCAGTCTGACCCGCTCTGTTTACAAACTCCCCTCCCTTTCGGAAATGACAAAACGCGTCACTTTCCCTGAGACACTTTCACTTTGGAGGAAATTGACACCAGGTTCATTTCCAGAGAGAAACTGACATGGGCACTATCCCGGGAGAGAGAGCAGACAGAAACGATGAAAGGGAAGGGAACGGGATCACTTTCGGAGTCGGATTCGGACCAGATCCTGATGATTTCACTCCGACTCTGAAAATGGTTCCAGAATCTCATCGGGAAATGAGAGCCTCCCTCCAGTGAGGGAGCGGATTGTGACCCAGGTGAATGTGAGCGGAGACAGGGAGCAGCAGCCGGTGAGCCGGGCCTGGGAGCCGGGCTCCCTGTCATCTCCAACCCGGGATGTGGGAACGGGACAAGCGCGATGTCAACACACCGGGACACGGGGGATTCCCGCAGTCGGGGGTCTCTATAATCCGGATGAGGACATCCAGCCCCCAATACACAGCCTGACTCCCCCTGCCCCAAGTACAGAGCCTCCCTCTACACCAGCTCAGTGCCCGATGATATGAACACACTCAACATTCCGCTGCAAACCGAGCGCTGCTTGCGATTTTCCACCCGGGATTTTCCAGCCGCTGCTTCCGGACTCTCCAGCTTTTCGATTCCTTACCTCAGAAAGAAACCGCACCAACCCTTGATCTCCCCGCAGCTCCTGCAAAATCCCTGGAAGCGGTTTTCACTTTTCGAATGTAATGTGCCCCATTAAAGCCGCCAGCTTGGCAGTGCCAGTGAGAGCAGCCAGCAGTGCCCAGGCTCACACTCACAGCACTCGGCAACACAGGCGCCCGCTCCCGGATCCCAATCCGCTCCGATTGCACATTGACCGCTTTCTCAGCTTCTACCTCGGTGCTCCCTTCTGGCTCGGTGCAGCATGGCGCTGGGGAGGATTTGGAGATTTTGGACGGTGCTGGTGTTGTTGTCCGGGACCCTGAGTCTGGGCTGTGAGAGGCTGCACTTACAGCAAGTTCTCAACACAGAGACTCTGAGCAAACTGCATGAAATGGTGAGTTTCAGCTGATCGGAATCTCACTGGGTCCGTTCGCTTCAAAATAGTTTTTGGTTTTGTTCCGTTAATAGTCAGTGATTCTCCAGTATTTCTGTTCCTGATCTTGTCTGAATCAATGAATGTCTTCTCGCAGGGCGGTCGCCTTCCCTGGCAATGTGTAAGAGAGAGATTCGCACTCAAAACCAAGCCCTTGAACTTGGTGAAGCTTTCAGAGGGTTTGCAGGTGAGTGGACACTGGACTGGATTTTATTTTTAATTCTCCTGACAGGTGTTTTCTGGAAAGCTTTAAGATCAACAACTTAGAACTTACATATCAGAACGCCCACCGACTCAGTAAAGGGTCAAGTGCTGTTTTCGATTAGGTTTGACTGAAATAAAAGATGAACAGTAAGACACCATTTAGTGCATTGTGTCTGTGTTCAGTGGGTATACCAGCCACCTGTTCGAATCCAATTTCCAGGCACAGCCTTAAGGGTACAGAGCTGAAGTTGAAGTTGAAGTTTCTCAACCGCCAAGAAGGGCAGAGAATTCCATTCACTCGTCACATTCTCGGTGACGATATTCTGCCTCCTGTTCCCTCTCATCCTTCTCGCAGTTGGGGTTAGGTGAAAAGTTCCTCTCTAAGTTCCCTGTTTGTTTTGTTCAGGCCCAGGGCAGGATCCAGATACTTCATCAAATCTTGCGTCACATCAACAAGATCTACAGCATGAACCTGGGGTCAGTCACTTGGGCCCGGGGCAAGGTGGAAAATGTCCGGCTTCTCCTTGACCGGCAGCTCAGGGAGCTGGAGGAATGTGTGGTGAGGTCAGGAACAGAGGACAGACGGAGCAGAAATGCCACCATTCAGAAATACTTCAGGAAACTACGAAAGTTCCTCAAACAGAAGGTGAGACAATTGACCATTGACTGTGTAATCACTAGCATTCAGTTCATTTCATTTCCTTTAAATCTCTTCATCCTCTAATATCACTTTTCCCTCATTGTTTCCATTTTTCAGAATTTTAGTCACTGTTCCTGGGAAATAATTCGCGTTGAAACCAGAGCCCGTTTACAACAGTTGTTTGTCATAATGGCACAAGTCAGCCGAGGAAATTAAAAGAAAGTCCAAAGGCTGGAACAATGCGTTTGACATAACTCGCTACATATGGAATTAATGATATCTTGACTGTTTTGTGATGATAATTTGCTGCATGTTTACTGATGGAGAGCAAATACTACCTTGCTGATATTTTTTACTTGATTTTTTTGAACCAAATCTATGGCTGAGGTATTTTCCTGTATTAACTACTTCACGAGGGGAATATCATTTTTGATGCTTTCTTTATTGACTGACAGCCTCTCCAGTTCAAAGTCTCAACTGAGCTTTGCTCTTTTGGCTAATATGATACTGTTCACCCCAACTGTTCTTAGTTTTGATGGGAGCATTTTTGATGCGGCGGAGTTATCAAATGCCTTTTGGAAATCCAATTACACTGCATCTACCTGTTTCCCTTTATCCACCTCCAGAGTCCACCTTTGGAACTGGCCTAACCAGCGTCAATGACTCCACCCGTGCTCTCCATCTTAACTGACCAGTGTTAAATTGATTGGCCGGATATTGTCGTGCAATGAGCCTTACAATTTTTATACGAGATGTAAAATCAAAAAGGAGAAAACGACCTGAAGATTTTTCTTTGACATATTACTCTCTTTTTCTTTGAGCAATTATTTTATTTAATTGTAAAGAATTATTAATTCTACAATGATGATCAGTGATGACACGCTAAGTCAAAATATTCTGGGTTCAAACCCTACCTCAAAGGTAACTTGTTACTTCCCATTGAGCTTTTTGAAGCTCCTCATTCCAGTTACTGAATTGTCAGTAACAGTTCTGCGATGATAATGTTCTGCCTAAAACAGAGCTCTCATTTACAAAGTATTATTTGGCTAAAGTCACAGACCAATGACACCTGATCCTGTCATTGGTTTACACTGATCTTTATATTCCGGTTCTAAAAAAGGTCAACACTACTTTATTTCAAGTTGTTATAATTTATTAATATTTATCATTTTGGTCACCTCATGTAATGAAGCGCTGCTGTTTTGTACTGTATGAGAATTAAGTTCCCAAAAAAATAATTTATTACTATTTATTAAGATTTAGGAAATAAAAAAATTATAAAACTGAAGCTTCGACACTGAATGAAGGCACGTTTGAGAAAATAAATTATTTTGAATATGATACATTTGTTAACGTGATGTTTATTTTTTGTCTGTGCCCATCAGTCTTCCATACTCACTGTAGTTTCTTGGGATTGCTTTACTTGCTGTCTGTTACTGATGTGCCTTCTGTAGTCCATCTTCCTTTCTACAATGTCTGATGTTCTCTCACCAGGCAAAATATGTGAATCCCATTGTACCCAATAAGCCTCATTTTATATCTAATAGTATGACTTCTACAGTTTTGTAGAAATACATCTGTATTTCTGCTCTGGATGAGAAGTTCCAACTCAAGGGGATGACAAAAAGCAATGAGAGGGTAAAAATGGAATGGGACCTTTATCACATAAGCACATGTTCTTTAAGGCTTCACACTGATCAGTTCAAGTCAGACAATTTCTGTCTAACTGTTCAACCCATAAGTTCAAATACATTGGAAGTAAGACTAGACATTGTAAAATGTCATCTCATCCTGAAATCTGTTAGCGCTATAACTAAGGTTACTTAAACTGTAGTTTATTTCTTCTCTCTCTTCCCTTAGTCCACTTATGATGTTTGATTTGAAAACCATTGGAACCACCTGTATTTTCTACTTTCAGCCTCATTCATAAAAATAATCCACTCTTTCTTTCTGTTCCATTGTTTTTCTGAACTTTAACTTTATTTCTTTATTTACAACTTTATACTGAGAAGAACTGTAATGTTGAACTTTTAACTTATTTCTTTATTTTTCTGCTTTGTACCTGCGATTTTGTACCCAGGTATCTTGAATGGCTGTGAATGACAACACTGTAAACTTTTCACTGTACTCCTGTATCTGTACTTGAGTACATGGGACAATAAAACCTAAACCAAATTCCAATTCTAATTCTAATTCTAATTCACTGTAACCTTTCTTTTATTGTTCCATTTTATATCTTCCATGGCTTCACCTTTCATCTTCCTGTGTAATACCATGGTACAATATGGACCATTGGTATTTAATCAGATTCACGTAATTTTGTCTTCATTCAATTACATATGATCCTAGCATTTCACTGACAGATTTTTTTTGTATTTTTAGCAAATATTTCCTGGCTTTGCCCCCAGTCAATTGATAAATATGTATTTTAATATCCAAGGAAGGAAGCCTTCGGAAATTTGCATTTTAGGATCTCATCTGCACATTAACTGAAACTTTAGCATAGAGTTAGTATTTCTGCCTTGGATTCATATGTTAGAGGTTTCAAATCTGCTCCATATTGCAATGGAAACTGAACCTCTGGTATAAAATTCGCAGTTGACATTCAGACATGTACTGTGCCAAATGATTGAGGTTCTGAGCCCTCCATAAAACATTATTGTGCAGGCCATTTAAAATCATCCTTTCAGCTTGGCTAAGGATGGTTATGGTCAAAAATTAATGCAAAAGTGTGGACTGTTAGTCAGCTTATGAACTCTTCCTTTACTCCCCACTCTTGTCTACAGGGGCAGGATATGAAGACATATTGTGTCCAATGCTGAGATCGATATTAGATAATCTACCTGGTTTTATACTTATTTGACTTTTTCACTCTGGCTTTATGCAACTTAATGATTTTCTGAGTTATTTCAGGGAACAGCTACAATACAATTACATTACAATGGGTTCACAGTCACACCAGACTGAATATGGCCAACAGATTGCCTGACACTGTCACAGAAAATGTTTCCAAGTATGTTTGTCATGCTGGTACACATTGAAATAACTCCATGAGGGCTGGTATTCTGTCACCTTTATTTACATGTGCACGGTGCGTGGACTTTGACCAGCTAGCACTGAGCCAATCCCTAAAGTGAGGAGAACTCCTGGCACTGCAATTTATGTCTGTCAGTCCAGACTCCCTGACTGGATAAGGTTAACAGCCCTAACCAAGAAATTCATAAACTATGATGTCCATTTGGCTGACCTCACTCCAATCACTACATCCCTCTAAGTCCTGGGACGCAAACCTATTCTTTCTCTGTAACTTGTCCTGTGGCATTTTCACGCTCTGACTCTACCTCAGATACTGGCAGTGCCTACTGGGCTGTAGCCCACTTCTTGCACCCAGAGCGACTTAGAAGAAATTCATCTTCTTCTTCAGGTAGTAAAGGCACATAGACTGTGACATCTGCTGTGTCCATGTCAGTCTCTGAGATTTCTTTGACACTTGATGGAGTGGGAACACCTGGGTTAACCAGTTTACAAGCCCTTTCTTTACTCTACAATATTGGCTCCAGGGGGAGAATGTGAAGTCAAATTGTGTACAAGGCTGAGATCAATGTGAGATAATCTATCTGGTTTTATACTTACTTGACTTTTTCACTGTGGTTTGATGCAACTAAATGGATTGATAGGTCATTTCAGGGGACAGCTAAAATGCAATTACATTGCAATGTGTTCACTAGCACTTGAAGGACAGACCAGCACATTGGCTGTCACTGTCAAACAGTTATCATTTCTTCACACAAAACTTTACGAAATATATTTGTAATGCTGGCACTTTTCAAAAGATATTTGTAGTGGTGATGATGAGGTGCTGCATTTTGGGAAAGCAAATCTTAGCAGGACTTATACACTTAATGGTAAGGTCATAGGGAGTGTTGCTGAACAAAGACATCTTGGAGTGCAAGTTCATAGCTCCTTGAAAGTGGAGTCGCAGGTAGATAGGATAGTGAAGAAGGCGTTTGGTATGCTTTATTTTATTGGTCAGAGTATTGAGTACAGGAGTTGGGAGGTCACGTTGTGGCTGTACAGGACATTGGTTAGGCCACTGTTGGAATATTGCATGCAATTCTGGTCTCCTTCCTATCGGAAAGATGTTGTGAAACTTGAAAGGGCTCAGAAAAGATTTACAAGGATGTTGCCAGGGTTGGAGGATTAGAGCTATAGGGAGAGGCTGAACAAGCTGGGGCTGTTTTCCCTGGAGCGTTGGAGCATGAGGGGTGACCTTACCGAGGTTTACAAAATTATGAGGGGCATGGATAGGGTAAATAGGCCAGAACTAAAGGGCATAGGTTTAGGGTGAGAGGGATAAGATATAAAAGAGACCTAAGGGGCAAATTTTTCATGTAGAGGGTGGTACGTATATGGAATGAGCTGCCAGAGGACGTGATGAAGGCTGGTACAATTGCAACATTGAAGAGGCATTTGGATGGGTATATGAATGGGAAGGGTTTGGAGGGATAAAGGCTGGGTGCTGGCAGGTGAGACTAGATTGGGTTGGGATATCTGCTCGGCATGGATGGGTTGGACTGAAGGGTTTGTTTCCATACTGTGCATCTCTATGACTCTATGACTCAGAATTTTATAAGCTCACTACTAAGATAATAATTACTAACAGCTGAAATTACTGAAATTGAATATTCATTATTTTGTAGAAATGACTGTAACTAAGATATAATCATTTGCCATTTTAAGAGTTAATAATTTGAATGAAACACAATAAAACAATTTGTCCATTATTTAATTTAGCTGCATTATATAAAATTGCATTTTCCCAAACAATCCCAAGAAAGTGGTTTGCTCAGCAGAGATAATTTCTACACTAATCAGTACATCTAATCATCAGGCAATCAACAAGCTGCTTTCTCTTTAATTCAACAAAGACGTATTTTAAGAGTCAGCAGTGTGCTTACTGCTTTTTGTCATTTATGTAAATGGTTTTGATGTGAACATAAGAGGTATGGTTAGTACGTTTGCAGATGTCACTAAAATTGGTGGTGTAGTAGACATCAAAGAAGGTTACCTCAGAGTACAATGGGATCTTGATCAGATGAGCCAATGGGCAAAGGCATAGAGTTTAATCTAGATAAATGTGAGGTGCTATATTTTGGTAGGACAAATCGGGGCAAGACTTATACACTTAATGGTAAGGTCCTGGGGAGTCTTACCAAACGCAAAGACTTTGGAGTATAGGTTCATAGTCTCTTGCAAACGGAATCACAGATAGAGAGGGTAGTGAAGAAGGTATTTGGTATGCTTGCCTTTATTGGTCAGTACATTGAGTAGAGGAGTTGGGAGGTGATGCTGCCACTGTACAGGACATTGGTTAGGCTACTTTTGGAATACTGTGCTCAATTCTGGTTTCCTTGTTATAGGAAAGATTTACAAGAATGTTACCAGGGTTAGAGGATTTGAGCTATAAAAAGACACTGAATAAGCTGGGATATTTTCTCTGGAGCATTGGAGGCTGAGAGGTGACCTTGTAGAGTTTTATAAAATCATGAGGGGCATGGCAAGGAAATTGGACAAAGTCTTTTCCTCAGGATAGCGGAGTTCAAAACTAGAGGGCATGGTTTTAAGTTGAAAGGAATAAGATTTAAAAGGGATCTAAGGGGCAACTTTTTCATACAGAGGATGATGCGTGCATGGAATGAACTGTTGGAGGAAGTGGTGGAGGTTAATACAATTACAATATTTAAAAGGCATCAGGGTGGATGTATGAATAGGGAGCGTTTGGAGGGATATGGGCCAAATGCGGACAAATAGGACTAGATTAATTTAGGATATCTGGTCGGCATGGACGAGTTGGACGTGACGGGTCCATTTCCATATTATACATTGCTATGACTGTATGACTCAAGTAACAAAAGGTGGGAGAAAAGCTATTTAGTAGCTATTTAGCAAGGGAACATAAACAACCAGCATTGAACAGTGATTGTGAGACCGTAGTCAGTCCTTGTGCTTGACTTATCTGTAAGGGGAATATGGCTGATTTAGATTCCAATTTGTTTACAAATCATCAAGTTTGTACATAGGGAGTCTTGACTTCAGCATGGAAGCCAAGTTATTTAGGACCAAAGATAGCACAGGTCGGAAAATTGGTTTTTTGCTCATCACTCAGAGGAACTAAAAGATTTGGAAGCTCAAGTAGCCAAATTATTAAGTGTAAATGCTCAGGCACATAAAACAAGAAACATGTAAATCGAAAGTTGACTTTCACTTCCCAGCTTCCATTCTTCTTATTGTCGGATAAATAGATATGATTGGTGGACCAAGATATTGCATATTCCTGCTCCACAACTGCAAAATAGTGTTGCCTGATCATTCAAAGTTATTCATGCTGGGACCAGGCATCAGATCATTCATATAACCATACATTGTAACAGCTTTCAGAAGAACGAAGTTATGAGAAAAAGGATAGGAACATATTTTGGGAAGGTTAATTTTTTTTATGTTAGTTAGTACCTGGGATTCAATACCTGAAAAAATATCAGAAGCAGATTCAACAGTAACTTGCAAAAGGAAATTGGATGCATTCTTGAAAACAAAAAAGTAAGGGTTAAGACAAAGAGCAATAAATTGGAATTGAGTGAATGGCTCTCAAATAGGTTGCATAGGCAAAAGGTATAGGTAGGCCTTCTTCTGTACTGCAAAATTTTATGATTTTATGAATTTACTGTTTCATATCTGTGTCGTTCCCTTTCTATCCTTACAATTTCAATGTTCTTCTCTAAGCTCATTTAGCTCCCTCCTGCTCAACTGATTGATCACTGCATGGAACAGTGAACGGTCCTGAATGGCCTTTAGTAACACAATACTGGAAAATGCATAAGGATAATTTTATTTGACTTGTCCTTGGAATGTTGTAAAATTGGAATTCCCAACTCCCATACTTTTGAAAGACTCAGTCAACTGGCTGCAGCTTAGTTTGGTTTGTGTAATAATACTACTCCTTTTTTTCCAAGTTTGTGTGCATCTCAGGAAGGTTCATTGTTCCTGAGTTTGGGAATTTGGTAGGAAATAGTCAAATCATCGACATGAATCAGTGCCTTATCACACAAATGAAAAGGGTTAATGTACCAACACAAAGTGTGCCATTCATAGTTACTGTAATATTTCTTTCGAACCATTTGCACACTTGCTCAATACACCTTTATAGGTGTGAATGTGTTTCAATACAACTCCAAAATAACCATTGTCCATATGGCCTAGTTCGTGAGCTACTTCATGATTTGAGCCATCATCCAGTACTTTCCTGACCAAAATAGGCAGACTTACCTGCTTATAGACAAAGTGGCCCACTGACCAGTATATGCAAAACCTTGTCAATTTCAAATTGGTGAAGACTAAGGGTACCCAGAATATTATTCTGGCTAGCTAATATGAATGGATTCAAAGCAACACTCTAATTGCCTCATTGAAAACAAAAGGACTTGAATTACATAACTGTCTTCGGAAACTATAACAATCATATTTCCTTATTTATGTTATTGTATCAACATTTTTATTATTGTTATTATGCTAATATAAACATATTCTTCATTATTGAATAGCAGGATCAATAGGCCAAATGACTTAATTCTGCTTCAACATTTTATAGTCTTATGGTCAACAGCAACTGACAAAACAATAGAATCAAAAAAATTGGATTAAGCTTGACAAAGAGCGTGCTATGCAGCTGCAGACCCAACATATTGCTTGCGAAATATTAATCTGGTTTCTTCCATTCATGAAACTCTCTGTTGTGGTAAGAGAAGCCACTGATCTCTGCACTATTCACTCCCCTGTCACTTGCTAGTTTCATGGTTACTTTCAGTCTATGTTTGCTTTCAATTTTAGTTTAACTGGATGAGCAGAGTGGAATTTTTCATTGTATGCAATCAGTCAGTGAGAACCTCCTATGCTGATAGTTCACCTGGTCAGGTTGGTAGTGCAACAATTGATGCGATTTGACATAGAGAAACATTTGAAATTTTATGGGCTTCCCAACATAGAGTTCCCCCAGTTCAACATGAAATTGGAAACTTCACTGAGATTTATTGCCCATGTTGGAAAATGGATAACAGCAGTGCAGCATGGAATCCTTGTTATTTAATTTGTTTATGGATTTGAATGGCACTGGCAATGCTAGGTATTATTACCTAACCTTAAATACCCTTGTAATAGGTGGCTTGTTGAACCATTGCAGAGGAAATTAACAGTCAACCACATTGCTCTGGATCTGTAGTTTCATGTTGGCCAGACCAGTTGAAGTTGGCAGACTTATTTCCCTAAACAGCACTTGTCAATGATATAGGCTTTTTACAACAACTGAGGCCAGTTTTGTTGTTTCCATCACTGAGACTATATTTATGTTGCAGATTGATAAATTGACTTGAAATTCCACCAGCTACCATGATGGAATTTAAATCCATGCCTCGAGAACATTAAGATAGTCCTCTTGATTGCAGTCCAATGACATTACTCTGCCACCAGAGTATGGAATAAGTTGCATTTCTTCATAGCAAATCTACTCAAAATGATCTGGTTAACAGTCCTCAATGAGGCCAGTGAGGACTGTGGAGTAGAAGAGCTTTAAAGTTAGAAGGAGGTGGGAAAATCCAGGGTGCAGGCTGCCAACAGGTTGTTGGTAAGCCCCACCATGGATTTTCCCTGACTATACTCATGAGGAATGCTGCTTTATCTGTTAGGGTGGCACCCCCACTCTCAATATCTAGCTGATGGTTCATGTGTTTCAGGGTATAATGTTTTCATTTTAGAAATTAAATTCTTAACTGTAGGAATTAGCTTACATGCATTTAAAATAAGGAGTTTATTATCCTTAAAAGGTTAAAATCCGGTTGAGTTAACAGTTTAACAGCTAGGAAGGCAAGACCATAAAATTATAGCTGGGTTTACTTAGCTGGAAAGCTGAAGATGTGATACATGCAATACTTGAAACAAGTATAGTCCAGAAAAATGTTTTTGATTTGCAAGTTAGATAATAGTAGAGGTGAATAAGTTTTTTTTTCATTTATACATGAGATGTGAGCATCACTGGCTACACTTGCATTTATTGTTCATTCTTATTTGGTCTTCAGAAGGTGGTGGTGAGTTGCCTTCTTGAAGTGCTCCAGTCGGTTTGGTGTAGGTAGATGCACAATGCCATGTGGGAGAGGTTTCCAGGATTTTGACCCAGGGACACTGAAGGATCAGCAATACATTTCCAAGTCAGGATGGTGAGTGACTTGAAAAGCATTCAGAAAAAAAACAAAAGGTTGTAAAAACCCGTTAGCACCATCAGGTCAAAAAAAAATTGTAAGTAAGTAATCACTCATTTTGAGCTCATTTTGAGGACATCTCTTAGAAGGCTAAACATTAAAAAAGGGAATGGAGCTTAGGTAAGGTTTCTGGTTTCACTATATTTGGTGGTTTTTGCTGAAAGAGTTATTTGCAGTTTGGACTTTGTGGATTTACAGCTCACTAAAAGAGATAACTGAAGCAAATGATAGCTTGATAGGCATACATGTGCTGTAAATAAAGTAAAACACTAACATCATTGACTGTGTGAAAAGTGGGTGACACTTGATGTTAGTTTGAATTTTGTGAGACAAGTGGAAAGATGAGTTTAGTTTCAAACTAGTGGAAGAATGAAGAGTGTTCCATACAGAGAACATCATTAATAATCATCTGAATTAACTGGGAATTATTGAAAAGGTAATCAGAACAAAGGATTAATGTACCACAGTCCAGAGAGGGTAAATGAAAATTTAACATTGAAGAATAGCTGGGCCTTTTTCCAGCAAATTCTCCATAAGACGATGCCATACATTTTTAAAATTTGTTCAAGTGATGTGGATGTTGCCCATCCCCATGTGGTCTGGAGAAAGTAATGGTGAGCTTTCTTGAACGGTCACTATCTATGTGATTTCAGGGCACCTACTGTTCAGTGAGGAAAGGAGATCCCAGGTCATGATCCAGTAATGGTGAAGGAACAGCAATATACCTCCAGGTCAAGATGGTGTGTGGTTTGGAGGTGATTTGGCTTTGCTTCTTAGCACTCATTCATTTTGTGCTTATTTGAAGGCTGCCAGCCTGTGTCGCTTGCATTGCTTTTTTAGTGCAAAGGGAAAGGCAGCAGCTTGTCATGTTTGGGAGCCCTGAACACTCAAGGAGCTAGATATGTTGCTGTAGGGCATTGTGTGGGGTCAGGGATTCGGCCACAGTCAGCCCTGCATGCATTATTACGAATCTTTTGCTCTTGTCCTTTTAGGTAGTTCCTACAGAACTAAAGATTGAGATTAGATTAGATTTACAGTGTGGAAACAGGCCCTTCGGCCCAACAAGTCCACACCGACCCGCCGAAGCGAAACCCACCCATACCCTTACATTTACCCCTTACCTAACACTACGGGCAATTTAGCATGGCCAATTCACCTGACCCGCACATCTTTGGACTGTGGGAGGAAACCGGAGCACCCGGAGGAAACCCACGCTGACACGGGGAGAACGTGCAAACTCCACACAGTCAGTTGCCTGAGTCTGGAATTGAACCCGGGTCTCAGGCGCTGTGAGGCAGCAGTGCTAACCACTGTGCCAGAGATGTTCTATAAGAGATTATTTTGGGAAGTAAGAAGTAATCCTGAGTGCATAATGTACATCATTATGAATTACATTGTTAGACTAAGTGTATTTAGGTTAACTAGTTGCTGAATATACGATAAACCCTTTTGTTTAAAAAATGTGATGTCTTGTGGTGTAGCTGTACTGGTTAAAAAGTTTCATATTTCTTCTTAACTCTTAACACCCCCAACTGGATCAAAACATTCTTCAGAAAAATCGGGTCCATTGCACTTGATGTCGGACAATCACAGTTCATTAAGTAGCTGATCATTATTGATAGTATTTAAATACATATTTAACCACAAAACTCACAAAATCTTGTGAGCTTTAACTGGGAAACTTGTGAAACATTAACAATTCCAGGATGATTTGCACTGGCATTCCCCAGGGGATGAGACCCTTCTATTTCTGAATTTATATTAACAATAGAGAGTTGGGAGTGCAGGGGAAAATTTCATAGTTTGCGGATTTTACAAAATTTGAAAGCATTGTAAATTTTGAGGAGAATTTCAAAAGTACATTGATAAGTTGATTGAACGGGCAGACAAGTGGTAAGTGATGTTCAATGCAAACAAGTAGCAAATGATATGTTTTGGTAGAAGGAACATGAAGAAACAGTATAAAATTAATATAGCGATCTCAAGGGTGTGCAAAGAGTCAGACATGGGAGGAAACATACATACGCTGTTAAAGATGGTGGAATAGATGGAGAAATCAGTTACTTTTCATAACAAATCCTAGAATTTATTGATAGTGCCATAAGGTACAAGAGCAAGGAGATTATATTAAATATGTTTAACAAACTGGGCAGCCCTCATTTGGCATAGTGTATACAGTTTGGTTGTCACACTTTCAGAAGGATGCGCACAAGATGTTTATGAGAATGGTCCCAGGGATGAGAAATTTCTGTTGTAAAAGTTAAGTGGAAAAGTTGAGACTGTTTCTTTTGTGGAGGTGAAAGCCAAAAGAAGATTTGATTGAATTAACTAAAGAAGTCAAGTTAGAATAAGCAAGGAGAAACTGTTTTGGATTGTAAAAGAGTCAAGAGTAAGAAGGCACAGATTTTAAGTGACTTGGAAAGGAAGCACATTTTTCACAAAACAAGTGTGCAAGTTAGGTGGATGGGCCATACTAAATTGCCCATAGTCCAGGGATGTGCAGTCTAGGTCATGAGAAATGCAAGGTTACAGGGATGTGGTGGGTGTGTTTTGTTGGGATCCTCTTTGGACGATCAGGATGGACTCAATGCAGTGTTTTCATATATTTTTAAAAGGTGCTATATTAATGAAAGTTGTTGATGTGATGCACCTTTGGAAGAAGAATGAATGCAGTGCCTGTGTATTCTAGGTTACCCAGAACCACATCACTGAAAGCAAGGAACATTTCGTAGGATATTCAGAATTAAGTCAGGTCATTTGGCCCAACAAGTCCATACCAGTGTTTATGCTCGACATGAAATTTCTCCCCCTACTTTTCCTCTAATCCTATCAAAAAGCATGCGATCATTTTGCTTTTTTGTGCAGCAGGAATGAGGCGTAAGTGAGGTCGGAGCACAGAAGCTGTTGGGAAGGTTAGTGAATGCTATTTAAGTACTTACCTCGAAGCCAGTGGTCATTTTTGCAGCAGAGAGTGGCAGGAGCTAGGCAGAAGTGTGGTTGGAGCACAGAGGCTGTTGGGAAGGTTAGTGAGTGCTAATTAAGTAGGTGTGTTCTAGACCCCAGGTCCTACACAGTTGGGCCTACTCTCACCTAATTAAGAGTCCACAAACTCACAGCTAAAAAAAACGGGGTCAAGGAAAGTGTCTGTTGAGAAAAGAGATTACGCCACAGGTTGAAGCGGGTGAAGGCATGACTGCCAAGCTGATTCAGTGTGCTGTGTTCATGACGTGGGAGGTCAGGGACGCTGATGGTGTCTCTGGCTCTTATAGATGTGGAAAGTGTGCACACATCCAACTTCTGAAGGAACATGTTGCAGCACTGAAGAAAGAACTTGATTACCTCAGGCTCATCTGAGAGAAGGAGAATTTTCTGGACAGGACCTTCAGCGAGGTCATTACACTGAGCATATCAAAAGAGAGAAGGGAGATGACAATGAGGAAGGAAGAGATGATTCAAGTACAAGACACCCTGGGGAAGTACCTTTCATGAACAGGTTGACTTTCCTGGAAACTGTCGAGATAGACGACACTGCCAGTCCGAGAAGCATCAGATCGGCCAATCAAAAATCGGCGTGGAGGCAAAGCTGAGGAGTCAGACATCATGCAGAGCCATGGTAATAGGGGACTCCATAGTGAGAGGGACTGAAAGGGGTTTCTGTGGCAACAGGTGGGACTTGAGGATGGTGTGTAGCCTACCTGGTGCCAGGATCCAGGACGTCACTGACAGAGTGTGGGGAATCCTCGAAGGAGAAGGTGAAGAGCCAGAGGTGGTGGTGCGTGTCGGCACAAATGATGTCAGGAAGAAGAGGTGGGACATTCTACAATGGGACTTCAAAGAACTCGGAAGAAGGCTGAAAAGCAGGACTTCCAGAGTGGTTATCTCTGATTTGCTTCTAGTTCCTCGGGCTAGAGAGGGCAGGAACAGGGAGACAATGGACTTGAATGTGTGGCTGAGGAACTGGTACAGGAAGCAAGGATTTAAATTCTTGGATCACTGAGGTATGTTTTGCAGTAAGGATAAATTATACAAGAGGGATGTGTTGCACTTTAATAGGTGGATGACTAGCATTCTGGCAGGTAGGTTTGCCACTGCAACACAGGTGCGTTTAAACTAAGTAGTGGGGGGGTGAGGGGACAAAGTGGAAATTCAAGAAGGAAGTCAAAGGGAAGGTGAGAATAAGCAAAATTAAGATAGACAACAGAATCAATGGAGCAGAAAACTCAAGAAGGGATCATAAAGTATGGTCAAGTGAAATAGGGATTGATAGGAATGGTGAGGGGAGTAACAAATAAAAATATTATATATGGATACATGAAGCATAAGAAATAAGGTGAATGAGCTTGAGGCTCAGTTGGAAATTTGCAGGTATGATGTTATTGGGATAACTGAGATGTGGCTTCAAGTAGACAGGGCCTGGGAAATGAATATTCAAGGCTATACGTACTATCGAAAGGACAGACTGACGGGCAGAGAGGGTGGGGTGGCCCTATTGATGAGGAATGATATTCAGTCCCTTGCAAGGGGAGACATAGAATCAGGAGATGTAGAGTCAGTATGGATAGAGCTGAGAAATTCTAAGGTTAAAAGGTTCTATTGGGAGTTATCTACAAGCTCCCAAACAATAGTCTGGATGTACTGTGTAAGTTGAATAAGGAATTGAAATTGGCCTGTCGCAAAGGTATTACTACAATTGTTATGGAGGATTTCAACATGCAGGTAGACTGGGAGAATCAGGATGGTACTGGACCCCAAGAAAGCGAATTTGTGGAGTGCCTCTGAGATGGATTCTTAGAGCAGCTTGTACTGGAGCCTACCAGGGAGAAGGCAATTCAGGATCTGGTGTTGTGCAATGAACCAAATTTGATCAGGGATCTTGAAGTAAAGGAGCCATTAGGAGGGAATGACCATAATATGAGAAGTTTAAATCTGCAATTTGAGAGAGAGAAGGGAGGATCGGAAGTGTCAGTATTGCAGTTGAACAAAGGGAACTATAGAGATATGAGGGAGGAGCTAGCCAAAGTTCAATGGTTCAATACCCAGCAGGGGTGGTAGTGGGACAACAATGGCAGGTAATTGTGGGTATAATGCAGAAGGTGCAGGATCAGTTCATTCCAAAAAGGAAGAATGATTCTAAGGGGAGGCAGGGGCAGCTGTGACCGATGAGGGAAGTTAAGGCTGAATAAAGATAAAAGCAAAGAAGCATAACATAGCAAAGATGAGTGGGAAGCCGGAGGACTGGGTAACTCTTAAAGAGCAACAGAGGATAACTAAAAAGGCAATATGAGGAGAAAAAATGAGCTACGAAGGCAAATTGGCCAAACATATAAAGGAGGATAGTAAAAGTTTTTTTATGTTGAAAAAAAAAACAGTTAAGATAAAAATTCGGCCCTTGAAGACAGGAAAGGGTGAATTTATTATGGGGAACAAGGAAATGGCAGAGAATTGAATAGGTACTTTGGATCTGTCTTCACGAGATGTAATACTGGCAGAAGGACCAAGGGTATTAGATGAACTGAAGGGTATTTATATTAGGCAGGAAATGGTGTTGGATAGACTCTTAGGTCTAAAGCCCGTGACTTGTTGGTCTGCATCCCAGGGTACTTAAGGAGGTGACTCGAGAAATTGTGGATGCATTGGTAATCATTTTCCAATATTCTATAAATTCAGGATCAGTTCCTGTGGAATGGAGGTTGGCTAATGTTGTCCCACTTTTAAAGAAAGGAGGGAGAGAGAAAACAGGGAATTATAGACCGACTAGCCTGACGTCAGTGGTGGAAAAGATGCTGGAGTCAATTATAAAAGGTGAAATTATGACTCATTTGGATAGCAGTAACAGGATAAGTCAGTATCGCCATGGATTTATGAAAGGGAAATCGTGCTTGACTAATCTTCTGGAATTTTTTGAAAAGATGGTCAAGGGAGAGCCAGTGGATGTAGTGTACCTGGACTTTCAGAAAGCCTTTAATAAAATCCCACATAAGAGATTAGTGAGCAAAATTAGGGCACATGGTAATGGGGGCAAAATACTGACTTGGATTGAAAATTGGCTGACAGGAAGCACAGAATAGTGATAAACGGGTCCCTTTCTGAAAATTGGCTGACAGGAAGCACAGAATAGTGATAAACGGGTCCCTTTCTGAATGGCAGGCGGTGTCCTGTGGGGTACCACAAGGTTCGGTGCTGGGACTGCAGCTGTTTACAATATACATTAATGATATAGGTGATAGTATTAAAAGTAATATTCACAAATTTGCTGATGACACAAAGCTGGGGGACAGGGTGAAATGTGAGGAGGATGTTAGGAGAATACAGGGTGACTTGGACAGGCCAGGTGAGTGAATGGATGCGTGGCAGATGCATTTTAATGTGGATAAATGTGTGGTTATCCACTTTGGTGGCACAAACAGGAAGGCAGAATACGATCTAAATAGAGTCAAGTTAGATAAAAGGGATGTACAATGAGATCTAGGTGTTCTTGTACATCAGTCAATGAAAGCAAGCATGCAGGTACAGCAGGCAGTGAAGAAAGCTCATGGCATGCTGGCGTCTATAACAAAAGGAATTGAATAAAGGAGCAAAGAGGTCCTTCTGCAGCTATACAGGGCTCCGATGAGACTGCACCTGGAGTATTGTGTGCAGTTTTGGGCTCCAAATTTGAGGAAGGACCTTTTGGCTATTGAGGGAGTGCAGTGCAGGTTCATGCGGTCAATTCCCAGAATGGCGGGACTATCATACATTGAAAGATTGGAGCCACTGGGCTTGTATATGCTTGAGTTTAGCAGGATGAGAGGGGATCTGAATGAGACGTATTAGATTATCAAAGGTTTGGACACTCTGGAGGTAGGAAGCATGTTTCCACTGATGGGTGAGTCCAGCACCAGAGGACACAGTTCAAAAATAAAGGATAGGCCATTTTGAACAGTATTGAGGAGAAACGTCTTCACCCAGAGAGTGGTGGATATATGGAATGCTCTGCCCCAGAAGGCAGTGGAGGTCAAGTCTCTGGATACTTTCAAGAAAGGGATAGATAGAGCTCTTAAAGATAGAGGAATCAAGGGTTATGAGGATAAGGCAGGAACAGGATACAGATTGTGGATGATCAGCCATGATCATAATGAATGGTGGTGCTGACTCGAAGGGTCAAATGGCCTACTCCTGCACCTATTGTTTATTGTTTATTTCTCTGTGATATCAAAGCTCCTCCTCTTGGTTTTCTTTCTCTCTTTTCCAGTAGTATACCTTGTGTTGCTCAATCTCCCATATCTGCTTCAGTTAGGAAGGGAAGGCAGTGGAAGTAATGATACTGAAATGGAATTCAGAATTCCGAAATTAATGGTTTGAGCGGCTGGTGATATTTTGATTCATTGCTATCTGGATGAAAAAGTTCGCCTTATGGTGACATGTAACCACAGTTATTGCTTTTTTAAAAAAATTGGTTAACTAATTTTTTTAAGCAAAGAATCTGCCATCTTTTCCCAGTATGGCCTATATGTTACTCTTAAACCACAGCAATGTGGTTAACTCTTAAGTTGTCTAGGAAATTAGGGGTGGCCAATTAATTCTGGCATAGCCAGTGATCCCTAAATCTTATGAACAAATAAAAAAAAGAATAGCTACTGCCATGTTCAAGATTGAAAGACAGTGATTATGTGCAGAATGCTCAATGATGTGTGTTAAGCAAGCTTTTTTGTCAATCTTGATTATTTTTCAAATTACCAGCAAGTTCTCCTTCTTAACCACATTATAGCTGCAGAAACTCTACACTGAGTGTATTTCTTTCAGATGACATGCACATCACTATCATTCCTAAGAGTCAACTGCCTTTTGTGGTAGAGACACATGCGGGCCATACCATGTGAAGATGGCAGATTTCTTTCCCCAAAGGGAGGGAAACTAATGAAACCATTTTGAATAGCAATTTACGATACTTTTGATTTTATATTTTAGGAGTTGAATTTAAATGTCCACCAATTATTTGTTTTAGAGGTAGGGTTTGAATTCTAACTCTGGAGCAATAATATAGGCTCTGGAAGTATTAGTGCAATGACATTGCCATTGCACTGTGTTCACCCCTAGCCAGTGATCAGTTTATGTTTAAGACTTCCAATGTTGAATTCTAACACATGGCTTATCAGGCACTTACTTTGGGGTATGTCTGATTTCATCCCTGCTACTTCCTACAGTGTTTGCTGGTCATGACTGGTCTAACTCACATCAAACTGTTTCATAACTTTGAGAAAAACCACCTCTTAGTCTTTTTGAAAGGAAAGCTTATTAAGTCTTTCCAGATTTAAATTGTCTGTTGAATCTGTATTGTTGCTAAATTTGTTTCAATGGTTAACAATGATTACAGTTCATGTGAATCTTCCTCATTGAAACTATTGCTTTGTTTATGACATTGAAAGGAATGCAGCTGTGAACTTAGTTCTATCTAACTGTCATTATTTCCATCTTGGGAGGTTACTGCTTCTCCCAAGTAAGCCACCATTTCCTGTCTCATTCTGAGACAGTCATTATTGCATAAAGTTTGATATAATTTTTTTCTTTTCAATGTCCGTTCAATTTCCTGTCACAGCAACATATGTTGCATGAAATAGTTTTAAATTTTCTTTTATTGTAGCTACCTTCATTATCATGAAATAAATGTTGCTTTACAGAGGAAACATCCTACGAGTGTTGGAAAATAGAATAGAAACTGAAAATGCTGCAAAATACTCAACAGGCTTGGTAGCATCCAGGAGATAGAAGAGATAGAAAGTCTTATTTGATTCAAGACATTAACTCTGTTTCTCTCTTCACAGTTTCTGTCAGACTTTTCTGAGCTGTTTCTGTTTTCATTATAATTTTGATCAATATTGATTAGTTTGTAAAATGCATGATACCTCATTCATCCACTATTACTATTGTTGTTTTCCATGTACATACTGTAATAACAGGCAAAAACAAACAAAACTTAAGTCCCTACCATCTCAAAGTAAAATTGTTAATCACACATGGTTCCATGTAGACATGTTCTTGTTTGCAAGATGGACTGGGAATAGCAAATGTTCCGGAATAAATGTGGTCAGCTTGGGAACATTACTCAGGATCTACTTTTCATGGCATGGATGTTGCGTATCTGGTTTTGAGGCAGGAGTCTATGTGTTTCAGGCCTTTCATGACCAGCAAGCATTGTAGCAAGTAACAGGGATGAAATCAGACATGTCTCAAATTAGGTGCCTCATAATCCATGTCAATAGTTCCTGACGCAGGCAGAATTTTGAACGAACTGAACATGTCAGATTGCTGCACATATCTAGTGCTGAACACACTGCTAAGTGGCTGCATGCATCAGCAGCAGTTTGTTCAAGAATATCCTTACTTAAAGCTAGCCTGCATCACTATGATGGCTGGAATAGATACTGAAACTATTTATGGACAAGACTTTGAGTTACAAGACAAAATTACTACACATCAGATTGGAGAGCATGCTCCAACCTCTTCTGATTCTGTACCAAAGCATCATTTCAGTATCCAATGGCCTGATCTTTAACATTTCATCTAATGACATGACATTCCTTGTATCCATGCTGTCCATTCATGTACAGGTTGCAGATTCAAGTCATGAGCTATAGTCAGAGGATATTCCACATCATCATTTGTCCTGGTGCCAAATGCAGATTGCACATTTGACTGCTGCAGAATGAAGGGCATCTTGACTGCTGCCAGGATACCAGATGTTGACCTACGTAGTGCTCAGCATGTCACACCAGCTTTAAGGAATGGATATTTCTTTCTAATTTCCAGTGCATTTAAGAACTGATATGTGGCACCTGGTAAGAAACGTAGTCAATGTTACGCTACACAAGTGGAAGACCTGTAATTTCCGTGATGCGGTGCATTCCTTCTGTCTGCTTGTTTTTGGCAGGAGTAACTGAAAGTTATTCAACTGTCTCAGAATACACAGCTCAGTAATTCCCCTTATGCAAAAATGGATGGAAAATGGGAGGTGTTCCATGGAACATTGAACACAGCTTGATAGGAATTGAGGCAATTGATCAAACCACCACAAACAATGGCATTCCTGTCATTGCCCTACACTGCGATTGCAGTTATGGTAGGTGGGTATGTGAATGCAAGATCTCCTCAGTAAAGTACAGATATCTGACACACTGCTCTGCACTGTTTCTCTCTACCCAGATGTTACCAGACTTGCTGAGTTTCTTTAGCACTTCACTTTATTTTATCACTTGGGAAGTTTGATAGGACTTGAGACATACGAAACTGTTCCCAGAAGGTGCTGCTGCAAATAGAATGGAGCTCAGATGTGCATTTCAGTGTCTGGCACTTATTTCTGCTTTCTGATATTCAAAAGCTTCTTATATTCACAAGCAGCTCATGTGAAAACAGTGACGCTTTTTGGCATGTTGCTAGTACACTATACAAGACCAGAATTAGAAGGACTTTGTCTCATTATAATCTAAGGCTCCAAATACTCCTTCCAGATGAAGCTTTAATTTACTAGTCATACTTCCAAATTAATATATGCATTTAATGCTCTCAATTTAGTCTGATCCATAATGCAGAGAGCAAACACAGATTGGATAATCTCCTTATTGAACTTCAAGATAGGCTTGTAATTCGTAAGGGAACCATAAGTCATGGAAAAAAGGCAGAAAAGTGGAGTCGAATGGGAAAGCAGACTCAGTGGACTGAATTACCTACTTTCGCTCCTACATTTTATGATAATCTAGTTAACATTTTACTTCAACATTTTGGTCTCACATTTCTACCTTTGATCTGCTTTAGCACTCCTGCGAGTTCAATGCAAGTTCAAGGAGTAGCAACTCATCTTTTAGCAAATCTTTACTGTCTCCTGGCTCAGCAAATTTGATAATTTCAAGCAAAGAATGTCATTCCCATCTAATTTTACCATTGCTACTCTGATTCCATCCATAGTTTTTACTTTCAAATCTTCCCTTTATCCCCATCTTCGTCCCACTTTCTAAAGATATAAAACCCATTACATTTCTTCTTCTTTTAGTTTTGAAGAATCTTGTTTGATTCAAAATGTTAACTGTTTCTCTCTCCACATATGCTTCGAGTCTTATTAAATACTTCCAATAGCTCTGTTCTAATTATGGGCAAGGCCATTGTACACTGAGCTTTCACTTGGTAGACAGACTTACTCCTTTTTATTTCCAGACTGATGGCCAAAGTCTACTGAAGGCTATGCTTGCTTTGGAAATCCTCATGCGTATCATGCCATTAATATTAGCAACTTTAGAGAATGTGCTATGAAAATAAAGGTGCTGCTAAAACATGGTAATACAGTAATAGTGCTCTAAATCTCTGCCATTTCACATTGGTGTCAATCTGTAGTAAGTGTGAATGTTCAGGGATAAAAACATTGCAAATGAATGACATCGTAATTATTTATTCAAATCATTTTTAGCATTCATGCTTCCCATTGTCCCCTCCCTGTTCTAACCATGAGTATTTTTGTGTTGGACAGCCTAGACAGACTGGGAGCCCAAATACAAGGGCCAGCTGCAGCTATCTTTTCTGATTTTATTTGTAGTTTACAATCTTTGGATGCAACTATTACATTAATTTTTTGAATTGTTGAGATTTATTTAGAATACATTTAATACTTACTTCTACTTAATTTTGCAAATAATTTGATAATTTCGTCTCATGCAAACTTTAGCCATAGTCATTCCACTCAATAAAATTTTACAAAGTAATTCTCAGTTTGTAACTGTGTAGAATGGCAGAGATCTCTATCTCTGAAGTGGCCAATTGATGTTAAATTTCGTTCACAAATTATTTTATTTTAAAATTTGCCATGGGCTAACTCATTCAAGCAAGAATACTGATAAACAGTTATGGGTTGGGGGGGGAGGGGTGGTTTGGGAGAAGTTGGGCGGAGAGGGGTGATATAAACAAGAAAGAAGTTTCTGCTGTACCTTCCCCATCCCCCATCCCCACAAAGACGTGTTACCACTGGTACATTTACAACTCTCGGTAACCACCATATGAGTATCTGCAATTTGATAAATTTCATTTAGTGGAATACAGACAACAGCCTGCTCTGGAAGAATCACTCCACAAAGTGACAGGATTCAATGCTTGAAGAACATGGCCAGAGAAAGCAAATAAATCACTTGGAAATCGATAAATAAAGAATGAAACGTAATTATAATTTCAAGATCATGCAAAGACTAACACATACATATGCAAACGAGAGGAACTTAACGTTAAAATTTGAAACCATTTCATAAACAGAGTACAAAATATTTATTTCGAAGTTGCATTTGAGAGTCTGACGCCAATTAATACCATAGTGCAATAAAATTAGTTAAATACACACACAACAAACATTTTTCAACTTGAAGGATATTCACTGTATTCGGATAAAAATATAAACGCATACATTAAAATTAATTATAAAATCTCAAAGGTTCAACATATTAGCAGAAAGGCGCCTGATATTTATACTGCAAGTGTTCACAGGGGTCATGTAGGACAGTATTAACATGGTATCTTCATATTCCGTCTTCCTTTGGCACCTCGTGGGGAAGTTTTGGAAAGATTATGACGATGGCTGTGAGAATCTCGTCATTAGGATTCCTTCCAGATGGGAGTCGAAACCGGAAGTTTTGAAACTGGGCTACGCGACATCCCCTCCCCAACTGCAGGATGAAGAAGCTACCATAGATCAGCCCTATGGTCCTACCATCAGACAGCGGTGACTGAGGGTCACCAGACTTCAGGTGAGGGGAGAGGGTGAGGAGGATAGTCCTTGATGGGGACATCAGCCAGGGAAGTGAGCCCAAACTGTTGGCATTCCTGCAGCTCAGCCACCCAGGTCATCTCACATTCCCAACAGACATGAACCCCGTGTAGAAACAAAGACCACAAAATAAAATGCTACAATTCAAAAGGTTTATTGCTAATTGGTGTAATTGAGCAACATCTCTTGTCATAAATAGGTTACAAAATAACATACATATTTCAGCGACTTGAACATACAAATATTTTGCATTTTAAAAATGTTCACATATCAGATAAATATCAACCTCGCATTTAATATTAATCCGAACAAATGTCATTCAGAATTATACTGGCTTGATTCCCTTAATCGAGCAATACAACACTTCTGTAAAACTTCAATATTTAAATATTAAATAATAATCGATCCCTGATTTTAATAAATATCGATGGAAACTCTTTAGTTGCTTTTGTTCAGTTGTCCCGTTATGAACAGCAGCTGTTGTAGACGGGCTCTGGTCTCAGTGCGGATTATTTCCCAGGAGCAGTCACTGAATTTCTGTAAAATGGGAACATAGAGAAAACCCCATGAGAAAAATGAACAGTTGTAAATGGGTTGACATGAACTGAATGCCAGTTAGTTATCAATTGTCACACCTTCTGTTTGAGAAACTTGTTCAGTTTCTTGAAGTATTTGAGAATGGCGGAGTTTCTTCTCTGCCTGGACTCAGCTCCCGGTTTTCTCACACACGTTTCCAACTCCCGGAGCTGACGTTCCAGAAGAAGACGAAAGTTTTCCACCTTCTCCCGGGACCAGGTGACCGACCCCAGGCTCCTGCTGTAGATCTTGCTGATGTGACGCAAGGTTTGGTGGACAATCTGGATCTTTTCCTGGGCCTGAGAAAAATACACAGGACATTAGTGGCACAGTGGTTAGCACTGCTGCCTCACAGCGCCTGAGACCCAGGTTCAATTCCCGACTCAGGCGACAGACTGTGTGGAGTTTGCACGTTCTCCCCGTGTCTGCGTGGGTTTCCTCCGGGTGTTCCGGTTTCCTCCCACAGTCACAAAGATGTGCGGGTCAGGTGAATTGGCCATGCTAAATTGCCCGTAGTGTTAGGTCAGGGGTAAATGTAGGGGTATGGGTGGGTTGCGCTTCGGCGGGTGGGTGTGGACTTGTTGGGCCGAAGGGCCTGTTTCCACACTGTAAGTAATCTAATTTCTCGTGTAACTGACTATTGCAATCGACATTTGAAACTGCAAATATGATGTTTGAATTTACAAAATCAATATTGTTTTTAACAATTCTGGTTAATACCGAGGTGTCTGGCTGACAAGTTAACAGCAACAATTACGAAAAAGAAGAAATTAACTTCAAAACATTTCTCGCCTGTTTGTTCATCACAGACACGTTGAACTTTCAGACCAACTTTTGGGATCATTGCCAAACTGCTTGTTTTGGCTGGATTGGAGATATTTCCCTACATTTATTCCACCTGGGCGAACTGAGGGTTTACAAGGAACACACTCACCTGTGACCGGTTGACGAGCTGGTGCAGATCCAGGGGATCGACTTGCAGTGATTCTCTGGTTGCTACGCACTGCAGTGGAAAGGACCCTCCCTAGAATAGGACAGAAACTGTCAGAAGCGGCTCCGAACACAAACAAGAAATGTTTCCCCTAAAGCATCTACGGCCATTCATTATCACTGAACAATTTGCTTCACGATTTTACCTCACACATTTAACTGTCCGCCGAATTAAATCAGCCACTTCCGCTGTAAAAACGTCCCGTTTTCCATACATTTCATTTCGTATTTTTATAAGTACTTGACTATTCTCTTAAGGAGGTATGCTTCATAACATGATGCAAAACACCCAACCTGAACAATTTCTGGAAGTGAGAATATCCCGAGAAACAGCAGGGTTAAGATGAGAATTGTCTTCCTCTACCATTGATCTTTCTACTAACTCACCATGTCCGTCAGGATCTTTAGAGCATCCCTGTTTAGCACTTGCTGTAACTGTAGTCTCTGGCAGTCCTGGCTCAGGGTTCCAGGCAACAAGACAAACAAAGTGCACAGTCCCCAGACACCGGGAAAGCCCATGTTTAAACAATAAATGCTAACACAGTGGTCTGAAGCTGCAGATTGGGACTGAATCAGCCGTCAGCTCCGGGTACCAGCACAAGCTGAACTCCTTCTCCCTCCTAAGGAATATTCCTCCTGGGTGAGCTGGTCCCATTTTAAGGTGTACACCAGGGTATTCCTTTGACGTGATAAAAACAAATCGATTTTGCTTCTAACCACAATGCATTTTCAGGGAATCTTTCAACTCCGTTGTCAAAGTAACTTCTTCATTTAGAATTTTTCACTTTCTGCTTAATTAAAAGTGAGAAATGACTATGATAAATTAATATACAAAACTGTTCTTCAATATTAAAATTGCAAATCTAGATTTCACTTTGGGTACTACTCAGATCCCAAGGACTAACAAAATAATTATATATAATTTTATTACATATTTAAATCCCAAAATGCAAAATCTCTTCTTGTTTCAGAAACTTCTCAGGTCCTCCTCAGTATAAAATGGAACATACTTCAGTGATATTAAAAATATTTCAATCGTTTTACCTGAGGAAGAATCATTAGTCTTGGAGGGAAAACCATTCCAGGGATGAGGGAACTTTTCTATGAGGGTAGATTAAAAAGGTAGGATCTTCATTCTCTGGAACTTAGAAAAATGAGAGGTGATCTATTGAAAAATGTCAAATGTTGAATTGTTTCATAGAGTCAATGGTGTGAGTGCATTTTCCCTGACAGATGTTTCTAGAAATGAGTGTTACAGTCTTAGCATAGACATTTGATATTGAGATGAGGAGAAACATAAAGAGCCATTAGACTGGCTTTTTATTGAATTCAAATCTCACTATCTACTGGAGTAAGAGTCAAACACATGAATCCAGAACATCAGTGTGGTGTTTCTGAATTCAATAACATCGCCACTAAGCAATGGTGGTGCATTTGTAATGTTTCTGGGTTTGATAATGCAGAGGTCTAAGGTAATATTTTGGGAGCATGGATTCAAATCCCGTAATGGCATTGGGTGAAATTTAAATTCAATTAGCTAATCTGAAATTGAAACCTAGTCTTAGCAATAGGACCATGAAACATTGACCATGATGAAAGTTGATCTGTTTCTAATATTTTTACGGGAGGAAGTCTGCCACATTTGCCTCATCTGGCATACATGTGACTCCATGGCAATGTGGTGACTCCAAACTAGCCTCTGAAATGCCTCAAGGAATTCGAGAACCATTGACACCAGCTTCAATTAGTGAATAGTGACATCATCTTCTATATCTCAGCGAAAAACTTCTTCCTCCTTTTGTCAGAGGAAAATATTTTGGATAGAAGTTATCCTAAAATATTGGGACTATTATTATATTGAAAACATATCTAAAAGGGCTTGGAAAAAAGATGCAGCAGCATCTAAGTACATTTCAGAGATGTGATATTGCAACAACAATGAGGTTGAAAGCCACATGCAGTAGTTGTTGGAAAGAAAATAGTAAACAAGTTTCACACACCAATAGAAGGTCATGGCTTAGTGGCAATATTATTGAATTCAGAACTTATATTCTGGGTTCATGGGTTTGACCCTTACTCTAGTAGATAGTGAAATTTGAATTCAATAAACAGTCAGTCTAGTGGCAATAATGCAACTTTTGACGATCGTGAAAATTATCTGGTTCGTTAATGTCCTTCAGGGAAGTAAATCTGCAATTCCTACCTGGTCTGCTGGACATTTGACTTCAGACCCACAGTTAATTGTATATGAGCAATTATGGATGATCAGTTAACTCTAGCCTAGCCAGTGATGACACATTCTATGAATGAATAAAAGAAACACAGGAATTAAGTTTAATAGCCAATTAATCTGCAAGCTGGATCATGTCAGAGTGATTCAGAGATTGTCAAGTACATCTTGATATCATGTAACTCCTGTTTGGATGTTATATTTTTTAAGTTGCAAAAATAAACTGTTTGAACTGTGTCAGGTGTTTGCAATGTCTCACAAGTGCCCAACCCAGACCAAAAATTGTTACATAATGGTTGCAGTCAAGCATTGCGTGACATTTATATTCATTAACGTGAAGAATTTAACAATACAAACTCTTCCGTTTTCTTCCAAGCAGGTAACTTTAAACAAAAATGGAGTAAAATGTACCTTATGACACCAATCAAATCAAACTATGTTGAAAAAAATAGATGTCTGATCATAGAATATAACATTGAAAGATGACAAAAACTTGATCAGTAGAGGAGCGAAATGGAGATCAATAGAAATTGTAGGATTGAGGATCAAAAACAAGAGCATTAGAGAGCTGAATGCTCCATCACCAATCGTGGGATAATGGAAAAAGACGTCTCAGATCAGAAGACCAAAGAATGCATCTAAGGCAAGAGAAATCATGGAGAATTTGAAGATGAAATTAGGGGTTTATACATAGCAGAGGTGGTGAAGAATCTATTGGAAGGCAACGAGAATTCAGATATTTGGTGACCAAATGTAGACCAAACAATTTTGGAGTGATGGGAGAAATATCTATGTGGTGAACTGCACCACTGTGTTACAACAGTAGAAATAGATATCCACCTGCTGGTGATCAGGTGAGGTTTCCTGTGCATGTTTATGTGCTTAACAATTTGAGGCATGATTAACATAATTACAATGGATGCAACATTTAAATGGATAGTTCAGCCTATGCACATCAGGAACAAACTGGGAGATAAACTAATGAGGAAAAAGGATGGCTTTGGTTACTCGCTCAACCCTTGGAATCTTTGTTATGTATCTCATTAATTGCTTTATGACACTTTCCAAAAAGGTTAACAGTAAAATCATTTGGAACAAGTTGCGAAATGCAGCATAATGTTGTTAATGTGCATAAAACAAGAACACGTATGTGTTTCTGATTCAAGCTTCCACTGACTCATGTGGGAGGTTACCACACAAGCTGGGGATCCAGGCTTGTTTCCAGCTTCAGGTGACTGTCTGTGTGAAGTTTGCACATTCACCCCCTATCTGTGTAGGGTTTCATTCCACAATCTAAAGACATGCAGATTAGGCGAATTGGCCAACTTAAAATGCTCCATAAATTCCCAGAGATCTGCAGGTTAGGTGGGTTAGCTACGGTTAATGTAAGGTTATGGGGATAGGGTTGTTGTTTGTGGTGGTGGGTGGGGAGGGGGAGCGGAATGGTGCTGCATCTGGTTGGGGTGGACTCGATGGGCTGCTTCCTCACCGTTGGGATTTTATTATTCCATAACATTGGGCTGGATTAAAGAGTTATTCAAGAAAGGGAGTAAGGACAGTTCTTGAAACTACAGGCCAGCCAATTTAAGATTTTACAACAATAATTGAGGAAAAGGCAACAGACATTTGGAGAGATATGAACTAATTAAAAAGCGTCAGCAAGGATTTGTGAAAGGCAAATTGTGTTTGACTAAGCTAATTGAATTTATTCATAAAGTAACAGGTTGATGAAGAGCATGCAGCAAATATTGTCTATTTAGATCTTAAGCAAGTATTTAATAAGCTGCCACATAGGAGGCTGATTAACAGCATTGAGTCTTGTGGAACAGGAGGATTAATGTCCAACTAGCGAGATGATGTCTTAGTAGCATTATTGCAAGGCTATTAATCCAGAGATACCAAGTACAAATCTCACCATAACACATGATGGAATTTGAGTTCAACAAAAAAAACCTGAAAATCTATTATTAAGTCTAATGATGACCATTGAACCATTGCTGATTGTTTTAGGGAAAACTCATTTGGTTCACTAATGCCCTTTAAGCATCCTTACCCAGTCTGGTCTATATCTAACTCCAGACCAATAGCAATATGGTTGACTCTTAACTATCCTCTGCATAATAAATGCAGGATTGGACAACACTCATCCTGCAAATGAACTTTTAGAAATTGTTCTGAGGACAGAAAACCACGAGGTTTGTTTTTGGATTTCTAGAATAAAATTTGCCGTTGGTATCAAACTTGGAGGAATAGTAAACGATGAGGATGACAAAGATTGCCTGCAACATGACATAGATAGGTGAGCGGAATGGGCAGGAAAGATAGAATTTAATCAAGGGACGTGTGATGCATTTAGCTGAAGGGACAGGAAGAGGAAATATAAACTCAATGGTACAATTTAAAAGAGTATGCAGGGACAGGAGGAAATATGTGCATCAATTCTAAAAGATGACAGGATATATTGTGGAGTGAATCATAAATCATATGGGATCATGAGTTTCATGAATAAGGGCATTAAGTGCAAAAGGAAATTATGCTGAGCCATTATGTTAAGTTGCCAGAGTCCTATTGGACCATATGGCTGCTCTATCATTTGAGAGAGACAATCAGTGATGGTTTAATCTTAAAGTCACTGGTATGAGCCATTATGAAGCTGGTTAAGATTCATCTAGAGCAGTACATGTAATTCTGGAAAGATGGAAGGCCCCTTGACAAGGTTCAGTGGAGATTCACCAGAACTGTTCCATGGATGGGAATTGTAATAACTAGATTAGATCATAAAGGCTGGCTTTACTTTGCAAGCAAAGGAGATTGTGGGGAGGGCACAGGATTATGGAAAACTCAGATGAGGTAAACAAGTGAAATGATTAACCATTACCTGATGGCACAAGGGATAGTGAGTCACAGATTTAAGATCTTCGCCAAAAGATGCTGAAGGAATATGAGGAAGAATGTTTCTTTTCATAGCAAGTAGTACTGCCCAGAATTTGCTGTCTACAAAAGTGATGGAAGTGGAAACATGGAATCATTTCAGAAGAAAGTTTGTTCAGCATTTGAACAATATAAGTCTCCAGAAGCATAAGTACCAGCAGGGGACTGAAGCTGACTGGGTTGCTCCGCAGCAAGCCGGAATAGATTCAATGGGCTGAATGGCTTCCTTTTGTGCTGTAAATTACTCTATCATTTCTCACTGAAATTGAATAAATGGTATAGACCAATGTCTATGTTTGTAAACTTGTCAGGAATTCCACTTGTTCCACCTGAGTGGAGGTGACAATACCATTATTTATTTCTATTTATTCTTGGGATGTGAGTATTGTTGGTAAGACCAGTATTTATTTCTCATCTCTAATTGTCCTTAAGAAGGTGGTGTTCAGTCATCTCTTCAGTCACTGCAGTCCATGTGGTGTAGATAGATAGATACAGCTTTCTGGGATTTGACCACACTACAATGAAAGCATGTCAATGGTCCTGAGGCAAAATAGTGGGTGACATGGAAGTGTTCTTGGAGATAGTGGTATTACAATATATTTCTCATCCCAGATCTTCCAGTAAGGCATTCAAAAAGTGACAATGCTGTTGAACGTCCAGGTCAGACGGATAAAGTCACTCCTGTTGGAGTTTTTCATTGTTTGGTAATTTTGTTATGGGCTGTTACTTGCCACTTAACAGCTCAAGCCTAAATGTTGTTCAAGTCTTGCTGCATGTGGGCAGAGGATACTGCAGTGCTGAGAAGTTGTTAATGGTGTTGAACACTATGCAATTATCAGTTACTATTTCACTTCTCATTTAACCCCAATTCCGTCAAGTGGCATTGCAGTGAATTCTTCACAAGCAAGACATTGACCCTTTACAATGCACTCTTGGTGTAGGAGGATCTATCTCTGTGGAATATACACTTACTCAGCTACTCTAATAATTCATTCATGCAGCAAGCCTCTGTGTACCTCCGTCCTTAAGCACAACCTGTCAGAAAGATTCTCAAATGGTCTTAGGAGACTGGGGAATGGGGTAGTGAGTAAGTAATTGGGAGGTTGCATCATTCATACCTCACTGTATCTGGTATCATGAAATGCTTTGCCTCTTTCTCCTTGGAGAAATCAGTATCTGCTCCAGATCATCCATTACAGTGAAGAGGAGTGGAGACAAAAAAAAACCTGACGGTTGCCTAATTATGTCATAACATATGTCTGTTAGCAGATTGGCAAAGAAATAAACTGCATTTTGACCAAATATTGTGAGAACTGTTGACAAAGCAGAGTGTTGGATGAGGTAGGTGGTTAGTTCAGTGTATCTTTGGGAGAGCATTCTATCTGTGGAAATTGAGTGAAACAATGTGCCTGATTATGAATGTCTGATAAATTCCAGTGCTGCTTCTGCCACATTGAGGAGGACATTAATTTGCTTTGGGAGAAAATAGCTAATATTTGAAGCTACTGGTTATCTGCTTGTGACATGTAAGTAACAGAGACTTTGTTCTTACACCAGAGGTGATAAGGAAATGTGAACAACAAGAAAACTCAAAGAACTGTCGGTACTTACACCAGAGGAAGAGGCCATTTAGAATCATAGGGTGACAGAATTTTTAAAATGCATAAAAAACATTGTGTCTGGGCTAATCATCAGATATCTATTGATACCCTTTGTTTAGCACTAGCCAGTAGTTTTGTATGAAATGGCATTTCAAATGCTCATCTAAATAATTCTAAACTGCTCTTGAGGGTTATGATCTCTATCACACTTTTAGGCAGTGAGCTCCAAATATCCATAACCCACAGATGATTTTTTTTCTCTCTCAGATATCCTCTAAAATGAATGTGGTTTCCTTAAAACTGTACCCTTGATTATTGACCCCTCTACTAAGAGGAAGAAAGTTCCTTCTATCTACCCTGTCTATGCTCCTCGGAACTTTGTATACCACAATCAGATCCTCCACAGCCTTTGCTCCTCCAAGAAAAACAACCCCAGCCTATCCCTCCTCTCTTCATTGCCTGAGCTGGAGAGATTCAGCTACATCTTGGTGAATCGCATGCACCCTTTCAAGTGCAATCATATACTTCCTAGTATGGTGAGCAGAATTACACATAGTACTCCATGTGTGGCCTAACTAATGTTGTATAGAGCTCTTGTATTCAGTGCCTTGACTAATAAAAGCAAGTAAGCCATATACTTTCTTAACCATTTTATCTACCTGTCCTGTTGCCTTCAAGGATCTATGGATATAAAAACCAGGTTCCTCTGTCATTCCTAGGTTCCTACCATTCAACCAGTTCTCCATTGTCATGTTAGCCTTCCCAAAATTCATCACCTCACACATTTGTGGATTAAATTTAAGTTACCACTCTTAATCCTATCTGAATAGGCTGTCCATGTTGTCCTGTAATCTAAGACATTCCTTCTCATTATTCGCCTCACCACCAATTTCTGTATCACCTATGAACTTATTGATCATGTCTTCTATTTCCATGTCCAGATCATTAATGTACACAGTTGTAGAAGTCATGCAATCCCTACAGTGTGGAAACAGGCCATTCACACCACCCATTTGAAGAGCATCTCACCAATACCACCCACTAACTGTGTATTTTCCATGGCCAATCCACCTAACCTGGACATCTTTGGACTGTGGGAGGAAACCAGAACACCAGGAGGGAACCCACGCAGACACAGGGAGAATGTTCAAACTCCACACAGACAGTCACCCAAGACTGGAATTAAACCTGAGTCCCTGGCGCTGTGAGGCAGCAGAGTTAACCACTGAGTGACCTTGCCACCTAAGTTTTTTCAGTTGTAGCTTCATCGCTCCTATAACTTTACTGAAACAATGCCAAAAGAATCATGCTGGCTTGCTCTCTAGCTATTACTTGTACCTTCAATTTGAGGAATGCACCTACTCCGTTCCATAGGTACAATGGGATCTGCCTCAATTTGGGGTTGGCGCAGCAATAAGGTATTAATAGCTGGAACAGTAGAACAGAAAATGCTTATAACTTACAGCAGCTTTAGAGGGAAGAGATTGGGACAGTTGTAGTGTGTCTACCACTGAAACAGGACATCCCGATATAAGTTCATCTGCTCCAAAGACGTGTTGTGATTTCTCTGAACAGGTTGATTAGAAAATATCTTGCAATACCTGTGAACTCTTCAGATATTGGGAAAACACGAGAACTGGGGAAAATGAACCAAAAGGTTGGGTTTAAGGCGTTAAATCGCACAACTGCAAGAAAGAATACTCCCAAAACCTAGACTGCAATGCCGAGTACATCTTCCCAGCTCGGAATGCTGAGGCTGGGGTCCATTAGGGAACCCTGAGGAAAGCGGGAAATAAACCTGGGGTCTCGGTTGGTCTTCTGAGCAGCGGTAGACTCTAAGACAGGAGGAAATTTTCCAGCTGAGTCTGTGCACTTTTGTTTTTGATTCACATTTAACCAGATTTTGACATTTCCTCAGTTGTGAACAGTGCGGTTTACCAATACAGCCTGCGAGCAACATTGCGGGTTTTGTTTTTGTTTCTTGCAGATTAACTCTCTTCCTTTTCGATTGTCTTCTTTTTCAACGTAAATTCCTCTCATTTTGAAAAACGAATGTGGCTAGAAAATTTCTTGAGGTGCTGTAAATCCGGTGTTTCACTTTTCTAACACAAGCATCATTCTTTATATTCGCCATGGCGCTCCAATTTGTCAGTTCACTCGAGCGCTGACATTAGTCGTGTGTCTGAGAGCGGGGTCCATTATCAAGAAGTAAAAACGCTGCTATTTTCACCACCTCAGGAGCACTTAAGTCACTTTGCTGAAGGTTGCTGTCTAATAACGATATCTTTCTATTTCAGATCCGCACTGTCCTGCTGAATATGGCTCTTTCGTGCATCTGGAGATTTTGTGTGGCGTTTGTCTTGGTCCCCGGTAGCCTGACTCTGGGCTGCGAGCAGTTGGCATTCCACAATGCTGAGACGAAAAGCAAACTGACTTTAATGGTGCGTATGAACTGATCTTGATCGATTCCCCTCGCCAGGATTTGTGTATGTGGCGTTTTTTAACCTCTGAATTTCGTGTTGCAGGGTGGAAAACTCAGTCTGCGCTGCCTGAAAATGACACGAATGCCCCACAGCCATTCCCTCATTGATCTCACGGAAAACATTCAGGTATGTAGCCAGCACAGATTCTGAGTTGTACCTAGCAAAATACTCAGTATTCTCAATGTTAAAATAATACTGGATCACAAAGCCATATCTTGGAGTAAGTGAGTTAAAAATCACACAACACCGGGTTTGAGTCCAACGGGTTTATTTGGAATCACTAGCTTTCGGAGCGCTGCTCCTTCAGGTGTTTGTGGAGTATAAGATCATAAGACACAGAATTTATAGCAGAAGTTTACAGTATGATGTAACTGAAATTATATATTGAAAAAGACCTGGAATTTAACGATCTTATACTTCACAACCACCTGATGAAGGAGCAGCGCTCCAAAAGCTAGTGCTTCCAAATAAACCTGTTGGACCATAATCAGGTGCTGTGTGATTTTAACTTTGTACACCCCAGTCCAACACCAGCTCCTCCAAATAATTTGGAGTAACTGGCAGGCTTTGTAGGACTGAGATGTGGGGGAATCCCTTCATTCAGAGGGTGGTGAATCTGTAAATTTTCTATCCCGGAGGTTTCTGATCACCTCGTCCTTGAGTAGATCTGAGATTCTGAATGGAGAAAATAAACAAGGAATTCAAGATGGCAGAATGGCCCAGCCTTGCTCATTTTTCTTTTAAAATTCGAATAGTGACACATTTCCGCGAAGTAACATTTTTTGTGTCCAATAGGGGGAAGACACACTCCTGCTTATCCACCAAGCATTGGATCAAATCAACAAGATCTTCATTGAGAACCTCAATACTGCTCCCTGGTACCCTGACCGGCTGGAAACCTTTCTGATTCATCTGAGTGAGCAGTTGACAAATCTGTACGGATGTGTGGGGGACCCTGCAGCATCCACTAGAAGCGAGGAAATTCAACGGGATTTCAGCAAGTTGAGGGAGCTGCTAACGCAACAGGTGTGAGCGATTCATGTTTCACTATTTTACATATAGTGAAGTTCGTGTAGACAAACCATGTAGCAAAGTCCATAACTTGTCACTACCCAGACTAGGACTGTCAAGAGATGTATTAATGAAGAGCTCCTCTGCTGAGAATGTCTAGTGAAATTCCTTAGAAAATTTGGCTTCCAATATCAGTAGCTCAAGGGTGGCATGGTGGCTCAGTGGTTAGCACTACTGCCTCACTGCACCCGGGTCACAGGTTCGATTCTAGCCTCGGGTGACTGTCTTGGTGGAGTTTGCACATTCTCCCCGTGTCTGCATGGGTTTCCTCCCACAGTCCAAAGATGGGCAGGTTAGGTGAATTAGCCATGCTAAATTGCCCATAGTGCTTGGTGCATTGTGGAGGGAAATGGGTCTGGTTGGGTTACTCTTCAGAGGGTCAGTGTGGACTGGTTGGGCTGAAGGGCCTGTTTCCGCACTGTAGGTAAATCTAAATTCTGATCATTTAATTATCACGTTAAAATCAGCATCAAGATATTAGCAATGCCTCAAAATGACTGAGATCAAATGAATGCTGATATTCTCACGTGAAAACTGGAGTATGGCTTTCAAATAATGTGCAACTTTTGTATTCCTTTAAAATTCGGTGCAGTCCTGCTAACATGTTTTAATATTTTTGCCTTTCAGAGATTCAGTGACTGTGCCTGGGAAAGAGTCCGCTCTCGCACCATGTCTTACTTACAGCAGATTCAAACCATAATAGGACGAATTCAGAGGGAGGCTGAGCGATCATCTTAATCAGAATATTTTCTAATACTGGAGGAAATCGATGTTTTTTTTGTAATTCCGATTTATTTGCTATTTACAACATTGACAGACTTACCACTCTCACTGCCAGGGATGATAAGGAATAACAAAATTGTCACGTAATAGGGGCCTCAAATTATTTTATATTGTATAATGTATTGCACAAGCTTACTAGTGTTGCACAAAGAAGTAAATTGCACAAACGTTTTATATTATTTATATTTATTGAATCTAATTTATAACAGTGTGGAAAAATTGTTGTTTAGAAGGTTACTTTGTTACTCACATCTGGGTTTCAATAAATATATTTTTGCATACTCTCTTTGCTTCATAATTTTTATTAATTCCTGTATTACACTACAAGATTATATTAATTGTAAAATTGTTCATTTATTCGTGATATTATGAACATTTAACTTAATTAGAGACTCTTGTCTGAAGCAGAGTGGAAAATCTAGACAGAGAGCATAATATAAACTCATACCAAGGTAGAAGATCATTTAAGCATTTTTTCAGAAACAAAAGATATTTTATTGCATTTACATCCTAAAGTTGCTGGTCTTAAAGAATGCATAAGGAGCATCAGGATGCTACACCCCTGAGATAAGAGGTTTTATTTGTTCATTTGTGGGATTGGTGCATTATTTGTCAAGCCAGCTTTTAGCGCCCATCACTAATGGTGCTGGGGAAGGTGATTGTGAGCAATCTTCTTCAATAACTGCAATATTTGGTATGTGGATATATCCACGGTGATGTTTGGGAGGGTGTTACAGGATTTTAGTGAAGGAACGGTATTACGGACCAGGCCTGACCCCCTCAAAACATGTCAAGGGAGTAGTCCAGACCCTAAGTTTTCTAGTTGTTTTAAGCAGGTTGAGAGCGGATGTTCCAGTATTAATGCAGGTGGCTCAACCATACAGTTTCAAATAAAACAGAATTCATTTTACATTGGGACAAAAGAAAACCAAATTTAGGAAAAGATAACTACTTGAAAACCCAACTGACTCTATTGCAATTTAATGATGCTGTTCCAAACATTGGCAACATCCCCTTAAACACCCGCTTGACAAAAAAAACAGTTAAATCAAACACAGGTTCTTACAGGAGAGATGTCAGAGAAAGAGAGGATCAGCATGGAGCTGTTTCTTAGATCAGCAGTCTCAAAACACTGACAGCTTGCTAAAACCAAACCAAACCAAATCAGAGAAAAGCTAAGAGAATGTGAGGACTGCTGGAGATCAGAATTGAGATTGTGTTGCTGGGAAAGCACAACAGGTCAAGCATCATCCGAGGAGCAGGAAAATCAATGTCTTGGGCATAAGCCCTTCATCAGGATGATGTTGCCTGACCTGCTGTGCTTTCCCAACAACACACTCTTGACAGAGAAAAGCTAAGCTGGAAGAACTGGCCACTCTCTTTCATTGTACAAGTGTGTTTTATTTTAAACTTAAAAATGTCTCCATGTAGTTAAACCCAGGCATTTCAGAACCTGTGCCTTTACGACCCTGTGAAAAAAAAACCTTGTGAAAGGAGCAGCATCATCACACCTTCCCTCTAAAAAATGAGCCATCAATATCCAAAGATGGCTTCATTTTAAATCCCCTTAATACTACACCGTTTGTACACAACCACACCCATATACATTACATTGACTATAAACCTGCAAACATGCAGTACTACGTTCTGTTTCAGTCTGTTTTACTTCTGCCACTGTATGCATCGGTTTCTCATCCAAGTCTCGACAATGCATCAGCATTTCCTTGTCCTGCCTCATGCTCAATTTTCAAATAGAATGGTTGGAACAACAAGCTCCACCTAAACAATTTGGAATTTTTGTCCTTCAATTTCTCCACAAACCTCAATGGGTTTTGATTAGTGTACACTGTATGATTGTGTCAGACACATTACTGGCAACATAAATATTGAAATGTTGTAACACCAACACCAGGCTCAGAGTCTCCTTCTCAACTGTTGAATATTTCTGCTGATGAATGTCCAATTTCCTGGAGAAATATCCAATAGGTCTTTCCATTTTCTTGTCAGCTTCCTGTAAGAGCACAGCACCGATACTGACATCGCTTGCATCAATAGCCACCCTGAGTAGCTTTGTGTAATTAGGTGTGGCTAACACTGGGGTTTGTGGTTAACACAGCTTTCAGGCTGTCAAACGCCTTCTGACAGTCTGCTTTTATTATGGACTAAGCCAGACCACTGAAAACATTCTTAAGCAGCCAGATAAGACAATAACTTTGTAATTTGTTTCGCTAAGTTGTACAGTGAAAATTATCCAAGCGGCAGATTCAAACCACTATAAATGCTGGAGGAAAGATCACAGAAGCGCTTCACAGGAGGCTCCCAAGCACTGAGGATGTCACCTAGACAGGGGACGAAACGTCTGCAACACAAATTCCCAGCTCAGCGAACAGAACCACAACAACGAGCACCCGAGCTACAAATCTTCTCCCAAACTTTGATTACCCAAATTAAGTTAGCGAGGGTTCACTACTAGATTTTAAAACACACACAAATTTATTCACAAAATTACACAAAGAACAGAAGAAAGAACCCCCTACAAAACTCAGTCTATTCAAACAGGACTTAATTATGCTGTTCCGAATATACACAACAGTCCTAATAAACAAACTCCCTTTAAAAACGAGTATAAATGGAATGCATGCTTACAGGTTGATGTTGAAGGGCAGAAAAGAGAGAGAGCATTTCCACACAGCTCCCTGTTGAACTTCTCATCAGTCAGACTGAACTAAAACTGCTCAGCTCAGCACAGCTAGCTCGAGAGCTGACCACTCCCCTTACTTTATACAGGTCACTTCTAAAACATAGCCACTTTGGCTGAAGTCTCATCATAAGTTACATATGAACAAAATGCTTCTCAAAATCCTTTTCATCTCTGTACCAAAACAGACTGATTGAAGCCCAGCCCAGTTTATTTCCCCTCTGAAAAAATCAAGTTCAGAGTATCCTTGAGCCAAGGAATAGCTTTTAGAAAAAAGGGACTAGCTTTGTGACACTCTCCACTGAAACTTCTTTCCTTTCTTTAGTAGTTCATTGAGTAAAGCAGCCAAACTGCTAACATTTATGAATTTCCAATATCATCCCCAGGAACCATTGTGCTGCTATTTTGGTCAATGGTATGGGAAACTCCCCAATTACCTTTGTGTTTGCATTCTGAGGGGGGCATTGCTCATGTCCAATAACATGGCCCTGGAAGGAAACTTGGGCTTTGGCAACTTTTACTCAGGTATATCACCAAACTTGCCTCCCGAAGTCAATTGAACAATTCTGATAAATGTTGCAAATGTTCCTTCCACGTGTGACTAAAAATCACCAGGTCATCAATATAAACTATATTATCAGGTAATCCGCAAATGACCTTATTGGTCAGTCTCTGAAATGTGGCTGGCACATTTTTCATACCAAATAGCATGACTTTGAACTTACACAGTCCATTCAACATTACAGAAGACAAGATTAGAATCCCTACAGTGTGGAAACAAGAATTTGGCCCAACAAGTCCACACTGACCCTCTGAAGAGTATCCCACACAGACCTATTCCCCAACCCTATTACTCTACATTTCCCCTGATTAATGCACCTAGCCTACACATTCCTGGATACTATGGCCAATTTAGCATGGCCAATTCACCTAACCTGCACATCTTTGGGCTGTGGAAGGAAACGCACACAGACACAGGGAGAATATGCAAACTCCACGCAGACAGTCGCCTGAGGCTGAAATTGTACCCAGGTACCTGGAGCTGTGAGTCAGCAGTACAAACAACTGAGCCACCACACTGTGCCACCCAAATTGACTTGGCTCTTCCGGACAAAGGTACGTGCCAGTACTCGCTGAGCAAGTCCAACTTAGAAATATGAGTTGCTTGTCCCACCACTTTAACACAGTGTTCCAAATGTGTAATTGGATATGCATCAGTCTTTGTAACTACATTGACTTTGCGATAGTCTACATATAACCATTGGATACCATCTGGTTTTGGCACCATTACTATGGGTGAGCCCCAGTCACTGTAACTCACTTCAATTATGTGGTCTTGCAGCATACATTCAATCTCCTTTTGAACCTGTGTCAACTTCAGAGGATTCTGCTGATAGGGATGTTGTTTAATTGGAACAGCATTTCCTATATCGACATCATGCATAATTAGGTTAGTACTTCCCAGCTTATTTCCACATATAACGCAATCATTTATCCCAATTTTTGACAACCTCCTCATTGTCCAATTTAGTCTGAGGAATATCGAATTCAGAATTGTCTTAACATGGTTCTTCACTCTGTGTTGTAACCAATAACACAGTCTCCTTTGGTTTTCCTTCATTGTCAAAGTACCTTTTGAGCATATTCACATGACACAGTCTGTGAGATTTATTTCTGTCTGGCATCCTTATCAAATAGTTCATCTCACTCATCTCCTTTCAACTTGATAAGGCCCACTAAACCTTGCTTTTAAAGTTCACCAATCACTGGAAGTAATACTTTATATCCGATAGCAAAATTGCAAGTTTTTGATTTCTTCTCTGCTTCCTGGTTCATTGTATGCTGTGATACTTTTAAATGTAGTCGAGAAACTCCCCTGCTCTATTTAATCATTCCTGAAAATTTGAAATCGAACAACACCAGGTTGTTAGATTAGATTCCCTACAGTGTGGAAACAGGCCCATCGGCCCAACCAACCAGTCCACACCGACCCTCCGAAGAGTAACCTACCCAGACCCATTTCCCTCTGACTAATGCACCTAACACTACGGGCAATTTAGCATGGCCAATTCACTTAACCTGCACATCTTTGGACTGTGGGAGGAAACCAGAGCACCCGGAGGAAACCTACACAAACACAGGGAGAATGTGCAAACTCCACACAGACATCACCCAAGGCTGGAATTGAACCTGGGACCGTGAGGCAACTGTGCTAACCACTGAGCCACCGTGCCACCCCAACCGGTTTCTTTGGAAGCACTAGTTTTCAGAGCTCCTCTCTCTCATCACGTGGTTGATGAATCACCTGATGAAGGAGCATCGCTCCGAAAGCTAGTGCTTCCAAATAAACCTGTTGGACTATAACCTGGTGTTGTGTGGTTTTTAACTTTGTACACCCCAGTCCAACATCAGCACCTCCAAATCCTGAAAATTTGACACATAGTCCAAACGTGTGGTCTCTGAATTATAACTTACCAATTTCTCCATAATCAATTTCAGCAGACCTCTCACTTCATGCCCAAAAACTAATTCAAATGGATTGAATTCGGTTGATTCATTTGGTGCATCTCTGATGGCAAAAACTACAAATGAATGAGTTTCTCCCGATCATCAGGATCGTCTTGACTATAAGCCCTCAAGATGGTCTTTAATATCTGATACCACCTCTCTGGAGCTCCCCATGATTTTGGATGGTATGCATTTGATTTGAATTGCTTTATTCCTAAGCTGTCCATAACTTCCTTGAATAATTTTGATGAAAAAGTTGACCCTTGATCTGATTGTATCTCTGTGGGTAGTCCATATCTAGTGAAAACTTTAAGTAGCTCCTCTACAATCCTTTTAGTTTGATATTGTGCAATGGAATGGCCTCTGGAAATCTAGTAGACACATCTTTTATTGTTAACACATACTGCTTCCTACTTTTCATTTTAGATAGGGGTACTACGCAATCAATTAAGACTCCTGTAAAAGGTTCTTCAAATGCAGAAATAGGTATCGAAGATATGGATTTTATTACTGCCTGTGGTTTTCCAATTACCTGACATATATGATATGTCTGGCAAAATTCAACCACATCCATTTGCAGTCCAGGCTACTAAAAATGTTTTTGTATTTTAGCTTGAATTTTTCTTACCCCAAATGACCCCCTACTGGTAGTTCATGTGCTTTGCGCAGCACCTCCTGTCTATAACCCACTGGCAATATGACTTGATGAATGTCTGCCTAATTCTTGTCTGCCTGACTGTATGATGTTCTCCATTTTCTCACTGAGACATCATTTTTAAAATCATAGCATTCTGGGATACATTTGGATTATTTTACCTTGTATGCCTTTTGATACAATTGGTTTAGTTTCTCATTTTTTTGCAGTAACTCAGTTAATTTCTCTGAACTAATGGTGTCTGCTTTGTCATCTATTTGCTCCTGTTTTATCTCAACCATTTGATCACACAGAGTCTCTGCTAATTCCACTTCACCTTTCTTATCTGTACTGTTTGATCTCTCCTGTTTCAACTGGTGACCTTGTGACCTCGTTGCTACGCAATCAGGAAATATCCCAGGATATGTGTCCTTTAATAGTTCAGTTGCCTGGATTTCCACTGGCTTTTCAAACATAGTAGGCAGCACTCCCACCCGTGGATCTGCTATATTGTTAGCAAGAACAAATTGTATTCCTGGAACTAACAGTTTGTCCAGGACTCCTACCATGACTTCCCCACTCTTCACTGGACACTCTAATCTCATTCTACCTAATTGAGTGCTCCTTGGCTCACCACGAATTCCCATTACTAGCACCTTTCCGTCAATAGCTCTTCAGAAGTACATATTTCCTCATCTTTCAACATCAAAGATTGAGAGGATCTTCATGATATTGGAACATCTTTACCTGCTGTCCTGGCCTATGCGAGTAAACTTTGCCTTTGCAAGTGGATGGTTTAAGAAGATTTGGCACTTGCTCCTTAACCAACCACCAACCAGATTGTACATTCTGCTGCAGCTTTTTAGCCTCCATTGTGCTTTCTGTTACCACTCCAACAAAATTCACTGGCTTATCCTGTTTTCCTACAGCTGGCTTCCCAGTGTTTTTTCTAACCCACAACTCTATAATTTCATATGGCTTACCTTTTTGCAGTGAATACACTGGAACTTTTTAACTTCTCTTTCCCCTTCCAGGGTGTTCTTTTTACCCAATGGTAAATTATCCATACGATATTCACCAAGATCTACCTTTCCCTTTCCACAGGATGATTTCTCCTTTCCCCAATTTCTATCCCTCACAAATTGAAATTGAATTTGGACGCCATACTTTGATTTATGAAGCCACTCATAATCATCAGCCATTTCAGCTGCTAATCTTGACCTTTTAACCCCGTGCTCTTCCACATGAGTTCTCACTGCTTCAAGAAATGAATTTTTGAGCTCCTCCACAATAATCATCGCTCTAAGAGCATCATAGGTTTGCTTTACTTTTAATGACCTAATCCACCTATCAAAATTACTTTGTTTGATACTTTCGAACTGAATGTAGATGTGATGAGGGTCCCTCCTTAGATTCCTGAAACATTGTCAGCTTCTGAAACAAGCTCATAAGCACTCAAAATAGCTTTTTTCACCTCTTCATATTCCCCAGATACCTCCTCTGATAGTGATGCAAAGACCTCACTCATTTTACCTATAAATCTTGTTTGAATCAACAAAGCCCACATGGCCACTGGCCACTGCATTTGTTTAGCCACCTTTTCAGATGAGATGAAAAAAGCTCCTACATTCTTCTCATCAAATTTAGGAAATGCCTGGATATATTTAAACAGATCGCCATCGGGTCTTTGGCTACTGTTCATCCTCACTGTCTTACTCTCTAAGCCTACTTTCAGCCTTCATATCTATCCTTGTAAGCTGACTTTCCTGTCTAAGTGCTAATTTCTGAAATTTAAACTCTCATTCTCCCTTTCCTCTCTCTCCTTTCCTCTTCTCTCTTTCCTTCCAGTTTGCTAAAGCGATTTGTAATTTTTCACTTTCCTCTGCTTTTAATCTTAATTCAAAGTTTCTTTTCTTTTTCCTCAAGCTCAAGCTGCTCCATTTTCAATTAAATTTTAGCCATCTCCAAATATTGTGATGACATTTCCAGTAAATCTCAATATTGCGCTATTGCTGTAATTATCTCTCCTCACCTCACAAAAGGAGGCAGCTCCAACTCCAGCTTGACTGTCAATTCCAGCAGCTTTTCCTTGTTCACCTTTCATTAAGCCTTCAGAGTCACTTCTTCCACCCCAAGAAAACTCTTAGTGATTGAGTGAGCTATTGCACTGTTGAAACCAACTGAAATCAACACCCTGAACAAAAGACCCTAACACCTACCACTCGCTGCCTTCATGTCCAACAACCCTAATCCCAAATTGGAACTATAGAATGAATCCCACAAAGAGCCCACAGTCTGTTATGGACCAGGCCAGAGCCCCTCAAAACATTGCAAGAGGGTAGCCCAGACCTTAACTTTGCTCGTTGTTCTAAGCAGGTATACAGTGGATGTCCCAGGTGTGATGCAGTTGGCACAACCACTCAGTTTCAAACAAAACAGAATTTATTTTACACATGAACAAAAGCAAACCAAATTTTGAATAACATAACTATTTGAACACCCAACCAACTATATCACAACTTAATGATGCTGCTCCAAATACTTGCAACAGCCCCATAAACACCCCCTTGACAAAAACAGGTAAAAACAAATACAGGTTCTTACAGGAGACGTGTCAGACAGAGAGAGAGGATCAGCGTGGATCTATTTCTTTGACCAGAAGCCTCAAAAAACTGACTGTTGCTAAAACCAAACTAAACCAAATTATATCAGAGAAAAGCCACTCATTATTTTTGTACAAGAGCTTTTTTTAAAAAAAACTTAAAGGCTTCTTCAAGTAGATAAACCCAGACATTTCAGAACCTGTATCTTTACCAACCCTTTGAAAAGGACAACATAACCTTGTTAAAGGAGCAGTATCATTACAATGGTGATATGGGCCCAAATCAGGCTGGTGCATGATGTGAAGAGGATGTGCAGTTTGCGGTGTTAACAAGTATCTGCTACTTTTGTCCTTCTAGTTGGTTGAGCTCCCAGATGTGGAAGATGCTGTCAAAAGAGCTTTGACCAGATGTTGTAGTGTACCTTGCAGATGGTTGTTTCCAATGTGCATTGCTAGTGAAGGGAATGGAAACTGAAACTGATGGACGAGATGTCAATTAATTGAGAACAGCTCCATAGCTAAAAATGATTGGTGTTATGTCTTAAGTGTTAATCTTTCAATGCCAATCTTTTAAAATAAACATTTACTTTGAGTAGGTAAGCAAAAACAATGACAACATGTATGTCAAAAGATGACAAATACAAGTTGGGTCATGTGTGGATGAAGTACAAAATATTTGCAAAATGGGGAGTAATTTGATATTTAATCATTAATTTAGGAAGAGGCCAGATTAATTCTTATAGCTGTAAAGTTAAACAGTTCATATATTTCTGAGTCACAATGATGTGTGACTTGAAGAGCAAATAGCAGGTGGCTTTCTCATTTGCTAAATGCTCTTGGTAGAGGTCATGCTTTTGGGAAATTGTTTTGAGTCATTGAGTCATAGAGTCCAACAGAACGGAGACAGACCAAAACTGGGCCTGCTGAACAAAATGTCTGCCCACGCCACAGCAGGTAGTGAAGAAGGCTAATAGCATGCTGGCCTTCATAACAAAAGGGATTGAGTATAGAAGCAAAGAGGTTCTTCTGCAGCTGTACAGGAGCCTGGTGAGACCAAACCTCAAGTACTGTGTGCAGTTCTGTTTCCAAATTTGAGGAAAGACATTCTGGCTATTGAGGGAGTGAAGCGTAGGTTCACAAGGTCAATTCCTGGAATGGCGGGTCTACCTTACCGCTGAACGACTGGAGCGACTGGGCTTGTATACCCTTGAGTTTAGAAGACTGAGAGGGGATCTGATTGAGACATATAGGATTATTAAAGGATTGGACACCTTGGAGGCAGGAAACATGTTTCTGCTGATGGGTAAGTGCCGAACCAGAGGACACAGCTTAAAAATACGGGGTAGACCATCTAGGACAGAGATAAGGAGAAACTTCTTCACCCAGAGAGTGGTGGCTGTGTGGAATGCTCTGCCCCAGAGGGCAGTGGAGGCCCAGTCTCTGGATTCATTTAAGAAAGAGTTGGATAGAGCTCTCAAGGATAGTGGAATCAAGGGTTATGGAGATAAGGCAGGAACAGGATACTGATTAAGGATGATCAGCCTTGATCATATTGAATGGTGGTGCAGGCTCGAAGGGCAGAATGTCCTACTCCTGCACCTATTGTCTATTGTCTATTATCCCCATTTCCCTTCATTCAGTCCATATCCTTCGAAACCGTACCTATCCATGTGTTTGCCCAAATGCCTTTTAAATCTTACTAATGCACCTGCCTCAACCACTTCTGCTGGCAACACATTCTATATGCATACCATCCTCTGTGTAAAAAAGTTGTCCCCCACCCCAGGTTGCCTTTTATTCTTTCTCCTTTAACTTGAAACTGATGCACTCTCGCTCTCAATTCCCGAACCTTGGGAAAAAGACTTAATGTTTTCTTCCTACCCATGCCTCTCATGAAATTATACACCACTATAAGGTCCTCCCTTAGTCTCCTATATACTAAAGAAAACAAGCTCTAACTTGTCCAGCCTCTCCCTATAACTCAGACTATTGAGTCCAGGCAACATCCTTGTAAATTTCTTCTGCACTCTTTCCAGTTTAGTAACATCCTTCCTATAACAAGGTGACCAAATATGAACTCAATACTCCAAGTGTAGACTCATCAACATCCTGTACAACTGCACCATAAATTCCCAACTTCAATGCTCAATGCCTTCACTGATGACGGCCAGTGTGCCAAAAGCCTTCTTCATTGCCCTGTCTACCTGTGACTCCATTTTCAGAGAACCGTGCACCTGAACTCCAAGATCACTGTGTTCTTTAAGATTCCTTAAGACCCTACCTAGAAGCTTTAATGAATTGTTGCAGAGCATCTTTTAGGTGGTACACACTGCAGCAATGGTAGTGGGGAGAGTGAATGTAGAAGGTGGTGAATGGCGTGTAAATAAACCAGGTTGTTTTTTTTGGTTGAACGGTATTGAGCTTCTCGAGTGCTGCTGTAACTGCACTCATCCTGGAAAGGGCAGAGTATTCCATCACAATCTAGGCTTCTACTTTGGAGATGCTGGACAGATCTCAGGAAGTCAGGAGGTGAGTCACTTACTGAAGAGTATCCACTCTGACCTTGTCATAACTACATTATTGACTTAGCTGGTCAGTTGAATTTCTGATCAATATTAACTCCCATGGTTTTGTTGGTAGGATATTTGTTGAAGATAAATCAATTGAATATTAAGACGAGGTGATTAGACCCTGTTGGACAAAAATACATCCCTCCCTCATGTATTTAACCCTTCCTATGCCCAGCTCAAGCAGAACACTAGTGGCATGGTGTCACTTGCCCCTGATCCATCTGTCACCGTCAGGTCAGTCTTCCTGAAAGTCAACCCAAGGAAAGTAACAGGTCCAGACAGAGTTCCTGGCCATGTACTTAGATCCTGTGAGGACCAGCTGCCGGAGGTACTTACTGACATCTTCAAACTCTCTCTCCGACAAGCTGTAGTCCACACCTGCTTCGAGAACACCATCATCGCGGTAACCTAAGGAAGCACACGTAACATGCCTTAATGACCAATGTCCAGTGATGTTGACCACCATTATTGTGAAGTGCTTCAAGAGGCTGGTCACGGCTCACATCAATGCTGCCAGCCTTGCAGTCTGCCTCAATCCCCTGGAACTTGCCTACAGATAGAACAGCTCCCCAGGAGATGTCATTTCACTATTCCTGTACTCATCTGTGGAATATACGGTGAAAAAGGACACTTAAGTCAGACTTCTGCTTATCGATTATTGCTCCACCTTCAACACCATTATCCCCTCTGGACTGATCTCAAAACTTTGAGATCTAGGTCTCGGCTCTGCCCTCTTCAACTGGATCCTCAGCGTCCTGATCCACAGACCGCAATCAGTGACAACTGCACCTCCTCCACAATAATCTTCGACACTGGAGCCCCACCCCCTCTCCAAGGATGCATTCTCAGGCCCCGACTGTACTCCCTGACTGTGTTGCTAAATTCCAAAAGACCGTTATCTACAAGTTTTCTGACAACACCATCATGGTAGGATGGATATCAAACAACAATTAGTAACAAAACCGAAAGGAGATAGAGAGCTTGTTGCTGTGGTGCAAGGAGAACAGCCCCTCTCTCAATGATGGCAAAACAAAACAGCTGATCATTGACCAGAAAGAAAGGGAGAGAACATACCCCCATCTTCATCAATGCAGTGGAGGTTGAGAGGTTTGAGAACATCAAGTTCCTAAGAGCAACAATATTTAACAACCTGTTCTGGACTTCCCATGCAGATATGATGGTCAAGCAGGCACAACAACATCTCTTCTTCCTCTGGCAGCTTAGGAAATTTGGCATGTCCATAAAGACCCTCATCAACTTTGACAGATTCACCATAGAAAGCATATTATCTGGATGCATAATGGCCTGGTACGACAACAGCTCTGCCCAGGACCATAAGAAACTACACATGGTTGTGTGCACCCAGACCATCTTGGAAGCCAACTTTCCATCCATGGACTCCATTTATATATACATCTCTTTGCCATGAGAGGCATCAACAAAAACCCCTCCCACCCCAGCAAAGCTCTCCTAAAACCTGTTCGATCAAGCAGAAGATCCAGAAGCTTGACCATATGCACCAACAGGTTCAAGAACAGCTTCTTCCCTGCTGTTATTAGGCTGCTGAATGGACTCTAACTTCAAATAATGTTGATCCTGTTAATGTTGATTTTCCTTCAGGCACCTCCTGCGCAGTGTAACGTGTATGCTTCACTCTGTTTAAGCATCCTATTGTCTGTATGTCTCTGCTTACTATGATGTGCTTGTACTGTTCACTAACAAAGCTTTTCACTGGACTTAGATACATGTGACAATAAAAGAAATCAAATCAAATCTTACTAAAGGCGTTCATTACTGGTCACTTTTCTGCCATGAATGTTACTTTTCAATGGCGTGATTGAAGAGCAATGTTCACTATGATGCTGCTAAACAGCTCTTTTCTTTTTGAAAAGAGCCACAAAATATTTTGAGCTATGAAAGAGGTAATGTTTAAGCTGTAAGATCATATTTACTGGAAAAGTGGCACTTCCCCATTATATCAGTGAAGTGTCAGTATGAATTATTTTCTTAGCTCCTTAATTGGTGTTTGATTCCATAAGCTTCTGGCACAGAGCTAAGAGTTCTCTTACTTCACACAACCTCAGGCATTTAAAACTACCTCAGCACCTATGGACAACAATGGAGGAGATCACACAAATGAAAAGCAGGGAGCATCGTGCGTGAATATGTAGGAGAGGGAAAAGGGTCATGCAGGTATGTTGGATACTTTGGGACAGTTGTGAGTTGAACAATAAGAGGAGGGCATCAAGAGATGACTGGGAAGGATTGAATGGTGATTTCTGTCAAATGTCTCAGAGGATAGAATGGCATATTGGAACAGAAGACAGGACTGCAGTCACAAAGGCTATAAGTAGTGAGTTTGATACAACAGGATCAATTTTGTTGGACAGAGAGGAAGCAAGTCATGACAGAGAAAAGGGCAAACATGAAAAAAAGGTGCAAAAAAGGTGAACCAAGAACACCTGAGTGGGTGAAGCAACTAGATTTGGAGGAGAGAGTATGTAATTGGGCAAATTTGCACTTGTGTGGAAAAGTTTGGGAAGTGATGTGATTGCCATAATTAAGATTTTAATGAAATGTGGAAATCTTGACAATGACAGTCTGTTTCAAATTCTGCAGAGCAGCAAAACCAGAGGATACAGATTATATTTGAAGGGAGCAGTTTCACAACTGCCATAGTGTTAAAGGTTTAGATGGAGAGGAATTTCTTAAGTGCGTACAAGACAATTTTCTGATTCAGTATGTGGATGTACCCACTAGGGAAGGTGCAAAACTTGACCTCGTCTTGGGAAATAAGGCAGGGCAGGTGACTGAGGTGTCAGTGGGGGAGCACTTTGGGGCCAGTGACCATAATTCTATTCATTTTAAAATCGTGATGGAAAAGGATAGACCAGATCTAAAAGTTGAAGTTCTAAATTGGAGAAAGGCCAATTTTGACGGTATTAGGCAAGAACTTTTGAAAGCTGATTGGAGGCAGATATTCTCAGGTAAAGGAATGGCTGGAAAATGGGAAGCCTTCAGAAATGAGATAACAAGATTCCAGAAAAAGTATATTCCTGTTAGGGTGAAAGGGAAGGCTGGTAGGTATAGGGAAAGTTGGATGACTAAAACAATTGAGGGTTTGGTTAAGAAAAAGAAGGAAGCATATGTCAGGAATAGACAGGATAGATCGAGTGAATCCTTAGAAGAGTATAAAGGCAGTAGGAGTATACTTAAGAGGGAAATCAGGTGAGCAAAAAGTGGACATGAGATAGCTTTGGCAAATAGAATTAAGGAGAATCTAAAGGGTTTTTACAAATATATTAAGGACAAAAGTGTAACTAGGAAGAGAATAGGGCCCCTCAAAGATCAGCAAGGTGGCCTTTGTGTGGAGCCACAGAAAATGGGGGAGATACGAAATGAATATTTTGCATCAGTATTTACTGTGGAAAAGGATATGGAAGATACAGACTGTAGGGAAATAGATCGTGACATCTTGCAAAATGTCCAGATTACAGAGGACGAAGTGCTGGATGTCTTGAAACGGTTAAAGGTGGATAAATCCCCAAGACCTGATCAGGTGTACCCGAGAACTCTGGGGGAAGCTAGAGAAGTGATTGCTGGGCGTCTTGCTGAGATATTTGTATCATCGATAGTCACAGGTGAGGTGCCGGAAGACTGGAGGTTGGCAAACGTGGTGCCACTGTTTAAGAAGGGAAGTAAAGACAAACCAGGGAACTATAGACCAGTGAGCCTGACATCAGTGGTGGGCAAGTTGTTGGAGGAAATCCTGAGGGACAGGATGTACATTTATTTGGAAAGGCAAGGACTGATTAGGGATAGTCAACATGGCTTTGCACGTGGGAAATTATGTCTCACAAACTTGATTGAGTTTTTTGAAGAAGTAACAAAGAAGATCGATGAGGGCAGAGCAGCAGATGTGATCTATATGGACTTCAGTAAGGCATTTGACAAGGTTCCCCATGGTTAGCAAGGTTAGATCTCATGGAATACAGGAAGAACTAGCCATTTGGATACAGAACTGGCTCAAAGGTAGTAGACAGAGGGTGCTGGTGGAGCGTTGTTTTTCAGACTGGAGGCCTGTGACCAGTGGAGTGCCACAAGGATCGGTGCTGGGTCCTCTATGTTTTGTCATTTACACAAATGATTTGGATGCAAGCATAAGAGGTACAGTTAGTAAGATTGCAGATGACACCAAAATTGGACATGTAGTGGACAGTGAAGAGGGTTAGAGGAGAAAGTGAGGACTGCAGATGCTGGAGATCAGAGCTGAAAATGTGTTGCTGGAAAAGCGCAGCAGGTCAGGCAGCATCCAACAGGAGATTCGACATTGAACCCCAGTGAAGAGGGTTACCTCAGATTACAACAGGATCTGGACCAAATGTGCAAATGGGCTGAGAAGTGGCAGATGGAATTTAATTCAGATAAATGCAAGGTGCTGCACTTTGGGAAAGCAAATCTTAACAGAACTTATACACTTCATGGTAAAGTCCTAGGGAGTGTTGCTGAACAAAGAGACCTTGGAGTGCAGGTTCACAGCTCCTTGAAATTTCCCCTCCCCCCACCTCACCCCAGCTCCAAACTTCCAGCTCAGCACTGTCCCTATGACTTGTCCTACCTGCCTATCTTCCTTTCCACCTATCCACCCTCTTCTCTGACCTATCACCTTCATCCCCACCCCCATCCACCCATTGTACTCTTTGCTACCTTCCCCCATCCTCCTGCCCGACCTATCACCTTCATCCCCACCTCCATTACCTATTGTACTCTATGCTACTTTCTCCCCACCCCCACCCACCTCTCATTTATCTCTCCACCCTTCAGGCACGCTGCCTGTATTCCTGATGAAGGGCTTTTGCCCAAAACATCGATTTTCCTGCTACTTGGATGCTGTCTGAACTGCTGTGCTTTTCCAGTATCATGCTAATCTAGAATCTGGTTTCCAGCATCTGCAGCCATTGTTTTTAGCTAGATAGTTTAGTGAAGGCGGTGTTTGGTATGCTTTCCTTTATTGGTCAGAATATTGAGTACAGGAGTTGAGAGATCATGTTGCGGCTGTACAGGACATTGGTTAGGCCACTGTTGACATATTGCATGCAATTCTGGTCTCCTTCCTATCAGAAAGATGTTGTGAAACTTGAAAGGGTTCAGAAAAGATTGACAAGGATGTTGCCAGAGTTGGAGGATTTGAGCTATAGGGAGAGGCTGAATAGGCTGGGGCTGTTTTCTCTGGAGTGTCGGAGGCTGAGGGGTGACCGTATAGAGGTTTACAAAATTATGAGGGGCATGGATAGGATAAATCAACAGTCTTTTCCCTGGGGTTGGGGAGTCCAGAACTAGAGGACGTAGGTTTAGGGTGAGAGGGGAAAGATATAAAAGGGGCAACTTTATCATGCAGAGGGTGGTAGGTGTATGGAATGAGAGGCGAGAGGAAGTGGTGGTACAATTGCAACAGTTAAGAGGCATTTGGATGGCTATATGAATAGGAAGGGTTTGGAGGGATATGGGCTGGGTGCTGGCAGGTGGGACTAGATTGGGTTGGGATATCTGGCCGGCGTGGACAGGTTGGACCGAAGGGTCTCTTTCCATGCTGTACATCTTATGACTCTATGACTCTAATCTGGTGAAACACTATATTTTAGGAAGCAAGTTGACAGAGGCTACAAGTGACTAAAAGGAAGCTGCTATTTTTTTTACATTTATGTAAGATGGATTTTTTCCAAAAAATATTTTTGACGTGCAGTGTAATAGTAATTTGAAACATAGTATTTGCTGAATACAGAATGCTGGGAGCTAAACAAATTTTGGACTTACAGCTCCAAAATATCACCACGTTTCAGTGTATTGTAGGTATCTGGGGAAAAAATAGATTGCTGTGGCTAGTCAACAACTCCATCAACTTTATTGGTATTTTTAATCTCCCTATTCACGTGTTATAACACACCCTGAGAACAGGTGGAACATGAACTCAGATCAGAGGTAAGGACACTGCCACAACAGCCACTATTTATAGTCAACCTGTTCAGATATGTCTTGGCAAGAATGTGTGGGTTAGGTGGATTGGCCATGCCAAATTTTCCACAGTGTCCAGGAAGTGTAGGTTAGCCATGGGAAATACAGGGTTACAGGAATAGGGTCGGGGGTGGGTCTGGGTGGCATACTGTTTGGAGGGTTGGTGCGGAATAAGTGGGTCGAATGGCCTGCTTCTACCTTTCGAAACTCTATAATTCTATGACTTCTGGATCGGATAGGACCTGAACCTGAGCCTCCTGGCATATAGGTAGGGCATTGCCAATATGGCCACAACATCTTTCTTAGAAGAAACTATTTTCTATTCGACCTGTTCAGTGATGTAATGATACAACTCTGAGCTAAGATGAACCTGGCCTTCCTGGCTCAGAGATAGGGACACTACCACATCACCACAAGGGCTTCCCCATCATCTTTATATGATGACGAAATAAAGTTGATCTTAGATGTTTCTCTTCAGTAAAGTTCCTCTGAGTGTTATAGTACATCGCCACCCAGAGGAATCTCGGAGCTCAGCAATTCGGCCAGCGTGCCTAGTCTTTCTATAAGAACAGAACATTTAACACATTCACCAACTATGCCTTATTTTGAGGGACTGTCTTTCATTTTGATTGTTTGCCCTGTTTCCCTCAAGGGACGCCTTTGTCCCTGAATTCTAGGACAGCTGGAGGGAAAAAAATTGAAGCGTTCGGCCAATGATTAAAGCCGGGTTGCTGAGAGGAAGCCAACAGGTTCATGGGGATGGTGTGACTCCTCAACAGAAGTTGTACATGTTGGTTGCCTCAAAGCCTACTCCTTTATGATCACCTCATATTTGATCATCAACCACGAACCCCCTCACCTTTCCCACATCCTCATCCCATGGTCCAAGTGTCCTTTATTTCCTCGGACTTAGTTATCTTGTCCCATATTTAGTTGGGAAATTAATTTTCATTCAGAACCTATGAGTGAGAATTCACCGATATAAGCATGGATTATTGTTTAGTGTTATATGTTTCTCCTTGTTTAGTTTTACATCACACATTACTATAGTGGCGTTAATTGAAGAGAAACTCCTGGCTTATTTATTTATCCCCGAATCTCCCACCCAAACACTCCCCAAAAGCAGCTTTCTCAGTGAAACGTCCCTCGCCCGCCTTCTCTCGCCCCATAACCACAAGGGCAGCTGTAGAGATTTCCCAAGTTTGATGCCCCACACAGGTCAGGTAGAATTATTTGCATGTCTTCCCCATGGTGCTGTCGGCTGCTGTAGAAGTCCCAATTTCACTCACTTTTTTGGTAGTCCCGCTTAGACCAACACATGCCCTAAACTGACTGAAATAAAAACTGATTGTCCGGGTACTTTCTCCACCAAAGATGATTACACATGACGTACATGCACGGTACTTTTCCTCATCGAAATCATTTTCTTACCTCTCAGATCGGAAAATGAATGTGACTATTTTTCATTTTTGTGATGTAAACAGTTGTGTCTTGTAGAATACGGTTTATTTGACGGCCGATAGCCAATTCCGTCCAGTCACAGGTCCTTAGGCACTCGGTAGATCCTATTCGTTAATTTTCTCCATACTGAACGTGGACTTTTTATTCACACTTTGTGGCACTAAAGGTCAGATTTGCTGTGGAAAATGGCGTTGGCTTGCACTTGGCAATTTGTTATTTCATTGTTCCTGTTGCTTGGGGCCTTGAGTCAGAACTATCCAATAAGGATGGAACTCCACCGGCGTTTCACCAGCGAAATTTTGGAAATATTGAATGCAATGGTGAGTTTACGGATGGACTTCAATGCAGTTGAACTTCCGAACGCAGAGTCTAATGTCTTAATACAATCTCTGCTCTTGTTTTAGGGGGGCGCCTTTCCAGTTCATTGTAGAAAACTGGGGAAGGAGATCAAAAGCCTTGACCTGACGGAGATTGGAAAAAATGCGAAGGTAATCTGTGCGTTTTGCTGTAATTGTGATGAATGCATTCCAGAGATTGAGAAAACAGAAATAGGAGGGGCGTCCCAGAAGAATTAAGCGCTTCTGAAGATTGTAATGTAGGAAGTGTGATGTTAGCTCAAATATTGTTCAGGATACCAGGACAAATTCCCTCGCTCATCTCTGAAATGGTGCCTTAGGTTCTTAGTATATCCATCTGAGCAGACCGGTGATAGATGGCACTTCTGACAATGAGGTGGTAAAGATAATTAGCCCAACTTTGAAGGTGCCATTGCCCCTTAGACAATAGGCAAAGGTAATTAACATTGAAACTGACAAGTGTTTAATTTCAAACATGTTGCACGAGTGTTCCAAAGTGAATAATGGAAATGCAGGTAACTGCAATCAAATGTTACCAATTCTTTCAAACTTTCCATTATTAGGAAATTGAAATGAAGTGGCATGACCTGGAACATAGGACATAAAAATGTTGAAAAAGATATGAATGAATTTTTAATCGATAAAAGAAAAGTGAAAAGTCTTGCTACTATTATAGTTATTGTTCCTAGGAGTGAATTTGTCAGAGTGGGAGACAATACAACGTATTGCCAGGTAATTTAATGTGCAGGTGATTTCAACACTGTGATAAATGCAGGTGACAGAAAAGGCAAGAGAATTAATAAGAAAGCAGAGTTTGAGGCAGCTACGATAAGAGCTAACTCCATGACTCAAGAAAGGAACGCATTTGGGGGCGGTATCTAATTTAGATGCAGATTAAGGTTATTGTCACTATGCCTGTGCCATCAAATGCCATCAAAGCATTCCTTAAGCACCAGTTCTGATTCCTAACATCATTTTTCCTTATAAATCCTCTGTGTGAGATAATTCAATTTGTGTCAAAATCACACTGTGGTATTCAACATTTTTGCTTTTGAAGCCATAGCTACCACAGAGTGTTGAGACTGTTTAATAACATTTTAAATATTGCCCTAACACCAACAGAATGGGAAGACTTTCATCTTTCACCTTGGACTAAATTAAAACTTTGGTCCCAAGAGTGTAAAAGTACTATTCTATCTCTCTGATGCTGAATCAATGTGATGCTTAAAATACTAATAGAACAATTACAATTTTAAAAATTAAGTTTACAAATCAATGAAATGTTTTACAATTTATGTAATATTGATTACATTGTTCTGCTTCATACAAATCATTGACAAACCACAGCAAGCCTATCTTCATAATTTTCTCACTATTTTCACCAATCATTAACGGATAACTGAAAGCAAAATATGAAGTTCAAATCTTGCTCCAAATTGCTATCCACTGAGCTTTGCTAATATATATATGGATTTGCATGAGTTATGATGTCCTACATCTCCCCTCCCCTCCACCCCACCCCTATCAGCCATTCGTCAACACTCATCAAAGTTCAGACATCTTGACAGTGGTCACTTTGCATCAGAAACCTTTTAGTTTCTGTGGAACTGTAGCTAGCAAGAGGAAGTGACTTTAGGAGAAGAGAGCAAGAAAATTTAGAGCAGGTAGGGAGTTGACAATTGTCAGAAGATTATATTATGTATAGTTGTAGAATGCAGATTCAGGTTACTTAGCCCAAAAGATCCATGCCAGTATTATAATCAGATGAGGAAGGATAACTGCTCTTTTTCCTCATCAACCCCTCATTTGGTCACAACTGGTTTTTGAGATTAAAACAGGGTAGTGGGATTGCCAATTCAGTGAGTAGTTAGCTATGTACAGTGGTTTAAAAGATCTAAGCCAAACTGGCATTATTGAATTCAGCAAGTGAAGAGTTAGTTTTATTATAAAAATACACACTATCAAAAATATGAAAATGTGTAAAATATGGCTTATATCCCACAATATGTATGCCTGCACACATTCAAAACCCAAGGTCAAAAATCACACAGCATCAGGTCTAATGGATTTTTTTGAAAATATTAGCTTTTGGTGGACTGCTCTTTCATCAGATGTTGGTGAGAGAGGAAGACCTTAAACAAAGAATTTATAAGGAAAAGATTGAACTGAACATACTTAAGATGGCTCTAAAATGTTAATCAGTTAGAATGGAGGTGCAGGTTTTAATTGATGCAAATCCCAGAATTTCTTTCAAGTCACTGCCCTGAGACAACCTTGGTCAGACAATTTATTTTAGGCCTGAGTTCTAGTTTGGAATCTGTCTATGTTTTTATTTCCAAAGTAGGAGTCTATAAAATGCCACATTGACTGACTGTCTTCTAATTGTGTGCTTTTTGACACAATAGAATGCATCTGCAAACACAAATCTGCAAATGCAAATTCACCCGACAGATATATGTGCTTGCATGCATGTGTGTGTGTGCTGATGAGAGAGGGGAAGAGTGTGTGTGTGTATGGGGTGGAGGGGGGGAGAGAAAGTGTGTGTGTTTGAGAGTGTGTGAGAGTGTGAGGGAGTATATGCATCTGAAAGAGAGTGTGTGTGCGTATGCGAGTGTGCGAGCGAGGGTCTATGTGAGTGTGTTTGCATGAGTGTGTTTGTGTATGTATGAGAGTAGGAGAAGGTGAGGACTGCAGATGCTGGAGATCAGAGCTGAAAAAGGAGCAGGAGAAGGGCTAATGCCGAAACATTGATTCTCCTGCTCCTTGGATGCTGCCTGACCTGCTGCGCTTTTCCAGCAACACATTTTTCAGCTATGTATGAGAGTGTATAGTGTGGTTGGGTAACCTGTAGTGCAACATGAACCCAAGGCCCCGAGTAAGGAATAGGAAAAAATATAGAGGATAAACTTGGCCAAGTTAAAATACAGATTAATAAAAAGGACAGTTAGTACATGTTCACTGGTTGCATCCACAGATTTCATCAGCTGAAGCAGTTAATTTGAAGTTATGGTTGCAAATCTTCCTTTCACCTAGAAATCAGTGTTGTAGAACTCCAACAGCTTTCTGTAAAATATATGTCTGCTGTAAGATCATAGACACACTTTTGTTTCTCAGCAGGGTGGGCTTTATTGCCTAACTGGTGTATTGTACAGAAAAAGAGAAAGATTGTTTACTTGTGTGCTCTCTGCTCAAATGTGAATAAAACTTTCACACAAAAGTGATATCACAATAGCTCTATCTATTTTGGTTGTATGTTTCAAAAGATATTGAAGACTGTTTCATGTCTCATATAGCTTCCCTTTAGCTATTGCCTTATAGCTGAGGTGATCAATGTTTTTACTGTCTCAGCCATTAACTCCTTTTGATGATCCATTTTCTACTTCTATGAATGAGAAGGACTTGTTCACATCTCCAGGGATGCCGTCATGTCTGTTGGGGTCTCCATGGACTTTGTCTTCATGGGATGGAATGTGACTCCACAGGTACAAACTAGCAGCAACTTCAAGTCAGTGTATTTTGTTTAGAAAAAAGTGTTTTCTTAAAAAAGGTTTTATATATGACTAACCAATAAAATTACCAATGAATATCAGGTACAGCGCATTGAATGATACCTAAAATCAAATCGATAAATGTTGGAAATATTCTGCAGGTTGGACTGCATCTGAGGAGAGAAACAGGATTAATGTTTCTGGTTTAAATGGCTTTTCAGTTCAAATGAAAGGTAATCATGACATGGTGTATCAATTTTATTTTTCTGCACAGATGCTAACTGACCTGCTGAATATTTCTAAATTATTTTGTTCTTATTTCAGATTTGCAGCATCCACAGTAATTTGATTTTTAAAATTAAGGCCCATATCAAAGTTTGCCTTCCATATTAGGTCCTTCCCTACTTACTTCATCTCAATTTATCATATACCTCTATTTCTTTTTCCTCATGTGCTTATCAAGCTTCCCCTCAAACACATTCACGCATTCATAAGCTTTTCACCATTAGCTGAGTAGTATGTTGTGCATTTTATACAGGCTGAGGACAAAGTTATGATCTTCTATCAAATATTGCGCCACACCAGCAAGCTTTACAGAATAAATGCCTGTTCCAGTATGTGGGACAAGAATGGATTAGAAGATTTTGCAATGCTTCTGTTTCAGCAGCTGAAGGAGCTCAGCCAGGATTTAGGAGAACGTCAGCCAGATTTTAAAATGTTTGGGAGAAAAAGAATTCGTACATATTTCCAAAAGCTGAGAACATTTCTGCAAAATAAGGTATATGTATAATTTATCCTACTTTGAGCAGGAAAAAGGCTTCTAATGATTAAAAGCTTTTACATTGGTTCATTAATTCTGTGACTATAGTATTTGTTCTTCAAGGTATTAATCCTTGTTCTCTTTATAGGGGTACAATAGATGCGCCTGGGAAATGATCCGCAATGAAAGCAGGAAAAACTTGGAAAAAGCCATAAACCTAGTGGAATAATGTAATTATGTCATGCATAAAATCCTGCTGTTGATATGTTCTTTTAAAAAGCAAGTATCATCAATTTGACAATTAGAACTAAAAACACTTCTTTACTGGTATTTTACTAATCTGAAATGCCAAAAGCAAAAGCAAACTGTTGCAGAGACAACAACAGAAAATGTTGGAAATACTCAGGAAGTCAGGCAGCATCTGTGATGAGAAACAAATTTAATGACTTGAATTTTTTGTAAGTCTGTTTTCTAAGTGTGGTGCCAAATGCCAAAACATGCAGGATTCCCCAATCTCCCAGAAAGCTCACCAGGCCTTGTGCTTATTAGGCACCTTAATGGTCACCTGCTAGGCACTTTGGTGAATCAATGTTCAGGTAGCATCTGTAGAGAGAAAAAAATAGAATTAATAGGTTCAAGAGTTCCAATATAAGGTCATTACCTTCATAGAATGTGAACATTGCTAGCAGAATTAGAAATTATTGTCCATTCTTATGGCCACGTGAAAGTATGGTTGAACTGTCTTCTTCATTGCAATGGAATGGCTTCCTAGGCTATGCCATATGAATAGGCAAGAGTCAACCACATCTGTATGGTCTGGAATCACAACTGATGATTAGTAGCCACTTGAAGGGAGGAGGACAGTTTCCATGGACTATAGCCTGTGTAAGACCCAATGTATGAGGAATGGATCCTATCCCTTGTACTTCAAGATCTCCCTGTAGAATCATGTTAAAATCAGATTGTATTAGAACAGCTTAGTGAACTGGATGGCTTTTTATGATAATGGTAATCATTGCTAATGCAGCTTCATTTAAATTTAAATGCTACAGCTTCTAAAGTGTTTTTTGAACTTACATCTCTGGGCTAATAAATAGACTTTTGGATCACTAGTCCAATAACAAACCATGCTATTACCATACCCCTACAATAACTTGACGTTTTCCTCCACAGATGTTGCCAGATCTGCTCAGCCTTTTCCATTATTTAATTTGCCTTAGAAAGAGATATGTTTCATGACATTTAGAATCACCAAGAGAAGAAATGTACATTGATAATCCACTGCTGTGCTATCTGTGATTGTCCATTCATTTATTTTTTTAAAACAAATGGAAAATCAAGGGTTGCAGGTCAGTGGTTGTAATGCCTCTTGCATCTTATGTGTAATCCTCGTCTCCTTGCTGTCCAAATGGATAAAAATGTTGTCCAATCTTACAATTGTTACAAATATTAGACACACCTGCAAACAATGTCAACCTCGAGACTCACCTTCTGTTTAATCAGTGGAACTCCAAAATCTTGTAGGATAGTGACGGCGGCGTTTGGTATGCTTTCCTTTATTGGTCAGAGTATTGAGTACAGGAGTTGGGAGGTCATGTTGCGGCTGTACAGGACATTGGTTAGGCCACTGTTGGAATATTGCTTGCAATTCTGGTTTCCTTCCTATTGGAAAGATGTTGTGAAACTTGAAAGGGTTCAGAAAAGACTTACAAGGATGTTGCCAAGGTTGGAGGATCTGAGCTATAGGGAGAGGCTGAACAGGCTGGGGCTGTTTTTCCTGGAGCGTCGGAGGCTGAGGGGTGACCTTGGAGAGGTTTACCAAATTATGAGGGGCATGCTTAGGATAAATAGACAAAGTCTTTTCCCTGGGGTTAGAGAGTCTATAACTAGAGGGCATAGGTTTAGGGTGAGAGGGGAAAGATATAAAAGAGACCTAAGGGACAACTTTTTCACACAGAGGGTGGTACGTGTATGGAATGAGCAGCCAGAGGATGTGGTGGAGGCTGGTACAATTGCAACATTTGATAGACATTTTGATGGGTATATGACTAGGAAGGGTTTGGAGGGATATGGGCCGGGTACTGGCAGGTGGGACTAGATTGGGTTGGGATATCTGGTCAGCATGGACGGATTGGACCGAAGGGTCTGTTTCCATGCTGTACATCTCTATGACTCTATGACTGTCAGCTTCATGCTAATGCAGAAAGTGGACTTTCTACAGGGCACACTACCCATTGAAATGATAAGCTGCACTAGGCTGGCATTTAATGAAGGAAGTGTTGTCAAAGATTGCAACAGGATTGTTTCTCTTCTAAAACAATATATTCTAATGTTAGTCAATAATAATGATATAATAGCAATATCAATTTGAATTAAGAAATGAATTAAGATTTTATTTTACAAACTTCTGCCCTGTTGTTGACTTTCATCCACTGGCAGCATAAGTCCAGAATTTTAGCAGGTATCTTTAATGATACAGAGATTGTGGGAAACAACAAGCAATGCCCTGCTGTGCACAAAGGCCAAGGAGTAATAAAGTTATCCCTGTGTTCTGAAGGTCTTAGCACAGAAGGAAAATCTACTGTGGCACTGGCAAAAGAGTGAATTGGAGTTTTGGATAAGTAAGCACCTGATTCACAGAAGTCCCTTTTGGGAAAACAATTCAAATTAATGATCGCCAAAAAGTACATTGGAACTTAGGCACTCCAACATTCTTCCTAATTTGCCAATTTATGCTCCTGCCAAGTGAGACTCCATGCCAAGAGCAGAGTCTTGGGATCTACCGTAACATTGCTATCTGCAATCATGTTCCAGTTAGACCCAGACTGCATATTCAAGTAACCTGTGACTCTAACCAAAAAGCAAAATAATTTGTGTTAATTTATTGTAAGTATATTTAATGATATTTAATCCCAGTTTATTTAGTTCAGTATGTGTATAATTTATATTCCAAATTAAGAATTATGCTGACTGAAGCATGACATCTCTACAAGAAGCTGCTTTTAAATTTTGCAGATTACTTTAATTGAAAAGAATCATTTATGACCCTATTTGTTTGGGAACACTAACTTCAAACCACACCAGTTAAAGAAGTTGTAATATTTCCTGTAAAATGAAGTTTTACCTGACTTGTTGCAGAGTAAAATAAATATTAAAAGAACAAAGCATGTTCGGAGTCTATCTTTTTGAGATATGTGTGTTTACTAGTGTGTGTTTCACTTATTACGTTCTTAAATTCAAGGTGATTTTTGTACATCTCCTGCATCAGTGTTTTATTTTAATCATTATCTTAATACTATCAGATCGCTGAATACCTGCATATAGTTATTGCAAATGGTCATCTTAAAGAGGCAAACCTAGATTCAATGCCTGCATACTGTGTACTCTTGGCTACAGAGCAGCTGAAGAAATAAAATTGTCCTCAGCATTTTGTTTGTTCTAGTAAGAAACATATCTTATCATTAACCTGAGGGAGGGCAGCTGCACTTCAGGGTGAAGATTGTGTGATGGGGTTACCCTCATGGAGCTGATTTCATGTCAGCTGCAGAAACTTAAAACTCACGCCAGTTTCTTTCTCAGTTATGTTGGGCTTTTGAATCAGTACCAAGGCGAAACTTCTTCTCAGTGATACATAATATGCAGAATAATTAATGTATAAATACTGATCAGTTGCACGCATGTAGGAGGTTGATCTCCTCCCCAGAGAATACTGTGAAAACAGACAGTCAAATTACATTCTGTTCTTCTCAACCTTCCCTTGAATTGGCCAATAAAAATGGTACTTGTTTTGGCCTGGCATGGAATCAAATGCTGCATTCAGTTTCATTTTCTATTCAATGACTCATAATAAAAAGCTGTAGAAATTTGCCACAGATTTCACTTTGACAAAATTATACACTTGAACAGTGAGATAAATGGCACTCAGACTCCAATGGATAGCTGCAATATCTGGGCATAATATATTTCTATGCATTTAATGTAAGTGTTACTATCAACCTTTAGGCTTACAATGAGATTAAACAGATATTCAGCAGTCCAGGCAACAACAAAGGATTGAAAAATAGAGTGGAATTTTTCCTTTGTGATGTGGGTAATATCAAGAAAGTTGGGAAAATACAGCAAAATGAAAATGTCAGAACATTTTTTCCAAATTTCCCTTTCAACTTTAATTGGTGACTTTAGAATCTTACCATTGAATGGTGACTACTTTATTTCAGTATCGTTAATAGCCCACCTCAACTCACTTCTCCTACCTCAAGAAATCAAACAGTGCAAATTTGTAATATGCATGTCAGAATGGATACTGGTGGTTGCAGGTCATTGATTGCTTGCTCTAGCCATAATTCAATTCTGTCCTCACTACATTCTCTCCTCATACTCCATGGCTACCAGACTCCTCAACCTTTCATCCATGGTAGATCAGCAACAGCAAATCAAGAGCCTCACCACATCATCATGCCAGCTCTCAGAATCAGCCCTCATTGATTTATTGGCATAAAGGATCTTCACTGCTCAGTTACAACCTGTCTGGCTCACATTGTTTCTTAGTGCCATGTGAGGGGCATAAAAGTTGTAATGGTGAGGAACACTGCTCAGTCAAATAAGTGGACATGTTGCTATATGGTATTGGGCTACATCAACACCTATAGGGCAGGTCAGCAGCTTATGCTGCAATCATATTGCTTCAAGCAAATGGCCATCAAAGTTTGTGAGAAGATTTGTAGCTCGGGTGCGCGTTGTTGTGGTTCTGTTCGCCGAGCTGGCAGTTTTTGTTGCAAATGTTTCGGGGACGAAACGTTTGCAACAAAAACTCCCAGCTCGGCGAACAGAACCACAACAAATGGCCATGTCTGAAAATCAAAAGGGAGCAGTCCTTAGTGAAGTCAAGGGTGACAATTGTGGAGCCATCAGTCCATGGGATGGACTGTGTTCAGTATATGAAACTTTTCTCTGAGATCACATCTCTCAGAGCTCCTTATGAAGGCAGGATATTGATCAGCTTGTCACACAATGTGAGGGCATAACGTGAGGATTCATTGTGATGGTTGTGAGGGTTCAGGAATTTCTTCAGTAAAATTGCGTGATCATCTGTTCACATATCTGATGTGGACACCAATGTGACTGCAGTCCTTGCAGTCTTACTTCAAATTCGAAGACAACATAGACAGCAATTCCAACTTTGTAGTGATTGGGACCAGATTGACCTCTTTAACTATGAGTTTCTTGATTGGGATTGTTAACTTGGGACAATCAGGAATCAGGAAAGCCCTGGTTGACTGATATAACCAGGAGATTTAGAGTCTCCTCAGTTTAGAACACTGAGTCTGTGCTGACTGGTTCTAAGGAGAAGAAGAGTTTCTTTGTCTTCCCCCTCCCCTTTTTTTTGTTGAGAGCAGATACTAGTTTCTTTTTTGTTTGTTTTTCTTTATTTTTGAGCTGAATTCAGCTGCCACCAGCACTGATGTTGCCTCAGTCTGGACCTACTCCTGCCACTGCAGCCTGGGTCTTGCCTGCACCTTTGCTGCTGCCTGGGACTTGCCTTGCCCCCACCACCCCCTCCATGGACCTAAGACTGCTGCTGCTTGGGGCCTACTCTGGGATCCCCCATCCACCTTTTCCCCCCCCACCCCACCCCCCTCCACCTCCCCCCGGGACCTAAGACCACCACTGCTGCCTAGGGCCTGCCTCCATCGCTGCTGCCTGGGACTCACCTAGGGCCCCTGGACAAAAGGTGCTGTTGCTTGGGACTTACCTTGGGTCCCTTCGCCAGACTTAAAATTCCTGCTGCTGCCTGGGACCCCACCTCTGGACTTGAGAGTATTGCTGTTGCCCAGGGCCTGCCTCCATTGCTGCTGCTTGGGGCCGTACAACACCACAGATTGTTGCTCTGTTGCCTGGGCCATCTGGGAGAACATCCAGCAGCACAGCATGGTGAGCACCACGACTGCCAGCCCCAATCGTATCTAAGCCTGGGTAGCCACTGCCCTAGGCTCGGCTGCTTCAGCCCTGGCTGCAACCCCGGCCACCTTCAGGCACCTCACTATGCAACTGGGAGGCAAGGCCTATCCCGAACCTGCCATGACCATCAAGGCCTGCAGTAAGGCCATGGCTAGTATGGTTGGCCCACTGGCGATCGTCCCTGCAGCCCGGATGTATGGGAAGGCTGTATTATTCTGAAAGACCGAGCAGGCGGTTCAGCTGGCCGTGCAGAAGGGATTCACTGTGGTCGGGACATTCCCACCTGTTGTCCCATTGGAGGTCATGGCCCAGAGGGTCGTGATCTCCAATGTCCCACCCTTCATTGCCAGTGAGCTCCTTCTCCCCCATCTCCAAACTCTGAAGGAAATCCAATCAGGTGTGCAACTGCTCCTGCTCTGTCTGAAGGACCCTGCCCTCAAACACATTTACTCCTTCTGGCACCAGGTGTTTATTTGCCTGGCCTGGGAGGAAGTAACAGAGGGCTCATTTACCCTCCTCCATGAAGGCATGGTCTACCATGTCTTCTAGATGGTGGACAGCATGCGATGTCACCTGTGCCGTGAGGTGGAGCACATAAGGAAGAACTGCCCCACCCAGAATGTTATCTAGCCAACACCGGCAGCTAAATTGCTTGTTCTGTGGTGCTGTGGAGTCCATCAACCATGTATATATTGGGCGCTTGTATTCCCTTTTTTGATTTCCTTAAAACCTTCTCTGTTTTTGGTTGCACTTCAGTCCCATGCTTCTGATCTTTGGGCACCTGGTGTGGAGGGGGTGAGGGTATGTCAGAAGACCTCCTTGTGGGTTTGCTCCTGGGCCTAGCCAAACTGGCCATAAACAGGCAGCGGGCCATGGAGGGGTTGTTATGGCCGATTGTCTGTCCCTCTTCCGTGGGTATGTCAGAGCCCAGGTGCTCCTGGAGAAGGAACACGCGGTGCCCACTAACACCCTTGAGATTTTCAGGGAAAGGTGGGCACTGCAGGGAGTGGAGTCTCTTATTATTTCCCCCTCCACCTCTATTTTGATTTGATTCCTGCCCTCTCCCTCACTATTTGATCACGCAGCATTGCCCTCTGAGAAGAGCACTGCTTGTCACTGGCCACTCGGGTGTTTCCTTTCTTCCTAGTGGTGGAAATTGAATAAAGAATTGTACATCTGTTATCTTTCACTGTGTTTCACACCTGCACACATACACACAACATGGGTGCTGGGGAAAATATAAGCACTACCGCAGTTGGGTGGTCATGTGGGGGACAAAAAAGAGAAATAAAATAAACCGGGGATTTAGAATATCCTCAGTTTAGGGGACTGACTCTGTGCTGGCTGGGCCACAGTAAGGAAAAAAAATATAGACGGCAATTATAGGTTGCTCAGTAATCTAAAGTACTGGAAGCAGGAGTAAATTGCACTATGATCAATTTGAGGTGCTTATATGCATATTTTAGTAGCTGGTACCTAGCAGTCTTCCTGTGTTCAAGCACATTTGCCTGAATATTATCTTGGCTTGCCAATGAGATTTACAAAAGGGAGTTGGGAGTATGTGCAAATTAATAGTAGAATGTGTAGAATAAAAGAAACCAAAATATAACCAGGAGATTTAGAGTCACCTCAGTTTAGAGCATTGACTCTGAGCTGGCTGGTGCTACAATCATCGTGTTACTGTTGTTGGTGGTTTCTGCTTCTTTTTTGGGGGAAACCTGATTCCTGAACTGGCTGAATTATTAAGCCAGTTCGTAAACTAGTATTCCTTTTTTTAAGTGAGGACTGATTTCTAAACTGCCTGATCCACACAATCAATGTGTTTCAGGTGTAACTCAGTTCTCATTTGGGGATTGTTGTTTCACTGGCTGGTTATATCCTGTGTGTTACTCTTTTCTCTTTTCCTTTGAGAAAAGGACAATGCTAATTTTATGGCAGGGCCTAGTCCTTGGACTCTTCTTTGTTTTTTTGTATGTCTTTACTGTGTTTTTGGTGTTTGGACTGAGCCCTTGTGAGAAAATACATCTTACCAGATGAGCTGTTCCTTGTGGTAGGCCTGACCCTAGAACTCGACCTCTGCCATGACTGAACACCTGTGTATGTGTGCTGGGAGGTGAGCACTTGCTGCATCCTGGAGTTTGGCAGTAGACCCTGCCTCTGGGAGTGGACCAAACCCCCATGAGTTAACTGCACCTTTACAATGTACTGCGTTCCTGTGAGTGGGCCTGGTTCTCCAAGGATGGGCCAGGACTCTATGGAGACTGAACACCTGTGTGCTGTGGGGTGTGCATTTGCTGCCTTCAGGAGTAAACTCTGCCCTCTGTTGTAGACTCTGTTTTTAGCATCGGACTCTGCGGTTTGGAGTGGACTCCATCTCTGACAATGCACTTTGTATACTGGAGTGGACTCTGTTCCTGGGACGGGAACCCTGACCCCAATGCTCCCAATTCTGTGCCTGTAAGCCCACCCTGGAATGTCCGTACCCTGATCCAGTCACTGACGCCCACCTCATGGCATTGATCTCTGGGGAATGTATGCCCTCTGACCCTATGACTGGAACCTGCCCCACTGCGACAACCCCAGGGAGCCTGTGCCTGAGGTCCACCTTACAACGCCTGGCCCCGAGGTTCTCGAGCCCTGTCGCACCCAGCCAGAAACAGACTCTGACCTTGGACTCTGCTGCTGCTGCAACTGTCTCTTTGAGCAGGAAGTGGGGCCAGGGCCGCACCCCCCCCCCTCTCCCCACCACCACCACCTCACCCCACCACCTGACATCCCCAGGGCAGCACAGAAAGTGCCACAACTGGCTCTCCCTGCCCTTGCTAGTTTCCCTGCTTTCCCCCAGCCAACAGTGTTCATGGAGAGGCTGGGAGGAGGAGCCTCAGGTCCCAAGACCACCAAGGTGGGTGGGGAAGGAAATGCCCATAAAGTACCCCTGCTCTCACTGGGGAAGAGGTGCTGCCCCTGGAGAGGAGGGACTTCCCGGGGATAGTGACACCAGCACGCCTCTCCCCAGGGGATGAGCCTGCAGCATCTCTTGCCTGTCCGGAACCGTGCCTGAACCTCTGGGGGCAGCAGCAGGTCTTTCTCTGCTGCCATTCCACCAGCCCCCTGGGATGAAATAGAAACCAATGTGGGCCGTAGTATTTTAAACATTGCTGGATCATCGAATGGCAGAGGGGAGGATGGTATTATCCTCACTCCTCACTCCCTGACAGAGTTTCTCTGGGAGCCTTGGCCCTGGGGGAGGGCCTTTTCCTGAGGAGCTGGCATCCCGGTGTCGGGTGAAGAGCTGGGCCCCAAGCCTCTGCTGCCCGATAACCCAGCCTTGGAAGTCCAAGAAGGGGTGCGCTGAGGAGGGTACTGCCGGTGACCCTGGGGGTGTGGTTGCTGGGGGGCTTGAGGCCAGCTGGCAGTGCTGAACCAAACCCCCACTCTCTCAGTGGGGGAGGGGCAATTTTCCAAGGGTGACTTCCCAGAGGAGGGTTCGGGCACAGTGGTGAACTCTGGACGATGCAGAGTCCGTCTCCAACAAGGTTTTTGAATCCCAGGCTTACCACCTCCCCCACCCCCCCCACCCCATCATCCTTGAGGAACTCCAGGCATTTGTTGAGGAAATTCGCAATCGCCAGGCTAGAGCCAATTGGCACTCGACTGCTGGAGCTCCTTTGACCTGGTTTATCAGTTGGCCCAGCCTGCTTACCAAGCACCTGGGCTGGATGCAAATGAGCGAATACGTGTCAGGAACTTCTGGGTGCACTCCTGGTGAGGGCGAGGGACTTTTGTGCCCCTCCCTTGTTCTCCCAGTAAATGTATATAGTTTAAATTGTACTGGTGGTGGTTGCACAATACTGCTGACAAGGTTAAAAACAATGAAACATCGATTTTTCCTGCTCCTCTAATGCTGCCTGAACTGCATTCTGATCCAGAATACTGCTAACGTGAAGACCACTATAGCCAGCCTCTACATCAACGACAGCAGGGAGTCACAGCGCAGATTCCAGACCTTCTCGTTCCTTCGGGACGGGAAGTATGTTGGTTGCTTCCTGTGAGAAACCCACATCCCCCTGGGAGACGAAGCCACCTGGCTCCTGGAGTGGCAAGGTGGGGGGGTCCACATGAGTCCCCTCACCCTCAGATCTGGTGGGGTGGCTATCCTTTTGGCCCTATATTTTCAGCCGGAGATCTTGGGGGGCCAGGGAACCTGTGCCAGGCTGTTTGCTTCGCCTGTCTATGCTCCTGTAGTTGGACCAAAGCAAACGTGCTTCTCCAGAGCAGTGGCTGCTCCTCTCGCCTCCATTGATGGAGGCCAGTGCAGTGTCCTCGGGAAACTTTAACTGCGTCCTCGAGGACAGGGACCACGGCAGTGCCCGGTTTGGTTGAGCGTCTGGGAGGAGGTTGGGGGATTTGGTCAAGTCCTTCGACCTGGTGGACGTCTGGCGGAATCTCCACCCTGACTCTATCACCTTCACCTTTGTGAGGCCTGGAGTCACGCGTCAAGAATCGACCACCTGTACATTTCGCGGGCGTACACCTTCTGCTTTCCGGCAGCTTCCATGCAGCAGGTGCTGTGCACGGACGATCACCTGGTGTGGGTGGAACTTCTTCTGGTCAGCGCCCGGCTCGGGTCCGCGTACTGGCACTTTAACAACTGGCTGCTGGAGGACGAGTGGTTCCGGGATTCGTTTCATTGGTTCTGGGCCGGTTGGAGAAGGAAGCGGGGCAAGCCTCCCCTCCCTGCGGCTCTGGTGGGATGTAGGCAAGGTTCACATCCGTGTTTTCTGTCAGGGGTATGCGAAAGGGCTGACAAAGAGGTGGAAATCCAGGATCAAGAAGTTGGAGAAGGAAGTGTTTGATCTGGGGTCATATCTCCGTCAGCCTGATGTGGACCCAGCCCTGCGCGGGGTGTACGAAGCAAAGAAAGCCGCGTTCTGAGACCTACAGCTCGCTGGGTCGCGAGGCACATACATGAGGTCATGGATCCAGCTCCTCCAGGACCCGGGCCACTGCTCCCCCTTCTACTACTTGCTGGAAAAAAGGCGCAGCACCCGTCAACAGTTCCTTGTGCTGCTGGCCGATGACTGGTCCCTCGTCTCTAATCCAGAGGGTTACAGGGCCCAAATTCACTCCTAATACACAGCTCTGTTCTCCCCGGATCCATCCACCGAGGATGCTCGCAGAGTTCTGTGGGAGGACCAGCTGCAGCTCAGCCTGGCAGAAGCCAGAAGGCTCAACACTCCGGTCAGTTTAGAGCAGCTGGCCAGCACACTCGACCGGCTCACGAGGGGCAAGTCCCCGGGGCTGGACAGGTTGACTGTGGAGTTCTTCAGGGCATTCTGGGATGTCCTAGGGAGCAACTACGCACAAGTCCTGGGGGAGTGTTTAAATGCCAGAGAGCTGCCCCTTTCTTGGCGCAGGGCCATCATCATCCTGCTGCTGAAGAGTGGAGACCCTTGTTCTTTAAAGAACTGACATACGATCTCCCTGCTGTGCATGGATTACAAAATTTTCACCAGGGGTTGTCTTCTCGCCTGGCTTCCGTGCTGGCCCACATGATTCACCCGGACCAGTCGGAGAATACACGACAACATCCATCTGGTCCAGGACCTGTTCCATTTCTGTCGATGGGCTGGTCTGTCAAGCGTCTTCTGTCTCTTGTCCAGGAGAAGGCGTTTGACAGGGTCAATCATGAGTATCTACTTGGGGCTCTGTGGGCATTCGGATTCAGGACACAGTTTGTTGCCCGGATCTGACACCGCCGCAGAGTGTTTGGTTAAAGTTAACGAGTCCCAGACCACACCCCTTCGCTTTGGGAGAGGAGTATGTCAAGGCTGCCTCCTGTCTGGCCAGCTGTATATCCTGTGTATGGAGCCTTTCCTGTGCCTCTTGCGGAGGAGGTTGTCAGGGCTGCACAACACAGGCACGGGGGTGGAGCTCTTGGCTTACGTCAGCAACATGCTCCTCACTTTCACCGACCCGGCTGACCTGGGGAGAATGCGCGTGTGTCAGGCCGTGTACTCGGCAGCGTCTTCCGCCAGGATCAACTGAGCCAAATGTTCCAGACTACTGGTCGGTCCATGGCAGGTGAACTCTCTGCTGGAGAAGTTACGGGGGTTCAGCTGGAGTACCACCCATCTCTCCTACGTGGGGGTCTACCTCAGCCTAGCTGAGGAATCCTGGCCAGCAAACTGGCAGGAGCTGGAGGCCAAGGTCTCATCTAGGCCGCTGGACAGGACTGCTCAGAGTGCTGTCTTACAGGAGGCGAGTGTTGGTCATAAACCAGCTGGTCCCTTTGGTTCCTCCTCCTGGTTTTGTCGTTGACATCCAGAGAACGTTGGTTCACTTCTTCTGGGACAAAAGGACGCACTGTGTTGCTGTGCAGATCCTGAGTCTCCCTATTGAGCAGGACAGTCAGTCGCTGGTGTGTGTCCGCACCCAGGTGGCGACTTTCTGCCTTCAGACCTTGCAGCGATACCTTTAAGTTGAGCTTCCTCCTGGGTGGTAAGCCCTGGCGATGTATTTTTTCTGCATAACCTCAATTACGACACGCAGCTCCTGTTCATCGACCATGACCGTCTGCAGCTGCTGTTCATTGACCATGACGGTTTGGAGGTTGCCCTCAGGACGCTGCCTGTCTTTTACCAAGATCTGATCACTGTCTGGAACATGGTTGTATCATGGTGAGCTCTGTATGGACTGCTGCTGCACACCATCCACCTCTTCACCCTCATCCACTGCCCAGACATGCCTTGGCATGCCCATTTACCACTGGGTGGTGGAGACCCCCAATGGAGGGCTCTCTACATGGGAGTCCTCCCCCTTTCTCACAGGGATCTGGAGTGAAGGGTGCTGTACGCAGTGGTCCCCTGCAAACGCAGATTGCGGTGGTTCATGGACTCCCACCCAACTGCTTGTTCTTTGATGCTGTGGAGTACGTGGACCATCTATATATTGGGTTTGGGCCTTGCGCTCCTTTTTTTGATTGTCTAAAAAATCTTCTCTGTTTTTGGTTGCACTTCAGTCCCATGCTCCTGACCTTTGGGCACCCGGTACAGAGGGGGGAGGGCAAGTCTGAAGACCTCCTTATGGCCATAAATAGGTCCAGGCAGCAGGCCATGGAGGGGGTTGTTAGGGCTGTCTGCCTGCCCCAATTCTGTGGTTATGTTAGAGCCCGGGTATCTCTGGACAAGGACCACATAGTGTCTCCCAACACCTTTGAGCTGTTCAGGGAGAGGTGGGCACCACAGAGAATGGAGTACATTATTTCCCCATCTAACTCTCTTTTGATTTAATCCCTGTCCTCCCCTTCACTGCTGAACCACGCAGCATTGCCCGTTGATGAGAAGGGCACCGCTTGTCACTGGCCACTTGGGTGTTTCTTTTCTTCCTGGTGGTGGAAATTAAATAAAGATTCGTGCACCTTGTGTCTTTCACTGTGTCTCACACCTGCACACACAAACTGGGTGCTGGGGAAAAAGTAATAAGCACTACCGCAGGTAGTATGGGAGAAAAAAGAAACAGGAGTGTCCGAGGTTTTGTTCACTCTGAGAGCTGGCTCTGAGGGAACTGGGTCAGTGTCAGGGACTATGCATGTGTAGATAAAAGGAGACTTGGTGATGCGATACCGTCCTTAAGAAAGAAAAGTACAGTGTTCCTGTGAGTGGGCCTGGTTCTCCAAGAATGGGCCAGTACTCTCTGGAGACTGAACACTTGTGCGCTGTGGGGTCTGCATTTGCTGCAAACTCTACCCTCAGTTGTGGACTCTGTTTATAGCAATGGACTCTGTAGTTTTAGTGGACTCTATTTCTGACAAGGCACTTTGTATACTGGAGTGGACTCGGTTCCTGGGAATGGACTCTATATTTTGAAGAGAACTGTTTATGGTAATAGATTCTGTGTACTAGAAAGGACTGTTTTAGTTTTGGTAATTGACTGTCTTGTTGTTTTTGGGGTTTATCCCCTACACTGTCTTGTGTCCCTGGGTCTAGCAGGCCTCTCTACGAGCTGGGAGGATCATAGGTTGTCCCGAAAGCTGTCACCCTGAGAGCCGGAGGGTGGGTAGGCCGTCCGGTGAACCTGAAGGTGGGTAGATGTCCCAAAAGCTGGAGGTAGGTAGGCCATTCTGATGCCAGTTGCCCTGAGAGCTGGCAAGTGGGTAGGCACTGAGTCCTGTTGTCCTGAGAAGGGGCAATTGAGACAGGCTATCCTAGACGTGGTCAGAATGTGTGTTAGAGCGGCCGGGAGCAGAAGGTGCATAGGGGCAGGCTGAGATCCGGAAGGCTTGTGGGCTGCCCTGTGAGCCTTCGTCCCAGGGAAGGTGTGTCAGGGCAGTCCACGGGTCGGATGGTGCGTTGGGGAGGGCAAGAGCTAGATGGAATGTAGGGGCAGACCGAGAGCTAGAAGATGGGTAGGCTATCCTCAGCACTGTCACCCTGGGAAGGTACTGGGGCGGGTTGTCCTAGAAGTGGCCAGAAGGTGCAAAAGATGGTAAGGGAAGCCTGAAAGGGGGTAGGCCGTCCTGATCGCTGTCGTCCTGGGATGGGAGTGGGAGTTTGGGGAAACAGGACGGGCTGAGCTAGAGGGGCTGGAAGGTGTTCGGGGCAGATTGAGAGCCGAATGGGCTCTAGGGGACGGGCTGCCTTTGAATGGCTTCAAAGTGGGACGGACAGGAGGCTTGCTGGGTATGGGGTGGGTCTGTATTCTACACATTGTTTCTTATAATATTGGACTGTCTTGTATGTATTTGTTACTGTTTCTTTTGTGCTGATTGAAAGTGGGATTTGAGGTTTTTCCACCTTTCCCTGAAAACTGGTTGATTTGGGGCCTGGTTTTGCCGCTCCTCTCCCTTGTAAAGTGCTGTTTCTCTGTATACAAAGAATTAGGAGAAAGTGAGGACTGCAGATGCTGGAGATCAGAGCTTAAAAATGTGTTGCTGGAAAAGCGCAGCAGGTCAGGCAGCATCAAAGGAGCAGGAGAATCAACGTTTCAGGCATAAGCCCTTCTTCAGGAATGAGAAGGGTGTACCAAGCAGGCTAAGGTAAAAGCTGGAGAAATCTGCATTCATCCCTTGTGTTCGGAGGGTTCCTAGGCCAAAGATAAGGAGCTCTTCCTCCAGGCGTCGTATTGCTATGGTCTGACGATGGAGGAGGCCGAGGACATGCAGCTTTCTCCAGCTTTCTCATTTCCCCTCGCCCCACCTTTTCTCAGTCCCAACCCTCAGACTCAACACCGCCTTCTTGACCTGCAATCTTCTTCCCGACCTCTCCGCCCCCACCCCCTCTCCGGCCTATCACCCTCACCTTAACCTCCTTCCACCTATCGTATTCCCAACGCCCCTCCCCAAGTCCCTCCTCCCTACCTGTTAATGTTAATTGTTTTGTAAACTGCATTGTTTAATTTTTCTTAAAAAGCCAGGATAAAATAACTAAAAAAGAAACAGATTTAGAATCTCCTCAGTTTAGGGGACTGACTCTGTGCTGTTACTGCTGCTGTTGGTTTCTAATTGTTTTGCGGGGGAAGCCTGATTCCTAAACTGCCTGATTTACAAAGCCAGTTAGCTGGTATTCCTTTTTTCTATTGAGGACTGACGTTTAAACTGCCTGATTTACATAGTCAATGTGTTTCAGTTCTCATTAGGGAACTGTTGTTTCACTGGCTGGATACAGCCGGTGTTACTCTTTTCTGTTTTACGTACAGAAAAAGATTGTGTTGATTTTTGAAGCAGGGCTTAGCTTTCGCAGTTTTTTTTTGTTTTTGAATGTGTTTTCACTTTTTTGGTGTTTGGACTGAGCCCTTGTGAAAAATACAACTTTCCAGATGAGCTGTTCCTGCATGGGTACACCTGGCACATTGTGGGTGACTAGGCCTCTGTCAAGACTAAACATCTGTGTACATTTGCTGCATTTGGCATGAACTCTGCCTTGTGAGGATTTTGTGAATTCCTGTTAATGTATGTGTGTTTACAATTAATTAACTGTGCTTTGAGTGTGGGCCAGAGTGGGATAGTCACTACGTGGATTGGCTGGGAGCTAGAGGGTCAATAATCAGCCTGGGGAAAAGCCAGCTGGAGGGGTCTGTTAGTACGCAAAGTGACTGGGGGCTAGGCAGTGGACAGCGAGCCCGTGTTTCAAGGGCGGGGTACCCAGTACACGGGCTGGTTGGGGCCCGAGGGTTGATGACTGGCCTGGAGGAAAGCAGGCCGGGAGGGGCCTGTCAATGCGTGGGGTGGGCAAGGCCAGGCAACTGATAGCATCCTCGCAGGAAAGCCAGTATAGTGCAGGCCGGTCAGTATGGAGGGAAGCTGAGCTGGGGGAGGACTGGTCAGTACTTAGGGAGGCTGGAAGCTGAACAGCTGATGGCCCTTCCATAGGAACGCTGGCCAGGGGAAAGGGTCAGTCAGTATGCGGGTGGCCAGGAGCTGGAAAGCTGACAGCCTGACTGTAGGAAAGCAGGTCAAGGTGGTTTGGTTAGTACGTAGGGTGACCGGGAGCTGGTGGCCGAAGTCCATCCCAGAGAAAAGTGGGCTGGGGAGGGTCAGTCAGTACACAGAGTGGCTGGAGACTGGAAGGCCAACAACCGGCTTGTAGGAAAGTCTGGGATAGTCTGGTCAGTACACGAGGAAACTGGGAGCTGGGTGGTCGATGGCCAGCCTGGAAGAAAGAGGACCTGGGGAGGATCGGTCAGTACGCAGGGAGGCCAGACAACTGTCCTGCAGAAAGGCTAGCCAAGGACAGTCTGATCAGTATATGGTGCGGATGGGTGTCAGGTGTTTTTTTTATAGCAATATTGGGACTGTGTTCTATGCACTGTTTCTCATTTGATTGCACGTCTTGTCTGTGTTTGTTACTGTTATCTTTGACTGACAGTGAGACTTGAAGTTTGTCCTCACTTCCCTGAAAACTGGTTGAACGGTGAAGTTTGAGGTTTGGCTTTGCTTCTTTCTCCTGTATGTAGTGGGTTTTTTTAATGAACTGCTGCTTTCTGTTTATTGTTAACTGTATTTTGTACTGACTGATAAATTTTTTTTAAAAAACAGGAGATCAGAATATCCTCACTTGAGGATTGACTCTAAGCTGGCTGGCCACAGTCATTATACAAGTAAATAAAGGGTGGCTTGGTGATGGGACACCAGCCTTTGTGCTGTTACTTCAACTTTGTCAGCAAGTCCAGTTAGATCAGCAACTTCCAGTGGCTGTGGCACCATCACTTTCATGTCCCTCTCAGTGGAGTGGAATGCCAGCTTGCTTTCCCTCAGCAGTAACAGTGGGACACTACCATGTGAGAGATACTTTCTGGCTTGTGATGTCTAAAGTGGTATGCAGCTGGGCTTTTAATATGGCACAGGTGGCAAACGGACCTGACGATCTCATAGCTGGGAGCAATTCCACCTCCTGTCATGTTGATTGCACAAGGAGTCCACCAAAGAGTCCAGTTAATAAGGTCATAGAGATGTACAGTTTGGAAACAGACCCTTCGATCTAACTCATTGATTCTTTGCCTTAGGTCCACTGAAGATGTTACCTAGTATGGTGACGAAACGTCTGGAAATGAACCTCCCAGCTCAGTGAGCAAATCTACATCCAGATTCTCAAAACTCTTAAATTCTTTAACTTCAGATCCTTCCAGCATGTGACTTGAAACATATTCAGAGTCTCTGAGCCAGTATGTCACATATGCAAGAGAATGATTGATTGTTTAATTGCCAGGGCTGGTAGTTATATGACTTTCGCCGGTGATGTTAGTGAGAATGAATGAATGCACAGGTTTCTCTCACTGGCTTCTCACAGGTACAGGGTTTTATCAACTGAATATGCATACAGGTTGAGTGCTTCCACACAGACTGAGAACATGTGTCAATATTCAGGAATTCCATACTTGTCAATGTGCTGCTGGTGCACAACCACTGAAATTTGCTTATGCAGGTTTATTTGTGAGACCAAGGGAGATGGAATGATATCTTTGCCCTGTGACACTCAAACTCCCTACATCTTCAGACTTGGAAGCACATTTAAGATGTAGATGCTAGGGGCAGTGACTGCCTCAATAACTGTTTCAAAACAAGCTGACAAGAAGCTAGCGTACCAGTTCAGTGTGTAATTGGGAAGGAAATTGGAATGTTGGCCTTTATCTCAAGGAAGTATAAATATAGGGCAGTCTTACTAGAACAAGGTGTGAGATGCCAGTGTTGGACGGGGGTGGATAAAGTTAAAAATCGCACAAGACTGAATTGTAGTCCAACAGGTTTATTGGGTAGCACTAGTTTTCGGAGTTGATGAAGGAGCAGTGGTCCAAAAGCTATACTTCCAAATAAACCTGTTGGACTACAACCTGGTATTATGTGATTTTTAACTTACTAGAACAATGCAAGGCACTAGTCAGACACACCTAGAACACTGAAAAGTTTTGTTGCCCCTTTCTAAGGGAAGATGTACTTGAATTGATGGCAGTCCAGAACAGAATCACAAGATTGATCCGAGGTGTGGAGAGATTTCCTTATGAGAAAAGGTTGAATAAATTGGACCTTTACTGATTGGAGTTCAGTTAAATGAGAGGGGCTGTTATTAAAAACTGTAATATTATTTGGATTGTGAGATGGTAAATGCAGAAATTTTGCTTCCCCTTATGGGAGAATGTGGTCTCAGAGGAAGGCATCAACAGCTTGAATCAAAGATTAGATTAGATTCCCAACAGTGCGGAAACAGGATCTTCGGCCCAACAAGTTCACACCGACTCTCCGAAGAGTAACCCACCCAGACCCATTTCCGTCTGACTAATGGACTTAACACTATTGGCAATTTTGCATGACCAATTCACCTGACCTGCACATCTTTGGACTGTGGGAGGAAACTGGAGCAAACCCACGGAGACAATGGGAGAATGTGCAAAGTTCATACAGACAGTTGCCTGAGGCAGGAATTGAACTCTGGTCCCTGGTGCTGTGAGGCATCAGTGCTAACCACTGAGCTCCATGCTGCCCAAAAGGAGCATTTTCTTCTCCCAGAGGATAGAAAAATTCTTTACTGCAGATGGTTGCAGAACCAGTATCATTAAGTATTTTTAAGAATAAGATAGCTTTTTTAATCAGGAAGAGTATTGAGGGTTATGGGGAAAAGATAGAAAGAGATCAGCCACAATCTCATTGAATGGTGGAGCAGACTTGATGGGCTGAAAGGCCTGCTTCTATTCCAATATGTTATGGTCTTAATACTTGTCAAAAATCAAACCAATGAGGCTCCAAGGGTTATGGCAACTGCCATAGAACAGCTTTTATGATTGGAAAAAGCTATAAGCATGGTGAAGATGTGACAAGGCTGGACTTGAGCTCTCCTTCAGAATGTACCAACATGGGAGTCCAAAGTGGGCATGATGCGCCATCCCCAATATGGGAAAGCAGTGAGGTTTGGACCCATTGGAGAAGCAGGGCACAATATTCAGATCTTTATTTGATTATTCTAATGAGAGGGAGGAATAGGAGCAGACATATGGGACTTCTGTATTCAGACTGAATACAAAAGGCTGGCAAGGAACTGCGCATGCTGAAAGTTGGCATGAGTAACTGCTGCTTTGTCCACTTTGAGGGGCATTTGTCCATGCTGGACCATGATTGACATTTGGTGTGGTGGTCTAAGTTGCACAGGACACCGAGGATGAACGAGGGAGGGAGGCTGGAATACAATGCCTATGAGTCAAGTAAGCTTGCTAAAAATGGAAGGATGGTTGGGGTGCAATGTCCTGCACACCCTTCCTGCAACAATAGCCAAGTTACATGGGCATACAAATATAAGGAGTTGAGAACCACATCGTTATGCAAGCAGCCAATCTGTCCCTGAGCAGACATTATACCTATTTTCATATCTGTGCCAAAGCTATACTACATAATGAAAGATTCTGGCCAATATATTGGATCATAACTTTTCATCAGAAGTGTTTTGTTTTATTTCTTTTTATCAGCAAAAATAAAATCATTACACTTTTAGGGAAGGAAATGCGGGTGCCTGAAAGGATGCAGAAAACAGTTACTAGAATGGTCCCAGGGCCAGGAGATTTTAGTTACCAAGTTAGGCTGGAATAGCAGGAATGGTTCTCCTTGGAACAAAGAAAATTGAGAGGAAATTTGATACATAGAACACAGCGAATAGGTGTAGGATTCTAGAGTGCCATTCAATATGATTTTGGCTGATCATTCAGGTCAGTACCTTGTTCTCATTTTCTCCCCTACCTTTTAGCCAGAAGATTCATATCTAATTCCTTCTTGAAAACATTCAACGTTTTGGCCTCAACCTCTCTTGCAGAGAATTCCACAGGCTCACCACTCTCTGGGTGAAGAAATTTCTCTTGCTTCAGTCATAAATGGCCTATCCTGTATCATTAAACCATGACCCCAATTTTGAACTCCCTGGTTATCAGGAACATCATTGTGCATTTACTCAAGGGTGGGGGGAACCTGGAATGCAGGGTCGTTGAAGCAGGAAACCTCATAACTTTCAAAAGGAGTGGTACTGCATTTTGGAAAGGCAAATCAGGGCAGGACCTATACACTTAATCGTAAGGTCCTGGGGAGTGTTGCCAAACAAAAAGACCTTGGAGTGGAGGTTCACAGTTCCTTGAAAGTGTAGTTGCAGGTAGAGGGGGTAGTGAAGAAGACATTTGATAATCTTGCCTTTCCAAGTCAGTACATTGAGTACAGGAGTTGGGAAGTCCTGTTGCACCAGTACAGGACACTGGTTAGGTCACTTTTGGAATACACTGGTAACTCGATTATCTGAACGAGATGGGCGGGCACTATTTCGTTCGGATAATTGATTATTTGGTTAATTGATTAATGCCTTTCCTCTGAGGCTTGGAATTTTAAAGACTGCTCCCCGTTCAGGAGACTAGCAGCAGCACACAGCACGCGAGACCCCGCTGAAGCTATTTTCCTGGACATTAGAAGCTCAGGGATGACCTTAATAGAAGTTTATAAAATCATGAGGGGCATGGATGAGATGAATAACCCAAGGTAGTTTCCCCAGGGTGAGGGAATCCAAAACTGGAGGGCACAGGTTAATGGTGAGAGGAGAAAGATTTAATAGGGACTTAAGGTGCAACTTTTTAACATTAAGGGGGGTGCATGTACAGAACAAGCTGCCAGAGAAGTGGTGGAGGCTGGTACAATAACAACATTTAAAACGCATCTGGATGGGTAAAGGAACAGAAAGCGTTTAGAGGGATGTAAACCAAATGCTGGCAAATGGAAGCAGAATAATTTAGGATATCTGGTCGGCATGGACGAGTGGGTCAAAGGGCCTGTTTCCATGCTGTACAACACTATGACTCTATGATTCCAAGTACTTGGAGGGTGTTGGTGTAGCCCCTGGTCAGAGGTGGCAAAATATAGCCACCTGTTGGCATAAATATGGCTCCAATAACAGAATTAGCCTGCTTGATCCAGCATGAAAGTAATGCCTTAAGTTCGCAGAATGAACAGAGATAACCTCAGGTAACAGGTCTATTTTGAACAAAGAATCTTACAAATTAATATACAGCGTTCTACAAAAACAACAGCTGCAGATATCTGTAACAGTCAGTCGGATAAGAGATGTTAAGAACAGACAGCCTGAAACTTGTAGCTAGCATTAAAGGAAAAGTATGATTACACAATAACAAAATGATAAAAATGGTAAGGAAAAGCCTGGGAGATCAGTCAAGTTCATTGAGCAGTGAAAGTGATTGAGTTTTAGTCTTATTAATGAAATAGATGCTGTCTTGTTAGATAAAAGAATTAGTGTAGGGTCAGTAAATTTCATCTTAGAAGACAGTATGCGACTAGAATGAGATATAGTGCCCCTACAAGGTCGAGGGGCAATGTTTACCTACCTTTCTGAGGGCAGGAGGGACAGAAACTGCTCACAGCCCCATACCTAAAGAATTCTAATACTTGGTCTAACCATATAATTTTATTGGAATTGATATTACAAATTTTATACCAATTAGTAAAAATTCATATCTTTCTGTATATCTAGTAATTAGGTTAGTAAACTGTATAACAGAATTTAAAAGCTCGATAAATGGTAGGCAAGTATAACATGGAGAGAAAGTAACTGCATGTACAAGAGAAAGTAGCTGAAAAGTTCTAACAGTAGATATAACCATGAAACTTTGTACATAATTAACTGTATATTATAACTAATGTTACAAATCTTAAAGCAATTAGTAGGAATTAACATCCATTTTTATTGTCTGTGATTAGAACAGCAGGAAATACAAGATGAGTAACTGAGTTTAACAGGGATAGCAATGAATAACAGAATTTGAGCAATCCTAAGAGATAAGCAAGGCTGGGAAATGTCTGAAAGAGGGTACAACTGTTAACTTTGGAATGTAAATTAAAGGGGCACATTGTAAGATCCCAGTGCCTGATGATAACAATGCTTTGTAAACATCATGAGATCACAGGGAACCTAGGGATCGTCTGTAGGGGTGTCCATCATTGATTAGGTGTTTCACAGGATTGGATTAGATTAGGTTAGATTAGATTACTTACAGTGTGGAAACAGGCCCTTCGGCCCAACAAGTCCACACCGACCTGCCGAAGCGCAACCCACCCATACCCCTACATTTACCTCTTACCTAACACTACGGGCAATTTAGCATGGCCAATTCACCTGACCCGCACATCTTTGGACTGTGGGAGGAAACCAGAGCACCCGGAGGAAACCCACGCAAACACGGGGAGAACGTGCAAACTCCACACAGTCAGTGGCCTGAGTCGGGAATTGAACCCGGGTCTCTGGCGCTGTGAGGCAGCAGTGCTAACCACTGTGCCACCGTGCCGCTCACTAAGATTAAGGGGGATTAAGGGGGAATGAACAATGCCAATGTTGCATGTAATCATTGTAACGCTAAATATATAAAAATGCAGTATCTCACGGGAGAAATCAGAGTGTCATTGACCTCTGATCTGAACTGTTATTAAGAGGGTGCAACTGAACCCCAAATGAAAGCAAGATTGAGAATAGTCTCTGGCCTCTCCTGCACGTGTGGTAAAAGAACTCCAATAAAGATCAATTAGATTAGATTACTTACAGTGTGGAAACAGGCCCTTTGGCCCAACAAGTCCACACCGACCCGCCGAAGCGCAACCCACCCATACCCCTACATTTACCCCTTACCTAACACTACGGGCAATTTAGCATGGCCAATTCACCTGACCCGCACATCTTTGGACTGTGGGAGGAAACCCACGCAGACACGGGGAGAACGTGCAAACTCCACACAGTCAGTGGCCTGAGGCGGGAATTGAACCCGGGTCTCTGGCGCTGTGAGGCAGCAGTGCAAACCACTGTGCCACCATGCCGCCCAATGTATCAATGGTACTGCTGAACACACAGCTTGAGACTCCTCTTTATATCTCTCTGCAACAGAGGGGATAAGCACTTGAAATATCATAACATTCAAGATTATGAGCCAAGTGGTGGCCAGTGGGGCTAGAGTAGGTTTACAGCATTTTCTTGTTGGTGCAATGCATTATTCGATGACCGTTATTTGACCAGTACAAGTCCAGACAGCTGCTACATGTTCAAAACAAAAATAAATATTGCTGGAAAAGCTCAGCAGGTCTGGCAGCATCTGTGGAACAAAATCAGAGTTAACATTTCGGGTCGAGTGACCCTTACTCAGAATTGATACATGTACTGTTCAAGCCCTCCTACCAATATTTGTATCATCAGTCAGAAAACTTGTGCAAGTCTAAAAGAATGGCAAATTTCCATAGTTTGTCTTGAAAGTACAATTCAGTTGTTTTCCTGAACAAACGTTTTAAAAAAAACTTGACTTTTTTCAGCACCTGTTGGATTCTCTGGATAGACTCCCTGCCATGCTTTAGCATGACTACCTTTGACCTGTTATCAATCTTATAAAGGAAGATATATTTATACAAGTGTTTTCATTGTACAGTTATGCCACCTATCCAGTATAGGTCCTGTAATTTTTAAAATCTACATTATTTATCCACCTGTTCATCTGTTGATCAGTTTCTATGTCAAGGATCCTGCAGGTGTTTGCACTTTTACTGTTTCTGTCACAAAAGTAACACAACTGCAGATGGTCAGGGAAAGGTATGATACTTAATGTTGATGGTTACATTGGATTTCCCTATAATATAGCAACACAGTGAAGGGTGGATAATTGGATTATCAATAAACAATGTAGTAGACTGTTACCTATTTTAACACTTAAAATTAGCCCAGTTACCTTAGAACAAGCTGTTTCATCTGGTACTGCTGACAGTCTATGCAATATGCAAACCATGTGTCACACTTGAGTGAGCTATTGTAGTACCTAGTGTGAAGAGCAATCCTACACCAGATGATTTCATTTAACATTCCTATTGAAAATACTGAGTATTTCAGGAAAGAATCAACTTACACGTATACTTGGGGAAGATGGTGGCATGTTGGTACTGTTACTGTACCAGCAATCATCAGCACTGCCGCCTCACAGCACCAGCGACATGTGTTCATCCCTGGTGCGGTGAGGCAGCAGTGCTGATGATTCCAGCCTGAGGTGACTGTCTGTGTGAAGTTTCTTCTCGATGTTCTGGTTTCCGCCACAGTCCAAAGATTTGCAGCCTAGGTGGATCGCCAATGTTAAATTGTGCATACTATCCAGGGATGTGCAGGCTCAGTGGATTAGTCTAGGGAAATGCAGGGTTACAGGGATAGAGTAGAGGCATGATTCTGTGTGGGATGCTCTTCGGTGGGTCAGTGAGCACTTAATGGGTCGAATGGCCTGTTTCCACATTGTAGGGATTCTATGACCAATTGGGATTTCAGAGCCTATGGCCGAATGCAGTTGAGCCTGTTCACAATTTCTTAATAATACTGAAAAATGCAACCAAATAATATAAATTCAAGGAAACAGATGAAAAGTGAATGCAATGGCTTACTTGGGATTTTTCACACCGTGGAATACAAAATGAATTAATTGGAATGGAGAATCTCATGATATCACAAGCTATATGCACAGCCTAGTATGACACTTGTAGTCATGAGTACACAGAAGAAAATGCCAATTACCCAAACAACTGGTTAAGTCTCAAGAAAGGCAGCAGGACTGATGGGTGAATCAGCAGCAAAAGAATACATGTCAGACAAAGAGTGGATGACTATAAGTCTACAATTATAAATACATCCCACATATTAATCATCTCGTGAAAACACAGTCATGGGGAAAAGAAGGTTGTAATCAAATTATCAGAGACAATGCAACAGGGTGAATGAGAAATTAGAGAAATTAAACATCCCTGTACCCTGGGAGATGACAATGAGTTTGTGAACACAAAAGATATAGAAACCATAGTTACATGAAATGTCTGGATGTGACATTTCCCAAGGAAAAATAAAATCCTATAACCAAACATATCAGAAGGAGGGTGAGAAATAAAAGCTCACAACTAATAATATGAAGCAGAAGCTCTATACCAGAGTACAGAGTAACATCATTCTGCTCAGACTAAACCAGAAGATCATTCCAGAATATTTGCAACTGTTTACCCAATGCTCTGCAACTGACCAATATCATGTGAATGACACACAAGGAACGGAGATTCTACAGCTCAAAACATCCCCAATGCAGCTTACCTCAGTATATCGTGAAGTAAATAAATGATAGTGAGGATTGAAAGTAGTGTGTCCATTGCAAACGGCCCTCTGATCACAAGCGAGAGATTGATTGCTAGGCTCACACAGTCTATAGATTTGGTAAATTCCATTGTGATGAATGATAACATTCAAAGCCAAGTGAATGAGTTGCAGCTAGTAAAATTTACTGCAACTACCTCTTTCCCTTATCGTCAGCCAAAGTTCAGTAGAAAATAGATGAGGCATACAGAGAATGTAAAGGAGCTATTAGCATTGCCGATGATATCCAAATATATGGTGTAGATACAAAGATCATGGTCACCATATACATGAATCCATGGAGAGAACTAGAGAAATGCAGAGCAAGCTAATCATAGAGACATACATTGCAAATGTGACAGAATGTTAGCACCTTGCTATGCAGAGTTCTGAAAATGTCAGTTATCTTGGAGATGGAAGTTCCAAGAGACAAGACGGAATTGAGGAGTTTCATTGGATTGAACCTGTATGTGTCCTTTCATACTTCACCATAAGAGTATAAGATAAATAAGCAGAAATAGGTCATTCAGCCCATCGTGTTTGCTCTGCCATTCACTGAAATCATGGCTGATCTGATAATCTTCAACAACACTTCCCTGCCTTTTCCACATAACTCGATTCCCTTACTGATTAAAAATCTGCCCATCTCAACCTTGAATACTCTTCATATCTTTATGTCAGAAAGCACAGCACATCTATGAAAGCTGATGAAAAAAGACATTGAGTACTGATGCTCAGTGTCACATCAGAGGGAATTCAACAATTTCAAAACAGTAGGACAAGGGACAAGTCTGTTGTAACAACAAAAGGAAATCTGTTGCTTTTCAGTAGGTACTTCCACAGAAGGACGAGAAGCAGCCTTAGTACAGAAGGGAAGATCGCTAGCATTCACATCTAAAACTCTACATCAATTAGAGACGAGAAATGCCAACATTTAGAGGCTGTGTATGGATGTGACATACAAATTGTTGTGGGAGAAAGATCACTGCACTCTAGAGCAAATGTACAAACTATACACAGGACACCAACAAAACTGAATGGCTTTCGAGGCTGCAGTTATGATTCCACTCTGAGATACAAGTGTGGAGATTAGGAATGTTGTTTTTGCAGATGGGTGAGGGGGTGTAGTGGAGGGAAGGGGAACAGTATACAAACAGTCGCAGAATTCTTGTAGGATGTAGCATACTTAAGGCTAAGACTTTAATGAATATAGAGGGTCTTTTAAAGAAAATAGTTTTAAGCTAGGAAATAACTTCAGAGTGTTGTAGTTGACCACAAAAAGAAGCAGCAGGGGCATTTCACAATAAAGCTTATAATATAAGAGAAACTGGATAAAAGAACAAACTGTAACAAATAAGGAACAAAGAATGCAGACAAGGACAGATAAGAAAATAATTAACAACTGAGGTAATCGGCTTATGATAGGATGGGAAAAGGGAGGCGTGATTCCTCAACTTGTAAACTGAATAAGAAAGTTAACATGCTCTGTTTTCGCACACATTTCTGCTTGATTGCAGAAGCGTCCGGTCCTTGCAAGGCTGTAATAAATTGTTCTTGTTTTCAAGGCTTTGTCTCATGCTGATTGATTTGTGAGTGAGTTCTGTTTCTCACAAAGTGAAGAACAAAAATGGTGCTGGTAGATGCCATAGCTCAGTTACAACAGATACAAAACCTAGGTTTAAAGAATCACCAAGATTGTGTCAAATGGGAAATGGCAGTAGCAAAAAGACTTGGTGTTACAGATCGTCTCTTCTACAATTGACCTAGCCTGATAAGACGTGGCAATCACAACAAACCATAGAGCAAAATTAGCCTATCACAGAGGGAGGGCAACTTAGTGGAAGATAGTGCTGTCGAGGTGGATTCAGCCTAATCGCACCAAACATGATGTAGAAAAAACTTCTCCAAGAGGTACATAAAGGCCACATCAGAACTTGACAAGGCGCCAATATTTGGAAAGTAAAAATTGATTATTTCAAACTCTGAGAACAGCGATATGGGACACCTGTGTTCGGAATAGGGATTAAGCAAAGGTTTAGTTGCTGCAGTCCGTCGCCAGGTGGAGGCTACTTCCTGGGAACGCGTCTGAATGAAGGCCGTTTCTCGCGGTGCGGGCCGGGATATTGGCGGAGTCCCGAGGAGGAGTAGAACGACGACGAAAATCGTTCTCGCGATGCACACTGGGATACTGGCGGAGTCCTTAGGAGGAGGAAAGTTATTTTCGCGGTGCGCGCTGGGATATTGACGGAATCCTGAGGAGGAGGAAGCTTATTCTCGCGGTGCGGCCTGGGATACTGGCGGAGTCCTTGGGAGGAGGCTGTTTATCTGGTTGGATTTTCAGTTTGGGCACGACGCTGACAGCAGGAGCCTGAGGGTCTGAAAGCTTCGAACCTGTGAGGGTAAGGATAGAAAATATAGCACAGGGTGCCGAGTTTCGGACTAGAGGTGGAGGTTTACGGATGTTGGGAGGAGCTGAAAGTGTTAACGGGCATTGGGACAGGTGAGCTTGGAATTCTCCTCGGACGGATGACTCTCAGAGATTTCTGTATCTTTCACCCCAAAGTGAAAGGGATCCACTCTGAGATCCAGTAACCTTGGGCATAAACCTAACCGGAATAGGGATGAGATGTTGGTTTTGTGAATGAAACCTTGTACTATACCTCCTGTTTGTAATGTTATAGCTAATCCAATCAGGCACTCATTTCAAAGTTTCTCAACAAAATGTTTTGTCAATTCTTATTCTTTGGGGATATTTCTAATTTCTAAGTTGCAGTATTATTACTCTGACTCTCAGTACTTTTATTTTAACTTCAGCTCTTAGTGATAGAGATGTACAGTGTGGAAACAGACCCTTCGGTCCAACTTGTCTATGCTGACCAGATATCCTAACCTAATCTAGTCCTAGGGCCAGCACTTGACCCATATTCCTCTAAATGCTTCCTATTCATATACCCGTTCAGATGCCTTTTAAATGTTGCAACCGTACCAGCCTCCACCTCTTCCTCTGGCAGCTCATTCCATATGCGCACCACCCTTTACATGAAAAAGTTGCCCCTTAGGTCCCTTGTAAATTTTTCCCCCCTCACACTCAGTTTACTTTTGATAGTTGGAGCTTTTATGTTAAACTCCACCTTGTAATGAGCAGAATTCTGGACAGTGTAATAGTTTCAATTTTATTTGTTAAACTCTTGATTTTTTTAAAAAAAGTTCAACTTCATTAAAATGCTGAAAAATTGGCAGAAAAGAATTATGAATGCTGCTGTGTTGAGATTTCTCTATTGCTTGACACCACTACTGATGATGAATCTGCATGGTTCTATCACTCTCTTACTAGAACCATGAATTGCTATGTTTGTTGAGTTCAGTAGAATAACTGTCATAATTGGCCTTAGTGGCCTTGTATTAGAGAAAAGATGTGTTTTCTTCATTGGTCTATAATAAACTCCAATTGAAAGTCTGAGTATGTATAACTACCTGCAGTCAAACAAGTCACAGATGCTTCATTAGGGGGGGCAACTTTTGCAAGACCTCATGTGGGTCTGTACCTGAGCAAGTTGGTAATATTTCAGGAGAGCAGAAAGCTAATTGGCCAATAAAATTATAAAAGAGACATGGAAACAACAATGGAATGTTGCAGAAACTCAGCAAGTTTGGCTGCAAAAGTGAGGAAAAACACACTCATGATGGGTTACTGCACTCAGTGCTAACTCTGTTTTCACTCCACAGATGCTGCCAGAGTTTTTCCAGCATTGCATTTTTTTCTTAGAACTCCAGCATCTGCAGTTCTTTGTGTTATTATCAAGGTGAAAAAAATATTCATTAAGTCAAACTCCTAGTCTGTCCTTTGAATGGTTAACATTTAAATTTTTGAGTTATGGTTGCTGTCAGCTTGCAGCCTTTTGTACTATAATCAAAATTGCCTGATGTTTTTGTTCATGGTCACAAAACACTGGGTTAAGCATTGCCTTCTGTTTTCATTTGGAGGATTTTAAAATTCAAGTTAGGAATTTATGACTTTTAGGCCAATTTTTTAGTGAGTTTTTTGCTTTTGTTATACAACAGCAAGGGTAAAAATTATATTTGATCAGGAGGGAGTGTTTTTATTATGTACTGTTAACGGCAATGTACTAAATAAAAACCAAAGTGCTAGTTCAGATATAAAAAGAGTTCTATTTTTATTCTCTGCTTATTCCCCTGAAATTATGCTTTTTTTAAATTTTGTTTTACTTATTTTTAAACTGAAATGAAATAAATTGAGCTTTTTTTTTGTCTGTTTTTCTTCTATTGCCTGCCTTGTAAGGTTGTAAGATCATAAGGAGTAGACCATTTGGCCTACTGAACTGATCTGATTCTGGCATTCGTTATGTTTTCCTGCATTTTCCTGTCCGTCCTTTTGTAACACTTGACTCCATTGTCAATCAGAAGTCTGTCTAATTCCAGCTTGAATATAGTCATTGAATCAGCCTTCATTTCTTTCTGGGGAAGAGAATTCCAAGCATTTAGTAACCTTATTATTGGAGAAATTCCTTCTCATCTGTCTTAAATAGAAAGTTGCTTAGTTTTGAACACTTATTTTCACCACTTAGTTCTAGAGTCCTCTATGAAAAGGCACATTCTTTCAGTTGCTTTGCTTACAAGCCTCCTCAGAACCTTGCATTTCAATAATATCTGTTACTCTTCTATTGTTCAATCAGTGTAGATACCACATGCTCAACTTCAAACCCTTCAATCAGGGACCAGCTCAGTGAACTTTCTAGTAACTGCTTCCAATGTAGCCAAATCCTTAAATAAGGAGACTAAATCATATAAGAATCCAAGTACAGTGTCACCAGTGCCCTGTATAAAACAAAATTTCACTACTTGTATGTTTCAACTTTTTTTATAATAAAAGCAACATTCCATTCCCCTCCCTAAATGTGTGCTGTATGTGCAAGCTAATTTTGAGATTCATGTATATTCCGATCCTTTTATACTGCAACTTTCTGCTGTTTTCTCTTGACTTAAGTAATTCTACTTTTATATGCTTTCTGCTAAAGAGGAAAACCTCACGTTTTCCACATTATTTTCCATCTGAAATTTTTAAAAATTGTTTATCTATACCCTGTTGCAGATATTTTATATCCTCTTGATAAGCAGAATGTAAAAAGTTGAGCTCCAGCATTGATCCCTAGGGTACTCCATTAGTCACGTAAACTAAAAATGATTATTTATCCTGGCTCTGTCTTTCCTATTAACTATTTAGTATTCTACCAATGCCAATACATCACCCCAATGGGCTCTGACCTTGGTTACATAAGATATCAGGTGGCCCTAAATGACTGAATTTTGAGAATTCACTGCAAGGCTCCCACAGATATTTGAATCACAGTGCAACATCGGCAGATCAGTTTACAGTCAAGCTAAAATCTGTACCAACACAAATTGGTTTTAATGTTACCTAATGGGTAAGAAAGATATGGGCAACACAGTGGTAGAGTGGTTAGTACTGCTACCTCACAGTGCCAAGGACTTGGGTTGATTATCTGTGTGGAGTTTACACATTCTTCACATGCTGTATGGGTTTCCTCCCACAAAAGGTATGCAGGTAAGGTGGATTGGCCATGCTAAACTGTCCCATAGAGACTAAGGATGTGTAGGCTAGATGGATTAGCCATGGTAAATATGAGGTAATAGAGTTGAATTGGAGGTATAGGTCTGTATGGGATGCTCATTGGAGGGGTTAGTGCAGACTTGTTGGGCCAATTGACCTCTATCTGTCCTGTTGGGATTCTATAAGATGGAAATGACCTGAACAGATCAGTTTTTCATGGTGTTAATTCCTACATAAATGGAAAGAACGGCTGCTCTGTAGGATATTCAAATGATTAAATGCTTGCACGATGCTTAAATTGTACAGGAAGTGAACTTTTGCAATTTAGTAGTGACATAAAGTAACAATCTACTCATTTCCAATCAGGAAACAGACAGGATTGACACAGTTTTCTTTCTTCTATGATATCGCAATAATGAAATGGTTTTCATCAGTCATAAATTACATACAATATGACTGATGATAAATTGTCCTCCTTGTCATTCCCAACCTGTCGGAAGCCTTTGATAGTGTTGACCACCACCCTCTTCCAATCTTTCTTCCTTTTGAATGTATGATTTTTATTCAGTGAGTGGAAATCCCTGGAGCCAAGTGACGGTCTCCCCATTTTCAGAGGTTAGGTTGATTAGTGCACTAAGTATTTTGCATCAGTATTTACTGTGGAAAAGAAATGGAAGATATAGAAAGTAACGAAATAGATGGTGACACCTTTCAAAATGTCCATCTTGAAGTGCATAAAGGTGAATAAATCCCCAGGACCTGATCAGATGTGCCCTAGAACTCTGTGGGAAGCCAGAGAAATGATTGCTGGGCCTCCTGCTGAGATATTTGCATCATCCATAGTCACAGGTGAGGTGCCAGAAGACTGGAGGTTGGCTAGTGTGGTTACACTGTTTAATGGTGGTAAGGACAAGCCAGGGAACTATAGACCAGTGGACCTGACCTCGGTGGTGGGCAAGTTGTTGGAGGGAATCCTGAGGGACAGGATGTACTTGTATTTGGAAAGGCGTGGGAAATCATATCTCACAAACTTGATTGAGTCTTTTGAGGAAGTAGCAAAGAGGATTGATAAGGGCAGAGCAGTAGATCTGTTCCATATGGACTTCAGTAAGGCGTTCAACAAGGTTCCCCATGGGAGACTGGTTAGCAAGGTTAGGTGTCATGGAATAAAGGGAGAACTAGCCATTTGGATACAGAACTGTCTCAAAGGCAGAAGACAGAGAGTGGTGGTGGAGGGTTGTTTTTCAGACTGAAGGCCTGTGACCAATGGAGTGCCACAAAGATTGGTGCTGGGTCCTCTATTTTTTGTCATTTACATATGAGGGAAAATCGCCCCAAAAATATTTCGACCCAATAGTATTTCTACCCTTTAGTCAGCAGGCCAAGGTTCAAATTCCACCTGCCCCTGATGTGTGTTGTGACTTATCAGAATGGGTGGATTGAAAATAATCTATCCTGAAGCCTTGCCTGACTTGTGTTAGAGCTCTTATGGCATGATGGTTGTCCCTGCCTCTGAACGAGAATGCTGGCTTCCAGTCTTGCTTGGTCCAGAGCTAGGCCAAAACCTTTCTGAACATTACAAATACCTGTCCTCACAGCAAAATGAGATTTCTGACAAAAATCTAAAATATGAAGTTACAGAAATGCTAAATTTAAAATGCCCTTCACTGCTAATCAGTTGCTGTATTCCAAATTATCTGAGATATCCTTGGCTGTTTTAGACAAGTTCCAGTACAGCTTAAACATGACATCAATTATCAAACTTATTTCAACTGCCTTGGGCAAGTAATGGTATTAATTATGTACTCTGAATTAAAGATTGACCGTTTCTGTTTTTTTATTTTTAGTGTTGTTGGTTCCTGACATGCTAGTCTTGCAGAGGAAGTTGCACTCTCAAAAGTAAATTTGCTGGTTTTCTGTAAATTTGATTGCTCAAAAGTTAGCTTGAGCGACTCCTGAAAAGTTTAGTTGTGTTGGAGGAAGTGTGTATTGGAAACTGGTGCTTCTTTTCTCGAATCATGTGCACTTAAAAGATACTTGATAGTCATGCAAAATTCCCTAAAAATCTTTGAATTATTAGAAAAAGTTATCTGCTTTTTAAGCAGGTATGTTGGCAATGATAAGGGAGCTGGATCATTTTCAAATGTCTTGGTTATTTATGTTTGATACAGGCAGGTCGAATAGTCTGATCGTTAACTGTCTTCCACAATGCCTTATGGTTTTACAGCAAGTCTGTGTAAAGGCATTTCTCTGTTACTCGAATTGAGTGAAATAATAGAAAATAACACAAGATTATGACTATCACTGGAGTATATTATAGTTCTTTTGTGATCATTATTTTAGGAGAGTAACTTGCCTAATTTGGTGAGACAAATGTGAGCTGTGTTTCAGAAGTTAGCCTTTCAAGACATAAGTATATATTCTTTAGCTAGCATTTCTCTTGTCATGAGCAGTTAGGATTTGTGAAAAATATACATCAGTAAGAATAAAAGTTGCAAGGGTTCAAGTGAACATAAGTCTTTAAGATGAAAAGATGACAAAAGGTCATTAAAGCTACCCCACCTACTGCCCTAATTTTGCTGCCTTACTGAACATAATGTTTTATGTGTCTGTTGTTCCAGTTGATAGTGCTTGATTTCCAAGTCAGAGGGGCAGTAATATGGTAAAGGAGTGTCTTCAATTTCAGGGATAATTTGGAAGAACAACTTGACCTTAATTTTCTGTCTAAGAGTTTCTGCTGGTTAGGGCCTTGTTTTGTTTTTATTTGAGTTCCTTACTTTTTCTATTGTTCATGCTATTTTCTGTTTCTGGTTGAAAGAAACTGAGTGGGTTACTAGAGACAGTAACTTTTCCAAGAACCATGTTCCCTACTTTATGATTCTTCTGAGTAAATGTACTTTTCGTATGTAACTTTATTATTGTTAAAATTTACTGTCAAAATGATGGTATTTGCTTTAATTACAGTGCAAATGGTAAATTGGCTGCAGTTGAGGGGGAAAATATTAAGAATGCGTATCCAAGCTTTCTTGTCCAGGCTACACAATTCCACAAAATGGTGCTTTGCTGTTTGGTTCACCATTGACATCCATTGACTGTCATGAAGTGGATGCGAACTAAGCTGCTTTATAGGGTAGCAGAAACAGCATTTCACCTTTTGAATTATTAGTTGCTTCTAGTCAGCCTCTCTAGGGTTGAAAGGTAGCTATTATACTTTGGAAGCAAAAACAGAAATTACTGGAAAAGCTCAGAAGATCTGGCAGTATCTGTGGAAAGAAGTAGGAGTTAAAGTTTCAGTTCCAGCAACCCTTCCTTGGACCCGAAACGTTAATACTGATTTCTGTCCACATGTGCTACCAAACCTGCTGAACTTTTTCAGCCATTTCTGTTTTTGTTTCTGATTTCCAGCATCCGCAGGTCATTTGGTTTTTAGAATGGATTTGGAGTTTCATTGATTTAAGTTTCAAATTCTTGGGGAAGCTTTTTTAGAAGTTACAGTTTTTCTTTCTTTATGTTCAATACACTGCCTCACACTTGATTTGACAATGAATTCCTTCACCTTCTCAATTTTTCCAGAGTTCACTTCCCAATCTTTAAAACCTGATTGTTCTATAAAATGAAGCCATGTTTCCTTTGCCCTGACGTCATCACCTCATGCTTGCTGTAACTTGTTGGGCAATTTTGTTTTGAGGCAGTAGAATGTAGGGACAGGTTTAAGTAATGGTAGATGCCACCAGATTCCTTCCCACAGTGAAATCTGTATCGTTGGCTTGCATGCCATTCCTCTTGTCACGGACATGGTTAGTTCCATGAATTTACTTACGGTTTGGTTATCCAGTTTATAGAACACTCTCCATAATCAAGTTGTTGACTTATTCCTGTTGAGGTTCCTAGTGTAGTGACCACTTCCTTGCTGCTGTGATCATTGCTGCAATCAAAATTGTTCACTTTGTAACAGTGTTGAAAAACATTATGATGAGTCAGTTGTTTGTGATGGTGCCACACAGAATGTGCTTTGTATCATTATGTTCTTCAAATGCACCCATAGGTGTTTGTATTTGCTATATAAAGCACAGGTATTGTCATAAATCTGAACAATTTTTAAAAAACACTTTCATTTATATAGCAATTTGTAAGCTATCAGGACAGTCCAAAATGCTTCACGGCCAATTGTTTTTCACTTTGAAGGGTAACCCCTGTTGTAATGTAGAAAACATCTCAGTCAGTTCGAATACATCATGATCCCACAGTGCAATTATGTCCAGATTAACAATTTGTAATGTTCATTGATTAGGGGGTGGTTATTGGGTAAAGTATTAAAGTACCCTGTTCTTTGATATAGTGACATGGGAAGTGGTATAGTCCACCTGAGAAGACAGTTAGCATCTTGTGTGAAAAATTACACCACTCTCCAACAGACTGTCAGCACTGGATTACAGCATCAGTTGAGATTTTGTGCTCAAGTGTCTGGAGTCTGAACTGTACTGTGAAGCATTCGTTTCTTTGAGCATACTATATGATTAAACTATAACCCTGTTTAATGCAGTAAAGTCGAACTTCAGTTAACAGTATTGTTAGGTTCCCATTTTGAGATTCTTACATGCCAACTTCTGTGAAGGGTCATGATTTATTTCAGCAAGTACAAGCTTTTGGAGGATCACTCAGCACTCTTCTTGACGCTTGTGGAGCGTGTCAAGCGAGGTTCCCTGAACAAGGGGCCATCCTCCCTTTATACAGGATTTTACATTACAGAGAGTCATGCATACAAGACACCAACCCCTGCCACTCCCCCATAGTCACATGCCACCCAAAAACAATGTAAAGTGATTAGATTATTCCTTAAAACAGTATTTACAAATTATGATTAGACTGTCACATCTTGCCTGCAAGACAGAAAAACACCCCCCCGCGGCATCCAATTTCTTACATGTCAGCAGAGCAAATTAATCCTTTAACGTCTCAGTATCTCCACATCATTGTATTTTCCACATTTTGGTTGCTTAGTTAAAGATTTGGGGCCAGGTTAACTGAGTTGGATAGATGGCTAAAATCAGGTGCAGACTAATGCTATAATACGCTTAAGGGCAGAATTGTTTTTAGGGGCTGCCTCCTCATTTTACCTCATTATGATATGGCAAAAGCCATGATGGGACGCGTGGGATTACAAAGAAGCTACAAGGCTGTAGGGGAATATTTGATAAATATATTGGAGCTGAGAAGCGCAGTTGAAATATGTGGATTTCTTTAATAGTGTGGAAATGGTTTTGTTAAAACATAGGAAATGAAAATTTCTTGATAGCCTCCATATTATGCTAGACTTCATTCATTCTTTCAATCTGCTGAAGGGTTAACTAGTCTTTCTGATATGACTTGTTGGACAATAAGGACACTGTCCAACTACTTGCATTGCCAGGTTGTGTCATGTACAGCATTCAGTTCAGTGTGATTTGCACATTGGTCCATTGGGTCTCTTCTCTTCAGGTTAATGTGCCCACTCAGTAAATCCTGAACTGAAACTTAATTGCTTGCTCTATTTGTTTCTGTTCAAATGCATGCATATGCCATTGGACCATAGAACATAAACGTTACAGTGCATTACAGGTCCTCAATGTTGCACTGACCTGTGAAACCAATCTGAAGCCCATCCAACCTAAATTTTTCAATTTTCATCCATGTGTTCATCCAAAGAGCATTTAAATGTTGGCGACTCTACAACTGTTGCAAGCAGGCCATTCCACGCCCCTACTGCCCTCTGAGTAAAGAAACTACCTCTGACATCTGTCCGATATCTATCAACCCTCGATTTAAAGTTATGTCCTCTTGTGCTGGCCATCACTGAGAAAAAAGCATCTCACTGACCACTATTCAACCCTCTAATTATGTTATGTCTCAATTAAGTCACCTCTCAACCTCCTTCTCTCTAACGAAAACAGCCTCTAGTTCCTCAGCTTTTTCTCATAAGACCTTCCTTCCATTTCAGGCAACATCCTAGTAAATCTCCTCTGAATCCTTTCCAAAGCTTCCACATTCTTCCTATAATATGGTGATCAGAACTGCATGCAATACACTCGAGTGCGTCTCCACCAGAGCTTTATACAGCCGTAACATGACCTCATGGCTTTGAAACTGAATCCCTCTACCAATAAAGGCCAATACACCACAAGCCATCATAACCTGTCAACCTGGGTGGCAACTTTCAGGGATCTATGCACATGGTCACCAAGATCTTTCTGCTCATGTACACTACCAAGAAAATTACTAATAGCCCATTACTCTGTTGCTTCTTCCAAAGTGAATCACTTCACACTTTTCTGCATTAAACTCCATTTGCTATCTCTCAGCTCAGCTCTGCAGCTTATCCATGTCCCTCTGTAATCTGCAACATTCTTCGGCACTATCCACAACTCCACCAACCTTCGTGTCATCCGCAAATTTACTAACCCACCCGTCTATGCCCTCATCCAGGTCACTTATAAAAATGACAAACAGTCCCAAAACAGTTCCTTGTGGTATACTACTCTTAATTGAACCCCAGGATGAATGTCTCCCTTCAATCACTACCCTATGTCTTATTTCAGCTAGGAGAAAGTGAGGACTGCAGATACTGGAGATCAGAGCTGAAAATGTGTTGCTGGAAAAGCGCAGCAGGTCAGGCAGCATCCAAGGAGCAGGAGAGTCGACGTTTTGGGCATGAGCCCTTCTTCAGCTCTTATTTCAGCTCGCCAATTTCTGATCCAAACTGCCAAATCACCCTCAATCCTTTGCCTCCATATTTTGTGCAATAGCATACCATGGGGAACATTATTAAATTAAATGCCTTACTGAAATCTATCTACATCACATCAACCACTTTACCCTCATTCACCTGTTTGGTCACCTTCTCAAAGAACTCAATTAAGGTTTGTGAGGCACGACCTACCCTTCACAAAACTGTGTTGACTATCCCTAATCAACTTATTCCTTTCTAGATGATTGTAAATCCTATCTCTTATAACCTTTTCCAACACTTTACCCACAACTGAACCAGTTGCCTAATTTATGATTATAAAGGAGTTTTTTCTCTCTAGGTCAGAAATACAATACTTTTTGGATAGATATTTAACAGATATTTTGATAAATTAAGATCAAACCCATTAGATCGCATAGCACATTCTGCTCAATGATACCAACAATATGATAGGAGCTCAGTAATTCAGAGTATTTCAAGAAGAAATAATTTCTTATGATGCAATTTGAGCTGTAAATGTCACAGCCATTCTAAGAAGTTATATGAGTAAATAGGGAGAGATTTAAGTTCTGAGTATTCCCTCTTGTGAAACAAGAGATTCAGCTGAGCATGACTCACATCAGATAAGAACTTGCCTCCTGCGTCCCATTGTGAACGCAAGGGTAATGGGTTAACAAGATGGAAAAGCATTCATTATCTAGAGCCATTTAACAATATTGAAAGCATTTAGTATGTAAGGTCAGTTTAACAAGGTGAAAAATACTCATTATGTGAAGCCAGTTATGGTTAAGAACATTCATTGTGCAACAGCAGATGGCTTAATCTTTACTGTTGATGCTCGCTGATTGTAATGGTCACCCAATCAAAATGTATGTTGTCTTATCTGGATGCTCCTCCCTGTAAAATGGCTATATAATTCATTAACAAACTACTATACCAGAGAAGACTGAGAACTCGTGTCTCTGTGCACGTGGGCGATTGTTCTCTCTCCCTTCAGGGCCCAGAATAAAGATGGAGGTAAAGCTATACTGTGTTTGAGTGTTTTGTTTCAACTGAGGTGGAGGGAGAGGAAACGGGGCGACAATTCCACATTACTCTTAGTAACGTTTAGCCAGTTTGTTTTAGTAGCTGTTGCGTGAGATTGATAGAGAGTAATGTTGATAAGGCCACACCACTTTGAATGGTGCCTTGAGATCTTTAACAGCGATTTGATCAAAAAAATGGCCCAAGTTTCCATGCATAGATTATTGCCCCTGTATGCAACAGAATATCAACATTAATTGTAAGTCTGCCTTTAAAATCTGGAGTCAACTGATAGAGGTAAAAATGTAAGCTAACCCATCATGGCAATAAAAAATACTGGAAACACTGAGGTTGATTGAGAGAAAAAAAAACATGAACGTTTCAGGCTGATGACCTGCTTTGTGATGCATGATGCAGAAATCTCGCTATGCTGCCTTGCAATTGAATAAGAAAGACTTTTGCATCGTTGCTGAATAGTGTCATTGTAGCTTAAGAAGTCTGATTTCTTTACAGAGAGAGCAGGAGGTATATGTGCATATGTGCCACACTAGTTTCATTTCTTTATTGTCTCCACCTAGCTCCATGGTCATGCATGTTATAGGAGCTTTATATTTACTGTTTCAACTTTCAGTTAGTGTAATGTTCCTCCTCAAACAGTCATAGATGTTCAGCAGAAACAGACCCTTCGGCCCAACTCGTCCATGCCGACCAGATATCCCAATCCAATCTAGTCCCACCTGCCAGCATCTGGCTCATATCCCTCCCAATCCTTCCTATTCATATACCCATCCTGATGCCTTTTAAATGTTGCAATAAATGTTGCAATTGTACTAGCCTCCACCACTTCCTCTGGCAGCCCATTCCACACATGCGTCACCCTCTGCATTAAAATGTTGCCCCTTAGGTCTCTTTTATATCTTTCCCCTCTCATCCTAAACCTATGTCCTCCCCCACCCCAGAGAAAAGACCTTGTTTATTTACTCCATCCGTGCCCCTCATTATTTTATAAACCATTGTAAGGTCACCCCTCAACCTCTGATGCTCCAGGGCAAACAGCCCTAGCCTGTTTAACCTGTCCCTACAACTCAAATCCTCCAACCCTGGCAACATCCTTATAAATCTTTTCTGAACCCTTTGAAGTTTCACAACATCTTTCCAATAGGAAGGAGACCAGAATTCCACGCAGTATTCCAAAAGTAGCCTAACCAATGTCCTACAGCCACAACATGATTTCCCAACTCCTGTACTCAATACTCTGACCATTAAAGGAAAGCCTACCAAACGCTGCCTTCACTATCCTATCTACCTGCGACTCTCTTTCAAGGTCTCTCTGCAAGGTCTCTTTGTTCAGCAACACTCCCTCGGACCTTACAATTAAATGTATAAGTCCTGCTAAGATTTGCTTTCCCAAAATGCACCACCTCGTATTTATCTAAATTAATCTCCATCTGCCACTCCTCAGCCCATTGGCTCATCTAATCAAGATCTAATTGTAATCTGAGGTAACCTTCTTCACTGTCCACTACACTTCCAATGTTGGTGTCATCTGCAAACTTAGTAACTATACCTCTTAAGCTCACAACCAAATCATTTATATAAATGACACAAAGTAGTGGACCCAGCACCGATCCTTGTGGCACACCAATGGTCGCAGGCGTCCAGTCTGAAAAACAACCCTTGACCACCACTCTGTCTTCTACCTTTGAGCCAGTTCTGTATCAAATAGCCTGTTCTCTCTGTATTCCATGAGATCTAACCTTGCTAACCAGTGTCCCATGGGGAACCTTGTCAAATGAAGTCCCTACAGATCCCATCTACCACTATGCCCTCATCAATCCTCTTTGAAACTTTTTCAAAAAAGCTCAATCTAGTTTGTGAGACATGATTTCCCACGCATAAAGCCATGTTGACTATCCCTAATCAGTCCTTGCCTTTTCAAATACATGTACATCCTATCCCTCAGCATTCCCTCCAACACGTTGGCTACCACTGATGTCTGGCTCACTGGTCTGTAGTTCCCTGACATGTCCTTACCGTCTTTCTGAAAAAGTGTGTGTAAAGGCATTAGCCAACCTGTGGTTTTCCATCACCTCGCCTGTAATTATCGATGATACAAATATCTCAGCAAGAGGCCCAGCAATCACTTCTCTAGCTCCCCGCACAGTTTAGGGTACACCTGACCAGGTCCTGGGGATTATCTGATATCTACTTTTATGCGTTTCAAACATTCAGCACTTCCTCCTCTGGAATATGGGCATTTTTCAAGATGTCGCCATCTATTTCCCTATATTCTATATCTTCCGTGTCCTTTTTCCACAGTGAAGACTGATACAAAATACTTGTTTAGTATCTGCCTCATCTCCTGCGGCTCCACACAAAGGCCGCCTTACTGATCTTTGAGGGGCCCTATTCTCTCCCTAGTTATCCTTTTGTCCTTAATATATTTTTTAAAACCCTTTGGATTCTCCTTTAATTTTATTTGCCAAAGCTATCCCACGTCCCCTTTTTGCCCTCCTGATTTCCCTCTTAAGTATGCTCTTACTGCCTTTATAACTCTTCTAAGGCTTCACTTGATCTATCCTGACATGTGCTTCCTTCTTTTTATCTTAACTAAACCCTTAATTTCTTGTTATCCAGCATTCTCCATACCTACCAGCTTTTCCTTTCTCCCTAACGGGAATATACTATCTCTGCACTCTCATTATCTCATTTCTGAAGGCTACCCATTTTCCAGCTATCCCTTTACCTGCGAACAGCTGTCCCCAATCAGCTTTTGCAAGTTCTTGCCTAATACCATCAAAATGGGCCTTTCTCCAATTTAGAACTTCAACTTCTAGATCTGGTCTATCTTTTTCCATTACTATTTAAAAACCAGAAGAATTATGGTTGCTGGCCCCAAAGTGCTCCCCCACTGACACCTCAGTCATCTGTCCTGCCTTATTTTCCAAGTGTAGTTTTGCACCTTCTCTAGTAGGTACATCCAAATACTGAATCAGAAAATTTCCTTGTACATGCTTAACAAATTCCTCTCCATCTAAACCATTAACACTATGGCAGTCCCAGTCTATGTTTGTAAAGTTAAAATTCCCTACCATAACCACGCTATTATTCTTACAGATAACTGAGATCTCCTTACAAGTTTTGTTTCTCAATTTCCCTCTGACTGTTAGGGGGTCTACAATATAATCCCAATAAGATGATCATCCCTTTTTTTTATTTCTCAGTTCCAACCAAATAACTTCCCTGGATGTATTTCTTGGAATATCCTCCCTCAGTACAGCAGTAATACTATCCCTTATCAAAAGTGCCACTCCCCCTCCTCTCTTGCCTCTCTTAGCATTTATATCCTGGAACATTAAGCTGCCAGTCCTGTCCATCCCTGAGCCATGTTTCTGTAATTGCTATGATATCCCAGTCCCATGTTCCTAACCATGACCTGAGTTCATCTGCCTTCTCTGTTAGGCCTCTTGCATTGAAATAAATGCAGTTTAATTTATCAGTCCCACCTTGTTCTCTGCTTTTTACCTGCTTGCCCTGACTGTTTGACTTGCTTTTTTTCTCAGCTGTACCAATCTCAGATTGATCTGGGTCCCACCCTCCCACTTTACTAGTTTAAATCCTCCCGAGCAGCTCTAACAAATCTCTGCCAGTATATTAGTCCCCTTCCAATTCAGATGCAATCTGTCCTCCTTGTACAAGTCACATCCACCCCAGACGAGATTTCAATGATCCAGAAACGTGAAACCTTCTCCCACACACCAGCTCCTCAGCCATGTATTCATCTGCTCTATCCTCTTATTCCAACCATCACTAGCTCGTCGCACCTGGAGTAATCAAGATATTACTACTTTCGAGGACCTCCTTTTTAAACTCCTGCCTTACTCTCTATAAACTCCCTTTAGAATCTCAACCTTTTTCCTTCCTATGACTTTGATTCCAATGTGGACAATGGCCTCTTGCTGGCCCCTCTCCCCCTTGAGAACATTCTGTACCCTCTCTGAGACATCCTTGATTGTGGCACCAGGGAAGCAACACACCATTCTGCTTTTTCACTGCTGGACACAGAAACATGTGTCTGTATCTTGGACTAGAGAGTCCCCGAACACAATTGATCTCTTGGAACCCCTCATTGGCTCTAATACAATCTCAGTACCAGGAGCTTGGCTGTTCATGCTACATTCCCCTGAGAATCCATCACCCCCTGCATTTTCCAAAACAGTATACTTGTTTGAAATCGAGATAGCCACAGAAGACTCCCTTCCTCTAGTAAATTCCTCATTGCCTGTTACTGTCACTCCAACCGTTCCATTCGATCTGACAGTTTAAGCAACCAATCAAATTTATTGCAGATATAATCCTCAGTAACACGTAAACTCTCCCCAATCTCCCACATCCGACAAGAAAAGCATATTACTCTTGGGGCCATTTTTGCTTCTTCCAATCTGCTGACCCAGAAAATAGCACCGTCTTATTCCTCTGCAAAAACTCTGCTCCAGGCTATCTTAATACTATGGCTTATATTTTTAAGTTTAATCTAGAGACATATCTCAGTAAAACATATAATCAAGAAAGAGCCCACTGTGTTCACTACTGCAGACTCCTCAAGGCCACACTTAAAACTATTCACTTATTTGTCTCTGTGCTGTGACCTCTCTCAAACAGATTCCTCCAAGATCAGTTATGAATTTTACTGTTTATTAATTTTCCCAGATACATTCCAAAAGTGATTTTTTTTCCCCCTGAAATAGAGAATATTGAAATTGGGAAGAAGTTTCTTAAGTTGTAGAGTTTGTTTGTGAACTGATCCAGTAAAGTGTTGATTTAGCCATCTAATACTAAAGTGGGGTTTTGGAGAGAAACACTCTATTTGATTACTTCTGCCTTGGGCCACCTACTCTATGCTGTTGGAACCTGTGTCATGATTAACATTTCATCCTCTAAAGGTAAATAGTGAGTTGAGATGAAATTCTTGTGAAAGCCTAATTTACATTGTATCCCACAGAAGTGGCTGCATAATGATAATGTCACTAGACTAACAACCCAGGGTCCTGCACTAATTCTGGAAAAACGGGTTCAAATCCCACCGTGGTAGATAGTGAAATTAGAATTCAATAAAAATTTTGTATTAAAACATGGCTTGATAGCAACCATTGCCAGTTCTCATAAGTCGCCATTGTCTCAATGAACTATGGGCCTACTCTGTCATTAGACCGACAGAGGGGCGAAGAGGAGGACTGGTGATTTAACCTGAGGGTCACACGTGAAACAAGGTCGCGATAGCAGAACTTTCATTGTAATCTCAGCCAATGCAGGAATTGGCCCATGCTACTGGCATTACTCTGTATCACTACTGTATCATCTGAGGAAAACAATGGATGGAAACAATGGCCTAGTGGTATTATTGCTAGATTATTGATGTTCAGGAACCTGACTTCAAGTTCCACTGTGGTAAATGTTAGAATTGAATTTAAGAAAAATTTGGAATCAAGAGTCCAACAAGTTCCTACAACCGACGATTGTAGGAAAAGCCCATCTGGTTCACTAGTGCCCTGTCATCCTTCTGAAGTCTGGCAAATATGTGAATCCAGACCCTCAGCACTTAACTGATTGCTGAAATGATCCAGCAAGCCACTCAGTTCCAAGGGATCACTTAAGAATGAGCAATAGATGCTAGCCTTCCCAGTGGCGCCCAGATCCCATGAGCAAATAAAAAAGAAAATTCTGATTTGTCAAGCTTTGCTTGTTTGTTATTTTAGTTAAAGAAAAATATCATAACTATTTCTTCATTCTTTCATCTAAAGGTGTCATGTGAGTGTGCACAATGATTTCTACGCACACATCAGAAAACCTATTTGCGGACAGAGAAGTTAAACAGGTGAGTGGAAGCATAACAGTAATATAACTGACAACTCAAAAATAGAGGTTTTGCTTCTGCTTTTGCAATGTCTATGGTAAAGTTCAGTTTTGTGAAGTAAAAATGTCTCATTCAGTAAATAATTGCACAGTTGTCATTCATAGAATATTTATTGAAGTCAAAACTTACCTGAACGAACACAAGTGAAACCTACTTTCCACACAAATGAAATATATTTGGAGTGACATTTTGTGGCTATATTTACATATACTGGTGTTAAGGACTCCTCAGATTGATCACTAGTTTTGGAGTGTACAACATCACTTTGCATTTATTTAAGGTAGACATATACTTTCAGATGAAAAGGTTGAGGTGTATAAAGTCTTGAGGGGCTTAGACAAGGGTCCATTCCATAGGGTGGGAGTTCAAAATTAGGGGCATATTTTTTAAGATGGCAGGAGAAATGTTTAAAATGACATGAGGGGCACCTGTTTTGCCCAGAGAGTTGTTTGTGTGTGGAATGAAGTGAAGAGAAAGTAGTGGATGCAGGTACCATGTCTAAAAGACATTTGGATAAGTTCAACTATAGACAAGATTTGGAGGAATATGGGCCCAGTAGAGACAGGTGGGACTAGTTTAGTTTGGGAGCATGGTTGGTGTGTACTGATTGGACCGAAGGGTCTGTTTCCATGTTAAATGAGTCTATGACTGTAAGGTGGTTCACAGAGGTTTAATCAGACAAAAATATTATTGACCCTAAAAATGAGCTATTAGGAGACAAGGCTATAAGTATGATTTAAATATATAGGTTTTAGTAGGGATTTAAAGATTAGCAAGCAAAAAGGTTTCGAGAGATAGTTGTAGAGGTTGTTATCTAAAATTCTGAAAGCACGGTAAGAAGTGATTAGGCAAAGGGGGAGGGAAATGTATAAACTGCCGGAGTACAAGGAACTGAATTTTGAATAGATTGTAAGGCAGAGTTTAGAGGTGGAGAGAATTGTGCACCATCATTAGATATAAACCTGAAAATAAGTCTTTAAATTGATTACCAATCTCTGAATTCCTCCAGTGTAGGTCAGCAAACCTGGTAATGTTAGGCACATGACTAGTTATGATATTGAATATAAGCAAGAGAAGTTTGGGTGAGTTAATTTTTGTAGAGCTGGAAAATGAGTCCAGCTGGACTGAAGTGTGGACAAGGAGTTGTCAGCTGATTCGCGGAGGTGGATGATAATTCAGAGATAGAGGTAGGTGCTCATTATGGTGAAGTTTGATGCAGTATTGAAAGCTCAGTTCAAGGTAAACCAGGATGCCAAATTTGCAAAACATTCCAGATCAGTATGTGATTGTAGTCCAGGAGGCAGATGGGGGAGGGAAAAACAAATTGTGTTCAGGGTCATTACAGGTGGGCATGACGGTAATTAAGCTGATTGGTTGGTGAAATATTGTGGAGAATGAGGTTCTGGAGGATAAGGAAGTTCTCAGGAGTATGTACGTTTTCTAGGTCTGAATCTCCCGTTCATATGTAGAATGCTTTTTGGCGCAGGTTTGATTTTGTGGAAATTATTGTACAGTGTCATTTCAGGCCACTTTTGTAGTACTAGGTCAGTGGATAAGCTATGTGAATCAGTAATGTCAGTTCCTAAACTCAGGAATCATTGGCCTTTTTCCTTTCTGTTTGTCTGATTTTGTGAAGTAGGGATTTATTTAATATAAATGTGGACACTTAAATATCTACTTTTCCTCACAGCGGATAAAGAAGAAACTGGCAAGTTCTCTGAAGTGCTTACAGAAACGTTACGTAAACTCAGATGATGTGGTTACCAGTGATGACAGTGATGCAAATGTTCTGTGCTCTGTCTTGGAGTCGGTGTTTGTGCACGGCTTGAAATCAAAGTATGTCAAAACAGATGGAGGAAAACGAGGACGAAATAGAGTACCTCTTCCAGAGCCAGTCTTTTGGACTCTGCTTAAAACAGTCACTCATCGGTATGTTTGTGTAATTTTGGAGAATTGATTGATTTCCTACCATATCACTGCATTTTCTAAACTTGGAAGTTAATTTTACGTGATGAATTTTTGCATTTGTACATTTTTTTTGATCAAAGAACACTGATCAATTCTGTAGAATTACTCTGATAACAAGCTATGTAATGTTACTTCTATAGTTTGTATTGTCAGATACACAAATGGAAAAGTCATAAAACATTGTGGTAAAATCAACTGAGAATATTTGGCCCTAATAACCTGTAAAATAAAGTTCCACCCTAGCTTTTTGGGGATCAAAATTTAAACAATTCAGAATAGAAGTAGAATCGCTCCAGTTGCAACACCAGTCCAAAACACACACAAATTACAGTTACTGTATTGTCTTCAGTTCCTCCCTATCAATTAAGACAGAACGAATGTAGATCAGTTTTGATTTTTGAGGGGCTGGGAGGATGGTGAAAAACTGACAGTTCAGCGGAAAAAGAAGATAAGCAGTGGTCCTGAAGACAGGATCCAGAGGCTGATTTCCAGACCAAACATGAAGTAAAGTGAGTGTCTGATCTTTAAGTCTCTCATCATTGTCTTAGCTTTCCTGAGAAGGTGAGAAGACGTTCACGCAAACAAGCCCATATAAATGCTGACTGAGTACCATCTCACTGCACCAAGCCCTCGATAAAGATTTCGGGTGTATCAGCATGACTTAGAATCATAGCGATGTACAGCATGGGAACAGACCCTTCGGTCCAACCCGTCCATGCCGACCAGATTCCCAACCCAATCTAGTCCCACCTGCCAGCGCCTGGCCCATATCCCTCCAAACCTTTCCTATTCGTATACTCATCCAAATGCCTCTTAAATGATGTAATTGTACCAGCCTTCACCACTTTCTCCCTCTGTGTTGCCCCTTCGGTCTCTTTTATATCTTTCCCCTCTCACCCTAAACCTATGCCCTCTAGTTCTGGACTCCCCCATCCTAGGGAAAAGACTTTGCCTATTTACCCTATCCTTGCCCCTCATAATTTTGTAAACCTCTGTAAGGTCACCCCTCAGCCTCCGACGCTCCAGGGAAAACAGCCCTTAGAGCTCAAATCCTCCAACTCTGGCAGCATCTTTGTAAATCTTCTCTGAATGCTTTCAAGGTTCACAACATCTTTCCAATAGGAAAGAGACCAGAATTGCACGCAGTATTCCAACAGTGGCCTAACCAATGTCCTGTACAGCGGCAACATGACCTCCCAGCTCCTGTTCTCAATACTCTGATAAAAGGAAGCATACCAAACATGCTCTAACAGCATGTCATTTCCTTCCTTGGGTGTGTTGGGGAGGTGGGACAGCTCCTTAATAAAAATAAAGAAACCACCAATGATTATTCGAGTCGCATCGCTTGTATCCATTCGTTGTTTTTGAATTCAATTGAGATTCTCATTTGATGTGCTGGGCAGGTTGCGTGGTTTGGAAGTAAACTCCTCAGAAATATTAGCCATGTAGAAGTTGACTCTTTAACGTTTTGTCTATTAAAAATTGTTCGCATACTTAATCATTTGATTTTTTTCACTGTTAGAAACATTACGTATTTACCAATCAGTGCTTTCAACCCAATTATTTTCCAAGGTATTTGATGCCAGTTTATGGGGATTTCTCACTGCAAATTGCCATCAGTAAGCGAAACAAACTGCCTTCTAATAATTTTTGTTCATCTTCTTAAGCAATCAGTTGTGCCTTGTAAAAACTGCAAATGTATTAATGCTCCTTTTTATTATTTTTGAATTCTTGTTTGCACTTGCCAAATCTTATCTCCACTTACTGCCATCACAAACACGTGTTTAAGCCCACTCATGCACTTTGTGTAGTGACAGATTCACTAGCGGGAGAGTCGGATTATTTTGACTGGAATTCCATTTGAAATCCATAGACTCTTCATTCTGACATGAATGTGGCAGTTAGATCTATAGTATTTGGGATTTGTTACAAACACCCTTCCATAATTTACATGCCCTTTCATCTCTCTTCCACATTACATCTTTTCACTCATATTAAATTAATTACATACTTATGCCGTTTGTTTGGTGATAACAAATTTTTGTAACATAAAACCTGAGCATCTATTTGCTGAATAAATCTTATTGGAAAGCTATACTATAAACTTCTATGTTCTGGTCACAAGTCTTCAGAATCATAACAAATATTTAGTTCTTTGAAGCTTAGTGGTTAAAATTATCATTCGCTTGTCCTAACGCCTGTCACCATCAGTAAATTATGCAGACTAGTACACCCAAGTGTCATTTCCTGGTTTGAGCTGAGTTTGGTGAACTCATATTTGACTGGGATACTATGGTTATCCTGGTCTAGTAGGAAAGATAGGCTAACTAAGTTTGTAGTTACAGATTATTAGCCAGTGGCTCCTACTGATAGACAATAGAGAGAATAGGTGCGGAAGTAGGCTATTCTGCCCTTCAAGCCTGCACTGATCATCCTCAATCAGTATCCTGTTCTTGCCTTATCTCCACACCCTTGATTCCACTCTCCTTGAGAGGTCTATCCAAGTCTTTCTTAAACGAATCCAGAGACTGGGCCTCCACTGCCTTCTGGGCAGAGCATTCCACACAGCCACCACTCTCTGGATGAAGACGTTTTTCCTCCTCTTTGTCCTAAGTGGCCTACCCCTTATTTTTAAGCTGTGTCCTCTGGTTTGGGACTCACCCATCAGCAGAAACATGTTTCATGCCTCCAGAGTGTCCAATCCTTTAATAATCTTATATGTCTCAATCAGATCCCCTCTCAGTCTTCTAAACCCAAAGGTATACAAGCTCAGTCGCTCCAATCTTTCAACATAAGATAGTCCTGCTATTCCAGGAATTGACCTCTTGAACCTACGCTGCACTTGCTCAATAGCCAGAATGTCTTTCCTCAAATTTGGAGACCAGAACTGCACACACTATTCCAGGTGTGGTCTCACCAGGGCCCTGTACAGCTGCAGAAGGATCTCTTTGCTTCTATACTCAATCCATCTTGTTATGAAGGCCAGCATGCTATTAGCTTTCTTCACTACCTGCTGTACCTGAATGCTTGCCTTCATTGAGTGGTGTACAAGAACACTCAGATCTCTCTGTACTGCCCCTTTACCTAACTTGACTCCATTTAGATAGTAATCTGCCTTCCTGTTCTTGCCACCAAAGTGGATAACTATACGTTTATCCACATTAAACTGCATCTGCCATGCATCTGTCCACTCAACTAACCTGTCCAGGTTACCCTGTAATCTCCTAACATCCTCCTCACATTTCACCCTGCCACCCAGCTTTGTATCATCAGCAAATTTGCTAATGTTACCATTAATACCATCTTCTATATCATTAATATATATATTGTAAAAAGCTGCAGTCCCAGCACTGATCCCTGCGGTACCCCACTGGTCACTGCCTGCCATTCCGAAAGGGAGCCGTTTATCACTATTCTTTGTTTCCTGTCGGCCAACCAATTTTCCATCCAAGTTAGTACTCTGCCCCCAATACCATGCACCCTAATTTTGCTCACTAACCTCCTCTATGAGACTTTATCAAAGGCTTCCTGAAAGTCCAGGTACACTACATCCATTGGATCTCCCATGTCCATCTTCAGATTTACATCCTCAAAAAATTCCAGAAGGTTAGTTAAGCATGATTTCCCCTTCCTAAATCCATGCTGACTCAGATCTATCCTGTTACTGTTATCCAGATGTGTTGTAATTTCGTCATAATGATGAAATGCCCATGTGTGGAATGGAGTGAGGAGAGGATAAGGCTTGGCTGAAATGTCCAATGCAGTTACCATTTTGATGTACCCATCAAATACTGTTTTGCACTGGTGTGAATACTGGTTAGGGTGAGAAATATCGTTCTGAAGTACTGTTCACTGAGTGCAATACTGCTTCACTGACAGCTATAAAGCTTTCTCTCATATCTTGTTTAGTGTTAGAAAATTAAATTGTAAAAGGGACATAAAGAAGCTACAAGTGGATATGGATAGGTTAGGTGAATGGGAAAAAGTCTGACAAATGAAAGGTAATGTAAGAAAATGTGAATTTGCATATTTTTGGCAAGAAGAACAAAACACGTGATCTAATTGGTGAGATATTGAAGAACTGAGATAGAGGGATCTGAGTCTCCTCGTGCATGAATTGCAGAAAATTAGTATGCAAGTAAAGCAAGTAATTGGGGAAAACTAATAAAATGTTATTGTTTCTTATGAAGTCAATTCAATACAAAAATAAATAAGTTATGCTTCAGTCGTAAAGAACTCTGAAATATTATTTACAGTATTGGACTTGTTTAATGAAGGATGTAAATGCATTGGAAGTAGTTTAGAGAAGATCTTCTAGGTTAATACCTTTAAAGCAGCAGATAATGATAAGAAGAAGACAGACTTGTAACTGTTGGAGTTCGGGAGATTACAAGATTACTTGGTTGAAACACAATCTTGAGAGGGCTTGACAGGGTGGATTTAGAAGGAATTTGGTGCTAGTTTGAGATCCAAATGGCTTGCTCCTAATCTTTAATTCATATGTTTGTGTGTTACTGTGCTGTATATTTGATTTTATTTTTCTTCTATTATTTTATTTTGAGCACTGGATAATTTAACCTAATTTATATGCTTTAGAATTGAGGCAGTTCAGGATGCTGTATCTACACATTAAACCTCAATACCAAAAGAAGTAGTAATTTGCTATTCTCAATCTTTGCACACTATTACTGTGTGTAAACATTTGGCATGAGAAACAGTCAATTTAAGATAGTCCACAAGTTGTGCAATAAGGAATACAAAAGACCTTCCTTCCCCCACAGACTAGAAAGAATGTGGAACCCGCTACCACAGAGCAGTTGAAGTGAATGGATGAATTGAAGAGGAAGGAGGGCAGGCATTGAGCAAGGAGGGAATCGATGGTTACGATAGTAGATTTGATGAGGAAAGATGAAAGAAAGCTTGAGTCAAGCATAAATAGATTGTTTAGTCTGAATGTTTCTGTGCTGTATATTTTATGAAGTCCTATTACGTTGTAATTACAATGAGAACTAGGGAGCAGAAGTAGGCAGTTCAGCCCCTCGGGCCAACTCTGTTCTTCAATATGATCACGGCTGATCTCTTCCCAGCCTCAACTCTGCTTTGCCACAAGCTTTCCAGAATTGTTCAACCCATTATTAATTAAAAATCTGACTATCTCCACCTTAAATTTACTTATTGTCTGATCAACCACTCCAGAGGAGTGAATTCTGCAGGTTCACAACCCTTTGAGAGAAGAAAATTCATCTCATCTCTACTTTAAATCTGAAACCCCTTATTCTGACATTATGATCTCTCATTGACAAGAGGAAACCTTTTCTCTACACCTACTTAATCAAACTCCTTTAGTATCTCTTGTATATCTCAATCAGATCTCGCTTATTCTTCTAAACTCTACAGAGTATAAGCCTGAACTGCTGAATATCAACTCAAAAGACAAACCTCTCTTCAGTGGAGTCAAGCCCCTCATTCTGACCTGAAAGTCGAAATTGGCAAAAATGCTTAAGATGCATGTGGCTTGGTTCTGTGGTTATTGTTAGTTCTGAGAGCATTATTATTGAACGCAAGATGATGCACATTTGGTTTTACTATTCATGTTCTTCACATGTATTGACAATAAGTTGAAAAAGTGTTTTCAGTTTGTTTGAAACTAGAGTGAGTATTGGATTCACTTGTGACATTGCCTATGGTGGATCAGGGTGCTTTATTGCCTGTGGCTAATTGCAATTAGTGGCTCATTGATAGCAACACCTCTTTGCATTCCAATCAATGAAGCCAGATTAAAGCATACAGTGGAACAGTTGGGTTTTAAAAGTAGTTTTTATTAACTCTGTGTATTGCACTTATTCATGTTGGAATACATTTTAAGTTGCTTGATTCTACACAATTGTCTAAAAAATATCTTGAGTACTGATTGTCAATTTGTTTAAACATCTTTCAGAAATGTTGTGACTGAACTGGAGCATTTGAACTTTATTAACACTGACATTGGACGATGCCGAGCATGGGTCAGGCTTGCACTGAATGAGGGCCTGATGGAATGTTATCTAGTATCTCTATTCCGTGAAAAGGACAACTTGTGTGACTTCTATCACCCTGTGGCTTTACTGCTTGATTCGGAGGACAGCGAAGTTTTATTGAGCTATCTGCAAGGTCTATCATCTCTTTCATTTGCACTGTCTTATAAATCAGCTGTGCTAAATGAATGGACTACAACTCCCCTGGCATTGGCAGGTTTATGTCCAGCATCAGAGTTACTCGAACACTCATTGCCTGACTTTTCTGAAGGCAGAAGAAGAGGATCTTGGGATTCAGTTTCTCAGTCCTCTGGTTCTGATATCGTTGATGTAATTCATTCTGGTTCCACGACTGCACACGGCAGTCACATCTCAGGAAAACTAAAACTTACATCGTCTAATCTAAGTTTGGAAACAACTGGATCATCCCAACTATCATCCAGTCTGAGCTCTGATAGTCTCCTTCAGTCAAATGGAATGAAGAGCCCTGATCAAGCCACAGAAGAGTTGTGGTCATGTGATACAGACAAGGGTATTGCAAGTGCAGAAAGCTCCAACAAATCTCTACAAGGGTGAGTGTTAATTTTACTTGTTCCCCTCTGTACTTTAATATATGTCATTGAATTTCATTTATGAAACCAAGAACATTAACATATTTGTCTTTAAGGACTCCTTGCATTTTAAGAAATGGTTTTTGACTGCGATCTGTAATTTACACATTTTGTTTTGATAGGTTCTCCCACAATCTTTGAAACAATTTTATGAAGTCAATATGGGTTTCTGTTAAAGGACTATTGAGATGAGGTTGATGTTATAAGATTGTGCTGGTAACATTAGTTCGCAGATTTCATCAGACATTAGACAGCTGGACATCAGATTTCCAGCGATGGCACTTAAAATAGATCATGTGACTGCCTCTTTCTGTAACTGTTTCCTATTTTATGCTGTCAGTTTGAGCACTATGCCTTTTAAACTTAAAGAAAACATTCTGTATAACTTCGCAAAATAATGAATGGGGGCATAAACACTACCATTACGTAGCGTATTCCCTGAGAAATCTCTGATATTCCGAACAGGTATAAACATCTCATTTTGAAGTTATAATTTTATTTTCTGAAGAGGAATACTTTTTTTTAAACTTTAATTTTAGATTTGTTCTGTGAGAAGTGACAGGGCGTCTGGAGATTTGTTTGTATGCAATTAAATGAGGATTTATGCAAAAGAAGTAAAGTGTAGGTGAGAGGAAATAAAACTGCCATTGTATAGTGACAGGAGTCCAGTAACACAGTCAGAACAATCCAGAAGTTGGACATTGTGGAGATTCATTCAGACCGAAGAGTTCTCTCTCATGAGAGAAGCAGTTATTTGTGTTCAGTAAGTAGTCTGAGCTGAAAAGAAGTTCTGAGTAGCTTAGAAACGAGAACCAGATGGATATAAAAATTTGAGGAAGCAAGTGGGGAGGTATTGGTATAATGATAACGTCTCTGAATGAGTAATCCAGAACCCCAGTTAATGTTCTGAGGATATGGGTTTGAATACCATGTAGGAGAAGGGGGATATTTGAATTGTAATCCCTACCTCTGGGCCAAAAGTTTCGCATCCCACCTGCTCCAGAGCTGTGTCATAACATGTCTGAACAGGTTGATCAAAAATATCTATAAAAGGTGATAGAATGCCTTGATTTTCTTTAAAAGAATAGGTGGGAAGTAAGAAAGGAAATATGCAGCAAAGAGAATTTATGAAGAGACTGGCCGCTAATTAAAAGGGAATCCAAAAGTCATTCATAGATATATAAATAGTTAATCAAAAATAAAAAGAGTGGAACAGATTAAATACCAAAAGGGGGATTTATACATCAAAGAAAGAGGTGTGATGGATATATGAAATGTACACTTTGTATCTATCTTTGCTAAATAAGAAAATGCTACCAAGTCTTATGAAAGATGAGCTTGTTGAGACGCTGGATGGATTGAAATTGACAAAGGGGTATTAGAAAAGTTGCCAGTACTTAAATTGAGTAGTTACTAGGACAGATTTGTTGCAGATGAAAATATTGAGGGAAGTAAGAATGAAACTAATGGAGTTGTGGCCAAAATCTTCCATTCTCCTCAAATACAGATGATCTCTGAGGATTGAAGACTTGTAAATATTACACATTCCTTTTAAAAAAGGACGACAAGGATAATCCATACCCCGGCTACTGTCGGGTTTGGATGTAAGGGACAAATAATGTTCAGGCCATAGAAACGGTTACAACACTAAGGGTGTACCTGCAACACGTTGACTGCAGCAGTTCAAGAAGGAAGCTGCGCATCATCTTCTCAAGGGCCGTTAAGGATCAACAAGAAATCCTTGCCCAGACAGCAATAATCACATCCTATGAATGATAAATTTTTAAAAAAGGCCTTGCAATCATCAACTGTAAAAATAAGTGATCTAATTACCATTACATATTAACATAGTAGCATCTTATAAATGCAATATCTTACATACATTGTGTCTTTCATCACCTTAGGACCTCCCAGAGGTGTTATACACCAATGAAAAGTACTTTGGAGTGTAGTCACTGTCATAATTTTAAGAAATTCGGTTGCCAGTTTGTACATAGCAAGGCCCCACAAGCAGAAGTGTGATGCTGACCAGATCATTGTTTATGCATGTATTAGTTTTAGGGATTGCTATTCAGAACAGAAGGGAGAACCAAAAGACAAGTATCTTCAGTAGTGTCTCAATTGGTCAAGACTATACTAGATATTATGCCTAGGTTAGGAACTTGAAGTGTGATATAGAGCTCAAACCCATTACTTTTCAATACAGAGGTGAGAAGCTGCAAACAAGCTACTAGCCAAGATGCCAAAATGCTATTGAAATCTAGATAAACAGTCCAATGGAGATAGTGCCTTCAGGGGAGAAAAATGTTTTAAAATATTGTAACCAAGGCAAAATGCCACATCTTAAATGGGAATTTGTTTCTTTACGACAGCTGTTTGCAATTTAGAAATTATTGCAACTAAAATCTGTTTGCTGCAAAGAGCATCAGAAATGAAGACGGTGGATGAGCTATGGGCAAAAGCTAGAAAACTTGTAACACTAGTACCTGACGAGACATGTTATACATTACAAAAGTACCAGATTGGTGAAGACGAGCTGAATATGTTCCTCTTTGACCTGTTTGAATCCTGTGGGTGATTGAATAAATTCTGGATAATAACTGCCAGGAAACACACCATATTATGATATGTACTCAGTAGCTCTCCATCTATGTTTTGCTGTGATGTCAGATACAGTTAGGAATCTATCCAGCTCTTTTATGAAATATGCACCCAAATAGAACTCCCTTTCATGGCAGCTTGTTGTAAAGGTCAATGATTCTTTGAAATTATGCCCTTTCACACCCCTTGAACTAACATATTTGTTTTAATTTCAGACTTGGGTAATGGTTATACAGGTTTTCTAGTCCTTTCTGATTTATTTAACTTGTAACCAATCCATATGGACCTATTTTTAATAACTTCAGTATTTTGAAGCTAGTTTGCAAAATACTAGTAAAGCCATCCAGTTGACAAAGGTGCTTTAAATTCAACTAAATCAGTCTACTGGCTACTGTTTTTAAGGCTTTGTTTGATCTGCGACCTCCCATTATAAGAGGCCCACCATTATTCCAGATGAGACCTACCATGGTACAAGGGCGGTGGTTTTTGTTTTTTAATCTGTTTGTCTTTTGTATATTTTATATCCTTGTGCATTTTTTTGTGTGAATCACACTCAATTCTACTGATTTAACAAGCTTAAATTCACAATCCTACATGGTTTGCACATAGTTAGCCAGAGTTCTACTCTGGTATGTAATACTAAGTTAGGATCATTTGGCCATCATGAATCCATTTCCTCATCAGATGCAGAGCTGTTTTTAATCTATTTTTTTATATAAGATCTAAATGTCAAGAGATCTCCCTCATCTGTAAATCTGTGGTCATTTATTCAAATGCATTCTTTGAAATCATTGACAAAAAAATGCAAAGAGCAATGTTGTAACACTGGTAATAAAACTGTAATACTGCAAATGGTAAATTGGATACAGAAAATCCCAAGTCTGGCAGCATGTATGGAAAAAGATTTGAGATTGTCCTAATACTAGGGATGTAAACTAGAAAACAATTGAATGGTTAATTTTAAGTGTTGGCCTGTTTTTAATATATTGCCATCAATGCTAAAACATGAGAGAAATGCTGCACAAAAATGACACTTCCTTTGAAAATATATTAGTAATGTTTGAGGATGTTGTGTGAGACTTTGCTACCCATTGCTCTGTGACCTTTTAGTGAATAGAATTTAAACTATAGAGCTGAAAGAAATTTCAATGTTTTAGTTTAGTAAATGCCTGTTGTGGTTTTGTTCGTCGACCTGGGAGTTTTTGTTGTAAACATTTCGTCCCCTTTCTAGGTGACATCCTCAGTGCTTGGGAGCCTCCTCTGAAGCCTCAGGCTTCACAGGAGGCTCCCAAGCACTGAGGATGTCACCTAGAAAGGGGATGAAACGTTTGCAACAAAAACTCCTAGCTTGGCGAACAGAACCACAACAACGAGCACCCAAGCTACAAATCTTCTCCCAAACTTAGTAAATGCCTGTTAATTTCTAAACAGTCAATTGATATAATTCAAATAATTTAAGCATGTTTCAAAAAGTATGTTTGCATCCTTACCTAATACTGTTGTGTTTACACTCCATAGTAGCCCAGACTGAACCACTATGAAATTAATAACAAAGTTCTGCCTCTCTACATTTTAAATCCCGACTGAAGTTTGCTCGCCAATGCCTCAGAACTCCACCCATTGCATGATTCATTGTCTAAAACCTTTGATAATCCAGGCACACAGTGTAAAAAAAACTGCCTAAATCACACCATCTACTACTCAGTAACTTGCTCAAAAGCATTCCAATAGGTTGATAAAATATAACGTTTTCTGGAAGACTTTTTAGAAGTCTCTAATCTCCTCACTATTCAAGTGCTATTATATGTTATGGTACCTGAAATAATTTTAGGAGCTATTGTCCTTTTGAATTCTTTCGTTCTGTTCTCTCCTTTTGTTTATTTTTCTTAATTTTGCTTTGTACTCAATTTAGGTGAGCCCAATAAAAGCATGAATTACTGATGTGCATTCAGCATTTCATGTCTTTAGCTGATAACCAGAGATTTCTCAGGTTTGCTTTGACCTGTTTGTATGCATCCCTTTGGTTTCTTGCTAACTAGCTTGCTGATAATTATTCTGTTTATTTAAAGGGTGCCAGATGAACTCGGAGGAGACCAAACACCAGTTTCCATAGAGCACAATTTTGATATTTCTGTGCCACAGTTGGAGTTGCCCTCAAAGCTTCCAGAAGAGATTATTTTAACTAATGCTGTGTCAGATGAACAAGTGGTAAACTTGCATATATGCAATGGGGAGACGAACCCAAAGGCGACGGCAAACCATTCACAAGTTGAATCCTCACCACCACACTGTATTCATGTTTCAACTTTGCAGTGTCCAGTATCTGTGAATGAAAGTGATACCAAGATCATCGCTCCACTTGCTGATGAGGTGCTAAACACTGGTCATGCTAAAGAATTGTCCCATGTGAACTTTACAACTCATTCACAATCTGTAGCATGTCAAGAACAGGAAGTAAAAAGCAACCAAAATTACATGGAAGTGGCAGAGCAGGTTTCTCTTGTGGGAGAAATAACTAGTGGCATGGATAAAGTGGAAAAATTGAGCACGCTCAGCAGTCAGTTGACTGAACCAGGAGACAATCATGTGAGTTTTTTTGTTGTTGAATGCTTCAATTTGGCCTGTGCCAAATTTCGCAACAAATATATCCTGCTTTGAGAGAAAATAATTTTACTAACTCCTTCACTAACTTCTCTTATTGACTGCTTTGCAGTATTCCAGTTATGCAGTTTGACTAATAGTGTTGCTGTACTACTGATGTGTGTTACAACAGATGTATTTATCCCTTTTGGAAAATCAAAGCCCCATATAGAGACTGTGGGTATTAGGAGTTGGTTGTGAGTAATTCTCATTTGGAGCAGAGAGAGTGAAATGACAACAATACAAATAAAGTTGGGAGAGGGTCTTTCATCTCTTCCCTGTGCTTATACTGCACCAGAGGAGGCATTAATTGAGCAGGCTCTTACAACAACTTGAGATACATCAGCTTTTTTCTGATAAGTAGATGTGTACATGGGAATGAAGAGGTGGAGAAAACAAAAGGAGAAATTGTCATCAAATTAATCTGCTCTGTGCTTAAAATACTAAAGATTTTTTCCTGTTAATTTCTGGTTACATCTTGTAGTATCTTGTAACTTTCTCTATTTCCTGTCTTAAAACAGTGTTTAGTTAGCATTATGCCACACTTGAAATGGGTCTAGATCACATTGATTTTTTAAAATTAATCCTTCAATCCAAATTGTCAGTCTCCTTTTGAATGATTTCTAGGGCATTACGTTGCTCCGTTTGAACCAGTAGCCAGAGAATCCTCAATGTCATTGATATTTTTACCAAACCTAGCAAATCTCCTGTACTGATTTTTTTTCTCTAAGAGTTTCCTAAAAATTTTCGGCTGTGGGACTGTAAATATAAAGAACCCAACTGTTTATAAGCACTTTCTTGCATCAAATACTTTGGTCCTTGAATGAGATACTGAATGACTATAAATTGTAATCAGAAATTTACAAGTAAATTCTTATCAAATACTTCTATTGGATACAAGGTGGTGAGGGCAGATCTTTATACTTGGGTAAGATTCAATGTTGAAGATGCGTAAGTACTTAACAACTAAGTGTTGGCAGATAGGACTAGATCAGGTTAGGATATCTGGTCGGCATGGACAAGTTGGACCGTAGAATCTGTTGTACATCTCAATGACTGTATGCTCAAGTTTGTACTTATTTAAGCTTGATGAAGCTGCACAAATAGGGAAGCCTATTTATTTCTTTGAAAACATCTTTGTTTCTTAAATTTGCAACATTGTTTTTGTTAACTTTGTTTCAATGCTTTTTTAAATGTATATTTTAATCAAATGCATCAATGGGTTTGTGATTGGAACTTTGCACTTAATTTTAATAAATTCTAAAACTTTCAATGTGGTGCCATTTCCAGTGTCTAATGTTGAAATAACTACTGGACTTGTGCTACATACATGTCACTTGATTCATTGTAAGCATGAACCTTCTGGTTTCAGAAACAAAATAGCTGGATATCAGACGATGACATCTGCAAACCATCTCCGAGAGAAGTGCTCTCAAAAAGCACAAGGGAAAGTTCATCTGAATGTTCAGTAAGCTCAAGATCTATGAATGAAAATAGCTTCCAGCTGAACACACACGGAAACTCAGCATCCGATTTCTCTCAGCGTAAACACGGTCAGGGGGATTCATCTTTTAAAGTAACTCATCGCCGAAAGGCAGGTAAGCTGGTTTGCCGCTAGATATTGCAGGATATGGCACTTTTATAATCACTTCCTAATCTAATCACTACTTTTTTTTGCATATATAGCTACTGGTTACCATTTTGCATATGTTATTATTTGAAATTCTACTAAATGGTAGAGGTTTTGTTATGAAAGCAGGGAGCTCCAAAAGAGAGAGAACATAAATTTCTCTTGGTATTAGCCAGCAGATATTAAATTGTGGTTAGAGACCATAGTGACTTGAGCTGTTGAATAAACATAATATATTATCAAATAATCATGGAACATTTTTCTGCATGTCTCCTAGTTTCCAGTTATGCCATTGTGATGGTGTTTAGCAAGGCAGTCAAATAGGAAAATTCTTGTATCAATGAAAAGCATTTTAGTCAGCATGATAATATTTGATTGGAAGTTCAGAAGGTTGGTTACCCTATATCCAAATATAAGGGCAAGGCCCATTGATGCTTGTTTGCTGATGTCCTCCTACTTGTGCAAGAGCAATTAGGAGAGATATGCTAAACAGAGCAAGAAAACAAGCTTGTAACATGAAGTACCAGCTATCCTGACAGTGAAATCTGACCCCATAATAACTTGAAAGTGTACATGCTTGTTTCATTAAATAGTGAGCAATAGAAATATCGTTAAAACTGTTCTTTGATGTATTTAATATAAAGTAAACTGTTGGCTTGCTGAATTGCTTTGTTGTAAGGGTTTTCCTTTTGTCAGTCAGAAAGATAAGAGAAGGTGCTTGGTGACCAGTCTGACAAATGTTTTGGGCACTAGCCAGGTAATTTCAATTCTTTGTTGTGAAAGTCCACTGCTGATTGCAGGGACACAACGTTTGTTTACAAGACTGTGTCTTAAACAATTGAATCCAGCACATAATCTGAAAAATTGTAAGTAAACTGCTATGGTTGAAACATGAGATATCTGGGAAAGTTGCCCTGTTGCTTCTTGAATAGTGATGTGAAGTCTTTAAGGTGGATAAGGGCTTGATTTTACAACTCGTCTGGTAGACAATCTGACAGGGCAGCTGTCCGTAAATACTACACTGATGTGTCAGCCTGAGTTATGCACTTGAGACTGTGGAATGGGATTTGAACCTACAGCTTCCTGATTCAGACAAGAACGCCATTACAGATCTAGAACTGATTCATGCTGTCTTAAAGCTGATTCTTTAAGTGTCAGCAGCTCTATAACACCTCAGCTGTGTGCCTCCATTTGAATGTGAATCATGTTATCACATCATGTAATAAATTTATCCAAAAGGCCATCAGAGAATTTGAAATATATTATTCTAATGCCAAATGTAGTCCCGTAATGCTACAGGATGTTTATTAATAGATTTGGCAACATGGCAGTATTTGGTTTTACTCTTGATTATGTGGAATTATTGTCTTTAAACAGGCATTTCAAACCCATTTCGAGGACTTCTGAAACTGGGTAACCTAGAGAGGCGAGGCCACGTTGGCATTTGGAAGGAGTATTATTGTGAGTTGTCACCATTTGAGTTCCGACTGTACCAAAATGATGATGACCGCAATTGCTATGACAACTGCTCTTTATTAAGATGTGAATCAGTTGGACCTGCCCACACAGATGGGAGGTTTGAGTTGGTTTTTGCTGGCAAAAGATTGTATCTGCGCGCACCGTCCCAAGATGAAGCTGATGACTGGCTTGACCGGATTCGGGAAGCTCTAGTAAAGTGCCGGCCTCATCAAACTCCAAAACAAGAAGCAATGTATACAGAGAATTCAGTGAGTGAGAAATCACACGTGTCTAGCCCATGTACTCAATCTGCTGAACAGTCAAACAATGAGAAAGAAAATGGCTTCCAGCAAGTGTTTAACTGGAGTTCTCAGGCTGAGCCTCAATTGGATGCAATTAAGGAATCTGTACTTTATCAATTAACAGAAAAATCGTGGACACCATATATTTTTTCTTTGTCATTGGAAACACTGAAATGTTTTCAGTTTCAGGGCCAACAGAAAATTCTATGCAACAGCTACAGAATTGAGACCTTTAGAGACGTTATACCTGATACTGCACTTGGTAGCCCGGCTTACTTTAAATTAATCACATCAAAAATCACTTTGAGGCTTCGAGCAGAAAGTGCAGCCGAGGCAAAATCATGGCGGGAGCTAATTCGTGCAGTTCTTTCATCTTTTTTGGAAGCGGAAGAAGATGCCTTGGCAGCAAATATGACCATTGAGAAGAATGAGCGAAGACTTAGGGAGCTTGGCTTGGATGAGCACATCAATCTGCTGCAGTGCTTAACTGTTGTTCCTGTGGAGAAAGGGTTGGACGCACAAGATTTTCGATGTGCAGGTATGATGTTGTTTACCTCTTGTGGTCTAAATCTAAATTCTCAAAGGGTCTGGATGGCTGACAACGTTTAGACACTCTTCTTTTTACATCCAGGGCCCAGGTTTCAATCAAAGCAATCTGAATGAATATAAAATATCTTCTGTTAATTAATTTAAAGGGTCTCTCAGAAACTGATTTGGTCTGTTTCCATCCAGTTCTCCACTGCATTGGTAATCAGGGGCAATTGTATTCAATCTCACTTATTCTTGCTGTGAAATTACCGCTACTCTGCAGAAGAATGAGATTATTTAAACTCATTTTGTGGTGAGTCCTGTCAGTATGAACAGATGCTCATGGTATTAAATGAAACTGGATTAGAAAACTGAAACAACAGTGTAGTTACTCGTATTTCACTTAACGCAGTCCGTGTAGTATTGAGTCATTTAGTAATCTATAGTCTGTGCGTTGGAAAGCAGACTTATTGATATTTTCTCGAAACAAAAGGCTTTCAATTTTCAGAAAATTCGAGGTTATCTGTGAACGAGTCTGCAATTGCGAATCTGACACACGTTTTGTAACTCCACCTGGTTTAATCATTGTGACCTATTTTAGCTGATATTGGGAAGGAAATAATTGTATCTGAACAAAGACAGATCATAGAATATTTTGATCTACTTTTTATCTGCCTGCATGGATTATAATGTCATAGATGCTTTAATGATTTTTAACTTTTAAGATCCACAATTTAGAATGGAAATTTTATCAAACGAATGATCAGATATTATTTTAAGTAGGAAATGAACAGGCATAGTAGCCCCACAAATGTAACCATCCTTAATGATCGGGATGTTAAGCTAATCAATATACAAGACAAGACTGAAACATTTGCAGCAGTTCTCAGCCAGCAGCACTGAGTGGATGATCCATCTCAGCAGTCTCCATGTACCCTTAGCATCACAGATACCAGTCTTCAGCTGTCTTCGGTCAAAGTAATATGAAGAAATAGAGGCTGACAACATTTTGGCAACAGTACTAAAGTCTTGTGTTTCAGAACTTGCCACACACTTGGCCAAGTTATTCCATTAGAGCTACAGCACTGGCATGTGGAAAATTGCCCAGGTATGTCATCCACACACAAAGCTGGATAAATCCAATCTGGCAAATTAGCACCCCATCAGTCTACTTTTGTTTATCAGTAATGATAGAAAGTGTCAAAAACAGTGCAATCAAGCAGTACCTGTTTACTGATGTCCAGCTTGGGTTCCAGTGGGGCCACTTGGCTCCTTATGTCCTTTACTCCTTGGTTCAAGCATGAGAAAAAAGAACTGATTTCCAGAAGTGAGAGTCATTGCCCTTAGTATCAAGGCTGCATTTGACTAAGTAGGGCACCAAGGAGCCTGAGCAAAACTACATAATGCGTTTTTATTTTCTGCAAAAACTTTAATGTCGCATTTTATCAACTGTCATCTTGAAATCCAAATATAATACATTTACAGCCTCCGCTTTATCCACAACATGTTATTCCTTCAAAGAGCTCCAAGAAATTGTTTAAACATGATCTCCTTCTCACAAAACCAATCCGACTTAGGAAAACCCAAGTGCATAGCTATAATCTTATTGATTTGTGACAGGATACCAAGCTACCAAGCCAATAATTTCTTGTTTTCCACTTGCCTGAATAGAGATGTCATATTCGGTACCTTCTGGTCTGATGAAACTGTTCTCAAATTGACAGAATTTTGGAAAATTAAGAGCATCCCATTAGCCATCTCTTTGTCTCATCCAGTACCTCAGAATAACCTGATTTGAAATAATATTGCTACAAAAAGCGCATAACCATTTCCCAGCTATATTAATGTACAGTAGTCAGTTTTCTGTACATTTAAAATGTTTGAAATCTATTAAAACATGGGTGTTAGTGTCTTTGCACTCAGGAAGCAATTTTTTTTTAACAGCCTCCTTAAAGATCTGAAGTTAATAGAGCAGTTAATTTGATGTTGGTACTGATTCTAGGGCAATATTTTTAAACTTGTGCAACATGCTGGAGTTGTGTAGATTGTAATTTGTGCTTAAAACTGTTTGATCTTTTATGCTTGTTTTAAGAAAATCACAGCAAAAAAACAAGCGTAGCACACCATATTTAAACATCTTTGGAAAGGAATGTGAAAGCTCTTTTCTTCTCGCTGTTCTTCATTATTTTGCACAAATGATCATAAATTGATTATAGAATAAAAAGAAAAAAAAACACAAAACACATACTAGAGTGTCAGAAATCAAATTGGACGGAGATGATTGATTCTAAGGGAAACACTAAAATGTCATCTAATTAAGTTAATGTGTGTCAAATTGGGCAGTCTCTGTTAAGAACACATACGCCTCTTCACTTGATTTCCTTGAATTCCCTGCGGTCAGGTCATCAAACATCCTCCAGACATGAAAAAAGGAGAAGTTGTTCTTGTGTTTTTGTTGGAATACAGAATCATAGAGAATCATGTCCTGTCATGACAGGAAGTTATTTTTACTGGGCAAAATAGTCTTTTTTTTTTAAACTCTATTTTCATTTTGAAGGATGTAATCAGCAAATTGGATTTTCTTTTGGGAAACCCAAGCTTTGTGCTTATTCCAGCCTTTACTACTGTGAGATGTGTCATCAGGATACACTAATAATTATCCCTTCCAGAATGATCCATAACTGGGACTTGGTGAAAAAGGGGGTGAGTAAGCTGTGTTTGATGTTGCTTATCTTTCGTTAATGCTACAATGCACCTCTCCCATCCCCATATACAGGAGGGGGTCTTTCTTTGTATGCAATGGAGGGTGAAATGGGATATGTATGGTGCCAACGTCAACCCCTCACCCTCCAGCCCCACTTGTATTGTGGGATGGAGGTGCACTGAGGTGTTGTTTGGCCTTCGTAAAATGTGCTTTAAGTTGTGATCCCACAAGTATGGTATTTGGAAAATCTGTTAAGTGTTGGGTGCTTTCAATGTCTTAAAGGGGAAGGGTGTTTTTTTTTTGAGCTGATAAAACAAAAATTGGTGCTGCCAAGATGGCATTTGTTTTTTATCTGTGGTTGCCCTGATAATGAAGTGGTGAGCTGTGTAATGCAAGATATTTTAAAAGTATGGTGAATTGGAACTGTATCTATCTGTTGAACAGTTCTAATACTTGGAAATTGATTTTTTTTTTTGTTTCCTCACTCATCTTTGGAAAGCTTCAAAGCTTCTATGATGGGTAGTCATGTCATCCCATATGATAAATAGGAAATCGCAGTAACATTATTAAAATTACTTGGAATTTTAATATAACAATGGAGTAGCACGAAATCTGTAAAAGCCATAAACTTCATTAAAGAAAATGCTGTTTTGAATACAGAGCAATAAGTTGTGTCTATCACTACTCAAGTTAAAATTTTCTCTTTTTTTTTCTAACAAAGGTTTCCAATGTAGCTGCAAAATTCCTGCAGCAGATTCAAAATGAACCATTCATTGATATTAATCTCATAAATGCAAGTCTGTACCAGTATATTGAGCAGATGGCCCAGGCCCGCAAGAGTAGAAAGCGTTTGAAGCTGTTGGAAGACTATCTCCTTACATGTCGGAGTGGTGCAGTCCAGGAATTCTACAGAAAGTGAGGATCGCTGCTTTTAGTTTCATTCACTAGTTGTAAAGTGTTATGTTAAATAAAGTCCAATTTTTGCCCAGTAGTGCATTTTGAAATATTTACAATCAAAGGAAATGTGTTTAATAGTTATTTATGTGTAAGCCTGAAATAGCTTGAACTTTACGGATTTGATATGTTTGGTCAGTTTGTTATGATAATGTTACCCTGAATAGATATTGAAACCATGTTTGCAGTTGATCACATGTGGATGTAATAGATACTGTTTGCCTAAAGTTGAATGTGTTTCTATAAGTTGAACTCTGTTCAAGTAACTTGCGTTTACGTTAATTTGCAATAAACATGGTTTTGGGTCATACTGAAGAATAAGAGATGCCATCTTTGAAATTAAGTGGTAGGTCTGCGTGATCTAATTGATGCAAAGTTGCCCTTTGCACAGTTTGAAAAATAGTAGATCTAATGAGCTGTCAAATTGTCTGTACCTCGATCAAAATTTCCAATACATGACCCTCTGGTCATTAGTGCGCTGATGTTTGTGCGAACCTGGGGCATTCACATTACTTCAAGTTATTTTTACTGTTTTGCTCCATGGACCTTGTACGTCCTTACAGAGGTACAAGGAATCACTGACACCAACCTCTATACTTCTGTATTAACTACATATGCACAAATACCAGAAATTGTTCTCAGTTTCAGTTATAACAACTGAGCACTGACAGTTTCACAATCATTTATAAAGGCATTACAAGCTCAACTCATTATCTTAAATCAGTTGTTAAATTAACTCTGGATTGTTCTCCAAATGCTACTGAATCATAAAATCTAACAGTAGATATAATGGTCACATTAAATTTGACAGCTTAAGCAATCTGTCTTTCTTTTCAGATACTTTTTTCTTCTCCATAGCAGAGTCTGATGTTACTTGTATGAAGCAACTAACACTTATTATCTCTCTTTCAGGTTAGAGCAAAAGAAGTATCTCCTGGAGTCACCTGATTTGTACAGCGTTTCTGATCTTCAGCAGGTGAGAGAGTCTGGCATCCTATTCTTTTGTTTATCTTGCATGGTGAGAGATGTGTAACTTTTTTTGTTTAGTATGATATTCAATCAGTATGAATAGATAAAGTATAGATCAAGTCATAGAACCATAGAATCCCTACAGTGTAGAAAGAGACTATTCAGTCCATCGAGAACACTTATACATGCAATCTTATCTCAGTAACCCTATTTTTACCATGGCTAACCCACCTAACCTGCACACCCTGAGACACTACAGAGCAGTTTACAATGGCCAATCCATCGAACCTGAACATCTTTTGACCGTGGAACAGAACCAGATCATCTCTCAGAAACCCACACAGAAAAAACGCACACTCCTCCAAGGGTGGAATCGAACCCACGACCCTGGTGTTCTGAGGCAGCATAGCTTATGACTGAGCCACCAAACTGCCCAAATTAGGTTTCACAACAGTACTCTGACCTTGTTTCATATGCAGTCGATAGATAATGAGGGCTAAGTAGATGTTATTTCAATATCCCTTCATTACTGCCTCATATGGGACATGTCATTTAATATATTCTCCTTCTATCTTCTGTCTAAAATGGCAAGTTATTTTTTTTAATGTCTTGCTGAATAGAAATAAGTATTTAGATCTCTCATTTTTAGACATTGTTTTACATTACAGAAGGAGAGTTGCATTTTTAAATCCAACGGTGAAAGTTATGATTTCACATGATGTTCGTTCATTTGAAAGTTGAATAACAATGTGAATAGTTAACTCTTGTACTTAATGTCCCATTAATAAAACACAGCTGAAGCCTGCATGCTTATTAAATATTATTTTATTCGCACTCAAGAATTTAGTACCAAGTATCGTGCTGATCTTGATGAAGTAAATGTCAGATTTATTGTCATGTACAGGGGAACCTCGATTATCTGAACGAGATGGGTGGGCACTATTTCGTTCGGATACTCAATTATTTGGTTAGTCGATTTAAATGCCTTTCCTCTGGGGCTCGGAGTTTTTAAAGTCTGCTTCCCCCGTTCAGGAGACTGCAGCAGCACAGGGCGTAAGACCCTGTCCCCGACATCGCCCTCGGCCAACACCGCCCCGCCCGCCCCCCCAAACACCTTCCAACGCTGCTCCTTTTCCACCCCCCCAAACCCGGTCCAATGCCACCCCCACTCCCAGCACAAAGCGTGCAAGCCCCCACCCTCCCAACCCTGTCCAACACCGCCCTGCCCCCAAATCCTGTCCAATACTACCCTGCCCCCAACCCCAGCAACTCCATCCCCTGCATCCCCAAACCCCATCCAACCCAGCGCCCCCGCCCCCCAAACCCTGTTCAACTCTGTCCCCTCAAACCTCATCCAACACTCTCCTCCCCACCCCCCACTCACGTCTACACCAAACCTCTCCTGGGCCAGCCGGCCTGGACACCAACAACAAGACTGCTGCTGCCTTTGTGCGGTGAGTCTCCAAATAGCGCGCACACAGTTTTTTACTGCAATGTTTTGACAGATTCCACATTTGCCCTGTACAGGACAATGTTGGAAAGATTATCTGAGGGAGGGAGGGTTTAGGGTACCACCCTGTGTAGAACTCCAGGAAAAGTGTGGGGAGAGAGGACGGGAGGTCAGTGATTTGGAGATGGTTCTTGCTTAATCACTGTAAACAAAAGACGCGATCACTGTTGGAAACACGTCTTTGATGTAATGTTTCTGTCAGGATCTGAAGATCATTTTTGGATAATCGAGGTTCCTCTGTGTAAGAAATTTGTGTGTGGAGTTCTGTCAAAGATTATGATCACTTTTCCAAATGATTGCAAGTTAATGCAGATATTGATTTGACTCAAAGATAACACTTTCACACCTGAGTCAGATTTGAGGGTGCACATCCCATTTGTAAACTTAAGCATACAATTTAATTCAAAGCTTCCCTCATTTCTGGAGAAAGTAGAGGTACTCTCTCCAGAAGTGACTTGACCATTGGCATGGCTGAGCATTTATTCATTTTGCTATTCATGAGCTAGGCAGGTAGGAATGTGAGGGCAGCAGATGTAGGATGCAGACAGTATCGTTTCTTGCAGGCACAGTCATTCACCTGGAACTGATTATGGGGGGCATCAGCTGACATTTAGCCAATAGTGTGATACTTTGGATGCACTCAGCTCCAATTCACTGATTTTTTTTGCCATCATTAACTTCTCATTCCTTACCTAACTGGTTACTGAGGGCCTCCAATTTGAACAGACTTTCTCGAGGGCTGTGGGTGTATATGTGTGCAAGTCAATGAAGGAGCAAAGAATAAAACATACAATTTCTTGGCTTAACATAAAACAAACACTTCTGGATTCTCAAAGTCTGAAATAAAATCAGTAATTGCTGGAGAAACTCAGCAAGTCTGCGGGTATCTGTGAAGAGAAAGCAGAGTCAATGTTACTGGTCCATTGACCCTTCATCTGAACTAGTAATAGCTAGGAGAAAGTGCAGAAAATGGGATGGGGAGGTAGTAGAAAAGTGAGAAAATGGGCAGGGCACAGAACCCAGATGGAGAGAAAAGCATTTAGGCCAACAAAGGAATGCATGTTCGTATTCCAGAAAAGGAGTAAAGCTGATAGAGGGCTATAAGTAGCTGAAAATAGGCTGGCTTTGCTGGAAGCAGTCCACGTGATGACAAGGCCTGGGTGTGGGGATGGGTAAAGGACATGGAAAATGCGGATCAGGCCCTGAAATTGTTGAACTTGCTGTTCAGCTCTGAAGGCTGCAGGTTCCCCAAGCAGAAAATGCGATGCTGTGCTTCCAGCCTGCAATGGGCCTCACTGGGACACTGCAACAGGCCCAAGACAGAAATGTTGATCAGATAGCATGGTGCTGTGTTGAAGTGACAGGCAACTGGAAGATTGGAGCCATTTCTGTGGACGCGTAGGTGTTTCGCAAAGCAGTTGCCCAGCCTGCAGTTAGTTTTCCCATTGTAGTGGAGATGAAATTGAGTGGTGAATACAGTGGATTAGATTCAGTGAAGTGTGAGTAAATTGCTGCTTCACCTGAAAGATGGGTCTGCAGCCTTGGATAGGAGGAAGTAAAAGGGCAGGGCTGTGGGGAGCTGCTGTGAATGGACCAATGTGTCCCAGAGGGAATGGTCCCTGCAGAATACCAGCAAGGGAGGGGAATATATATCTGGTGATGCCATCCTGTTGAAATAATGGCTTATGGTCTTTTGAATGCTGATGGTGTGGAAAGTGAGGACCAAGGGGTTTTGGGAGGAAAGAGAAAGGGTGAGCACAACATTTTGAAGGATGTCATTAACAAATTGCATTTTCCAAAAGAAAACCCAAACTTTGTGTTTTTTCCAGCCTTTGCGACTATGAGATGTGTCATCAGGTTACATTAATAATTATTTCTTCCAGAATGATCCATAAATGGGGCTGCCACTAATGTGCCCATTACTCTGTTCTATTAGACAGTTCTTGGATGTGAGCCTGCCACAAACTGTCCATATTAAAAACAAATATTATTACTTCAATGTCCAATGTTTCTTTTCTGTTACAGACAGCACATGGAGTATTTGAAGCATTCTTGCAGCATACCATCCAATATGCCACAAATCATGTTTATATGTGTGACCTTTGCACTCAACGTGGTTTCATCTGCCAGCTCTGCAATAGCAATGACATTATCTTTCCTTTTGAGTTTGAAACAACGTCAAGGTAAGCAGAAATGACCTTGCTATTATATATAAACTGTTGTCATGATAGATTTACTTCATGCCTGAGAACTAACACAATATGGGAAAATGTATAAGATGCAGCTGCATTTGGGGAAACTAAAATGCTACTAATTAAAGGAAGTAAGTTTACAGACTTGCAGTTGTTGGTTCATTTTGACTCTGGAGCAGAGTACACTTGGTAGAACTCAATCTGAGCAGATTATTGGTGAATGAATGACCTTGATAGAACTGTCAACAACACCTTTCATTGCTTTGGTCATTGATAGTGGACTGTTAAGGGCAGTATTGTGCAGTGACAAATCTGCCCTGTTTGAACGTAGCTGGGCATTTTTCCACTTGATCGTGTAGATGTTATTGTAGAAGTTCTTCTAGATCATTTAGGCTAGGATATTGCTGCTCTGGAACATGTCTTCACCATTGTGATTGGTATGCTATCAGTGCGCCATAGGCTTTGCTGTCCATTGCACTCAGCAATTTCTTGTATGATGTGGAATTGACTGAAAACTAGCATCTGTGACTATGGAACTCCAGGAAAAGTCAAGATAGATCATCCACTTGGAATCTCTGGTTGAAAATGCTCTCAGCATTCTGCCATCACTCAGAATGAGAATATTCCGATGTTAGTTATTTAATTAAGCACTTTGCTCATGATTAGATATGACAGGATGGCAAAGCTTTGATCGGATCTATTGGTTAAGGAATTTCTTAATGTTGTCCACATATAGTCCTGTGGTATAGCTTCACAAGGTTGATTAGCTCATTTTGAAGGTATGCCTGGTACTGCCCTGGCATGCTGTCCAATATTCCACCTTGAATCAGGGTTGATCCTTCAATTTATGATAGGAGTAGAATGGGAGATATGCTGGACCATGCGCTGCTATTGAATGCTCATCGAGTTCTTGTGATGGTTCAGTTTTGAATTAGTGGTTCTGTTCTGAATATATCCCATGTGGCATGACGATAATGCCATACACCATGATAAAAAGGGTGTCCTATCGTGACAATCTAGTAATGCTGTGGCTATAATTTCTAATACCTTTCCTTCTAGCTTTAATTAATTAAATGAATTTAAATCCATCAAGTTCAGTGTTGGAATTTGAATTCATGTTTTCAGAACATTTCTTGTGTTAGCAGTCTACTTATTGTTCCTCAATTCTTATTTGTCCTTTTGAGGTGAAGGTAGCCATGATTTTCAACTGGTGTAGATATTGGATTCCAGTGGTTATGCAGATGACTGCTGAGGCTAATTTGTACCTGGAAGATCCTGTGCAAACAGGACAGGATATTGCATATAATTGAATGTGTTACTGACTCGGTTTTCTCCCATTTTTCTCTGCTTCTGATGTGTGCTTCCATTTGAAGGAAGCAGTTCTGTTTTTTAACTTGGTAGCACAAGGTTCAACAATCCTGGATCAAGTTTCAGTTTGCTGGATTTGCAACCCTTCATTCTCAGACTGATGGTCAAAGTCTGCCAAAGGCTATACTTTGGCAACAAGATATGTGCAATTGGCAACACACAATTTGAGCACGTTCTGCTGAGATAAATAAACATCGATTGCTGAAAGGTTTGCTTATTGACTTCAGCTTTGGGCTTAAAGTAGAATATTCCTGGAGCAGGTTACATTAGTTCAGTTTATTTTTGTGCTGTGCATAAGATCCAAGTTATCACATACATAGAAAACAAGTCCAAATCACATTGCGTTTTCAATTTTGAGGTCACTGTTTGTGTGCAGGCATCATGAAAAAGATCTCAAAATATGGTGGAGAAGAAGAGGCAGTCCTATTTAACTCCATTAGTGACTGGTGTTGCGATCCTGAACCAGATTCCCAGATTTTTTTACGCTCCAGTCAGCAACTATGACAACGGTTGTAATGGCAGTATTTCAAATCTCTTTTATTTACTAAAGAAATGAATCCACAAAATGCCAAGAATTTTAATAGTTAACTTTTTAACTACACAAGAGTCAATAAGCAGTCAATAATATCTGCATTCTCCTCTGACAGCCAGAATCAACATGAGGCAAATATGAATTAACTGGCAAACTGCAGGTGAACATATCAGAAATTGCCAGAAACAACTAAAACAGATTTTATCAGAATGACTTGCTAATAAATTTGGTAAAAACAATGACTGCAGTTGCTGGAAACCAGATTCTGGATTAGTGGTGCTGGAAGAGCACAGCAGTTCAGGCAGCATCCGAGGAGCAGTAAAATCGACGTTGCGGGCAAAAGCTCTTCGTCAGGAATACAGTCAGAGAGCCTGAAGGTTGGAAAGATAAATGAGAAGAGAGTAGGGGTAGGGGGAAGTCATCCTCTCTCTCTACAAGAATCTCAGGGAGTCCCTCTCCCACTGCAACTCCCAGATCATTTCCTCTGCCCTGAAGCTCTTCAACCAGGTCCTGAAACAAACTCACTACCACAGCCACATTTGCTTCCCCAGTGCCTCATTTCCCCTTCCCCCCCACCTCATCTTAGTTCCAAACTTTCAGCTCAGCACTGTCCCCATGACTTGTCCTACCTGCCTATTTTTTTTTCCGCCTATCGACTCCACCCTCCTCCCTTGACCTATCACCTTCATCCACTCCCCCACTCACCTATTGTACTCTATGCTACTTTCTCCCCACCCCCACCCTCCTCTAGCTTATCTCTCCACCCTTCAGGCTCTCTGCCTGTATTCCTGATGAAGGGCTTTTGTCTGAAATGTCGATTTTACTGCTCCTCGGATGCTGCCTGAACTGCTGTGTTCTTCCAACACCACTAATCCAGAATTTGCTAACAAATTTGTCAGTCATCACTGAATCACAAATCCTTTAAAACTTTGTCTTCTGCTTTCAAGAATACAGCTTCTAATTTTTCTTCAAAATCCGCTCTGAAATCTGACTGCTCTGATGACAGCTCACCTCCCAGTTGCTCAGTCTGTTTTCCTAAGACGGTGTCTTACTGGATTCACAAAGTTGAAGTTCTGTAATCAACCAGTGGCACAACCCATGCTCTCCCAGCTGCATGAGCCAGTACTTCTGTTGTGCTTCCCTGAACCTCAGTTCTTGGATGGAGGAAATGACCAATGGCCCCAAGGTATCTCAGAGCCCCAGCTACACACAGAGCTATTGAGAGCACTTGAATTCATACTTGTTCAGCCCCTGACTGTCATATGGGATTGCGTTTACTCAGTACTGGTCCTGTAGTCATTTATTTGCAGCATCTCACCACACAGATATGCTGTTAATCCATGTAAGCTGGCAAAACAAGATCTGAAAACCCAGCATATGCAGCCCATCGCCGTACCATGTTCCACATTGTGTCAGTGCTGGCAATATGCCACATAAGTACTGATGACAGGACACCATCACTTTTTTGACTCCACTCTACACTCTGCACCTAAGCACAAGCTCCAGCATGCAAGAAGCAGTTGTCTTTGCCCCCCACCCTGAAAATTCACCAACACAGCAATACAGATTCCCTCACACTGGAATCAGTCAAAAGATTCTACATCATCCAGGATCCTCAGAAGCATGGCATCATGAAGCTTTTGAACCTGAATGATGAATTTGTGTTATCTTCAAAGGATCGCGTGACTGATTTGTGTCAAAATCTTTGGTCAGGTCAACCAGGGTTATGTAGAGGGAAATTTTCTGGCTTAGCATTTCTTTTGGAACTGTTGTATCTGCAAACACCATATGGTCATTCCTCAATCTTTTCTGAAATAGCACTCCCTCTCTGGCAGTGGCTGCTGGTTGCAATGTTGTACTAGGTACAACATGTATTCTGGCAAAGATGTTGTTCGTGATGAAGAGGCATGAGATTTCTCTATGCTTGCCACAAGATTGTTTCTTGAGTTCTTTCTGTAATTGAGAAAGATTGAGTTCTTTCCCTAATTGTACAGGCTGATAATGCAGACCTCTATGTATTCTTTGGGACAGTTCCTTGTTCCCACATGAACTGAAAGAGTTCATTGAATTTCTTGACCAAAAATTGACCTCCAGCCTTGAGGACTGTTGAGACGGAACCGTAGGGTCTCGTCTCCACGTGTTCTTTGGAAGGAGAGATCAAACCGGCTAGAGTTTGGAGCAAAAACACCGTTTATTACAGAATCAAGACTGGCAAGCTATACAACGAATTCAAATGCATGCAATTCGTTGGAGAAAGCATTCTGTCTTTCTCTTCGGATCTGGTGCAGTTATACTTCGCGCTTCCTCGAGTTCCCGGTCAGGTTCCCCTCGTTCGGTACTCTCATTGGTCGGTTCACCTGTCTGTGAAGGGATTAGTGTCTCTATTGGCTGCCCCGAGATACCTGTCCAGCTCCTGCTGTGCTGAACAATGGGCAGACATCCTGGGTTCAGCAGTTTCCGATCTTGTAATTTAAAAGTTTATTGTTTGGAAGGGTTTCCTCATTGCCATGCGTCTGGCTGTCTAGGCGTTCACAATAGTTCTCCATAGTTGAATATACAGGTATTATCATTTAACACAGGACCCGAATGAGTTTGACGTCAGCGGAGGCATTAGCAAGTACTTTATCAATCAAGTGTAGTATCGGTGCGATTTACACTATCCGATAGTTACCGGTTTCCTTTATTAACAATGAGATTGTAACAGGATGATCTGAAACTGACGGACATGTTCTAATCCCCAAGGAATGTGGCCTGCAGTGGCTGGGTTTACTTTACATGGCTGTGTTTTAGCTGGTACCTGACAGTGTCTGCTTTAATAATGGTGCTCCCCTCCCTAGCCCCAATGTAGGTACCCCGATAGCAGATTATCCCCAACATTCCCTCCCTTGGCCTCGAAAGAGGCCACACCCCCTTATCCCGTAAGGAACGCAACCCCACGAGGCGACTGGTGTCCGGTGTTGTATCGACCGGACTCACCGGTTCTAAGGAGACAGTCATATGGGGATGAAGGGTGCCCTGAAAAACGTGCCGCTACACAATTAAGCAATAGATAGTCACAGCTGCATGCTAAGCTAAACTAATAGTTGAAGTAATTGAGGCAGTGTCTGCAGAAATAATGAAAAGCACAGGATTAGACAAGCATTTCAATAAGTCATTCAGAGCTGGTGAAATGCACGCGAGTGTGTTAGAATGAGTAAGCCATTTAGTAAACGCAAGTCTGTAGTCCAAAGAGCCGGCAAATGTAACTAAGCGTTGTAAGCTTGGAAAGGGAGTAGGAACAGCCTGGTACCAGCAGTTAGGTACTCGCTAGAGATCTGAAGCCCAGTGTGAAACTGTACTGTGCCCCGGTGGTCCCGTAGATCAGTATGCTCCAGAGAGCAGCAGTGCTGTCCAACCGTCCGACACGGATGCAAGCAGGCAGAAATCTCATCAAATGGAGACGAACGGAGGCCACCCGTTCCGATGTCAGTGCGCGACTGTGCCTGTCTTAGGTTGTCCCTCGCCCGAGGGATCTTACCCGTCATTGGCTAACCAGTCATGCTGCATTGAGTAGACGTGGGCAGCTCAGTAGCATGGTCAGTGGCCTCCGAGGGTGGCTGAGGCCAGTCAGGAGTACTGGACAGTCCGCAAAGGCCGCTTGCGAGAACAGCAGTGTCTCGATTGCCAGGGCACACAGTACATCTCACCCACCCGCTGTTATGGAAGGATCAATTCACATATCCCCAATTTAATCGGGCAAAATAAATAAGTGGGGGCTCTTTGGACAACCAGGCTTCATTTAGCGTACATGAAGATGAAAAGTTAGTCATGAGTACAACAGGATCAGACGAATTCGAAAGAAAGTCATTGAGGGAGCTGACACGCACCGGAGAGATAGCATCTACTACGCCCGAACCGCGAGCTCATGTAAAGGCGGTAGTTGACCAGTGGAGAGACTAACTGGCGGGTCCCCCATCGCACGCCCTTAATGCAACCGGCCGCAAGCAAAAAACCCGGTATCATGGCTCACGAGCGGAAGTCGCATTACAGCATGTATTGGATGTGTCCCTGTCCGTTTGTAGGAGGTCACACACAGGCTGTCGTGTTGTTGGAGTTGGTGGCAGCGGCGTCTCCTGTGGAGCTCAACGTATGGGGGTCCGGTTGAAAGGTAATGATACCTCATCACCTTTAAATCAGTGAGATGGGGCTGTGGGAATGCAGTAAAAAGGAGTCCCCGCATCACCAGGGTGATATATGGCGGGGTCAGTCAGGAACTATGTGACTACTATAGGAAATAAAGTGTTGTGTTGTATGGGGTCTTTGGGGTGGCATGTCTGGGAGACCGGAATGGACGGGAGGCAGTCCCCAAAGTCTCCAGTCAGTACTCCTGAACATAAGGTCTGTGCTCATGTGGACTGTCAAATGCAACCAGGAAGAGTGTACTCAACCATTTGTGTAAGAGGAATGGGGGGGCAGATATAAAAAGACAATGGTGAAAATAATGAAGGTAGTGTGAAACCCTTAACCATTCTTATGAGTTGCGGACCTGTACGTGGCAGTATTTCAATGAAAAATATCCACAAAAAGGAGTCCCATCAAAATAGAGAGAACTCTGTGTGAGGTAGAAGGAGTGGTTTCATGTAAGGGAAAGGGTACAACTTTACACAAAGGAAGTCAGAGGGATTCGTGATCTCAAATCAGAGAAAAAGGCTCCCCAGCACGGGCTGCTACAAAAGGCAGTCGAGGCAGGGGTAGCCAGATTATCCTATAGGTGTTTTAATGTTCGTCGAATTACGAAGAGGCAGAAGAAAAATGTAAAAAACTTAATCATGACACTGGTCCAGTGTCGGTGAGGTAATTGCGGGGAGCAGTCACGCAAACTGTGTCAAGTCGCAATATTCTGACAAAGTTAAAATTAAGTGTGCGCAGACTGTGGAAGACAATTAATAGGATAATCCGTGTCCATTTGAGCAGCAGCACTACACGGGGTAGATGAAAGTCGGGACACTGATACAAATGCAAGATGGTACGAGTGGCAGTTATGACTCGATGGGAATGTGTGTTAGCAGCTGCAGGAGCGCAGGCGCCTGTATGTTTTAAAACGCAATGTTTGAAGTGTAAAAACATTCGTCCAGGAGTTGTGTCGAAAAAATAGAGTAAGTCCCTCAAGAAGGAAGTGGGATTGGTAATAGTGAGAAGGGAACTACAATAGACTACATAGGGGAAGGCCTACGGTACGCCTTGATACTGCGCGGTAAGGGGCGCAAGCAATTTCGATTTGCACCCCGGGGAACTGCCCGTGCTGCGGGCGCACAACCAATGGGGTTGTCGTAGGACAATCGTTTGAGTCACCCATGGAGACCGTTTAGGATAAGGGTCATTAATGTGGAAATGATGAGGATCCCCATCAACTCTGTGGCAACAGGACAATAGAGCAGGTAAATTTCCACCGTGTGGTTAGGGAAGACACAGCGCAGGAGATCCCCCTAACCTCTCAGGGCGCGCAGCGTAAGCCTCAAGGCGGCCGGGACCCCGTCTAGCGGGCAGGGCAGGGATCTTCGCCCCCAGACACTTGGGTACGATAATTGGAGCGAACCGCGACTGTGATTCGGAAAGTATGGGTAACATCAGAAAAAGGTGCCTACACAAGGGATAAAGACAAATGTAGACAAAAAGGAGGTTGAAGCACCAACTAAAGGGCACAATCCTATCCTGATGGCTATTTGCTCGCTCGCAGCGGAGTCCATGATAAACAAGGTGGATCTCTTAAGATAAGGCTGAATGAAGAGTTTAGACAGCGAAATAAAGTACAAGAAGAGCAAAGATATCAGTGAAATGGACCTATGTCGGGCCGTGTCAAGGTGGGGCTGCATGTTCCCATCTCAGTCTGCACCTCCCCGCGAGGTCCTGTCTCATCGAGTGATTTTAGGGATATATTAGGTTGTGCTGACCTGGAGCAATGAGAGAAGTGGTGCGTGTAGTGGCCTATGTGTTTCTAGCCAGCTCAGTATAAGATATGATGATGATGATGATTATGGAGAGGGGGCCTTTCTCACCGGGACCCTGATGAGTAAAGCAAAACTCTGGGCAATTAGGAGATTTGCGGTGGAACGAAGTTGGACTGTTTGCCTGAGGGGGCTTGTTTCCCTGAATGAGGTACAGAACGAGAGGTGCAAGTACAATCCTTGTATATGCAAGAACCTGCTTGTGTGAGGGGGCCGTGTGCCCTAGCCGAAAGAGTGTGCGCAGGTGCTGCGGGCATGTTGGGAAGGAGAGAGAGAATTACAAAAGGCTGGTCAGACAGGTCAGGACAGAAATTGTCAGTGTAGCACTTTCCTCCGTTTAATACTTGAGGATTTGATCAGTTTGAGGGAAGTAACAGCCTTTAAAAGATACCCCGGGAAAAGGATCATAAAGGAACCTGGTGACCCTGCCGTTCTCAGTGCGTACCTGTGCGTCGCAAAAGATATGAACAGATGAATTGGCGAGGAGTACTCGCAGCTGAGGAGACTGAAGGATTTGGGCAGGGCATGAGGGTTGGGAAGTCCTGGTAGCAAACCTCAGGGAGCATGAGACTTTGGAAAGAAGATGGGGCGCAGAGCAAGGCAGTAGAAGCATAGTGAGTGAAATGCCCTAATGGAGAGATGAGGCCAGAAGATGAGTTACTGTGTCCTGGTAGAAAACCTCAGGGAGCTTAAAACCTTAAAAGGAGGTGGAGCGTAGGGATCAGCGGATCCTCAATTCAGTGAGAAACAGGTGAATTCAATGCAGGCTGAGTGAAAGACAAAGCTAAGACGACCTCAGATCCGGCGGTGAACGTAAAGTGTGTAGGTTTGGGAGGAGACGATGAAGGGGCGTGACCACGGCGTGGGGAATGGAGAGCGGGGTGTAGGATAGGGCAGCACAATGGGCAAGAGGAGTCTGTACTAGATTCCACTGGGGAAGGTTTGGTAGTGTCTGGCAGTTACAGGTTGCACATTCAAAGCATTGGAGAGTGTAGCCTCAGACAGGTAGACTGGCTGGCATCTGCACCCCGCATGGTTGCCAATACCCGCTTTAGGGACTGGAAATGGCAGTGTCTGTGGTAGCAGTAGCTCAACCCTCCCTAGCCGCAACCTTGAGGAGGGGGGGGACAAGTAGCAGGAGGAAATTGGTTTAAAATGAGCGTCCATAATGCTTTAGGGAAAGAAAAAAATCTGTGGACTTGGGAGAAAAGATAAAAATGGGTTCGTGAGAGGGGGCAGAAAAATTTGGAGGGCATTGACGGAAGAAGGAGTGGTTGGGCCCCCCCTCGTTCTTGGCACTTTGTGAAGACGAGGGGAAAAAGGGATGGCCTAAACACCCATGTCGGCGGACAAAAAGATGAGTGAGCGGCCGCGAGGAAGAGAGATGGGCCAAGCACCCTGCTGTGTGCTGAGTAGCAGGTCCTAGTTGGAGGCCTGAGGCCTGTGACCAGCTGGGGAAAAAGAGAGAGACAAAATAAGTGGGTTGGGGGATATTCGGACAGTGGGACGGCCAAAACACTCGACATACAAAACGTTGTAAATGAAAACGCACAATATGGCGATACGGCAATGCGCATGTTGTTGGTCGGGACGTTAGAGTTAAAAAGGTACAACCTGTCAGAGAAGATGTGGTTAGAGGCATGATTCATATCGACATCCCAGTAACTGAAGAGGACCTGTTCATCGAGTAATCCCATGAAGTAGGGCAATGACGCTTGAGAGACCCATCGGTGTAGTGGTGGCGCGGTAGTTGAGCTAATAGGGTCGCGGAACGTCCGCAGGCGAGCAGCCCCTTCTAGACTCTGCATTCGCGCCAAAAGCGAACGGGCACCGCCCCAACTGAGCGTTCGCGCCAAAAGTCAGCTGGCCCCGCCCAACCTGAGCCTTCGCGCCAAAAGCAAGAAAGCCCGCCAAGAACTAAGGTGACCCGCCCAGAGAAAGGTGACCCGCCAAAACTAGGGTGAGCACGGGACACCCCGGGATTTACCGTCTTAGGATTCCACAACCGTAGTGTTATTAAAATGAAAAGCTCCACCATCCCTTCCTGCGCCCCCTCCCTACATCCAGGTATTCCTTTCCAAGTATGAGTAATTAAAAGTGATCGTGGGGGGACAAGAGGTATCTAATCCTAAAAATCAAGACGAGACTATGGAGAAAAATCCCAGACCGTTAAGTGATCAATCCCAAACCGCTAAGTGTAGAGAACAACACTCACGTACTCCGATACCAGTAAAACTGCTTTCGGCTGCTGGGCGGCTTCCCACGGTCCCTCTCCGTCACTCAGGCTGTCGGCGCCAGTCCACTGTACACCGAGACCTGGGATGAAACATTTGCTGCAACACCTCCGTTCGCCACGTCTGTTAAAAATCACTGCACTCATTCACTCACTCTCTCTCTCACTGGGCCGGCCCCACACTGGTTTTCATCCACGTACATGCCAACCCACGCATACTGTCGGTGTGTCCGTACTCCCGTCTCAGCCTGTCGCAGTCCCTTGTCCCCAGTTTTAGTGACATGTTGCGAGGCATTACATCCTCGCAGAAACTGACAATCTGTGTGAAATCGTAGGCTAATACCGGTTTCTATAATCCCGAATAAAGTCGGCCGTACAAAAACATGTCATTGCTTGGTGTTCAGGAAAAAGTAAAGATTACAACCTGTTGGGAAGGATGTAATTGGAAGCATGGTGTATAATCTCCCGTGTGTTATTGTTGTGAAAGGACAAAAGATTGATTAAAAGGCTGATAGTGAAGCAGTTTTTTAGTTGTGGGAGGACAGAAGTTACCATCCCTAAAACAAATCAATGTGAGATTGTAGGGAAGTCCCAATTGAACCAGGGACGGACCGTGAGGTGCAAGGAGGAAAACTTACACAGTCGATCCCCAGTAAAACAGTTCTTACTAGTTGCGCAGCTCATCATGCTATCCCCCTTTGTCATGGGCCCGTCAAGTAACCCTTGTGGTTTTCCATTCTTAGGCAAGACCCATCCACCCATTCCTGTCTATCCCGTGTCCTGGGGCCCTTTTCCATAATCCCTTGGTTCTTTCCCCCCGTTGCCAGGGTTTGACGCGCCTAGACTCAGGGTGTCTATAAGAGGGTGAGCCAGCTGGGAGTGTGGACCCCGCTTGTTGCACCCTTTCCCTGCCGCAGTGGCGTGCTTTATGTCCTGACCCATTACAAATCCAGCATGAGTCATCTGTCTCCATATCGCATTTATAAGAATTATGTCCAATTTCGCGACACTTCCAACAACGCCCGGGTAATGGATCTGTCCTTCCGCCCTTCCGTATCCCAGCGGGCGGTCGGGTCGGTCTACTGCGGGTAGGCATGTGGTACTGAACTGTCCGCCCTGTTAAGGGAGGGCGAGGGCAATAGTCCCTGGGCGTAGGGCGAAGGGGAACTACATGTCTGTGGAGCCGAAGGCATAAGCCCCTGCACTGCGCCCTTCGTTTCCAACAGTAAAAGAACCTTTTCGAGTCGCTCTATAAGTTGCATAGGCAGTTTGGAAGCCTGTCTCTCAGCTTCCGCCGTTTCTGATGCTCGGTACCTGGATAGATAGTGGTGTACCTGTTTTTTTGCCCTGGTCCTCCGGCACTGAGTGTACCCCCACAGGGTCATTCAACTTGCTCTGTACTGGGGCGGGAAGTTCTTCCGTTACCCCCCGTTGAAAACGGGCTATTGGCAAGGGGGAGCCATTGGGCCTTTCCCCTGTGCCAGTCTCCCAGAGGTCCGTGGCCCTCACCAGATATTCATGTACACCGTCCCTGAACTTTAGCCTGAGGGTGCCCAGCGCATCCAGAGAAGGGGGCGGCAGACTGATGTTGTGCACTTCGGCTTGGGCTGGTTGTAGAACTGACGGTGTGTGGTGGGGAAGGGGGTAAAGTGGGGCCTGGTGGGGAATCCACTCGGGTTCATACTCCGGGAGGGGGTCGTGTTCGTTCTGACTCGGCGTCTCTGCGGGCGGGGCTGGCAAATGGGTCAGAGACCTTACTAAGAGCTCCCGTAGGGAGACAGATTCATCAGTTGCCTTAGCAGAAGGCTTTGACAGATTGAAAAGAACTTTCTTCTTCCCATCTCTTTTCCCATCTAAGTAGGTGTGGAGACTGGTTTGGAAGTTTTCAGAATGTACCGGTGTGAAAAAGGGCTGGTCAGCAGCAGGAAAGCAGCCCTTGCGCCGCCACAAATTGAGGTTGCGGAGTGTCCGCTGAGCCTCTTTGGTGGTGTTGTTTTCTCTGAGCTGTGCACGAATCCCGTCTAGCACCTTTCCCATAAGGGGTGGCGGTTCCGGGGTCTTTGGGAGTGGGGTGTACTCGGTGGTGTGTGCATCAGCTGGAATGGAAACGGTGGCGGTGAGGTGGTGCAAATCTCGGTCGGGGGCGTCCGAAATGGCTGGGGCTGTGGTGGAGGTACAGTGGCCCTCTTGCCATTGTGGGTTGAATGTGACTAACAGTTTCGTCTTCCACCCCAGGGATTTATCGGCAGTCGGTGGTGCCCAAACAGTAGTGGGTTTCCCTAGGGCTATTGTTTGCCGCACTGAATATTGCGGCGAGAGTAGGAGACCGTTTAAAATCTTGGTCATTAGCGCCGTATCTGTGAAGGTCTCTTTTAGTCTCGTCAATATCAGGTCTTTTTGGGCGGGCGCTTGGTTAAACACTTGATCCAGTGCTGTCTTGTGCACTGTTACACTGTCCAGTAGTAAATGGGCATGCCAAGTTACGTCGGTGCCAACCGTGAGGTGCCACCAGGGCACTCCGGCGCGTATTGGTCGACATTGGGTCATTTTTGGTGGTCCAAAGTTCAAGTCCCCCATGACGGATCTCACCTGGTGGGTACCGCTTTAAACCCAGTGCGTTTTTCAAAAGCCTGACCTTCGCGTGGCAGATTTCTGCTCTTAACAACCGGTCTAAGGCAAACGCCTGTGCAGGTAAACCCTATCCAGGAGATGAGATCCGCCCTCTGTCCCCTTAGGATGCTAGCAGTGAGTGTGTCTATCGATAGTTGTCGGAGTTAAAGTGCTTATTAAAAAGAGAAAGGATCCAATCAGTCAAGTGCGGTCAGCGCTGTATTAATTAATTTCAAAAAGTGTCCAGGCTCCGTAAGCCAAGCTTTACCTTAACTCAACTCAAAAAACTGCGTCCAGGATCTGAAATCCACGCATTAACTTAACTCAAAAACCGCGTCCAGGATCCGAAATCCACGCGTAAAACTCAACTCAAAAAACTGCACATTAACTTAAGGCTAGCCATGGATCAATTAGTCACTTCAGTACCGCGAGCACAGGCAGGTATTAGTGAAGAAGTGAGAAAATAGCTTACCAGTATGGACTCTGCAACGTTGCTGCCAAACTGATTTAAAAGTACTGTTTGTGTTGGTGGGGATCAGGGAGCAGACAAAGACTGACTAACTAAAAAATTTACCTACTGGAAGTCTTTGCTTTAACAGGCGCTTCCTCACCTTTTAAAAGTTCGGCCGAAAGTTTGTCTGCCCTCCGGTCCGCCAACGTGGCCAACTTGCGGTCGTCTCTTTCCCTTCCCACGTTCAGGCTCACCATCTGTTGAGACGGAACCGTAGGGTCTCGTCTCCACGTGTTCTTTGGAAGGAGAGATCAAACCGGTTAGAGTTTGGAGCAAAAACACCGTTTATTACAGAATCAAGACTGGCAAGCTATACAACGAATTCAAATGCATGCAATTCGTTGGAGAAGGCGTACCGTCTTTCTCTTCGGATCTGGTGCAGTTATACTTCGCGCTTCCTCGAGTTCCCGGTCAGGTTCCCCTCATTCGGTACTCTCATTGGTTGGTTCACCTGTCTGTGAAGGGATTAGTGTCTCTATTGGCTGCCCCGAGATACCTGTCCAGCTTCTGCTGTGCTGAACAATGGGCAGACATCCTGGGTTCAGCAGTTTCCGATCTTGTAATTTAAAAGTTTATTGTTTGGAAGGGTTTCCTCATTGCCATGCGTCTGGCTGTCTGGGCGTTCACAATAGTTCTCCATAGTTGAATATACAGGTATTATCATTTAACACAGGACCCGAATGAGTTTGACGTCAGCGGAGGCATTAGCAAGTACTTTATCAATCAAGTGTAGTATCGGTGCGATTTACACTATCCGATAGTTACCGGTTTCCTTTATTAACAATGAGATTGTAACAGGATGATCTGAAACTGACGGACATGTTCTAATCCCCAAGGAATGTGGCCTGCAGTGGCTGGGTTTACTTTACATGGCTGTGTTTTAGCTGGTACCTGACAGTGTCTGCTTTAATAATGGTGCTCCCCTCCCTAGCCCCAATGTAGGTACCCCGATAGCAGATTATCTCCAACAGGACCTTTAGCTGGGAAAATGTCAGCTCCTGAAGCTTTTGCTGCTGTACTGGACTTTGATTTAGGTTTGTCTTTTCTAACCATTTTGGGAGCATCATCGAGAACATAATTGGAAAGTTGTGCAGCAAGTTGATAGCATCGTCTTTGATGATGGCCACTTGATGATGTAGTTAAGACGCTGTGCCAGTCTTTCAGAAATTTGAGCTTATTTTATGAGTAGTGTTGACCTGTCAACATGAAGGATTAATGATGAATCAGTATATTAGGTTCCCCAGGCAGATTTCAGTTGAATGTATTAACAAGTAGTGAAAAGTTAGTGCAGTTAGATGCAGAATAAAACTGTATGTCCATTCTGTTCAATAAGTGTGCTTTAGCCTAATTGTGTCAAAATTACTTCTTAAAGCTCAAATGGCAGTTTTTGATGCTTTATAGTTTGAGTTTGACTGTCAATGTTAAGTGTTCGATTCGTGATAGTTTTGTATCGATGATGAATGAGAAATGTATTAGAAATATTTCACTCAGTAACCTTATCAAAAGATTTGCATCCCCTCAATTTGGATTGAACTTGGAACTGTACTCCCAGAGACATGAATTTTTAGAAATTGCATATTTCAAACTACTCATTTTGTTTCATAATGAAGCACATGCTATGCAGTGCCATTCCTTCTCCTATGTATACAAAAGCTCAGATTGACATTGGAACTCAGTTTTCAGTATATAAACGCTTTTCTGTGAAATGAATCATCAGGCTTTTTATAAGATATTAAATTGGCAGTTGTTGTACTTTTAAAACTTCACTCCATATTACTTTAGTTTCCATTTTTTCATTCCAGTGCGTTCTGTTGAGTTATTAATTCCATTACGCTCATGACTTTTTAATTTTTCTTCTTGATTTACTACTGAATGTATTTCCTACTTAACCCTATATCTTAACCATCCTTATAAAAAGTGAAGTATTTCTGCCCCCTCTGCTCTAAGTAATGCAGTGGTGTCTTTCCATCTAGATCAGCTGAGCAGAAATGTATTGTTCACTAAGCCCATTCACATTGTGAGACTTCCCATGTTCTTTGTATTTGTTTTTTTTTATTTTTCTTGATCCTACACTTCACAGCTAAAAAGTTTTGGATGGCTAGGATGCATTGGTGATTGAGGCAGGCACCAGAAGCTTCTGGTGAACTAATTTTATATTTGACATTAAACAAAAGTATAATGGCTTTTGAAAGTAAGCTATGGTTCTTGGGAGATCTGTTCAAACTCCAGTTTTATTTCCATTACTAGTGATTGTACTGAAAAGTATTACACTCAAATGAAGAAAAATTAGCATGTTCAGTGCAGAAGGTATTTGCAGTTAATTGACAGTCCCACAACTTACCTAATTATTCCTTCCATTGCTCAGGTGTAAAGAATGCAAGACCGTCTTCCACAAGGATTGCAAGGCTGGGGTCTTGTCTTGTCCCCGTTGTATGCGCAAACAAAAGTACCAGCAGAGCAAGATGAAGTATTAATTATTGATCTGCATTGAAGACCATGTGTGTGGGAGAAGATGAACTTTATATACTGTATATGGATCTTTGAATATCTGCCGCTTTCAAAGGCAACACAAACTCTTATCAGAAATGGTGCAATATAAACTGATCCACAACCCACTCCTGAAGGCAGAAACTCTCACTCACTTCCTTTCAAGCGAACTATCAGTCTTATTGAGGTGTGCAGCTTCTTTTCCTCTGTGAGAATAATGTAGATTCAGAATGTTAGACACTGGTGCACTGAGATGGGCTCTGTTACGAAGGAAGTTGCCTACAGCTGAATTTCGATTTCACCTATGTAATATTATGTTGTTAGGAAGTATTTGACTCATACAATTCCATTTTCTCTTTTGTAATGCTTTAATTATTTTTAAAATCCATAAATATAGATTTGTTATAACATGTAAATTATATCACCCGTTTAAGGATATTGAATGTATACCATGTGTACAGAATGTGTACATATGGTATTCATAGATTAAAATGGCTGTAAAAAAAGTTAGACTTTGCTGCTTTGAATTGCACTTTGCAAACTAACCCTTGTAAATACACATGAAATATTTAAATTTCCACAACATGGCAGGATGTCTGAAATATATTAACACTCATGCCAAAAGGACATGTGCACTTTTCTTGATATGTCTGACGCTAATCAGAGATTTCATATCCTTTTTGGTTTAAAAGATTAACTGTAATACAGATAATAGATCAGTTTCTAAAGCATTTGACTTGAGAACATTTATTTGAGTTACTGATTGTTATCATCCTGATGCATTTATGTCGTTGGATATATTTTAATGCCATTTCTGAAACATTCTGCATAAATATGCACAAATTTAATATTACCTCTCCATAGCTTTCAAGAAATTGCTTATTTTCCAATGGGAGTTTATACTTGATTTTCAAAATTGGCCCAAAATGGATGCAAAGGTGCTAAACTTGCAGAACCTTTTGTAAAATATTCAATAATATCAAGAGCATTTGTAGTGAAAGGAGATGTACCCTTTAACATTTGCATTTGTGAATTATTGTGATTTTTGTGTGCACTTCGTGCAAGTCATTCCTGATCTGTGTTTAAATTTGTCAGCCCTGTAGAAATGTATATAATTCTGGCAGACAAATCTGGACTGAGTACAACTTTAATTGGAACAAAGAAAATCCAAAAGCAGCAGTGTTTAATGTCACTGAGATTCATAACTACACAATAATCTAGATGTTTCAAACCATTCTGGATTTATTATAACGCGTGTTGTAAGTTTGTAAGAGCATTACTACTTGCGGTCTTCCAACTGTGGACATAATGGCCATATAATAATCTTAAATTTTATACTTTTCCTTTTTGTATTATCAGCTTTTTGGCATACAGACTATATGCTTTCATGCAATCAAAGATCATGACTAGATTTACTAAACAATCTCTGTAGACAAATTCTATTTTCTTAAGAACAAAGTTGTCATTAAAGATTTGATTTTTAAATGTGCAAAGAATATTTGGACTTTATTTTAAATTCAAAATGTGTGACAATCTTGGCAGCAGTGTTGAATTAGCTTTCTGGCAGGGTGTATTTCAGTATAATCAGATTGTGTTTCCTCTGCATGCAATTATATAGGACAGATGGGACAGAAACCGGCCATTCAGCCCAGCTAATCCAGGTTGGTAATTATTCTCCACTCCAATCTACCCCCAGCTTTTTGTTGTCTGAATCAACCATTGTAAATTATCCATTCCTTTCTAATTTTTCCTCAAATGTATCATTACTTTGCGTTTCGTGTCTTTCACATGGTAGCATGTTCCACATTCTTGCCACTCTCTCTTTTTGTGCAAAAGCTTCTCTGAATCGCTTGTTAGTTATTGATGAGTACCCTAATGGTCTTTAGTTGTGCTCTCTCATGAGGGAACCTATTCTGTTTATATCCACACTCTCAATGTTGCATAATTTTGAAGACCTCTATTTGATCATTCCCCAACCACCTTATTTTTCAAGACACTCAGACTGTATATCAGGAAAGGATTGACAATGTGTACCCTGCTATTTCTGGTGTCATCTTTGTAAATCACTGCCTCTAAATACTTTTTGTAATTTGATGAGCAGAACTGCACAGTAGTAGAAAACCAAAGTTCAGTGTTGGTTAATATAACTTCCCTTCTTTTCAATGCTGTCTCTTTAAAAGTCAACCTTCTCCTTGGTTTGTTTATTTTAATGGCCTTGCAAACTTGTGATTGATCACAGAACTGTTACTGCACAGAAGAGGCCATTCAGCTCATTGTATCTGAACTAAAAGCATTATGCCATACAACCATAAAGCATAGGAACAGAAGTAGGCCAATCAGCCCATTGAGTCTGCTCCACTGTTCGATGAGATCATGGCCGATGTGATGGTCCTGAACTCCATTTTCCTGCCTTTATTCAATAACTCTTGATTCCCATACTGATTAAAAACCTGACTGTCTCAGCCTTGAATATGGTTAAGTTAGTGCATTCTCCTGTCTTTTCCCTATCCCCTTATGCATTGGTTCTTTTCAAATAATCTCCAATGCTGTCTTGAATGTCCCAATTGACTCTGCATTCACCACACTCCCAGGCAGTGCAATCTTTTCATGAATTTAAGTGAAAGCATTCTTTTCACATTATGTTTGCAAATCACTCCATATCTGTGCCCTCTTGTTTTTGGTTCTGGTGCTTTCATGGATTTAAATTGTAAAATGATATCGTCGTAATTTTAATGTAATGATTTTGATTTGAATGTAAAAACATTGCACATCTATGCAAAGGTCCATGTACAATCTTGCCGTATTTTGCATTTCTCAAAATATTCTCAAAATATGCCCTAACAAATTTGCCAGAGTGAATCATACTAAATTATATGTAATAAAAGGTGCTAGAGGTTTGTATGCTTGCTCTGTTTTATGGGCACATATATGCAAATATTTGGGGTCTGACAATCTAAGTGTTCTGGCATTCTGGATTTCTCTGCTCATTAGATATCTTGAAGAAAACCTGAAATATTTTTCGTCAATTTAAATAGCTAGTGAGCATCTTGCCCTTGTTGTAGGCATATTTTAGAAAAAAAAGGATGTTTCATACATGCAGTTTTCCCATTCAAAAACAATTTTTAAAAGCACTGTTGGAACCCAAAGTTTGAAAAATGGCACAGAAATATAAATTTGTCCAAGCAAGTGGAATCTATTGGAATAATAGTGCTCCTTCCTAGCCTCCATCTTTTCATATATAGTTAATGGTTTCCTCTCCGTAAGTCCTGTTTCTAGTCTCTTCAAATTTATCTTCGTTACATTTTATTACATTAGATTCTCGACAGTGTGGAAACAGCCCTTTCCGCCCAACCAGTCCACGCCGACCCTCCGAAGAGTAACCCACCCAGACCCATTTCCCTCTGACTTGTGCATCTAACACTATGAGCAATTTAACACGGCCACTTCAACTGATCTGCAGATCTTTGGACTGTGGGAGGAAACCAGATCACCCAGAGGAAACCCACGCAGACACTGGGAGAATGTGCAAACTCCACACAGTTACCCGAGGTCGGAATTGAACCTGGGACCCTGATGCTGTGAGGCAGCAGTGCTAACCACTGAGCCACCATACCGCCCATCTCCATCATTAACCATCTCCTGAAAATCAACTTTCAACCTTTCTGACTCACATACTACTTCCCTAGCTGCAGCCTGTCTTTTTCTTTCCCCAAGTTCCTCAAACTAGTTATTGCTCTGAAATCCGTGCCTACATTTCCCATGATATTGTATCCAATTTGGTTTCTGCCATTGCCGCAATTGAAATGAGCCTTATGAGATGGCACAATCACATGCAAGGTGACTGTGTTCATGGTAATTTATTCTTCCTCATTTTAGTCTTTGACACGGTTGATTGCTTCACCCTCGTTAAATGCCTGTCCTCCACTGGCCAAATGAGTGGGACTGCATTCATTTGGTTGCATTCCAGTCCATCGAGTCATAGTCAGAGCTTCTCTTACCTCTCTTTTTACCTCAGCTTTTCCCAGGCCCCTTTTTTTTCCATCTATATCCTGCCTTTTTATGACATAATTCAAAACTGGATTAATGTGCCTCATTTGGTTCATAACAATACCTAACTCAACATAACTATTGCTTCTCACAACCCCTTTAATCTTGACACACATCCTATTTGACATTTTTTTTTTGAATGTTCAGAAATATCATGTTTTGAATATTGGGAAGATTGAAGATATTGCATTTGATCCCTAACGCCCATACCTCCAAACAATTCTACCCTTCTCCCTGGCAATTTTGATATCATAGGTGACACCTCCAGACTCCCCTCCAAACACAAACTTGCTCCATCACCAAATCCAGCCACCTCCATAAAATCTCCCAATTTGGCCTCTGCTTCAGCTATCTCTTGTTGAAACCCTCATTCATCCACTTAGTGCCTCTAGACCATATCCTGTCTATATCATGCTTCCATCAAGTCCCATTCATTCAAGACAGCTATGCTCCAGTATGATGGCTCTTAATCAAAACCTCCATAATTAGAATTCTCATCATTGGTTCCAAATCCTTCTGTTGTCCCATCCCACCTCTAACTACTTGTAATCGTACAATCCTATAATTCTGGCTCTTCTAACTCTGGTCTCTTGAGCATTCCTAATTTTAATTGTGCAGCCAGTGGCTGCTGTGCCTAAGCTATGGAATCCCTTTCCTTAAAGTGTAAGCTTTGTTAACTCTATCCTTCCCTTTTAAGATGTTGCCTAAAACCTGACTTTGAGTGTATGTTTGATCATTTCCATTAACCTCCTTATGCGATTCAACGTCAAATTTTGGAGATTACACCACATTATCCAACAATCCTTCACTACCCCGTCACCCCTGTTGCCTCCATCCAACACCTCCACCTGAATACGGGGACTGTTAAGCAATGCTCTGTCTCACTGGTGCCCTTTTCCTTCTCTATAATATTTTCTCCCCCATCCCTCTCTTGATCCCTTTCAACTGTCCTTCTCTCTGGTGTCCTCTACCAATTCTTCTGGTGTCTGTTCCCCTTACTCTGGCATTCCCTTCCTCTCGTTATACCTGGTTCACTTTCCTGCCTACTCTGCCGTACTATTACTTTTATGCTTCTCTTTGTTCTGTCTCTGTCTCCATCTCTTTCTATTGGTATGTGTGTCTCTGTATTTCTCCATATCACTTTCTCCCTTGCTTTTAAGTGTCTCTCTCCTTCTCCCCAGTTTTGTGTGTCTTGCTGTCTGTCTGTTGTTTTCTGTATCTCTTTGCGCCCCTCCCCCTGTAATTTCCCTCTGTCAGAATTTAATAATCTCTGTTGATTCATAAGATATAGGAGCAGAATTAAGCCATTTGGCCCATTGAGCCTGCTCTGCCATTCAATCATGGCTAATATACTCCTCATCCCCATTTTCCTGCCTTCTCTCCATATCCCTTCAACCCATTACCAATTAAAAATCTGTCTAGCTCCTCCTTAAACTTATTCACTGTCCCAGTATCCACTGCACTTTGGGGTAGCAAATTCCACAGATTTACAACCCTTTAGGAGAAGTAGTTTCTCCTCAACTCTTGTTTTAAATTTGCTACACCTTAGCCTAAGACTATGACCTCTCATGGGGCAGCTCAGTGGTTAGCACTGCTGCCTCACAGCACCAGGGTCGCAAGTTCGATTCCAGCCTTCGGTGGCTGACTGTGGAATTTGCATATTCTCCCCGTGTCTGCATAGGTTTCCTGCGGGTGCTCCGGTTTCCTCCCACAGTCCAAAGATATTCAATTCAGGTGAATTGGCCATGCTAAATGGCTCATAGTGTTAGGTGCATGAGTCAGAGGGAAATGGGTCTGGGTGGGTTACTCTTCAGAGGGTTGGTATGGACTTGTTGGGCTGAAGGGCCTGTTTCCATGCTGTAGGGAATCTAATCCTAGAATGCCCCACCAGAGGAAGCATCCATCCACGTCTATTTTATCCATACCTTTTATCATCTTGAATGCTTAAATTCTATCTCCCCTCATTCTTCTAAATTCTAGAGAATATAAGCCTAAATTGTTTAATCTCTCTTCACAGGACAAACCCCTCATCTATGGAATCAATTTAGTGAACCTCCTGAACTGCCTTCAATACCACTACATTTTTACTCAAATAAGGGGACCAGAACTGCACATGGTACTCCAGGTGTGGTCTCACCAATGCCTTGTATTGTAGCAGCAATACTTACTTACCTTTGTATTCCATTCCTTTAGCCAAACACGCCAACATTCCAATTGCTGTCTTTTTTATCTGCCGTACCTGCATGTTAGTCGTCTGCTTTGCACCAGAGCACCTCAAAGTCTCTCCCCATTAAGATAATAGGTTGTTTTCCAATTTTTTTGACCCAAGTGCATGACATCACACTTATCCACGTTAAACTCCATTTGCCATATTGTAGTCCACTCTCCTAACCTATATATATATTCATTTCTAAGGTTCTTTACTTCTCATTGCAATTTGATGGCTTACCTATTCTTGGGTTGTCTGCAAATTTGGCTATAGAGCCTTCTATCTCTGTATCAAAGTCATAAATAGCTGTGGTCCAAGGATTGAACCCTTTGGTACCCCATTAGTTACATCTTGTCATCCAGAAAAAAAAATATCCTGACTCTCTCTATTCTGTCCATCAGCCGGTCATCTATCCAAACTAATAAATTACCCCTAATCCCATATTATCCAACCTTGTAAATTAACCTTTTGTGCGGAACATTATCAAATGTCTTTCAGAAGTCCAGATATATTACATCTACAGGATCTCCATTATCTACTTTGCTTATTACATCTTTGAAGAACTCTAGCAAATGAGTCAAACATGATTTACCCTTCGTAAAACCATGCTAACTCTGATGGATAGTGTTTTGACTTTCCAAATGTTCTGATACTGCTTCCTTGATAATTTATTCTAATACTTTCCCAACAACAAACATCAAACTAACTAATTTCTAACATTGTGCATCCCTCCCTTTTTTGAATAAAGGCATTTCGTTAGCCATTTTCCAATCCATTTGAACCTTACCTGTGTCCAGGAAATTTTGGAATATTTTAACCAATGGATCCACTATCTCCTCTGCTACTTCCTTTGATACCCTCGGATGTAGGCCACTGGACCCATGGGACTTGAAAGTCCTCAATCCTAATTTCCCCATAGATGTTAATTGTTGCAAGTTCTACCTTTTCTATTGCCTCTGACTTGCCCATTGTTTTTCTTAGGTACTCACTAGTGGGAGGTCAATGATGTGATTATGTTTGTTCCTTTTCTTGATCCTTTTTGCTAAAGAAAAAGTCTGCCAGCAGAAATCAGAAACTAGTCACACGAGAAATAAGGTAGTCTCAAAGAATGGCCTGCATAAATCTGTACTGAAATTATTTACATTCAGGATTGTGTGAGTTTCTTCCTGAGCATTTATAGTGGTGATCAACTGATTGATCACCAACCTTTAAAAGTAATGACCTGCCTTCAGACACTGAAAATGTGTTGCTGGAAAAGTGCAGCAGGTCAGGCAGCATAAAAAGAGCAGGAGAATCGATGTTTCGGGCATGAGCCTTTCTTTGGGCTCATGGCCGAAACGTCGATTCTCCTGCTCTTTTTATGCTGCCTGACCTGCTGCACTTTTCCAGCAACACATTTTCAGCTCTGATCTCCAGTATCTGCAGTCCTCACTTTCTCCTCCTGCCTTCAGATACTGCAACCTGAAGTATTTACATATTTTACAGATTAAAACTATTCATCAATGAGCTGAGCACATTCTTAACAACTTAGTCATTTAAATTTTGGGCATTTAAATTTTAGTCATTTTGGACAGCACAGTGGCACAGTGGTTAGCACTGCTGCCTCACAGTGCCAGAGACCCGGGTTCAATTCCCACCTCAGGCAACTGTCTGTGTGGCGTTTGCACATTCTCCCCGTGTCTGCATGGGTTTCCTTCGGGTGCTCCAGTTTCCTCCCACAATCCAAAAATGTGCAGGTTAGGTGAATTGGCCATGCTGAATTGCCCATAGTGTTAGGTGAAGGGGTAAATGTAGGGGAATGGGTCTGGGTGGGTTGCTCTTCGGAGGGTCGATGTGAACTTGTTGGGCCGAAGGGCCTGTTTCCATACTAAGTAAAACTAAAAACTAATCTAAATTCCCATGCATTAATTGGAATGATTTGTTGGTGTATGACTATGCAGCATAAATACTGGTACTGTAATCAACCTTGTTCAAATGAATATAAATGATCAATGTTTCCCGGGAAGCTTACCACCATGGTACCTAGGTTCAACCATCTGTCTTTGGAGGCAATTAGAACAATTCATTGTAATTATCAGCGTTGTTTAGGATTATAACAAATGTTGAATTCCATCTTTGTCACCATTATGTTTGCCGCATCTTTGGTTATTAACAATTTCCAGAGTCGATCGCAAAGCAATTTCTGAAGACTAGTAATTTTTCACGAGTCAAATACTAGATCCCTAAGGTTACTGCCTTAGATCTTAGGGTGATAGAACTTAAGATTGCTGATGAATACTTTTAAGTTTACTGACTCTGGTTAAATCTTTGAAGATTTTAACATCCCTTAAGACACAATATAGTTTGCTCTGGCATTTTGGACATTTGATTGCATGATAATTCTTGTCAGAGTAAATTCATGCAACTTGAAGCTGCTCTCTTAAGGTGGCAACTCAATCAGGATACATTTTTGCCAGGCAAGTTGGCAGTTTGGCACTTTCCAAAGTGTGGAAGAAACTGGAATGATGAAAGTTGCCCATTATTAGAAATGTGGTAAAAAGACAATTCTAATGTTTTTTCGTGCCCTTCTTGGCTTAGTCGTAGGTCCCAATTGTTTTGGTCAATGAAATATTGTTGCATTGCGAGGGAAAATGAACCCACACAAACAACAAGGAGACAAATGCCCAATTAAATGATGAAAATCCACTTATGTTGCTAGATGCCCCCTGACGGCTTGCAGGGTAGTTATCCAACCTGAATTTCAAACCTCTCAATCAGTTCATTGCCATCACCAAAATTGCCTACTTCTATCTTATTTTACTATCAAAGATCGTGTCTTAAGTTCTGACTATGGATTTCTTGCTCCTCACTACAAAACTCTTTGAAGCATTTTACTATGTTAAAGAATATAGTAAATTAAATTTAAATGTCTAAGATAAATGATAAATACTGGAATCAGATGAAATAGATAAAGTAAAGGAATACTTAGTTAATTTTAGCAAATCAATTTCATTTTGATCGTTGTTTCTATTCATAAGAGATAAAAAAAAAAGTTGCTCACAGTTGGCATTGGATTTAGAAATGGTCAGAAATGACAGATATCAGAATCTCAATGAATTCAGCATGTGACAAGTTTCAGATCATTGAGACAATCACTGTAAGCTACCAGTCCTTTGAGCACTGCCACAGTAATTTCACATCTAAATCAAATGCACAAGTGTGGTTTATTCATCAAAAACATGTCCATTGGCAATATTTTTTCTTAGCAAATTGTTTACTTTTTATAGATGGAATGCAGATGTTGCTGGTAAGTCCAGGAATGAGTTTTGAGAAGGTGCTGATGAGCTCTCGTCCTTAAGTATACCTTCAGTGGAATTCAGAAGGAGGTCCACGTTTTGACTCGGTGATAGTGAAAGAACAGCGACATAGTTCCAAATCAGAATGGTGAGTGGCTTGGATGGGAACTTGCAGGTGATGGTTCTTGCTTATAACTGCTGCAATTCTTCTGGGTTGCATTACAAAGTTGTTGTTGGAGGCTCATTGTGTTATTAGACTGTGGGAGGAAACTGGAGTATATCTTGTAGATGTTATACCTCCAACTTTCAATCTGAAACAGTTGGAATTTAATATCCACCCCACTTCCAGGAACGCGTTGAGAGGCACTGAGGGACCAGGAAGGAAGGTGCTGGAGTGTGGTGCCTCATGATTAAGTTAAGGTTGGGGAAGTCTAGAATTACTTTCTGGTCAGGAGGCCAATGGATATCTGTAATTAGCCAGTTTATGGTACTGAAGGGCAGTACCCCAATTGTGCTGGTATCACAGGGCTGACACACTACATGGGGAAACTGAAAAGATTGGTGTTTCTCCTGCACAGTCGGATTGGTAACATCCTCCTGCTTGGGCACTTTCAGTCCATGAAGGGTCCTCTGAACAGAAAGGTCCCCCCTCTCTGAAAGAGACCCCCCCCCCGCCCCCCCTTGCCATATCCTCCATGAAGAAACAGCCCCTGGCTAGGTCCTGCTGAATCAATCAATTTTCCTTCACTCCAGGGCTTCCTTTACAGTTGCTGACCCTGGTCTGCTGTGGTGGCCACTACCTCTGATGGCGCTGCTGAGACCAAAGATTTGTTGGCCCTCCAATTGGCTGCCAACTCTTTTGGATTGGGGAGAGGGAGCACGGTGACCTCCATCCTGAAAGGAATGGGAGTCACAATTGCAGGCAGCTAGTGAGTAGCCAGATTGACACTTACAAAAAGTCTGCGGGACAATCAATGTTTCAAGCATAAGCTCTTCATCAGGAATGCTTGAGATATTGACTGTCCTGCTCCTCAGATGCTGCCTGACCAGCTGTGCCTTTCTAGCACCACACTCTTCGATTCTGATCTCCAGCATCTGCGATCCTCACTTTCTCTTACTTAGAAAACATCCGTCAGGGCATATGAAAATTGCTGTTGCAGGATTAACTCCACCTTTCTGCCAGGATGTGTCCACCCTAACCCAGCTATTTAACTCAGGCTGCTATCTTTATTTTTCTTTCCATAAACTGTGCTTGACTTGTCAAATACTTCCAGAATATCCTATTTTTATTGCAGAATTATAATGTTTGTGTTTACTTGCTTCAAAGAGCTAATTTTTCACACTATTTCCTGTTCTGTGTGGTTGACTGGGGAGTTTTCTAGCCTGCAGGACTGTCAAATCAACATAGAAAATTACCCAATAATCTCACCTCATTTTATATTCCATTGAAGCAGAACTGCAATGTTGTTTGGAGTGAGCTGGCTTTCTGACCTGATGTTAGCTGAATTATTCCATTTCTATCTGTCCAAGTGGTTTAGACAGTTGAGATACAGGAAGTTCTCTCAATATCCTGACTAACATTCCCGCCTTAACCAGCACAACTGAACCAAAGATCAATTCATCTGTAATTTCTTAAAAGATATTGCTGTGGGCTGTATTCTTGCAGAAGATGAGTTAAGAATAAATAGCCTAATGAATGCGTATTTCAAAAAAATAAAGTTTGTGAATTGATTCATGTGCCTAAGAACAGTATTAAAGTAGAATCCACATCATTTGTTACTGTGACTACTGTATGTAACATACAAACACTGCATACTCAGCTGTTCAAAATGTTCATTTTAAATTGTTCTCTTTAACTGTACTTAAAGACATCAATAACAGTCATCACACCAGTAACAGTCTGATCATCTTGATAGTTTTGTGCACTGAATCCATTTGGAAGCACGTTGCAATGTTACTATTTTGTCACAACCCATTGAAATTAGTAATGCACGTGATTAAGACCATTTTTTTAAAAAATCAAATAATTAATAGGGCTGTTTGCTTGAAAGTTAAAATGACAAGTTAGGAAGTTAGGCCAAACTAGCGTACAAACTTACATGGGCTGCATTAAAAATATAGAGTTCGATAAACAAACAAAATCCTCAGTCAGGGAACAGAGAAGATTTACTGAGGCATCATTGTGAGTGAGGTGCTTTAACTATAGTGGAGGCTGGTAAATTAACACTAACATTCCTGGAACAGAAAAGATTAATAGATGACTGAAGAGATTTTCCAGATAATAAGGAATTTATAATAGAGTAAGGATTTTCCCTTAAATTTAAAATCAATGGCACAAATCTAAGATCAAGAAATCATTCCTACTCTGAGCTGATGTGTTCTGGAATAGTTTAGCTATAAATGTGGTGGAAGCTTGTTCCATAAATAATTTTAAAAAGTAATTTAACTAGTATTTATACTTGAGGATAAGGCACTTATAGTTTTAATGTTTCTCTTTTGTTATGTACTATTACAGCCATATGTAAGAGTTTGGACTGAAGACAGACTGCTCCAGGGGAAAGCAAAGTCATGAAGTCACTTAAAGTGTATGTTTTTGTAAAACTCTATTATTCCATGTTAGCACTATATTCAACTATATATGGCAGTCTGAGATCCACCAGGTTGTAACCTTATTTTGACATTATTAAAATTTTTTTAGATTAGATTAGATTACTCAGTGTGGCAACAGGCCCTTCGGCCCAACAAGTCCACACCGACCCGCTGAAGCGCAACCCACCCAGACCCCTACATTTACCCCATACCTAACACTATGGGCAATTTAGCATGGCCAATTCACCTGACCCGCACATCTTTGGACTGTGGGAGGAAACCGGAGCACCCGGAGGAAACCCACGCAGACACAGGGAGAACATGCAAACTCCACACAGTCAGTCGCCTGAGGCGGGAATTGAACCCGGGTCTCTGACGCTGTGAGGCAGCAGTGCTAACCACCGTGCCGCCCACAAAAATATTGTTATGTGAGCTCTATTGATCTTCCATTTTTGATATATCCACTTTCTATCTCTCTCTGCCGAAATAGTACTATGCAGGAAGCGACTTCATGACATAATCATGAGATTCCTCAAGGATCCTAAAACCCTTACATAACACACTTCCCCACAGTTTTTCCACCTGTCATCAACATTGGATTACCTTTTTATGCATCCTCATGTGAATTACTTAGGTTACTTCGTTTTATAATATCTACTCCTCATTTGTTTTCCCTTATATCTATATTTCTCCCCATTTTTTGACTTTATGCATCAATGGTGATAGGTGGAGAAGGAAATTCTATGACTAAGTACAGAAACACTTGAGGTGAAGTTGGTAAGTCTTTTAGTTAGGTAATAGATTTTTTTTAGATATACTTGTGGATTTCCATTAGATCAAAGATTTAATCAATCTGGCAGCCTTATACATGGCCTGAATGAGTAGTACTTGTATTGATGTAACTGCAAGAACATATGGATAAGTTAAATTGTTTATTCTTCTCGATTTAATAATGACATTTCGGGTTAATAGTTTTACCTCTTTGAGAAAAGCGTACTGTTGTTCATTTATAGTGGGCTTTCCTCATATAAAGAAATTGTGTCATTGCAATATTGACCTGTTGTTCAAGATTCATATCCAAGATGTGAACAATTATATCGGCTTAGAAGCCATTTAGTTTCATGCTCAGTATGCTCTTCAGAATGTGCCACGTCTTTGAAAAGTCATCTCTTTTCCTACAGGGTTTACATTTGTAGGAGTACGGTTGGATAGTTTTGTCTTTGCTGATGTAGAGTTTTGGAACCATATCTGTGACACGATTCTGTAGCATTAGGATTTCATATTGTCATGTTCATCTTTCAGAAAAGACATTTAGCTTCTCTTGTCAAATGCTGTATTGTACTCTGTAAAATGCACTGAATTAAGTGGAACCTTTTCTGTATAATGCTTCTTGAAGAATTTCAGAAATTCTATACTCATTGTTCTTTGAACTTCTTTTTCTAGAGTTGATTGAAGAATTTTAATGATTAATTTATGGAAGAAAACAATGTTGTCACAAATGAACTCATTGTAAATTTTCATAGTTGCAAGATTCAGAGAGCACATGCAAGTTATTTATGAAACTTTCAGCAGACTGCTGAGAGTTGGTATCTGCTTGTGACGCTTAACTTCACCAGTGTTTTATTTGTTGTTGAAGTGAAATATTAACAAAAACTGTTAAGAGGTTGGCAAAAGTAATTTGTTTCTCATTGGTCTGTTGTCTATGTAACATATAATCTGATGTTCGTTTCATGTAGCAGAGAAAAGTGCTAACCAGGTCTCCCTCCTCATTCTCCAGGATTGTTGACAGAACCTTCATTTTCACATAATCTGGAATTTCTTTCCTAGACCTACATCTATGCCACATTTCAAAGGTCATCTTAAAGTTCACTACTTAGACCACTCTGTGTCATTAGATCTAACCCTCAACTTAACTCATATTCAGTTCTGCTACAAAATTAGGAAGTGTTTTGGGATATTTCACAATGTCAAATTTGCTCAAAAAAAACCACACACACAAAAGGACCATCTTCTTCTTCTGTAGTTCCGTATAACATTTTGAAACATGAAACTCAGTCATGAAGTAGAGAAGCTTGTAAGCTCACTCTAGTTTACTTAATTCCCTGTTCCATTCACACTACATAGGGAAGTGCAAAGTGGGAAAAACATCAGGCCAAAGAATGCTAATCTATAGCTGATCGCATTCCTTTGAAACTTGAACATAATATGGCATTGCAATGCAGAACTGAGGCAGCACTGTGCTCCCAGAGTTTCAGTCTTTCAGATAAGATATTAAAGCCTAAGCTGTTTGGAAAATATTGAGGTGTTTTGTTAAAGAGGAACAGCAAAGCTCTCCATTGTACTATCAAATAGCCAGGCCAGTATTTATTCTTAATTCTGAACTTCTCTTGAGAAAGTGTTGGTGTGCTGCCTCCTTGTCTCAGTGCATATGGTATAGGTGCACTGTGCTTTCTCCTGTAGTGGTTTTGATATAACTGAGGGGCATGAAACACCATTTCAAGGGCAGTTCAGATTCAACCACATTGTTGCAGATATGAAATCAGTGAAGAGGACAGATTTGTTGTACCAGGAGGGCGTTTACAACAATCCAATACATTCATGATCATTATCAATGAGACTCACATTTTATTTTACACCTATCAGTTGAATTTAAATCCTACTGGCTGCCATGGTGAGATTCAAAGTTATGTTGCCAGGCCATTTAACCCAGACCATTTCTTTACTGGTCCAGCAACTAACCAAAATGCCAATTTCTCCCACAAGATGGCTTCTACAAATGGCATCTTGTTTTCCCCAAATATATCTTGGGGTAAATTGGCCAATGCCAACAACCTAAAACATACTCGTAGCAAATCAGTGACTGCCTTCTCAGTGTGCCTGATCTTGTTTTCAATGAAACTCTCAGTACGCTAGTTTGAACTACGGAGATTCACCTCCTAGTTTGACTTCCACATATACCTGATTTGAAATTTTAAAACCTTGGTGATACTTTGCAAGTCAATAGTTGAATGAAAACAGATTTGGTGAAAAATTAACCACATATTATCCACAATTCTATTTTACATTGCTGGCATAGAATAATTATATCCCTTTAAGGTGAGAGTGATAAGATTTAAAAGGGACCTGAGGGGCAACTTTTTCATACGGTGGTACATGTATAGCATGAGCTGCCAGAGGAAGTGGTGGAGGCTGGTACAATTCAGCATTTAAAAGGCATCTGGATGGGTATATGAATAGGAAGGGTTATTAGTGATATGGGCTAAATGGACTAGCTGGTCAGCATGGGCGTGTTGGACCAAACTATTTGTTTCCGTGCTGTGCATCTCTATGACCCTAGACTTCCGTCCATTGAACCGAAGTCACATGGAATTTGTTCTCTGGATTTGTTCATGGTTCAGAGTGGAAGTCTGGAGCAAGGATAGTCTGGTTTATTAATGGCCTTACCTGGTTTGGCCTACATATGACTCTAAACTGCCCTCAGTGCCCTCAGAAACAGCCTCACAAACAACACAGTTCAAGGCAGTTTAGGAGTGGACAACCAAATGCTGGCCTTGCCAGTGACGCTGAAGTCCAATGAAAGAATAAAACTAACTTCCACCATTGGTTAGCTACTGTTGGTTGGTTCGGCCATTGAGAAGTCTGTGCTATTTGTTAACACACTTCTGTTAAATCAGAGACATGTGCAGCCACATAGGTCTCCAACTGATGAGACAAAGGTATTACAATGAATTGATCAAGTTAGAAATCAATGTCACTAATTTAACAAGTAAAAAAACAATGAAATTTCAACAGGCCAATGAGTATACCAACTTATTGTACAGACTACATGTGAACTGTGCACAGAATCACAAAATTGTTATGGTGCAAAAGGAAAGCATATGACCCCTATGTCTTCATGGACTCTTCAACAAGCAGTTTCACTTTCTGCTCTTGTCATTGTAGACGCATGGCAGACTTTTTTTTGTAATGCTTTATGACACAACTTTCCCGGGGTTCGACACAAAAATATAGTCTTGGAGTAATGGGATCGGCTATGAGTAAATATTCCGCTCAATTCTCTATTCAGTAGCATACTGGGCACTGAGGCCTGGACACAAGTAGAACTAGCAGGAAATGACTTGGATAATGAAAGCTTTTTGGCCCATTAACTACACAGACTGAGAATTCATCTTTTTTTTTTTGTGGAATATTTTATTCTACAAAATATTCTAACCACTGTCTTCCCAAAATAATTCATTGAGTGACACTCTTTGAGACACTTAAATATATGAAAAAATTCTGTGAAGTATTTCTGGCTTTGAATTCTCTTTCCTAACTCTCGTACAAATTATCTTGCTTCCTTGACATGGAATTGCATGCATGACCTATTACAAATGTACGTATAAACATATGAACATACAAATTAGGAGTAGGAGTAGGCCATTTGGATATGTTCCACCGCTCAATAAGATGATGGCTGCTCTGATTGTTGTCACAGTTCCACATTCCCACTCACCCCTAATAACCTTTGTCAAAGGAAAAGCACAGGAATGCTACCTTTCCCCACCCTCCTCCCTGACCTGTCACCTTCATCCCCACCCCCACTCACCTATTGTACTCTATGCTACTTTCTCCCCACCCCCACCCTCCTCTCATTTATCTCACCACCCTTCAGGCACTCTGCCTTTATTCCTGATGAAGGGCTTTTGCCCGAAATGTCTATTTTCCTGCTCCTCTGATGCTGCCTGAACTGCTGTGCTTTTCCAGCACCACTCTAATCCAGAATCTATTCCAGGGCTGTATACTTTAATTGGTCATCATGAGTATGCAGCAATACCAATGTGTTCTGAAAATTCAAGTGTTAATAATTGTGTTTCATGTCACATTTTCAGCATATATTAAAAGAACTTCTGAATTTGGCTACAACTGCACATTTTTGCTGTTCATGATCTTGACAAGTGCTCACATGCCAAATGAAGCCCTGTCAATCAACGGTTGTATATGTATCTTTAGATCAAAGGGAAAGCACATTAGTGAAATGAACGAGTCAAGTATTAGCTATTGCTATTAAATCATACAGTTTTGAAAAAAATGATCAACTTTATTGTACGTTCAGGGTAGTTGAAATAGGAAATAGTTGAGGCAGAGATTCTTTTCTAAAGGGACATATAGATACATATCTGAAACAGAGGAAGCCATGGTGTTTGGGAGTTTTGGGACTGTTCTCCTTGGAGAACAGAACCATGAGAGGAGATTTGATAAATGTCTTCAAAATCATGAGTTGGCTGGCTAGAGAAGCTAAGGAAAAGCTGTTCCTGCTCATAAATATAAAGGAATGGGAGCACTTTTCTTTGAGAAGGTGCCCAAACAGGTGAATGAGGGTAAAGCAGTTGATGTGGTGTATTTTGATTTCAGTAAGATATTTGATAAGGTTCCCCAAGGTAGGTTATTGCACAAAATATGGAGGCATGGGCTTGAGGGTGATTTAGCGGTTTGGATCAGAAATTGGCTAACTGAAAGAAGACAGGGTGGTGGTTGATGGGAAATGTTCATCCTGGAGTTCAGTTCCCACTGATATATCGCAAGAATCTGTTTTGGGGCCACTGCTGTTTGTCATTTTTATAAATGACCTGGATGAGGGTGTAGAAGGAAGGGTTAGTAAATTTGTGAATAACACAATGTTTGGTAGAGTTGTGGATAGTGCTGAAGGATGTTGTAGTTTATAAAGGGACATAACTAAGCTGCAGAGCTGGGCTGCGAGGTGGCAAATGGAGTTTAATGCAGAAAAGTCATTCAATTTGGAAGGGGTAACAGGAATTCAGAGTACAATTCAGAGAAGATGGGCTTCAGATTGGTTTCACAGGTTGGCGCAACATCGAGGGCTGGAGGGCCTTTACTGTTCTGTAACGTTCTGTAGATTTCAAGTGATGGGCAAACCAAAGCAAATGTGATGTGAGAAAAAAATGATTTTAAAATAATTGCATAGTTAGGATATGGAATGCACTGCCTGGATGTGTAGTCGAAGCTGGTTCAAGAGGGCATTGGATGGTGCGTAGCCATAGAGGGAAAAGGCAGGAGATTGGCACCAGGTCATAGAGCCAGTGCAGGCACAATGGGCTGACTGGCTGCCTTATACACCTTAATAATTCTGTGATTCAGAGTGTCTTCCAGGAAACTGACCAGATTTACTTGAATTTTACAAAAGTTCCGACACTCTCTATTAGTTGAATTCCAAATAGCTGCAGTTTGTCTGTGGTCAACTGGTGCCATCATCTGGCTGAAAATGAAAATTCCATATTGGTTGTCAAGTGATTGGCAGGTGGAAAACTTCACACGGATGGTTCAACATCAAAAACCTGTCAGTCAGTCACACCCCTCTTAGAGTAGGCTTCCGATCATTGAGTTATACAGTAAACCAGACATCTTACACTGTATAGTTTATGTGAGGACTATTAGCTAAATGAAACCTTTGTCAAGCATAAGTGTGTTGTGGTTCTATGGTAGCATCCCAGGAATCTCGGGTTCAAATTTTACCTGCTCCAGAGGTGTCTCAAAACATACTCGATTAAAATATATCTACGCTCATACTGCAGATTAATGCTTCAATAATTCTCACTATCAGCAGTTGTTGTCGTATATCTTTAGGAACATTTGCACGAATATATTAGAAGAGCATTCTGGTAGTGTCCCTGTCTCTGGGTGAGAAAATCCAGGTACATGTCCCAACTGCCCTAGAGGTGTGTCATACTTTGTCTGAACATGTTGATTAAAAGATAAATGTGCTGATACTGGTTCTTATTGCTTTAGGCATTGGTCATCACTTTAGAATTTATACCTCTGAGAAGAATTTGCAAGATTTGATATTCATAAAAAACCAAACAAAAAAAAATCACTTCACGGCGATGCTTTATTATGATAGCAGAACATTTAATTTAATATAATTCCTTAGTGAAGTACAATTATGAAAGATGTAAGTGTTTAATAATAATATATCACAGGATACACATTGTAAGGCAGCATGGTGACTCAGTGGTCAGCACTGCTGCCTCACAGCGCCAGGGACCTGTGTTCGATTCTAGCCTCGGGTGACTGTCTGTGTGGAGTTTGCACATTCTCCCCGTGTCTGCGTGGGTTTCCTCCGGGTGCTCCGGTTTCCTCCCACGGTCCAAACATGTGCAGATTAGGTGAATTGGTCATGTGAAATTGCCCATAGAGTTAGGTGTATTAGTTAGGGGGAATGGGTCTGGGTGGGTTACTCTTCAGAGAGTCGATGTGGACTAGTTGGGCCAAAGGGTCTGTTTCCACACTGTAGGGAATCTAATCTTAAGTACTTTGCCTTTCATTCATTGTGTAGACTACTTACACACTGATACATGGGACTGTGTGCCATATTGTATAATGCACAAATTACATTACAAATATAACTCATTTTAAAAATGAATTAAGATGATAAAGAAGAGTCTGTTAATTATTGAGCCATAGAGAGCAGGGATTGCTAGGTATTAATGCCTACTCTCTGCTAGGTTAATTGATTTCAGCAAGCCATATCCAGCAAATCTGAGTGTCAACGGAGTACAGGTTCAGGCTCAGGCATTACTTTCCTTGCACTTTTGGAATACTGCATTCAATTCTGGTCTCCCTGGATTAATGTTGTGAAACTTGAATGGTTTCAGAAAAGATTTATAAGGATGTTGTTGAGGTCGGATGGTGCGAGCTATAGAGAGAGGTTTAGTAGGCTGGGGCTTTTTCTCCTGGAGTGTCAGAAGTTGAGAGGTGACCTTATGGAGGTTTATAAAATCATGAGGGACATGGAAGGGTGGATAACTGAACTCTTTTCCCTATGGTAGGGGAGTCTAAAATTGGAGGACATAGTTTTAAGGTAAGGTAGGAAAGATATAAAAGGGATCTAAGGGGCAACTTTTTCAAGCAGAAGGTGGTGAATGTGTGGAATGAGGATGTGGTGGAGGTTGGTACAATTGCAACATTTAAAAGGCATCTGGATGGGTATATGACTAGGAAGGATTTAGAGTGATATGGGCCAGATGCTGGCAAATGGGATTAGATCAGTTTAGGATATTTGGTTGACTCGAATGGTTGGACTGAAGGGTCTGTTTCCGTGCTGTGCAACTCTATGACTCTGACTCTTAAATGTGCCAATAGTTACTCTATGAAATGTGTTGAGCTGCCAGCATTTGGGAATTGTAACCCAGCAAACAGACAATGCCTTTAGGAAAAAAGGGAAGGATAAAAATTTAGCAAAGAAAATGGAACCAATTGATTTGGATTTTGTAATATTTTAGAGTAATGTGAATTCATATCAAGTCAAAGTGCCTCATCTGTATTGTTTGCTGCTTAAGCAAAGCAGGTGAACTTAGAAATGAGAGTAAAGGCTGGCCTATAACACTCAGTCAGCCAGAATGCCAAGTTTTGTTTATTTTATGGGTGGGGAAGCAATTATAAATCAATGTTGAGGTTAACAATCCATTCAACGGCTTCAGCTGTCACAATGTATATTTATCTCTCAAGACTGAGTTTAGTGTGAGGGTGACAGTCTGACTTAGATGGCCACAGGCACAATTTAAGATGTTCCTCATGTTCCGTTTGTAGAGCAAGTGGACCCCAACCTTGAAAGTTTCAGAATTATCGAGATTTTCCATGGAAGCTTGGAACCTAGGAATTCACTATCCAAATCAATTACCAGGTTTAGGTTGGCGACACTTGTAGTTAACTATGAGTTAAGTCAGTGAGGGAGGAGGTACTGATGTCAGTTTTGGATCTGTAGCATTTTCCAGTAATGGCTATAGAATTTGAAATGTGTTAGTGATTTTTGAGATTTGTAGCTCAGGTTGATGATACATATGTAAGTCAGTTCACTGAGCTTGAAGGTTTATTTTCAGACGTTTTGTCACCATACTAGGTAACATCATCAATGAGAGACTCTAGTGAAGCACTGGTCATAGGTCCCATCTCTCTACTTATTGGTCTTGGTTTCTTAAGGTGGGTGATGTCATTTCCAGTTCTTTTTTTCAAGGAAAGCTAGTTAGGGTCTAAATCAATGTGTTTATTGATGGCGTTCTGGTTATAATGCCATGCCTGTAAGAATTCTTGTGTGTGTCTTTGTTTCGCCAGTTCTAGAATGTGTGTGTTGTCCCAGTCAAAGTGGTGTCCTTCCTCTCTGTATGTAAGGATAGTAGTGATAGTGGGTCATGTCTTTTTGTGGCTAGTTGATGTTCATGTATCCTGGTGGCTAATTTTCTGCTTGTTTATCCAATGTAGTGTTTGTGACAGTTCTTACAAAGTATTTTGTAAATGACGTTCATTTTGCTTGTTGGTTGTGTAATTGTACACAATGGTTGTAAACACATTAATAGAAAACAGGCCATAACGCCAGTGCTTCACCGGAGGCTCACTGATACTGTTACACAGTGTGGTGTTGAAATGTCTGAAAATGAACCTTCCAGCTCAGCGATCAAACTTAACTCCAGAACCTCAATCTGAGCTATAAATCTTCTCCAAACTCAATACATCCTACCTCTCGGATTCCTCCCCAATAACTTGCCCATCACTGATGTAAGACTGACTGGTCTGTAATTCTCATGATATCTCTATCCCCTTTCTTGAACAAGATAATAACATTTACCACCTTCCAATCATCTGGCACTACTCCTGTGGATAGTGAGGACACAAAGATCATCACCAAAGGCACTGCAATCTCTTCCCTTGCTTCCTGTATTAACCTAGGGCATATCTTATCTGGCCCAGACAATTCATCTATCCTTGTTTTCAAACTTTTCAGCACATCCTCCTTCCTAACATCAACCTGTACTATCATATTAGTCTGTTTCACGCTGTCCTCAGTCACATCAAGACCTCTCTCAGTAATGAATACAGAAGTAAAGTATTCATTAAGGACCTCCCGCACTTCCTCGACTCCAGGGGTACGTTCCCTCCGCTATCCGTGATCGGCCCTACCCTCACTATGGCTATCCTCTTGTTCCTCACGAAAGTGTAGAATGCCTTGGGGTTTTCCTTAATCCTACCCGCCAAAGCTTTTTCATGCCCCCTTCTAGCTCTCCAAAGTCCATTCTTCAGTTCCTTCAGTTTGATCGCTGAGCTGGAAGGTTCATTTTCAGACATTTCAATACCACACTATGTAACATTATCAGTGAGCCTCCAGTGAAGCTCTAGTATTATGGCCTGCTTTCTATTAATGTGTTTACAACCATTGTATACAATTATACAACCAACAAGCAAAATGAATGTCATTTACAAAAAACCTTGAAAGAAATTGACATCAGCTCTGTCTGTTCCTTGCCTCCTCAACTTTAATTAAGTGTCCTTCTTCCTCTTGACTAAATGTTCCAGATCCCTTATCACCCAGGGTTCTTTCAACCTTTCGTCCTTTCCTTGCCTCAGCAGGACAAACCTATCCAGCGGTATCAGCAAGTGCTTCCTAAGCAACCTCCACATTTCTGTTGTGCATTTCCCTGAGAACATTTGTTCCCAAATTAACTGCCCCAGTTCCTGCCTGATAGCATTGTAATTCCCCCTCCCCCAATTAAATACTTTCCCATACCATCTGCTCCTATCCCTCTCCATGAGTATAGTAAAGGGCATGAAGTTGTGATCACTATCATCGAAATGCTCACCCACCAAGAGATCTGACACCCAGCATGGTTTGTTGCCAAGCACCAAATCCAATATGGCCTCCCCTCTAGTCAGCCTATCAACATATTGCATCAGTAACCCATCCTGGACACACCTAACAAAAACTGCTCTACCAAACTATTTGAACTAAGGAGGTTCCAATCAATATTGAAGTTGAAGTGACCCATGACAACAACCCTGATCCTTCTGTACCTTTCCAACATCTGCCTCCCAATCTGCTCCTCCATGTCTCTATTGCTATTGGGGGGGCCTGTAGAAAACTTCAAATAAAGTGAAGTTTCCTGTTTCTGGCTTCCACCTATACTGACTCTGTAGACAAACCCTCCTCGACGATCTCCCTTTTTGCAGCTTTTGCCCTCTTACTTGAGGAAGGATGGGGTGGTATTGCAGTAGTTTGCAGGAGGTTCATCAGGGTTGGAAGGGCTGTCGTATGAGGAGCGGGTGAATAGCTTGGTCTGGAACTTGCTGGAATTCAGAAGAATGAAGTGGGGTGGGAGTGTTCTGACTGAAGTATATAATATGTTAAAGGGAACTGATAATGTGAATATTGAACAGATATTCCCTATTGGGAGATAATCTCAATTAAGAGATCATAGATGTAGAGTGAGAGGTGGTTCAAAACTAAGATGAGGAGAAACCACTTCTCTGAGTCATCTAGACTCAAAACATTAGCTGGCTTTCTCTTCATGGACGCTGCCTGACCCACGGTGATTTCCAGCATGTCTTGTTTTCAACCTTCTCTCAGATGGTTGAGAGTCTATGGAACTCACTGCCTCAGAGTGCAGAGGAGGCAGAATCAATCAAGAGATTCAAGAAAGAAATAGATTTGCTTCTGATGATAAGCACGTTAAAGGGCTAAGGGACCAGGCAGGAAAATGGAGTTGAGATCAGGATAAGATCGTTTATGGTCATGTGGACTCAAAAGGCTGAATTGCTCCTAATTCCTATGTTTCCATCTATTAACACTGGCCAAGTGACCATATATTCAATGTCACATCATCTAATGCTGCTTTCTTTCTGCAGGAAAAGAATGTGCACACGTGTCAAAATAAGGAAGGAGTTTATTCAGGTGAGGGAGAGATGTCTGACATAAGGTTCTGAGCACCTTTGGGGAGCAGATGACTGCGCCAATAGGAATGTAACTATGCCGAAGGGAAGATTTGATATCTATGGCCATCCAGAGGCAAAGCCTTCATCCACTACTCAGTACTGTGCATTAAATGAATGATTGACTGAGTGTGATGATGCTCAACATCACACCTTTGAGGAGGAACAGTCACAGGCCTCAGTGGATACACCTTCAAAGCCTTCCTCCCTACTGTCCACGTGTGCACAAACGCTCACCTCAGTGTGTGATCTATCCCACTAGGCTCAGCACCACATTCTTGTGAGCACAGCACTGACATAGGCCTGTAGCTTGAGGAGGAAGAAACAGGCAAGGTCTGCTGGAGAACAGGTCCTTGTGGAGTCAGCCTTTAGTGAGTTGATAGAGATGCATTGGCAAATGAGGTCACCTCTGGCAGAGTTGCCAGAGATCAGGCATAGACTGGAGCGAATCACAGAGGAGTTTACCCCAGTTCTATCTGATGTAGCGATTCCCATGTGTGAGCTCACAGCTGCCTCCACAAAACCAGTGGGGAGCCTCTGAAAAGCCAGGTGCATCAGATCATTCGGTAGCCATTGGATTGGATATATGCAGGGACCTTCACTCGAACTACGGCCAAATTCATTCATTGATTGGGTGAGAGGAGGCCAAGGGACCTTGACCTCACTCCAGGGATATCATCCTTCACATGGTGAAGAAGATGCCAATGTGCACTGAGCAGTAGCAGGAGCAACAGGTAAGCGCTGAAGGATTGTAATCTCTGAGCACTGCAGAGGTGCCATCCTTCTCTGTCAGGAACTCAAACTCTTCCATCAACTGAGGTTGAGGAGGTTGCAAGAGACGCATTGCATGTCTGAGCTCTCCAGACTCTGGACAACCTAACAATGCCCATCTAAGTAACCTGGAGCAAGGAGACAAAGGAATCAGTGACCTTCCTTAGGTTCAGCTGCTGATGTGCCACCAAGGCATAGGGGTATGTAAGAAAATATTAGATAACATTTATATTACCTTTGGCACACGGATGCCAATCTTCTATCCAACCTGATACTTGATGCACAGACAGCCTGTTGTAAGGCAGTCATGAGGATTCTTCAATCTGTTAAGGCTTTTGACAATTTATCTTTATGTTGAAACTACTTTTGAGGAATACGAATCAGTATGCATTCCTCACGTGTACCATGAGCTGTGCAAACAATGCTGAAGCTATGACTTCCTGCAGTCCTCTCTTAGATGGAAACTTCAGCTAAATGTTCAGGTTTCAGGAATCAATCAGCAGAGTTTAACCCTTTGCATCTCAGAACATATCAATGATGCTTGCAATCTGAGGTTTGAATGCAGCCTCCATATAATCCGGCCTAACTCCATTTAAGAATCTGAACAGAGAATCTTGCCAGAGAAATAAATTACCTTATTTGTAATTAATTATAAGTTATCTTAATATCTGAAAGGGACAAAGAATGCAATCCCTTTAGGGCAAGAACATCTGACACCATAACTACGCATAGTTCTGATTAGTGACATATGTTAATATGCTATCTGGTTCTCTTGTGCCTCTCTGATTTATCACATCTCAGCCCTGGCATCCTGAAAATGCTGAACATCATCATTGACTCCTTCAGTACCAATTTTAAACCGTATTCATGGGGTGCAGGTGGCATTGGGTGGGCCAGCATTCCTAATTGCCCCTTGAACTGAATGGTTTGCTGAGGCTATTTCAGAGGATAGTTAAGAGTCAATCACATTACTGTGGGTCTCGAGTCACATGTAGGCCAGTAGTGAACCAGATGGGTTTTTATAACAAAGGCTACTTTTTAATTCCAGATGTTCATTCATTCAAATTTCACCATCGGCTGGAATGGCGCTCAAACCCACCTCCTCATCTGTGCCTGTGAATTGCGAGTGACAATACTGCTGTCTCACCCATTCTCTCCATCAGAATGCCTTTCTCCTCATTTCCTCCCTGACCCGACAGTCAGAGCTTCAAAAGACCAACTGTTTTTTCAGTGACGGCACTAGTGGATACATGGGCAGTGTTGTCGCCCTATTTGACATTAGTCTGCGAGTTACATTCCAGGGTCGTTAGCCATGTCTCTGGGGGATACTCTTGGCACCCATGAACCAATAATGAAGATTGTACAGGGAGTGAATGATTGAGGAACCTGGGAGTTGTGTAGAACCTAACTGATACTTTCCTGGATGGTGGGCACACACCCTCCAGGGATTTCTGTCTGTGGTCACCAGTGAGCTGGACATTAAGAGTAAAATCCCATTCTGTTCAGGAATGTGATTGGATGAGCTCTAAGTGTCTCATGTGCAAACAATGGTCCCTTGTACTTGAGGGAACCCAGTGCTAGCTGTAGATCTGACAGCCGGGGCACCTTACACGTGTGAGTACATGGTAAACTGGATAAGCTGCATTGTTTTCTTGTGAAGAACATCGGTGAACTCACAAATGGAATTTTAAGCTGCTGTTTGGGAAGTGACATGACCCTAGGTGAGTTTTGAAATGAACAGATGGCTAGAAAATTCAATGCTGCTCTTATTGCGGTACTATAGGCATACTTCTGCCAACCCGTTGCATGATCCAGAAACTACCAGCAGGGGGTGGCATTTATAAATTACAGTGTCCCCATTTACACAAAGACTTCTCAGGCACTTTCACTCATCTGACTAGATTAGATTAAATTACTTACAGTGTGAAAACAGACCCTTTGGCCCAACAAGTCCACACCGAACCATTCCCCTAAATTTACCCCATTACCTAACACTAGGGGCAATTTAGCATAGCCAATTCGCCAAACCTGCACATTTTTTGACTGTGGGAGGAAATCAGAGCACCCGGAGGAAACCCATGCAGACGTGGGGAGAATGTGCAAACTCCACACAGATAGTTGCCTGAGGCAGGAATTGAACCCGGGTCTCTGGCACTGTGAGGCAGCAGTACTAACCACTATGCCACTGATAACTATGCCTCTTTCAGATGGGTTACCTGCTTAGGTCTTGCCTGACTAGTTATCTCTGGGTCAGTTTTCACATAGTTTTGTCTGTACAGTGTCACCAACCCAACCTCCACTCTTGGCACCTTCCCCTGCAACCACAAGAAGTGCAAAACTTGTGCCCCACACCTCCCCCCCCCCCCCCCCCCCACCCCCACCTCCCCCCAAGGCCCCAATGGATCCTTCCATATCTGTTGCAAATTCACTTGCACCTCCACATATATTATTTACTGTATCCACTGCACCCGATGTGGTCTTCTCTACATTGGGGAGACAGGCTGCCTACTTGTGGAACGTTTCAGGGAACACCTCTGGGACACCCGCACCAACCAACCCAACCGCCCCGTGGCTGTACACTTTAACGCCTGGAGGACGAGCGCCTCATCTTCTGCCTAGAAACCCTCCAACCACACAGGATTAATGTAGATTTCTCCAGCTTCCTCATTTCCCCTCCCCCATCTTATCTCAGTCCAAACCCCCGGATTCAGCACCGCCCTCTTGACTTGCAATCTTCTTCCCGACCTCTCCGCCCCTACCCCCTCTCCAGCCTATCACCCTCACCCTCACCTCCTTCCACCCATCATATTCCCAGCGTCCCTCCCCCAAATTCCCTTTCCCCTACCTTTTATCTCAGCTCGCTTGGAACACCCGCCTCATTGTGAAGAAGAGCTTATGCCCGAAACGTCAATTCTCCTGCTCCTCGGATGCTGCCTGGCCTGCTGTGTTATTCCAGCACCTCATTTTTTAACTCTGTACAGTGTCAGTCATGAATCCGTGTGGCCCAGCTGGTAACAACAACAATGCTGCTATTGGCTATGACTGTAGCAGTGCTGTTGGCTGGCTAAATGACCCAGAGAAAAACTACAAGAGGGCTTTTGGTCTGCAAGCATCAAGATGGTTAGCATAGCTTAGAATTCGCTCATCAAAAAAAAAAATGAAAGATCAGTTGGAGTGTCCTGGCCAAACAACCTCTCTGCAGATGTGTCAGATGTGATAAGTACAGATACCATACAAAATCTAGTTGTCCATCAGAAGAGATCCAATAGACTTTTTTATGTTCTGTTCCTATGCAGACCTGGGTTTGGAATCAGGCTTATTGGGGTGGCAAAGTGGTTCTGTAGTTAGCGTTGCTGCCTCACAGTGTCTGGGACCTGGGTTCGATTCCAACCTTGGGCAACTGTGTGGAGTTTGCACATTCTTTCTGTGTCTGTGTGGATTTCCTCCAGGTGCTCCTGTTTCCTCAGTTTAGGTGGATTTGCTGTTTCCTCAGTTTAGGTGAATGTGCAGTTTAGGTGGATTTGCTATGCTAAATTGCCCATAGTGTCCAGGGTTGTGCAGGTTACGTGGGTTAGCTGTGGGGAATGCAAATCCCGATAGGGAATGGAGGTGGGTCTGGACGGGATGCTGTTCAGAGGGTTGGTGTGGACTCAAAGGGCCAAATGGCCTGCTTCCACACTGAAGGGATTCTACGTTGGACCAGGGGATGCAATAGTTGAAGGTGAGCCTTTTATCGAAGAGGGTGTCTGGGCAGCTCACCCAATGGGTGATAAAACTCATACCCTCTCAGTAAACTGCTTGAAAGTGCTGATTATTTTTGTTCCACTTTTCAGCCAATGTTTGCTCATACACAGCTTCAGTCCCTGAGCCAAACACCTTGGGTTCCGGGCCCTGAAAATTGTGCATCATTTGGTTGGAAAAGATTTACTCCTTTCACCCCAAGGTTGTTCTCCTTGGAGTAAAGGAGATTGATGGGAGATAAAACAGAGGGTTGCAAGATTGGGAAAGGTTTAAATACCCTTCCCATTTGGTTGATTGTACAATGTTTGGAGGTCACCAATTTAAGGTTTTGGGTGCGAAACACCGGAGCAATGTGAGAAGGAATATTTTAATGCAGTGAGTGATGACCTGGAATTTATTCCCAGATGTGGCGGAAATGGGAAGCATCAATGGTTTCAAAATGAAATTGGATGGACACATCTCTGAGCACGTTGATTAGAAAAATAGGTTAATTAAAAAACTTTTGAATGTATTAATAAATTTGCAGGGCTAAATGGATCAAGTGAGGGAGGATGACTGACTGGATTTGTTACACAAGAAGCTGACGTCAACTTGATGGACTGACTGTTCTCTTTAACTGCCGTACATGACTCTGTAAATCTGAAGTGCTAGTCTGCCTGTTGCACCTGGACAGTATAGGAGCTCCATGTTAATTGGCTTCAGTGCTTTAGGTTTATCTTCTTTGCTGTTTCCTGCCATCTAAAGAGGGGTCTTTCATCTATGAATTCAAGGAGGTCCCATCATCACGGCTTTAATTTGCCCATATTCTTCCAGGAGGGATTCACTTTCAGGGGTGCATAAGAAAATGAACATTCTTCTCCTGGATAAGAAATTTGGTTGTTACTAGTTTGAGAAGTTTAGGAAAGTGGTTATGGTTTGCTGGATGTAGTAGCTTCTGATTAATGATGATTTCTATGTACCTTCCGTTGGCATGTCAGAGATCCTAACACAGATTCCATGAAGTTCGGGTTTGACATATTGATGCTAATTCGAGCTGATGGGAGTAAGATTGTTTTTAGATTAGATTAGATTACTTACAGTGTGGAAACAGGCCCTTCGGCCCAACAAGTCCACACCGACCTGCCAAAGCGCAACCCACCCATACCCCTACATTTACCCCTTACCTAATGCTACGGGCAATTTAGCATGGCCAATTCACCTGACCCGCACATCTTTGGACTGTGGGAGGAAACCGGAGCACCCGGAGGAAACCCACGCAGACACGGGGAGAACGTGCAAACTCCACAGTCAGTCACCTGAGTCGGGAATTGAACCCGGGTCTCAGGCGCTGTGAGGCAGCAGTGCTAACCACTGTGCCACCATGCCGCCCACATCGTGCCACCATTTGGGCACTGTCAGGAGTTGGCAAAGATGGGGAACACATGTCAAGTACTCATCGGCAATCAGCCTTTGTCGGATTTTGGGTCCTTTGCACGCTTGCTTAGTCTTTCCTTTAATGTGCTCGTTAGGTCAGATGTCTGGTGATCTCTGTTTGCAATGGATTGGAATCCAGTATTGTTAACTTGGCAGCTGGAGACACTCCCAACGTGGGTTTCCCATGGGACATCAATGTCCACATTCCTGTCAGAGAGTCCTTTAATGTGTATCCCATGCTTTGTCCAGGGTAGGTATTCAGTGCTGGGCTGGTAAACTCTTCTCTGTTGACCTTTTTCTCAGCTTTGTTGACCTTGAGAGAATCCATTTTCAAGTGGGCTTTTAGAACTTGGACCATAAGCCTGGTGGCTGGGGTTCAGTTACCTTCCTGGCAGCACTAATTTGCAGGTTTTCAAGATGGAAACATTGCTTCCGCTGGAAGATTATTTGGTGGTTGCTGTCTCCCATAAAGACCGGGCGACCATAAACCTAAAGTTCTGAGGAAGGACCCGAGACATTAACTCTGATTTCTCTTCACAAATGCTGCCAGACCTGCTGAGCTTTTCCAGCAATTTCTTATTTTTATTTTTGATTTACAGCAGTTCTTTCAGTTTCCATCAATCTGAAATTATTGTTTGTTGAAATGAAATGCATGTCACCCTTTTTGAGTACAACTTGGGCATGCAGATTAGTTTGTTCAGTTCATACGACTTTATAGCACAAGGGGCGATCATTTCGCCTATCATATCTGCACTACACAGCTTATGTGTTCAGCGGTCTTCATTTTATGGCAGCAGTTACAGTGGGAGGAGAAACAGTAAGGACCAGGCCTGATGAGAAGGTAAATTTCAAGTATAAAAATTTACCTCGTGTACAGGTGGAATGCATGCTGAGCAGGAGCCAACACGGGACTGCTGGGTAAGTGAGGTTACATATTTGTGCGGTTGCTTTACCTGAAACACTTCTCATGTAGTGTCTCCCAGGTAATGCTCCTCAGATGCTGCCTGAACTGCTGTGCTTTTCCAGCACCACTTTTCCAGAATGTAGTGTCTTCCACCCATCCACCACCTCTAAACCAAAAAAAAAGGTTCCGTGCGCTAGATTGGTAAGGTGACTAGTTTTAATTTTCTTTAGTTTTCTGTAGTCTCATTGGGAATTTAGAATAGTGGGAATGGAGGTTAGAGCAGTTGAATGTTCCTCCTGCAGAATGTGGGAGGTAAGGGTCACCATGTTAATGAACTGGAGCTGGATGAACTATGGATCATTCGGGAGGCGAAGAGGGTTATTGAGAGGAGTTACAGGGAGGTAGTCACACCTCAGGTACAAGAAGAAGATAGATGGGTTACCTTCAGGGGACGGAACATGAACCGGCAGGCAGTGCAGAGATCCCCTGTGGCCATTTCCCTCAACAATAAGTATAGCATTTTGGATACTGTTGGGGGAAATAACTTACCAGGGGTAAGCAATGGGACATAGCTCTCTGGCACAGAGTCTGTCCATGTTGCTCAGAAGGGGAAAGGGTAGAGGAGCATTGGGGACTCCACAGTTAGGGGGGTGAGGTAGGAGGTTCTGTGGGAATAAGAGACACTCACGGGTGGTGTGTTGCTTCCCAGGTGCCAGGGTACAATGGTGTATCTGATCATGTTTTCAGGATTCTTGAGGGGGAGGGAGAGCTAGCCCAAGTCATGGTCCACGTAGGCACCAACGACATAAGTAGGAAGAGAGATGGGGATTTAAGGCAGAAATTCAGGGAGCGAGGGTGGGAGCTTAAAGCTAGAACAAACAGAGTTGTTATTTCTGATTTGTTGCCCATGCCACATGTTTGAGAGAATACAAAGAGAGAGGATTTGAACATGTGGCTACAGCGATGGTACAGGAGGGAGGGTTTGGGATACCTGGATAATTGGGCTCAGTCTGGGATAGGTGGGACCTCAACAAACAGGATGGTCAACACCTGAACCAGAGGGGTACCAATATCCTGGGTGTGGTGAGGGTGGGGGCAAATTTGTTACTGCTATTCCAGAAGGTTTAAACTAATTCAGCAGGGCGATGGAAACCTAAATTGTAGTTCCAGTATATAGGAGGTTGAGAGTGCTGAGGTCAGAAATAAGGTTTCAAGGTTGCAAAAGGGCACTGGCAAGCAAGAAGTTGGTTTGAAGTGTGTCTACTTCAATGTCAGGAGCATCCAGAATAAGGTGGGTGAACTTGCAGCATGGGTTGGCACATGGGATTTTGATGATGTGGCCATCTTGAAGACATGGATAGAGCCGGGACAGGAATGGTTGTTGCAGGTTCCGGGATTTAGATGTTTCAGTAAGAATGCAGAAGATGGTAAAAGAGGGCGAAGCGTGGCATTGTTAATCAAGGACAGCATTACAGTGGCAGAAAGGACATTTGAGGACTTGTTAACTGAGGTAGTATGGGCTGAGGTGAGAAAAAGGAAAGGAGAGGTCACCCTGTTGGGAGTTTTCCATAGACCTATGAATATTTCCAGAGATGTAGAGGAAAGGATAGCAAAGGTGATTCTTGATAGGAGCGAATGTGACAGGGTAGTTGTTATGGGAGACTCTAACTTTCCAAATATTGACTAGGAATACTATAGTTCAAGTACTTTTGATGAGTCAGTTTTGTCCAATGTGTGGAGGAGGGTTTCCTGACACAACATGTAGACAGGCCAATAAGGGGCGAGGCCACATTGGATTTGGTTCTGGGTAATGAACCCGGCCAAGTGTTAGATTTGGCACTTCGGTGACAGTGACCACAATTCAGTTATCATCACTTTAGGGCAAGAGTTATAGCTGGGGGAGACGCGATTAGGCAAGATTGAGGATGCATAGCATAGGGAAGGAAACTGCAGGGGATGGGCACAATTGAAATGTGGAGCTTATTCAAGGAAAAGCTACTGCATGTTCTTAGTAAGTATGTACTTATTAGGCAGTGAGGAAGTTGTTGAGCGAAGGAGCTGTGGTTTAGTGAAGAAGTTCCAATTGTCAAGAGGAAGAAGAAGGTTTTTGTTAGGATGAGACAAAGGCTCAGTTAGGGCACTTGAGAGTTACAAGTTAGTCAGGAAAGATCTAAAGAGAGAGCTAAGAAGAGCCAGCAGGGGAACATGAGAAGTCATTGGAAGATAGGATCAAGGAAAACCCTAAGGCTTTCTGTTGGTGTATCAGGAATAAAAGAATGACTAAAGTAAGATTAGGGCCAATCAAGAATAGTAGTGGGAAGTTGTGTGGGGACATAGGGGAAATGCTAAATGAATATGTTTCATCAGTATTCACACTGGAAAAAGGACGTTGTCGAGGAGAATACTGAGATACACCTTACCATGATAGATGTGATTGAGATGCACAAGGAGGAGGTGTTAGCAATTCTGAAAAATGTGAAAATAGTTAAGTCCCCTGGGCCAGGTGGGATTTATTCTAGCATTCTCTGAGAAGCCAGGGAAGAGATTCCAGAACATTTGGTTTTGATCTTTAAGTCATTATTGTCTTCAGGAATAGTGCCAGAAGACTGGAGGATAGCAAATGTTGTCCCCTTTTTCAAGAAGGGGAGTAGGGACAATCCTGGTAATTATAGTCCAATGACCCTTACTTCGGTTGTGGGTAAAGTGTTGGAAAAGGTTATAAGAGATAGGATTTACAATCATCTGGAAAGGAATGATTTGATTAGGGATAATCAACACAGTTTTGTGAATGTATGCCATGCCTCACAAATCTTATTGAGTTTTTTGAGAAGGTGACTAAACAGGTGGATGAGGATAAAGCAGTTGATTGGTGTATATGGATTTCAGTAAGGCGTTTGATAAGGTCCCCCACCCCGGGAGGCTATTGCACAAAATATGAAGGCATGGGACTAAGGGTGATTTAGAGGTTTGGATCAGAAATTGGCTAGCTGAAAGAAGACAAAGGGTGGTGGTTGATGCGAAACGTTCATCCTGGAATTCAGTTACTAGTGATGTACTGCAAGAATCAGTTTTGGGGCCACTGCTGTTTGCCATTTTTATAAATGACCTGCATGAGGGTGTAGAAGAATGGGTTAGTAAATTTATGGAGAGGTGGCAAATGGAGTTTAATGCTGAAAAATGAGAGGTGATTCACTTTGGAAGGAGCAACAGGAATACAGAGTACTGGGCTAATGGTAAAATTCTTGATAGCGTAGATGAATAGAGAGATCTCAATGTCCATGTACATGGATCCCTGACAGTTGCCACCCAAGTTGATAGGGTTATTAAGAACGCATACAGTGTGGTAGCTTTTATTAGTAGAGGGATCAAGTTTTGGAACCATGAGGTCATGCTGCAGCTGTACAAAACTCTGGTATGGCCGCACCTGGAGTATTGCAGTTTTGGTCACAGCATTATAGGAAGGATGTGGAAACTTTGGAAAGGGTTCAGAAGCGAATCACTAGGATGTTGCCTGGAATGCAGGGAAGGTCTTATAAGGAAAAGCTGAGGGACTTGAGGCTGTTTTTGTTAGAGAGAAGATGATTGAGAGGTGACGTAATTGAGACATATAAGATAATCAGAGGGTTGGATGGAGTGTATAGTGAGAGCCTTTTTCCTCGGATGGTGATGGCTAGCATGAGGAGACGTGGCTTTAAATTGAGGGGTGATAGATATCGGACAGATGTTAGAGGACATTTCTTGATTCAGAAAGTAGTGGAAAGTAGTGTCAATTTCCCCCCAGACGTGATCGATGATGCTCTCCACCACATCTCCTCCACTTCCCGCTCCTCCGCCTTAAGCCCTGCCTCTCCAATCGCCACCAGGACAGAACCCCACTGGTCCTCACCTACCACCTCACCAACCTCCATACACATCATATCATCCATCGTCATTTCCGCCACCTCCAAACAGACCCCACCACCAGGGATATATTTCCTTCCCCTCCCTTCCGAAAAGACCACTCCCTCTGTGACTCCCTTGTCAGGTCCACACCCCCCCCACCAACCCAACCTCCACTCCCGGCACCTTCCCCTGCAACCGCAAGAAATGCAAAACTTGCGCCCACGCCTCTCCCTTTACTTCCCTCCAAGGCCCCAAGGGATCCTTCCATATCCACCACAATTTCACCAGCACCTCCTCACACATCATTTACTGCATCCGCTGCATCCAATGTGGCCTTGTCTATATTGGAGAGACAGGCCGCCTACTTGCTGAACGTTTCAGAGAACACCTCTGGGACACGTGGACCAACCAACCCAACCACCCCATGGTTCAACACTTCAACTCCCCCTCCCACTCCACCAAGGACATGCAGGTCCTTGGACTCCTCCATCACCAGACCATAGCAACACGATGGCTGGAGGAAGAGCGCCTCATCTACCGCTTAGGAACCCTCCAACCACAAGGGATGAACTCAGATTTTTCCAGTTTCCTCATTTCCCTTCCCCCCACCTTGTCTCAGTCCCAACCCTCAAACTCAGCACCACCTTCCTAACCTGCAATCTTCTTCCTGACCTCTCCGCCCCCACCCCCACTCCGGCCTATCACCCTCACCTTAACCTCCTTCGACCTATCGCGTTTCCAACGCCCCTCCCCCAAGTCCCTCCTCCCTACTTTTTATCTTAGTTAGCCTGTTTGGCACACTCTCCTCATTCCTGAAGAAGGGCTCATGCCTGAAACGTCGATTCTCCTGCTCCTTGGATGCTGCCTGACCTGCTGCGCTTTTCCAGCAACATTTTCAGCTCAGAAAGTAGTGGGGCATGAAATGCACTGTCTGCAACAGTAGTAGACTCACCAACTTTAAGGGTGTTTGAGTGGTCATTGGACAAACATATGGACAAGAATAGTGTAGGTTAGATGGACTTCAGATTGGTTTCACAGCTCGGCACGACATCAAGGGCCTGTACCACACTGTAATGTTCAATGTTCTATGTTCCATGTACACTTGAAATTGAACAGGGCGCAACCTTTTGATTCCATAAACACAGAACAAAAATCATTTGTCTTTGTATGCATGTTCTAAACTGGCTTTATCTAGTAAGAAGCTGTTGAGACCCCATCAGAACTTCCAGCTGAATGGTCAGATGGATGAAGAGCAGTAGGCCAGTTTCTGATTCGGCATGAATGATCCTCTGCTACAACATCTCTCTCAAATATTTTATTGCCTCTGTAAAGGGGAACTGCTTGTGTAGGCTTGGATGAGCTATAGTTTTCTTCCATTAAACCATTGTCTGCTGCCTCCACCACAAACTCATTGTCTGACAGCGATAAGGACAATGTAAAGAGTATATGGAGTCAGAGATTTGAGAAGTGGTCTAGTGTAAAAGGTTAATGCTAAATATGAAAACAATCAATCTATATCATGAGTATTGTGAAGGATCACATGACAACATCTTCCGGAGAGAGATGATTCAGCCTACAGCCTCTAGCTAAGCCATGCCCTGTAAATAGTATCATGAAAGGTAAACTTACCAATAGCTTTGTGCCTAGCAGTCTCTATTGACCTTGACCAAGGGCCACAACTTCCCTCCAAAGCCCACTACAAGGGTGACAGATGGCAGCTTTGAGAACCGACCTAGTTGCAGAAAAGGCAAAGCTCTGAATGCAAATCTCAATGCAAGAGAAAAAAACAATGGGAAAAATGGGACTGAAAAGAATCACTGAGAACACGACAGTGCAGGAGGCAACTCAAATGACGAGAAGCCTTAGAGAAAACTTTACCGTTTACCAGACAGCCTCAAGCACATGAAAAGCCCACCTTCAGCTGAGAAGAGGCACAACTGGCTCTGACTGTTCACCAGCTACAGGAATGTGTCGCATAGGATTATCAGTGGAAATGAATAAGTACTTTTCTCTGTGCAATTGGCGGCATTACAGATGAATGAGACAGGGTGATAAATGAAGAACCTGTGACATAATAGGCTGCTCTTGGGAGTTTTGATAGTTATTTCAGCCATAGAGGAAGTACAATTATAGAACAAAATTTAACATGTAGGGTGGCACTGTGGCTCAGTGTTAGCACTGACGTCTCACAGTGCCAGGGACCTGGGTTTGATTACTGCTTGGGATGACTATGTGGAGTTTGCACATTCTCAGTGTCTATGTGGGTTTCCTCTGGGTGCTCCAGTTTCCTCCCACAGTTCAAGGATGTGCAGGTTAGATGAATTGGCCATGCTAGGGGCAAATTTAGAGTAACAGGGGAGTGGGTCTGAGTGGGTGTCAGAAGGTCAATGTCGGTGTTGACTTGTAGGGCTGAATGGCCTACTTCCACACTGTAGGGATTCTATGATTCTACTCTAGAAAGTAGAGATTTCTTTATTGGCTTCATTTGACATGTATCAAAGTGGCAAGTAAAAAATAACTTAATTCACAATTGCACAGTGGTCAGTGTCTTAGAAGAGCCATGATCATATTTTTAACAGTCAAGGCAAAAAGGCAAAGGTACTGTTGTCAAGAAGAATACTGAGATACAGGCTATTAGACTAGATAGGATTAAGGTACATAAGGAAGAGGTGTTAGCATTTCTTGAAAGTATGAAAATAGATAAGTTCCCTGAGCCAGATGGGATTTATCCTAGGATTCTCTGGAAAGCTAGAGACGAGATTGCAGAGCCTTTTGCTTTGATCTTTATGCCATCATTGTCGACAGGAATAGTGCCCGAAAACTAAAGTAGCAAATGTTGCCCCCTTGTTCAAGAAGGGGAGAAGAGCCAACCCTGGTAATTGTAGACCAGTGAGCCTTACTTCGGTTGTGGGTAAAATGTTGGAAAGAATTATAAGACATAAGATTTATCATCGTCTAGAAAGGAATAATTTGATTAAGGATAGTCAACACGGTTTTGTGAGGGGTAGATCATGTCTCTCAAACCTTATTGAGTTCTTTGAGAAGGTGACCAAACAGGTGGATGAGAGTAAAGCAGTTGATGTGGTGTAATAAATATTGAACAGATGTCAGAGGTAGGTTCCTTATTCTGAGAGTAGTAAGGGCGTGGAATGCTACCTGCAACAGTAGTAGACTCACCAACATTTAAATTGTCATTGGATAAACATATAGATGAGAATGGAATAGTGTAGGTTAGATAGGTTTCAGATTGGTTTCACAGGTCAGCACAACATCAAGGGCCACAGGGCTTGTACTGCGCTATAGTGTTCAATGTTCTAAGGCTGTGCAGTTGCCTGGCATATTTAGTCAGACTCAAAAACAAAAAGAAAATTTGGTCAAAACATGAAGCCCTCAAGAAATTGAAAAAGCTAAATGATATTTCTGGGAGAATTTACAGGATCCAAGGAAAATTATTGTTATGCCAAAATTATGGTAAATGGACACAAAACAAATACCAAGTTGGACACTGAATCAGTCCTTTGAGATTTAGGAAAGTGACTAAAAAAAATACTTTCTTCAGCCATTTGCCATTGACTCTATGGACCAAATGGCATCCAGCACAAAGTCAAGAGATTGTTGACTGTTACATTTCATTACAAAGGAAGGGTAATCATGGAACCACTGCAACTCATTCAAAACCAAGGATGTTCACTATTAAGTTGGAAAGCTGGCACAGAACTGGGATGCATTTAAAGAAATCCAAAAGGATTCATGGCAAAATGCCCAAAATTAGTTTGGGTTAGGGTATAGGGAAAAAAGCTTGATTCCAAACCAGTGTGCTTATTCACCTCAAGGAAAAGTCCATATCCATTTTCGAAGAAGAAACTGAGAAATTGCAGCATCAAGATTAATCTCACCAGTGGCAAAACTAACATGTTGGTATTCAGTTATGGTCTCAGTATTAAAGGTAAATGGGTCACTGTGAATCTGTATTGATCTCATTAAAGTAGAAAGAGAAATTTAGCTCAAAGTGTTTGTGGATGACAGACTGGAAAAGCAAAAAGGACTATTTTTACCAGAATAGCTGCCCACAGTGTCTTCTGGCAGCCAACTCTGAACAAAGAATCCATAGTACTGACAACCTGCATCAAAATATTTAGAAGATACTGTTTTAATTGCCTATCCTTTTAGCATTATATAAGCACCTAACATTTTTCAAAGTTTGTGAGAAGATTTGTAGCTCGGGTGCTTGTTGTTGTGGTTCTGGTCGCCGAGCTGGGAGTTTTTGTTGCAAACGTTTCGTCCCCTTTTCCCCTTCCCCTCCCCATCCCCCCCACCCCCCCCACCCCCCCAGAAAGGGGACAAAACATTTGCAACAAAAACTCCCAGCTCGGCGAACAGAACCACAACATTTTTCAAAGTATAAGGATGAATATCTCCAAAGGAATGGAAGTGGTTCATAGTTTGACCATAACAAAACATGAAGACAGCGGCGCTGTGATGCTTGTCAGAAATAAATTGTACTCTCAGTGAGAAATGTGGGTTCCGGCAAACAGATTTTTAGATTACATCATTCATGCATTAAGCATCTGGCCTAAAGTTGAAAAGTGTGGTGCTGGAAAAGCACAGCAGGTCAGGCAGCATCCGAGGAGCAGCAGGCTGCTGTGCTTTTCTAGCGCCATACGTTTTGACTCTGATACTCCAGCTTCTGCAGTCCTCACTTTCTTTCAAAAATCCGAAGCAACCAAAGATTTTCCATCACTTTACAACATCTTTGCACTTCAAAGGTTCGTGAGAATGGTAACTCAGGTCGGAAAGTGCTTAGTTAGTCTGACACAGTAAAATGAATCATGGCAAGACAAGACCAAGCATGATGTTAGCAAAAAAATCTACAAATCTCCTTTGAAAGAATGAAATAAATGATCCAAGCAATTTCACCAGACATATTAGCTCACACTGACCCAGAACTACCCAGCAGAGTAGCAATAAATGTATCCACAGGATGAGGAGTTGTACTTCCTCAAATTCAGTACGGGCAATATTCCCCAATACATGATGGTTCCAGATTTGGGGTCGGGGGGAGGGGGTTTGCGAGGAGAGGTGAACGGACTCCTCCTCTTCATTCATCTGTCACCTCAATTGATTACAACATGTTTGATTTGGAAAGGATCCCTTCCCTTTCTCCCAAGGCTGAGTGAATTCACACTTTTAAAAAGGAGTAAATTTAATCAAGTTTTCTTGTGTCAACAAAAGAATGAATTTAGTAATCCAGTAAAAGAATGTGTAAGATGAAATAATAACACAGCATACATACTGAGAGGTTAGGGAGAGGAAGGGAGTTCAAAAAGGTCAAAAGTTAAAAATAGATATAGGAATCAGAGTTGTTGTTGGAAAAATAGATTCTAGCACATGCAAGTGTTTAAGTGTATCGTCTCTGTTGTATTGATGTTGGTAGTTGAACAGTTGATTCTGAGATTTGTGGTTTTGCTGGTTGATTAAAATTATTTTGTCTTAGTTCCTTTCAATGGTGGCTGGCGGATGGTGCCTCAAGTGTCTTTTCACTTTCTTTACCCGCAAGGTAAAGGTGTTTAATAGTTATTTTCAATGATAAACTTCATAGTATAGTAGTCTATACACTATTACATCAGGCCAATAGCATAGACAGACCATGGGTTGTAGTTGGTTTTTAACCCTTATTTTTTTGTATATCTTGAAAGGTTAAAACACATCCTTGTCTGCAGGAGATGACTTTCTGTTGTGAGAGACTTTGGTTATACAGTCCCTCGTTGTCACTTCCTTTTTTTAAGTCTTCCTATTTCAAGTTTCTCTTATGCTGTACAGCTGTGACATTCCATGGGTCAACACAGGTGTCAACCAGACAGTCATTCAATATCTCTCTGCAATGATGTTTTGAATGTAACCATCATCACTTTTTTTAAAAAATGTTGAAATTAAGAGTTCAGTATGCCTGTAAGTAATTCAGAGCTCTAGTCTGTTGTCATGGCAATGGAAGATGTAGACCAGTTTATTATGTATCCAGGTCATTGAATGAAATGGAGCAAGATAGGCAGTAATTAAGAAGGAATCATTGGCAGCAACAGAAACTTGTGAGAAGTTTTCAGATTATGTGTTCAATCTAAGGTTTATCATTGAAACAGACCACAAACCAATGATTACATGGTTTAATCACAAAGAACTAGTGAAGATCCCACTCAAGGGTACAAAAATTTTGTTTAATGAGGTTCAAAACCATAATCAAGTATTTCCAAAAACAAATTCAATTACATTTAATACATTGTCAAACATTCCTATTGAAAGTCCTGCACAAGAAAACATAAATTTCGCAAATGTATTTAAATCTTGTATTTAATTGATGACAAAATATTTACCTCCAAAAAGAAAGTGTTCAAAAGAAATTCAAAGAATTCTAAAATCAAATGAGAAATGTTCTCAAATATCTTCTTAAAAGGTAATTTCTTTAAAGATTGGCCAGAACATTCTCTAAATAATCCCACTCTCAAATAACACTTCAGGCGGTGAAGACAGCAGTGTCATGGGTGACTTGTTGATCTGCATTGAAAGACTGGCCATGCCAAAAGGCCTTTCACTCAACCCTCTGCCAAAATACATAGGTGTTCCAAAATACATGCCAGAGTGCCAAATTCCACATGGCGGTCATGATTTGAGATTCATGAATCTCAAATAATATTAAACTGTATCAAGTGAGTAATTCATTGTAATGAGCAGAGAGAACATTGATGATCCCTCCTTCTGGGAGAAGGAAGAGGGAAAAATCATGGCATAAAATATCCATCCATTGAGTTTGACTGAAAACCTGGAGCAATAAATCCTCCACTGTTTCTTGGACATTTGAGAACAAGCTCAGAGAGACTGGTGTTGCTACCGCAATGTATCTCTGTAAGCTAGAAATGCAGGTAGAAATGTGTGTGGTGTCAAAGAGTGAGCCAGCAGGCATGGGGTGGTGCAGCAGCTGTGGAGTAGATGTAGGACAATGTAAATAACACACAGGCAGATTCTTGGGGAAGATGAAGTTAAAGGGTTAATGTTAAACATGTAAACAGCCAGCTTAAGGCCACATGACAGCCAGTCTCAGTTCAGTATTCAGTCTTGTGCTAAGCCTCACATTGAAATAGTTTGAAAAATGCTTAATAGAAACATCCGGATGTCCAGCAGTCTCTACTTTTCATGACCAAGAACTTCACCTAAAACCCATGAGGATGACAAACAGAATCACCAATTCCATTTCCTTCTCCAAACTGAGACAGATGATTTAAAATCTAGTTATTTAAAACTGAATAATACTGTGCATTTTGCCCAGTCATTACTTATTCACATGTACAGACATGAAAGCTAGGTGTGCTGTCCAAATGCATGCGTGCAGTCTTAAAGTGTCACATTGCTGAATCAGCCCATTGCTTTACTAAAGTAATTACAGAGCTATTAATGTTCATCCATTTAGTATTCAAACCTTCCCAATATACCATTCAGCTGCATTTTAAATATTCCTAATGACTTTAGATTTACTATAATGTCTTTTCTTTCAAATTTTTATCATTCATTAAGTAGGGAATTTTCTTTCGGAAGAGATTAGGGTGCGAAAGAAGCAAAACACTATGAATGCTGTAAATTTAAAATAACATGATGGTGAAGTATATACATGTATTATCATTTGTTTTTATAGGGTGCCTGGGTGAGCACGATAAATATTAAACATTGTTTTTGTTTTGTCTGAACCTCCATGTATTAAGAAGACATTCTGCTGTCACAAAACCCTTTTTACAACGAAATGTTAGTAGATAAGTGATGACTCAAATTATAAATGACTAATTCCAATGCTGAACGTTGCCAATTTCCTCACTATTTCAGACTGCCTGCTTCCATAAGCATTAGTAGGTGTCTTTGACACCTTCAGGCTCAATGCTGTCAATGTCCTCCTGTTCAGTTCTCCTTTTATCAATTATTGCTGATTGCAATTCATCCAAAGCTTTGCTCACTTTAACCTAGACCAAAGTGAGAGTGAGTCACTGAGCTCAAAGACTTACACTGATTTGTGGTAATCAAACGCCTCAATATTTTTATTTATGTTTAAATCCCTTTATGGCATCTCCCATTATTTCTATATAACCTCTTCCAATATTACAACTCTCCCTCCGACCAGCCCAATGCCAAAATGCTATTTCTTTAGTCTTTGGTCTTTTGTGCATCTACACTTATTTCATGTGACCATTGCTGGTCATTTAGACCCTAAGCCGTGAAATTCCCTCCCTTATGAACTCCATTTAAGGGTCAAATATTTCACCAGCTTTTTGAATAGCCATTCTGTTATTCTTTTGGATTGGTGTCCATTATTTTGGATTTCATTTTTTGCATTCACCCATGGATTAACCACTTAAAATTTCATCATAATTACAAACTATTGCTGCTTGGAAGGTCCCTGTGTAGCCATCCTATTAGTGAGACTTTTCTGGGATGCTCTACGTTGTTGAAAAACCATGAAAATGCAAAGTCTCAACTTGGTCTTGAAATATGGCTATTCGTGTGTGGTTCTGTAATGCAGACATTACCAGTAGAACCAAATCCAGATTTGTCCAGGCCAACTACTGAGGTAAAGACCAAGGTGACAATTGTTCATGGTTTTGGCCTCATTGGTATAAGTGATGGTGCCATCTTTGCACCAATTTCTACAATTATATATTAAAGATTCCTGCAGATTTTTGTGTGGAATTGCAGTTAATACAATGAAATTGGAAATAAGAAAGGCTTGCTTTGACTAGTTTGGATCTAGACACACATTTTCTCCTCCCAATATTTTTGCTAGCTTTCCAGTGACTTTGCTTCTTGCTAATTTTCTCAATAATTGAGTGACGTCCTTTCTGCTATCTTTCAATAGTTAATTTTGTTAAGATAAATGCTCAAAATGGTTTAGAAATGAATAGAATGGTTTAAAATTGATCAATCCGATCAGAAATCAGACAGCACAATGTAAGAAAGAACACTACTGCCGAGCAGCTGTAATCTCCTCATTTCTATTACTGTGAGAACGAGTGCGCTGCTCAAATGCCTGGGTGCAGTCTGGATAGTTCACTTTGCCACATCAACCCCTTTACTCTGTCTTCCAGAATTACAGAGATATTCATCTTCATTTATTTAGAAATATAACCTCCCTATTATACCATTCAGCTACATTTTAAATATCCTGAATGATTTTACATTTATGATCTTACATCTACTAACCTGCCTAAATCTTTGAAATATTTGTCTCTCGTGGATAAATAATTCTTTATGGGATAACATTAGGATATTAAAAAAACGAAAGAAATTGCAGACTTGAAATAAAATGATGACAGAATGTGTAGGTGTACTGTCTTCTCTTTCATTAAGGTGGAAATGAAAGAAATCCTGTTCTTTTCTGGACCTTCATATATTAAGAAAATGATACGAAGATGTTAAAATCTTTGTTGTGAATGATACTCAAGCACAATCTCACAAACACACACACGCACATAATCACACATTAACTCAGACACTCTCTTTCTCATACATACACAAACATGCACATGCAGGATCTTACATGGACTCAAACACACTGACATTAGATATTACATCTTCTTATTCCCAGAAATTTGAAATAATCACATCTTAATCTCAAAATGTTGAAACCACATCAATTGTACTTCTTACAACTCTCTGTGTGGCTGGTGAACTGATACATTCCTGCTCATTACCTGACTTCAGTAATTTTTGAATAAATTCTTTGTGAAAAACGTAACAATATTTCTTTCAGTTCCTTTTTAAAATGCCTCTATCATTGTAACTGTTGTAATCATTAACTTTATGTGGATGATCTAAACTAAAGGAGATTAAAAACATTTAGAGTCCATTATAGCTTGTATTCTTTTCTCAAATTATTATTCACAGATTCATTTAGATGGCAGGATGATGTACCTTCTTCCTATAGTATGAACATTCATTGTTTTTCATGGTGAGTTGCAAAACTGCATACTGATGTGGTGAAAGATGGTACTGGTGCTATAGGAACTGATATCAAGATTAATATTTTGTTTGCTGGTGACATTATCAATGTTGCACCACTTGTGAGTGATGGTGGTGATGTTGTGGTTACAGATCCATTAGCCTTGTTGACAATCTTTCTGATTTTCCAGTTGAACTTGGAATTCCCTCCTTCTCATTTAGTGACTGGTTTTAGTTCAATGACATATGGCTTTAAAGTTATGTTTGCTGGGTTTCAGGTTTTCATTACTGGATTCTATATATGAACAATTTGTCCATTCAGTCACTCCTGTGGTGACTTGGCATGCTTTATGAAATATGAAACCCATTCAAGCAGTGCATCAGTGAGTTACTGTTGTACATGGAGAAAGTGAGGACTGCAGATGCTGGGGATCAGAGCTGAAAATGTGTTGCTGGAAAAGCGCAGCAGGTCAAGCAGCATCCAAGGAGCAGGAGAATCGATGTTTCGGGCATGAGCCCTTGTACATGCTCCGGCTCACTTGGAGGAAGCATTTTGTTTAGCAGAGGTACTTTCTTCCTTTCAAAACAACTTTGCAGGTGATTTCATGTCAGCCTTGAGAGATGTAGAAAGTGACATCAAGAAAATATTTGAGTCTTCCCTTGTCCCTGACCATTTAAGAGGTTTCTCTTGACTGATTGTATGTGTCTCTCGGTACCCCTCTGTCTCCTTTGCATGCTGTGATGATGAGTCAATGTTAGACCCAAACTATTCAGTGCATCAGATCTCAGTGTCATACATTGTGCTTTCACTTGGAGAGTGAACAGAGCTTGTATTACAAAGATAATTGTTATGGCTCTCAAATATGTCACCTTTTGGATAAATGGAACTTTGAATCTAGTTTGCAACATTTAGAACCAAAGACAGAAACTGCTGGAAAAGCTCAATGTCTGGTAGCATCTTGGGAGAGAAATCAGAGTTAATGTTTCGGGTCTGGTGATCGTTCCTCAGAACTCCTCGCAGATTCACAGCCTCCATCGTTCTTTCGGTTTGCAATGTTAAGATCCTATTCTTGATTGCATGTGAATAAGTCAGCTGTCACAGTATGCCATAACCTGAGGGCTCGTCCTGTCAATATAATTTCTCTGCTGTGCATTCTTGGCATATAATGCATGCAAACACCATGCCTTTGTGGATGCCAATCCAGTACACATCTGATCTGGCTTTGAGCTTACCCTTCTCCATTCCATGTGGCATACTTTTAGCTCATGGAATGTGACCATTATTGGCAATGCCAGCATCTGTCATCAATGCCTTAATTGCCCTTGAATTGGCTCACTAGGACATATCATTTGAGAGTCAACTACTTCCTGTGGATCTGAAGTGACATGCAGACCAGACCAGTTAGGCACAGCAAATTTCATTCCCTAAAGAACATTTGCAAGCCAGATGGGTTTTTACAACAGATGATGATGATTTTCATATCCAGTTTTCTAAATTAATTGAATACAAATTCCACCAGCTGTCACAATGGATTGTGAACTCATGACTCCAGAGCATTAGCCTGAGTTTTTGGATTGCTAAACTGGATTACCATCAACTCCGCCAACATATCTCCTGAAGAAACTTGTTCTGTATCATTTTGCATCTGATTGAACTCTGGATCCAAGAAGATAAGAACCAGGAGCAGGAGCCTGCTCTGTCATTCAATATGTTTGTGGCTGATCTTTTTGTGGTCTTAGCTCCACTTACCCACCCTCTCACCACAACCCTTAATTCTTCAACTGTATATAAAAAGTATCTATCTTAGCTTTAGAAACATTCAATGAGGAAGCCTCAACTACTTTATTAGGTGGGGAATTCCACAGATTCACAACCCTTTGGGTGAAGATGTTCCTCCTCAACTTGCTTTCCCTAGGTTTGAGGTTATGCCCTTCTTGTTCTAGTTTCATCTGCCAGTGGAAACATCCTCCCTGCTTCTATCTTATCTATTCCCTTCATAACTGTATTTTTCTAACTCTAATCCAGGTACCAGGACAGCATCTTCTGGTGAGAGATTGTCTCTAATAGACCATTATTGACATATTGTCGGCTCCTTTTATATGTTATCAGGCCATTCCTTGCTTGCTACAGAGAGCATCTTTGGTATTATTACCTCCAATGCAGCGAAGTTTCGTCAGTGTTACATTCACTAGGTGATAGACCTTTATTTTATTTTTAAATCTCATTTTTCTTCACGATAAACTTTTCCTGGCAGCGTTATATGTGGAATCCATACACAGCTGCCAATTGCTCTGTTACTATGTTGGTATTTCTGGTTTCAGCTGATGTTTAAACTTTGGATGTAAATTCCATCAGATTTTCCTCTTCTGATATCACCCAGTTCTCTTTTTTTTAAACATATCTACAGAAGATGATGGCTAGTGGTATTATCACTGGATTGTTAATCCAGAGACCCAGGTAATATTCTGGGGATTGGTTTCAAATCCTGCTATGGCAGATGGTGGATGTTGAATTCAATGAAAAATACAAAAAATAAGAGTCTAATGATGATTCTGTTCGCCGAGCTGGAAGTTTCTGTTGCAAACGTTTCGTCCCCTGGCTAGGAGACATCATCAGTGCTGTGGAGCCTCCTGCGAAGAGCTTCTTTGATGTTTCTTCCGGTATTTATAGTGGTCTGTCCTTGCTGCTTCCGGGTGTCAGTTTCAGCTGTCCGCTGTAGTGGTTGGTATATTGGGTCCAGGTCGATGTGTTTGTTGATGGAGTTTGTGGATGGATAGCGGCAAGGACAGACCACTATAAATACCGGAAGAAACATCAAAGAAGCGCTTCGCAGGAGGCTCCACAGCACTGATGATGTCTCCTAGCCAGGGGACGAAACGTTTGCAACAAAAACTTCCAGCTCGGCGAACAGAACCACTATAACAAGCACCCGAGCTACAAATCTTCGCACAAACTTTGAAGTCTAATGATGACTCAGAATGTTGGAAAAACCCATCTGTTCCCCAATGTCCTCTGGTCTGGCCTACATGTGACTCTAGACCCTTGTAATGTGATTGATTCTGAACTGTCCTGTGGGAAATTAGGAATGGGCAATAAATGCTGGCCTAGCTAGTTAACTGTCATCCTGTGAATGAATTACAACAAACTTGCAGAGTGACAGATTTCTCTCTGACAGATATAACTTGTCTCATTTCTTACTAATCCTGTGTGATTATTGAAATTCCTCTCTTGTGACACTGAGCACTGGTACTCAATTGCTCCTGTCATCAGCTGTTGCAGGTTTTCTGTGTGTTCTGGCATGAGTCATGAAAAGGCTCGTGCACTGGATCAAACCAAGGAAACTTCTCAACTTTCTTGTCTCTTGGAGCTTTCATCTCAGACATAGCTGTGATGTTTCCTGGTCTCAGTTGGCATGACACCATTCCAAAGAACTGGCATTCCGCAAATCTTTCTATTTAGCTATATCTGAGCTTTGCTGTTGCTTGCCATGGTTTCATATCAATAATAGTCATGACTTCAATCATCTACACCAGCTATCCTCAGCTGAATATCCTCAGCTATGTTGATTACTCCTTTACATCCTCATGAGGTCTTATGCATTTTTTACTATCTATCTCACTTCAAGCCAAAAGGAAAATGCAGGAACTTGCATTGATAAAAAGATTTGTTAAATGCTATTAAGAGGGAAGAATCCTCGATCAGCTTCACATTCCTGTAGCTATTTCTGGCATTGAGCTTGCTGAAAACTATTGTCTGTGCCAGTGAAGGCTGGATCTCTACCAGTGTTGGAATGGGGTAGTGATTCCTCTGTATTGCTTGATTCAAATCTTTGGGATCCAGGGACACTGTTCGCCCTCCATTTAACTTCACTATTACTCTGATGGCATCTATCCAACTTCTAGTTTTGATAATTCTAGCAATCATTTTCTCATTCAAGTTTTCCTTTTAGTACTTTGTATATGTTGAATCATTGATTTCTTTGCTGGATCCACAGTGATGTAATACACAAAACTTTGAAGGTATCCACATGTCTCATCAAATCATTGGAATGAGAGATTCCTTGCTTTTAACTGAAAGACATTTTTCAATGGATGTACTACCTTCAACCCTCAGTGCTGCCGTTTTACCTCGTGGTTTACTGCAAAAAACTGTAGCTCTTCCCAAAAGTTTATCTTCAGGTTAGTAGCACCATCTGTTAACAATTTTTCCTTTGTCTCTGTGCTGACCTAGAGAGGCCCTTTATAGAAAGTCTGTAATTTTATCTTTTTAACTTTATTTTTTATTTTTATAACTTATACTGTGAATAACTGTCCGGTAATGTACCTTTGTTTTATTTCTCAGTTTTGTATCTAAGATTTATACCTAGATATAGGTGGCACAGTGGCTCACTGTGTGAGTCTCCTATGGGTGCTTAGATTTCCTCCCACAGTCCAAAGATGTGCAAGTTAGGTGAATCAGCCATGCTAAAATTGCCCATGGTGTTCAGGGATGTGTAGGTTAGGTGTATTAGTTAGGGGTAAATGCAGAGTAGTAGGGGAATGGATCTGGGTCGTTATTCTTCGGAGGGATGAATGGCTTGTTTCCACACTGTAGGGATTCTATATGATATGATATACTTTTACTTAAGATGGCGCCATGTAGAGAGACATTGTAAACTTTTCATTGTGCTCCTGTACTTGAGTACACATGACAATAAAGCTAATTCCTATTCTAATTCTTTGTGTATTCCACTGATTTGGGTTGTTCAGCTGTCCAATTCATCGTGAGCTGGAGCTACTCTTTGCCCCTACAATGGTGGCCTGATAATTTTTACTCAACTTATCCAAAATTCCACCCCTTCTTTGGTATAATTAGAACATAGAACATTACAGCACAGGTACAGGCCCTTCGGCCCACAATGTTGTGCCGAACATGATGCCAAATTAAACTCTTCCCTTCTGCTGCCCTTAGTCCATTTCCCTCCATTCCTTGCATATTCATGTGTTGATCTAAAAGCCCTGTAAATGCCCTTATCATATCTGCCTATATCACTATCTCTGGCAGCATATTCCAAAAACCTATCACCCTGTGCAAAAAACATGCCCTTCACATCTCCTGTGAACTTGCTCCCTCACCATAAATGCACGTCCCTTATTAACAGACATTTCAACTCTGCGAAAAAGATTCTGAATGTCAAACAATCTATGGAACACAGAATGTTATAGATTTTTATCAAATCTCCCCTCAGCCACCAGTTTTTTTTTCTAGCATCTTCTTATAGTTCATACCCTCTAATCCAGGCAGCCTCCTGGTAAACTTCTTCTGCATCCCCTCCAAAACCTTCATTTTCATCTTGAAATGTAGCAACCAGATTGGATGCAACCCTGTAAGTGCAGCCTAACCAAAGTCTTATAAAGCTGCAATATGGTATCTTAACTCTCGACCAACAAAGGCACGCATGCCATATGCCTTCTTTACCACCCTATATATTTCCATGGTTACTTTCAGGGAGCTATGGACCTGAACCCTAAGGTCCCTCTGCACAATAATGCTGTTCAGGGTCCTGCCATGAACGATATATTTTCCTTTAATATTTGATCTCTCAAAGTACAGAACCTCACTCTTGCCTCATTAACTGCATCTGTCATCTCTCAGCCTATATCTGCAATTGATCTATATAGAACAAAGGACATTACAGCATAGTACAGGCCCTTCGGTCCTTGATGTTGTGCTGACCTGTAGAACCAGTCTGAAGCCTATCTATATCTATCCGACTATTCCATTTTCATCCATATGTTTATCCAATGACCATTTAAATGCTCAAAGTTGGCGAGTCTACTACTGTTACAGGCAGTGCATTCTATGCCCCTACTACTCTCTGAGTAAAGAAACTACCTCTGACATCTGTCCTATATCTATCACTCCTCAAATTTAAAGCTACGTCCCTTCATGCAAGCCATCACCATCTGAGGAAAAAGGCTCTCACTGTCCACCCTATCTAACCTTTTAATTACCTTATATGTCTCAATTAAGTCACCTCTCAACCTTCTTTCTTATGAAAACAGCCTCAAGTCCCTCAGCCTTTCTTCATAAATCCTTCCTTCCATACCAGGAAACATCCAAGTAAATCACCTCTGAACCCTTTCCAAAGCTTCCACATCCTTCCTATAATGCGGTGACCAGACCTGTACACAGTACTCCAAATGTGGCCGCACCATGTACAGCTGTAAAGTGATCTCGTGGCTCTGAAACTCAATCCCTCTACCAATAAAAGCTAACACATCATATGCCTTCTTAACAACCCCTACCCAACCTGGGTGTCAACTTTCAGGGATCTTTGTACATGAACACAGAGATCTATTTGCTCATCTACCCTACCAAAAATCTTACTATTAGCCCAGTACTCTTTGTTCCTGTTGCTCCTTCCAAAATGAATCACCTCACACTTTTCCACATCAAACTCTATTTGCCACCTCTCAGACCAGTTCTGCAGCTTATCTATGTCCCTCTGTAACCTGCAACATCGTTCAGCATGATCCACAACTCCACTGATCCCCGTGCATTCTGCAAATTCACTTTCAGCCTTCTATGTGCTCATCCAGGCCATTTATAAAAAAAGACAAACAGTAGACCCAAAACAGATCCTTGTGGTACACCAGTAGTAACTGAACTCTCGGATGAACATTTCCCATCAACCACCACCCTCTGTCTTCTTTCAGCTAGCCAATTTCTGATCCAAACTGTTTTTTTTATATAGATATTTTTATTAGAAATTTAACATTTTAACAAATTTACAAAAATAAACATAACTCTCAAGTACAAACATTGATATAGAAATAAATTTTAAATATACAATAATCAAAATTTGACAGAAGAAAAATACCGAAAGAGAAAAAACAAAACTCAATTAACTACTAATCTAACCTACAATTAGCCAGAGCGTATAATTGAGTCACTTACATCTTTCAAATAAGAGAAAATGAGAGAAAAAAAGAAGTGGGGGGGGAAAAAAACCCCCAACGATTAACATAGAAGTTGGATATTAAAATACTTGCTCGGAATGTGTTAACATCATATATAACAAAACCTGTATTCATATGGGATTCCTCTTCCAAGGGGCCCTAGACCAGCCATGTTTGTAATCTCAATTAAATAAAAGCCCTTGTTAGGATAGCCAAAATATCTATGTAAAAGGGCTACCATATTTTATAAAAAATAATTTGGTCTTTCGGTGCACCATATTTATAAGGAAGTCAAGGGGAATACATTCCATGATTAATCTATGCCAATTTGAAAATCCAGGGGAACCTTCAACCACCCAGTTTACCAAAATATTTTTCCTTATATGGAAAGAGAGAACAGAAAATAATCTCTTCCTATTTGACATTCCAGGTGCACCACTTAACCGACTGATCAACCATAATCATCCGGGTAAATCTGAGACCCCCCGGGAGGGGAAACCCTATCTAAAACATCCCGAGCAAAGAGCATATAGAATTTACAAAAATAAAGGTTCTCTAATACACTCATAACAGTATGATAAAAAGGAAACTATTTCTAAATAATAAAAAAATATAAAACATATTTGAATGGAGATTATCCCCCTTATTCCCAGGGGGTATCACTTCTTTTCCAACGGTCCATCATATCCTCTCCCAACCAGTGCCCCACCCTTGACCCAGGCGCTCCTTAATAGGATGAGGAGAATTCAGATATAATACCGAGCTAGAGTTAACAGTGAGCACCCTACCCCCACCCCCCCCCCCCACCCCCACCCACACCTGAGTATATTTGGTAGTATCAATACCATGTATAAACATATATAACTATAAAATTACAACTTCAACAAATTATAATTAAATATAATAATATAAAATAGCAAGGGAAAATAACCCCGCTCCTAGAGGCAAAAATAAAATAGAATAAGGTAACCACCTCTCCCCACCAACATTAACTAAACCCCCCGGTTTATTTATATACATATATACACATACATGCATACACACATATATGTATGTACATACACACATACATACGTATAATAATAAAATTTAAAAAAACCCTAAGGGGGGGAGAAAATCGTTAAATGGAGAGCAAATAAATAATTCCCTCTCCCCGTCCCCCCAAGATAATAATAAAGGGGGGGGATATAAATCGGAGTGGGGAAAAGGCAAGCCAACATACATTGTCTCTTACGATTTATTTAAGAGAGTCCAAAAATTCCTTAGCCTTTTCTGGCGATCTAAAATTATACCCAGATCCTTCGTGGTTAAAACATAGCGTCACTGGGTAGCGTAGGGTGTATTGAATATTTAAGTCCCTTAAACACTTCTTCACCTCATCGAATGCCTTCCTCCTTCGGGCCAGAGCCGGGGAGAAGTCCTGAAATAACATGATCTTGGATCGTTTATAGATCATGGCTTTAGGATCTTTTCCAAGATTTCTAGAGACATCTAGGAGTATCTGCTTCTCCCTATAGCTCTGCAGCCGGAACAGGACTGGGCGTGGGCGCTGGTTCGAGCCAGGCCCGCGTATTGCAACCCGGTAGGCCCATTCTACCCACACCTGGCCTGATCCAGCCTCCAGATCCAAAAATTGTGGCAAGCACTGTTCCAGGAATGCTGTGAGCTGGCCTTTCTCTTCCCGTTTGGGAAGGCCCAGAAGACGAATATTTTTTCGGCGACCTCGATTATCGAGGTCGTCGATGTAATTCTCTAAGGTCCGGACTCGCTGCTCGAGAGTCCGGACCTGATCCGCGGCTGATTGAGCTGCAGTCTCACAGGTCGCGGCCTTTAACTCCGCCCCTCCGACTCGGCGCTCGAGTTCCTGGATGTCTCGGCCGTGCTTCTGCAGCTCGGCCGAGAGTGATTCCCAGTGATGTCAGGACTCTTCGATAAATGCGTCGATCTTCGCATCCAGCTTGGTAATCATCTCCACAAGGCTCGTTATTGTCGGTAAGTCCCCCGGGGCGGCTATGGACGCCTCAGCTGCAGCTGGAGAGGGAGAGGGTGGGGGAGGGGTTCCTGCTTGCTGAGAGCTGTGGGCTCTCCTCCCTTTAGCCATTTTTCCCAAGAGATTAGATTATTTAAATTTAATACTAACACTACCAAACAACTAATTATATTAAATAAGAGCTATTTTAGATGATTTGGTGAGTGTGGTGGGGGTGGGAGATCCACTTTGCCCAAGTTTTGGAAGGAGCACTGTAGGCTCAGACTTGCTGAGTCGCCGCCATCTTGAATCTCCCTGATCCAAACTGTTAAAACATCCTCAATCCCATGCCTCCGTATTTTCTGCAATAGCCTACCATGAGGAACTTTATTAAACGCTTTATTGAAATCCAGATACACCACATCAACCGTTTTACCCTTGTCCACCTGTTTGGTCACCTTCTCAAAGAGCTCAGGAAGGTTTGTGAGGCACGACCTACCCTTCACAAAACCATGTTGGCTATCTCTCATCAAATGATTCCTTTCTAGGTGATTATAAATCCTATCTCTTATAACCCTTTCCAACACTTTACCCACAACTGAAATAAGGCTCACTAGTCTATGGTTACCAGAGTTATCACTACTTCACTTCTTGAACAAGGGGATAACATTTGTTATCCTCCAGTCTTCTGGCACTATTCCTGTAGACAATGACAATATAAAGATCAAAGCCAAAGGCTCTGCAATCTTCTCCTTGGCTTCCCAGAGAATCTGAGGATAAATCTCATCCGGCCTATGGGACTTATCTATTTTCACACTTTCCAGAGTTGATAACACCTCCTCCTCGTGAACCTCAATTCCATCTAGTCTAGTAGCCTGTATCTCAGTATTCTACTCGACAACGTTGTCTTTTTCCAGTGTGAATACTGACGAAAAATATTCATTAAGCGCTTCTCCTATCTTCTCGGACTACACCACAACTTCCCACCACTGTCGTTGATTGGCTCGAATTTTACTCTAGTCATTCTTGTATTCTTGATATATCTATTGAAAGCTTTAGGGTTTTCCTTGATTCTATCTGCCAACAACCTCTCATGTCCCCTCCTGGCTCTTCTTAGTTCTCTCTTTAGGTCCTTCTTGGCCAGCTTGTAACTCTCAAGTGCCCTTACTGAGCCTTCAAGTCTCATCCTAACATAAGTTTTCTGCTTCATCTTGGCAAGAGATTCGACTTCCTTAGTAAACCATGGCTCCCAGCCTGACAGGTACATACTTGTGAAGGACGTACAGCAGCCGTTCCTTGAATAAGCCCCACATTTCAATTGTGCCCATCCCCTGTAGTTTTCTTCCCCATCCGATGCATCCTAAATCTTGCTTTATCACATCATAATTGCCAATTCCCCATTATAACTCTTGCCCTGCGGTACATATCTATCTCTTTCCATCGCTAAAGTAAATATAACTGAATTATGGTCACTATCACCCAAGTGCTCATCTACCTCCAAATCTAAACCTGGCTGAGTTCATTACCCAACATCAAATCCAATGTGGCTTCATCTCTTGTTGGTCTACTTGTGTACTGTGTCAGAAAACCCTGCTGCACACATTAGATGAGTCAGTTTTTGTCCAAAGTACTCAAACTATAGTATTTCCAGTCAATATTTCGAAAGTTAAAGTCACTCATAACAACTACCACGTTACTCTCGCTCCTATCCAGAATCATCTTTGCAATCCTTTCCTCCACATCTCTGGGGCTTTGCAGAGGCCTATAGAAAACTCCCAACAGGGAGACTGCTCTTTCCTGTTTCTAACCTCAGCCCATAGATGCTCCTGACGTTGAATTAGACACACTTCAAACCACTTTCCTGCTTGCCGGTACACTCTTACAACCTTGAAACCATATTTCTGACCTCACTACTCTCATCCTCCTTCCTGGACACTGAAGTTACAATTTAGGTTCTCTGTCCTGCTAAATTAGTTTAAAGCCTCCTGAAGATCATTAGTAATATTTCCCCCCCCCCAGTATATTGGTACCCCTCTTGTTCAGGTGTAGACCATCCTGTTTGTAGAGGTCCCACCACCCCCAGAATGAGCCCCAATTATTCAGGTTTCCGAAACCCTCTTGCCTGCACCATCCCCATAGCCACGTGTTCAACTCCTCTCTCTCCCTATTCCTCACCTTGCTAGCGTGTGGCACAGGCAACAAACCAGTGGTAACAGCTCTGTTTCTTCTAGCTCAAGCTCTATCCCAGTATATCCTATGACAACATTCTATACTATCCACAACTCCACCAATCGTTGTGTCACCTGCAAACTTACTAACCCAACCATCTACACTTTATCAAAGTCATTTATGTATATCACAAACAGTAGAGGTCCCAGTATGGATCCCAGCAGAACACTACTGGTAACTGGCCTTCAGACAGAACACTACCCTCTCCCTACTATGGGCAAGCCAATTCTGAATCCAAATGACCAAGTTTCCGTGGATTCTATGCATCTTAATCTTGTCGATGAGCCTACCACGAGGGACCTTGTTGAAAGCCTTATTAAAATCCATGCAGACAACATCCATCGCTCTACCCTCAACAATCACCTTTTCCACCTCCACAAAAAATTTCAATCAAGTTAGTAGCACATGACTTAGCCAATATAAAGCCATGCTGACTGCCCTTAATTAGGACAAGCTTTTCCAAATGCATGTATATCCTATCCTGAAGAATTCTCTCCAAAAGCTTCGCAACCACTGATGTGTGGCCCACTGGTATATAGTTTCCTGGATTATTCCTATTTCCCTTCTTGAGTAGCTAATGTTTTTCTCTGTTCAACAGCCCCCTGGGACCTTGCCAGTGGCTAGCGAGGATATAAATGAGTCAAGGCCCCAGCAATTTCCTAGCTTGCCTCTCTTAATAACCTGGCGTAGATACCATCAAGCCTGAGGACTTGAGGAGAGGGTTATTTCTAGTGTTCAAGTAACTCTGATGCAAACTGAGCAATGACAATGTCAGCCTTAACAATGAATGATCAAGAGGGAGTGAAACAGTAATCAATTCCAGAAGTTTATTACTTTATTAAACTTTCATATGTTTACAAAGGAGAGATCAAAAAAGACTATGAGGGCAAGATGTTTCATTACATTTCAAAATGTACTGAAATACTGTGCTTCAATGAGTTGGGTACACCTGTTGTACAGCTTCCCTTACTATTCAATTCAAACCAGAATTTGGCATGAGGTTGGGGTAGGGAGAAATGATTTCCATCCTGAAGTTAGTTTTCTCAATTAGGATAGCAGAATTTCTGTGAAGAGGTGTTGCATTATGCCATCTGAATCAATAGCCCAAGAATGTCATTTGGTGACATTCGAGTCAATGTTGCTAAATCTAATTCAACATTAAATCTGTATAAAATTTTAATGTTACTCACAGACATCTACTGTCACTACGTTGCTTTCCATTGTGAAATATTCACAATGTCAGGCAAAAAAATTGCTGGAGTTTCATTGAGTGCATTTCTCATATTTCTCCATATGGTTTTAGGCTGGGGTGCTTTGTTGTATGACTCCTGACTGCAGTAAATGTGGCTCCTTAGGTGTAGATCCGTAAAACAATTCATTCCTGGCTATGTTGAACAGACAGATACTCACATGTTAAATTAGGCAGCAAAAGACTTTAAAATATTTGCAGGGCTTTTATTGTAAACCTGTAGTTTTGCAGAAATGCTAGTTTCTATCTTTCCCTCTGCACCCTCTCCCTGACTAGAAGTCAAGTCCCCTTTGACGAAGAACACAGCTTTTTAAAGAAAAAATTAAAACCACCACCAAATTACCAATGTCACTAAATAAATTAACAAAATACAGGTGCTGCGTATCAGGGGCATTGCGAGAATAGTGAAAGGGAAAGAGGGACTGGTTAAACTGAAGTGGAGTTGGAGAGAACATGGTATTTTTAATCAACCTATTCAGAGGAGGTATGACAGATCTGTGAAGCAGATGAGACTTGAATCCAAGCCTTCTAGCTCAGTGGCAAGGACACTACCACTGTGCCATAAGATCCTCAGAACCCAACTTTTTTCTTTTCTTTTTTGTTCTGTTCAGGAACGCTTTACATACCTCTGGGATATTTTATTTACCGTGACCAAATCATTCTTGGTGCATAATAAAAGAACAATTATCAAGCAATATCATCAGGACTGATGCAACCATAACAAATATAGGGTAGGGGAGGAAAAGAGGAGGGAACTAATGTAAAAATGGAGTTGGAGTGGAAGGAAATGTGGTGCTCATCTGTCTCTGAAAGTTTCAATGGTATTGTGTGCTGTTTCTCTGAGGATGGCTGGGTACAAATGTAGCTGTGGAAGAGGGGCAGCACTTGAGAACTATGAACCCTCCACAGTTCACGATCAAGACCAGGCCCATGATGAAGTTCTCCAACTTGGTGGACACAGTTTTCTTTTATATCTAGAAGTGCTCCTGACTCAATTAAATGTTATGCTTTTCCATCACCAAATCACCCATGATAATTTTCATCCATTGCATGCCACCATTAAATCCTCTGAATTTCTAATTAATGAAAATATGTGCAATGTCTAACAGGGGCATCAAAGCTGAGAGAGGGGGAGGGGTGAACTCAAAATGGAGTTGGAAGAGGAGAGCCCAGTTCTTTTTCACTTTTTATATATCTGGAAAAGTTATCACACGTAACTGGCTTTTTTCCCACCACCAAATTTTGCCACGATATTTTTCCATCAATAAAGCACCACCAGTAAATCACCATGTCCTCCAATTTATTATATTACATTACATACAAAGCCCAGGTTAATTTTTTTTCCTTTTTTTATGTTCAGAAGTGCTCTTACACATGACTGCTTTTTTTTTCCTGTCACCAAATCATCCATGGTATTTCTTTTCACCTAATACCCATCACCAGAGATTACCCATGTTTTCCAATTGATTATTTTATATGCAAAGCCTGTTAAGGGTAATGCAGACCACCAAAAGTGAGGAGGAGGTGAACCAGAGATCAGGCACTACACTTCCAGCAGTGCCTATGTTTCTCTAAAAATATTGAGAGTATTGGGACACTGTGTGCTTTCACTCCAAAGACACCTCGACATGAATGCTGTCACAGAAGAGGGACAGACAATTGGCAAATATAAGGAATTTGGCTTTTTCCTTTAATATCCAGTAGTGCTATCACATACAACTGGGTGACTTTCCTGCTACCCAAATCACCATGACTTTTTTTTAAACTAATAACCAGCACCAATAAAACACCCATGTAGCCCATTAGATGTTTGCAAGCAACGTCTATTAAAAGCAATGCAAACCGTCAAACGTGAGAGGGAGGCAGGGAGAAAGTGAAGGGACTAAATCCAAATGGAGTTGGTAGGGGGAGAAGAACCCCAACTTTTACATGCAGATTCCACGAAGGATCAACTGCACTCAATAATTCTTGCATTTTTCTCCTTGACCCTGAAAGGGACATACATTGCTGTGGTTCTGTTCGCCGAGCTGGGAATTTGTGTTGCAGACGTTTTGTCCCCTCTCTAGGTGACATCCTCAGTGCTTGGGAGCCTCCTGTGAAGCGCTTCTGTGTTGTTTCCTCCGGCATTTATAGTGGTTTGTCTTTGCCGCTTCCGGTTGTCAGTTCCAGCTGTCCGCTGCAGTGGCCAGTATACTGGATCCATATATTTCTGATTCAAGATCTGAAAGAGATCATTTTGTTTTTATAAAAAGAATCCTTCCTATTACATTTTTAAATGGACTTTGCTGGACGAAACTATGGCCATCGGCAAGCATAATACAGCAGGATGGTAGCTCAGAGGTTAGCACTGCTGCCTCACAGCGTCAGGGATCCAGGTTCGATTCCAGCCTTAGGCAACTGTCTGTGTGGAGTTTGCACATTCTCCCCGTGTCTGCTTCGGTTTCCTCCCAGAATCCAAAGATGTGCAGATTAGGTGAATTGGCCACGCTAAATTGCCCATAGTGTTCAGGGATGTGCAGGCTAGGTGCATTAACCAGGGGCAATGTCGAGTAATAGAGTAGGAAAATGGGTCTGGGTTACTCTTCAGAGGGTCGGTGTAGAGTTGTTGGGCCAAATGGCCTGTTTCCATACTGTAGGGATTCTATGAAAATATATTTATGCACTGTTCCATTTAGCAATTACCAGAATAGAACTCAATCCTACCTGGAATCTCACATATTCCATTGCTTTGTCATTTCCATTAAATCAACACAAATAAGCAGTCTCCTCAGTGTGATCTTGAAACAACAGGAAGCAATAGAAACTCTTATATCAGAAATGGAGCTAATGTCCTAACAATTGTCTCATTCAACAAATTTTTTTTAATTAGACGCATAGAAATTGCCTTGTTAGCTAAAGTATCTTACCATTAAGGGGATGAGACAAAAAAAAACTGCAGATGCTTGAATCCAAAGTAGATGAACAGCAGACTGGAAGAACTCAGCAAGACAGGCAGCATCAGGAGGTGGAGAAGTCGATATTTCAGGTATAACCCTTCTTCAGGACCAGATATGAGGGAGGGGGAGCTACAGATCAAGAAAGGGAGGGTGGGTTGGGGAGAGTAGGGTAATAATGAGGTAGTATCAGATGAACACGGGTAGTGGGTATGACCTGGTTGATAGATCGGAGGGATGAATCCATTTGGTAGCTGAGGGGACTCCACCTACTGGTCAAACAATACAAGGACTCCGATCCCCTCAGTCATACTACCCACCTGCAGCTAGCCAGTATACCTCTCCCTCTTCATCTGTCCATCCTCACAAATTATACTACCCCTCCACCTCACCTCCCTCCTCTCTACCTCATCTGCCCACACCCCTCACACTATCCTCCAACCCACCCCCCAGCCCACCACGCTCCCATTCTCCTTTCCCTCCCACAATTATTTCCAGTCCCAACACGGTGTCCAACCGTCACCAATCACATGCTATCGCCCTTCCCCCTCTCCTTTATTCTCCTTGAGATTCCCCCCACCCCCAAAATCCCATCCCTGAGTCTTTCTGCATATTCACCACATCCCCTCCTCACCGATCTCCGACCCTCTGAAGTTGAATGGTATATCATCAGGAAAGGGCTCATGTTTGTGCCCCTCTGCCCCCACCTCATCAAGTCCTGTGCCCAACATGACGTGGAGCTCTTCTTCCTCTGTGTCTGTGCTTTCTACTTTGATAAAGACTCCCAACAATCCTCCAAGGACTGCTTCACCCCCCAACCTTCCGCCTCTTCTTTGACATCCCTCCCAGCCTCTTACCAGCCCAAGACATCCTTATTGCTGACAGCTGGTGCGGCATTAACCAACTCCATTTCTCCACACCCCTTCACCCCCTCCAACCTCATCTCCTCTGAACATCAGTGCTCCCTTCCTTCTGCATCAATCCTCATTTCACCATCAAACCTGCTGACAAAGCAGTCTGGACGACGGACCTCTATCTTGCCGAGGCCGAAGACCAACTCTCCAATACCATGTCCTATCTCCTCCCTTGAACGTGACCCCACCATGGCCCATCAAGCTACCAACTCCCACACTGTCCATGACTTCATCACTTCTGTGATCTCCCCTCCACTGTCTCTAATCTCACAGTCCCCCACCCCCACACTGCCCAGTTCTACCTGCTCCCCAAGATCCAGAAGCCCGACTATCATGGCCAACTCATCATCTCTGCATTCTCCTGCCCCACCAAACTCATTTCCTCCTATCTCGACTCCATTCTCTCCCCCTTGATCCAGGGGCTTCCCACCTACATCCGGAACAGAAACCATGCCTTCCACCTCTTCAGAAATCTCCAGTTCCCTGGCCTCCAGCATTTCATCTTCACTATGGATGTGCAGTCCTTATACAATCCATACCCTACAACGACAGCCTGAAAGCCCTCAGTTTTTCCCTTTCCAACAGGCCCATCTGGTTCCCCCCAACCAATACACTCCTACGCCTTACCAAATTAGTTCTCACCCTCAATTACTTTTCCTTCATTTCGTCCCACTTTCTCTCAATCCAAAGGGTGGCCATGGGCACTTGCGTGGGCCCTTTGTCAGTTATGTCGAACAGTCTTCAGTACGTACACCAGTACTGTTTCCAAACTCTTCCTCCGCTACACCGATGACTGCATCGGTGCTGCATCCTACACCCAGGCTGACCTCTAGCAGTTCGTCAACTTCATTAACAATCCACCTGTCCTCAAAATCACTTGGTCTAGCTCGGACACCCCTCTCTTTTCTTGACCTCTCCATTTCCATGTCTGGTGACAGTTTACTGACTGACATTTACTATACCCTGAAGAAGGGCTTATGCCCAAAACGTCGAATCTCCTGTTCCTTGGATGCTGCCTGATCTGCTGCACTTTTCCAGCAACACATTTTCAGCTCTGATCTCCAGCATCTGCAGACCTCACTTTCTCCTCGAAGATTTACTATCCACCCACAGAGTTCCATAGCTACCTGGACTATACCTCCGCCCACCCTGTGTCCTGCAAAAACTCCATCCCGTTTCCCAATTCTTCTGCCTTCAGACCGCAAATTGAAGCAACAATTTATCTTCCGTCTGGGCAGCCTACATCCCGGAGTACTTAATAATGTGTTCTCCAATTTCAAATAACTTTCCCATCCATTCTCTAGCTCCTTTTGCAACTCTGCCTCTTCCCTTCCAACCACCATCTGGATTCATCTCTCCCAAGGACCAACTAGGCAGTACCCAGTACCTGGGGTTCACCTATCACTACCTCACCATTCTGCTACTCTCCCACCACCCCTCCCCCACATCTGGTCCAAAGTTATACCTGAACCGTTGACTTCTCCAATCTCTGATGCTGCCTGGCTTACTGTGGTCTTCCAGCCTCCTGTTTGTCTACTATCATTAAAGGGATAGTCATATGACCTCAGATTTTGGGTTTCTGAGATAAGATTTAATTGTAAACTTTCTAAATCCTGCTTCAGTTTGGTAAAAATCTTGTCTTCTGTTAACATCAAGACAACCTGCAGAAAACCATGCTCCGGGCTGAGCTAAGCCCGCCTTAAGTACAACACCTCTTTGAAGTTTAGTTCTCTGAAAATTGCAGTTATTGCTGGAAAATCGAACCCAGTCTGCACCTTGAAGAAATCCTGAAACTTCAGTCAAACACAACCTGAATCCAAACTCCAAAGAACCTTGAAAGAACACTGATTTTCTGGACTCAGACTAAGGGGGAAGAAAACATGAATTCCTAATCATAACTTTTTATGTTCTTTTACGTTTTCTTATTTCTTCTTTGTATGCTTGTGAGAGCAGATGCGATAAAACCCTTCTAAATCTCTGAAAGTCTTTCAAACATCATCTCTTGGGTTTAAATATATGAATTACCATACTAACATTTCAATTCTAAAGACAGCTTGTTACAGGTTGTTTTATATCCAATGGACGTCACATACTGAGAGTTTGGGGGAAATACATCACAGGCAAGGCTCCCTCTCATCATCTTGCTGGCTATCTATGTTCATAATATATTACTACCATTTTTGAGCATTTAAAAAAGAAGTGGGTTCTGATTAATCTTGTGAAGTTATTTCTTTAAATGTCATTAGTTCAGTGACCTAAATGCATCATTTCTGAGAAGGCTTATGACTTCAGACAATAGCCATGCAGACTCCTGTAGTATTAATGGATAAGTTGTTTAAAGCTTTGAATTTATGATTGATGGATAGATAAATAGATAGATAGATAGGTAGAACACATTAAAAAAAATTATTTCAGAGCAGAAAGTTCAAAGTTTTAATTTTGACAAATCCATAGGTCAGTTCAAAGACATCAGTTTTTTCCTTGCAGAGGAACCAATTTTTCCAGAACAATTCAGGGGTACAGTCATCTCAGCTGAAATGGGTTCTCATCTGTGGAGTTTCCAAAATGGGAAAACATTATAGAAATCTTCAAGTTGTTAGAACTGAAAAAAAAATTGAGGCAATCAGAAGACATGCTAATGGACTCAGAAAGGAATCGTCAAATAAAAGGACTCAGCAGTTCAAGAGGAAGTGTTTCTTAAGTAAAGGTTAAAAAATCTGACAAATGAGTAATATTTCTTTGGGATTGAGTATCTGTAACAGATAGTGTGGGGAACCAGTTTGTCACTTTATTTGATCTTTGAGATATCTTTCTAACTGATTTTTTTTTTCTTTTGTGTAATAATCTTAAACTCTGTGATTAAATTACACCTGCACCCACATGTGAATATGTTTCAGTGATTAGCTGCATTAACCAGGGAGTTGCTTAGCTCATCTGGCTGGTCAGCTGGTTTCAAAAACTGTGATGCTGGAAAAGCACAGCTGGTCAGGCAGCATCAGGAATCCTGATGAAGAGCTCATACTCGGAATGTCTACTCTCCTGCTCCTTGGATACCCTTGCCCCTCGTCAGATCCACACCCCCCACCAACCCAACCTCCACCCCCGGCACTTTCCCCTGCAACCGCAGGAAATGTAAAACTTGCGCCCACACACTCACTTCCCTCCAAGGCCCCAAGGGATCCTTCCATATCCGCCACAAGTTCACCTGTACCTCCACACACATCATCTATTGCATCCGCTGCACCCAATGTGGCCTCCTCTATATTGGGGAGACAGGCCGCTTACTTGCGGAACGCTTCAGAGAACACCTCTGGGCCGCCCGGACCAACCAACCCAACCACCCCGTGGCTCAACACTTTAACTCTCCCTCCTACTCCACCGAGGACATGCAGGTCCTTGGACTCCTCCACCGGCAGAACATAACAACACGACGGCTGGGAACCCTCCAACCACAAGGTATGAATTCAGATTTCTCCAGTTTCCTCATTTCCCCTCCCCCCACCTTGTCTCAGTCGGTTCCCTCAACTCAGCACCGCCCTCCTAACCTGCAATCTCCTTACTGACCTCTCCGCCCCCACCCCACTCCGGCCTATCACCCTCACCTTGACCTCCTTCCACCTATCCCACCTCCATCACCCCTCCCCCAAGTCCCTCCTCCTTACCTTTTATCTTAGCCTGCTTGGCTACTCTCTCTCATTCCTGATGAAGGGCTTATGCTCGAAACGTCGAATTCCCTATTCCTGAGATGCTGCCTGGCCTGCTGTGCTTTGACCAGCAACACATTTTCAGCTGTGATCTCCAGCATCTGCAGACCTCATTTTTTACCCTTGGATACTGCCTGACTGGCTGTACTTTTCCAGCATCACACGTCTTGACTCTGACCTTCACCACCTGCAGTCCTTATTTTCTCCTGGACAGCTGGTTTGCATTGCAGATTGATGCCAACAGCATTCTTGTTCAATTCCCGCACCAGCTGGGGTTACCATAAAGGACTCCCCTCCTCAACCTCACCCCTTGCCTGAGCTGTGGTTCAGCCACTACCACTCATCTCTCTCTAATGAGACAGCAGTTCTATGGGCTGGTATGACAATGATAACCTTACCTTTATTACATTAACCAACTATAAAAGTTTAATATATGATCTACCAATTCACATTCTATTCTGGGATCTGACCTTTCCAATGTTACCTTTGGCTGTGTTCTGAGATGTGTCTCATTCGATGTAACGGCACTGTTCACCTCTATTGACAAAACCCTAGCAAGAGAAACAATATCCAACCTGCTGGACATACATAACAGACAACAGGACGTTGAACCTATTAACAAAGACGGCATACTTAAACTACTGGACCTGTGCCTCACAACACACTTCACATTCAACAACCAGATATATGAACAAATCAACGGAACACCCATGGGCTCACCGATCTCCGGACTCATAGCAGAAGCAGTAATGCAAAGGTTAGAAAAAACGTTTTAATACAAATACAACCCAAACTCTGGGTCAGATACGTGGAACACACCTTTGTAATCATTAAAAACACAGAAATAGAGAACACACACCGGATCATCAACGCCACACTCACAGGAATCCGATTCACAAGAGAGGAAGAAAAGGACAACCAACTCCCATTCCTAGACGTGATGGTATAGAGAACACCGAACGGAGAATTCACCACGAAGGTTTACAGATAAGCCACACACACAGACCAAGTTCTGAACTATGAAAGCAACCACCCCAAAACACACAAATGAAGTTGCATCAGGACATTATTCAAAAGGGCCACAACACACTGCAGTACACCAGAACTACAAAAAGAGGAAGAAGAACACCTATACAAGGTATTCACCAAAAACGGATACCCGTGCAATTTCAACAGATGCCTAAGGGAAAGACAACGAAATGAGGACATGCCACAACCCAAAGGACTGGCCACACTACCATACATTTCTGAACTGACAACCAGACTGCTGCGACCACGAGGACTCATAACAGCATACAAACCAACAGCCACGCTCAGACAACAACTCACCAGGACAAAGGACCTGATACTCAGCATGAGCAAAACCAACGTAGTGTACAAAATCCCATGCAAGGACTGCACAAAACACTACATAGGACAAACAGGAAGACAGCTAACAACCCGCATCCATGAACACCAACTTGCCACAAAACGACACGACCAGCTATCCTTAGTAGCCATACACTCAGATGACAAACAACATGAATTCGATTGGGACAACACCACTATTATAGGGCAAGCCAAACAGAGAACAGCCAGGGAATTCCTAGAGGCATGGCACTCATCCACAAATTCTATCAACAGACACATCGACCTAGACCCTATATACCGGCCACTGCAGTAGGCAGCAACTGACAACTGGAAGCGGCAGATTCAAACCACTATAAATGCTGGAGGAATCAGCACAGAAGCGCTTCACAGGAGGCTCCCAAGCACTGAGGGTGTCACCTAGAAAGGGGACGAAACGTTTGCAACAAAAACTCCCAGCTTGGCGAACAGAACCACAACAACGAGCACCCGAGCTACAAATCTTCTCACAAACTTTGATTTGTTCTGTCATAGTTTTTGAAAGCAAGTGTTGCAAACTTGGACATGAGCTGCCTGCTCTGAGCCCAGCTAGCTTTGTTCTTTTCTTAAAATTGAAACAATAAAAGCAGCATGAAGGGGTGGGGTCAAGTTCCCACATAGGCAAGATTTTAGTTTTAGTTTTCAGCAATTGTTGGGGTCTGGAAGCTGTTATTCCTCTCTCTGTTAAAGCTAAAATTTTGGGTTATTTTCCTGCTGCTAGAATTGCATGTAAAAGCATCTATTTTCCTGAATTTGCTTTTACCATGGATGTGTTTATGGGTTGTTGCTAGAAAGGAACAGTTGTTAAGTAGTTAAATACTCTATTATTCTGTTAAGTTTCCCAATGGAATTGTTATTTCAATTCTTCTTTCTTCTGTTTGTATTTTAATGATAATGTAAGAATAAAGTATGTTTTGCTTCAAGCCTGGTAGTTTGACCAATCGAATTGCATCTGAACACAGTGCCTGACACATGACTTTAAAAATAAGAAAATGTTGGGGTCAAGGCTACCTTCTTAATATATTTTGAGGGGATTTGGTCTGGCCCTTAACAGCTGGGATTATAACACCTTCTCCTCTACCTGTAACATAACTAATTCACAGTGAACAACAGTTCAACAGTGCAGACCAGAAGCTTGAGAGTTGGATATTTATGAAGTTGTTCAGCATATTCCTACTTTAAGCTGCAGTTCATTGATATGGGCCATACAATGACTGACACTGAAGTATGCCCTGTGGGAGTGTGCTCCCGATGTGTGTGCCAGATGTGAAAGTGTAAAAATGCAGAACCAAACATTTCATGATTTTAAAATAAGAACTCATTGTGGGTGGAGAGTGGCAGATGGAGTTAAATTTAGATAAATGTGAGATATTGCATTTTGGTAAGGCAAATCAGGGCAGGATTTACAAAGTTAATGGTAGGCCCCTGGGGAGTGTTGTCGAACAGAGAGACCTGGGGGTGTAGGTGCATAGTTCCTTGAAAGTGAATTTGCAGGTAAACAGGTTGGTGAAGGCAGCATTTGGCACACTTGCATTCATTGGTCAGTGCATTGAGTATATGAGTATAGATATCATGTTGCAGTTGTACAGGACATTGGTGAGGCCACTTTTAGAATATTACGTTCAATTCTGGTCTCGCTGCTAGTGGAAAAATGTTGTTAAACTCAAAAGCGTTTAGAAAAAATGTGCAAGGATGTTGTCTGGAATGGAGGGTTTCAACTATTGGTACAGGCTGAATAGGCTGGGGCTATTTTCTGGAGCGATAGAGGTGGTGGTGGTGGTGAGGTGGGGGGTGTTACCCTAAACAAGTTTATAAAAAAGATACGCGGTATGAATAGGGTAAATAGCCAAGATCTTTTTCTCAGGATAAGGGAGTCCAAAATTAGACAGCATAGGTTTAAGGTGAGAGGGAAAGTATTTAACAGGGACCTGAGGAGTAACCTTTTTCATGCAGAGGGTGGTGTGTTTATGGAATGAGCTGCCAGAGGTGGTGTGTACAATTACAACATTTAAAAGGCACCTGGATAGGTAAGTGAATAGAAAGGGTTTGGAGGGATATGGGCCAAATGTTGGCAAATGGGACTAGATCAGATAAGGATATCTTGGACTGAAATGCTTGTACAGCTCTATAATTCTATAAAATGGCAGTGTGTTAAAATAATAATTTGAAAATTACAGAAGGACTGATGACTTAACCTGCAATGAATGAAATACTCACATAATTGCTGCACCACACAGTTTTTTTTTACTTTTTTTCTCACTGATGTTTGCTCCTTTTCCATGAAAGCATTAACCTTGTGTTGGATCCACAGGTACCTTTCTCCAGTCGCTTGTCCAAATGAAAGCCTTGACACCAGGTTACTGCTCCGTTTGGAATTTCACAACAGAACCATGAGCAAATACACTTACAACATGAAACATTGGATAGTGGTGAGGAGCTTCGACGAATAATTCTTACCTTGACCAGGATGCAGAGGTAAATTTGAAGTTACCAGCTAACTCTGCATTGAGAAGGGAACTCCTTGATCAGTACATCTCAGATCGGTTCTGACTGGATCCACTGGGAGTTATGGGTTTCTAATGTAGAGACTTAGCATGCCTCAAAATCTTCAAGTGGTGGCAGAGCCTTTTCAAAACATTGATTTTCTGTCCGACAGAACAAATCCATGGCTCCAACACGAACCTCTCGAGAAAAAAACTTCAAAGAAAGTCTGCTGCCTACTGCTCACTTTGGAATGATGAAAGAGAACGAACACCCCTACAATATTTGTACATGACAGATCACACTGAGAAGCTGACATGCTTCACACCATGCATGTGTTTGGATCAAAGGTACCTTGTGTAGCTTTACAACTCCACTAACAGGAATGAAAGCAAAGCTTGTGACTGCATCCTGTCCAAACACAGCCACAACCTGCACTTCTGATACTTTACTTTTCTTATTTCTCTTTCTGGCCTTTTTATAGTTTTGCATTTTTCTTGTAGGTATTGAATGGTATGGGTTAGATCAGTGAAGTGCAGTTGAAGTGGAAGATGAGCCATGATCTTATCAAATAGCGGTGCAGGCTCGAGGGACAGCTCTGGTTCCTATTTCTTATTCTCCCTTTCTGACTTGAGAGCAGAATACATGTGTGCTGCTATGGCATTTTCTCCAGTGTTTTTGTTATCGAAGGCTTATCAAAAGCAACAGAAAGTCTACAAAAATGCATCACTGTCCAAACTTTCAAATTGATAATGAAAGTTGTCTTGGCCTTGTGCTCAAACATGTCACTGACAGTTATGGAAACTTGTCAGCCAGCTTCACAGAGTCTCTAATCCAAGCTATTGAGTCATCTATACTGGGAGGGCTCTTATTTATAGATATACAAAATTATGAATTAAGAGTAGGAGCTGGCCACTCTTTGAGACTTACTGTTTAATATTAAATGTGCACTCTTTTTTTGCCATAGGGATATGTCCTACTTATTGAAGCCCAAAGAATTAAGCACCTGTTGAAAATAGCCAAAGCTTAGGTTCCGTCAACAATGCATAAAGGGCACTGGCAAAATTTGACTTATTAAAATTGAAGCTTATGGAATGTTGTTAGACCTTTCAGTGCCTCACAATCTATGGGTATTCTGCCCTTCAGGATTATCTGGGACCAAGTGCAAAATGTAAATCCCCAGTGAGAAGCTTGTTCCTTTAGTCCAGCCAATGACCTCACTTGGCTGGTCAGTCTGATTGGTTGGAGTGTTGGCAGCCCAGTTTTGTCAGATGCTGCACCACTAAGACTACCATGGAGGGACAACTAGATTTCACTATCCCATCAACTTTCAATTCATTTCAGCTACTGTGCATGAATCTCTTGAAATCTACTGCACCAATTTTACTAATAACAGTGATTCTGTCTGGTGTATAATTCTGAGCTGGATATTTTAATTTTTATTTCGTAATTTACAAAATTTAAACCCAACAGTGGCACCCAAGATTTTTAAAAAGTAGAAGTAATGTATTTTGGCTGTTTCAGTTCCAGATGCATTGGTTTATTGAAAGTTTCACTTCATTTTCATGATTAGCTGAGATACTAAACACAATCCCAGCCTGACAGTGGAAGTGAAGTCCTTGGCATTTAAATATGGTAAACAACTCATCTTCCCCTGATTTTGCCTCAACTGCTCAATGCTTGCAACAAGAAAATGGATGGGATTAAATGTCCTTTGTGTCTCATATATTAACATCACACTGGAGAGGTTGGGTTATTATTTTTGCGAGCTACTTAACTGAAGAAATTGCACACCACTGTGCCTCTGCCCCCTCCTCATTGGAATCAAGTCAAGAATTTCCAAATTGGGGATCTTGACTTTATCTGGAGTTGTAGCACAAACATAGAAATAGGAGTAGGCTTTTCACCCTTTGAGCATGATCCACCATTCAATATGAAAATGGCTGATCATCCAACTCAGTCTCCCTATACCCTTTGATCCCTTTAACTCTAAGAACTCCTTCTTGAAAACATTCAATGTTTGGTATTGACCACTTTCCTTGGCAGAAAGGCAGACTACTCTCTGGGTGAAACAAAACTCCTCATTTTAGTCCTAAATAGCCCATCATTTATCCTTAAACCTTGAGTCCTGGTTCTGGAAGATTTCTGAGTTACCAATGTGGAGCTGGGATTGATTTCTGACAACTGTCTGAATAAGGAACAAAGTAAATTACAGCACAGGAACAGGCCCTTCAGTCTTCCAAGCCTGCACCGATCCAGATCCTCTAACTAAACCTGCCACCTATTTTCTGAGAATCTGTATCCCTCTGCTCCCTGCCCATTCATGTATCTGTCTAGATTCATCTTAAATGATGCTATTGTGCCCACCTCTACCACCTTGGCTGCAACGCGTTCCATACACCCAGCACTCTCTGCATAAAGATCTTTTCACACCTATCTCCCTTAAATGTTTCCCCACTCACCTTGAACTCATGACCCTTAGTAATTGAGTCCCCCATTCTGGAAAAAAGCTTCTTGCTATCCATCCTGACTATACGGGTCAAGATTTTGTAGACCTCAATCGGATCTCCCCTCAACCTCTGTCTTTCTAATGAAAATAATCTTAATCTACTCAACCTCTCTTCATAGCTAGTGCCCTCCATACCAGGCAACATCCTGGTGAGCCTCCTCTGCACCCTCTCCAAAGCATTCACATCCTGTTGGTAATATGGTGTCCAGAATTGTACACAGTATTCCAAATGTGGCCAAACCCAAGTCCTATTCAACTCCACATGACCCGCCTACTCTTGAACTCAGTACTCCGTCCAATGAAGGAAAGCATGCTGTATGCCTTCCCGACCACTATTTACTTGCACTGCCAGCTTCAGGGTACAATGGACCTGAACATCCAGATCTCCCTGTACATCAATATTCCTCAGGGCTTTTCCATTTACCATATAGTTCACTCTTGAATTGGATCTTCCAAAATGCATCACCTCACATTTGCCGGATTGAACTCCAGCTGCCGTTTCTCTGCTCAATTTATCTCTATTCTGCTGCATTCTCTGACAGTCCCCTTCACTATTTGCTACTCCGCCAAACTTAGTGTCATCTGCAAATTTGCTAATCAGATTACCTATATCTTCCTCCAGATTATTTATATATATCGTAAACAAGAGTGATCCCAACAAGGATCCCTGTTGAACACTACAGCTCACAGTTCTCCATTTTAAGAAACTCTGTTCTACTATTACTTTGTCTCCTGCTGCCCAGCCAGTTCTCTATTCATCTAGCTAGTACACCCTGTACTCCATGTGACATCACTTTCTCCATCAGGCTACCATGGGGAACCTTATCAAATGCCTTACTGAAGTCTATGTGTATGATATCTACAGCCCTTCCCTCATCAGTCAACTTTGTTACTTCCTTAATGAATTTATTAAGTTGGTAAGACATTACCTTCCCTGCACAAAACCATGTTGCCAATTACTGATAAGCCCATTTTCTTCCAAATGGAAATAGATCCTATTCCTCAATATTTTCTCCAGCAGCTTCCCCACCATTGACATTAGGCTCACCAGTCTATAATTAGCTGGAATATCCCTGCTAGTCTTCTTAAACAAGGGGATAACATTAGCAATTCTCCAGTCCTCTGAGACCTCACCCATGTGCGAGGATGCTGCAAAGATATCTGTTAAGTCCCCAGGTATTTCGTCTCTCACTTCCCTCAGTAACCAGGGATAGATTCCATCTGGACCTGGGGATGTGTCCACCTTAATGTCCTTTAGAATACCCAACACTTCCTCACTCCTTATGCTGACTTGGCCTAGAGTACTCAAAGATCTATCCCTTACATCATGATCTGCGTGTCCCTCTCCTTGGTGAATACCGATGCAAAGTACTCATTAAGAATCTCCCCCATTTTCTCTGACTCCACACACAACTTTGTACTTGAGTGCGCCAACCCTTTGAGGAGAAAGTGAGGACTGCAGATGCTGGAGATCAGAGCTGAAAATGTGTTGCTGGAAAAGCGCAGCAGGTCAGGCAGCATCCAACGAACAGGAGAATCAATGTTTCGGGCATAAGCCCTTCTACAGGAATAGTTTCCTGAAGAAGGGCTTATGCCCGAAACGTCGATTCTCCTGTTCCTTGGATGCTGCCTGACCGGCTGCGCTTTTCCAGCAACACATTTTCTGCACCAACCCTTTCTCTAGTTACCCTCATGTTCCTTATATATGAATAAAGGGCTTTGGAATTTTCCTTAAACCAGTTTGCTAAAGATATTTCATGACCTCTTTTAGCCCTCTTAATTCCTCATTTCAGATTGATCCTACTTTCCCAATATTCTTCAAAAGCTTTTTCTGTTTTCAGTCACCTAGACCTTGTGTATGCTTCCTTTTCTCTCTTAGCTAGTCTCACAATTTCACCTGTCAACCATGGTTCTCTAATCTTGCCATTTCTGTCCCTCATTTTCACAGGAGGACATGTTTGTCCTTCACTCTAATCGACCTCTCTTTAAAGCCTCCCACATATCGAATGTGGATTTGCCCTCAAATAGCTGCTTCAATCCACATTCCCCAGCTCCAGTCGAATTTTGCTATAGTTGGCCTTGCCCCAGTTTAGCACTCTTCCTTTCGGACCACTCTCATCTTTATCCATGACTAGTCTAAACTTACAGAATTGTGATCACTATTCCCAAAGAAATCCCCTACTGAAACTTCAGTAACCTGGCCGGGCTCATTCCCGACACCAGGTTCAGTATGGCCCCTTCCATAGTTGGACTATTTACATACTGCTCTATAAAACCCTCATGGATGCTCCTTACAAAGTCTGCTCCATCTAGACCTCTAACACTTAATGAATCCCAGTTGGGAAAATTAAAATCTCCCAACACCACGACCTTGTTGCTCCTACATCTTTCCATAATCTGTTTACATATTTGTACCTCTATTTCACACTCACCGTTGGTAGGTCTGTATTGCAGCATTGAGAGCATGGTGTTAGAAAAGCACAGGTCAGGCTGCATCTGAAGAGCAGGAGAATTGATGTTTCAGGGATAAGCCCTTCATCAGAACCAGTGGGCTTGATTGATCTTCCCTTTCTCCCTCAGCAATCCTAATCTGCAATGTGACCAATATACTCAACGTATCCATGACCTCGTCAGCATAGTTTGGTTCTTTTCAAGCTGATGTTTGTTTTGTTTTGTTGATAGGTGTGACCTAATGGGCTGCTGTCTGAGGTCTGATTTCTGTTGCAAAAAAAATCCCCATGAATAGATAGGTGTTTGCTTTACCTTTTGGAGAAACTGCCTTTTTTTTTGGTCACACCCTGTTTTGCAATTGAAACCCCTCCCATCGCTGAACAATTGGATGATCTGCCCGCCATCCCCTACCCCTTTTTTTTCAATCTGTGATCACGCACAGTCTGAGGCGTTTAACTCAGAGCACAACAGGAAGGGGTTCAGGAAGTCGTGTTGTGAGTTTCTGGGCAGCTGTTGGATGCAAGCCAATCAGCTATAACACTGAGTGCAGGCCACACGCACATTCCCTGGGGAAACAGCATCTTCTCCAACTGAAGCCTCGGCCATTAATGAAAACAAAACTAATTGTAACTTTAACATTTCACAGCCTGTAATTTGTACCCACTCCTTTCCTGGACTTCCCAGCGGAATATTACTGTCTGATACCATTTTCCTTACCCCTCCGTAATACACTTATTAACTGGATCACAGTTAGTAATTTAACTTAATTATTACTATCAATCCCAACCTTTTATTTAATTCATTATCAATTAGTTTAAAACTTACCTTATTGAATACAGCACTATTTCTTAACTTTCTAGAAAATGTTAATTGACGTATTTATCTTACACATTATCATTGTCCCTTATTGAAAACGTTTTTTAAAAAGTAGTCTTGCATTTTAGAGTGTGACGGTTAATCTTATTTCTCTAATTTTGCAGATAGACCGAGACTGAAACTGTGGGACTGAGGAAGTTTGGAGAATTGGCTTCAAGCGGAAGCCAGAGACGAATAGCGAAAGGGAGAGAGCTGCTGAGAACAAGTCCTTACCCGCAGAGGAAGAGAGAGAGGTAGATATGCGGGTCAGCTTTGGGACGTCCCATTAAACATCAGAGCACTGTCAGTGACCACACAATACGGAGCTACCAGGACACACTCCAATCCAGACGCGGGTCACATCACCACTCGAGGGCACGCTGCAGAAACCGTCCGAAGGGAGGGAAAAATATGCAGGAATTCCGGTCACGTTTAGGAGAACCTGTTTGCTGGACTAAACTGCTGGAGCGTAGCCCTTTTCTCTAGAAGGTGAAGTTTCACCTACAGGCAGAAATTTCAGGTAAAAATATTTTTTAATCAAAGGGTTAATCTTTCTTTTTAAAAATACCAGCTCATTTAACGAGGATTTTTCCCCCCTTTTCAATAATTTATTGAAGAATCAGTCCGATTGTAAAATTTAAGTTGGGAGAGAATTAAAACTTGGTTCGACAATTTTATTTTGTAAGCCCGTGTTCATTGTTCAGAGCGCATATTGATTGCCGGCTGAGGCTTTTTAAAAAAATCGAGACGGAGAAAGTGTTTCCGCACTTGGGGTGGTACATATATTTACATTAAATAGGGCAGTGTTAGAAGTTTGGACTGAAGACATTTTCCATGGGCTGAGCTGAATTGAAAACAAACCGACAGCACTTCTCAATCAGGTCAACCAGAAATAGCAGCATTTGAAAAATGGTTAGGAATGAGCACACATCCCCATTAAGTTTGAACACTTTAATTACACCATAATTATAAATATAACAGTACACTTTATTTGAAGGGGAGAAAATCTGTTCTTTGGAAAATATTATCGTTAGAATTTCTGTAGAGATTGCTTTGTAATGTCACAGTTTTATAGTTTGTTGGCAATAAGTAAACAAGCCTTCACACATCATGATTGTTGTAACCGCATTGGCAGTTTCTGCTCATATAAGGTGCAAAGTTGAGACAATACATTCTGTTTAAATCAGGGCGGTGCTTTGAACATGACCTAATTTTTAAGGCTTCAAGTGACTATTGAATCTCCAATGTCAGGCAAAATGTTAAGTGTGACATATTTCCTCAGAGCACAGGTTGCAAGCCCATTCAGAGGTGTGCAGTTTCTGTTAAGAATGTCATTCATCAAAAAGGGTACAATTTAACATCAGAATAAATGAAGTTTCACTTGACATTTATTCAGTCAGTTTGGTAGCATTCAAGAGACGCCTGATCAGTTACTTCCAGGGATCTACTGCATGTATTTCAATATATTGATGTACCCTCAGTGAATAACAATGGTTTCATTTATTGGATAACATTTTATCTTAGTAACTTGAATGTAGTGAAAAGAAGAAAGTATTTAATATAACAGCGCAAGATTAGGAAAACTGAAGGAGGAAGCTTGCAGGTAGTCCAAGGGCTGCAAAGACAGAGATTCTGATGTGGCCTAATATCTGCACAAAGTTTTTTTTTATCAAATTTATTTTGTACATATAATCTATAGTGGATTCCCCTCAATGGTAGTGTTGTTTTTATAAAATGGGCAGGGTTTCTATACAGCCAGTACGCCAATATTTACAGAGCAATATTGAAGAGGTGACTGCCAGACAATATTATTCTAACTCTTCAATTCATCAGTTTGCCAGGAAATGTTTTATTTTATCTATTATGACATAGGTGGTTTGGAGAAATGGAAAGTAGGATGCAGCTGAGTTTCAATTCAAAGAAGTGAGGCGATGTATTTTCACAGAAAGAACATCGAGAGACAACGTGAAACAGACAGTTCAATTCCTGGAGGAGAGATGGGAGGGTGGTTGGAGGGTGCAGGAGAACAAGGGAAAACCTGTTCCTGCCTGTGAAAGGAATACAAGTGAAGGTGTATTGTGACGATACTATGGCCTTAGGAGGTGCACTCTTGTTGTCTTAGGTTGAGATAGAAGTGATGACTGATATGTTCAAAAGTCAATAAAGTAAACAATGTGAGGCCTTGGTTTATTTTAGAAGTTGGAACATTTAGAAGCAGCTTGAATGGATGGGATAGAGCTCTGACAGCACCAGGATTTTTATTTTTACCGTTCAGCAGTTGCTAAAGTTGGATGTGGACGCTCTTATTCCTCCCTCTATTACAGCTAAAAGCTGGGGTTCGCTTCTGGCTGCTAGAATCGCAAAATAATGTCTTGGAGGTAGGTGCTGCCAATGAAGGCAGGAGATTGGAACTACATAGCAAAACATATTTAACAAGCTGCGGCCATGATGGGCAGTCTATTTTACTGAATTTGCCTTTGCCAAGGATGTGTTTATGGGATGTTACTATATAGGAACAAATATATATAATAAGAAAAGAACTGGCTTATTGAATGCAATGCCTTACATTTAACTGCAAAATAAGTAAATGTTCAAGTCTAGGGTAATATATGTTTAGGGGGTGTGGTCTAGTCCATAACAATATAGTTAATGTGATCTACAAAAGAAAGAAGGATGAAGTGAGGAAAAACCTTTTCACTCAGGAAGTAGTTAGAGGAAAGAATGTGCTGTCTGGAGGTGTGGCAGAGGCCATTTCAGTTCAGTCATTCAATGTGGCATTGGATGATTTAGATAAAAATATAGTGTCAGGGGGGAGAGGGGAGGCAGGAGATTGGGACTAGGTAACAAAACCCATTTAACAAACTGAAGCCACTGATGGGCAAAATGTCCTCCTGTGCAACAATGCTGCTCTGATTATGTGCAAAGAGTTGAATTTCTTAGCAGATAAAATACTTCAGCAATGTGCCCCAGCATTACAGATAAATGCAACATTGGTGAATCATGAAATCTTGTATTAACTTCCTGGGCTATGCTCAGTAAAGAGATCAAATGCAACTAAAGTTCAGGCTATCAAGGATGGAGAAGAAACCAATAAGGATAGTTACTCTTGGTTAATATTCAACGATCCTGCTGGACATTGTGTGTGGAGGGGGGTCTGGTGCCATCTGTGGTCACTTAGCCTACTGATAATTATCTTTTTGGCAAAACAGCAATCATTACCCATGAGTAGTCATCGACAGAGGAGGAATGTAGAATAATGGAAATAAACACCTTAAATTCAATTTTGGATGAATACTGTTTAAAAGTAGTTGAAACAAATATTGCTGATAAGACCCCTAACAGAGTAGGGGTATATAAGTATGAATACACCTTCTATAAAAAGTGAAGATGACTTCCTATCCAGGCTTGCCACTTTGGAATTATTCCCAGATGATGACGTCAAAATGTATTGTCTCTATCAAAAGCCATTTGCTAAATGCTTCCACAGACCGTGAGCAATCTCATGATGGAAACTTCTGTGTACATATTTACTATCTGCAATATTTTGCTGCTCGCTCCTGGACTTCAGTATTTGTAAATGAAATTTCATGTGGTTCCAACAACTTAAGGGAATTATATTGCATTGGGTATTTGACCTTGTCGACCCTACCTGCAATTGTACAGTGCTTAGATATTTTAGAAGTAATGATTCTTCTCTGGTCTTATCTAATGAGTGAATTCTAATGATGATAGATCCTGTGATTTAAAAGGATGATACAAATTTACAGCTATTTAAAATTCATTCAGGCAATTTTTGCAGACGATCATACACTTAAAACTATTATAAATCCTCTAAGGCAGTACATTATAACCATCTGCATCAAAATAGAATAGAAAATCAATATAGCAGATTTATGTGAAAATTAAATATTAAAGATGCTTCAATACTGTTAAAATTTCTCAGTACAAGAAGTGGTTTAAGAGACACATCCTGCTTCTCTCAATATTTCAATTCTAATGGTGTACAGTGCTGAAGATCCAATCATGAAAGTAAGCTGAGTACCTCAAGCGTTGAATTAATATTGCAGTCATCTACAATCTTCCCACAGATTCCCAGTTAAATATGCAACTATGGATGTTTCTCAAAGTTAGTTTTTCCTGGTGTGGTACAAAGGGACAGGTATAGTCTCCCTGAGCTTACCTTAGCCATTTGTTTTGACTATGATTGACCTGTCTCTCCACTCCATTTACCCACTTTCCTTTCAATGCTTAAGGAAAATGCTTAACTCTTGAAAATTTTGGTTCTCCACACCTTTTGGGAGGAGTGAATTTCAGAAATAACATTCTGATTTCACTACTAAATGGCCTAGATCTAATTTGAAAAGTATGCTTCCTTGTTCTGATTTCCCAATAGTGCTGAAAAGTTTCCTTTTTCTACCCTATTGAATTTGCTAACAAAATCCTTTCATCATATTAAATACCTTTGATTAGATCAGTCACCAACCTTCCGAACACAGTGTAAACATGCTTGTAAAATCCATTTTCCTAAGTTATTACTTTAAGTGCCAGTATAATTCTGGTGAAGCTGTGCTTTATTCTGGCAAGGCCAATATATCCATCCTGAAGAGGAGGAGCAAAAACTGATTACAACAGTCAACATAGTGTTTAGCTAAGGTTTCATTGAATGCATCAGTTCCTTCCCTTTGCATTCCAACCCAAATGAGAGATGGATCAAGAGACTGTGGAGTGCAAGTTCGTAGTTCCTGGAAAGTGGAGTCTCAGGTAGGATAGCGAATAAGGTATTCAGTATGCTTTTTCTTTTATTGGTCAGAGCATTGAATATAGACGTTGGGAGGTTGTGTTGCAGGTGTACATGACATTGGTTAGGCCACTTTGGGAATATTGTGTGCAATTCTGGTCTCCTTCCTATAGGAAGGATGTTGTGAAACTTGAAAGGGTTCAGAAAAGATTTACAAGGATGTTGCCAGGGTTGAAAGATTTGAGCTCTAGGGAGAGGCTGAATAGTCTGGGGCTATTCCTTCTGGAGGCTGTGAGGTGACTGTTTGTTTGTTTGTTTTATGAAGGTTTATAAAATCATTTAAGGGCACGGAAAGGGTAAATAGACAAGATCTTCTTCCTGGGGTTGGGGAGTCCAGAACTAGATGGCATAGGCTTAGAGTGAGGGGAAAGATATAAAAGGGACCCAAGAGGAAACATTTTCATGCAAAGGGTAGTGTGTCTATGGAATGAAGTGCCAGATGAAGTGGAGGAGGCTGATATGGTTACAGCATTTAAAAGGCAACAGGATGGGTACATGAATAGGAAAGGTTTAGAGGGATATGGGTCAAATGTTGGCAAATGGATTAATTTAGGATTCTTGTCCGCATGAACGAGTTGGATCGAAGGGTCTGTTTCCCTGCTGTATATTCCTATAACTAAAGTTGTGTTGGCCTTTTTCCAATAGCATTAAAAATATTTTTCACCGTGTTCTCTTCTGGTCTCCCTGTCTCCCTGTCTCCCTGTCTCCCTGTCTCCCTGTCTCCCTGTCTCCCTGTCTCCCTGTCTCCCTGTCTCCCTGTCTCCCTGTCTCCCTGTCTCCCTGTCTCCCTGTCTCCCTGTCTCCCTGTCTCCCTGTCTCCCTGTCTCCCTGTCTCCCTGTCTCCCTGTCTCCCTGTCTCCCTGTCTCCCTGTCTCCCTGTCTCCCTGTCTCCCTGTCTCCCTGTCTCCCTGTCTCCCTGTCTCCCTGTCTCCCTGTCTCCCTGTCTCCCTGTCTCCCTGTCTCCCTGTCTCCCTCTCTCCCTGTCTCCCTGTCTCCCTCTCTCCCTCTCTCCCTCTCTCCCTCTCTCCCTCTCTCCCTCTCTCCCTCTCTCCCTCTCTCCCTCTCTCCCTCTCTCCCTCTCTCCCTCTCTCCCTCTCTCCCTCTCTCCCCTCCCAAAACTCCCAACAACGTTGTGCTCATGAAAATTAACCTTTACTCGTGCAAAATTCAGTCTGGTGAGCAACGATGTCTAATTTATGCATGTTGGGCGAGAGTCTATTGTGATTTTTTTCATTTGCAGTGTCAATTTTGGGAGAAGAGACTTATACAAATCTTCCAGCAGTGCATTTCCTTCTTGATCTTCCTATCATCTGATGGTTTGCAAAGAATTAATGATATCAAATTTGACCAAGTTTCTAGCACTCACCATAATCTCTGCCTTCTCTGATATGGGTATTATCATTAATTGGAATTCGTAGTCTGACATGCTTTAAATGTGTAATTATCTAAGATCAGAAGTCACTTGACGCTAGGTTATAGTCCAGCAAATTTATTTGAAAACACAAGCTTTCGGAGTGCTGCACCTTCATTTTGAATGCTTGTGATTTCCAAGAAACCTGTTGGATTATAACCTGGTATTGTACGACTTCTGACATTTTCTATGGACACCCACATGGGTCCCAGCTCTGCCTGTCTCTTTTATCCTCCCACTTCCTCCAGATGAAAGGGGTAGCCACGGGCACCCACAAAGGCCCCAACTATGCCTGTCTCTTTGTTGGCTATGTAGAACAGTCCATCTTCCGTAGTTATACCGACGCCACTCCCCACTTCTTCCTCCGCTAGGAACCCCACGCATTATCCACTCCAGTCCAATACCTCCACATCTAGAAATATCTAATAGTGGGAGAGTATTCACCTTGTGCTATCTTAAAATGGAAACCTCTGCGTTTACTGGAAAATTTACATTTTTAATCTTATTAACACTTGTCGAGCTTTTGATCATGGTGACAACCTGCCCATCTGGAAAGAGGGAGACATGGGGTGAGCACTGAGCCTGTGCCCAACCAATAACTTGTACTTCAGTCTAAATGCCTCAAGGTCTCTTTTTATTCCCAGAAAATCATTGTTTTGAGCGGGTGAGTAATTTTCGATATTGTAAATGTACCCTACTTGGGTCCTGTTCACCACGAGAATTTTGCTTGTGCCATGTCTGTGTCTGTTGGAGATGTGACTATTTGTAGCTTCAAACATAGCGAGATGGACCTTCCCCTTTTTTGTGTCAAAGCATTCCTTTGTTGTTATTTCTTAACTCTTCCAATAGCTCTGATTCCAATGCACTTGTTGTGCTAAAAGAACAGAGAATCATTGTAAGCCATCGTTTACAGTAGGCTATGTATGGTTTTTGTCTTGGTGGTAAGCATGGATCATCTCCAGCCAGAAATGGCAGTTGTCATTTGGTTAATGTATATTCACAGCAGAAGGAATACAATCCAGAGGAAGTTCAGGAAGGACATCAAATACAGATCTTGCCATTTTGAAAGCAAAGCTGTCAACAAAAGAGGAGGAGGCTGTAGTGAGAGAAATGTAGAATTTGCAGGAATTGTCGGCCTGGAGGAAAAGATAAATATGTAAATTCCAGGTTCTGGGGACCAGTGTAGACCAGTGAGAAGAGGAATTCTTCAGCTCTCCTTTGCTGTTCTGAACTGAGCCTAGAGCCACTGCTTATTAATGAGCTGCTGTCATATAACTGGTTAGAACATAGAACGTTGCAGTGTGTTACAGGCCCTTCACCCCTCGATGGTTTCACAGGTCGGCACAACAATCTGAAGCCCATCTAACCTACTTTACACCAGTCTCATCCATATGCCTATCCAATGACCATTTAAATGTCCGTAACATTGGCGAGTCCACTACTGTTGCAGGCAGTACATTCCATGCCCCTACTACTCTGTGTAAAGAAATTAGAGACAACAAAATCTGCAGATACTGGAATCCAAAGTAGACAGGCAGGAGGCTGAAAGAACACAGCAAGCCAAGCAGCATCAGGAGGTTGAGAATTGACCTTATGGGTGTAACCTTTCTTGAGGACTGGAGGTGGGTGTAGGGGGAGCTGCAGATAAAGGGGTTTTTTAGGGCAGGGTGGTGAGATAGGAATAGGTGAAGCCAGGTAGAGGATATGACCTGGTTGGCCAGGGGAGGAATTCATCTGGTTGGTGGCAGGGAGGAGTGGAAAGGAGGGGGAGGGAGGTTATTTGAAATTGGAGAACTCAAATTTGTTCTTCAGGCTGAAGGCTGCCCAGGCAGAAGATGTGGTGTTCCTCCAATTCGCAGTTTGGTTCATTGTGGCAATTGAGGAGGCAAAGGATGATCATGTTAGAGAGGGAGTGGGAAAGGGAACTAAAATGGGCAGTGACTGGGAGGTCCAGTTGTGGCCTGCAGGCCCAGTTGAGATGTTCGGCAAAACGTTCTTCCAGCCTTCTCCCTGTCTACGTCATACAACTGGTGGCAGTGCCAGAATAAATTTGCCAGATCGTTCATGTTAGCTTTGCACAAGGCTAGCCTATGTGAATCTAACATATCTGCTTTGGTGCTGGCACCAGCTGCATAAGGAATGCACTTTTGGTACCACTAGTCGATGACTGAGAATGTGCCCCCTCTATAAATTGGATAGATCTCAGTGTTAGGAAAGCCAGTGTAAGTGTTTTTATAATAAAAGCTAGTTATAGCTATTGAGATTGCAGACCAGGCTGCCACATTTATGTTTATGATCTGGTGGAGGGCAAGTAACTATACTTTAACCATTTGTGAGTGATCCAAGGAATTAATTAGGAGATTAGAATCACATGGTTCCATAGGTTTTGAACTAACAGTAATAAACCTGACTTTTACAAGTCAAGTATATGATATAATGTCATATGCAATACATACCTTATTTTAACTTCTGGGGTATAAAGAATAGATGATTTACTTTGGTGATAGACAGACTGTGTTTTAAGAAACGTGATATGTAGTAAATATGATCAAGATAAATCCCAAGTTTAATTACCACTCCCACCAAATGCTAATGACATGATGGGTCATCAAATCTAATTGCACTTCACAAGTGGTCACACTTTTTCATTTGCCTTACCAATCTGGACTTGGAAAGTGCCTCTGACAGCTCTGTTACAATTAAGTTCCTCCTTTCCTGTACCCTAGATTGAGCTCATGGACTTCTCAGCAATGTTAATGGCACAATGGGTCAATGTATCTTATTAAACCTCAAGAGATCGCAATGATGCTTCCCTCTTGCCAGTCTGAGCTTAAACTCCTTTTCAACCTGCTTTGTTGGGCACTGTCTCATTGACTCTTGCTGTTTTGGTTGATCACCCTCCTGGTGTTACTGGTCTCTGAAACTGCACTCATTATCAACCAAATCTACAGCTCTTTACCGACTGTGAGCACCATCGATTAAGCTATGCTCTGAGGATTTTCTCCAAGCTCAAATCTTACTCGGCTGCATCAAGCATGTACTGCTGGTGAGCTTTTCAAACACCACCACCTCCTCCCTCCATTTCTCAGCTGCATTAAAATATTAATGCTTGCAGGCTGCTTCTGAACTCCTCACAGCTTCCCACAACACTGAGCTACAGACCTTATCTCTTGCTCCTTTCCTCACGACTACTTCTGACTTCAATATTTGGCTACATACTAATTCCTGCCTGGGTTTAAACAGCTGTTTTTAATTCCTTACTGAGTCTCCTACACAGAATCTATGTATTTCGGTGGCCTTCCCGGCAGTACAGTTAACTGCGGCATTTCCAACATGTGCCTTTGTGTCTCTTGCATCCTCACTCAGTGACTTTCCTACGGCCTGTTTCCTTCTCAAGCAGCTGTAACATTGAACACCACCACCACCACCACCCCCCCCCCCCCCCCCCCCCCCCCCCCCCACCCCGGCCCGGTCACCCTTGAAGTGTCCTGAGACCTTTTGAAAACCTTGGAATAAGCCTCTCCCCTCAATTTTTATCCCGTAATTACTCAGCAAATCTAACAAATCTTGGGAGTGAGCGTACCTTGAATGTTCACAGGTTACAAACTTACAAAACAAAACATTCATCACATCTTGCCTTAGGTAGACAGAACATTTCACGATGTTAAGATTTCTTTAAAATAGCTTTAGAAATACAACAAACGTCTTATCATAAACTTATTACAAACTTAATCCTACATGTTACATATTCTTGCCGTTATTTAAGTTAAGCTTTGACATCACACTAACAGAACTATAAAAAAGTGATTAAATGGGCTCACTGCAGTGTGATGTATACTAATTCTGCTGTATGATATGAATGACTTGCATTTCTCAACTGGAGTACAGATGAACATGGGTTTTTATACTATTTCCCTCGTGATAAAAATACACTTGCAACAAGTCCTTTACTTTTGCTCTGGAATACATGTATTTCTGATTGACAATGAGCTTTGTTCATCTGTGCTTCAGCCCCTCATTCTGTTCCTTGAAATTAACCATAAGACATAGAAGTGGAAGTAAGGCCATTCGGCCCATCCAGTCCACTCCGCCATTCAATCATGGCTGGGCATTTCAACTCCACTTACCAGTATTCTCCCCGTAGCCCTTAATTCCTTGTGACATCAAGAATCTATCAATCTCTGCCTTGAAGACCTTTAGCGTCCCGGCCTCCACTGCACTCCGTGGCAATGAATTCCACAGGCCCACCACTCTCTGGCTGAAGAAATGTCTCCGCATTTCTGTTCTGAATTGACCCCCTCTAATTCTAAGGCTGTGTCCACGGGTCCTAGTCTCCTCGCCTAATGGAAACAATTTCCTAACTTCCACCCTTTCCAAGCCATGTATCATCTTGTAAGTTTCTATTAGATCTCCCCTTAATCTTCTAAACTCCAATGAATACAATCCCAATTGCAACCTTAGCTGCTCTTCAAGTCTGGAGCTGCTAATTATTACTGTACATCTCCTTGTACTTGTTCTCCAGATTGTATTGCAGCTCAAAAGTTTTACTACTCTTTTCAAGATGCATTTCCTATAGTCTGTAAATCTGAGCTTTTAATTCTGTATTCAGCCATTTGTTCTTCTATTCAAGGCAGCTTATACAGACTTCATAGACTTCTATTATCTGAAGATTTTCAGGTTTTAATTGAAGATCTATTTTGGTTGGATCTACAGGTTTATCATAAGACATTGCAAGCCCTCATTCGTGTTTTCACTTCCTGTGAACGAAGTTGAAGTGTTGTCACCCACTTCCTATTTTTTATAAACAAACTCATCTGAGACGATAGAAGTTGGTTCTTTGCACTCAAGTTTCTTTTAAGCCGAGCTTGCCTTTGACATTTGATATCTAATACTGACTTTTCTTGGTCCTGGGCTAGTCGCTTTTCCATTTTACCCTGTCCAACTTTGAACTTAGCCTATAGTTTTTGTGCAAATAGAAAACAATCAAGGATATTCTTTGTGAAAAATCTCGTTTTTTTTCACCTCAACTAGTTCTCTTCGCTCTTAGAATTGCTAAGAATTTTACATATGCCAAAACATTACTCAATATAAAATCCACCCTTTTCAATACATAAACTTGGAACAATTCCGACAGTAAGAACAGTCTCCTAAGTCACTTCATAGATTAACTTTGTACTGGAACATGCTCGTAAACCACATAGAGAAGCTTTCTTTTCTTCAAACCATCTGGAATACAAATTGTACTGTACACAATCAATGACTGATCCATGCAGTAGCTTTCAAATATATCAATTTGTTTAGTTTTTGAGGTGCAAGGGAACACTTCACCTTCGGAGACAGAGCCTCCATTACCTGCAGTAACTTGATTTCAATGTTGCAGTACTTGAAGTATTCCACTAATTATCCTGTGCCTAATTTTCCATTTTAGTAGTTTCTGAGAGCATACATTTTTTAATGTACTCTGGTGTCACCATTTCAACACTCTTCCTTTACTGATATTGTTTTCTGAAGACTCCTTTAAATGTTATTGTTGCTCTAACCGGTTTACCATTCCACTTTCTAAGAATTGATTTTATCTTCCCCCTCATGGCAAGGAAAATATACAGGCTTTTTGAAATAATTTTTTATTCTCGATGGTGTAATTCCTATTGACTGGTTCAGCTTCCCTTAAATCATAAACCTAAAGCATCTTTTACTTCATGATTTTTGATTTCTTCGTCTCTTTGAAGAAACAAGAAAAGTGAACTATTTTAACCATTTCTTTCTCTGGATTTAAAGATTTGTCTTTTTCAAGTTCATGAATTCTCTTTCTCTTTTTCTGTTTCAAACTGTTGATGGCGTGTGTAGCTAGAATTCAGTTGCAGATATGTCCCACCTGGGTTAGATTCTTCCTCTTTCAATTGCTGATGCCATGTTATAAGGGTGACGGTGGCTCAGTGGTTAGCACTGCTGCCTCGCAGCTCTAGGGTACCAGATTTGATTCCAGCCTCGGTAGACTGTCTGTGTGGAGCTTGCACGTTCTCCCTGTCTGCATAGGTTTCCTCCCACAGTCCAAAGATGTGCAGGTCATGTGAATTGGCCATGTTAAATTGCCCGTAGTGTAAGGTGCATTAGTCAAAGGGAAATGGGACTGGGTGGGTTACTCTTCGGAGGGTTGGTGTGGACTTGTTGGGTGGAAGGGCCTGTTTTCACACTGTACCTAATCTTATAAAAAAATCCTCCATTAACTCTGCATTGCTAGACCTTTTTAATTTCAAGTCCACTTTTCTGCCTGTACTGTTTACCTATCCTTAGTTAATTCTTGCAAATCATTCATGGATGAAGCTTACTTTTCTAGCAAGGTCCTAGCAACAGACCGTGATTTTGGTTGGTAAACCATAGTATCACGGTAAACTTTGCTATATCAGCCAGCCCATAACTTCAGCATATCCCAGCACTCCTATTTGTTTCTGGATTTTAAATCACAAATTAACAGGTAGTTTACTGAAACCCTCACAGGGCATACTGTGATCAAGACTGATCCCATAAATTTCTCAGGCATTTTCCCCAGATATTAATGACAGTGAATGCCAATAAACTTTAGAAGGGATCATAAAGCTTCACTATTGCTAAGTTGGCCTTGGAACCTCCTTGAACAGCTTTTGTGCACTGTCTCAATTATCTGTCTTGTTCTGTTTGAATTTCCAATTCCCTGGGTCCAGTTGCTCCTGGACAACAAAGTTGCATTCCAGTATTAATTAACAAGCAAACCTCCCACTCTTTATTGACTGCTTGTTTCACTGAGTCAGTTAGCTCCCAGGATTTTCCCCAAACTCCAATCTTGCTCAGTTGTATCGAACAATTATTCCTGGTGAGATTTTTGTCTCTCTCACTCTATGCTTGATTGAAGTATTAATGATTTCAGGTTTCCTCCAACAGAGAGCAAGCTCACTTTCTCCATTTTACAGGATGACATTGAAGTGCTGACTCCAACACTTAGCTGCCTACTGGTTCCTGAATTTCTCTGTGGTTCTAATAGCACCAAGAGGTCCAGCTATTCTTGACTAAGAAGGGCTTATGCCTGAAACGTCGATTCTCCTGCTCCTTTGATGCTGCTTGACCTGCTGTGCTTTTCCAGCAACACATTTTTAAGTTCTGATCTCCAGCATCTGCAGTCCTCACTTTCTCCTCCATTGAGTATACTATACAGAAACTGTCTTCCATGGTGTACAGCCAACCACACTACTTGATTGAATTGACCTTGTACCCCTCTCATCCCCATTAGCTGACTCCCCAGTGTCTGCCTCTTTCTTTAACTTCCTGTAACTTCTAAATTCCACCCCTCTTGCTCTTGGACTGTCTTGAGAGTCATTTTATTAAAGATGTTGCAAGAAATCTTGTCCCTGTTCGTGAGCAGAGTTAAACGTAGCCACCTAGCAAATCTTAGCAGTGAATGTGCTCTGAATGTTTGTTGCAGTCTGAACACAAAACAAACCTTACAGAAAATAGGATTCACTGACGAAAAGTACAGGTGTTTTACTAAAACAGAAGCACTGAACATTTCTCTGAAAAGAATAGCAACAGAAAGTTTGTGGTAAAATCATTTTCACCACACTTGTATTAATACAAGTGTTTGGCATATTCCATTTCATGTTCAGGGATTTAAAAAAAATTACATAAACCATGAATACCACTACTTTTACAGACTCAGTTCTGAACTGCGTGAGCGTCAATGAATAGCTGTCAATTATTCCTTGATCTGGCTATTCTATCTGATTTTATGTCAGCCAATCCTAAACAACATAATAAAGACACAGAATGCAAAACTATTCCTGCATGTTTATAGATGACAGCATCATGCTTCACAATGTAAAGAAAGTAGGGATTATGCGCTTTATGAAAGGCTTTGGTGTAAGTCTCTTCTATGTGGTTCAGTAAAATCCCAATGCTCTGTTAACATTAGGATGTGTAGAATGGATATGGACTTGCTCTCAGCCATTTCAATCCATCTCTACAAAGTAATGACTATACAAAAAAAACACCGCTCGAGAAATTCCGCAGGTCTCGTAGCATCTGTGGAGAGAAAAGAGTTAACGTTTTGAGCCCAGTGACCCGTCAGAATCAATTAATAGCTAGCCCATTGTATTTATTTCACCTTTTAAACTAAATGGTTCCTGTGTCTATTTACGATGCTATCATAAATGTGCAAAATGTGTTTTCCTGGTTGGTATTTCTAGTGGAGTAGTGACTCCACAGTGTCTCCTTTTATCATTTACACTGGAGCTATGTATTCACAGGAATTCACAGCCTATTTTAGCAAATGTGATAAGTTTACTCTGGGACTGTCAATGCCTGTTCAGAGATCTCTACTCTCCCACTTCTAAAAAAAATCACCTGTTCTACCAGGTTTAGACTGATCCAGAACGGTGAGATGGGAAATGTTACTCTTGAGACAAATGCCTTGTCATTTTAAAAGTTGTCAAGCTGTTATAACATGGAAAACACTGTCAATTTTATTTTTTGTGTAGTTTTTTTCTGTATTTCGATATAATTTCTGGTTTTCTTTTCTGAGAATTTTTACATCTGAACAGGTGTATAAGAAATCCCCAGTTATGAAGAGACACTGTCTGTGTGGAGTTTTCCCATTCTCCCCTGTATCTGTGTGGGTTTCTTCTGGGTGCTGTGGTTTCCTCTCACACTCCAAAGATGCGCAGGTTAGGTGGATAGGCTGTGCTAAATTGCTCATTGTGCCCAGGAATGTGCAGGATTAGCCATCATAAATGCAGGGTTACAAGGATAGGGTGGGGGGGTCAGAGGGGATAGGTTTGGGTGGGATGCCGTTTGGAGGATCAGTGTGGATTCAATGGGCCAATTGGCCTGCGTCCACACTGTAGAGATTCTATGATGCTGATGTTAGATTAGTGCATGACCTGAAATGTTACTACTGTTCCTCGCTTCACAGGTTCTGGCAGGACTGCTGAGTATTTCCAGCATTTTTTTTAATCTACATCTTCAATATATTGTTTAGCTGAGATCAATATTTTGGACAGGGGTACTTAGATTCATTGACCACTGCATTGACATTGACATCCATCCCTTTCCTATATGTTCTCCCAAGGTGTTGCTAAGATATGCTTCATGAGAATTGGTGACCAGCTATACATTGCTATGGTGAAATTCTTCGTGGGGGAAACAAGTTAGCAGGCTATTTGACCATGAAAGTCACCATTGTCGGGCACGGCCCAGATCTTGCTTTGTTCTGTGGTTTAACCTAACACTAGTACTAACATGGTTTGATACTTAATATCTCAGGGCTGTGGGTGTCTATGTAGATACATTGTTAGAGGCTGCTGTCTCCTGAGCATAGAGTGAAGCAATTTGTTTTACTCCTTCAGTACTGACCTCTCTAGAAATTCACATGAGTATGGTCTCCAGCAGGAATTATTGGATGAGTGTGGGAGTGGCTAATTATTCACCTTTTTGAGTGAGGCTGATTTCAGTGTCTCAAGGTCAAATTGCCAGTGGACCTACCAGACTGTGGAGCTGCTTTCTCATGAGAGAGATGACTGGTGATTTAACCTGAGGGCCACCACACCTCAGGCACAGGGGAGAGTTTGAGGAGAAGGAGTATTCTTCGTGGCAACCTCGGTCAGTGCGGAAATTGAACCCATGCTGATGGCATCGCACTGCTTTGTAAACCCACTGTCCAGCCAACTGAGCTGACTAGACCCCCTATACTGCAAGGAGCAACTAGCCCAGCAGAGATGGGAGATATCAGCCAATGGCTGACTTCACTCCTCCCTTTTATTCATTTAATCTCTGCAAACCTCTTAAAACTCCATTTTCCTCCAAACTCAGCCGCTTGTATGTCCTCCCCTTCCCGTGTTATCAGCTGTGTGAATTGGTTCAAGCCTAAGTCATAGTGTCACAGAAATGTACAGCATGGAAACAGATCCTTCGGTCCAACCTGTCCATGCTGACCAGATATCCCAACCCACTCTAGTCCCACCTGCCAGCACCTGGCCCATATTCCTCCAAACCTTTCCTAATCATATACCCATCCAAATGCCTCTTAAATGTTGCAATTGTACCAGCCTCCACCACATCTTTTAGCTGCTCATTCCATACATGTACCACCCTCTGCGTGAAAAAGTTGCCCCTTTTGGTCTCTTTTATATCTTTTCCACCTCACCCTAAACCTGCGCCCTCTAGTTCTGGACTCCCCGACCCCAGGGAAAAGACTTTATCTATTTATCCTATCCATGCCCCTCATAATTTTGTAAACCTCTATAAGGTCACCCCTCAGCCTCCGACGCTCCAGGGAAAACAGCCCCAGCCTGTTCGGCCTCTCCTTGTAGCTCAGATCCTCCAACCCTGGCAACATCCTTGTAAATCTTTTCTGAACCCTTTCAAGTTTCACAACATCTTTCCGATAGGAAGGAGACCAGAATTGCAAACAATATTCCAACAGTGGCCTAACCAATGTCCTGTACAGTCGCAACATGACCTCCCTACTCCTGTATTCAATACTCTGACCAATAAAGGAAAGCATACCAAATGCTGCCTTTACTGTCCTATCTAACTGCGACTCCACTTTCAAGGAGCTATGAACCTGCACTCCAAGGTGTCTTTGTTCAGTAACACTCCCTAGGAACTTACCATTAAGTGTATAAGTTCTGTTAAGATTTGCTTTCCCTAAATGCAGCACCTCGCATTTATCTGAATTAAACTCCATCTGCCACTTCTCAGCCCATTGGCCCATCTGGTCCAGATCCTGTTGTAATCTGAGGTACCCCTCTTCGCCGTCCACTACACCTCCAATTTTGGTGTTATCTGCAAACTTACTAACTGTACACCTGTGTTCATATCCAAATCATTTATGTAAATGGCAAAAAAATAGAGGACCCAGAGCCGATCCTTGTGGCACTCCACTGGTCACAGGCCTCCAGTCTGAAAAACAACCCTCTACCACCACCATCTGTCTTCTACCTTTGAGCCAGACATGATTTCCCATGCACGAAGCCATGTTGACTACCCAGAATCAGTCCTTGCCTTTCCAAATACATGTACTTCCTGTCCCTCAGGATTCCCTCGAACAACTTGCCCACCACTGAGGTCAGGCTCACCGGTCTATAGTTCCCTGGCTTGTCTTTACCACCCTTCTTAAACAGTGGCACCACGTTTGCCAACCTCCAGTCTTCTGGCACCTCACCTGTGACTATCGATGATACAAATATCTCAGCAAGAGGCCCAGCAATCACTTCTCTAGCTTCCCACAGAGTTCTTGAGTACACCTGATCAGGTCCTGGGGATTTATCCACCTTTACCCATTTCAAGACATCCAGTCCTTCCTCTGTAATCTGGGCATTTTGCAAGATGTCACCATCTATTTCCCTGCATTCTATATCTTCCATATCCTATGCAAAATATTCATGTATCTCCCTCATTTTCTGTGGTTTCACACAAAGGCTGCCTTGCTGGTCTTTGAGGGGCCCTATTCTCTCCCTAGTTACCCTTTTGTCCTTTAATATATTTGAATTCTCCATAATTCTATTTGCCAAAGCTATCTCATGTTCCAGTTTTGCCTTCCTGATTTCCCTCTTAAGTGTACTCCTACTTCCTTTATACTCTTCCAAGGATTCACTCGATCTATCCTGTCTGTACCTGACATATGCTTCCTTAATTTTCTTAACCAAACCCTCAATTTCCCGATTCCTACCAGCCATCCCTTTCATCCTGACAGGAATATACTTTTCTCTGGATTCTTATCTCATTTCTGAAGGCTTCCCATTTACCAGCCGTCCCTTTGTCTGTGAGCATCTGCCTCCAATCAGTTTTTGAAAGTTCTTGCCTAATACCGTCAAAATTGGCCTTTTTCCTGAAGAAGGGCTTATGCCCGAAACATCGATTCTCCTGTTCATTGGATGCTGCCTGATCTGTTGCGCTTTTCAAGCAACGCATTTTCAGCTCCTTTCTCCAGTTTAGAACTTCAACCTTTAGATCTGGTCTATCCTTTTCCATCACTATTTTAAAACGAATAGAATTATGGTCGCTGGCCCCAATGTGCTCCCCCACTGATACCTCAGTCACCTGCCCTGCCTTATTTCCCAAGAGTAGGTAAAGTTTTGCACCTTCTCTAGTAGGTACATCCACATACTGAATCCTGAAAATCTCTTACCAAACCTCTTCTCTCATTTCCTTTTTTAAGATACTGCTTAAAACTTCCCCTCTTTGACCAAGCTTTTGGTCTGTTCCTGCAGCTATTTATAGCTGCTCCGACCGTGAAGTATGCTGTTTTGGTATATCACGCCTGTCTGCCTTCTGCCATCCTCAGACCCATTGCAGATTGTGCCTGCAATTGCTCAGTGCCATCTGCAACCCAACTGTGAGGCTGACCTCTCGTTGCCAGCGTCAACATTCTGCTCTGGAGGAGGTCATTTTGGCCATCTCTCCCAAGTGGCACTGTCAGGTTTTTGTTTGGTAACTGTCCTGGGAGGCTTTACAATGTTAAAGGCAATAAATCTACACAAGTTGTTGCTTTTGAGTTGTGTATATCAAGTGATTCACTGGGGGAAGAAGTGGAGCTCCTGTTGTTGAATTAGTGTGGGGCTAAGCTGAAAGGTACAGTAGCTGGGAAGGGAAAAAGACAACTCAGCCAAGGGCGTTCACAACTGATGAGATGATCTGTCAGTTGGTACAGCTGGAACATGCAATGGCAGCAATTGGAGAAATGAAGCAATTCAAACAACTATGCAAATCCCTGGAGCTGACTTGGATCAGCTGTTCTCTTCTGGTTGCTGTTTACCTCTTTTGATTTGAACTACTGTTGCCAATAATTCAGCTCCAAGGATGGTGAGGCAGTGCAGACTTGTGCAGTATTCAAACAAAGCATTAACAATGACTGTCCTGGCAATTATGTCGTGTGACATACAGCTAGGCAGTAAGCAATGATCAAAACGCATCCAACTAAAACATTGGTCACTTTTGTATCCTCAGGGTAAATATTTTAGCACAATTAAGAACTAGTGGTATTTTCTACCTCAGCCTGCATACTTGTCTATTCTTGAACAAGATGCCATTCCTGTGTAGGAATAGTTGTCCAGCCCACATGTAACCATGTGCAATTTTAAAACATAGCTAAATTAATGGCAATCTCAATCACTGAACAAAAGGACAGTGAGAGCTGTATTCATTTATGGTAAAAGTACACTTTACAGCTGTAAATGCAGAGTTGACATGATTTATCACTGGCAATATTAGCAGGTGAAAGATTAAGGTATTTACACAGTATTTCTTTGTCTGCTATTTGAACGTGGGCATTTACCGCTGGAAAAGAATCAGTTTCACAAGCAAATTAAGTTATCAGATGCACTGTCCTGCAAATGTGTTAAACATTTATCTAATTTAAGTTTGCTGCATTTCGTTCTGGACATTATGGGCTACAATTTAATAGAACATGCTCCAGCCTATTCTGTGTATCATAATAACATAAGAACTAGGAGCAGGAGTAGGCAATCCAGCCCTTTGAGCCTGTTCCGCCGTTCAATAAAATCATGGCTGATCTTCTTGTGAACTCACCCGCGCACTCACCGTATCCCTTAATTCATTTCATTTATTGTTCAAAAAAAAGTCTATCTTAGCTTTAAAAATGTTTACTGAACTGGCATCAACTACTTCACTGGGCAAGAAATTCCATACATTAACAACCCTCTGGATGAAGAAGTACTTTTTCAATTCAGTCCTAAATCTGCTCCCTCTAATCTTGAGACTATGCCCTCTTGTTCTATCTGCATCTAACAGTGGAAACATCCTATCTACTTCTATCTTATCTATTCCCTTCATAACTTTATATGTTTCTATAAGATACCCTCTCCATTCTCCTGAATTCCAATGAATATAATCCCACTCGACTCAGTCTGTCCTCATAAGACAAGCCCCTCAACTCAGAATCAGCCTAATGAACCTCCTCTGCAACCCCTCCAGTACCAGTACATCCTTCAGTAAGGAGGACAAAACTGCACACAGTTCCAGAGGTGGCCTCATCAGCAACTTGTACAGCTGCAACATAACCTCTCTGCTCTTAAGCCTAATCCTTTTAGCAATGAAGAACAAAATTCCATTTGCCTTCCTAATTACCTGTTGTACCTGCTGACCAAACATCTGTGATCATGAAGCAGCATTGGCAGAGTGATGGCTCTCTGATCACCAGAGGTAGCTACTCAATGAGAAGAGTGTCTGTGGAAGGTATTCAGAAGCCACTTTCTGAAATTCCCCACATGGCCTACACTGGGGAGTTAGGAGGTGAGTTACTCGCTGCAGATGGTTACACTTTGTGTGTGTGGGTCATTCGGTTTTGGGGGGGGAAGTGGGGGAGACAGAGTGCTCCTTCATAATAATGGCCTAGTGGCTGTGGCCACTTCCTACGTTTTAAACACTGCAAGGTCTTCAGAGGGTCTCCATCTTGAGGTGCTGTCCCCTTTCCCCACCAATGACAGTAGAGTTGCTAATCTTTCACTGGTAACAGACTTCCTATTGACTCCCCAGCTTGAGAAGCAAAACCTAACCTAACCTTAATTCAACAAGGCCTCAAGACCACCACTGGGTTGGCCTGTCTCTTTCGAACTCTTCTCGATAGTGCTGCTTTTTCCAATTCAAGGCCCAATTTTCTTCTCAGCATGTTACTCAGGACCCAGGAATGAAAAGTCATCCCCATTTCACTGGAAGGTTTTTGTGGCCCAACCCCCTTCCATTTGCCCTTTTGTCCCCCGAGTTTCTGATCAATCTTATGCTATGATATCAGTGTGAGATTAAGTCCTGAGTACTATTTGCAGAGATTGAACCCAAACTTTGGTGGTATTCTGCAAAATGCACTTTAGGTATCTAAACTAAGCATTCAGCCCAACAGAATAATACCTAGATTAAATGGTCAAATTGTGAAGACAGGTTGCATAGGCCATGTTTGGACATTCCTCTGTGTATGAAAAATTAAGGGATGATCTAATTCAGCTGTGTATAATGATGAACGCGCTATGGATAGAAACCGTTTCCTTCAGAGTCATGGTTCCTTCAGGGTTAAAATTAGATTATGGTCATTCAAAGGTGATTTTAGGAAGAATTTCAGCAAACAAAGGTTTGTGGAAATCTGTAACAATCTGCCTTAAAAGATTGAGACCACTGCTTAATTGAAAAACCTCAACTGAAATCAATGAATTTGTGTTAGACTGCTTTTTTTAAAAAAAGGTTATGGAACCAAGGCAGAGAGATGAATTTCAGATCCAAGTCAACCATAAATTAGATAACAGGGAAAACTTGATAGGCTGAATGGCCAACTCCTAAATTCTAGACTTTAAACCAATCTGGCTGCTTGTGTTCAACATAACAGTGACATGATGGCTTCAGATATGACTACCAGTTATTCTGTGAATAGCTCTTTCACAATAGTGATTTGCATACAGGTGAAGTATAACGATAAATTTGCTTTTAACAAGTTATGGACAATTGTTTCTGTTTGTTAACTTGCAAACGAAAATTGAGTCTCAAGTGAGATTCTGTAGTTTGCTTAGTTTCTTCAAGCATGGGAGACAATTTGACTACTTTGGCTCATTTTCACCTCTTCCTCACTTACCCTGTACTGTTGACTCTTCCTATCTGGTTCTCAGGCATGAGATATTTTCTAGTTTCTCAGCCTATTGATTGACATTTTATGGTTGGACCTGAACCATGAGTGTCCATAAGCAATTCAATTTCCACTGCTAAGTTTGCTCCATCTTTATCTGCAAGCTGATGCAGCACTGCTAAAGTTCCAGGTCCAAAAATACCCTAGCTAGTCACAATTATCATTAATGCTTCAAATACAAATTTATAAACTCTTAATACTTACCAGATAAAACTGTAATTGCCCTGATGGGTTTTCTGACTTCCATTCATTTACTCAGTGACAAATATTGCCTTGTGAATTTTTAAAGCAAACTGTTGTGGTTGATGTCCAACTTTGAACCCTCTGACCTACCAAAGGATGTAAACATTACAATATTGGACATCTATCAATCCATTGGACTGTCTTCCAGTGTTTACTGTTGGGACAATGGCAGCAAGGGTGTCTACCTACTTCTTTGAGGTAGTCATTCCTTTCATTGGGGTGCAGCCATTTCTATTTAAGAGTAGAGTTGACAGCTGTGCTCTTCTAATTGGAAGCCTCTTCCAAATTGTGGGAATTTTCAGATAATGCAGCAACTTTAAATGCTAACACCTGAATTTGGCATTGCACATTAACGTTTGAAAACAGCCATAATCCAAAATTTCCTTATTTGCCCTATCAAAACATTATCTGCCACAAATTCATTTCAAGAACCCCTGGTCCACAGTGGCTTGATCTTTGTACAGCTGCTTTTCTTCACCTACTCAGCTTGACATTGCAAATTCCAACTCAACCATCATTCTGCTGTTCACATTAATTGACCTTACTTCAGTCTTTCACAAGTGATCCATTCACAACAAATTCACTTGCAAGCCTTCATTTTTATTTACAGATTTGTCCATGGGTGTTTTTTTTTCTTCATGATAACTCTGTAATCTCTGTAATGGGGCAGCATGGTGGCTCAGTTCTACCTCTCAGCACCAGGAACCCAGGTTTGATTCCACCCTCAAGGAACTGACTGTGGAGTTTGGCACATTCTCCCCTTGAGTGTGGGTTTCCTCTGGGTGTTCCGATTACCATCTCTAATCCAAAGATGGTGCAGGTTAGGTTGATTAGCCATGCTAAATTACTCATGTCCAGGGATGTGGAAATGCAATTAGCGGGTGAGTTTGAGTGGAATGCTCTTTTGGAGGGTTGATGCGGACCTGAATGGACTGAGATCCCATTGTAAGGGTTCTACAATCACAAATGTCAAAGCATACTCCACTATTCTGGGTCACAGTAATGTGTTTTTGAATTCCTTTCCTCAATTTCGGCAGCTTGTTTCACCTTGTGCCTTTATGACTTTACATGGAATCATAGACTCTCTACAGTATGGAAACAGGCCCTTCAGCCCATCAAGTCCACACCAATCCTCCAAAGAGTAACCCACCCAGACCCATTCCCCTACCCTTTGAACCTATATTTACCCCTGAACAATGCGATTAACCTACACATCCTTGAACACTATGGGCAGTTTAGCGTGGCCAATTTACCTAATCTGCACACCTTTGGATCATGGGAGGAAACCAGAGCACCCGGAGGAAACCCACACAGACACTGGGAGTATGTGCAAACTCCATACAGATAGTTGCCCGAGGCTGGAATCAAATCTGTGTCCCTGGCACTGTGATGCAGCAGTGCTAACCACTGAGCCACTGTGCCACCCTGGTGGTGATTTCTATGATGCTGGAAATCAGATGCAATACCAGATGTTGCTGGAGAAACTCTGCATGTCTGGCAGCACCTATGGAGAGATAGCAGATTTAACACAAACACAGCAGATGGGAGACCAAAACTGTGCACAATATTCTAGGTGTGGCCTCACCAAGGTCCTGTATAACTGCAACAATACACCCTGCTCCTGTACTCAAAACCTCTTGCAATGAAGGCCAACATACCACTTGCCGCCTTTATTGCCTGCTGCACCTACATGCATACCTTTAGCAACTGGAGCACAAGGACACCAGGTCCCATTGCACACTCCCCTCTCCCAATTTACAGCCATTCGGATAGTAATCTGCCCTTTTTGTTTTTGCTTCCAAAGTGAATAATGTCACTTTTATCCAAACTACACTGCATCTGCCATTGAATTGCCCAGTCACCCAACCTGTCCAGATCATGCTGAAGAATCACTGCATACTTATCACAGTTCTATGAGGCAAGGTTGAGTAGATTGGGCCTGTACTCACTGGAACATAGAATGGGAGGTGACCTTATTGAAACATACGAAATTCTTCTATAACTTGACAGAATAGATGCAGAAAGGTTGTTTTTTTCCTTGTGGGAGACCACCGGACCAGGGAACATTGCCTCAGAATAAAGGGTCACACGTTTTAAGACTGATGAGGAAGAATTTCTTCTCCGGATAGTGAATCTGTAGAATTCTTAAACGCAGAGGGCTGTCGAAGCTGTGTCATTTAGTATATTCAAAGCTGAGATGGACAGATTTTTAATCGGTCAGGGAATCAAGAGTTATGGAGAACATAGAACAACAGAACATAAAACAATACAGTGCAGAACAGGCCCTTCGGCCTTCTATGTTGTGCTGTGAACTAATCTAAGCTCCTCTTCTACACTACCCATCATCATCCATATGCTTATCCAAGGACTATTTAAATGCCTCCAGTGTGGCTAAGTTAACTACATTGGCTGGCAGGGCATTCCGCACCCTTACCACTGAGTAAAGAACCTGCCTCTGACATCTGTCTTAAATCTATCACCCTTCAATTTGCAGCTATGCCCCCTCGTACAAGCTGACATCGTCATCCTAGGAAAAACATGCTCTAACTGTCCACCCTAACTAATCCTCTGACTATCATGTATGTCTCTATTAAATCCCCTCTTAGCCTTTTGTTCTCCAATGAGAACAGACCCAAGTCCCTCAGCCTTTCCTCATAAGACCTTCCTTCCAGACCAGGGAAATCTCCTCTGCAACTTTTCCAGTGCTTCCATATCCATCCTGTAATGGGGCAACCAGAACTATGTACACTATTCCAAGTGAGGCTACACTAGCTTTTGTACAGTTGCAGCATGACATCACTGCTCTAGAACTCCTCCTTCTACCAATAAAATCTAACACACTGTATGCCTCCTTAACAACACTATCAACCTGGATGGCAAATCTCAAGGATCGATGTTTGTTGACACCAAGGTCCCTCTGCACATCAACACTACCAAGAATCTTTCCATTGACCCAGTATTCTGCCTTCATTATTTTTCCCAAAGTGAATCACCTCTGCATTGAACTCCATTTGCCACCTCTCAGCCCAATCCTGCAGTTTATCCAAGTCCCCCAACAACCTCAACTTTCTTCCACGCTGTCCACCACTTCACCGACTTTAGTGTCATCTGCAAGCGACTAACCCATCCACCTAAGTCTGCTTCCAAGTCATTTATAAAAATGACAAACAGCATTGGTCTCAAAACAGATCCTGTGGCACACCACTTGTAACCAGACTCCAGGCTGAATATTTTCCATCAACCACCACTCGCTGACTTCTTACAGAAAGGCAGTTTCTAATCCAAACTGCCCTCAATCCCATACCTCTGCATTTTATCAAATAGCCTACCATGTGGAACCTTATCAAAGGCTTTACTGAAGTCCATGTACACCATGTCAACTGCCCTACCTTCATCTATATGCTTGGTCACCTTCTCAAAAAACTGAGGTTTGCGTGACACAGCCAGCCCTTGACAAAATCTTGAAAAGTTGACTATCTCCAATCAAATTGTTCGCTAGATGAGTATAAATTCTATGGGTAAAAAATGAGGTCTGCAGATGCTGGAGATCACAGCTGCAAATGTGTTGCTGGTCAAAGCACAGCAGGTTAGGCAGCATCTCAGGAATAGAGAATTCGACGTTTCGAGCATAAGCCCTTCATCAGGAATAAGAGAGAGAGAGCCAAGCAGGCTGAGATAAAAGGTAGGGGGAGGGGCGATGGAGGTGGGATAGGTGGAAGGAGGTCAAGGTGAGGGTGATAGGCCGGAGTGGGGTGGGGGCGGAGAGGTCAGGAAGAGGATTGCAGGTTAGGAGGGCGGTGCTGAGTTGAGGGAACCGACTGAGACAAGGTGGGGGGAGGGGAACCGACTGAGACAAGGTGGGGGGAGGGGAACCGACTGAGACAAGGTGGGGGGAGGGGACTCCCCACCTACGTTCGGGACACCACCCACGCCCTCCACCTCCTCCAGGATTTTCGCTTCCCCGGTCCCCAACGCCTTATTTTCACTATGGACATCCAGTCCCTGTACACCTCCATCCCCCATCACGAAGGACTCAAAGCCCTCCGCTTCTTCCTTTCCCGCCGCACCAACCAGTACCCTTCCACTGACACCTTCCTTCGACTGACTGAACTGGTCCTCACCCTGAATAACTTCTCTTTTCAATCCTCCCACTTCCTCCAAACTAAAGGAGTTGCCATGGGCACCCACATGGGCCCCAGCTATGCCTGCCTCTTCGTAGGATATGTGGAACAGTCCATCTTCCGCAACTACACTGGCACCACCCCCCACCTTTTCCTCCGCTACATCGATGACTGTATCGGCGCTGCCTCGTGCTCCCACGAGGAGGTTGAACAGTTCATCAACTTTACTAACACCTTCCATCCCGACCTGAAATTCACCTGGACTGTCTCAGACTCCTCCCTCCCCTTCCTAGACCTTTCCATTTCTATCTTGGGCGACCGACTCAACACAGACATCTATTATAAACCGACTGACTCCCACAGCTACCTGGACTACACCTCCTCCCACCCTGTCCCCTGTAAAAACACCATCCCATATTCCCAATTCCTTCGTCTCCGCCGCATCTGCTCCCAGGAGGACCAATTCCAACACCGCACAGCCCAGATGGCCTCCTTCTTCAAGGACCGCAGATTCCCCCCAGACGTGATCGATGATGCCCTCCACCGCATCTCCTCCACTTCCCGCTCCTCCGCCCTTGAGCCCCGCTCCTCCAACCGCCACCAAGACAGAACCCCACTGGTTCTCACCTACCACCCCACCAACCTCCGCATACAACGTATCATCCGTCGCCATTTCCGCCACCTCCAAACGGACCCCACCACCAAGGATATATTTCCCTCCCCTCCCCTATCAGCGTTCCGCAAGGACCACTCCCTTCGTGACTCCCTTGTCAGATCCACACCCCCCACCAACCCAACCTCCACCCCCGGCACCTTCCCCTGCAACCGCAGGAAATGTAAAACTTGCACCCACACCTCCACACTCACTTCCCTCCAAGGCCCCAAGGGATCCTTCCATATCCGCCACAAGTTCACCTGTACCTCCTTTAAACCAGCTCCACATTTAGATTGCATGTATTGCATCCGCTGCACCCGATGTGGCCTCCTCTATATTGGTGAGACAGGCCGCTTACTTGCGGAACGCTTCAGAGAACACCTCTGGGCCGCCCGAACCAACCAACCCAATCACCCCGTGGCTCAACACTTTAACTCCCCCTCCCACTCCACCAAGGACATGCAGGTCCTTGGACTCCTCCACCGGCAGAACACAACTACACGACGGCTGGAGGAGGAGTGCCTCATCTTCCGCCTGGGAACCCTCCAACCACAAGGTATGAATTCAGATTTCTCCAGCTTCCTCATTTCCCCTCCCCCCACCTTGTCTCAGTCGGTTCCCTCAACTCAGCACCGCCCTCCTAACCTGCAATCCTCTTCCTGACCTCTCCGCCCCCACCCCACTCCGGCCTATCACCCACACCTTGACCTCCTTCCACCTATCCCACCTCCATCGCCCCTCCCCCTAGTCCCTCCTCCCTACCTTTTATCTCAGCCTGCTTGGCTCTCTCTCTCTTATTCCTGATGAAGGGCTTATGCTCGAAACGTCGAATTCTCTATTCCTGAGATGCTGCCTAACCTGTGCTTTGACCAGCAACACATTTGCAGCGAGTATAAATCCTATCTCTTATAATCCTTTCCAAAACCTTTTCTCCAACAAATGCAAGGCTCACTGGTCTATAATTATCTAGGTCATCTCTGCTGTCCTTCTTGAGCAAGGGCACAACACTTGCCCTTGTTCAACATCCTCCATTCCTTTGGTACTAAACCTGTAGACAATGACTACTCAAACATCAAGGCCAAAGGCTCCGCCATCTCCTCCCTAGCTTCCCAGAGAATCTTTGGATAAATCCCATCCAGCCCAGGGGACTTTCACAATTTCTAGAAATGATGACACCTCCTTATTAACCTCCATCCTTTCTAGTCTAATAGCCTGATCTCCGTTTCTCCTCTACAATATTCTCCTTTTCCTGCATGAAAATAGATGAAAAGTATTCATTTTGCACCTATCTGATCTCCACTGGGTCCACACACAACTTCCTACTGCTTTGACTGGCCCTATTTCTACCCTAGTCATCCTTTTTGTTCCTCACATACCTATAGAAAGCTTTAGGGTTCTCCTTTTATTCTACCTGCGAAAGACTACTCATGTCCCTGCCTTGCTCCTCTTAACTCTCTTTAAATCCTTCCTCGCTAATCTGTAACTTTCCATCGCCTCATCTGTACCATCTCGTCTCAAAGCCAAACAAGCCTCCCTCTTCCACTTAACAAGAGATACAATTTCTTTAGTAAACCATGCTTACCTTACCTTATCACTTTCTCCCTGCCTGACAGGTACATAACTATCAAGGGCACGCAATATCTGTTCCTTTAAACCAGCTCCACATTTAGATACCCCATTCCATGTCTCCTAAGTCTTGCCTAATCGCATTATAATTGCCCTTCTTTCTTCCCCCCCCCCCCCCCCCCCCCCCAATAACTCCTGCCCTACCGCATGTATCCATCCACTTCCATCGCTAAACTAAACTTAATTGAATCATGGTCACTCTCTCCAAAGTTCTCGCCTATCACTAAATCTCTCACCTGGCCTTTGTTCATTACCAAGTACCAGGTCCAGTGTGGCCTCCCCTCTTGTTGGCTCTTGGACATACAGTAGAGTTTCCTGACACAGTATGCATTGGACAAAAACTGATTCATCTGACGTACTAGAGTTATAGTATTTCCAGAGCTTAAAAATATGTTGCTGGAAAGGCGCAGCAGGTTAGGCATTATCAAAGGAGCAGGAGAGTCGACGTTTCGGGCATAAGCCCTTCTCCATTCCTGAAGAAGGGCTTATGCCCGAAACGTCGATTCTCCTGCTCCTTTGCCTGACCTGCTGTGCTTTTCCAGCAACACATTTTTAAGCTCTGATATCCAGTATCTGCAGTGCTCACTTTCTCCTTTATAGCATTTCCAGTCAATTTTGGGGAAGTTAAAATCCCCCATAATGAGCACCCTTATCTTTTCACTCCTACCCAGAATTGTTTTGCCAATACTCCTTTACATCCCTGGAACTTTGAGGAAGTCTATTTTTAAAAAAAACTCTCAGCAGTGTGACCTCTTCTCTCCTGTTTCTAACTTCAGCACATACCACCTCATTAAACGAGTCCTCGTCAAAAGTTTTTTTCAGCCATACTGTCCATGACTGACAAAGACAAACCTCCCCCTTTTTTTACTACCTTCCCTGATCTTAATGAAAGATCTAAACCCTGGAACTTACAACACCCATTCCTGACCCTGCTCTAGCCATGTCTCTGAAATGGCCACAACGTCGAAGTCCCAGGTACCTATCCATGCTGCAAGCTCACCTACCTTATTCCAGACACACCTGACGTTGAAGTGGACACACTTCAAACCAGCTTGCTGTCTGCCAGCACACTCCTGTGACCATGAAATCTTGCCCCTGTCCTCCTTACTCGCATCCTCCTGTGCACTGCAACTACACCACAGGTTCCCATCCCCCTGCTGAGCTAATTTAAACTCACTGAATAGCACCAGCAAATTTCCCATCCAGGATATTAATATTCCTCGGGTTCAAGTGAAGACTCTGTTTGTAGAGATCCCACCTTTCCCAGAATGAGCCCAATTATCCATATACCTGAAACCCTGCCTCCTGCACCATCCCACGTGTTCAGCTGATATCTCTCCCTGTTCTTCACCTCACTATCTCTTGGCACAGGGAACAAACCAGAGATGACAACAGTTTGATGTAGCTCTCAGCTTCCACCCTAGCTCCCTGAAATCCTGCTTTACATCCCTCACCCTCTTTCTATGTGGACCACGAATTAGGGCTGGTCACCCTCTCCCTTCAGGACCCCAAAGACACGATCTGAGACATTACAAACCTTGGCACCTGGGAGGCAACACACCAACCGTGAGTCTCTTTCATTCCCAACAAACCACCTATCTGACTCTCTAACTATTGAGTCCCCAGTAACTAACACTCTCCTTTTTCCCTCCTTCCTCTGTGCAATTGGGACATCCTCTGTGCCAGGGACCAGCACCCCAATACATGCCCATGGTAAGCCGGCCCCCCATCCCAAACTGTATCCAAAACAGTATACTTGTTTCTCAGGGGAGCGACCACAGGGGATCCCTGCACTGACTGTCTTTTTTACCCCTTCTAACAGTTGCCCACCTTTCTTCGTGCCTAGGATTAATTATTTCCCTGTAACTCTTCTCTATCACAGACTCTGCCTCCCGAATGATCTGACGTTTATCCAGCTCCAGTTCCCTAACGTGGTCTTGGAGGAGCAAAGGTTGGGTGCCCTTCCTGCAGATGTACTTGTATGGGATACTAATGGTGTCTCTCACCTCCAACATCATGCAGAAAGAACATTCCTCTCCTTGCACTGCCATCCCTGCTAGCCTCCTGATCAGATAGTTTAAAAAAAGAGAAGCTTACCTGATGTGTCCCTGGCGTTTAAGGCTAGAGAAGGTGGATGGGTGGGAGGCCCTACAGGATAACGTATCTGGTTTAGAAAACACACACTCATAGCTGAAGGGGGAGAAAAGGTCCTCCTTTCCCAGAAACCTCTGCTCTCAGAGGTAAGCTTTTAAAGGTTTTGAGATTTAAAGGTTTAAGGCAGGAAAGAGGAGTTGAGGATTATCAGATCTGTCATGATCAAATTGAATGGCGGAGCAGACTTAATGGGCCGAATGGCCTAGTTCTGTTCCCATGTCTTATGGTCTTCTATGAATTCATTTTGCCTTATTGCTACTGGAGTATGTGGCTTAGGAGAAGGTGGCCGAATCTTTGGGGTGGAAGGGGACTGTAAATGTTATATCGTGTCAAAGCAGTGCTGTATCCAAGTTGGTGAGTTAAGACTTGGTAACACTTGTGCCTCGGCTTACAAGGTTCTGGGACTCCAGAACACAGCGCAAAAACTCAAGTCTGCTGCACAGTCCTGAGGAAGTGCTGCATGTAGGGTGTGATGTTAAAGACGAGGTTCCATCTTTCTGCTTGAAGATCCTAATTTCGCAGAAGACAGGCTTTATTCTCCTCTTTATTACTCAATCAACATTGAAAAGATTTTCTGTGAATATTAAAGAATGTATTAGGTTGTAGATTTGTTCACTGAGCTGCTGTAAATTTCTGCAAACGTTTTATTGCCTCGCTAGGTGACCTCGTCAGTGCATCTTTGATTTAAAGTGTTGTCTTTCCTGTCTGGTCTCTGTTACTTCCGGTTCTGTGCCTGAGTGATTTGTATATAGGGGCTGAAGAAGGGCTTATGCCCGAAACGTCGATTCTCCTGCTCCTTGGATGCTGCCTGGCCTGCTGTGTTTTTCCAGCACCACGTTTTTCAACTCTGGTCTCCAGCATCTGCAGTCCTCACTTTTCTCCTGATTTGTATATAGGGCCCAGTTCAATGTGTTTATTGATTTTAATTCCGGCTGGAGTGCCAGGCTTCAAGAAAGTCTCTCGCCTGTCTCTGTTTGCCTGTGCTATGATGGTTACGTTGTCCCAGTTGTCTGTGTGGTTGGAAATGAATGTACTAGTCATGCCTGGCGGTAGCGAGCTGATGTTCGTGCACTCGTATAGTCAGTTTTATTCCTGTTTGGTCTATGTAGTGCTGTTCACAACCCTTGCAGGGTATCTATTAGATAACGTTTGTCGTGTTGGATATGAGTGTTGGGTCTTGACCTTTTGTGAGGAGCTGGTGAAAGGTGTTTGATTTCTGTCAGGATTCCTGGGGGTCCGAGTAGTTGGGTAGTCATTTGTGATCTATATTTGAGGTACAGTATAGTCACTATGGTGCCTGGTCATGTAGTGTTTTTTCTTCTTTTGGGTTTGTTGGTAAGTATCGGACGATAGTGCTGTTGGGATACCCATTTCATTTAAATCCCTTGAATAGGTGCTACGGTTCTGCCTTCTGCAGTCCTGGGTTGCTGCAGTGTGTCCTTGCTCATTTGCATAGTGTCCAAATGCGGGTCCGTTTGTGGGTGCTGGGGTAGTTGTGTTATAATTCAGTATCTGGTCTGTTTGGGTGTTTTTCCTGTACACATCGTCTGGAGGTCATTGGTAGGTGTGCGTTCCACTAAAACATCCAGGAAGGGGAGTCTCCTTTCGGTGAACTGGTAAGTAGACACCTTTGGTCGTCACCAAATGTACATAACTAGAAGAAACCCGCCACCACATTAATAACTTCTTCATGGGAATAAAGTTCATGAAAGAGGAGGAAAACACAGCAGACCCCCCTTCCTGGATGTTCTAGTGGAATGCACACCTACCAGTGAACACCAGACCAGTGTGTACAGGAAGAATACCCATACAGACCAGATACTGAACTATAACAGCAACTACACCAGCACCCAGAAACTGAGCTGCATTAGGACACTATTCAAATGAGCAAGAACACACAACAGCAACCCAGAACTGCAGAAGGGGGGACATTAGCACCTATTCAAGGGATTTAAATTAAATGAGTATCCCAACAGTACGATCCTCCAATACTTACCCAACAAACCTTATGAAGAAAAACACTACATGACCAGGCACAATAGTGACTATACCATACATCAAAGACCTATCAGAAATGACTACCTGACTACGCCAACCCACAGGAATCTTAATGATCTACAAACTGGCAAACACCTTTCACCAGTTCCCCTCAAAGGTTAAAGAGCAGACACCCACCTTCAATAGGGCGGACGTTATCTGCAAGATATTTTCCAAGGGTTCTGAAAAACACTAAATATGACAAACAGGAAGAAAACTGACTGAGTGCACAAACATCAGCTCGCCACTGCCAGACACTAGTACACTCTCTCATTTCCAACCACACAGAAAACAAAGGACACAATGTCAACTGGGACAATGTAACCATCTGAGCACAGGCAGAACCGAGACCGACCAGAGAATTCTTTGAAGCCTGGCACACCAACCAGACCTCGATCAATAAACAATCGGATTTATATAACCCTGTTGCTCCTGCAAGTCTTCCCCAATCTCCCTGCATATTTGTTCCTCTATTTCTAATTGGCTATTTGGGGGCCTATAGTACAACCCCAATTTGCCAGCATTCCCATCTTATTTCTTAGCTACCATAAAGACTAGTTGGATATCCTTCAGTTATTGAACTGGATGCCATACACAAACCATTCAGATACAGAATCGGAAGTACCAAAAAGCAGAGACACATGCATACCAGGCGGGATAGACCACTAACGCTTTATCGAAGATGCACTGATGTCATCTAGGGCGGTGATGAAACGTGTGCAAAAAACCACATCAGATCGGCAAATGAATCGAAGATCTCATCTACAACCCAAGCTACAAATCTTTTCTTAGTCTCTAAAGAATGTATTGACATTGGACCCAACAGGGCTTTTGCCTCTGTCTAGATTATATCCACACAGATGCAAGTTGGCAAAAATGTGTACTAGTACAAATATCTTTCCAAATAAAAAAAATAGCATTATGCCTGACCTTTTCATATGATTGTGTTTACATATAATACAAAAGAAAGTAACAGACAACGTTTTTTTTCTTTGTCATCTGTCTGTCACTTGCACATGTGTGTGCACATACAACCCCCCCCCCCCCCCCCCCCTCAAAACCTTTAAAGGGATTACGTAGAGCTAATGAGTGCCATGTACTTATCTTCAAGATTCTGCACAACTTAGAGGGAACATTGCCTCCAATCACGAAGCCAAGTCCTCCAGATCCCTGTACTCCCTGCAAGACATCTGACCACCCCAACACAGTCTTCTCCGAGTCCTATAGCACCGAGACAGGCCCTTTGACCCAAACTGATCCATGCCGACCAAAATGTCCATTCACACTAACCTCATTTCCCTGCACTTAGCCCATATCTTTCTAATCCTTTTCCTATCTGTGTATTTGTCCAAATGCCTTTTTAATGTTCATGTACCTGTCTCAACCACTTCCGCCAGTAGCTCATTCCATATGCATACCACTGTCTTTTTAAAACGAAATTGCCCCTCGGGTTCCCTTTTATTCTTTCCCCTAACCTTTAAACTGATGCCCTCTAGTCCTCAATTCCCTAACCCTGGGAAAAGGATTGAGTGCATTCATCCTATCCAAGTCTCTCATGAATTTTACATTTCTAAGATCCCCCCTCGGTCTCCTACACTCTAAAGAAAAAAAGTCATAGCTTGTCCAACCTCCCCATAATTTAGACTGTTGAGTCTTGGCAACATCGTTGCAAATTTCTTCTTCACTCTGTTTCCAGTTTAATAACATCCGTCCTACAGCAAGGTGACTAAAACTGAACACACTACTCCAAGTGCAGTCTCAGCAACATCCTGTACACCTGCATCATAACTTCTATACTCAATGCCCTGACTGCTGCCTTCACTACTGTGACTACATTTTCAGAGATGGGTACACTTGAACTCCAAGGTCCCTCAGTTCCCACTACACTTAAGGCCCTACCATTCACCAAGAAAGTCCCACCTTGATTTGATTTTCCAAAATGCAAGACCTCATACTTAACTATATTAAACTCCCTTTGCCATTTCTCAGCCCACTTCCCCAACTGATCAAGGTCCTGCTGTAATTTCTTATCTCCCTCACTGTCCATGATACCAACTATATTAATGTCATCTGCAAACTTACTAATCGTGCCTTGTACATTCTCATCCAAATCGTTGATATAGGTAAGAAACAGCAATGGGCTTAACACCGACCCCTGAGGTACACCACTAGTCACAAGCCTCCAGTTTGACAAGCATCCTTCCGCCATTACCCTCTCCTTCATACCATCAAGCCAATTGTGTATCCAATTTGCCAGCTTCCCCTGGATTCAATGTGATCTAACCTTTGAGAGCAGCCTACCTTATCCAAGGCCTTACTGAAATCCATATCAACACTGTCCGTCGATCTGCCCTTGTTAACCTTCCTGGTCACTTCATCAAAGAGCTCTAACAAACTCGTGAAGCATGATCTCCCATGCACAAAGCCATGATGACTATTCCTAATCAAACCCTGTCTTTCTAAATGCATGTATATCCTATCCCTCAATCTTCTCCAGTAACTTACCTACCACAGCTGCTAGACTTACTGGTCTATAGTTCCTATGATGTTCCTAGCATCCCTTCTTGAAATAGGACACAACATTCACTACCCTTCATTCTTCTGGGACCTCACCCATGGCTAATGACGATGCAAATATATCAGCCAGGGTCTGAACAATTTCTTCTCTAGCCTCTTGCAGTGTTCTTGGATAAATCTGGTCAGTACCAGGAAATTTATCCACCTTCATACACTCTAATATGTCTGACACCACCTCTATCATGATATGGACTGTCCCCAACATATTACCACTCACTTTCCCAAGTCATGTCTTTCTCCATGGTGAACACAGGAGAAATGCTCATCGAGCACCATCTCCTGAGGATCTACACATGTCCACTTTGGTCTTTGGGGGGTCCTAATCTCTCTCTTATTCTTTTTCCTTTAAATACAAACCTCTTTGAATTCACCCTAATCTTCTCAATCAAGGATATCTCTTGCCCACCTTTTGCCCTCCTGATTTCCTCCTTCAATGAACTCCTGTATCCCCATATACCTCCAGGTAATCCCTTGATCCCAGCTGTCTGTACCTGAACCATGCCTCCTTTTTTCTGGCCAAAGCCTCAATGTCTTTTGTTATCCAGGGTTCTGTATCCTGCCAACCTTGCCTTTCATCTTCACAAGAATGTATCGACCTTGAACTGTAGCTATCTCACTTTTAAAGACCTCCCACTTTTGCCTGCAAACAAACTACTCCAATCATGCCCTGCAAGCTCCTGTCCAATTCCATCAAAGTTTGCCATGCCCCAGTTTAGAACTTGGTTCTGTGGACCAGTATTGCATCTCTCCAATGGAGCTATAGTTACTCATCTGAAGGTGTTTCCCACTGCCAGCTCAGTCACCTGTCCTGCCCTATTTCCCAAGAGTAGGTTGGGTTTTGCCTCTTCCCGAGTAAGGCCCTCTATATCCTGCCTGAGGAAACTTTCCTAAACATACTTAACAAATTCCACCCCATCTAAGCCACTAACGCTCTGGCAGTCCCAGTTTGGTGGGAAAATTAAAATCCCCTCCAATTATAACCCTGTTGTTCCTGCAAGTCTTCCCCAATCTCCCTGCATATTTGTTCCTCTATTTCTAATTGGCTATTTGGGGGCCTATAGTACAACCCCAATTTGCCAGCGTTCCCATCTTATTTCTTAGCTACCATAAAAACTAGTTGGATGATCCTTCAGTCATTTCATCTCTGATTAAGGCAAGTATCACAGCAGTAATCAACATGTAACTCCCCCTCCCCTACTTCCACCATCTCTGTCCCTTCTAAAGCACCTGTACCTTGGCACATTAAGCTGCCACTCCCTTAGACATGTTTCTGTAATGGCTATTCTCATGTACCTATCCATGCCTTGGGTTCATTGGCCCTACCTGTCAGCTCCCCCCACCTTTATTGAAATTTATGCAATTTTATCCATAGGCATTCCTCACTCTGTCGTGTTCCAGCCTGGCCTGTCTTTTTTTCAGCTTTAATATTTCTGATTACTGTATCGCCTTCGAGGCTCGCACTTGCTTTGCTGCTGTTGAGAATCCCATCCCACCCTCCTGGTCAATTTAGTTTAAAGCCTCCCATGCAGCATTAGCAAAACTGGCTGCGATATTGGGCCCCCTCCAGTTCAGGTGCAAACCTCTTGAACAGGCCACCTCTGCCCCAGAAAATATCCCAATGATCTAAAAATTTGAATCTCTGCCCCTTTCTGATCTCCTTGAAGTCTCAGAATTCTCCCAATCAAGGTATCCAATTTACCATCCAGCACCTGAAGGCTCTAATTTCAACCTACAATACTGAGGTTTCTTACTTGCTCTTCTGTGCCCCCATATTCCTCCTCCTAGAAACTTCAGTCCATTCCTAAGGTTATGGCCTTCTGACTGCGTCACTTTCAAACACCCACCCCCAGGATTGGTTCTCTCAGTTATCATCTTTTCCACCTATCCAGTCCACCCTCTCCTCCCTGACCTATCACCTTCCTCTCCTCCCCCACTCACCCATTGTACTCTATGCTACTCTCTCCCCACCCCACCCCCCCCTCTAGCTTATCTCTCCATGCTTCCAGCTCACTGCCTTTATTCCTGATGAAGGGCTTTTGCCCGAAACGTCTATTTTCGCTGCTCGTTGGATGCTGCCTGAACTGCTGTGCTCTTCCAGCACCACTGATCCAGAATCTGGTTTCTAGCATCTGCAGTCATTGTTTTTACCTCTCTCACAGTAATCCCTGCCTGAGTGAAAGCTAAGCCTACCGTTCAGGCTTGTTTCCAGACAGGGAGCCTATCTGTGACAGCAGTCCCTGCCTTCTGCATTCCCTGAGCTTTGGCCCTCTTACAATTTCACATGGATCGAATGTTGAAATGACCCTCTGTCAGAGAACTAGCTCTTGGAAATGCCCACACACGACACACATCTGAAATCTGTGCACAAAGGCAACTGGGTCAGTGTTGGGTAATTCAATTACAGTAATGTTTTTGGTTGATACTTTGCATGGAGTATCTATTGCAAAAACATTGGTAATGGAAAAGAAGATATACCAACGCATTTATGATGAAACAACAGAGGAAGAATGTCAGGCAGTTTCTGGTCAGAAGTGGATGTTACGTTTCCTGATTATTGTTGTGCAAATAAATAATAGTGAACGGAAGCTAAATTCATCCCATTTCCTAATGAAGTGTTTGCATTTGAGGTCTGACGTTACTGATAAAAAGTTGTACATTGTTTTTGGGAGGAGTCAACTGTAGTTTTCTAATCAAACTTCTATAGTCCCACAATTGACCATGTCTGTGTTTACATTGTAATCGCTATAGAACGTCTTTAGAATTAGCATTTTTTTTTCCCACTTGATTTTACAGCTATGCTAAACTGTTCCTGCTGGTGAGTAAAATGTCTGAATCCATTTGAAAATTGCAAAAGAAATAACATGTTTTTGTTAAGTGGCCTTTTGTGTCCTCAAGATATCCTAGTGTGTTTTACACATTGATAATTATACATTGCAGTTTTGGTGGTGTTTATTTCAGAAAGAAACGTGATGAAGGCAGCTCAGAGAAGGTTTGCTAGCTTGATTTCTGGAATGAGTGGGTTGCCTGGTGGGGAATGATTGGACAAGCTGCACCAGCATTCAGTGTCTGCTTTAGATGCAGGAGATTCCACACAATCACATAGACAGAAATGTGCACAGTTACTTAGAACCATGTCGCGAGAGAGCTGCTGTGCAGATGAGCAGAAACTGGGTCAAAGTATTCTTATAACAAAGCTTCAGCAAAGCAAGGCACCTGACATGCTCCAGCAAACCACATCTTGCTGCACCACCCTGTGTTACAGACCACATCATTCTTGATGGCTTTGAGCCTAAGAATTGCAGCCTCTTTGGTTTCATGTCACAATTTTAAAAACAATGTACAGTTGTTATTCTGCTGATACCTTGTAGGAATATTTCAGAAAAATTGAATTCTACTTGTGATTAATCAATGATGGATGAAGCAAATGTCCTGCCCAGAGCCATGTATATCTTACAGAAGTGCAGCATTTTAGTAGACGTGGTTGGTTTTGCAACTTCACATAACTTTGCTTGGTATTTTGCAATGGAAGGATTTTCAGCTAATTAATATTCTGACATGAACGTTCCCTTGTGTGACTATGACTGTGGGTTCGGTAGACTGAAACAGCAGCAGGGATCCAGGCTTTTAAACCCTTGGAATGACTGCATTGGGTCAGGTATCCCTAACAACACCAATAGAGCAAATAATCCCCATCAGATGTCAAGCCTGAACTTAGAACCAGGTCTCAGCATTCTCTGGTGGTTATTTCATCAATCTGGACTTTTTTGATTCAACTAACAAAAACATATTATTAAAACAGTATGGTGCTGGAAAAGCACAGCTGGTCAGGCAGCATCCGAGGAGTAGAACAGTCAACATTTCAAGCACATTCCCTTCAGGAATGATGGCCTGGCCCAAAGGGGCTGAGAGATAAATGGGAGGGGAGTGGGGCTGGGGGGACGGTAGCTGGGAATGCAATAGGTAGATGAGGGAGGGGTAGTGATTGAGGCAGATGTGAGAAGAGAGATGGACAGGTAGGATAGTTCAAGAGGGCAGTACTGAGTTGGAAGGTTGGATCTGGGGTAAGGTGAGGAGGGGTCAAGTGAAGAAATCTACATTGATCCCATGAGGTTATAGGGTTCCAAGATGGAAGATGAGCCGTTTTCCCTCCAAGTGTCGGGTGGTTAGTATTTGCTGGCAGAGGAGGCCCAGGTCTTGCATGTCCTTGGCAGAGTGGGAGGGGGAGTTGGTGGTTCGCCACAGGGAGGTGGGGTTGCTTAGTGCATGTGTTCCAGAGATGTTCTCTGAAATATTCTGCCAATTGGCTTCCTGTCTCCCCAATGTAGAGGAGACCTTACAGAGAGCAATGGACACCAGATGATATGTGTGGATGTACAGGTAAAACTGTCAGATGTGGAAAGATCCTTTGGGGCCTTGGATGGAGGTGAGGGGGGAGGTGCGTGCGCAGCTTTTGCACTTCTTGCGGTGGCAAGGGAAGGTGCAAGGAGTGGAGGGTGGGCTGGTGGGGACTGTGGACCTTACAATGGAATCATGGAGTGAATGGTCTCTCTGAAATACAGATAGGGTGGTGAGGGAAATAGATCCCTCGAGGTTGGGTCTGTTTGTAGGTGATGGAAATGACAGAGGATGACTGGGTGCAGTGAAAAGTGATGACCGGGGGTGGGGTTCTCTCCTTTGTTAGGATTGGAGGAGTGGGGTTCAAAGGCGAAGGTGCGGGAAGTGGAGAAGATGCCCTGGAGGGCATTGTTGGCCATGTGGGAAGGGAATTGGAGTCCTTGAAGAAGGAAGCCATCTGGGATGTTCTATGGTAGAACTGTCCCTCTGGGAGCAGATGTGGCTGAGGAATTGGGAAGAAAGGAGGATATTTTTTACAGGAAGCAGGGTGGGAGGAGATGGAGTCGGTGGGGTTGAAGTAGGTGTCAGTGTTGAGTCTGTTGCTGGAATTGGAGATAGAGGTATCCAGGAAGGGGAGGGAGGTGTCTGAGATGGTACAGATGAACTTGAGGTCAGGGTGGAAGGTGCTGGTGAAGTTGATAAACTGTTTAAACCCCTCACAGGGGTAGGAGGGTGGAGCCTATCCAGTCATTGATATAGCAGAGGAAAAGTTGGGGAATGGTGTAAGTATACTGCGAAAGATGTACTGCTCCACATACCCGACGAAGAGGAAGGCATAGTTGGGGTCCATGCAGGTGCCCATGGCTACGCCTTTTTGGCTGGAGAAAGTGGGAGAATTGGAAGGAGAAATTGTTGAGGGTGAGATCCAGTTCACCCACTCAGTTGACAACTATTAGATGAGTGTGTCAGTGAGAGGGTACAGGTTGGGTGAGAGGGAGAGACTGAGGGCTTGGAGGCCTTCGTCATGGCGGATGGACATATACAGGAACTGGATGTCCATGGTGAAGATAAGGTGTTGGGGGCCAGGGAAACAAAAATCATGGAGGGGATGGATGGTTTTGGGAGATCCTCAATCAAGGGGGACAGGACGGTGTCAAGGTATGCAGAGATAAGTTCAGTGGGGCAGGAGCAGGCTGAGACGATGGGTTGACCAGGGCAGTCAGGTTTGTGAATTTTGGATAGGATGTAGAACTGGCCAGTGGGGGGTTCCCAGACTGAGGTTGGAGGCTGTGGATGGAAGATCCCCTAAAGTTGGGTTTGGAGCAGAGAGAGTGGAGGACTGCATGTTGCAAGGGTGAGAGGGATGGACAGGTCGAGGTGGTCAATGTCACAACGGCAGCTGGAAAAGAAGATAGAGACAGCACGGGGTGTCCATGTGGATGAGGTGTGTTGGAGGGATGAGAAGAGGTCCATGCCTCCCACAAACTCACCCTCCACTCCCAACACCTTTTTTTATTTGTCACCACAAGAAGTGCAAAACCTTGGCCCACATCTCTTCCCCGCTTCCCACCACCACCACCACCACCACCACTACCATCTACGCCAAGGCCCCAAAGGGTTCTTCCACATCTGACAGATTTACGTGTACTTCCACATACATCCCCTAATGTATCCATTGCTCTTGGATTGGTGGTATCCTGTACATCGGGGAGATGGGATACCAACTTGTGGAACATTTCAAAGAACGTCTGAGGGACGCATGCACCAAACAACCTCATCGTCCTGTGGCTAACTGCTTCAACTTCCCTTCCCACTCTGCCAAGAACATGCAGATATCGTGGGCCACCTCCACCAGCAAACTCTGGCCACCCGACACCTGGAGGAAGAAAGCCCCATATTCCGCCTTGACCCTCCAACCACACGGGATCGTTGCAGATTTCACCAGTCTCTTCATTTGCCCCCCCCCCCCGCCCAAAAACCTTATCTCAGATCCAACCTTATAACTCGGCACTGTCCTACCTGTCCATCTCCCTTCCTACCTATTTGTTCCACCCTCCTGACCTATCACCATCACCTCCCCACCTCCATCTACCTATTGCATTCCCAGCTATCTTCCCCACACCCCCTCAGGTTTATCTCTCAGCCCCCTTGGACCGCCACCTCATTCCTGATGAAGAGGTTGTGCCTGAAACATCGATTCTCCTGCTCCTCAGATGTTGCCTGACTGGCTGTGCTTTTCCAGTGACACACATCTTTGACTTTGATCTCCAGCATCTGCAGTCCTCACTTTCTCCTATTTTATTAAAACGCACAAGCATTCATAATGAGCCATATTGAGGTTACAGCCTTAATGCATTAACTTACAGCTGGATGTAAATACTGAGACTCCCTTCCTAATAGCACGGTGCGTTTATCTACAGCGTGTGAGAGCTGCAGTGATTCAGCAAAGCAAATTGCCATCGACTTCTCATGGCCACCAGGAGTGTAAGATATAGAAATAGAATTAGGACATGCAGCCCATTGAATCTGCTCAACCATTTGATCGAAGTTAATGTTTCTCGACACCATTTTCATGCCGCCTTCCCTTAATTCTTGATCCCTCTTATTGATCAAGAACCTATCCTCTGTTTTAAATGCACTCAATGACTTGGCCTCCACAGCCCTCTGTGGTAATGAGTCTCACTGATTTAACCACCCCTCTAAACATCATGGCATAGACAGAGAGAACACACAGGGGGATAACACCTTCAACGTATTGTCTAGCTATCACCATTGTTAATAGCTAACCTGAGAATGCAACTTTAAAAAAAATTGTGATTTACAGTGAAACTAACAGATGAAAGGTTTAACAGACAATAAATTTTTCAATGTGTAACTTCAGTTCCATCATTTAGTAAATTTTTGCTACAAATTCTGTGTAACGATCGAGCCCTCCACTACCACCTGATGAAGGAGCGTCGCTCCGAAAGCTAATGTGCATCCAATTAAACCTGGTAAAAACCATGACTGCAGATGCTGGAAACCAGAAACGTTGATTTCGCTACACTTTGGATGCTGCCTGAACTGCTGTGCTCTTCAGTGCCACTGATCCAGAATTCCAATTAAATCTGTTGTTCTATAACCTGGTGTTGTGATTTTTGTTTTAACCTTGAAGCTTGATTAATTGCTATTGAGTTAGGATCTGGAATGGACTCCCTTGAAGGATGGTGAAGTAATTTGAGTAACTTTCAAAAGAGAATTAAGTGCATATTTGAAAGGAAGATGCTTCCAGGAAATGGGGAAGAGCGAGGGAGTAGGATTTATTTAAAAAGCCGGCACAGCCGTGGGCATAATGGGTTAAACAGGCTCCTGTAAGATTCTGTGGCTGAGAAAAATAATTGAGCAACTCGTCAGCCACACCCAAATGTTTGAATTAAGTTAAAGCAAGGTTGCTGGGCTGACTTAGGCGCAGGTTTAAAAAGTTTGTAGAGATAATGTGCTGAGTGACAAGCCACACAGGAGGTTTATGTTGCTTTGAGAAGTTGAAGAGAAGTGAAACAGGTAGAAAAGAGCATGGCCTCAATGAACTCTGTAGGACCTTTGCAGTCTGGCCCTGGAATTTACATCCGCTGCATTTATGGCAAGGGTATTGACAGGAGAATCGTAATCTTCAGCCACTAACTGTGGCAAAGCATTAACAACGCTTTCTTGCTTAATGCAAGGTTTATTGGTGCACGCAGTTACTGTAAGTAGAAACAAAGCAAGTTGCTTTTTATCACTAGCTGATTTTTGTTACTTGTTGAATTCATTGCCTTGATGGCCTGAACCTTGGAACCATCTCAAAGTTACAACTTTCCAAAAAATTTCCAAAATGCAGAGACTCTGGGTGTCCACTCTTCTTGGTAGCTTTAAAAAAAAACATTTGCACAACGCGAGATCGACCAGATAAATGAAAGTGAAGGAGAAATGCCTGGCACTAAAATTTCTGCATGGTTAGCTCCTTACATTTTATAATTTAAAGTTGAATATTCAACATTATCGTTGACCTCCACCATTTGAACAAGAGAATTTTAAACATGGTAACCCACAAAAACCACTTTACAAAGATTAATGCTGTAGTGGACTTTGCACCTGTTGTGGCTAATGGTGCTGCCCCTGATACTCATTGACCTGTACTGGTGATTTTTTTTGGTGCAATGTATACAGTTTTTCTTGATATTATCTATCAAATCAATATTATTTATTGATAATGGAGATCTGTATGTACATAGTACTAATGAAGTCTGAACAGCAGTGCTCAGTAGTTAGCATTCTCAGCTCTGAGATTTTGGAAGAATGCAGACACTAAATAGACTTCTGTAAGATTTTATAGTGAAAATAAATTAATAAAAATACAAAAGCTATCTTTTTGAGATATTTTCTAGTTAAGATGTTACACTGTCTCCCGGTATTTCCATTATTTTGAAGTAGTGCAGAGATGTTCACCTGATGTTTAGGCCAGTGTTGATCCCTCTTCTATATCTCCTCTATCTCTGGTCATTAGCAGAAGTGGGATTATACTACAGGTGCAAAATCCTTTATCCGAAATGCTTGGGACCAGCTGTTTTTCGGAATTCAGAAGTTTTCAAATTTCAGGAAAAATGACAAATGTAATGGTGAAATTTTAATAAATCTTACCAGACAGCAGACTCACTGAGTAAAATGGGCCTGAAAATAGAATTGAGGTCTGCCAGTGCTGGGCCCCACACACACACAGACGCCCCACCAACAAACGTCACATCGGAGTGACACGCATCGACTGGGTGTCAACTTGGGTTAACTGTTTGCATGCCAAACAACCTTATTAATGAGAAAAATAAACTTCACAGAAAAAGCCTTTGGACTTTAGAGCTTTTCTGATGTTGGGATTTCAGATAAAGGGTCATCTACTTGTACTTCTCTAAAAAAATAATGGCTGCTGCATTACCTCCATTGTAACATTGAATACAATTCCAGAATTGTTTAAATGTCTGTACAGTGCTTTTGAATATTCTGTAGGACATCCTGCATGTAAAAACATTGGGCAAGATGAAGGAGAATCCGAAGATATTCCATAAGTATATCAGTCGGTGGGTGGGTGAATAACCAGGGAAAGAGTAGGGACCAAGCAGGCAATCTGTGCATGAAGCTGGAGGGCACTGGTAGAGTGTTAAATGAATACTTCACATCTGTGTTTATTCAGAAAGAAGAGGATGCAAGTACAGAATTCAAGAAGATGGACTGTGACATTCTTAAGCAGATTGATACAAGGAGGAAGTATTAGGGGTTTTTCAATGGATTTAAAAATGAACCAATTCCCAGGTTCGGATGAGTTGTAACCCAAGCTGCTGTGGGTGATGGAGGAAATTTAAGGGGTCCTGACCCAAATTTTTCAATTGCTTCTGGCCACCAGGAAGATGCAAGAGGCCTGCAGGACAGCTATTGTGGTTCCACTTTACAAAAAGTGTAGTAGAGACAGGCCAGGATACCATAGACTAATCAGTTAAACATCAGTGATAGGGAATCAATTGGAGAAAATAGTGAAGGAGAAAAATAATCTCCATTTAGACAGGCAAACTATGATCAGGGATAGTCAGCATGGCTTTGTCAAAGGGAGGTCATGCCTAATAAATCTGTTGAAATTTTACGAGTAGGTGACCACGTGTTTAGATGGGGGGGGGGGGGGTTGGGCAGTAGACATATTTTTATATGGATTTCAGGAAGGCATTTGACAAGATTTTCTCATGGCAAACTGATAGAATGTAAAAGCTCATGGCATCCACAGTAACTTGGCAAGTTGGATCCAAAATTGGTCTAGTGGCAGGAGGCAGAGGGTGGAAGTAGAAGGCTCTTTGTATGACTGGAGCCTGCTGTGTAGTTGCATACCCAGCATTGATCCCTACAGTTCCTTATTGTTTGTGATATTCATAAATTAAGCAAACAGGGAGGGGGTGGGAATGATCTGTAAATTTACAGATGGTACAAGGATTAGCTAGGTGGTTGGTAGAGACTAGGGAAGTCTTAGGTTACAGGAGGATATAAAATGATTGGTTGGATTGGTAAATCAGTTGCAGATGAAATTTAATTCTGATAAATGTGAAGAAGGAACAAGGGAGTTCTCAACAATGGCAGGACATGAGTAAGGTTAGAGGAATAGAAAGGTGCTTGTCCACAGATCCCTGAAGGTGGCAGGACAGGTTAACAGGGTAGTTAAGGTATATAGAATGCTTGACTTTCAGTTGTGGCATAGATTATAAGAGCAAGGTGGTCATGTTGGAGTTGTACAGACCTTTGCTTAGGTCATAGCTGGAATACTCTTTGTAGCTCTGGCCACCAGTAGGAAGGATGTGATTACACTGGAAGCAACTGGAGGAGTTGTAGAGGAGATTAACCAGGACAAAGCCTGCAATGGAGCATTTCAGTGATGAGAGGCTGAGTAAGCTCCAGTTGTTTTCTCTGGAGCAGAAAAAGTTAAGGGGATCCTGATGGAGGTGTATAAGATTACAAGTTGAATAGGTGATGGGGTGAAAAGGAGGGTCATTAACAAGGGTGCATAATTTTGCAGTGAAAGGCATGCAATTTCATGGGGATTTGAAGAAAAATGTGTTCACCCAAAGGATAGAGAGGGTTTGGACTGCAGTGTCTGGGAGAATAGTTGACGGGCAGGAGGCTGGAAGGACACAGCAAGCCAGGCAGCATCAGGTGGTGTAGAAGTCGACATATTGGGCGTAACCCTTCTTCAGGACTGGGATAGTTGAGGCAGGAAACTGTTCAGTCGTTTAACAAGTCCTTGGATGAGCACCTGAAGTGTCATGACATGCAAGGCCAATGGCCTAGTTCAGGAAAGTGGGACTAGTGTAACTATGGTCGTTTTTGATAGTATAGGTAATTTGGGCTGAAGGGTCTCTTTTGTCCTGTATGATTCTATGTAGGTTCTAAAAGGTACTACATAATTGCAAGTCTTTTGTTTCCCTTTTTGTACTCAGAAAGACTGCTATGCTGTAAATGAGATCATCTTTTTGCCAAATACTGGGCTAGTCTGATTTAGGTGTGACATTAGTTTGGTTGCTAGTTATCTGCCTTTTAAGCATCTCATTGGCTTTCATACTCCCCACCCCATGTTCATGTTTTTCAGCTGCTAAGACATGCCTCTACTGGAAACAGTCATTCAAAGGAACTTCCACTCCTTGCACAAACACTCTTGCTGTTTAATGGATAAGGAAGAGCTCAAGATAAGAGTCAGAATTGCACTTATCTTGACTTCAGGACATTCCGGGCACTTTACAGCCAGTGAACCATTATGAAGTGTCATCACTGTTGTAATGGTATTGTTTGCACATGGCAAATTCTCAGAGGAGAAGCTGTTAAATAATCTGCTTCAGTAGTGATGGGGGTTAAATGTTGGCTAGAATACTGAGGAAAGCTCCTCTCTTCTGGAATGCGTGCTATATATTTCGGCAATGCAGCTTGTAGATAGTACACGTTGCTACTACTGAGCTTCAGTGTTGGAGGTAGTGGATGTTTGTGAATGTGATGCCATTCAAGTGGGCTGTTTTGACCTCTGGTGTCAAGCTTCTTGTGTGTTGTCAAAGCTGCATTCATCCAGGCAAGTGAGGAGTATTTCATCACACTCCTGACTTATTCAAGATCTACAAAACCAAGGTTTTCTGGAGTCAGGTGAGTTATTCATTGCAGTATTCCTAGATCCAGGCTTGGGCTAGTTTCAGGCAAGTAAAAATTCACACCACAAATGCCAGGCCACGACCATCTCCAGTAAGAGAAAATCTAACCATCACCTCTTGACAATCATGGTATTATGATCACTGAATAGGCAAAAGTGAGGACTGCAGATGCTGGAAACTAGAGTTTAGATCAGAGTGGTGCTGGAAAACCACAGCAGGTAAGGCAGCATCCGAGCAGCAGGAAAATCGATGTTTCGGGCAAAAGCCCTTCATCAGGAATGACCGTGACATTCCTGATGAAGGGCTTTTGCCTGAAATGTCGATCTTCCTGCTCCTCGGATGCTGCCTGACCTGCTATGCTTTTCTAGCACCACTCTGATCTAAACTTATCACTGAATCCCCACTAACGACATGTTGGAGTTATCATTGACCAGAATCTAAACTGGACTCATCGTATAAATACAATGGCTACAAGAGCAGGTCAGAGACTAGGAATGTTATACTGAGTAACTCCCCTCCTGATTCTGAAAGCCTGTCCATCATCCACAAGGCACAAAGTGTGTGTAATGGAACAGTCCCCACTTGCCTGGATCAGTGCAGCTCCAACAACACCATGAAACTTAATATCATTCAAGACAAAGCAGCCTACTGATTGCCACTACATCCACTCCCTCTAGCACTGATGCTCAGTAGCAGCAGTGTGCACTGTCTACAAGATGCACTGCAGAAATTTCCCAAAGATCCTTCAACCGCACCTCTGAAATCCATAGCCACTTCCATCTCTAAGACCAAGGCAACAGATGCTTGGGAACACCACCAATTCCCCCTGAGTATCAACATCCTGATTTAGAATTCCCTCTCTAATGTACTGCGGATCTGCCTACAGCAATGTGGATTGCAATAGTTCAAGAAAGCAGCTCATCTGGTCAGTAATGCCTATATCCTGTGAATGAATAAGAACGAGTCCTAGCCAGCTGTGCAGGCTTGGCCATAGTCCACTTGTAGGGAGGTGGCCTTAATTTATTTGGAGGCAGATCAACATAAAGAAGTGCAATAGGATAACGTTCACTCATCAGGACACTTTCACCAATGCCACAACAGGCCCCAGAACATAACCTCAATTAAGCATTTTCTGCTGAATGTAACATACCTTTGGTACAGCTCCAACATCGTCTCCTGTTTCAAACAAATAGGAAATTGCTGTTGTGCTTGGCCAAGTAATTTCATTCATAATGATGCAGGTTGCACAGGCTATTTCCTGGTGTCAAAAATGCCACAGATGGTTATTAATATGATTTTACTTTTACGCTGAACAATAAGTTTATAATACTTTTGATAATCACAAATCAGTTGTAATCTGTGGTTGTCAAACCGAGATTAACATATGAATTGTCATTTCTCCGATGAAAGTTCAAACCAGAAACAAATGTTAAATTGCTTCAATGAAATTTGCTGCCATTTTAAAATAAGTACTTTAATGGCAAGCAAACAAAGGCACTTTGTACAAATGTGTTGCCATAAGATGAAAAGGGAGAATCACAAGCTTGATAATAAATGACCATTGTCATAAAAACTCAATTGGTTAACTCATGTGGTATAACATAGGTGTAACTAAAAATAAGGTGTGACAAAGTTACAACGCAAGCTATAGACATGCTAAACAGTGGAAGCAGCATGCCTTTGACTGTGCTAAGCAATCCCCCAACCAGCAGATCAATCGACGCTCAAAATAGGTTCAGTCATGAATGGTGGATTCAAGAGATTGCTCAGGCACCAACATTGCCTCTTTGGCTTCATCTATCAAAATGGTAGCTACTATTTTTGAAAATCACCCTGGCAGAGTAGTGTGGAATTGCTGATTATGCAACTTCTCAGTCTCTGAATCAGTAATGAGCTATCGAACAAAGCCATCAGCTGTATCTCAGTCAAGGATACGTTGAACATGAGGTTTAAATCTGAAAGGGACACCTTCATGGTGTCTGGCAAAGTCTAACAAAGGTATTCAATGGGAAATAACCTTGCCTGTGATTCATGGCTACACTTATCCAAGAGGTCGGAGAGATGCCGGGGGTGGGGGTAGGTTTGGAGGCCAAGCAGGGAGGCACAAAAAAAAGAGGTCATGGTTAAAATAAGATGCCTCCAACTATCACCTGCCTTCTGCTACTGGCATATTATGGCATTGGAAGGGGATAATGTCTTAAATGGGCCTTAATTAGTCAGTTATAAGCCTCAAGGGCGGGTGGGATAATCATCCCAATCACCCCTCAATTTATGATGATTGCGTTGAGAGGAGGTACAGAGGCTAGATCCAGCCAGTAGGTGTCACATGTAGTCATTACCCCCATCCTCCCGACATTAGTGAACCAGAGGGTTTTTAATAATCTGTTTTACGGCTACCATCGCCAACACGAGCTTTTTGTTCCGGATGGTATTCGGTGCATTGACTTTGAATTCCCTAGCTGCCAGGCTGAATGTTGAACTCGGGCTGGATTTTTCTTGCCAGTGATGGGAATAGATGGTCCCACTAATCCCACAGTTGTGGCCCTTCTTTCATCTTCACGCTATCAGTGAAATTTCACGATGGAGACAGGTCTGGTGTCAACATGGCAGCCTCAAAATAGGAAAGAAGGTGGGCTGATTCTAGAGTGTAGATTAGAGTGGTGCTGGAAAAGCACAGCAGGTCAGGCAGTATCAGAGGAGCAGGAAAATCGATGTTTCGGGCAAAAGCCCTTCATTAGGAATAGAGGCAGGGTGCCTGCAGAGTGGAGAGAGAAATGAGGGGGAGGTGGGCGCGGGGAGAAAGCAGTACAGAGTACCATTGGTGAATGGAGGTGGTGGGTAAGGTGGAAAGCCAGCTTCATCTGGGATAGGAGAATCCAACACCCCCACATATATGAATTAATCCAACCCCATCAGCAGATACCACCTCAATGTTGCCTTCAGACATCTTGTGTCTTTGCACAACCTACTGCCAATGTAAATGTTATTATGCTGACTTTTGAAATAAGCCTCAATCAGTGTCCACTTTTCCCCTCTGGTTGATCCTTGACTCCTTCAAGTATGATTTTAATAATTCTTTACCAATAGTGAGTGTTACTGGCCTGGCAAGCATATAATATCCAATCCTAATTGCTGAGAAGGCAGTGGTAAGCTGATTTCTTGAACCACTGTAGTCTTTGGAGGGTAGATAGACCCACATTGCTGTTAGTCAAAATCCTAGAACATCCTTCCTAAGTGACAGTTGATGGAATGGTGACATAGTTCCAAGTCAGTATGATGTTTGGCTTGGTGGGGGACGTACAGCTGGTTGTCAGAGTCATAGAGATGTACAGCACAGAAACAGACCCTTTGGTCCAACTCCTCCATGCCAACCAGATATCCTAAATTAATCTAGTCCCATTTGCAAGCACTTGACCCATGTCCCTTTTTAAACGCTTCCTACACATACACCCACCCAGGTGTCTTTTAAATGTTGTAATTGTGCCATCCACCTCTACTTCCTCTGGCAGCTCATTCCATACAAGCACCACCCTCTTTTATAAAAAAAAAGCATTGCCCCAGAGGTCCCTTTTAAATCTCTCCCCCTTCCCCCACCCCACCCGACATTTATGCCCTCTAGTTCTAGACTCTCATACCCCAGGGAAAAGACCTTGTAACCTTACCCTATAAGGTCACCCCTCAGCTTCTGCACCAACGATAAACAGCCCTAGCCTATTTAGCCTCTCCCTGTAGCTCTAATGCACCAACCCTGGCAACACCCTTGTAAATCTTTTCTGAGCCCTTTCAATTTTCACGACATCCTCCCGATAGGGAGACCAAAATCGTACACCATACTCCAAAAGTAGTTGTGTACCCATGGATCTGCTACTCTTGACCTACCCAGTAGTAAAGGTTGTACATTCAAAATGAGTTGTTGAAAGATCTGATTACTACTCCTTCCTTTCTAGGCTCTATAAACTTTTAAAGACCACTTCCATTTGCTGTTTCCATCTGTGCCTGCCTCCAAGCCATTTCCCCACTTTATCCAGCTGGAATGATTCTCTAGGGCTTCTGACGTCTGGCAGCCTTCATCAAAATCTCAAATCTTCCAGAGGTATGCATCTAATGAGCCCACAACAATGTTAAGTGAGTCATTGAAAGGTGTGGGTTTTAATTCTGCTAGCACTCTTTTCCAGGCTACACAAATGGCTCTGGGTGGAAACAGAAATGGGATTTCTAACTTCTGAATCATAGAATCCCTGAAATGTAGAAATCGGCCATTCAGCCCATTGAGTTCACAACAGCCCTCTGAAGAGCATCCCACCCACCCCCACCCCCTACCGTACAGTTTTGCATGGCTTAGCCTGCACTTCCCTGGACACTATGGGGCAATTTTGATCATTCTGTTGGGTATCTGGATTACTGGCCTAGTGTGTATAGCAATAATCAATCTTCAACCATTCTGAGTTTGCACTTGGACTTGTGTGAAAAACTGTATAAAAAAAAAATGGGTTCATTGGTATTCAGTCAGATAGTGAACTGCTAAGGAAAGGAAAACTGATTTATACTTTATGATGCAACTCACACCATTCTAGTCGCTCATTAAACTGCAGCATAGGTTCCTGTTGACAATGCACCCATAAGTGTTCCATTTAGTTTTGTTCTAATTTCATTCCTGCATTAAGTTGTTCCTGTTTCTCACCTTCAACAGGAATTCAGTGAATCACTTGTTGAGCATAGCTCACCTATCCTACATGAAATGGAACAGTTGTCTACTTTGGTTTGTGTTAGGTCTTTTGCAATCATCACAGCAAACCTCAAAATAGTTCTGCAGGAACCGAAACTGGGGGGAGAAAAGAAATTACGTTTTGTTTCAATAGCCAAATACAAGGAGGTGGGAGGGTAAAATAATTCATTTTGACATTTAAGATAATTTTAGTGATCTCTTAGGTTGTGCTGGGACAGGGAGATATAGGGGCTCAGACTGACTTTCAGAGATTGCTTGTTGGAGTTGCTTTAGGAACTGAATCAAATGAAAGAAAATGTGTACTAATGTTTGGTATTTATCTTAACTATTTCATGCTTTCCTCCTTTTTAGTTTGTTATATGGGTTAGATAACTGAATCATGAATGTTTTCAGGATAAGGCTATGGGCTACAGAATCTCCTTTTTACACTGTATAAAGGCTTGATTGGTGCTGCAATCTATCAGCTCAGTACAGTATAATCATTTGACAACTGTGCATTAAGTTATTACTCTGGAATCCCACAGTACAGAAAGAGGTCATTTGCACATATGTTTGCGCTAGAAAGAGCATCTCCATTAGTTCAGCCCTCTGCTCTTCCGTCATTACATTCCAGTATTTTGCCCCATCAACTTATTACCCAATTCTGCTTTGAAGATTATTATTGTATATGGTTTCACCACTCTTTTTCAGGAAGTGCATTCCAGATTATTAACAGTTGTGTAAGAAAGGATCATCTGATCTCACCTCTGTTTATTTTGCCAATTATCATGGAGAACATAAACCAATTAACATATTAATAGGAATAGAAGAGGGGTGGTAGAATACAGGATTCAATGGCAACTTGCTGGTGTTTCCCAATGAAAAGCTGACTACTGTTTTTGCAATTATTTGAAATGATCAGAAGTAGAACTGATATTTAAATATGTCTGACCAAGTGAGAATGGTGGTACATCTTTAACAGTCTTGTGTGCAGGAATTCCATGTATGCTGGCTGATAGTTTTTATGGTGAAGTATTTCCAAAGGTTTCCAAAAGAGAGTCTGCTTTTCGACTATTAATCGTTACTTGATATTACATTTATAAAGGATGAATCCATGATCCTGTGCTTCTGAAGGAAATTGCAGACAATTTTCATTTTTGTAGAGTGGAAACTCTCGAACTGCATGCCCATGCTTACGGAAGTGCCTATCGTGAGAGAATGATTCCTCCTTGTGTGCGCTGGATCACAGAATCACGCCACAGTTGAATATCCAATTAAAAGTGAAATTACATGTAAAAACATAGCTCAATGCACAAGTAATTACAATGAGGAATATCATAGTTCTGAAACTGATGGATTCATCTGACATTCCATTGTTAGTTATTCACCACTTTCTCACAGCTAATTAGAGATTAACAATAAGTGCTGGCCCAGCTAGTGATGCCCATATCCGGTGAATGAGTTAAAAATTAATCTTACACTCATTCAATAATGGGTTAATAATCCCATTAAAGAAAGAGACTCTGATTTGTATAGTGGGAATACTCCAAAGTTCTCTCAAGTTAAATATAATTCAAAATGAAGTTACTTTAGTGTGACCACTTTGCACACTAATGGGCTAACAACTAGATAATGTTTTTTAGTATTATTGGTTGAGGGATAAATGTTGTCCAAGGCACCAAAGAGAACTTCATTGCACTTTGAATAATGATGCTTGAATTTTTTATGCAAGGGCTAGCAGAGCCCCTGGTTTAAAGTTTTCACTTGTAAGGCAGCACTTTTGATAGTGTGGCTTTCCTTCAGTACAGCTGTGGAGGGTTAACTGGAATTTGCCCTCAAGACTTTGGAGTGGGACTTGAACCTACATGCTCATGACTCAAAGGCAATACAGTATTCTCTGCCTAGCAGCACTGGTTGTAACTGCACACATGGGCTACTGTGGTCCAAGAAGGTGGCTCACACCCACCTTGAAGATAAACAGGGACATGCAATAAACTTATGTCCACATTTTGAGAAAGAATAAAAGAAAAATCATGAAAAAATGAAATACTAGATGAAAGAGTTTCATAAGATTTTGTGAATAATTTACAATTTAATACTGTACAGTCCTGGAGAGTATGCATTAATGACTTGTAAAATCCTGGATACCAATAGCCACATGTATGGGAATATACGATGGGGGTATGTTTAAGAGATTTGATTTATTATTCACTGAAGTTCATTTATTACAGCATGGCAGAAGATGCAAAGGGCCGTAGAGCCAGCATACGTTCAACAGATGGTAAATGTGAAGAGTAATCACAGAGGACTCTAACATTAGATTAGAGTGATAATGGTTCAAGATGTGCTTGAAATATACAACAGGCTAATTACTGTCTGAAACCAAAAAGAACAGGATAAGATTAGGGTTTATACCTTTCAATTAGATGTTCTTGACATGTTTTTTTCAAATGGATTGCCCACAGTATTTCCTCTCCCCTCCCTCTTTATCTACATGTTGAGAAACTACATTTATTTGAGACATCAGACTTTTAAAATAGAAAGGAAGAACAGAAAGGAAGGCATTTATTTCAGAGTGGTTTCTTCCAAAATGTATCTAGAGACCCCCAAACTCCTGATAATCGACAGATTTACCTCACTGGCAAAAGAGTGCTTTGAAATGAAACTTAGAATGTTTGTGGGGAGACTTTTGATGATAACATTTGTGCAAGGGTGGTGAGAGCCTTGGCTTAACAGAGAAAAGACAACTTCTCCATGGACACTGCCATTGGACTTCAAGTTGCTATAGTATGATAATTGTTAAATGTGTTGTTCATACTGGCTAGTTAGAGTATGGTGACAAGCAGGAGGCTTGTCCTTAACCAAGTTAGTGTGAGCTGTTAGCTGAGGTACTTTAAATTAAGAAGTAAGCATCATGAAAGCAAATTACATATTCGTTTATTGGACCATTTTATTGTGCTTTTTATGCCAATTTAGCCTCCCTGACTCCTAGCCCCTGTTATTCTGAAGGGGCCTTGACTAAATGTGAAATGAACTGTTATCAATCCAATCTTCTTTCCAAAAATATAGCACCTTCAAAAAATTTGTTAACATACATCACAAAACATTTCTACTTGAATGTTACAAAATTTGCGATAGAATTCAACTTGTTTCCATCCAGCTTGTTCCACTCAACTCAATCCAATTGTAATCGCTTTAATTTTTCTGAAATACATTCCATGTACTATCAGAGAGCAACAACATTTTAATAGAATCATAGAATCCTTAAAGTGCAGAAAGGGGTCATTTGGCCCATTGAGTCCTGCACTGATCCTACAAAGAGCATCTCACCCAGATCCAGTCCCCCATCACGTCCCTATAACCCTGCACTTCCCATGGCTCATCCACCTAGCCTGCATATGCTTAGATGCTGTGGGAAATTTAGCATGGCCAATCCACTTAACCTGCATGTCTTTCGACTATAGGAGGAAACCAGGGCACCCAGAGGAAACCCACGCAGGCATTGGGAGAACAAGTAAACTCTTCATATTTTAAAACAGAAATGATAGATAATCCAATCGTTCTTTTGTTTTCTCTCATTGAGATGCCTCAAAATAGTTTTAATACTCTGGTTTCATAATGTACTTTCTTTGCAATGTACTCAGCACAAAGGGTTCTGTGGTTTCTATGCTGTTATAGAAAGGCCTCAGCAACATCCTTTTGCCATTGTGCCTCTGTAACAACTGCCCTGAGCTTTTACTGCATCAGTTTGAATGTGGTCCTTGACTTAGAATGTGCTAATTTTCAACACTTGAATCAAGAGCAGCTCCACGTATTGGAAGACAGCAGTTTTCAGGCAGACCGAAGAGCATCTTTCACAGAGTTGTTGACCATCCAGGTGCGTTTGAGGTTTGTCTCTAAATGTAAAACTAGAATCAGCCCATAGTGCAAAGTACAATGCTGCTTGGGGAGAAACTTACCCAAACAAAAACCCACTAGCACATTGGGTAACCCAACCTGACAGTGAAAGGGACAAAGATGTGTGTGGCGAGTCACCAAAAACATGGCCTTGCTCTTGCCTTGATTTACCTTGGCTCCTGAAGCCAATTCAAATTGGTTGTAAAAATTAATCAGTTTGCCTACCATTAGTGCATTTAAGCTTAAGGCTATGCTGTTGTCCATCGATGAGGAGGCTTTAACCTGACAGCCTGCAGTTCCTGTGATAGCCACACCTCTCATTCTCGCAACCTTCCTGATGGACTTGGTGAAAACTTCTCTGCAACACATGCATAGGATAGAGTTAGCTTGCCTGGCTCCAGGTTTCAGATTCCCACACAATGATTAAAACAGCAGTGGAGGGATTGGTGGATGGTGAGTTGCAGGACCATCTGACAGTGGTTCCGTACATGTGTCCCTCCTAAATTTCCATTTTCTTCACAAAACTGAGGCAGTGTTTTGGGTAGCCTTTGTAGAGGTGGCCTAACTCACCATGCAGATTTATGTGATGTTCTTCCTGCTTGCATGTCTCAAGGATAAATGTCCTACATTTGGCCACCACTTGGCCAGATTTGCCACAGGAACAGATTTGCTCATGGGAATGCAGGAAGTCACTACCCAACAGTGAAGCTTGGAGGGAGGATAGAAGGATTGCTTCCTTATCGTTACTTTGTTGGTCCAGATCTTGATGGTGTCCTTAATTTGAAAGCAGTCCCCAAATTGGTCAATGTACATCCAGGTCGGGACGGCAGAGTAAACAATGGGCTTTGCCATGAGAATGTTCAGCTGCAGCAGTTTCCTCTTTGTAGAACTCAATTGAGGCTGCAAAGTTGCTGAAGGATAACTCTAAGTGCTCAATGCCGGGGGCAAGAATTGTAGACAGCAGATGTGCACAACTTCAAAACTGCAAATTTTACAATTTTCTTTTGAAGAAAGTGTGGTCCTTCTGAAATACATTCTTTGCCATCCTTCCAACACCACCTGAATTGTTCCATACTCCCTTCAGAGATCACAATCGCGATTATAGACTGTCCCCTGACAGCAAGTCTCAGCAATGGATATGACTTAAACTTTAGAACACATGCTAGCTGAGTTTGGCCTGCCCTTACCTGATGTCCACATTGCAGGGACCCTAATGATTCTATAATGTGGAAGCAGCTCATTTGGCCCATTGAGACACACTGACCTTCAAGTGCATCCCGCCCAAACCCAACCCCCTACCCTGTAACCCTGCATATCCTGTGACTAATCCACCTAGACACGGGAGAACGTGCAAACTCTACAAAGAGAGTCATTCCAGGGAGGAATTGAACCTACATCCCTGATGCTCTGAGGCAGTGGTGCTAACCACTGAACCGTTATGCTGCCCTACACTCAGTTTTTATTGGTTTTGATCAAGATCAAGGACAGCAATAGATTTTTTTCTTTGTCCTTCTCCAGCTACATAAAATTGTACTGACCAGGCTGAATGCGTAAACATCCTTAAGCTGTTAAATACTGAGATTGAACAAGGGCCTTTTTACCTAATTTACCTAAATGACTAATTTTCGCCTGCTACTTGGTGCATGGACTACACAATGAAACTTAAATGAAAATTTACTTATGCCTCATTTTAAAAAGTTTATAGATCACAAGTGCACAAACATATTTACAATGAAATGTTATATTTAGATCTGGATTATGTATTTAATCAATTTATTCTATAAGTTTGCACGTTGAATGTATAAGCAAAGTGTAATTAATAATTCAAATCAATTAGACAGTATTTGAGGACACAAACTTAAATTCGAAAATTTAAATCAAATGTTAGAAAAGCTAAAAGAATGACAATTGTTTGGACGAGTACAGAATGCTAATAGAATGGGGCTGCAATGATTGTAGTAACAAAGCATTGCCCTTGTTGGACATTGCATGTAATTTGATTAATTGGGAACACGGGTGATTTAAGTGGTGGTGTATGATAGATTTAAAAAGTACCATGAGTGATTTGTGGTGGGGAAAAGAATTCCTTTTGGTTGTGTTATAACACTAATGAAAAAGATATAAAAGAGTAAAGGACCGAGGTTCAGTAGGACACCCTGTGTGCCGAAGCAGCGGACTTAGTTATGGCAGAGAAAATACTAAAAGTGTGGTTCAATAGGAGAACCAAGATCCTTATATGCAATGAGTTTCATTGGGCAAGTCCGATATCTTGCGGGATACGTGTTGATGGGAATTCTTATCTTTTGAGGAATGACATTTATTGGGTGATTTAATGTGCGGAAAAATCAAGTGACATTTTCTTACATTGAAGATGCACTGCTGGTATAATATAGGATTTCTGTGCAATGACAGTAATACATGGTGTTGATACTGCTCATTGTGCTGGTGATATTTCCTGTTATGTTTCTTTGCAAGTCGACCTACCTACCAGTGTGCACTAAGTTGTCCGTCTGCTGCAACCAAACAGATGACGGTGATTAAGTGCGTATCAGAATCTGAGACAAGGATATTGTTTGTTTCAGTTTATATAACTTCCCAAATCTACTTTTGTCATGTGTTGTCACTACGAAGAATATGATAGAATTGCTAATGTTAACTAAAGAGCAAGTATGTTTTGCATTTTGAATATTTAATTTTTAAAAACTTTGTTCATCACATTTGCGTTTCAGAATTCTGAGCCAGTGACAGTTTAGTTGTCCAAACTTTCAGTGCTCCACAATTTTGTTTTCACTATCTGAATGTGTTTCTCACTGTTTCCTTAGTTCTCAATGAATCCAGTAATGGACTGAAACATAAAATTCAGGAAATTACAATCGTGACCCATGACCGAACCAGCTGGGATAATGCATCACCAAAATCCTGTCCATTCCATTCCAATTTTTCGCCATTCTAAGGGAACAGCTGTAATTTCCCAATGTTTGCTCTAAATGGGAGTGACACTATGGGTGTACTTTTCTTCATTAATTATGAAGTAGAAATTAACATGCTATTAATCATGCTGTAAACCTAATCTAGTCATTAGCAGCCACCCAACTAGGATACATTTGTAACAGTTCTGCAAATAACTGGCTAGCATTACTTCCTTATGTTGTCCACAAAAATATTGTTTGTCAATAGTTCTTGTCTGTCTTTATGGTAAATGCCTTAAAAAAATTAAATCTTCCTCTGCTATCTTTTGATTTCAAGTTGTTGGTTCTTGGGGATCATACAAAATGCACAGGTAGGAACTGGGGAATAAAACATTTGAAGAAATACAGACTAGTTAGCTACTACAGTGATCATCTTTACATTTTTATATATCCTTCTGATTATTCAAAGTATCTTGTACTAAGCTAATAGAATTAGCTGCAAATATCAATTAAATTAATTTGAATTTAAAAAGTCTAAAATAGAAAACAATTAAATCAATCTCAATTCTCTGATGTGTTTTTCTCTTGGATTGAAGGTGGGAACTGCTGGAAGCTATTTCTTTATAAAGGATAGTGAGCTGATTGAATCTGTCTCCAGTGGTTGCTTGTAAAGCCCGCTTTAAAGCGTCAAAGTGAATCTGAACTATTTTTTAAGACCATAGACTTGAAGGAGGAATGACAATAAGTGTGAAAGATGGGTTTTCTGCACAGGCTGCATAGTTGCATTTCTGGCTGCACTGTTGAGAGTTGTGGTAGTAATAGGAAACACTATAATCAGGGGATAGAAACTTCCTAGCCACTGCTAGGAACTCAAACCGTCACATAGCCTGGCACTACAGTTAAGGCCATCTCCTCACGCTTGTGATGAACTTGGAGTGGAAGGGGAAAATGCCCCTGTAGGAACAAATAATGTAATTAACAAAAGTTCCCATGAATGATTAGGGTCCAATTTAAAATGCAGAACGTCAAAGGTAATATTCTCTGTGCCAATTGTGAAACAGCTCTCTTTCCTGAGTGATGATACCTGTCCCCCCGAATCAAAATCGCATCTTCTGCAATAATTAGGTAAATTTAGGAGTGGTTAACAATAGCAACAATACTAAGACATAATTCAGTATGCTTTTAATTTTTAAGAGACATTACCCTTGATTAAAGTGAGGACAGCAGCTGCCTGGTTTCCTACTCATGTTAACCTTGTTACTGAAAGTATTGATTGAAAGGAAGTGTACAGTTTGTTCATTGAAAGACCATTATGGTTCTATTTGTGCGATAATAACATGAGGTATCACCGATTTAGCAAATAGTATCTTGGGAATAGGTGGGTTCATTTAAATTGTCCCTCAAATTGGTTAATTCAATCTCCTCCGCTTCACTGAAAATTGCTGATTCATCTAGCTTAGGACAATCAATATTACATGATTTCAGAGCAAAAGCATGTATCTGCCAAAATATATTACAAAGCCAAAACAGACTAAGACAGTTTTTTTTTAAGTGGGTAGAGTATTTAATATTTTGTGGAAGTGGATTTTGAAAGCAAACATGAGGAGGTTATTCTCGGAAAACGATAGTATCTTGTTTTCCATGTTTGGACAGGCAATTGGTGACGTTATCTGGCAAGTAATTTCCTTTTTTCACCCATTTGGTCTCCAGACAAGTTTTCATGATTCCTGAAATTTGGCATCAGAAAACAGAAAAGGTAGTTTCCTCGAATTTGTTTAAAAAAATTGCAGATGCTGGACATCCGAAATAAAAGATGGGAAGTGCGAGGAAAATCTCTGCAGATCTGGTGGCATCTGTGGGGAGAGGTGATGGCCTAGTATTATCATCTGACTGTTAATCCAGAGACCCAGTTAATTTCTGGGGACTTGGGTTCAAATCCTACTGTGGTGGAGTTTGAATTCAGTAAAACCTCTCCTGAAGTGGTTGACTCTGAATTGCGCTCAACTGCTTCAGAATGCACAGCTAATTTGTTCCTTCAGTTCCCACATTTCTTTTCTTTCTGCATGCTTTTAATCACTTAGTTTTATAGCAATTTGCCATTCAGAAGTTCTCCAAAATCTCAAACATGCAAGACCAAATCCAGCAGCAGATGTCTCTGGACAACCTTTCAAAATACGTTTTGCCCTAATAATTTGTTTTAAAAACGAGAACCTAGTGGAATGTGAGAAATACTTGTTCTGTTTTTTCTTGCTTTGCTAAAATGGATGCTAACAAAGCTAGATCTGGAAACCTTTTAGACCTTTCTCATAAAAGTCTTGCGCTTCTGTTGGAGGTCTGAACTCCTGACAATATTACAAGCTGCTCAGTGGTTAGTATTCGTTGAAGTTGCGATTATGTCTGTTTTAGACAGTAAGATATTTCATTCCCTTGTCGGTCAAAGAGTTGATCTTAAGCACGTGATTTAAACAGAAGTGTGACTAATAAATGGCTGCAGTTTGATGCTGGATACTTGATTAAGAGCACATTTTCAGAACTCTTTCCTAAGTTCCGCTGTAAATGCTTCACACTGTCTGGATGAGAGTCATGTGGCTTCTTGGATCTGTCTACCAGTAATAGAGTCATAGAGATGTACAGCATGGAAACAGATTCTTCGGTCCAACCCAATCTAGTCCCACCTGCCAGCACCGGCCCATATCCCTCCAAACCCTTCCTATTCACATACCCATCCAGATGCCTCGTAAATGTTGCAATTGTCCCAGCCTCCTACTTCCTGTGGCAGCTCATTCCGTACACGTACCACCCTCTATGTGGGAAAACGTTGCCCGTTATGCTGAATTGTCTGGTCCCAATGGGACTAGCTACCATAGAGAAAGTACAATGCAAAAGTTAGATAAAGAATCAGCCAATTTTTTTTATGCTGAATGTTACACAATGGCCTTATGTATTGCAAAGGTGACTGTGTGTGGTGTGTATATTGTGTCGATGCCAGTTGATAGGTCTGGGCTTAGCTAATATGTGGCCAAATAGTTTGCTGACCTCCATTCACCCTTTTGATGCAAAAACAGGAAATGGTTACATAGGTATTGCTGAAAGGAAACATTAAATTGAAGCTTTTTGTCTTGCACTCTCCAAGACTGAAATGCAGGAATGAAATAACTTCAGAAAAAGAAACATTTCAGACTTGGGGAGATGATGGTGCTGATTGCTTGGCATGGAGATACAAAAGGAATGATTAGCTACTTATGGATAATTTCATCAATTTAAATCCTGCAGGTTGACTGTGAAATGTTGGATTATGACTGGTATGGAAATTCATTGAGCACCCTGCATGCGTGGAAGTAGCTGGTACCTTTTCAAACTTGGTTTTTTGTTGTTTCAGTTCTAATGAGTTCAAGATGAAAGGTTTTTTGACTTCAGTGCTTTTTGTTTAAGATCTGTATATCTACATAGCTATTTGCATGGGTATGTTACTCGAGACAAACAACGCTCATGAAAAATAACTAGCATCAAACTTTGTTGCAAACGATTTACAACGTGAGGTACTGACTGATGTTTCTTTCTCTTACAGCGATGAGGTTACATTGCTAAAAGGAATCTCACTGAAAGCATCTATTCAGGTTTGGAGATGTCTACTGTCCCACGGAAAGTGTTTGTTCAAGTTGAATTTGACTATGAGTACACAAGGGATGGGAGACTCATCTCTATTAAGCAAAATGAGCGATACATTCTTGTCTCAAGAACCAATGCCAACTGGTGGTATGTTAAAAAGGATTCCCACTCTAAAGCCTTCTATCTGCCAGCACAATATGTGAGGGAATTGCCTTCAGAAGCTCCGGCCTCTCCTGGGGTGCAGTCCCTGAATGGATCTGACTGTCCTGATCGCCAAAATGGAGGCGAGGCAACAGATAAAGTAGGTGTGACTCAAAATGATTGTGACATTGGGGAAAATCAGCTCCCGTACCAAGACCAACCAGGCCAGGATGACTGCAGTTCTGATCCAATCCAGGAGAAAAAGAACTCAAGTCCTGCTCAAGACAAGAATCTTTCACTCAATCTGGTGAGCAATAATAGCCCTCCAACAATGCATGGCTCACCAAACTCTCCACCAAGTTTGACCGTGACACCTCATTTGCTCCCATGTTACAGTGAAGTACACAGACCTGCAGTGAATAATGAAGAATCCAAGAATCCCAAGTTAGCTCCTGCAAACGCACCAAAATGGCAAAGCTCCACAGTCAGGGTACGTCCCAAACAACAAGGTAACCATACCCAAAGACTTAGCCTGGTAGGAACCTTCAGTCCAGCACAGCTGGCTTTTAATCTCCAGACCCTAGACCCCAAGCTCAGACGCAGTGTGGGAAAAGACATTGATCAATCAGAACAGCTCAACCCATGCCAAAGTTTCAGCTTTAGCCATGAGATCAGTTCCAAAAAATGCTCTTCAACAGAGACCATTGCCATGACATTGGAACACTCGGGAACTGCAGAGAGAAAGGATGTAATGAACTCCAAGTCCTTACCACAGACACCAGATTATGGTTCTGAAAATGTTTATGAATCAATTCCAGACTTACCAAAGCCAAAGACTAAAACACGAAAAGAAAAAGCTCGTGGTTCACCAAAGGTATGTTGACAAAAGAGAGGCATTAAGAATTTTGGGAACAAGGTGAACGTGTGTGTGTCTCTGTCTCAGAGAGAGAAAAGATTTGTTTGTTTGATTTTTGTCTGTCTGAGGAAGTGTTATTCAATCACTCGTAGCCTTTTTCCTTTGTCCAGCTTTTGTTTCCATCAGTTTTAGTTGTTGCCTTGTTTCTGTGCTCTGATCACTGCTCTAATCTCTCCTAGTAGTAGGACCACGGAGATTTGATTCGGGTTTTAATCTTAATGCTAGTACTAGATAGTGAATTTCTATTTGCTTGGATGTCCCAGTCATAAAGACAATTTAACAGTCCTACTTGAGTACATCGTCACCTTTACAGACCTTAGTATAGCTGCTGAGAGAGGTTGGAATGGACACATGCAACAGGAATGAATAAATATTTTGTTTAGGATCTTAATACCCAAGTAGGGGTAAGCTTTATTAAGAGAAACTTAAGGTTATGTTCACAATTTGATCTCTTGTTCAAATGTCAGTCAGAACAAATAGAAAGTGCCCAAATTGCAATGACCTAGCATTTTAAGGAAATCTAGAGAAGGATTGAATTGGGATAGCAGACAAAGGGCAATATTTAATGCAAGCAACAGTGTCTTATGGACCGACTGCAAAGTGCAAATGCATTCAATACCTGATTAAGGGACTTGACATCAGGATGTGGTGTTTGGGGGTGTGTAGTGCATTGAGAGACACTTCCCTGCTCTTTCCCTACTAAGCCTCAGACACTCACCTGCTCCATCCTCCCATTGTGATTTGCCTGTGTCCTGGATGGGTATAGTACCGACAGCAGCCACTGACTCCTGCTGGTGCTGCCACTCAGTAGAATTGCTAGTCTCTGGCCAACAGTTCTTTGTTCTCTCTATATAATATTATTGCATGTGATGGGCTTCCCAGTGAGAGGCAACTTGGGGCTATCATCAACTGTGAAACCTCAATGGAAACTTTAAATACCACCCACTTTCAGATTAGAATAGGCAAGTGGATTAGTTTTTGGATTTCTATTCCCATTACTACCTCAGAATTCTTTAAGCTCACCTCTTTAGGTCTTTCTATTTAGACACCTGGACTGAAGTGTCCATTGGAAGGTGAAAGAATTAGAGAAGGTGCAGAAAAGATTTATGACAAGATTCCGTGTTTTTATGACAAGACTTTATTTATGTGAATATGTTTAGAAAGTTGGAAATGTTTACTTACAGTGGGAAAAGATTGAGATGAGATTTGATGAAGGTTCTCAAAGTCATGTTTGGTGTAGGCAGGATAGACAGCAATGTTACCAGTGATGGCAGTTTGAGTGCTAGAAGATAAATGTCAGTTTATTTGCAAAAGAAAATCATTGCGACACAAGCGGTTTGTTTTTGTTTTCACCTGGAATGCACTGCTTGAGAGTATGTGGTGAGATGGATTTAATTGTAGTTTTTGAAAGGCAGTTGCGTAGGTGCCTAAAAAGAAAAAATAAATGCAAGCCTATAGGTAAAGCGCTGGAGTGGAACTTGTTGATTGGCTCTTGAAAAGAACTAGCTCAGTGTTGGCTGCCTGAATGGTCACTTTGTGTTGCAACCGTTCTATGATACTATTGCACGCACAGTTCCTCACTCCAGTTTCTAAGCTGTGCATTTTTGCTCATCCTAATCTGTGATTACTTTTTTTCTGAAGGGGTTCTTAACAATGATCTAAAAATAGTTCCAAATTGCAACAATATACTGTAGTTTTGTTTTTAGTACTTCAATTCTCTGAACTGTGCAATGGAGCAATCCACCTTGACATGGCATTTAGTCACCAGCAGGGAGTGGTACCATCTCTTTTTTTTTGAGCAGAAGTAGTGAATGAGACTGGAATCCATGCAGCAACCATGAGATTTTCTCACTGTTTCGAGTTCATTGGGAAACCAGTGACTAAAAGCATTGTTCTGGGAATTCTGAACATGGTAACTCAAATTATTTGCTCACACAGGGACTCCTATTGTAAAACAACATTTAAAGCACAACCTTTCTGTGTAATAGTCATTCTTAAACTTCGTAAGCTTTATGAAATAGATTAGATTACTTATAGTGAGGAAACAGGCCCTTCAGCCCAACAAGTCCACACGAACCCACCCAGACCCCTACACTTACTCCTTCACCCAACACTACAGGCAATTTAGCATGGCCAATTCATCTAACCTGCACATTTTTGGACTGTGGGAGGAAATCGGAGCACCCAGAGGGAACCCACGCAGACACTGGGAGAATGTGCAAACTCTGCACAGTTGCCTGAGATGGGAATTGAACCCCGGTCTCTGGCGCTGTGAGGCAGCAGTGCTAACCACTGTGCCACCATACCGCCCAAATGTTTTGAGTGTGGACATACATATTTATGTTCTCAAGATATTTAATCTTTGCCTATGGACACAGGTGCACACGTGTGCAAAGCTTTTGAACCTGCCATGATCTGACTAAAGCCAGGCAGTTTAAAGAAGGTACTACCAGCTGCAAGCTGACAATTGATTTCTAAATGTAATCATCTTTGTTCAGGACAAAATTATCAAGTTTGCAGGTGATACCAAACTAGGAGGAATGGTGGATTCAGAACAGACAGACTGGAATGCATTGAACAAAATATGTAAGTTGGGGGAGGTATTTAAAGTAGTCTCAGGTTGCTATGTGCAGAAGGCCTAACTTGGAAATATGTCACCGCTACTTCATTGTCACTGGGTCAATATGCCGAAATTCCCTCCCTAATGACAAATTGAGTCTACCTACAACACATGGACTGTATCGGTTTAAGAAGGCAGCTGCCTACCATCTTCGAGGGTAACTAGGGACAGGCGAGAAATGCTGACCAGCCAGTGACACTGCATCTCATAAGTGAATGAAAAAAACAAGTGAAATAGCAAGCATGCTTAATGCTGAAATGCCTCTGGTTGAAACTAAAACAGAGTGAGGAATTTTAGGGTGAGGAATCAAGACTGAGCAACTGGATGTTGCCCTAACTACAGCAGGACGAGTTGTGACCAAACTTTAAAGTTTCTGGTCAGACTTTTTCTTGAATACTTTGTGTAGTCCTGGTGTTCCAAGGAACAAAGTGCTGGAGGTAGTGCAAGAAAGGACCATGAGGGTGCACACTGTTGTGTCAGGGGTATATATTAGAACAGACCTTTGATTGTTGACTTTAAATAAAGCCATGAAGTGATTTCATGTCAAATTGTTAAAATATAAACAAAATGAACCTGGAATTTTAGTTTAAATTAAGATGCGGAAATAAAGCTCGAGTGCTTGGGTTCAAACTCTCAGAAGTTGACTTTAGAAATTATTGGGAAATTCTGCTTCAGAGTGCTGAATATGTGGATTGCCCTTTTTGGAGTATGGGGGCAAAAATTCTGGAATCATTTTAGAAAGCAAGTTGGCTGCCATAATTCAAAGTCTCCCAAACTGATGAATTAAGATTGGAAAAAATAGTTTTTCTCATCTATAACTGTCTCATTATTTTGTGAAAGAAAATTCAATTCCAAAGCAATAATTGCACTAAAATCATCCTTTTGTTATACTTTTGCTGTGGCCTTGTGGGTTGATCTCTGACTTCACATATAATTTTGGAACTAGTTCAAGGTGACTGATCTATTTAGGACTTGTGCAGGACACATCTAGGGCAGTTCACTGCTGTGTATACGCTTGCCTACCTATTTAGAATGAATACAAGCACGTTTGTCATCTTGATTGAGGCATGTATGCATATTTCTGTCTGTCTAGATTCCCAAAGATCTTTCCATCTGTCTGGAATAGATGGGCAGAAATATTTGTCCAACTGACTGAGGCATGCACGCAGTATCTATTCAGTATGGGCAAAATGAGCAAGTATTGATTCATTTTCCATCTGTAAGATGTGTTAGCCTCAGTATAGGCTGATGCAGCAACACAAATTTCAGTTTGTCTTGGAATTGTCTTCAACTCAGCTCTCTGTTAAAATTTGAAATGTGTTATACAGCGTTCATGAGAGACCAGGCTGCGAAACTTACTGAAGGAGAGATTTGATGAGCAAACTTAGTCTTCAGTTTCTTTTAAAACTGCTTTTATATGTATCCCATAACGGAGAGAGCAGCACAATCCAAACTGAGTTTACAAATTTTCAAAGACACCAGTTGGGAGAACCTACTACTTGGCTGAAAATGCGTTGCTGGTTAAAGCACAGCAGGGTTAGGCAGCATCCAAGGAACAGGAAATTCGACATTTCAGGCATCAGCCCTTCATCAGGAATGATTCCTGATGAAGGGCTTATGCCCGAAACATCGAATTTCCTGTTCTTTGGATGCTGCCTAACCTGCGTTTTAACCAGCAACACATTTTCAGCTGTGATCTCCAGCATCTGCAGACCTCATTTTTTACCCGAAGAACCTACTTCTTCCTTAGTCTTCACTTACTTTAGTGTCCAGCAACAATGTTCCTTGCAGACTTTGCAAAACTTCTTCTTGAAAAGATAGATTGACCGTAAAATGCATGTGGTGCAGATTCACTTGAATAAAGCTGGGATGTGGAGGTGCCAGTCTTGGACTGGGGTGGAAAAAGTCTGAAGTCACATGACACCAGGTTCTATCCAACAGGTTTATTTGAAATCACAAACTTTTGGAGTGCTGCTCCTTCCTTCACCTGACAAAGGAGCAGTGCTCTGAAAGCTTGTGATTTCAGATAAGCCCTTGGGACAATAACCTGGTTTTGTGGACTTCTGAATGAAGCTGGGATTGGAAAGATAAATTTCGCAGATTGTTTGTGTAGACTAGGCTTGTATGGCCTTCTGTTTAGATGATAGACTCGTACTGCGGCAGCAAATCAGTGATCTGTAGAAGCCAAATGTCAAGGTCAGTCTTTGTTTTTTTTAATGTGCTGTGGGAGTATTGCAGTGTAGCAATAATGCCACTGGGCTAGTAACCCAGGATTATGCTTTTGTACTCTAGCATGGTGCTGGAAAAGCACAGTAGGTCAGGGAGCATCCGAGGAGCAGGAGAATCGACATTTTGGGTGTAGGCCGTTCGTTAGGAATCAGGCTTGTAGGCCAAGGGAGGGAGGTTGGGGTTGGGGTGCTGATGGGGGGGAGATAGCTCGGAGAGGGGGGATAAATGGGAAAGGTGATGGGCTGGTCAGGAGGGTGGTGCTGAATTGGAGGCTTGGGACTGGGATAATGTGAGGGGAGGGGAAATGAGGGAGCTGGTCTCTCTCATTGTCATGGTGAGTCCTGAAGGCAAGTCTTCCTCTGCCCCCATGTTATCCCAGTCCCAAGCCTCCAAATTGGTAACCCCTCTTGAACTGTTCATCACCTTTTCCCATCTATTCGCTCCGCCCTTCTCTTCGACCTATCACCTTCTCCCCCACCTTCATCTTCTAATCGCAATCTCTCATAACTTCCCCACCCTTCTCCCATTTATCTCTCAGCCCTCTGGCCCACAAGCCTCATTCCTGATGAAGGGCTTCTGCCTGAAACGTTGATTCTCCTGCTCCTCAGATGCTGCCTGTCCTGCTGTGCTTTCCCAGCACCACATTCTTGACTTTGATCTCCAGCATTTGCCATCCTCGCTTTCTCCTAATGCTTTGTATTCATAAGTTTAAATCCTGTTAAGGTGCTAATGGAGTTTATAATTAGAACAGAAGAGACACGAGTAGGAGTAGGCCATGTGGCCCCTTAAGCCTGCTGTACTTTTCAACAAGATCATGGCTGATCTTTTTGTGGACTCGGCTCCTCTTACCTGCCAGCTCACATAACCCTTGATCCCTTATTGTTCAAAAGTCTATCATTGCTTTAAAAACATTCAACAAGGTAGCCTCAACTGCTTCAATGGGCAGGGAATTCCACAGTTTCACAAGCCTTTCAGGTGACAAAGAAGGTCCTCAACTCAAATCAAAGAATAAATCTGGAGTATTGCTAATAATGGTTTGTAAAAACCCATCTGGCTCAGTAATGCCCTTGAAGGGAGGGCAATCTGCCTACATATGGCACCAGACCAACATGGGTGGCTGATTCATCACTGTCCTCTGCAATGGCTGGATAAGGCACTCAGTTCAAAGGCAATTAGGGATGAGCAGCAAATGCAGACTTCGCCAATGTCAGTGACCTCCTGTGAAAGAGTAAACAAAGGAAACCACCGAGAGACAGGCTGTGATCTAAAAGTAAATAAGAAGGATTTAGAATGTATTTAGGGCATGTTCCTATAAACTAGCCTCTGCAGTGTGAAAGCACTTTTATGTTCTTATGTTTACGCACCTGCCTTACTTCAGTTACATTGGAACAGATAGCATATACTGATGGAAAGTTGTGGGTATTTAGTAAACCTTGCCCAAGACACAACTTTGTATCTGTGTGCTCTAAATGATTTTTCCACTTTGGGCTTGACTTGTCCAGTATTTTAGAATACTGTCAGTATATTTTAAATTGCCTTTAATAGGCTAATCCAGTTGCCCTATTTGCACCATTCTGCCCCAGAATCACCAGAATTGTTACAATGCAGAAAGAAACCATTCAGCCCGTCAGCCCTGTATCATTTCTATTACCTTGTCCCAATCTAGTGCCTTTCCCATCTCCCTGCACACTACTCCTATCCAAATAATCATCCAGTGCTCAATTGAACTGACCTGCATCACATTTCAAGGCAGTATATTTCCATTTTCTGTCATTTACTTTTGCTTCATTTGCATAACACTTTATATCTATGCCCTCTGGATCTATTTTCCTTTTAGGATCTGGAACAGCTTCTCCACTCTGTTCAGCATGCTTATGATCTTGAAAACCCTCATTGGCAGCCTTGGCTCAGTAGTTATACTCTAGGCTCAGACCTGGAGGTGGTTTGTTCAAGGCCCGAGCTAGAAACTTGAGTATGAAATAAAGGCTGACACTGGGAGTACTGACTATTGGAGCTGCCTTCTTTTAGACTCTCTCAAATGCTTGTCACTGTTTCAAAGAGGAGTGGAGTAGTTCTTCCTCTTGTTGTTCCTGATATTTATCCCTCAACCAACTTCACTAGAAAGAGACTATCCATTCTTACAGGTTTCCTGTATTACAGTAGCACATCATTGATTGTAAAAGGACTCTAAGTGCAGTACCTTGTTTGCTCCACTGGAGGGCTGCGTTGTGTGATGTTGGAAACCTGACACACTTGGCCTCCAACTGAAAGTGAGACCTTCTCAATCGGCTGCCTTCCAGTGCATCTTTAGCCTTTCATAGAAAATCAGACGTAGCTGTTGTGGGGTAATTAGACATCCTGGTTTTGTTGGGCTAGTCCTGACTTTTCATTAAATGTTCTAGTATCCCATCAAGTTCGTAAAAATGGTTTAATTGTCCTGATTTTCACTTGTCCCTTTCTCATTGCCAAAGGTAAACTGGACCTGGAAAGAGGATATTTTGTGAAATTTGCTTCTTTCCTGTCAACATCCATCATATCTCGTGCAGTAGAACTGTACCGCTTGCCCCACCTCCCTTGTGCTTCCAAGGGAGGAGTTACTAACTTTTGGTACTGACGGCACCATTACTGATGAGTTGTGGAAAAATGTTGCCAAATCGGACTGGATAATTGTTACGTGATAATATCACTTAACTTCACATCTTCTTCTGTCCCTCTGTTGGACTTCTGCCATTGGAATCTTTTCTTCCTATGGTTTTTCGATGTGTCTTAGTTTTAAATTTTGAAAATCGAGGTACCTTACAATTCGGGGATGCCAAAACTCCCTTCAATCTACTCTGCCAATGAATAAAGTAGTGGCTGATCTGAACTCTGTTCCTGGCTGCCCTGAGTGAATTTTCCCCACCTTGCTAAACAACGACATATCTGTCCTGCCTTAAAAATATTCTAAGATGCTGCTTCCAATGTCTTTTGAATCAGATTCCATGTAGAAACTCAACCTTCTGAAAGAAAAGTAATCCCTAATCATCTTCATCTTAACTGTGAGATTTTTTTACTTTCAAGTAATCTCTTGTGGTTCTAGTCCCTTCCATAAGGGGAAATATCCTTTCAGCATCCTGTCCAGGTCCCTCAGGAATGTATGTGCTTTTTCTAAGATCATGTTGAAGTTAGAACAGTGATTGTGGTGTACATGGTAGGCTCATTCAGAAAGTAAGGAGACATGGAATACAGGGGAATTTGGCTGTCTGGATACAGAATTAGCTGGCTCATAGACAGAGGGTGGTGATAGATAGAAAGTATTCATCCTGGAGCTTGGTGATCAGTGGTGTTCTGCAGATATCGGTTCTGGGATCTCTGCTCTTTGTGGTTTTTATAAATGACATGGATGAGGAAGTGCTTAAAAATGTGTTGCTGGAAAAGCGCAGCAGGTCCGGCAGCATCAAAGGAGCAGGAGAATCAACGTTTCGGGCATAAGCCCTTCAGGAATGAGGAGGGTGTGCCAAGCAGGCTAAGATAAAAGGTCGGGAGAAGGGACTTGGGGGACGGGCGTTGGGAATATGATAGGTGGAAGGAGGTTAAGGTGAGGGTGATAGGCTGGAGAGGGGGCGGGGGCCGGAGAGGTCGGGAAGAAGATTGCAGGTCGAGAAGGCGGTGCTGAGTCTGAGGGTTGGGACTGAGAAAAGGTGGGGGGAGGGGAAATGAGAAAGCTGGAGAAATTTGCATTCATCCCTGATGGTTGGAGGGTTCCTAGGCGGAAGATGAGGCGCTCTTCCTCCAGCCGTCGTGTTGCTATGGTCTGGTGATGGAGGCCAAGGACCTGCATGTCCGTGGAGTGGGAGGGGGAGTTGGTGTTCAGCCACGGGGTGGTTGGGTTGGTTGGTGCGGGTGTGCCAAAGGTGTTCTCTGAAACGTTTTGCAAGTAGGCGGCCTGTCTCCCCAATGTATAGAAGGCCACATCGGGTGCAGCGGATGCAGTAAATGATGTGTGGAGGTGCAGGTGAATTTCTGACGGATATGGAAGGATCCCTTGGGGCCTTGGAGGGAAGTAAGGGGGGAGGTGTGGACACAAGTTTTGCATTTCTTGCAGTTGCAGGCTAAGGTGCCGGGAGTAGAGGTTGGGTTGGTGGGGGTATGGATCGGATGAGGGAGTGGTCTTTCTGGAACGCTGATAGGGGTGGGGAGGGTAATATATCCTTGGTGTCTGTTTGGAGGTGGCGGAAATGCCAACGGGTGATACGAGGTTGGTGGGGTGGTAGTTGAGGGAACGGTGGGGTTCTGGCCTGGTGGCGATTGGAGGGGTGGGATTCAAGGGCGGAGGAGCAGGAAGTGGAGGAGATGCGGTGGAGAGCATCGTCAACCACATCTGAGGGGAATTTGCGGTCTTTGAAGAAGGAGGCCATCTAGGTTGTTCGATATTGGTACTGGTCCTCCTGGGAGCAGATGTGGCAAAGAAATTGGGAAAATGGGATGTTGTTTTTACAGGGTGCAGGGTGGGAGAAGGTGTAATCTATGTAGTTGTGGGAGTCAGTCGGTTTATAGTAAACGTCCGTGTTGAGTCGGTCGTCCAAGATAGAAATGGAGAGGTCTAGGAAGGGGAGGGAGGAGTCTGAGACAGTCTAGGTAAACTTGATGTCGGGGTGGAAGGTGTTAGTAAAGTGGATGAACTGTTCAACCTCCTCGTGGGAGCGCGAGGTAGCACCGATACAGTCATCGATGTAGTGGGGGAAAAGGTGGGGGGTGGTGCTGATCTGCAGTCCTCACTGTCTCCTGGATGAGGAAATGGAAGGGTGGGTTAGTAATTTTGCCAATAACACAAAGGTTGGTGGAGTGGCAGATAGTGTGGAGGGCTGTTGTAGATTGCAACAGGACATTGGACAGGATGCAGAACTGAGCTGATTGGTGGCAGATGGAATTTAACTGAGAAAAGTGTGAAGTGATCCACTTTGGAAGATCAAATTTGAAAGCTAGGTTAAAGTTTGGATTCTTGGTGGCGTCTCATTTTCCCCCTCAATCGAAGCAAAACCCTGAGACACAGTATAGTTTTATCTCCTTCACATTATTCCAGGCCCTGGAGGGAGACAGAACAGAGACCTGGGTTCTCAGTCTTTTCTGGAAAAGCAGTTTCTTAATGAATTATATAGTCATTTTACAGGGAGGAGCATTGAGGTAAGGCAACATATTTTTTGGGTGACCATTGACACTTGTTGATTGTAATGTTAAAGATTAAGCCACCTGCTGTTACACAGTGAATATTCTTAACCTTAACTGGCTTCACATTAATGAATACTTTTCACCTTGTTAAACTGATCTTGTGTATTGAATGCTTCCAATATTGTTAAATGGCTCGACATAATGAATGCCTTTCCACCTTGTTAACTCATTATGCTTGCCTCCAGCACCCCATTATTAACTTCTAGTTCTTATCTGAACTGAGTCATGCTCAGCTGAACCACATGTTTCATAAAACTCAGAACTTAACTCCTTCCCTACACCCGTTCTCATTGGCAATGTTGAGGAACAGAGGGATCTTGTGGTCCATGTCCCTAGATCCCTCAAAGTTGCCATCCAAGTTGATAAGGTTGTTAAGGTGTATGGTGTGTTGGCTTTCATTAGCAGGGGGATTGAGATTATGAGCCATGAGCTGTAGCTCTATCAAAGCCCTGGTTAGATCACACTTGGAATATTATGTTCAGTTCTGGTTGCCTCATTATAGGAAAGATGTGGAAGCTTCAGGGAGGGTGCAGAGGAGACTTACCAGGATGCTGACTGAACTGGAGGGCATGTCTTATGAAGAAAGGTTGAGGGAACTAGGGCTTTTCTCACTGGAAGATGAATGATGAGAGGTGACTTGATACAGGTGTACAAGATGATGAGAGGCATAGAGTGGATAGCCAGAGATGTTTTCCCAGGGTGGAAATATCTGTCACAAGGAGGCATAATTTTAAGGTGATTGGAAGAAGGATGAGAGGAGATGTCACAGGTGGGTTATTTACAGAGGGGTGGATGCATGAAATGCACTGACAGCAGTGACAGTAGAGTCAGATACATTAGGGGCATTTTTGTGACTCTTGGATAGGCACATGGAAGATAATACAATGAGGGGTATGTAGGTTAGTCTGATCTTAGGATAAAAGGTCAGCACAACACTGAGGGCCAAAGGGCCTGTACCGTGCTGTACTGTTCTGTTTTATCACCTCTCATTCTTCTAAAAGCCAATGAATCTGTCCAAATTGCGATCTGATCTTTCCTTGTAAGATAACACCCTTATTCCAGGAATAAATAGAGTAAGCCTTCTCTGAACTGGGAGTTTGAAGGGAATGTTACAGAATGACAAACCTTTAAGGATTTGTGAAACATCTACCATCTGTTTTAATTCCTGAATAATTTAGAGGTTTTGTGTAATTGAAAAATGAAACAATTTTGAGACTACCTAGCTCTGTTCAGGATGTCCGAAGTGATTTTACAGTGAATGGGATACTAGCATAGATAATTTATAGGTGGCAACTTCTAATCTTGCTGGGAAGAATAAACAGCCCTGCAGGTGTTTCGGTGAAAGGATTGTCAGTTACGCTCAGATAATGGCCACAAATCTTTGTTTCCAGATTTAGCTCATCCATTATCAAATTGAGCCCTAAGTAAATATTTGCGAAAGCAGTCTTTTATGGTGCAGGAGATGCAGCATAAACTGAACAATTACTAATTGACTCTGACTCTGAGATCTGTGCCCTCAGAGCACCGTGTCTTGGAAAATTCCTGAAGGGGTTGTCATTCGTGAATTCCTGACTACTTTGTGAATTATTCAAACCAGGGATTCCATCCAAAATAATCTTCTCTTTTGCATGAAAAGGCCTTGTTGCTCAAAGCTTCATTTGTGTGGTGCCGCACCTTATAAAGTGGGCAGGGCATGTTCATTGCCTGATTCCAGAATTTTAGTGTGGGAGGGGTGGAGTTGGTGATGTCATGGAAATGTCACTCATTGTGTATTAATCCAGGCGAATTCGCTGAAATTCGCCCAGGCGAATGCTCTGAAAACACAGGTTGGAATCTCCCATTGGAACTGAAAATTAAGTAATAATTCTGGATTTGGGAATTAATCTCAATTGTGGTAACCATGACAGTTGTCATTTGATTGTTGTAAAAACTCATCTGATTCTTCTATTTCCATTGAGAAAGGAGATGCATGTGGCTCCATTGTAATGTACTTGACCCATAACAGCCCTCTGTACTGGCCCTACAACTTGAGGGGTAATTTGAGATGAGCAACAGATGCTGGGACACTGACTTTCCATGAAAATAAAAGAAAGTCATTCGGTCTATTGTGACTAAACTGTACCCCTTGAGAGAGTTATTTGACTTGTCTCACCAAATGTCTGTCCATTTTCATAACTGAAGCGAATTATGAAAATACTTATTTAGAATTTACTGATATCACGCTTTCACAGCCAAGCTAACTTCCTTTAGTCATGATAAATTACTATTTTTTCGACAGTAGTGGTTCACAAAAAAAAAGACTCTTGAATTAGCTTTTATTGTCAGGTGCATTCGAACGAATGCCCTGCTCTGGCCTGGGACAGACTGCCCCCACCCCCGCCACAGCCTGGCCCAGGACTCACCACCAGTATTGCATTGCAGAACACATGTTGCCCAAGTGCACTTGACATCTGTGGCAGTTTCTTGTGAGATGTTTACTTCAAGTTGTACCCTCCAAAAGCAGTCAGGCTATGATTAATATCAGTGTAAGTGGCGGGTGGCAAGGCAAGTTTTTGAAACTTGGAGTTCATGATCTTTCTCCCACTCAGCTGCCTCAATACCATGTACCAAAGCCAGAAAATCCACTACAATGTACAAGGCTTCCCAAAATGGAGATTGGAACCCAAGGGAGCAAGCTGAAATGTTTGCGTTGTACAATCTTAGGCAACCTTTAGTTCATTTGTTCATGGGATGTGGGCATCTCTGGTTAGATCATTTATCAATTCCTCATCATCCCGAGGGCAGTAAAGATACAGCTGATTTGTTGTAGGTTTGGAGATGCATCTATGTGAGAGCGTGTAATTTCCTAATGGCTATAAGTCAACAGGTGTTTTAATAAATTCTGGAATAGAGAAAAAAATATATTAAATTCAAATTTCACCATCTGTCATAGTGGGATTCAAACCCATACCACCGTGTAATGGCCTGGGCTTCTGGATTACTAATTCATTAACAAAATACAGAGGCATGAGATTGAGGACAATTTAGCAGTTTGGATCCGAAATTGGCTAGCTGGAAGAAGACAGGGTAATGATTGATGAGAAATGTTCATTTACTAGTTACTAGTGGTGTACCTCAAGGATCTGTTTTGGGGCCACTGCTGTTGGTCCTTTTAGTAAACTAACTGGATGAGGGCATAGAAGGATGGGTTAGTAAATTTGGGGTTAGTAAATTTGCAGATGTCATTGAGGTCAGTACAGTTGTAGATAGTGCTGAAGGATGTTATAGGTTACAGAAGGACATAGATAAGCTGCAGAGCTGGGCTGAGAGGTGGCAAATGGAGTTTAATGCAGAAAAGTGTGAGGTGATTCTCTTTTGAAGGAATAACGGGAATGCAGAGTACTGGGCAAATGGCAAGATACTTGGTAGTGTAGATGAGCAGAGAGATCTTGATGTCCATGTACATAGATTCCTCAAAGTTGACACCCAGGTTGATAGGGCTATTAAGGCATACGGTGTGCTAGCTTTTATTAGTAGAGGGGTCAGGTTTTGGAGATTATGCTGCAGCTGGACAAAACTTTGGTGCGGCTGCACTTGGGAGTATTGTGTACAGTTCTGGTCACTGCATTATAGGAAGGATGTGGAAGCTTTAGAAAGGGTTCAGAGGAGATTTATTAGGATGTTGTCTGGTATGGAGGGAAAGTCTTAAGAGGCAAGGCTGAGGGACTTGAGGCTGGTTTCGTTAGAGAGAAGGTGGTTGAGAGGTGACTTAATTGAGACATATAATCAGAGGGTTAGGTAGGGTGGACAGTGAGAGCCTTTTTCCAAGGATGGTGATGGCTAGTACAAGGGATTATAGTTTTAAATTAAGGGGTGATGGATACAGAAAAGATGTCAGAGGTAGGTTCTTTACTCGGACAGTAGTCGTGGCATGGAATGCCCTGCCTGCAACAGCTGTAGACATGCCTCCTTTTAAGGGCATTTAAATGGTCATTGGATAGGCATATGGACTAGAATGAAATAGTGTAGGTTAGATGGGCTTCAGATTAATTTCACAGGGCAACATCGAGGGCTGAAGGGCCTATGTTATAACATTACCATTTCACAATTACCTTCCTCACCATAGCTGCCCTGGAGTTCTGAAGAACTATAATAGCTGTGTTTCTGTTCCAGCAGGGAGAAAATGAGGACTGCAGATGTTGTAGATCAGAGTCAAAAAGTGTGGTGCTGGAAAAGCACAGCCGGTCAGGCAGCATCAGAGGAACAAGAGAGTTGACATTTTCAGTATAAGCGCTTCAGGAATTGGGGGTGAGGGAGAGGGGCAAGCACGCTGAGAGATAAATAGGAGGGGAGTGGAGCTGGTGGAAGGTAGCTGGGAACGCGATAGGTAGATGAAGGTGGGGGTGCAGGTGATAGGTCGGAGTGGAGGGTGGAGCAGATAGATGGGAAGGAAGATGTCCAGCAGATCCCTCTGTCCCCTACTGCCCTTTTCTGTGAGCATTTCTGACTATTTTCAAGCATTGAATTAACATAATGATGGGGATAAAGATTGGGAAGCATTAACCTAGAAAGAAAAGGAAAGCAGATACACAGGAATCCTATCGGTTACCAGGTATCATCCAGACTTGGAAATCTCCCACAGTTTTTTCCACTGTTGCTGATCGAATGGCCCTCTGGGTGCTCTTGCACCACATAGTTCAAGAAAGCAGTGTACCAGCATCACCTCAAGGGCAGTTAAGGATTGACAGTAAATACTGGTCTAGCATGTAACGCTCAGACTGCGAAATAATAGAGAGAGAGAAACCTCAATCAATGTGGCCATGAGCTTAAAACTAATAGGAATAGCTTGACAGTATTATTACAGGGCTGACAGGATGGGTTCATGGGAAATGTGTCACTCATACTTTTTATTGCATTTGGTCTCAGATACACTGGAGAAAAATAAAGGGTCTATTCTTCATCTAACGAGGGTAAATCTCAACCCACCTGAGAAACCATCATCAGATGTCTTTTAAGGAAGGAAACCTATAACCATACGAGGTCTGCCCTTGTGCTTCTTCAGGCTCACAGCAATGAGGCTCAAAATTGTCTTCTGAAATGGCCTAACAAGCCACTCTGGAGGGCAAATAGGGATGGGCAACAAATACCAAACTTGTCACTGATGCCCAAACCCCGTGAAAGAATAAATGACTTGAAAAATTAAATATGTTCAATTACTCTTACATGCACGACACAATATAAGCTAGGTAAAAACAATGACTGCAGATGCTGGAAACCAGATTCTGGATTAGTAGTGCTGGAAGAGCACAGCAGTTCAGGCAGCATCCAAAGTGCAGCGAAATCGACGTTTCGGGCAAAAGCCCTTCATCAGGAATCTGATCAATATAAGCTGCCTAACCATGTGAGTATGCAGTTGATGAATTTAGAGAGCTAGAGCAAAGGGACTGGAGAAAAGCTGGGGTGCTCTTTTGGGAACCAGTACAAATACAGTGGGTCAATTGGCCTCCTGCTCTGTAAAATTCTATGATTCTAATTAACTGAAAGGTTGTTGGAAGCTGATGTAATAGCAACTCAAGAGGGAATAGGAAGTAACTGTGAAAAGGCAAACATTGTGTCACTGGGGAGTTCTAACAAGGGATTGCCTTATGAGGAAAGGCTGGACAGATGAGATGTGTATCCTCTAAGTTAGGTATCTAAGATCCTGAGGGGATTTGACTGGATGGATGTGGAATGAATGTTTTCTGTTGTAGGAGAATGTTGAACTAGGGATAAAACTATGGTTGGTAGTGTACCTAAGCGGTCTAAGGTGCTGGGTCCAGGTTCCAGTCCTGAAAGGGTCATGGGTTCGAATCCCACCACTGTCATTTCAACTCCACTGCCGCAGCATTGTTTAAAAAAAAATGCTGCTTCCATCCCCGCTGCGTTGATGTTCAAAACAAAAGTAAAATTGATTAGCTTCCAGGGGAATTAACTGTGGTGTGGGAACGTGCTGAATATTGGGCGGCATGGTGGCACAGTGGTGAGCACTGCTGCCTCACAGCGCCGGGCACCCGGGTTCAATTCCCGACTCAGGCGACTGACTGTGTGGAGTTTGCATGTTCTCCCTGTGTCTGTGTGGGTTTCCTCCGGGTGCTCTGATTTCCTCCCACAGTCCAAAGATGTGCAGGTTAGGTGAATTAGCCATGCTAAATTGCCCGTAGTGTTAGGTAAAGGGGTAAATATAGGGGAATGGGTGGGTTGCTTTTCAGCGGGGCGGTGTGGGCTTGTTGGACCGAAGGGCCTGTTTCCACACTGTAAGAAATTAATGTAATGTAAAAGCTTAAAAATAAGAAGATGCCTATTCAATTGAGATGAGGAATGTTTTTTCCCTCTGAGGCCTATTAGTCTTCCTGAAAATGCAGAATCTTTAAATACGTTGAAGGCAGAGGTAGGTAGGTAGGTCCTGGTTGCCAAGGAGATGTAAGATTATTAGGGGTATGCAGGACTGTAGAGTTGAGATTAAAGTCCAATCACCCATGATCTTATTGAATGGTGAAGCAGGATTGAAGGGCTGAGTGACCTTCCCTTCTTCCTTATTTGTATGAATGGAACTAATTTGTGTGATGCTGCAAGTGGGTCAAGCTGTGAATGGTGTCCTCATATAGACTCTTAAAAGTACAGCATGGAAATAGACACTTCAGTCCAACTTGTCCATGCTCCTAATCCAGTCCCATTTGCCCACACTTGGCCCATATCCTTCTAAACTCTTCTTATTCATGTAGCCATCGAGAAGACTTTTAATTGTATTGTAATTGTATTAGCCTGCACCACTTCTCCTGACAGCTCATTCCATACAGGCATCACCCTCTGAAAATGTTGCCCCTTAGGTCCCTTATAAATCTTTTCCCCCTCATCCTAAACCTATGTCCTTTAGTTCTGAACTCCTCCACCCCAGGGAAAAGACGTTGTCTATTTTACCGTATCTATGAAAACTCTCTAAGGTCACCCCTTAGCCTCTGACACTTCAGGGAAACAGGCCCCGCCCATTCAATGTTTCCCTATAGCTCAACCAGTCTCTTGCCAACCTAACTGGTGTAGAAGATACTTTGAACATTGTGATGATGATTTTTCTTTTTCCCCTGTGGTAAACCTGTCCAAAGGTAAGAGGTAGTTTTGTGTTATTCCTTGGCAACATTCCTTGTAGCTAAGCATCATTTAATTACCAAAAGGCCTACCTCTTCCTGTTAGCTTTAACAGCCTGGGAAGGTTGAACCACATTGAAGGTACTACATAAATGGAATTTGTTAGATTAGGGAATCTGGATGAACAGCCTTTTTTTTGAATAGTGCTACTCATAATGTGTTCAGCTTGCAAATTCATCTTCTCAGAGGAGGATAGGGTGTGAAGATACCCAAAACAAACAAGCAAACTATATACTTTTCTCACCAGGAAGAGGCTCAGTAGATTTCAAAGCAGCTTAAGGGGCAACCTTTTCAGGCAGGAGATGGTGCATATATGGAATGAGTTGCCAGACAAAGTGGAGGAGGCTGAATTGCATCTGGATGGGTATATGAAGAGAATGGGTATATGAAGAATATGGGCCAAGTGCTGGTGAATGGGTGTAGATTAATTTAGGATATCTGGTTGGCATGGATGAGTTGTTTTCCGTGTTGTACGACTGTGTCTATGGCTCCATGGACATCGTGGAAACTTGAAGCAAATGATCCTTTGATCTTCTAGATTCCAGAGAAAACAACCCTGGATTGTGTGATCTCTATTTTGACGCATGAAGTCCAGTTATTATTGTGGTCATTCTGTTGCACGCTCTTTCGGGCCAGTGAATTAAGGTGTGGTCCCTGGAACTGCTCATTGTAATCTGGGTGCGGTCTCTGGCTTTGTTTTTGCATGACTTCTAACCCATTTCATCCTGTTTCTGTGAAAGTAAAGGTCAATAATTCATTCATCTTTACTTGTACTTGTTCTTAGCATTCTAATGATTCATCTATCATAAATGCACATTGTTATGACACACACACATTCTCCACAGCAAAGCCCCAAGAACTGAACTAAGATAAGGATTAGTTAATCTAATTAAGGAGTTTCAGCAAAGTGAATTCCCAACCTGGGAAGGCTAGTAATATAGCCATCTTTGTTTTAACTAGCACGTTAAATGAACCAGCACTCTCAATACAGTGGCAAATGTTGTATACCTGAAATACCAGAAGCTTATTGTGTTATCGTGATCTCTGCAATGTCCAAGTAGTTAGTTGAAGGTGTGAGTGAGAAGAGTCTCTGCTGGTAGGCTTTATTTAAGGCAAAGTTGTGTTATTATTTAAGTGATTTATGCTGTGTATGAAGTGTAGCAGTGATGTGTATACCTCCCTGCATTACATTTTTATTACTTCCTGGGTGTTTTGACATTGATAATGTGGACCTCTTGATCAACTGGAATATTTGATCAAGTGGTAAACTCCATATGTGCTGCTTAATAAAACGTTAGCAGTTCGAAAATGAGAGAGGAGACCAGTCTTTCCAGTCCAGTTGTACTTTCCTGTAGCTTATGAAAGATGTGGTTTGAAGGAGGATTTTATGTTCCCATATATAATTTGCTGGATTTATACAGCATGAGAAGCTGATGGCACCCTTTTATAGACTGTTGTCTTGTGATTGATTGTTGATCCTTTATGTATTTATGGGCAGGTTTTTGTAACTACTTGACTAAGTGGTTCAAAAATCAGTGATTAGCAATTTCAAGCCATTGACAAAAGGGGTAGCCGGGGGAGTTGAAGACGAATGTTTTCATTCAGACATTGGAATCTCGACCTAAGACACGGAAGCTCATTCTGTAAGTAATTTTAAAAAGAATGTGAGATAGGTACTGGAGGATAAAATACATGCAGGATATGGACCAAGTAGTGGGGCTGCTGTTTCAACACCCAGCACAAACCGTGTGGGCTGAATACTATACGTTTCTATGATTCCACCCTTTTTGGTATAATTGAATGATGTTTTCCTCATGGCAATAGAAACCTTTACTTAGTGCAAGGTTTTGTTTGTTGCACAAGTTGTCAATGCCATTCCAGTAGCTAAAGATCTGAATAGCTTCATGTTCTACACAAAAGGTCGAGCAACCTATAGCATAACATGCTATCATTTCAGTGTATTTATTTTCTTGTCTCCCAGGAATGTTGCCGGCCATGTTTTCAGAGTATCAGCCCTCCAGTGCCCCTCCCACATAATCACTTGTCAATTGTAAACTTGAGCAGGGAGTAGGAGGTGGTTTGACCACAAGCTGAAAATGTGTTGCTGGAAAAGCGCAGCAGGTCAGGCAGCATCCAAGGAACAGGAAATTTGACGTTTTGGGCATAAGCCCTTCATCAGGAATGAGGAACGTGTGTCCTGCAGGCTAAGATAAAAGGTAGGGAGGAGGGACTTGAGGGAGGGGCGATGGAGATGTGATAGGTGGAAGGAGGTCAAGGTGAGGGTGATAGGCCGGAGTGGGTCAGGGGCGGAGAGGTCCAGGAAGAAGATTGCAGGTTAGGAAGGTGGTGCTGAGTTCGAGGGATTTGACTGAGACAGGGTGGGGGGAGGGGAAATGAGGAAACTGGAGAAATCTGAGTTCATCCCTTGTTTCCTCATTTCCTTTCCCCTCCCCCCACCTTGTCTCAGTCGAATCCCTTGAACTCAGCACCACCTTCCTAACCTGCAATCTTCCTGACCTCTCTGCCCCTGACCCACTCCGGCCTATCACCCTCACCTTGACCTCCTTCCACCTATCACATCTCCATCACCCCTCCCTCACGTCCCTTCTCCCTACCTTTTATCTTAGCCTGCTGGACGCACTTGCCTCATTCCTGATGAAGGGCTTATGCCCGAAACGTCGAATTTCCTGTTCCTTGGATGCTGCCAGACCTGCTGCGCTTTTCCAGCAAGACATTTTCAGCTCTATCTCCAGCATCTGCAGACTTCACTTTCTCCTCCGGTTTGACCACAAGAGTCATCACCGTTCTGTTTCCTTACTTTAATTATTCATTCTCAGAATATCAGTACCACTGGCTTGCCCGCTCCCATTTAGGAATCAACCACATTGCTGGAGATCTGGAGTCGCGTGTAGGCCAGACCAGGAAAGGATGGCTGCTTTGCATCTTAAATGATATTAGTGAGCCAAATAGGTATTTTTCTTGATAATGGTTTCATGGTCATCATTAAGCTCTGAATTCAGGTTTTTATTCCATTCAAATTCTGCCGCAATGGGATTTGAATCCATGTCCCCAAAACATTATTTGGGTCTCTGGATTAATGTGTTCTGAGGAAGGATCACTGGACCTGGAATGTTAGCATCTGAGAAGAGAAATCAGAGTTATCAGATCTGCTGAGCTTTTCCAGAACCTCTGGTTTTTGTTCTCTAGGTTAATAGTCTAGTCATAATATCACTAGGTCTTTCCCCTCCCCTGATGAGCAGTGTTAACACTCTTTGGTCTTCATCTACTGAAGCCAAGATGTCCTTGATGCCATCTACTGATACTGACATGACTGAGGTGTATTTACTGTACATGGATCAGAGACCAAGCCTGGGGGGGGTGACTGGTGTTCTGGATTATTGTCTCATTCACCAGTACCTTTACAAACTTTTCATGGGGAGGCATTAATGTTTTTTAATGACATTCAACCCAAGTCTGTTTAAAATTAGGTAATGTGGGGGATCTAAGATGACAGTGATCTGAGAAGATCACACTGCAGAGCTTCACATCGCAGCAGGAGCAGGACGGTCCTTTAACCCACTCAACCCAGGTCGTCAGGATTTCTTGGGGTGTTGGAAAGCTTGTGGAGCCCCAAGAAATATTTAAAAATTGACACCTGTATTTTCAGCTGTACACAAATGCCTAAAAAGGAAGGAGGAGCCTCTGAGGCCAGGCCTGCAGCTCAGCCTGCAGCAGCCTCAGAGCATGCTGACAGCAGTCAATACAGGGATTGGTGATTTCTTTAAATGCAGAGAAGGCATTTGACCGAGTTGAGCAGCCGTACCTTTTCTCTACTCTAGACCGGTTTGGTGTAGGTGAAGTTTTCATAAGATGGGTAAGGGTTCTCTATAATGTACCCCTCGCTGCGGTCATCAAGCAATTTTAATACTTCTAGGGGCAGCCAGCAGGGCTGTGCCCTTTCACCATTACTTTTTACATTGGTGATTGAACTGTTGGCAGAGGCCATTCGTGGGGATCTCAATATATCAGCTCCAGAAGTGGGGTCAAAATTACATAAGTTCTTGTTGTATGCAGATGATCTAATTTTCTTGACAAATCCAGCAGTTTCAGTGCCTTGCATGACACAATGCATTCACAAGTTTGGCGCTTTTTCAGGGTATAAGATTAATTTTGCTGAATCAGAGGCTATGCCAATGGGTGGTCTGACGAACGAGTTGGCTCTTGAGAGTGACTATAGATTCTCATTTAGGTGGTCACAGGGGGGTTTTTGTGTATTTGGGCATATTCATTACTCCAGTTCTGGATTGGCTGTTCAAAGTCAATTTTATTCAATTATTTGAAAAAATTAAACAAGATCTCCAAAGATGGGAGGCATTTCCAGTCTCGTGGTTGGGTCGGATAGCGCTTATTAAGATGAATATTCTCCCTCGTTTGCTATACCCTATACGGATGCTCTCCCTGGTTTTCAATAAATAAACACTCGGGAAACTGAACAGTTGGTTTAGCTCCTTTATCTGGCACCATAAACAGCCCCTCATTAAATTAGCTAAACTGCAGTTGCCTCACAGATTGGGGGAAGTAGACCTTCCGGACATTAAAAATTACCAATTAAGCTCACTTTTGACCTACGTAAGTGATTGGGTTTGTGGGGACCCTCTTTCAATATGGCTAGATATTGAAGTCTCCCAGGCAAGGTGCCCCCTTACCAGTTTGCTATTTTTGGACAAGGTGAGGACAATTAGGGAATATTGTCATAACCCAATAGTCATCAATACCGTTAAAGCACGGAGAGCAATTCGGCAGAGGGAAGGTAATATTGGCAAAACATCTTTGTTTACACCTTTAGTGGGTATGCCGAGTTTTCAACCAGGTATGATAGATTCAGGATTTAAATGTTGGGCAGCTAGGGGTATATCTTGCATGGGTGATTTATTTGAGGGAGATGTAATGATGTCCTTCGATCAGTTAGTACGGAAGTACGAGTTACCTTATAGAGACCTTTTTTTTCAAGTTAGGGATTTTATTCAAAAAAGGACCACACTTTTGACAGATCCCTACAAATCTGACATAGAAAGAGGGGTACTAAGGGCTCAGTACACTCTCAGTACTCTATATCACCAATTGGGGGGGTGCCACCTCATGAGTCTGATCGACTCTGCAAGATGTGGGAAAGAGAGCTGGGTGTTGAAGTTTCTTCACAGGCAGGGGAGGATATTTGGGAGAATGCAAGGAAGATACCAATTTGCAATTGGACCCATGCTTTACAGTTGAAGATTCTCCACAGGGTCCACTTAGCCCCAGACCGTTTGTCAAAATTTAAACTAGGGGTATCTTCAGCATGTCCCAAGTGCAAGGTCTGTACGGGTACTGTTACCCATTGTCTTTGGTCTTGTGACAGGCTTCAAACATATTGGAGCGCTGTAGTGGAGGCAATGGAGAGGATTTTAGATGTAGGGCTGGAGAAGGATCCTATTTTGCTCCTTTTGGGCCTACCCATTGTATAAGGCAAAACTTTCCAATATTCTTACATTCTGTGCAAGGAAGAATATCTTGCTAGGTTGGATATCAGAACCCCCCCCCCCCCTGTCGGATTTGCGGAAGATTGTTATGGAGCATATTCCCCTGGATTTTCTCTCAAATATGGTACACCACAAAACTGAGAATTTTTACAAGATATGGCAACCCTTTTTGAAATACCTGGACACAGATTTATCTGCCACACTAACAAGGGCTTTTATATCGCCGTAACGATTGTGTTTCATGAGTCCAATGTCCTGGGAGGAGGAGCTGTGGATGTATGAGTGTTTTGTTTGGCTGGGCTGAGTTATTACTATTTATTTGTTTGTTGTTAGGTATTTAGTTAGTTAGCTAGTTTAGGTTTGTTTTTTAATTTTATACTTCTCTATATGTTTATATACATTCGTATAGGAGGGTGGGTTGGGGATTTTTTAATTGGGTTTAGTTTTGTTCTATTTTGTACTGTTTTGAATTGCATTGTTTTGTATTTATAATAAATCTATTTGTTCTTAAGAATATATTTTTTTTAAAAAATTAGGTAATGTGGAATGGTAATAAAGGGTTTAAAGATACCAGGTAACAAAATTGTTTGTGCTAGTTTCAATGGCAACCAATGACACATACTTCACTTAGGACTGAGAGACCTAGGAAGTAGGGGAATGGAAAAATAATTCTCAGGCTAGTGAATGCCCTCAAGTGAAACAGTTTTGGGTGGTGCTTGGTAGTGCATCCACACTACATTAATGCTGCATTCCTGAGCTGCTTATGGTAATGAAGAAGTTTGGAAATGCCCAGTTGTTACAGTTGTCAGTTCATTGAGTGTAGTGCCACACCCAGAGTTCAGTATCCTGCAAAGCTACACCCGCATAGTCTATCACAGCTGCTGGAGGTCACAGGCAATATCAAAGTCTCCGATCTGCCACAGTACTTTGTCAATATTTTGAGTCATTAGTGGGCCAACCACAAGATGCACTGGGAAAGTGGTACGATAGTGTGGCATTCCATGTCTAATTTTCAGTTTAAATAACATGTTTTTGCCTCAAAATTAGTATCCTTAAACATTTAAGAATTAAATATTAGTATGAATGGTTAGCACTTTCCTATCAAGCCTCCATTTCTGATTAGGTTAACACTGACATTAACAAATAGGTGCCTTTTACATTGAAGTATTAAGCCTTTGAAAGCTAGCAATCACTCAAAAGTCTAATTTAATAATGTTTTATATCAATAAGATATGGGGTCCAGGAAATAAATTGGATTGTGTTGATGAACCAAGTAGAGTGGGAAACTGTCACAATGGGAGCATGTGCCTAACGATGTTGGTCTGGGTCTTCCTGAATGTTAGGCTTAATATATATAAAGTGGGCAAGTTGCAACACCAATGGGGCTGGCAGTCCACAAAGTGGAGCAGGAGAGGTGTTCTCGGTGGATTCAGGAGGGCTGTTTAAGAAAATTTATTTGTTGGCAAGGACAGAGACATTAAAACTTTCTCATTGGACTGAAATATCTATGAGGAGATGTTCAGACACAAAGTCCTGCACTTTCACAGCTAACTTCCCTCCCCGTGCCCCCCTTCCATTTATTTCTCAGCGCCCTTGGGCCAAACCCCCTTTCCTGATGAAGAGATAATGCTCGAACTGTCAACTGTCCTGATCCTCAGATGCTGCCTGACTGGTTGTGCTTTTCCAGCGCTGCACTGGAGGATAGGAGCATATTTAACCAGGAGGAGGGAATAGTGTTCAAATGTTTAATTGGGACTCTGACCAGATGGACAGGCTGCAGATCATACATTTAAGGAATGTAAGCGTCACAGAATGTGAAATGACAAAACAGTATCAAAATTTACCCCCTCCATTATGGGTATTCAATCATCCATCACTATTTCCATCCAAGCTCTCTACTCACTTAAGTTTTGCTTGCTTCCCGGTATCTAAACTTGATCTTCAATCTTTATCCTCCTTGATTTCCTGAAGAAGGGCTTATGCCCGAAACGTCGAATCTCCTGTTCCTTGGATGCTGCCTGACCTGCTGCGCTTTTCCAGCAACACATTTTCAGCTCTGATCTCCAGCATCTGCAGTCCTCACACTCCTTATCATCCGCTAGTCTCAATAGAGAACAATCTGAGGTTCCTCAATCCCAGAGGACAGTTGTATCCCATTGGATGACTGTCATCTCAGTCCATGTTTAACCCTCACTATTTTAAGCTGAGATTGTGGTTTGATTTTAAAGTATTCTGGGCTTTATGAATCAAAGTGTAGGGTATAAAAGCCTGGAATTACTGGTGAATCTTTGTAAGATATTCAAGTGAGCATTGTTTCCAATTCTGAGCATTATAGCTTAGTGAAGGCTTTAGTGAAGAATTAGAGAAGGGTCACAAAATAGGCATTACCGACTTCAGTTATGTGGATAGATTAGAGAAACTGAAGCTGTTCTTCTTCATGCAGTGTGTTATGGGCCAGACTAAAGCCCCTCAGTATATCAAGATCACGTACACCACAACTTTTTCTTCTTTTTAAAGGCAATTGTAAGGCTTTGTTCTGAATGCAGTTCAATCGGTCCAACTACCAGGCTTGAAGCAAAACACACTTTATTCTTTCACTATAGTTAAAACACAAACAAAAGAAAAGAAGAATTGGAATAACTTGATTTTATTGAAAGACTTAACAGAATGATTTACCTATTAAACAACAAATGTTCCGATATAGCGATATCCCGTGAAAGCAAATTCAGTAAAATAGATTCTCACCTGCAATTTTCCAATCCAGAAAGAAAGAACATCAAGAAAAATCTCTGCATGTGAGGCAGAGAGAGAACTTGAGCATTTGCTGCAGCAAGGAGTGATGTATAGCAGCTTTGAAACCCCAATTGCTACTGAAAATTGAACTAAAATCCTGTTTTTTCTGGGAGCTTGACTCCTCTTCATGCTGCTTCTATTGTTCCAACTTGGTAAAAAGTGCCCAAGTCCCCACAAGCTGTTTCCTTTCTTGGCTTGGAACTGACCGCTCGGACCTTCGGTCTCCACCTCTCCACCTCTCTTGATTTTTTTAAAAATTAGGACCAAATACACCTCTTGCAGCCATAGTATCTCGTAAGAGAAAGTTGAGACAAGATTTGATAATGTGCTCATCTTGATAAGAGAGTGAATAGAGCGGATGGTTTCATTTGGAAGAGGGCTTGTTCACCATAAGCCTTTGATTTGAGGAGGTTAGCAAGATAACCAAAGCAACTAAGAGGAATAAAGTTTTTAACATAGCAAGTGATTAGGGTCTGGAAGAGATTGCGTCAAAGGCAGTCCTGATTTTCAAAAAACACCAGAAGAGAAAACAATTGCAAGCTTAAGAGACAGGGGCAGAGAAGCGAGTCCAACAAAATTAATGATTTGGAGATGCTGATGTTGGACTGTAGTGTACAAAGTTAAAAATCACACGACACCAGGTTATAGTCCAACAGGTTTAATTGGAAGCACACTAGCTTTCGGAGCGACGCTCCTTCATCAGGTGATTGTGACCTGATGAAGGAGCATCGCTCCGAAAGTTAGTGTGCTTCCAATTAAACATGTTGGACTATAACCTGGTGTGTGATTTCTAACAGTAAATTAATATTGCCAAAAACTGCTCCTCGATGGACAGACTGAATAGTATCCATTTATCCTGTAACTGGATTATTCCCAACCGGATGACCTTAATTTCCCGTGTTAGTGGAGGACTATTTGATATTGCAATTCTCTGGCAAAAATATTAATTTTACAATCAATGCAAAATGAATTCCTCTCTCTTCCTGGCCTTTTGAATGCAGAAGAGATAAAAAGATTATGGTTTGATTGTTCTGCTTATTAGCTGTCTGAAACTGATTGCCAGGTTGTCTGTTCCTGTGATGGAATTGGAGTGATAAAGAGGGTACCTGAAAATGTGCATTGGTGAAGAGCATGTATTTTCTGATTTAGTCAGAAGTGGATGAACCTTTCGCTAATGTGGACCTCAACTCTGGAGACCACGCTGGGTGTCTGGAGACCACGCTGGGTGTCTGGAGACCACGCTGGGTGTCTGGAGACCACGCTGGGTGTCTGGAGACCACGCTGGGTGTCTGGAGACCACGCTGGGTGTCTGGAGAACAGTTGATTCTGTTAGGCTCCCCAAACAGAATAGTGCGATGGAGACTCTGTTGGTTCTCCAACTGATGCAAAAGACCCTCCATCAGTCTAACAAAATCTCGGCCTTAGTCTGTCTTCTGTATATTTTATTTTCTGCTGCCCTGTTGGACAATGACCGCTTGTGTGAGTCAGAGATAATTACAGATGAGTAAAAAGAGAAAATGAACGTTTTGTCACAACCAATGCTTCTGTCAGTAACTCAATGGAAAGTGCTCCGGAAGCAGCTTTACTGGGATGCTTCCTTTTTCTGTTTAATGTCTGGATCCCTTGAGAGCAACAGGATATCCTTTTATGTTTTGGACTTTGTAAAGCAAAGAAAATGTGCTGATTTATTGAAGGAGATTTGCATCCATACTTTATAAACGTCATTTAATAATTAAAATATGACAAAAAGTTAATTAAAGGAAAGGTAACTTCTCATTTCTGTAATTTTCTATGGATAAAGCATGCATGATGACAGGAAAAGAATTTTCAAAACTCTCTTTGCAATGTTGAAATATGATTAGATTGGAGGCTGATCTCTTAACTGCAATGGAAATTAAAATTGAGTTGCATTGTTACTATTGTTTTTTCAGATTTGGAGATGCCGGTGTTGGACTGGGGTGTACAAAGTTTAAAAATCTCACAACACCAGGTTATAGTCCAACAGGTTTAATTGGAAGCGCACTAGCTTTCGGAGTGATGCTCATTCCTCAGGTGGTAGTGGAGGGCTCAATCCTAACACAGAATTTATAGCAAAAATTTGCAGTGTGATGTAACTGAAATTATACATTGAAAAATCGATTGTCTGTTAAGCGTTTTATCTGTTAGAATACAGTGATAGATTCAATTCTTTCATGTGTAAATCACAAAACCTTTTTTTAATGTTGCATTCTCGGGTTAGCTGTTAACAATGGTGATAGCTAGACAATATGTTGAAGGTGTTAGCCCCCTGTGTTCTCTATGACCTGATGTTTAGATTGATTCTAATCTAAAAAGTGAGATAAGAGTTTTACATAAATTCATGCAGTTTTTGAGCTCAGAGTTCTACGTGGATGTATGCAGTTTTTGAGCAAAGTGCACTATAACTCTGCAAGAACAAATTCACCCCACAAAATGTGTGCATGTGGGTCTTTGTCTGTGTGTGTGTGTGTGTGTCTGTCTGGGGTGGGGGGTGTGTGTGTGTGTCTGTCTGTCTGGGGTGTGTGTGTGTAGTGAGTGCAGAGTGTCTTAAGTCTGTGAGGGGGTGCGTGTGGGAATGTGTGTCTATAAGGGTGTGCGCGCACGTGTGTGTGTGTGTGTGTGTGTGTGGTGCACTGGTGCCATTCATGTAGAACTCTGAGCTCAAACTGCATGAATTTATGTAAAACTCTGTTATCTCACTTTTTTAAGATTAGAATCAATCTAAACATCAGGTCATAGACAGAGAACACAGGGGGCTAACACCATCAACATTGTCTAGCTATCATCACTGTTAACAGCTAACCTGAGAATGCAACGTTTTTAAAAAAAAGTTAAAAATCACACACCAGGTTATAGTCCAACAGGTTTAATTGGAAGCACAAAGCTAGTGTGCTTCCAATTAAACCTGTTGGACTACACCTGGTGTTGTGATTTTTAACATTATTTAAGGTTTGTTTATCGTCCAGGTGTTGTCTGCCTCTTTCTGTTTGCTTCATTGTATAATATCCATATCCCACCGATATTTACCTGAGTAGCACGAACTAAGCTTCACATGGTTTGCTGAGATAGAAGTCTAATAAGGAATAAGTTTTTTTTTGTGTTCATTTTTAGAATATGGGTGATTATTGGCTAAGCCATTATTAGTCATGTATTAGCCATTCCTAATTGCCCTGGAGAAACTGGTGCATCGAGGTAAACTGCCTTTTCGATGGTCTAGGGATACCCATACACATGGTCATGGCCTTGGAAACACATGGTCTTTGTCATTTCTGTGGTTAACTACCTCATGTTTTCTCACTGCTAGAGGGTATGAGGTATTTGTTTCAGTTAATTCCCACCAATCCATGCCATATTCTATAGAACGTGGCTGTGGTTCTGTTTGCCGAGTTGGGAATTTCTGTTTCGTCCCCTGTCTAGGTGACATCCTCAGTGCTTGGGAGCCTCCTGTGAAGCGCTTCTGTGATCTTTCCTCCGCCATTTGTAGTGGTTTGAATCTGCCGCTTCCGGTTGTCAGTTCCAGCTGTCTGTTGCAGTGGTTGGTATATTGGGCCCAAGTCGATGTGCTTATTGATTGAATCTGTGGATGAGTGCCATGCCTCTAGGAATTCCCTGGCTGTTCTCTGTTTGGCTTGTCCTATAATAGTAGTGTTGTCCCAGTCGAATTCATGTTGCTTGTCATCCGCGTGTGTGGCTACTAAGGATAGCTGGTTGTGTCGTTTCGTGGCTAGTTGGTGTTCATGGATGCAGATCATTAGCTGTCTTCCTGTTTGTCCTATGTAGTGTTTTGTGCAGAATGTGGTTAGTCTACTTTCCTCCCACACTTGCTGCAGTGATTCCCATTCCCAACTTTTGATCCAGAACGTGACTGTGGTGTATTTTTCATACAGAATTGTTGAGTCAATAATGCCCATTGTGCAGTAATGTGGTCACCCTCCTGACTTGTTGAAGCATTTTCCCAATGGTTTCCCTCACCTGGTAATTGAATGTTATTATGATTAGTTTCATTTTTATTAGTCACTTCTGATAACCAAGTAAATTTACCATTAAACAGCATACGCAGTTTACTGCTTCCTGAGCTGGTTTCACTATTTTCATTGTTCCCTCATCTCAATATGAGCAGATTAAAGGGCAATCTAATTGAGGTGCTTAAGATAATGGAAGGATTAATACAGTCATAGAAATTATTTCCTGGTGAAGAGAGTTCAAAACAATAAGGCGTAATCTTAACGTGAAAGCCATGCTGTCCATTGTGACAGCAGAAAGCATAGCCTCACATAAAGAATAATGGCACTCTAGGTTCTCAACCTCAGAGGGGTTTGGAGTCTTGGTCAAACTGAAACTGAGTTTCATTGGGTGAGAATACAAAGTGTTGTGAAACCAAGGCAGAGAGATGGGGTTAAGTATTAGCTGTGATCTAAACGATTCCCAAAGCATGCCAAAGGAGTTGAACTTTCCTACATTTACGGACCAGCAGTTAGTTAGCCAATAATATGTGATATTGATTGCCAAGGGCAAAAAATCATGTCCGTCACTTTTTGTTTCTTTACGTTTGAAGAGCACGTCGTTAGCCAGGGTAAATGTGTAACACTGTTGATTTAAAGGATATGTTACATCAATGAATCTTTTTATTTGAATTCGTACAATGTGGAAGTAAGCTATTCGGCCTGTCAAGTCGACATGAGCCCTCGGAAGAGCATCCTACTCCATTCCTGCAGCCCTGTATTTCCCATGGCTAATCTGCCTCACTTGCACATCCCTGGACACTATGGGCAATTTAGCATGGCCAGTCCACCCAACCTGCACTTTGGGCTGTGGGATGAAACCAAAGCACCTGGAGGGTGGAGAGGCAGAATGTGCAAACTCCACACACAGTGCCCTGAGGGTGGAATCAAACTTGGGTTCCTGGTACTGAGGTAGCAGTGCTAACAGCTGAGCTGCCCTGCTGCTCTAATTAGGATGTTAATATTATTGAGAAGACCAAGAAATAGTACCCATCTCCAATCAGATGGTGCTGAGCTACTTCAATATGATTCAGTAGCTGTAGGCAAGTTCCAAAACATTATTGGGGATCTGGAGTTAGATACAGGACAAACTAGATGAACGATGACCGATTTCATTCTCTAAAGTACATTATTGAGTAGAATGGGTTTCTAAAGAAATTCTGGTAGTTTCAAGGTTACTATCACTGATAGTAGCTTTTTTATTCCAAATTTACATAATTTGTTAAAATTACAACTGTAATGCAGAGTGCTATTTTCTGGGTCTGAAGATTGAAAGAATCAAAAATGGCCTATAGTAGAGTGGTATGCTGCTCTTGTCGATTTGGGAGTTTAGGGAGAGTTTACAGGTTACTGAGGATTATATCTGTAATTAGATTATATTAGATTCCCTACAGTGTGGAAACAGGCTCTTCGGCCCAACCAGTTCACACCGACCCTTTGAAGAGTAATCCATCCAGACCCGTTTTCCTCCGACTAATTGACCTAACACTATAGGGCAATTTAGCATGGCCCGTTCGCCTGACCTGCACATCTTTGGACTGTGGGAGGAAACTGGAGCACCCGGAGGAAACTCACGCAGACATGGGGAGAATGTGCAAACTCCACACAGACAGCCGCCCGAGGCTGGAATCGAACCTGGTACCTTGGGACTAGCAGGAGATCATGGTACACGTTAGAGCCTACGACATAGGAAGAGAAGAAGTTGAGATCCTGAAGGGAGATTAGAGAGTTAGGCAGGAATTTAGAAAGGAGGTCCTCAAGAGTAGTAATATCTGGATTACTCCTGGTGCTATGAGCTAGCGAGGGCAGGAATAGGAGGATAGACCAGATGAGTAGCTGGTGTATGGGAGAAGGATTCACATTTTTGGATCGTTGGAAGCTGTTTTGGGGTAAAAATGACCTGTAAAAGAAGGTTGGATTGCACCTAAATTGGAAGGGGTCTAATATACTGCTAGGGAGATTTGATAGAGCTGCTCTCGAGGATTTAAACTAGTAAGGGGGAAGGGGGGACCCAGAGAGATAGTGAGGAAAGAGATCTGAGACTGGTACAGTTGAGAACAAAGGCAAGTCAAACAGTCAGGGCAGGCAGGGACAAAGCAGAGAACGAGGTAGGACTGATACATTGAAATAAATGCAGTTTAATTTAAGAGGCCTAACCGAGAAGGCAGATGAACTCAGCATGGTTAGGAACATGGGACTGGGGTATTATAGCAATCACAGAAACATGAGTCGAGGATGGCAGCTTAATGTTCCAGGATACGAATGCTACAGGAAGGACAGAAAGGGAGGCAAGAGAGGAGCATTTTTGATAAGGGATAGTATTATAGCTGTACTGAGGAGGATATTCCCAGAAATACATCCAGGGAAGATATTTGGGTGGAACTGAGAAATAAGAAAGGGATGATCACCTTATTAGGATTGTATTATAGACCCCCAAATAGTCAGAGGGAAATTGAGAAGCAAATTTGTAAGGAGATCTTGTTATCTGTAAGAGTAATAGGGTGATTATGGAAGGGGATTTTAACTTTCCAAACATAGACTGGGACTGCCATTGTGTGTTAAGGGTTTAGATGGAGAGGAATTTAAGTGTATACAAGAAAATTTTCTTATTCAGTATGTGGATGTACCGATTAGAGAAGGTGCAAAACTTGACCTACTTTTGGGAAATACAGCAGGGCAGGTGACTGAGATGTCAGTGGGGGGAGCACTTTGGGGCCAGCGATCATAATTCTATTTGTTTTAAAATAGTGATGGAAAAAGATCAACTAGATCTAAAAGTTGAAGTTCTAAATTGGAGAAAGGCCAATTTTGACGGTATTAGGCAAGAATGGTATTTGTTCAAGGGGAGTAGGGATAACCCAAGTAACTATAGGCCGGTGAGTCTTACCTCTGTTGTGGGCAAAGTCTTGGAGAGAATTGTGAGGGATAGGATTTATGAACATCTGGATAGGAATAATGTGATCAAGGGTAGTCAGCATGGTTTTGTGAAGGGCCGGTCGTGCCTCACAAACCTTATTGAATTCTTTGAGAAGGTGACTAAGGAGGTGGACGAGGGTAAAGCGGTAGATGTGGTGTATATGGATTTTAGTAAGGCGTTTGATAAGGTTCCCCATGGTAGGCTACTGCAAAACATACGGAGGTATGGCATTGAGGGGGAGTTGGAGGTTTGGATTAGGAATTGGCTGGCTGGAAGAAGGCAGAGGGTAGTAGTTGATGGTCAAGGTTCATCTTGAATTGCAGTTACCAGTGGTGTTCTGCAAGGATCTGTTTTGGGACCATTGCTGTTTGTCATTTTTATAAATGACCTGGAGGAGGGGATAGAAGTTTGGGTGAGCAAGTTTGCGGATGATACGAAAGTCGGTGGAGTTGTTGACAGTGAGGAAGGATGTGGCAGGTTACAGCAGGATATAGATAAGCTGCAGAGCTGGGCAGAAAGGTGGCAAATGGAATTCAATGTCGCTAAGTGTGAAGTGATTCACTTTAGTAAGAGTAACAAGAAGATGGGGTACTGGGCTAATGGTCGGATACTTGGTAGTGTGGATGAGCAGAGGGATCTTGGTGTCCGTGTACACAGATCTCTGAAAGTTGCCACCCAGGTAAATAGTGCTGTGAAGAAGGCAAATGGTGTACTGGCTTTTATTGGTAGAGGAATTGAGTTCCAGAGTCCTGAGGTCATGTTGCAGTTGTATAAGACTCTAGTGAGGCCGCATCTGGAGTATTGTGTGCAGTTTTGGTCGCCATACTATAGGAAGGATGTGGAGGCACTGGAACGGGTGCAGAGGAGGTTTACCAGGATGTTGCCTGGTATGGTAGGAAGATCGTATGAGGAAAGGCTGAGGCACTTGGGACTGTTTTCATTGGAGAAAAGAAGGTTTAAGGGTGACTTGATAGAGGTGTACAAGATGATTAGGGGTTTAGATAGGGTTGACCATGAGAACCTTTTTCCATGTAATATCTGACTCCATACAAGGGGGCATAGCTTTAAATTAAGGGGAGGTAGGTATAGGACAGATGTTAGGGGTAGATTCTTTACTCAGCGAGTCATGAGTTAATGGAATGCCCTGCCAGTAACAATGGTGGACTCTCCCTCTTTATGGGCATTTAAACGGGCATTGGATAGGCATATGGAGAAAGGTGGGCTAGTGTAGGTTAGGTGGGCTTGGATCAGCGCAACATCGAGGGCTGAAGAGCCTGTACTGCGCTGTATTTTCTATGTTCTAACTTTCAAAAGCTGATTGGACCCAGATGTTCACAGGTAAAGGGACGGCTGGAAAATGGGTAGCCATCAGAAACGAGATAACGTGACTGCAGAGACTGTATATTCCTGTTAGGGTGAAAGGAAAGGCTGGTAGGTATAGGGAATGCTGGATAACTAAAGAAATTGAGAGCTTTTTTTAAGAAAAAGAAGGAAGCATATGTCAGGTATAGACAGGATAGATCGTGAGAATCCTTAGAGTATAAAGGCAGTAGGAGTATACTTGAGAGAAATCAGGCAAAAAGGGGACATGGGATAGCTTTGGCAAATTAGGTTAAGGAGAATCCAAATGGTTTTTGCAAATGCATTATGGACAAAAAGGTAACTAGGGAGAGAATAGGGCCCCGAAAAGATCAGCAAGGCAGCCTTTGTGTGGAGCTGTAGGAGATGAGGCAGATACTAAACGAACATTTGGCATTGGTATTTACTGTGGAAAAGGACATGGAAGGTGCAGAATGTAGGGAAATAGATGGTGTCATCTTGAAAAATGTCCATTTACAGAGGAGGAAGTACTGGATGTCTTGAAATGCATAAAAGTCAATAAATCTCCAGGACCTGATCAGGTGTACCCTAGAACTCTGTGGGAAACTAGGGAAGTGATTGCTGGGCCTCTAACTGAGATGTGTCTGTCATTGATAGTCACAGGTGGCATGCTGGAAGACTGGAGGTTGGCTAGTGAGGTGCCACTGTTTAAGAAAGGTGGTAAGGACAAGCCAGGGCACTAAAGACCAGTGAGCCTGATGTCGGTGGTGGGCAAGTTGTTGGAGGCCATCCTGACAGACAGGATGTACATGTATTTGGAGAGACAAGGACTGATTAGATAGAGTCAACATGGATTTATGTGTGGGAAATCACGTCTCTCAAACTTGATTGAGTTTTTTGAAAAAGTAACAAAGAGGATTGATGAGGGCAGAGCAGTAGATGTGATCTATGTGGACTTCAGTGAGACGTTTGACAAGGATCCCCCTGGGAGACTGGTGAGCGAGGTTAGATCTCATGGAATACAGGAAGAACTAGCCCTTTGGATACAGAACTGGCTGAAAGGTAGAAGACAGGGTGGTGGTGGGCGGTTGTTTTTCAGACTGGACTGCCACAAGGATCGGTGCTGGTTCCACTACTTTTCATCACAAGAAGTACAGTTAGCAAGTTTACTGATGGCACCAAAATTGCAGGTGTAGTGGACAGTGAAGAAGCTTACCTCTGATTACAACAGGATCGGGACCAGATGGGCCAATGGGCTGATGAGCGGTAGGTGGAGTTTAATTTAGATAAATGTGAGGAGCTGCATTTTGGGAAAGCAAATCATAGCAGGACTTATACACTTAATGGGAAGGTCCTAGGGAGTGTTGCTGAACAAAGACCTTGGAGTGCAGGTTCATAGCTCCTTTGAAAGTGGAGTCGCAGGTAGATAGGATAGTGAAGAAAGTGTTTGGTATGCTTTCCTTTATTGGTCAAAGTACGGAGTACAGGAGTTGGGAGGCCATGTTGTGGCTGTACAGGACATTGGTTAGGCCATTGTTGGAATATTGCGCACAATTCTGGACTTGTTCCTATCTGAAAGATGTTGTGGAACTTGTAAGCCTTTCTGAACCCTTTCAAAGATGTTGCCAGGGTTAGAGGACTTGAGGAAGAGGTTGAATAAGCTGGTGCTGTTGTCCCTGGAGCGGTGAGCCTTATAGAGGTTTACAATATCATGAGGGGCATAGATAGGATAAATAGACAAAATCTTTTCCCGGGGTATGGGAATCCAGAACTAGAAGGTATAGGTTTAGTGTGAGAAGGGAAAGATGTAAAAGAGATCAAGAGGCAACTTTTTTTCATGGAGGGTGGTACGTGTGTGGAATAAACTGCCAGAGGAAGTGGTGAAGGCTGGTACAGTTGCGACATTTAAAAGATATTTGGCTGGATATATGAATAGGAAGGGTTTGGAGGGATGTGGGCCAGATGCTGGCAGGTGGGACTAGATCAGGTTGGGTTATCTGGTCACCATGGACGAATTGGACAGAAAGGTCTGTTTCCATGCTGTACATCTCTGACTCTATCTGACCACGTTTCTCCGGATTGTTCATCCAGATCTCTGGTCGTGTTACTGGACTCTAATCCAATGTACCCAGTGTATTGGCATTTGGTGTTACAGACAAATGTGCCTCCATGACAAGTTGCTAGCTTGAGACTGTTAGTGCAAGTTATTCTGCTATAACACATTGGTTTTGTTCCTCTGCAACTTTGTCCTATGGAGAACTCACTATACCCATTCAGCAGAAAGTTTTAATAATGAAAACTATGTCCACAATTCAACAATCGCATTATCGCCAATTTTTGCTGACGAAATGCGCATTATACTAGAACTACCTAAATACCCCCAGGTTGATTGGTGGGATTTTATGTACTGCACAAAGGCAGCCACTTGCTTTGTATTTCCTTTCCCCCAAAGGCTGTGGGTACCGGGATAAATAACACTTTCGAAGATAAGCTTGATGGGATTTGAATGAGGCAAGAAAACCAAGGATTATGGTGCACAGGTCAATAAGTGGGTTTGAAATACCAATTGGCTTCAATGTTGGAGCAAGCTCTGATGTCTGAATAACCTTCTGAAGTTATAGACATGCAGTATGTTTAGCTGAAACTCCTGCACATCCATATCAATCAACGGGCATTTATTCTCTCTCCAATCCCATCCTTGTACAGTACAGAGCCCTAAAGCATTCTTTTTGGTTGGAACCTGCTCAGTTAGTTGGCCTTCCAGCTTGAGAAATTAAGACCTAATTCCAGAAGCCATATATGCTGGTTGAGTGATATATCATTTTGTTCAAAATTAATTAAGCAAGTTAAATAGTGAGCACTTGACTGAAAAGACAAGGGAAAGGCTCTTTTAATAGTTTTGGCAAGATTGCTTGCTTCCTTTCAAATTGCAGGCAAAGGACTGTCAGTAAATCATAGCCAGGTAAAAACAATGACTGCAGATGTTGGAAACCAGATTCTGGATCAGTGGTGCTGGAAGAGCACAGCAGTTCAGGCAGCATCCAACGAGCAGCGAAATCGACGTTTCGGGCAAAAGCCCTTCATCAGGGCCCTTCATTCCTGATGAAGGGCTTTTGCCCGAAACGTCGATTTCGCTGCTCGTTGGATGCTGCCTGAACTGCTGTGCTCTTCCAACACCACTGATCCAGAGTAAATCATAGCCAGTTAACCCATGACCATAACCTTCTCAAGGGTTATTAGGGCTGAGCAACAATTGCTAGCCTTGCCAGTGGCATGCACACTTTGTGAAAGAATAAAGTAAAACTTGTAACTTGGCTGCAGCCTTCATTGTGTCATAGTGGTGTAGTTATAGACTGGGATGCAATGCTCTGGAGTTGTGACATAAGTGCATTAATCCACGGATTCCAGGGTCTAAATCTTTTCTCATATACTATTGCTTGACTAAACCTTTTCTGTTTTAGGTATGAATTCTCCATGTTAATGCATTGATCTGATTACCCTATCCAGTCAGATTAGCTGGTTGCGATGTCCCAGATGTCAACCTTTCCCACATGTTTATTGATGGCCTGGTTCTCAAGTTAGACTATGCAATGTTTCCATTTAGTTGGTCTGTGTATGAATCATGAGGGGAGCCAATGGCCTCGTAGTATTGTCACTGGACTGTTGATCCAGAGATCCAGGTAATGTTCTGAGACCTAGGGTTCAAATCCTGTCACAGCAGATGGAATTTGAATTCAGTAAATATCTGGAATTAAGAGTCTAATGATCATTATCGATTTGTCAGGGGAAATAAATCCCATCTGGTTCACTAATATCCTGAAGGAAGGAAACTGCCATTTTTGCCTGGCCTGGCCTACGTGTGACTTTAATCCCACAACAATTTGGTTGACTTTTAATTGCCCTCTGTGCATTTAGAGGTTGGTAGTAAATTCTGGGCCTAACCGTGAAGTCGACATCCACACCCCCGCCTTGTGCCTTAACAGAAAAATGTCAACGTGGCACAATTTCTTTGTTGTTGGAGCTTGTTCCAGAACCTTGCACATGGACAGCCCCTGTCATTGTGGAGAGTTACTTCCCTTTCAGTTGAAACCAATACTGATTGTGGATGTTTCTTTGGTTTATTGACCAGCTTTTCAAAGTCTGCTTTGTTCTCTGTCTCACTAAAAGTAAATCTGTGTTTTTCATTTGCTGCTTAAGGAATCCTCCTGGGAAAAAACCTGCTGGCACCAAATGACCCTGTCTGCAGTTTAAAACTGTTCCTCGGATAGCGCCTCACCTTTTGACTCAGAAAATAACTAGAGGCAAGTAAGAAAGGGTTCTTGAGAGTTCCAGGGATTGGAGATTTTCATTACAGGGTTTAATTGGAAAAGCTGGAGTTTTATTTAGAGCAGGCAGGATTTGATAGAGGTGTGCATGATTACGGGAGACTTAAAAATATAGATAATAAAAAAATTCTTCACTTAGTTTATTGTATGGAGATCAGGGACGCAGATTTAAGACTTATGAAAGGTGCAGAGAGGGCAATTGTAATGAAGAACATTTGTGTACAATGAATGATAATGACTTGGAACTTGCGATGGAAGTGGAAATAATACATCATTTCAAATGAAAATGGACACAGTTGATTGGACTAAACCTGCAGGGATCGGCAGACGAAGTGGAGTGGGGAGAGCAATGACTTGGTTGTTCCAATGGGAGCTGTCATGAACATTCTTGGGGAAATGACTCCCATCTGTGCTGTAAGTCATTCTGTGGCTGTACGGTGTCCTTTGGAACTTTCTAAGGACATTAAATGGCACCATATAAATACAATTTCTTTCTTCTGTCTTGGACTCCCAATCATATTGAACCTGTCATTTAACCAATTAGTTGGTTCTTGTTATGACAGGAAATTAGTGTAGCCATTGTGCAGTTGATGATCATATCGCATCCTTTCAATAAGAGCAAAGTGTTTTCCTTTAATCAGTTCCACAATATATAATGAGTATTTCCCTATTGTGAGGAGATTCTGAATCTGTGCAAAAAGCTGTAACATTTGTTGGCATAACAACTGTCACGGAGGGGAAAAAAAAAGCAGGGTCAGTTTATGTTTCTGAAGAACACGATAAGGGAGTTAAGATATGGGAGTTGCCAAATGCATTGTACCATTACTGAGTCTGACTATGATTTATTTTGAAATAAATCACCTGGGTTTATATCAGTCCTTACTCCCTCACATTTAAACTCCCTACCATGTGAAAATTCCTTCAGTCTTGTTGAACCCAATCTTGAAAACCACCTCCAGCACTTTTCAATTCTTATAAATAGTTGCACTGCAGTGAACAAAGTGTTAATGGCCTTTAAGAAAACCTTTTTAAAAGGTTTTAAAACCTGGAAATGATTGGAAACAAGACATTAGTATGGAATTAGGGGAAGAATAGCAAACTAGATTCAAATTAGATGACATATTTTAGTATTAACAAAAGCAGCAGCACTTAGATCTGAAAGGAGGTGCACATTCACAGACATTAAAGGCAGTTCTTTCACATTATTGCCTCCCTTTATCTCTCCACTACTGACACTCAGTAGTAACAGTGTGTACCAAATCCAAGATGCACTGACATAATTTACCAAGATGTGGAGGTGCCAGTGTTGAACTGGGGTGGACAAGTTAAAAATCTCTCAACACCAGGTTGTAGTCCAATCTGCAAATAAACCTGTTGGACTATAGCCTGGTGTTATGATTTATAATTTACCAAGGCTCTTTAGTCAGCATTTTCCAAACCAAGACTGCTACCACCTCAAAGGACATGGTAGTGGGTATATGGGAAGGCTCCCACCCATGTCCCTCATGATCCTGTCTTGGAAGTATATCAGTGTTCCTTCAGTGATGTTGGGGCAAGGTCCTGGAACTCCATACCTAACAGTATAGTTGATTTAGAATAGATTCCCTACAGTATGGAAACGGGCCCTTCAGCCCAATAAGTCCACACCAACCCTCTGAAGAGTAACCCACCCAGACCCATTCCCCATATTTACCCCTGACTAATGCACCTAACACTATGGGCAGTTTACAATGGCCAATTCACCTCACCTGCACACCTTTTGGATTGTGGAAGGAGACCAATGCAGACATGGGTAGAATGTGCAAACTCCACACAGTCACCTGAGGCAGGAATTGAACCTGGACCCTAGTGCTGTGAGGCAGCAGTGCTAGCCACTGAGCTGCCCCACCATCACCACCTCTAGGGCAATTAGGGATGGACAATCTAGAGATAACAAAAGCATCTACATCCCATGAATGAATAAAAAAAATTTGGCTTCTCTTGGTGTTCCTGCATTGTTATTGCTTGTGCCTGAAGAATCTTTCCTGGACCCCCATATGGCTACTCATATCATCTGAAGGCACCATATTGTTTTTTCTCTCACATTCTGACAACATCCAGTTTCACTTCACCATCACCTCTTTGATCCCTCCACTTGCTAAATTGCTGGACTGTTTATTTGGCATCCAGTCTTGAATGAGCAAAAGGTTCCTCTAATTCAATGTTGGGAAAGCTAAAGCTGTTGCTTACAGTCTCCACACCAAACTTTATTATCCACCGTTTGACGACTCTTCTCTCCCAGTCTGAGATTAATCTGTTGATCCGAAGATGAGTTTCTAACCTGCTATTTGCTTAGACCACCTATGTCCATTCTGCAACATCTCTCGACTTTCCCCATCTCAGCTCGTCTCTTCCTGAAATCACTATCCATGCCTTTGTTATCTCTAGATTCAACTATTCTAATTTACTCATGGATGCTTTCCCAAACTATACTCATAAGCTTGAGGTGGATCATCTAAAACTCTGCTGCCTGAACAAGTCCTGGTTTCTTATCACCCTGAACTCATTGATCTAAATTTGCTGTTATCTTGAACTCAAAACCCTCATCCCTGTTTTCAAACTTCTTTATGATCTTGCCCCACTCTATCTGTACAATTTCTGTCAAGTTTACCATAATTCTGGCCATTTTTTACATCCTAATCACTAACACTTCTTCACCGGTGGCCATGCTCCGGTTCACTTAGTCTCAGGTTCTGGAATTCTCTCTTTATGTATGCTCCCTCTCTCTAACTTGCTTTTATCTTTGAAGATGCTACTTAACATGTCTGTTTGACTAAACCTATGATCAACTAGGCAAAAGTGAGGACGGCAGATGCTGGAAACCAGAGTTTAGATCGGAATGATGCTGAAAAAGCACAGCAGGTCCGTGGAGCAGAAAAATTGACGTTTCGGGCAAAAGCCCTTCATCAGGAAAGGGCTTTTGCCCGAAACGTTGATTTTTCCTGCTCCTCGGATGCTCCCTGACTTGTTGTGCTTTTCCAGCACCACTCTGATCTAAATCTATGATCATCTGACCAACTAAATCCTTGGCCCAGGTTTTACTTTGATATTCCTGTCATGTGCCCTTGAATGCTTCATTATGTTAACATTGCTGTGTAATTATAAACTGCTGCTGCTGTTTAATCTTCTTTAATATCCAACTTATTGGTCAAGTATTTAGTTGCTCTCTTCATCTGTTCTTTTGTATTGTAGCGTTTGTTTTCTGTGCATATTTGGAATATTTTTTGTTGAAAGCACTGCCTGAGTACAAGTTGCTCCTTCCTTTATCAATTATTAATTAAATTTCACTTTGCACTCCAGACACCAGCAGTTTTACCCTTAAGCTCTGTATAGCAGCAGTTCCTTTGAATTTTTTAGAATCAAAGGGTGGGTAAATTTGCAGACATTATTGCAGAGACAATGCACTGATATGTAGTGTTTACAGGTTAGTACCTTTCCATTGCTACTGTAACAAGCACAGCTCAGCTCTGCTATTTACAGCAGAAAAAAACCTAGTATTACAGGTCCCAACTGTAGATACATGCAATTATTAAATTTGAGATAACAGTGCAGACTTGCTACTATGTAACTGACTTGCTACTATTTCTGGATTTGGTTTGCTCGACAGGAACACACAAATTGCACTGTGACCACAGGTGCGTATCATAACGATGCTAAACAATTGATATAAATACCTGTAGTTGTTCGTTGGGTGCTTTTTATAATAATGTTTAAAGTTACATTATTATGGGTATACCTAAATCTAACTCCCCATCTTAAATTGTAGAATTTTTGAAAAGAAATTAAAACAAAGTCTCTCAGAAAAGGGACACCACCTGCTCAGTATTGGGGTATGGGTCAGTTAGGTGGTGTCAATTCAACCAGCAATATGACACCAAGGCAGAGCTTTGGTTTTTGAGCTTGGAAGAGGAAAACTTACCACAACTCCGTGTGTGTGCACGTTTTGCTAATTGCTGTATTAGAACGTAGTACAGCATACCCTTTGGCTCACATTGTGCCGAACATGATTCCAAATTAAACTAATCCCTTCTGTCTACCCATAGTCCATATCCCTCTATTCCTTGAATATTCAAGTGCTTATCTAAACACCCCTTAACTACTCCTAGATATAAATAGAAAGCAGGAGACAACAGCTTCGCTTCACTTGGAGGTCGCCACTGATGATGTTACCTAGCCAGGTAATGAAACGTCTGGATATCAAACCTACAGCTCAGCGAGCAAACCTACACCCTACTCCTAATGTATCTGTAAAAATCCCTATCATATTAGATTGGATTAGATTAGATTCCCTACAGTGTGGAAACAGACACCTTTGGCCCAACAAGTCCACACTGACCCTCCGAAGAGTAGCCCACACAGACCCGTGTCGTTCTGACTAATGCTCCTAACACTATGGGCAATTTAGTTCACCTGACCTGCACATCTTTGGACTGTGGGAGGAAACCGAAGCACCCGGAGGAATCCCACGCAGCCACAGGGAGAATGTGCAAACTCCACACAGTCACCCAAGGCTGAAATCGGAACTGGGTCCCTGGTGCTGAGGTTGTAGTGCTAACCACTGTGACACCGTGCCGCATCTGTCCCTATTGTATTAGAGTCATAGAGATGTACAGCATGGAAACAGACCTTCGGTCCAACCTGTCCATGCCGACCAGATATCCTAACTCAATCTAGTCCCACCTGTCAGCACCTGCCCCATATCCCTCCAACCCTTCCTATTCATATACCTATCCAAATGCCTCTTTACATGTTGCAATTGTACCAGCCTTCTCCATATCCTCTGGCAGCTCTTTCCATACACATACCACCCTCTGCGTGAAAAAGTTGCCCCTTAGGTCTCTTTTATATCTTTCCCCTCTCACCCTAAACCTATGCCCTCTAGTTATGGACTCCCCAACCCCAGGGAAAAGACTTTGTCTATTTATCCTATTCATGCCCCTCAATTTTGTAGACCTCTATAAGGTCACCCCTCAGCCTCCGACGCTCCAGGGAAAACAGCCCCGGCCTGTTCAGCCTCTCCCTGTAGCTCCGATCCTCCAACCCTGGCAACATCGTTGTAAATCTTTTCTGAACTGTTTCAAGTTTCACAACATCTTTCCGATAGGAAGGAGACCAGAATTGCATGCAGTATTCCAACAGTGGCCTAACCAATGTCCTGTACAGCCGCAACATGACCTCCCAACTCCTGTACTCTGACCAATAAAGGAAAGCATACCAAACACCATCTTCACTATCCTATCTACCTGCAACTCCACTTTCAAGCAGCTATGAACCTGCACTCCAAGGTCTCTTTGTTCAGCAACACTCCCTAGGACCTTACCATTAAGTGTATAAGTCCTGCTGAGATTTGCTTTCCCAAATGCAGCACCTTGCATTTATCTGAATTAAACTCCATCTGCCACTTCTCAGCCCATTGGCCCATCTGGTCCAGATCCTGTTCTAATCAGAGGTAACCCTCTTTGCTGTCCACTACACCTCCAATTTTGGTGTCACCTGCAAACTTACTAACTGTACCTCTTATCCTCACATCCAAATCATTTATGTAAATGACAAAAAGTAGAGGACCCAGCACCGATCCTTGTGGCACTCCACTGGTCATAGGCTTCCACTCTGAAAAACAAGCCTCCACCACCACCCTCTGTCTTCTACCTTTGAGCCAGTTCTGTATCTAAATGGTTAGTTCTCCCTGTATTCCATGAGATCTAACCTTGCTAATCAGTCTCCCATGGGGAACCGTAATAGCTGTTATTTGAACACCTGTTCTCCCCCCCCCCCCCCAGAACATTTGATGCTAATTCAATGAACCAAGCCACCTCTCTCTCGCTTGCAAAAATCTGGGAAAGTATCTTCGCACTTGACAACTTTACTGCTAGGATCATGATCCCGAGTAATCTTAAACCCAAATATTCATACATGACGCACCTCATTATGTTAATCTTTTAACTGAGTTTATGTGTGTGTCCTGCCAAAATCTAAAAGTCTGGTTCTCTTGCACATAATTCCTTTCATTTGGAGGTGGGCGCAATCTAGATGTGTTACTGAAGTAAATTGTCAATGTAGAGAAAGAAAGAAGGATAATCCAAGATTCAAAATGGATAGGTATTGAGTGAAAGAGGTTATTGCAGCCTATGGAGATTGAAGGAGCTTTTGAGAGCGGTATAAGATGTGAAATCCCTCAGGGAAAACCCATGTATTTAAAAGAATCCTTATTTATAGCCATGTTCCCCTCCAAGCCACTCACCGTCCTAACTTGGAAAAAAATCATCTTCACTGTCGCTGGTCAAAATCTTGGAAGTCTCTCCCTAATGGTATTGAGTCAACCTAAACAAGTAGATTGCGGTGTTTCAAGAAGGCAGCTCACCTCCACCTACTCAAGGGCAATTAGGAATGGGCAATAAATGCTGGCCCAGCCAGAGGTGCCCACATCCTCCAAAAAAAAATGAATTTACAAAAAAAACTACAGGACAGAGAGCTAGGATCAAGTTTCTTTCAGAACATACATTTATCAGCCATTGTATAAATATTTATTGACTGTGGACCAGATCAAGTATTGATGACTGGCCTTACGGATGCTGAAATTGAAGTTGGGGGCTTATGTAGTTCAGATTTGAGAGAATGATCAGCTTTGTTGAGCTCAAGGATCAATTTTCATCTTACAATTTGCTTTGGTGCCAGAATGATATCAATAAATAGGAACAGGACCATGCCATTGGTCTCCTGGAGCCTGCTGTCACCTTCAGTGCTGGACCTGTCAACTTCACCTTTCTGTCTTATCCCCAGATCCTTTGATTTCCTCATTATCCAAATGTCTGATAGAGCCTCTGCAACTTCCATAGTTCTGAAATTCATGTGTAAAGGTGTTTTTATTCAGTACTTGATAGCCAAGTCCTTACCCTGACAGCTTGACCCATTATCTGGGGCTTTCTTCAGGGATATGATCAGCATCAGTTTTCATTTGATGGTAGGTAAAGATTTGTCTGGCTACCATGTCAACACTTGTGTTGAGGCACACCAAAAAAAAGTCCATGTCACTGGCAATCCCAGAGCCATAACCATGTACATGATCTTGTACAACTAGATCCTATAAAGCAAAACTGGCAAAGGTAGTATTCTGGAAGGGCAAGACCAAACGAATTGAACTGCACTTTCCATGGAATGGTTATTCAGACTTTCCAAACATTTAACAGCACAAGAGTTGCTGAGGAGAGAGAATAATTCTGTTGTTCAAAAATATGAACCATTTACTGCTACTATAATCATCCTCCATTAAACGCTGTAAATGCTCAGTAACTTTTCTCCCCTTTTCTTCCCTATTCATTTCCTTAATACTTTTCTTCTCATCCTGTGTCCAATTGGCCTTATAGCGAATCACTGTGGATTTCTTAAACCTCCCTTCTTAATGACTTTTCCTGTTATAATACTTTGTGAAACCAGCAACTTGAATATTTCTGCACTATTGTGTTCCATGAAGGCCTTAGCAACTATTTCAGCTCGGATTAACTCTGTCTGTAGAGCTCCTTCGACTCAGACAGTCTTGCAATGTCGGCAGAAGGGTCACCTGACCTGAAACGTTAATTTTGCTTTGTCCTCACAGATGCTGTCAGACCTGAATTTTTCCAACAATTTCTGCTTTTGTTTCAACTTTCCAGATTCTGCAGGTGATTAGATTAAATTAGATTTTCTACAGTCTGGAAACAGGCCCTTCGGCCCAACCAGTCCACACCGACCTTCTGAAGGGTAACCCACCCAGATCCATTTCCCTCTGAATGATGCACCTAACGTTATGGGCAATTTAGCATGGCCAATTCACCTGACCTGCACATCTTTGTGACTGTGGGAGGAAATGGGAGCACCCGGACGAAACCCACGCAGACACAAGGAGAGTGTGCGAGCTCCACACAGACAGTCACCCGAGGCTGGAATCTAACCTGGGGTGCTGGTGCTGTGGGGCAGCAGTGCGAACCTCTGAGCCACCCAGCTCTTTGCAATAGCTTTGATAGTCAGCTGTGGCTCAGTTGAAAGCAGAAGCATTCTCTTTGAATCTAATAGGTTTCATCAAATCTCTCTCCAGAGATTTAAAAGCAGAAGTCTGGATTGATATGCCAAGCATTACTGAAGAGTGCTTCATTCTTGGCTGTGTAGTACTTTGAATGAGACCTTAAACTGTGCCTGACTTTTCAAAGAACAAGACAGGTATCCTCCATCAATGTAACAGAAACTGACTAACTGGTCATTATCATTTTTATTTGTTGGGATGTTGCTACGCATAAAATGGGTCCCTCATTTCCCAAATGTCACTTCATTTTTGACCCTTCAATGTTTTGGGATGGCTGGCGGTGGTGAAAGATGTCTCTCACAAATGTAAGTGTTTTCCTTTCTCTTTTGACACACTGGCATATATTGTACATGGAATGGTGTATCAATGGGACCGCAGAAAGAAGAAATATTAGAATCAAACTTATTGAAGGCTAACCTAGATATGAAGAAAGTCATTTATGTTTTAATTATCATTGTGATCACTGTCTAATCCCTGAGAGTTTTACTTGAGTTTCAGTTTTACCTCTAGAATTACTAGGCAGGAATCAAATTCATCTCATGCGTGATGTTATCTTGATGTTTGTAGGTTTGTTTTGATATTCACGTGAAACTCAGCCCCAAACAAGTGCTGTTCATATCTACAGACAAATGCTCCATGTATTTACGAGCAAGTTACTACAGATGCTGGAATACTTAAAAAATCTGTGATGCTGCCGGACTCGGTGTGATTTCCAGCACTTTTTGTTTTCAGTTTTATGTATTAAATTACTTACATTTGTCCACCATCTGAAGAGTAGTCTATATTGATTTAAAATTAAAGTTGCATTAAAGAAAAAATGGAATGCATGTTATTTAGTCCATTTAGTATTCAGTATTATTGATCATATTTTATAAGCCCCCATTCTTGATGGTGTACTGAATGGTGACTGCATTTCAAAAAAAAATTAAGAGTTGAGGATCAAAAAGACCCTTTCAAAATGCAAGCTTTTAAAAAATGTTTCTAATCTGTTTTTGCTCCAAAATGATGAGTAACATGAAGGGAAATGGTTCAGCCATTCACTGTATAGGAGGGTTACAGCAGTAGCTTTGGTTTTAAATCTGGATGTGAGGGCTGTGGCTGAAAATAGAGGTGACCCCCAGACTGAGTTGAGGAGATTTACTCCCTGGCCTCCGATAAGTGAATGTTGTGCCCAAACCCAGTGAAAGTCAATATCTGACCAATTCTTGGGAGTGTAACTTTGGAAAACAGGACTACCATAGCCAGTCCTCGGGGATCAATCTTTAAACATTGGAGATGAACCCAATCTTGGAGACACTGGCTTAAAATTCCTCTGTGGAACACAGAGTCTTAGACCTGCATGACAACCAAAAACAAAATGTACTTCAGGAACACGTATGGCCAGCTTCCTGATCAGCACTTAATATCATTCTAATCCCAAAGGAATGTTATCATTCTTCAACTACTTAACAGTAATAATGTCCCTGCCTGAGACGCAGATGAAAATCTAGCAGTTAACATGGTGACAGCACAATCTCATGGGAAGTGCCTGATTATGATGTTACTCCACCCACCACAGCTCTGTTGCCAACTGTTCAAATAAGTTCTTTATTTTTATTATCACATTGACCTCCAACAAAACCTTTGTCATGCAAGGAATGATAAGAAAAGTATTTTCAAAAGCAAATGGATCTTTGTTTTTGTCATAGAATCAGTCATAGAAAACTTCTTTTATAAATGAAGTTCAAGATAGACTGAGGGATTATTTCCTGCATAGAAGAGGAAGTATCAGGTTTATTGAGAAATAAATGTATAAAGAGCACAGAATAATCATGTGAATCGGCTCAATGCTACAATGGCAGAGATGCCATATTTGGATTCTTGGATGCTATAAATGATCCTAATGTGCCTGCTCAGATGCTAAAGCCCAATCTATTCCCTTATTTACTGGAGCATTCATACTACGTTGTGTTTCCATCATGTGGAGGTGCCTGTGGACTGAAGTGTACTAAGTTAAAAATCACACAACACCAAGTTATAGCCCAACAGGTTTATTTGGAAACACTAGCTTTCAGAGCACTGCCCCTTCATCAGGTAACTAGTGGGTCAGGATCCTAAGACACAGAATTTGTAATAAAAGATCATAGTCATGCAGCTGCTACAATATAATGAGTGTACCTAGATTGCTGTTAAGTCTTGCATCACTTAGAATACATTGCAGCTATCGATGCTTGCAACTTGATGAAGGAGCAGCGCTTATTTGCTAGTACTTGCAAATAAATCTGTTGGACTATAACCTGGTGGTGTGATTTTTAATTTTGTACTTTCATTACCACCCTTAGTTGTCTGCTCCCTCAGTTTAGACAGAGTATAAGTAGGCTATTTCTGAACCAGTTTTTTGCTCAATGTCATTCCTGTAAGATAATTGAGTCGAAGTGCTTGGACTCCTTTCCTAACTGCAGTGTATCAAAACATCTGAGCATGCTGAGTTTGGGTCAAGTTAGTGCTGAAATGGAATATGATGAGACATCTGATGACTTGCCATTGCTAGTAGTAGGAAGGACAACATCTCCCTGAATGTGAAGGAATTACTGTAAGATGTGAGTAATCTGGGTCAAATTATGAGAGTCATGGAAAAAGGCCTTAAGGGACTGCAAATGGCCTTTGAACAAGGAGAACTAAGTGATAAAATGAACTGTCAGTACAAATGAAGTCATAGGTCACAAAATTACTGATAATTATTTAAGATTTTCCTTGGTAATTGTCTTAAATTATTTCACTGAATAGAAATAATTAGAATTATTTTAATACACAAACAATATGCTTATGCCTCCAATCCCATGTAAGAAATAAATCAGCAAGAATATGGTACTCTGTTGAGTATTCAGTTTTGGCTGGCCTATATAGTGTGGTGACAAGATATTGTGGAGAACCTCAATCAGCAATGAACTGAATAATGTCTAAGGCTGTCTCTTATGCTGTTTAAGAATCACTATTCAATTAGGTTGAAAGGAAGTTGGTTGTTGGAGGAATCAGACGCGAATTGCACTGAAGTAGTCAGTATGAAAGCAGTAGCAAGAAGCTCTCTGGTTTTCAAAGGCAGATGGGATGTTGAAAAGTTGGTGAAAAGTTAGTGTGTCTCAGAATGAGAATATCCAGCCAAGGTTTATTTCATATAGGGACATTTAAGTGACTGCTGGACGGCACATGGATAGCAGTGAATTGAGGGGTGCGTAGGTTAAGTTATTTTATTTTACATTAGGATTAATCCTCGGCACAACATCGTGGGCCAAAGGACCTGTTCTGTGCTGTACTGTTCTATGTTCATCCATGTTCAAACGTGAGAAAAGCCAGGTTGAGTTCATATGTGAAATTTCTGATTTAAATTTCAATGCCACCTAAACTGGCTTTTCTGTGGTTAAAGTTGTGCCTGTTTGAAACATGCAAATCATGAACAAAGGTAGGCCATTCAGTCCCTTGAGCTTGTGCTGTCATTCAAGTTGATGCAAACAGATGGAAAAAGTATTGAAAGGACAACATAAAGCAAATGACAGTAAACATTTGCAGTGATCTCCCTGATGCTCTGGAGGGAAATGCAGCAGCTTCAAAGTTTAGACACTTTGCTCCTATTTATGTTCAAAGGATTGCCGATCTGATGGATGTCAGAATGTGTGTTCTTTTCTCGAACAAACTATCATTTTGGCACAAAGTGAAATCAAACATTAAACTATTCCCTTGAAAAGCTGCCCTCATAACAAATGTTGTGCCTTTCATTTATTATATTTACTTTAGGTTAATTTTATAAGCGTAGTCATCAGATGTTCTGGCAACGGGTCTTGGACCTGAAATGTTGAAAAATTTAATTTTCCAGCCGGTTCAGGAGCCACACTCCGGAAGCATTTCCGGAACCTGACTCTGCTATTGCCTGAACTTATAAGGAGCTGCCTCCACATTTATCATCCAAATGACGAAGGCCATGTCAGATGAGCCACAGCACTAAATGCTGAGGCTGGAAGAGGAATGTCAGGGCACCTCAAAGCGATGCTCATCTCACAAGTGAAATTGTGTTAATCTTTCTAGTTCAAGAAGGTTGTGTTGCCTATTCTCACTGATTCTGGTCTATGGGTCAGGAAGTTGAGGATCCAGTTGCAGAGAGTGGAGCAGAGAAAGGCAGGCAATGTAATCAAAGACCCCTCCAATCCCAGTTATACTGTCTGCCAAACTCTTCCATTGGACTGAAGATATGAAAGCTTAAATACATCATCATAGAGATGAATAGCATGGAAACAGACCCTTTGGTCCAACCCGTCCATGCCGACCAGATATCCCAACCCAATCTAGTCCCACCTGCCAGCACCTGGCCCATATCCTCCAAACCCTTCCTATTCATATACCCATCCAAATGCCTCCTTAAATTTTGCAACTGTACCAGCCTCCACCACTTCCTCTGGCAGCTTGTTCCATACACGTATCACCCTCTGCATGAAAAAGTTGCCCGGTAGGAGTCTCATATCTTTTCCCCCCTCACCCTAAACCTATGCCCTCTAGTTCTGGACTCCCCAACCCCAGGGAAAAGACTTTGCCTATTTACCCTATTCATGCCCCTCATAATTTTGTAAACCTCTATAAGGTCACCGCTCAGCCTCTGTCACTCCAGGGAAAACAGCCCCAGCCAAGTTCAGCCTCTCCCTATAGCTCAAATCCTCCAACCCTGGCAACATCCTTGTAAATCTTTTCTGAATCCTTTCAAGTTTCACAACATCTTTCCGATAGGAAGGAGACCAGAATTGCATGCAATATTCCAAGGAGTGGCCTAACCAATGTCCTTGAACCCACAGATTTAAGGATAGATTCTTTCCTGCTGAATGGACTTCTCAAATTTTAAATTTAATGTTGATCTCGCTGTATGTGCACCTTCTGTGCAGCTGAAACATTGTATTTCTCACTATTCTATCACCCTAATGCACTTTGTATGGTATGACCTGTGTTTAGCACATACAAAACAAATCTTTTCACTGTATCCAGGTACATGCGGAAATAAATCAAAACCTTCGGACCTCCAAGTTTGTGTTTGATTCAGATTTCCAGCATCTGCAGTATTTTGCTTTTACTCTTGTATATCCTTGGAGGAAGCTGAAAATGTGTTGCTGGAAAAGCGCAGCAGGTCAGGCAGCATCCAAGGAGCAGGACAATCTACGTTTCAGGCATGAGTCCTTCAGGAATCTGAAGAAGGGCTCATGCCCGAAACGTAGACTCTCTTGCCCCTTGGATGCTGCCTGACCTGCTGTGCCTTTCCACCAACACATTTTCAGCGCTGATCTCCTGCATCTGCAGTCCTCACTTTCTCCTTGGAGGAAGACCAACAAGTCTTTGAATCTCAAGGAGTTTGTCCAAAGCCTGCATACTATGTGGAAAAGACCTTGCAACTCCGAGAACCGCATTGTGGGTATACATGACTTGCACCATTCCAAAAGCCACTTCACAATTGGAATTGACAAATTCCCCAACTACCAGTAACACTCTCATCCCATGAATGATTATAAATAAAGATCTGTGATAATATAACTTTATTGTAATAAATCATCCAATCTCTACATCGAGCTTCATGATAGACTGGTCTTATCTGTGGGCCTTCCATTTGGTTGTTAGGGCAACCGGTTCCTCTTCAATGTATTGTGGCGTTTCAGCATTCCTTTGTAGTTTACGCAACACAAACTTCTGATGCCAGCTCACCACTGCTTTGAAATGGTTCCTGTCCATCACCATACAGGACGTACCCATTAGTATTGTGTTAAATTACTATTTAGGTGCTGTCAGACTTGCAAAAATCAAGTTGTCCAATGCCATCCAATTCTGGAGTGCAGGGAGAACATTTCAAAACCTGGAAAGATTGGAACGGAATCCTTCAGAGTATGGGGATTCAAGAAGGAATGAGAACATTGTATTTATGCAGCAATTTCCATGATATCGGGACATCTTAAAATGCTGTACAGCCAAATAAATAGAGCCGATTAAGCACAGCACAGTGAGGAATACTAAATGACCAGTGTTAGTGATGTCTGTTTTGGAATAAATGGAGAGGGAGGTGGAAATCCTTGAAGTACTCGAGAGCGCCAACTAAATTGCCAACTCTCCAAGTTTGTTCACGAGATTCCAAGAATTAATCTTTTGTTTTTTTTTAATTATCTATTTTACTTTGCACACTTCCATTTATTAATTATAAAGATTCAATTGATGCATTCAGGAGGACATTGGATGATTAGGTTGGTGGATTGGCCATGCTAAATTGCTCATAGTGGCTGAGGATGTGCAGGCTAGGTGGAATAGCCATGGGAAATGCAGGGTTACAGGGATAGAGTAGGGGTTGTGGTTGTGGGTATGAGGCTCTTCAGAAGGTTGGTGTGGACCTGATATAGCGAATGGCCTGCTGTATCATTATAGGGATTCTATGATATGATTCAATGATTGTTTGAATAAAACCCATGAATCTGACCTCTGTAATCATGAATTCCTTCAGAATGCTGATCATGGCCCATATCAACTCTAACCTCACAGCCTGCCTCCATCTCCTGTAATTTGCCTACTGATGTAACAGGTCCACAGACACATGCCATTTTCCTAGCCCTGTACTCATCCCTGGAGCATTTGGACAACAAGGGCACCTTTGTCAGACTCCTGCCGTCAACTACTGCCTTCAACTCCATTATCCCCTCTAGACTGATCAATGACCCTGGCCTCTGTTCCACCCTCTGCAACTGGGTCCTCAGCCTCCTGACCCATAGACTGCAATCAGTGAATTTAGGCAACTGCACCACCTCCACAATAGCGTACAACACAGGAGCCCCCCCAAGGATGGGTCCTAAATCCCCTACTGTACTCCTGTACACCCATCACTGTGTTGCCAAGTTCCAAATGAACGGCATCTACAAGTTAGCTGATGACACCACTGTGATAGGACAGATATCTAACAACAACGAGGCAGAATATAGCAAGGAGATAGAGGGCTTGGTGAAGTGGTGCAATGATAACAACCTCTCTCTCAATGTCGGCAAACCAAAAAAAAAACTGATGGTTGACTTCAGGAAAAAAAGGAGGCGAAGACGCCCCCATCTATTTCAGTGGAGTGGAGGTTGAAAGAGTTGAGAACGTCAAGTTCCCAGGAATAATGATCACTGACAACCTATCCTGGACTTCCCACATAGATGTGATGGTTAGGAAGGCACGATAATGCCTCACGCAGCTCAGGAATGTTGTCATGTCCCTAAAGATCCTCACCAATGTTTACAGATGCACCATAGTGACCATAATGTCTGGGTGCATAATGGCCTGGTATGGCAACTGCTCTGCCCAGAACCGTAAGAAGTGTCGGAAAGTTGTGTGCACAGCCCAGTCCGTCATGGCAGCCAACCTTCCATCCATGGACTCTATCTGCATGTCTTGTTGCTGCAGAAAGGCTGCCAACATCATCAAAGACTCACTCAACCCCTGTAATGCTCTCCTACAACCTTTTCCGTCAGGCAGAAGATACTGAAGCTTTAACACCTGCATCAGCAGGTTCAAGAGCAGCTTCTTCCCCGCCATTCAACTGATGAATGGACTCCACTTGAAATAATGCTGGTCTTGTTAATGTGCTTCTTGCCTTGTACACGTCCTGTGTGGTGTAAACTATATGACTTACTCCCCACCCTATAATTTGTACATCCTTACTTACTATGATCTGCCTGTACTGCTCGCAAGCAAAGCTTTTCACTGTACTTTTGTACATAGGACAATAAATCAAATCAAATCAGAATGTGAATTGAAATGGGAAAAGGCAAGAGATGGGCCCTCGGAAATAGAACAAGTCCAGACTGAATGGCCTCTTTCTGTACCGTTGTGATTCTGTGATAAAGAATATGGAAGAAAGACTATTTGCCTGGATAATCCCAATGCTATTGTTGCCTTAAAGCTTGGTTAATTCTGGCTTCACTTCACTGGACAAGCATTGATAAAAATCAAAAGCTTGCTGCAGTCAAACAACCTGTCTTTCAATGCCATGTCAAATGAATTAGATACTTTCTTGTTGAATTCTGAGTGGATAGAGGGATTTCCTAACCCTCTCAGGCCCCTGAGTGCGTAATTTAATCACGTTGTTGTCACTGCTTTAAGGAATTACTAGGCTCCTCCCATTCAGGTGGAGGGAGTGTTGTACCTGTGTCACTGTGCTCTGCAGTCATTGGAAGGGGCGTGATTTAAACCAGCCATGCTATGTGCTCACGGTACAGGGAAGGCTGTAATCCACTTCAACGCCAGGCATTTAGCTGAAAGCAGTCCAGGACTCAAAGCACCTGCTTTTCATGGGAGACATACCCAGGATTTAGAGCGTAACCCCAGTGGGTTTAACAGAAGCAGCAGACTTGGCTTCAATCACAGCAAGTCTCAATAGTTGGTAAGGAGTTCGTTTCCTTCCTGTCCTTTTTTCTTAGGCTCGTAATGAGGAGAGTTTGAGGGAGAGGAGTTTGTGTGTGGAGTTAGGGTAACCTGGGTGTGGTGCATTATTGATAGCTACAAACATTTTGTGTGACCTATATAGTGATTTGGACACTTTGATTTCTGAACAGATTAGTTTCTCAGTTGTATTTTGGAGTGAAAATCCTTTCATCGTGGCTCCTTTTCCTAAACATTATCCTGCTCAAGGAAGTAGCAGGTATTTTTACAACAGCTCCCCAACTCTGAGATGCACTTAGAGAAAATACATCTCTTCCTTGTAGTATAGCAGGAAACACTGTTGGCTTCTGAATTGTGTGAATATCTGACTGTGTAAAGTCACAATCATTGTCAGCCACAGACAGCACAGCTGATCGAAAAGCAAAATGACAGCTGTCTGTGTTTGACTCGCTCTACAGCCCCATGTTCCAAAACAAAACCAGTCCTGCCAGTGTACGCAAATGTATGTTGTAGATATAGCACTCTTTTCAAAATGACTGTGTGCTCTCAGCAATATGACCTGATTGGAACTGAAAACAGGTTGGGAGTCACTGATGCTGCAGTGTGCCTCACCAGTATTCCTTCTTCTGAATGTATTGATTTGTGTTCAGTTGCTGGTTCCCTAGTGCTTTGTCCAAATAGCCATGCGTGAACAATAGTTATTAAAATTTGTTCTTGGATTAAGGGTGTGTCTCTTAATTATCATCCATTCCTGATTTCCCTTAGCAGTTGGTCGCTGGACTACTTCACACTACAGTTAAATGTCAGCCCCCACTGTATGTTGGGCCTGGAGTCAGCAGGATAAGGATAACAGGTTGCCTTCTTTTAAAAGACATTGAGAAACCAATTTGGTTTTTTTTCACAAAGATCGAACGAGTCCATTCTCAGCTTTTTAAACTGAATTCAACATTGAAAGGTGCTACAGTGGGATTTGAACCCATGTTGTCTGGATTAATAACCCTCATTATGTAACCATTAAAACATTATCTGTGATGCCATCATATAACAGAGGGCATCCTACTTGACAGGCAGACTAATTGGACAGTGACTGGGTAATGTGATGTCCTTTGTGTGCAATTGTGACTGCTACTTTACAGCATATCTTGGATATAACCGACACAAGCCACGAGAAAAAACTGTGCCACACCTTTGACGAAAACAATTCCTTGCTAAGTATGCACCAGTATTAAAAGTGCTGTTTCTTTGAGGGGAGCAAATTAAAGGCTTCTACTCACCTTCTCGAATGGATATTAACTTTGCTTTATTTGCTTGTGGGATCAGGGCATGTCTGGTTGAGCCAAAAAATCGTTGCCTGTCCCTGGTTGTCCTTGAGAAGGTGGTTATGAGCTGTTGTCTTGAACTGTTGCAGTCCATATGCTGTAGGTAGACCTACAATTCTATTTGGATTCTGACCCAGCAATCCTAAAGGAACAGTGATTCATTTCCAAGTCAGAATGGTGAGTGGCTTGGAGGGGAACTTGCACATGGTGATATTCCCACGTGTCTGCTACTATGGCTGGAGTTACAGTAGGTTTGTCACTGCATTGGGGGTTTGGAGAAGAGGTGAAGTATCAACTGACATTCATTGGCAGGGCTTGGCTAACTTAACCAGGATGGTCAAGTTTTAAAAATTTTTACAATTAGCATAATATCTTAATAGCTTCAATGTTGGCAATAATAATGGAAAACAAAAGCGCATTTTAAAGGTTTTCTTTTACAAACTGATAGCTAACAATATTGTATTCTCATGTGCTATGTTCACAATAGTTTCTTTTTATGACAAAGCATTTAATTACTATCAAAATGTGTTTGATCGATCAGGGTTAGAGAGTCGCAACAAGTACTTTAGTGAACTTCGTGCTCAGGAGTCACAGGTTGCTTAGCCCTGCTGTATGGAAATACAGTTGAAACAAAATACCTCTGGAAAGGGATGAAGAATGGACGAGATCAAAGAAATTCAAATAATTGTGGCAAGGGTGTTACTAAACTATGCAAATAATGTGACGATTCTAGCTCTATCAATTCAGACCTACAGCTGCATCATTCCTGGTGGCTAATTGTTTCATTTCTAAAGGCTTGTCATTTGTGTTTTCATCCCTACTCCAGTGCAGTATTCCATGGTTATATAGGAGTTATAGTACAGGAACCCTATTGGTATATCACTTGGTATATAAATTCCCTGTGCCCCATACCGTAAATATTAATGCATTGCTCAGGGTGCAGGTGAGTTCATGTCTCAGTCTGAATATGAAGAGGAGGAGCTCCATCCTTCCCTTCCTGCCTGTTTGACCATTTAGTTAGTTCATATTGAATCTGTTCCTCCATTTTGTCTGCCTGCCTTCATTCCATATCCCTCACCTGACGTGGAGCTCATTGACTACGTCACTGAAACTTTCAACCAGAGTCTTGAAATGTCTGATTTCCATTACATTTTGACTGTGTTTTGTAATTCCCTCCTTTTAAAACCCCAGCTATAATTTTAAAGTGACATCCTTTTGACCTTGATTCCCTAAGCAGCAAATTAGTTTCTCTAGGTGGTATCTTACGGTTTTGGAGGGAGGGAAACCACGCCCTGTGCAGATGGGAAAGACAACCAGATCTTCCAGCAATCAGGCAGCTGATTGGTGAGCTTCCTATCAGAACCAGACCCCTGGGATGAGGAAGTCCTGGGTGTTGACTGCTACTGGTGATTCAGAGCATTATCCATGGGTGAGGTTTGGTGTTTGCTGGGGAGGGATTGGGATGGGGAACATGGGAAGAGAGGTGTAAGGGTTTAGCAGCAAGGGCAAGAGTAGGGCAGAAGGAGGCCTCAAGGCATTATTGCTGGCGTGCTAATCCAGAGACCCACGTAATGTTCCCTGGGACTTCACTTTGAATCCTTCCATGATATAGTGTCTTGTACAGCTGAAGCATGACCTCGTGGCTCTGAAACTCAATCCCAGGTATAAAATTTCAACATACAGGTGGTCTTGGAAAATCACGTTGGTAGTGGATCACAAAAAAAGGAATTTGTGGACTGTCTATAAGATGGTTTTTTTTTGGAGTAGCTTGTGGTACAGCCCACAAGGGAACAGGGAATTCTGGATTTGGTGATGTGTAATGAGGCAGATGTTCTTATGGAGCTTAAGGAGAAGGAACCTGGCCCCCCCCTCCCTGGGAGCAGTGTCCAATTCTGGTCGCCACATTACTCAAATGATGTAGATGCTTTGGAGAGGATGCAGAGGAGGTTCACCAGGACGTTGCCTCGTTTGGAGGGCATGCGCTATGATGAGGTCGAGTAGGTTAGGATTATTTTCATTAGAAAGAAGAGGTTGAGAGGGGGCCTGATTGAGGTCTACAAAGTCATGAGATGTATAGACAGGGTGGATAGTGAGAAGCTTTTTCCCAGAGTGGGGGACTCAATTACTCGGGGTCACAAGTTCAAGGTGAGGGGGAAAAGTTTAAGGGAAATATGCGTGGAAGGTTCTTTATGCAGAGGGTGTTGGGTGCCTGGAATGTGTTGCCAATGGAGGTGATAGTGGCGGGAACGATAGCATCATTTAAGACGGTGCTGGGTCCTCTACTTTTTGTCACTTACATAAATGATTTGGATGCGAGCATAAGCGGTACAATTAGTAAATTTGCAGATGACACCAAAATTGGAGGTATAGTGGACAGCAAAGAAAGTCACCTCAAATTACAGCAGGATCCTGACCAGATGGGCCAATGGGCTGAGAAGTGGCTGATGGAGTTTTAATTTAGATAAATGCGAGGCACTGCATTTTGGGAAAGCAAATTTCAGCAGGACTTATACACTTAATGGGAAGGTCCTAGGGAGTGTTGCTGAACAAAGAGACCTTGGAGTGCAGGTTCATAGCTCCTTGAAAGTGGAGTCGCAGTTAGATAGGATAGTGAAGAAAGTGCCTGGTATGCTTTCCTTTATTGGTCAGAGTATTGAGTACAGGAGTTGGGAGGTCATGTTGCGGCTGTACAGGACATTGGTTAAGCCACTGTTGGAATATTGTGTGCAATTCTGGTCGTCTTCCAATTGGAAAAATGTTGTGAAACTTGAATGGATTCAGAAAAGATTTACAAGGATGTTGTTAGGGTTGGAGGATTTGAGCTATAAGGAGAGGCTAAACAGGCTGGGACTGTTTTTCCTAGAGCGTCGGAGGCTGAGGGGTGACCTTACAGAGGTTACAAAATTATGAGGGGAATGGATAGGGTACATAGGCAAAGTCTTTTCCCTGGGGTCGGGGAGCCCAGAACTAGAGAGCATTAGGTTTAGAGTGAGAGGGGAAAGATATAAAAGAGACCTGAGGGGCAACTTTTTCACGCAGTGGGTTGTAAGTGTATGGAATGAGCTGTCCGAGGAAATGGTGGAGGCTGGTACAATTGAAACATTTAAGAAGCATTTGGGAGGGTATATGAATAGGAAGGTTTTGGAGGGTGCTGGCAGGTGGGACTAGATTGGGTTGGGATATCTGGTCGGCATGGACGGGTTTGACCGAAGGGTCTGTTTCCATGCTGTACATCTCTATGATTCTATGTATCTGGACAGATGCATGAATGGGCAGGGAGCAGAGTGATATGGATCTTTAGAAAATAGGCAACAGGCTTAGATAGAGGATCTGGATCCGGTGCAGGCTTGGAGGGCCAAACGGCCTGTTTCTGTGCTGAAATATGTTCTTTGACCATAATATGATGGAATTCACTGTGCAGTTTGAGAGGGAGGTGCAATCAGATGTAACAGTGTTACAAGTGAATAAAGGTCATCACAAAGACATGAGGGAGGTTTTAGCCAGAGTGGGCCGGCCAGCAGGAAAGATGGCAGGGGTTTCTGGGGGTAATTTGGGGTGGAATTTGAATTCGATATGTTCTGAGTCCAGTATGACTCTTGCTCAGAACAGGTTCATATAAAGAAGGCATGTTGCACTTGTATAGGTTTTAGGACCACATTGCGGTTACTGTGTGAAGTTTCCGTATTTAAGAAAGGATGTGCTTGGTCTCTGGAGGGTCGGTGTGGACTTGTTGGGCCGGAGAAGGGCCTGTTTCCACACTGTAGGGATTCTAATTCTAATTCTAATTCTTTGGGGGCAGTGCAACAAAGATAGGTCTTAGGTTGAGGATGAATAAATTGGGTTGGTGCTCTCTGGTGTTTCAAAGAGTGAGAAGTGAGTTCACTAAAATGTACAAGAGTCCTAAGAGAGTGTTTCTGCAGATCAAGGATCTAAAGCCCAGTCAAAGAGTGTGTTGCTGGAAAAGCACAGCCAGTCAGGCAGCATTTGAGGAGCAGGCAAGTTGACGTTTCGAGCATAAGCTCTTCATCAGGAATGAAGAGGTGGCCCAAGGGGGCTGGGGGATAAATGGGAGCAGGGTGGGGCGGGGAAGGTAGCTGGAAATGCAATGGGTAGATGAAGCTGGGGGTGAAGGTGATAGGTCGGAGAGGAGGGTGGAGTGGATAGGTGGCAAGGAAGATGGGCAGATAGGAAAATTCAAGAGGGTGGTGCCGAGTTGTTAGGTCCACACCCACCAAGCTGTCTGGTGTGGATGCTGTCTGACTGGCTGTGCTTTTCAAGCACCACAATGTTCAACTCTGCTCTCCAGCATCTGCAGTCCTCACTTTCCCCTCTGCAGAAACAGTGTCAAGATAAAGGATTGGTGATTTAACACTGAGATGCGAATTATTTCACTCCAATGGTTGTGAATTGCACGAGAGGAGAAAGATTTAAAAAGGACCTGAGGGGCAATGTTTTCACGCTCAGTGTGGTTTATATGTGGAATGCAGAGTCATGGTGTAGAGGTGCTGATGTTTATACTGGGGTGGGCAAAGTTTAAAAATCACACAACGCCAGGTTATAGTCCAACTGTTGGACTGTAACCTGGTGTTTCTTTTTAAAATTTGCAGAGGAAGTGGTAGATGCAGGTACAGTTACAACATTTAAAATACATTTGGACAGGTACAAGAATAGAAAATGTTTCGAGCGATATTGGCCAAATGCAGGTAAGTGGTCCTTGTTTAGTTTGGGAAACATGGCATGGGCGGGTTGGACTAAAGGATCTGTTTCTATGCTGTATGACTCCATATTTTTTTTAAAATTTCTGGAATTAAGAGTCTAATAATGACCATGTTAATGTTGGAAAAACCCATCTGGGTCACTCATGTCTTTTTAAGACAAAGTAGATGTTGTCCTTACACCATCTGGCCTACACGTGACTCCAGACCAACAGCGATGTGGTTGACACTTAAGTGGCCTCGGGGCAGTAACTACTGGCCTATCCTGTGAATAAATCGGGAATAAAGTCCCTCAGTTAGTCACATGATAGTGCAGATTCCGTGATCCCTGCCCTGAAACTGACATCTTGCCTGCCCTGGTTTAACCAGTCAGGTAGCCTGATGTATTCTTGTCACATGCAAACTTGAAATACTCGCACCCCAGTTGAATGAGGCCCCTGAATGATTGCTGATTGAGTACTCAAGCTCCTGCATTGGCAGTGGGACAGAAAGTGAAGCTTCAGCTTTGTCTGCCCCACTGGTATTTGGGAAAAGGCAGGAAAGTGGCAGGGTTCAGCTCTCCGACCATTCTGCCTGAATAAGATCCACTTCTGTTTCCAGCCTTGCTGTGTCCAATTCCGGAATATTCTGCCCCCTCCATGCTTCCTTCCCACCACCGGATTACTGCCCCCGCCCCCCCTATCCTTCCTTCCCATGGCCGGATTTCTGCCCCCTCTGTCCTTCCTTCCCACGGCCGGATTTCTGCCCCCTCTGTCCTTCCTTCCCACGGCCAGATTTCTGCCCCCTCTGTCCTACCTTCCCACGGCCGAATTTCTGCCCCCCCTATCCTTCCTTCCCACGGCCGGATTTCTGCCCCCTCTGTCCTTCCTTCCCACGGCCGGATTTCTGCCCCCTCTGTCCTTCCTTCCCACGGCCGGATTTCTGCCCCCTCTGTCCTTCCTTCCCACTCTTCCATGTGATGATGATCGTCATCCAAATTGCCCTCTTAAACAGGATCGTTTCACATACCTTTATTGAGACTAGCATTTTATTTAAGATTTATTATTTTAATTTAAATTTCAGGGAATGTCATGGTGGGATTTGAACCAGTCTCCACCGAGTGTCAGCCTTTGGATTATCATAACAGTCAATTTTTTAAAGTTTTAAAAATGTACTTTATATACACAAAGATATTTTGTATAAATGCAGAGGCCCAAATGCAGTTCTGTTCTGTTCAAGGAAACAAACATTGGAGTTTGACTGTATCCAACAAGTCAAAGACGTTTCTTACATATACTAAACTGTACTTGCATGCTTTGAGACACTGGGGGTGGTCCAATAACTGAATGGACCCCCAGTTAACTTCAGCAGAAAGACCAGATCAGTGACATTAATACTGCGTCATCTTCAAAAATCGGTGAACAGGCAAACCCAGTTCCCCAGTGGCGACTCCGTTTACTGTAGGATATCGCATATAAAGTGCCTTCAACCCAGTATCACTGATCTGTACACTTGCACATATCTGTAATTCTCTTGAATTTCTTTTTCCTCTGAAGCTTCCTCTCAAAAATGGAGACATTGATCTTATGTTTTTGCTTTTCAACTCTCACCAAAGGATTGTTGCTGTTTTTCTCTTGAGGGCATTCCCTCTCTCCAACAACCCACCGTCTTCTCTAGTCTGTACTGCCACCCCGTCCCCCTCATTACCTTCTCTATCTGACCACTTTAGTGTCGGGAGAGAGGAATATTTTGTGAAAACACAAGCATTGAGGCACGGCAAGGGTTCTGTTATAATCTCTTTATCATCGACAGAATGTACACTTGTTCAAATGCACATTGTTCCAAAGCCCACTGATGCAATCTAATATGAGGAGAGTTTGGTTTCCCTTCAGATTTCAATTGTGATACAAACTTTTTTTTTGGATTTTAAAGGTACACTGTTAAAGATGACTTAGGATTTCTATTATGCCACAGAAAAATTCCTTGCCATAAAGAGATAAAAGGGTATTGTGTTGTGGTGACAGGACCTGACCTCAATAGCTCCAAATTGGAAGGAATGTACATTCTGGCATCCATTGGAAGCCATAATAAACCATTTGCTTTATCTGTGCATGAGGCTATCTTGCTCTTCCCTTCTGTTTGCAATTTACTCTCCATCTCAATAGAATGCCCAGCATTTGACACTACTTGCCTGAATGTACACTCTAAAAAAATAAATATTGGCCAGCTCTTTTACCATGGTTGGCTTCACAGCTACATTATATTCCTAAATTCACCTGTCATTGAGCACTTCAGGAAATCGATGAATAAAATGCAGGTCTACTATCCCCCTACAAATAGTTGAACCTGAGGTATTGGGACCAACAATTGCACCCTGGTCACTTGTGAATGGACTAATTAAGTACAGAATAAAAATTTAACTTTTGTTGAACTGTATGGTTCAGGCCTATACTCTGTGATTATTGACTGAATGGTTGGGATAGCAATGATGAAGAAACAACAGGGTTTTTGTTTCATCACAACTTAAAGAGCTTGCATCTCTAGAGCACCTTCTACAATCTCTGGTGTCACAAAGTACTATACAACTAATCAAATACTTCTGAAGAGCTGCAGGTTTGATGAAGGGAAAATCATCTCCAAAATGGAGATAGCGCAAATACACACAAGCAACACTAACAGATCATTTCTTGTTAGCGAGACTGTTTTGAGGGGGTATTGACTGCAAAATAGAAGCAGGCAGACCATTCAACCTGTCAAGTCTGTTTTGTCAATCAATAGATCTCAGTTGATTAGATTGTGTTTCAAGTTCTACATTCCCATCTGCCCTTAAACCTTGATTCCCCTCTCGAACAAGAATCTATCTATCCCCATTCAATGGTTCACCTCCACTGCCTTCTCTGACAGAATTCTAATGTCTCACAACATCTTTAAAAATAAAAGATCCGATCTCGGTCCTGAAAGGATGACCCCTACATTTGCAGAGAACTCCAAAATTGTTGGTATAGTGGGCAGTGAAGAAGGTTATCTAAGATTACAAAGAGATCTATTGGGTTAATGGGCTGAAGAGTGGCAGATGGAGTTAAATTTGGCTAAAACGCGAGGTATTGCTTTTTGGTAAAACAAACCAAGGCATGACTTGTACAATTAAAAGGAGGGCCTTGGGAAGTGTTGTGGAGCAGAGAGACTTAGAGGCTCAGGTGCACAATTCTTTGAAGTTTGCATCGCATATAGATAGGGTGATGTTCAGCACTCTTGCCTTTGTTGCTCAGACCTTTGAGTCTAGAAGTTGGGATGTTATGTTGAGGCTGTGCAGCACATTGATGAGACGTCTTTTGGAGTACCATGACAAGTTATTTCTGGAAAGATATTATCAAGCTGGAGGGGGTTCAGAAGAGACATACCAGAATGTTGTTTGGATTGGAAGGTTTGAGATATAAGGAGAGGCTGGGACGAGCATAGGAGGTTGAGAGGGGATCTTCACAGATGTTTAAAAAATCATGACTGATGTAGATAAGGTGTCTTTTCTCTAGAGTGGGTGATTTCAAGACTAAGGGGCCTATTTTTATGGTGAGAGGAGAAAGATTTTAAAAAGACCTAAAGGCAACTTTTTCACACAGTGGTTCATGTTTGGAATGAGCTACCGGAGGAAATGGAGTATGCAGGTCCAGTTAACAATGTTTAATAGACATTTAGATAAGTGCACGAATAAGAAATGTTTGGACGGATATTGGCCAAGCGCAGACAGATGGGGCTCGTTTAGTTTGGAATTATGGTTGGCATGGACTGGTTGGACTGAAGAGTCTGTTTCCATGCTGTGTGACTATGATTATAAGTCAGTATCACTATTTCTGGACTGACACACAAGAGGAAATCCTCGTTCAACAGCACATAAGGAAAGCTCCCTAACTATTTTTTGAAGATCTTTTACATCCATTGGAGCTGTTTAATGCTCCATCAAAAGCTGACACTTTAGCAGTGCAGTATTTCCTCAGTGGTGCTGTGGTGCAACTGTCTGGAACTCGTGTATGTATAGTGGAATTTAAATTCAGAACGTCCTCAGTTAAAAGTAGGTGTGGTATCCACTGAATCACGGCTGACACCTGCAAAGCTTATACATTAAACAAAGTGAATCTCGAGTGCATAGGGAGCATTAGGTGCACCCCTCCTCCATGTTTGAGGAGTTTACCAATATTTCGTTCTTAGGTTTTTACCATTGCTAAAAAAAAGTCAATCTTTGAATCAAAGAATCCCTATAGTATGGAAACAGGCCATTCAGCCCATCAAGTCCCACGTCGACCCACCACAGAGCATCTCACCCAGAACCCCCCCCCACCCCCCCCCTCCCCCCACACTGTCCCTTGACTCTGCATTTCCCATGGCTAATCCACCTGCCTGCACTTTCCTGAACACGATGAGCAATTTAGCATGGCCAATCCACCTCATCTGCACATCTTTGAAATGTGGGAGGAAACCAGAGCACGCAGAGGAAACCCACGCAGACATGTGGAGAATGTGCAAACTCCACACAGTCACCTGAGGTCTCTGGTGCTGTGAGACTGCAGTACTAACCACTGTGCCACCAACAATAAGTTTGTTTTTCTACTTACTTATTTAACCAATTTTCTCACCCTTACTGATTCACCATGTGTTTGTGGTTTAAAAATATTCCTGAGAATCTAATGCAGCAATGCTGAAAATAAATGTAGTTCTTCCTCAGAAACCTCACTATGATGTTGTGATTCTCCCAATAGTGCATTTCAAAATTCAGCACTCCAGACCTTTATTGAAGTGCATCTTGTAGATGGTACATACCACTAGCACTCTGTATCAGTAGTGGAGGGGGTCAAAGGTGGTAGATGGGGTGCTGATCAAGCAGTTGCTTTATCCCAGATTGTGTTAAGCTTTTTGAATGTTATTGGATGTGCACTTATCCAGGTATTCAATATGCTCCTGACTTGTGCCTCTGAATGTTGGACAAGCCATGGGGAGGTAGGCATTATTACAGAATTCCCAGCCTCTGACTTGCTGTTGCAGCCACAATACTTAAATGGCTAGTCCATTCAGTTTCTGGTTGGTGGCAATGCCAAGCATGTTACTGCTTGGGGATTTGGTGATAATGCCACTGATTGTCAATGGTTAGACCCTGTCTTGTTGATGATGGTCAGTGCTTGGAAGTTTTATGGCAAAAATGTTACCTATCGCTTATAGGTTCAAGCCTGAACATTATCTAGATCTTATTGCATATTGGCAGAGACTACTTCAGTATCCAAAAGTTATGAATTGTACAGAACATTGTGCATTGAGCTGCTTCCTTCAGTTTATTTCATTGCCCACCAGCATTCACAAACTGCATAGCTTTGATCTGTTTAGATCTATCTCCTGCAGCTTTCCTGCAAGTGATCCAGTGGAGCTTCACCAGGTTTTCATCATCTCTTTTTAGATATAACTAGAGGTGTTCCTGGCAAACCTTCCGCACTCTTTCTTGAACCAGGCTTGGACTCCTGGCTTATTGGTAATGGTAGAGAAGGCACCATGAGGTAACAGAATGTAGTCAGATTTGGCTGCTTTTCATGGTCCAAGGCACCTTAGGAATGTCCAGTTTTGAATTGCTAGACCTTTTTGATATCTATTCAGGTTAGCATGACGGTAGCGTCTCACAGCATGGTAGGGGATATCCTCAGTTTCTGTGCAGTGGTCACACATACCAATACTGTTAGACTATAAGACATAGGAGAAGCAATTAGTGTATTTGGCCCATCAAGTCTGCTGATAGATTTTTCAAGCTCATTTTCCTGCTTTCACCCCATAACCTTTGATCCCCTTGGCAATCAGGAACTTACCAGTCTCTGTGTTAAATATACTCAATGACCTGATCTCCACAGCCTTCTGTGACAATGAATTCCACAGAACTTTATGGCTAAAGAAGTTTCTCCTTTTCTCCATTCTAAAGGGTCTTCCTATTACGCAAGGATTGTCCCCTTGGGTTCTCATCTCTCCTTCCAATAGAAACATTTTCCCAATGTCCACACTATCCAAGCTGTTCAGTATTCTGTAAGTTTCAGTCAGATCCCCCCTCATTCTTCTAGACTCCCAAGTATAGTCCCAGAGTCCTCAAACGTTCCTCATATGTTAAGCCTTTCATTCTTGTGAACCTCCTCTGGACCCACTCCAGAGCCAGCACATCCTGAGATATAGGGCCCAAAGTTGCTCACAATGCTCTAAATGTAGTCTGAGCAGAGCCTTATAAAGCCTCAGAAGTACAACCCTGATTTTATATTCTAGTCTTCTTGAGATGAATGGCAATGGGCAGCACTGTGGCTCAGGTGGTTAGCACTGCTGCCTTACAGCGCCAGGGACCCGAGTTCAATTCCAGCCTCGAGTGACTGTGTGGAATTTGCACATTCTCCCCCTGTCTGCGTGGGTTTCCTCCGGGTGCTCTGATTTCCTCCCACAATCCAAAAATGTTCAGGTTAGGTGAATTGGCCATGCTAAGTTGCCCATAGTGTTAGGTGCATTAGTCAGGGGTAAATGTGGGGAATGGGTCTGGGTGGGTTACTCTTCAGTGGGTCGGTGTGGACTTGTTGGACTGAAGGGCCTGCTTCTATACAGTAGGAAATCTCATCTAACTGTATTTGCCCTACTAACTACTGACTCAACCTGCAAGTTTACAATAACAGAAACCTGGACTAGGACACTCAAATCCCTTTGCGTTTCAGATTTCTGAATTTTCTCCCCAATTAGAAAATAGTCCATGCCTCAATTCTTCTAACCAAAGTGCATAACCTCACACTTTCCACGTTGTACTCCATCTGCCACTTCTTTGCCCACCCTCCTGACCTATCTATTTTTTGCAGCCTCCCCACCTCCTCAATACTACCTGCCCCTCTGCCTTTCTTTGTATCATCTGCAAACTTAGTCAGAATGCTCTCAGTTCCTTCATCAAGATCATTAATGTATAAAGTGAAAAATTGTTGTTCCAACAGTTTGTGGAACACCCTAGTCACCAGCCTCCCAACTCTACCTTTTGCCAGACTGCCAATCTTCTGTCTATGTCAGTACCTTGCCTCTAACACCACGGGCCTTTATCTTATTCAGCAGCCTCCTGTGTGGCACCTTATCAAAGGCCTTCTGGAAGTCCAGATAGATAAGGTCCATTGGCTCTCCATCGTCTAACCTGCTGGTTTTCATCTCAAAGAATTCTAATAGAGTTGATAGGCATGACCTCCTCTTTATGAGGATGTTGCCTGGTATGGAAGGTGCTAGCTATGAAGAAAGGTTGAGTAGGTTAGGTTTATTTTCATTAGAAAAAAGAAGATTGAGGGGAGACCTGATTGAGGTTTATAAAATCATGAAGGGTATAGACAGGGTGGGTAGAGACAAGCTTTTTCCCAGGGTGAAGGATTCAATAACGAGAGGTCACGCTTTCAAGGTGAAAGGTGGAAAATTTAAGGGGGATACACATGTCAAGTACTTCACACAGAGGGTGGTGGCATTCGGAGCGAGTTGCCACCAGAGGTGGTAGAGGCAGGCACGGTAGATTCATTCAAGATGTGTCTGGATAAATGCATGAGTAGGTGGGGAGTAGAGGGATACAGATGCTTAGGAATTGACAGTACATTTGGATAGGCTCAGGCTTGGAGGGCCTGGGCTGTAAATTTTCTTTTGTTCTTTGATGAAACTATGCTGACTCAGCTCTATTTTACCAAACACTTCTAAATATTCAGAAATCTCTTCCTTCGCAATTGACTTCAAATTCTTAGCAACAACTGAGGTCAGGCAATTGGCCTGTAAATTCCTGTCTTTTGCCTTGCTCCCTTCTTAAACAGAGGGTTTACATTAGCAATTTTTCAGTCCTGTAGGACCCTCCCTGACTCCAGTAATACCTGGAAGATCACTACTGAAGCCTTCACTGTTTCTTCAGCTATCTCCTTCAAAACTCTGGGGTGTAGCCCATCCCGTCCAGGTAATTTATCCACTTTCAGACCCTTCAGTTTTTCTAGCACGTTCTACTTGGTAAAGGTCATGGTGGGATGCTCTTTACAGTTTGGTGCTGACTTCATGGGCTGGATGGCCAACTTCCACACTGTAGGGATTCTGAGAGTCTATATTGCGTTCAGGGGCTCAGCCAGCAATGGTGCCCATAGTGAACAGTGAAGTCCCCTATCCAGAGTACATTCTGTGTCATTACCACCTTTAGTGTTTCTTCCAAATGGTGCTGAAAACTATTGATTCAGCGGTTGAGGTGGGAAGGGGAGCACTAGACCGAAATCATGAACGGGTTTCCTTGCCCGTGTTTGACATGGCATCATGAGACTTCATGGGGCCTAGAGTTTCGAGGACTCACAGTGCCAATCCCTTCCAAGTGTGTACCACTGTACTGCTACTATGGGTAGATCTGCCATGCTGGTGGAATGGGGCATATCCAGATATGCTGTTTGTGTTATCTATGGCATTGTCTGTAACATTCCTTTTGGTGAGTGTGATTATCTAAGGCCGTTTCTTGAACGTTTGTGGGGCAGCTTTGCTGTTAGCCCTGGATATTAATTAAAGACTTCGGCAAACCCAGCCCTGCTGACCATATTATGTCATTTCCAATGCCATGGTGAATGGCGAATAGCCCATCCAATTTATTTATTTTTGAATGTTTTGTAGCAGTTTTATAGAAACACCAGTCTTTTCCCTGGCGTGGGGGAGTCCAGAACTAGAGGGCATAGATTTAAGGTGAGAGGGGAAAGATATAAAAGGGATCTAAGGGGCAACTTTTTCACACAGAGGGTGGTGTGTGTGTGTGTGTGTGTGTGTGTGTGTGTGTGTGTGTGTGTGTGTGTGTGTGTGTGTGTGTGTGTGTGTGTGTATAGTGAGCTGCCAGAGGAAGTAGTGGAGGCTGGTATAATTGCAATATTTAAAAGGCATCTGGATGGGTGTCAGTGGAGAGAAACTGTTCCTATTGATGGAAGAATAGAGACTGATAGGGCACTTGATTTAAGGTGATTTACAAAATAGCAACATGAGGCACAATGCTTTTTTATGCAGTTTGTGGCTAGGATCTGGAATGCACTGTCTGAGAGTGTGGATGAGGCAGGTTAAATAGAGACTTTTGCAGAAGGGCATTGCAGGACTGGTGAGACATTAAAAAAATATGCAGAGGCATGCAGTAAAGTTGGGAGTGACACAAGACAAATTGATCTTTCCAGAGAGCTATAATTGACCTGACCAGTCAAATGGTCACTTCCTGTGCTGAAAACACGAAGAACTTTTCAAAGTGTGGTCACTATTGTAATGTAGAGAAATGTGGCAGCCATCTAGCACAAAGCAAGTACTTTGAAAGCCCCTTTCCAAACAACCTCTTACCTTCCACCCCATCCAAAAACAATTTCAAAAGATGTTTGGAAATACCCTCCAAACATCCCTGCGAGAAGCTCTGCTACAGCCTGTAACTGCACGCACACACTTCTCTTTTTACATGAAATGGTAATAACAGATCCAGGTCCAGTGTCAAAATCTTGTTCACCTATTTAAACATTTGCCCACATGATTAGGATGGTGGTACTGAGCTCCATTTAATGGGCAGTGTGAAAATTCAATCAAGCTGGTCTTGGAAGACTTAGAAACAGGAGTAGGCCATTAGGGTTTCAAGCCTACTCTAACCATTTGTTTAGTTCATGGCTGACCTGATTGTGGCCTCAACTCCACTTTTTTGTCTGTCTTCTTTAATCCTTGGCTTCCTTGTTGATCAATAAATGATCACACTCAACCTCCACTGCTTCCTGGGGAAGAGATTCCCACACGCCCAGTGAAGGAACAGAATTCTCTTCACTTCCATCTTTTAATACTGTTCTGTGAAGTTCTTGTTTACTCACAAGAAAAACAGTCAACCCTATTGAGTCTCCTCAGTATTTTTGGATCTTTTGGTAAGATTACCATCTTCTAAACTCCAAAGCATATAGGCTCAAACTATTAAACCTTTCATCACCATCTCTTCATCGAAGGAATGAGTGAATCTTGTTGGAATTGCTCTGACATAATCAGTCATTCAACACAGGGGACAGTATTCCAGGTGTGGTTTACCGATGCCCAAGGGTACTGGGGGGTGTCAGAAGTGCCCATCTGATTTCTCAGGTAGGACTGCCAATCCTGAATGGACAGTTCCTGGAGTTTTATCACATGATCTGTTTCTTCCACTCCCACGTTCCTGCCATTGGCCACCTGACATGACCATTCTTGTAGTGCCTTGCCTTCTCCAAATATTTGCAACTGAGCAGCGTCTTGGCTGTCGAATTAGATTGCAAAACAGCCTTTAAACCCTCTTAGGGAAAAAGTTTTGCCACCAGTGAAGGAAATTGGAAATGAAAGATTTTCTTTTAAACTTAAATCCTATGATTTTCCTCCTAAGATGCTCATAGTAGTGTCCTGGAGATCAATTGCTAGAAACTCCAGGACAAAGTTGAAGCACCAGCAAGCTCAGAACTGAGCGACAGTTGTCAAAAATTGCCACACAGTGAGACTTGTTAATGGTGTATGCAAATAGTGTCGGGCTGAAACAAATGTGACACCACAATTGAGGAAGAGAGGAAGAGAGAAAACATAAACACACTAGTTAGCTTGACATCAGTCATCAGGAAATCTTAACAAATGCAAGCAAAGGTGTGGTATGATTAGACAAATTCAAAATGGTTTTATGAAAGAGACAATATGTTTGACAAACTTTTGACGGATTTTTTTTTTAAAGAATGCCACCAGTAGGGTAGAAAGAACGATCCAGTGGAAATGTCTATCTGGATTTCCATTATGTGTCACACCCCAGAGGAAAGATATCCTTACATTGCAGCAGTATGGCAAAGACTCACTAGACTTGTTACTGGGTTGATGGGGTTGGCCTATGATGAAAGGCTGAATGAATTAGGTTGAGGTTCTCTGGAAATTAGATAAAGGAGGCATGATCTTACTGAAATGTATAAGATTCTGCAGGGGACACACGAAGTGTCTGTTTTCATTCGTGGTTTATTGAGGGCGTGGATGCTGTCTCAGGTGCAGTGGTTGATCATTTTAGTGCGGTGAAGGGAAGAAATCACTTGCATACACGTGTGCCCACACACATGCGTGCAAATCTTTAGAATTCCCCACCAAAGTGTGTTGTAGGTGCTCCATTGCTGAATATTTTAAAGACTGATGAACAGATTTTTTTTTGATCTCTTGGAATCAAGGGACAGGATAGGAGAGATGATGTCAATGACCAGCCATGATTATACTGAATGATGGATCAGGCTCATTAACCCTGTGGTCTACTTCTCCATATCACTCGGTTGCATGTCATAAATGGAGGATTAGTCTGGGGTTGCGCTGAGAGGATGTCAGGGAAACATTTTATGAGGTCTTGTGAGGAACTGTTTTGTTCCCTGACTGACTCCAGATTGCCTGTTACCCTGGCAGCTTTAAGGAGGTGGAACAAATAAGCCTGTGTTTCTACAAGGTGGTGCTATACAATAGATGATCAGATTCAGGTATAGTTTGGAGAAACATTTTGTTTACTGTATTTGTGAGAAAAGGGAAGTATGCCAACCTGTAGACCACGAGGTACAAGGTCAAAGAGGCATCAGCTAGATCTGATCAGGAGAATATGCAGTTCATAGTCTTTTATGACCTCTGAGAAGTCTTTTCAGAATGGTTTGTGATTGAGACTTAAACAGCTGCTTTGTTGCCTTGTGATACAAAAAGGGAAACACCAGGATTTTTTTTGAAGGAACATTTATCAGTAAAGTGACTAATCAGCCCCTTTGCTCTTTCTGGCAGTTTCTGGTTTTGCTGTGCACACCATCTAACTGTTGAAGAGGTGTGAAAGTGGTATCGAGTATCAATAACCATGAGCGGATGTGATTCTGCTGTTAAATCTTTGTGAACACAACGTTCTCCTAACTTGCAGGTTCCTTTTTGATTGGCTGTTAATAAATGTGTATACAAAACCCAGGTAGTATAGATGTTGGAAATCTAAAAGACCAGAAAGCTATAACTTGACCTCTGTTTCCGTACACAGATGCTGCCTGACCTGTTTGAATTATTCCAGCTTTATTTTATTCTTGATTGATAAATACATTTCTTGCATATGTCGATACATCAAATGCAGCCGTTGTACAATGATGCATGTCGAATTCAGAAACCATCAAATTAGTCCAAAAGTGTTCTGTTCCTTTTTTTGTCGCCGATCACACACTAATGTGATTGACACAGGAAGCTTTGAACTTCAATGTGCCTTTTTTTTGCTTCTTGACAGCCAAAGATTCCGTTTTGCAGTTGATGTCCTGATCTGAAATCGAGCCAGGAAATGACGCCACAGTCAGTTATGATAATTATAGCCTCCTTTTGTAGTGTTGTGATGGACTTCACAATGTGAAATGTTTACTGCTCAAAACTGTACTTTGTGTTGATATGCCTGATGCTATTCCCATGGCGTACCAGGGTTCAAAAAATATGGACCACTGCTTGACCTCTGCAGCCTCTTCACAGGTAAGGGAATCTTCCGTATTAAGAGGACATGACTGGCATTTGGTTGCCCTTTAGCATTTGTCTGACTTTTCTTTTATGTTAAAAAGCTTGCAGCTGACACGGTTGAGACACTGTCAGCGGATGGTTGCTTCTTCTTTTTCCTCCCATCGCTTCCTGTTCATCCTGCACAGTATTTTAGAGTGGCTGTGAAATAGTTATTGCAGGGAGAGTATTCAAACTGAAACAATGTAGAGGAAGTTCTTATAGGCAAAATTATTTTGGGGCTGAAAGTTTAGGAAAAGGGTAGCTTCTGAACTTGAACTGTGCAAAATTTCTCAGTTGTGATTTTGCTGGTGCAGCTCGGTAAAACATTTCTTTAATTAGCAACTATTTGTGAACAGTATTAGGCCTGAGTGTCAGATGGTAAATCCCCTCCACTTTAGTTTATTTTCTGTGCAATCTAAGGTTTGAGGGGGAGGCTTCTTTCTTTAATTGTGAAAATTCCAACAGGCTGGTCACTGGAACTGAGTCTCCAAATTAGTCGCTGAAGAAGGGCTTATGCCCGAAATATCGATTCTCCTGTTCCTTGGATGCTGCCTGACCTGCTGCGTTTTTCCAGCAACACATTTTCAGCTCTGATCTCCAGCAGCTGCAGTCCTCACTTTCTCCTCTCCAAATTAGTTACCATTATTGTTAACCTTTTGGCTGCTGGAATTAAAGTCTTGCATTTGTATGTGAAGCGATTGTAATGAGGTCAGCCAGGAGGAACACGAAGAATATGAGTTCCCTGACTGGGGCTGTTAATCTGACTGACAAATACGAAGAGGAGTGTCAGAGGTTCTGTTCACTCTGAGAGCTGGCTGTGAGGAAGCTGGGCCAGTGTCAAGTACAATGCACATGTAAATAAAGAGCTGAAAATGTGTTGCTGGAAAAGCGCAGCAGGTCAGGCTGCATCCAAGGAGCAGGAGAGTCGAGGTTTCGAGCATGAGCCCTTCTTCAGAAATGAGCTAAGATAAAAGTTAGGGCGGAGGGACTTGTAGGAGGGCGTTGGAAATGCGATCGGACAATGTAGTCAGGACAACACTCTCACAACCTATCGCATTTCCAATGCCCCTCCCTACCTCCTACCTTTTATCTTAGCCTGCTGGACGCACTTTCCTCATTCCTGAAGAAGGGCTCATGCCTGAAATGTCGACTCTCCTGCACCTTGGATGCTGCCAGACCTGCTGTGCTTTTCCAGCAACACATTTTCAGCTCTGATCTCCAGCATCTGCAGTCCTCACTTTCACATGTAAATAAAGGGTGACTGGGTGACAGGATGCCAGTTCTATGGACTTATTTCAATACGAAATCTTTGACCACCAAACATCACAAAACTCTGCATGGCTAATTAAGTCTTTTTGAAGAGTAGTTCCTGTCATGGGAACACACAGCCAGATTGCACACAGCAAGTTCCCATAAATAGCAATGTGATAATGATTAAATGGTGTGTTTTGTGATGTCCATTGAGAGATAAATATTGGTCAGGATAATGGGGATAATGACTCTGCTCCCCTTGAAAAAACGTGTCTGATTACATCTGAAAGGTGATGGCTTTGACAATTGTAACTTGCCCCCAGTACAGTACTGCACTGGGGAACAAGCCTTGATTTTTTTCTTTGTGCTCAAGTCCTGGAGTGGGACTCAAATGCACAACCTTCTAACTCCGAATCAAAAGAGCTGACGCAGAACCACAACAGCCACCTTGTATTTTGTTTTTCTGGCTGGCCCTCCTTTACTTTGCTGGTCAGAATGCAGCATAATATGACGATTATGCGATGTGCGTGATTGTGCAATCATCGGAGTGTATCTGGGGAAAATTAACAGACAGTGAAATTCATAACTGGTCTTGGAGGAACCTGCTTGGGAGAGGTCACAGCACAGATGGATAAGTGAATAGTTTTAAGTGGCCTTGCTGTAAGTGTGCAGTAGTGAATAGAGTTGGTTCTTCTTTATTATCTCAATAAAACATATAATCAAAAATATTAAAAATATAATCCTTAAGTATTGAGTTAGCCTGGAGCAGTGTTTTGTAGAGGAATAAGATGGTGCTATTTTCTGGGTCTGCAGATTGGAAGAGGTAAAAATGGCCCTTTGAGTGATATGCTCTTTTTGTCGGATGTGGAGTTTCGAGAGAGTTTACGTGTTATTCAGGATTATATCTGCAACAAATGCCATTGGTTGCAAATCCTATCAGATCGAATGGAGTGTTGGAGCAACATTTAGAGGCAATGAGGAAGTTACAAGAGCAAGGGGGTGTGATGGATGGCAGTTTTGGAAGGGAGAAAAGTCACAGATATGGTCACATAGATGGCTTAACTCCAGGAAAAGTAAGAGAGATAGGCAGGTAGTACAGGAGTCTTCTGCGGCTATCCCCATTTCAAACAAGTATGCTATATTGGAAAATGTAGGAGTGATGGATTCTCAGGGGAACTTAGCACGAAGAGCCAAGTCTCTGGTATTGAGGCTAGCTCTAATGCAATGAGGGGTACGTCAGGTTCCAAGAGATCGATTGTATTAGGGGACTATCTAGTCCGAGGTACAGACAGACGTTTCTGTGGCCAGCAGTGAAAAATCAGAATGGTGTGTTGCTTCCTTGGTGTCAGGACCAAGGATGCCTTGGAGAGGGTGCAGAATGTTCTCACAGGGGAGAGGGGGCAGCAAGAACCAACGACATAGGAAGGGAAAAGGTCAGATTCTGAAGGGAGATTAGAGGTAGGCGGGAATTTAAAAAGGAGATCCTCGAGAGTAGTAATATCTGGATTACTCCAGGCGCTACGAGCTAGTGAGGGCAGGAGTAGGAGGGTAGAGAGATGGATGCATGGCTGAGGGGCTAGTGAATGGGAGAAGGATTCACATTTTTGAGTGATTGGGAGCTCTTTTGGGATAGAAGTGACCTGTACAAGGACAGGTTGAACCTAAATTGGAAGGGGACTAATATACTGGCAGGGAGATTTGTTAGAGCTGCTCGGGAGGATTTAAACTAGTAAGGTGGGAGGGTGGGACCCAGATCAATCCGAGACTGGTACAGTTGAGAACAGAAGCAAGTCAAACAGTCAGTGCAGGCAGGGAAAAAGCAGAGAACAAGCAGGACTGATAAATTAAACTGCATTTATTTCAATGCAAGAGGCCTAACAGGGAAGGCAGGTGAACTCAGGGCATGCTTAGGAACATGGGACTGGGATATCATAGCAATTACAGAAACATGGCTCAGGGATCTGCAGGACTGGTAGCTTAATGTTCCAGGATACAAATGCTATAGGAAGTACAGAAAAGGAGGCAAGAGAGGAGGGGGAGTGGCGTTTTTGATAAGGGATAGCATTGCAGCTGTACTGAGGAGAATATTCCCGGAAACTTGGGCAGCACGGTAGCTCAGTAGTTAGCACTGCTGCCGCACAGTGCCAGGGACCCGGGTTTGATTCTGGCCTCAGGCGACTGCCTGTGTGGAGTTTGCACATTCTCCCCATGTTTGCATGGGTTTCCTCCAGGTGCTTCGGTTTCCTCCCAGAGTCCAAAGATGTGCAGGTCGGGTGAATTGGCCAAGTTAAATTGCCCACAGTGTTCAGTGCATTAGTCAGGAGTAAATTAAGGGAAGTGAGTCTCGGTGGGTTACTGTTCGGAGGGTTGGTGTGGACTTGTTGGGCCTGTTTCCACACTCTAAGGAATCTAATCTAAATACATCCAGGGAAGTTATTTGGGTGGAACTGGAAAATAAGAAAGGGATGGTCACCTTATTGGGATTGTATTACAGACCCTCTAATAGAGGGAAATTGAGAAACACATTTATAAGGAGCTTTCAGTTATCTGTAAGAATAGTAGGGTGGTTATGGTTGGGGATTTTAACTTTCCAAACATAGTCTGGGGATTGCCATAGTGTTAAGGGTTTAGATGGAGCTAAATGCGTTAAGTGTGTGCAAGGAAATTTTCTGATTCATATGTGGATGTACCTACTAGAGAAGGTGCAAAACTTGACCTACTCTTGGGAATTAAGGCCGGGGAGGTGACTGAGGTGTCAGTGGGGGAGCACTCTGGGGCCAGCGACAATAATTCTATTGGATTTAAAATAGTGATGGAAAAGGATAGACCAGATCTAAAAGTTGAAGTTCTAAATTAGAGAAAGGCAAATTTTGACAGTTTGAGGCAAGAACTTTTGAAAGCCAATTGGGGACAAATGTTCACATGTAAGGGGATGGCTGGAAAATGGGAAGCCTTCAGAAATGAGATAATGAGAGTCCAGAGACTATATTCCTGTTAGGCTGAAAGGAAAGGCTGGTAGATATGGGGAATGCTGGATGACTAAAGAAATTGAGAGTTTGGTTAAGAAAAAGGAGGAGTCATGATTTGGAGATGCCGGTGTTGGAGTGGGTGTGCAAAGTTTAAAAATCACACAACACCAGGTTGTAGTCCAACAGGTTTAATTGGAAGCACTTGCTTTTGGAGCACCGCTCGTTCATCAGGTGGCTGATGAAGGAGCGGTGCTCTGAAAGCTAGTGCTTCCAATTAAACCTGTTGGACTACAATCTGGTGTTGTGTGATTTTTTTTTAAAAAAAAGGAAGCACATGTCAGGTATAGACAGGATAGATCGAGTGAATTCTTAGAGTATAAAGGCAGTTGGAGTACACTTAAGAGGGGAAATGAGGAGAGCACAAAGAGGACATAGGATAGCTTTGGTAAATAAAGTTAAGGTCAATAGGATAACTAGGGAGAGAATATGTCCCCTCAATGATCAGCAAGGTGGCCTTTATGTGGAGCCACAGGAGATGGGGCAGATACTAAACTAGTATTTTGCATCGGTATTTACTGTGGAAAAAGACATGGATGATATAGAATATAGGGAAAAAGATGGTGACATCTTGAAAAATGTCCATATTACAGAGGAGGAAGTACTGGATGTCTTGAAATGCATAATGGTGGAGAAATCCCCAGCACTTGATCACGTGTACCCTAGAACTCTGTGGGAAGCAAGGGAAGTGATTGCTGGGCCCCTTGCTGAGATATTTGTATCATCGATAGTCACAGGTGAGTTGCCAGAAGACTGGAGGTTGGCTAGCGTGGTGTCACTGTTTAAGAAGGGTGCTAAGGACAAGCCAAGGAACTTTAGACCAGTGAGCCTGACATTGGTGGTGGGCGAGTTGTTGGAGGGAATCCTGAGGGACAGGATGTACATGTGCATGCAAGGACTGACTAGAGATGGTCAACATGGCTTTGTGCATGGGAAATCATATCACACAAACTTGATTTAGGTTTTTGAAGAAGTAACAAAGAGGATTGATCAGGGCAGAGCAGTACATGTGATCTATATGGACTTCAGTAAGGCATTCGACAAGGTTCCCCCTTGGAGACTGGTGAGCAAGGTTAGATCTCATGGAATACAGGGAGAACTAGCCATTTGGATACAGAACTGGCTCAAAGGTAGAAGACAGACGGTGGTGGTGGAGGGTTGATTTTCAGATTGGAGGCCTGTGACCAGTGGAGTGCCACAAGGATCGGTACTTGGTCCACTACTTTTCAACATTTATATCAATGATTTGGATGTGAGCCTAAGAGGTGTAGTTAGTAGGTTTGCAAATGACACTAAAATTGAAGGTGTAGTGAACAGCGAAGAAGGTTACCTCAGATTGCAACAGAATCTTGATCAGATGGGCCAATGGGCTGAGAAGTGGCATTGGCAGATGGAATTTAATTTAGATAAATGTGAGATGCTGAATTTTGGGAAAGCAAAACTGAGCAGGACTTATGCACTTAATGGTAAGGTTCTAGGGAGTGTTGCTGAACAAAGAGACCTTGGAGTGCAGGTCCGTAGCTGCTTGAAAGTGGAGTCGCAGGTAGATAGGATAGTGAAGGTGGCATTTGGTATGATTTCCTTTATTGGTCAGAGTATTGAGTACCAGAGTTGGGAGTCATGTTGCAGCTGTACAGGACATTGGTTAGGCCACTGTTGGAATATTGTATGCAATTCTGGTCTCCTTCCTATCAGAAAGTTGTTGTGAAACTTGAAAGGGTTCAGGAAAGATTTACAAGGATGTTTCCAGGGTTGGAGGATTTGAGCTACAGGGAGAGGTTGAATAGACTGAGGTGGTTTCCCTGGAGTGTCAGGGGCTGAGGGGTGACCTTTTATAGAGGTTTATAAAATCATGAGGGACATGGATAGGGTAAATAGATAAAGTCTTTTCTCTGAGGTGGCGGAGTCCAGAACTAGAGGGCATAGGTTTAAGGTGAGAGGGGAAAGAGACCTAAGGGGCAACATTTTCATGCAGAGAGTGGTACTTGTATGGAGTGAGCTGCCAGAGGATGTGGTGGAGGCTGGTACAATTGCAGCATTTAAAAGGCATCTGGCTAGGTATATGAATAAGAAGGTTTTGGAGGGATATGGGCCGGGTGCTGGCAGGTGGGACTAGATTGGGTTGGGATATCTGGTCGGCATGGATGAGTTAGACCAAAGCATCTGTTTCGTGCTGTACATCTCTATGACTCTAAATGAGATCAACTGATACAAGTTGCACCAACTTCCATCGTGAAAGATGTTCAAGAAATTGGTTTTGGGAGCAAATCTAAACTGCTGTGTGGACACCATTTAAAAGCAAGAGATGTCGAGGAAAATGGGAATGTTTTCAGGAGGTATTTTCCACACTACATCTAACCTCAAAGCGATGGAGGTTCAAAAAGTAAAATAAAACTTGTTTATGGCAAAAGAATAAGTTTTTGAATGCGAGGAGGTTTGTGAAAAATTTCAGGATCTGTATAAAGGAGAAGGTCAAGGAAAGTTATATATTCAAGCAGAGGTTGGGCAAAATATTGATAAATACAAAGAATGATTGAAAAGATTACAGTTGCTCAGAACAAGTACTGACTACATACTTGAACCCACATAATTTTAATTATTCACTTGTTCAATGTCTGTGCCTTCAGTTAACTAGGCCACTAGGAATTGCATCTTTAAACCTCTTTACCCCCTGACCTTGCTTTCTTCTTGAAAACTAATCGTAAAATCAAATCTCGCACTAAATTTTTATAATCTGTCCAAATATGCTCTGTGCACTTTGGGACGGTTTTATTAGACTATCGGTGATGTGAAAGTATAAGCTGTTAATTTTTAAAGAACAGCTTAAATTTAAAAAGTTCCTACAACATATAAAACCTACAACCACAGGTTTTGGTGGAAGGTCCATGGAATCAATAACATTCAAAGAAAGTGAGGAATGAATAATGTCATCAGTCACCGCCTTTTTATATATATATATATATATATATATATATGTATATATATATATAAAAGATGCAGCCAAAGAACTTCGTCATCAAAAAAATTGTGTCTTGGTTGTGAGAAGATTGTTGAGAATTTGATGAGTGCTGACGTGAGTTCATTTTGGCCCAGGCATATTAGCAAGAGTGGGCATGGGCTCAGCAGGAGGGTCCTATCTTGATTTACTAACCATCCAGGATTGCATCAAAATCTGGACATTGCTGCGGGGAAAAAACAGCACTCGGGAATTTGAAAAGAACTTTGTTAAAAAATTTCCTTTGGACATTTCAGTTGCAAAAATATTGGAATTGAAGTGGGAAGTGCTGGCTGATTGGGTAGCTGGACTAGAGATCATGTGATCTCCAGGAATAAGTCTAAACAGAATCAGCTTCCAAAATGACATCCGGCCACTTTATCGAATGTTTTTGAGCAAGATGTAGATGTGGGGCAGGTGGGCGATTCAGTTAGCTGGATGGCTGGTTTGTAATGCAGAGTTCGACCAATGGTGTGTGCTTAATTCCTGCACAGGTTGAGTCTACCATGAAGGACTTCCTGTCTTCACCTCTTCCCTCACCTCAGGTTAAACTACCACCAGCCATCTCTCCATAATGAGAGAGCAGCCCTAGGGTCCAGTCTAACCTTTACCTTTACTGGCTGGGATTGCCAACTGTTTGTAGGCATTTCTTGAGGTTTTATCATGTGTTGCCTGGAATGTCAAATGTTGAGTCATGTGATATCAGATCAGATGAGGCTGGTTGAGAATTATTATTTATGGCTTCCCACCTGTGTAAGTGCTGTGAGAAATTCCTGGGCCCTGTGGGCAAGTGAACAGGAGTATTTGGGGCTGGTGGAAAGGAAAACGGTTTAGAAGAGACCATCACACACACCCCAACCACCATCAATCACATTACCAATGAAAACATCATGAAGCTAGTGGACCTGTGCCTCACCACCCACTTCACCTTCAACAACATAATCTCCAAACAAACCAACGGCACACCCATGGGATCTCCACTGTCAGGATTCATAGCAGAAGTGGTAATGCAAAGGCTAGAACAAACAGCCCTACCTACCATCAAACCAAAAATCTGGGTCCGCTATGTAGATGACACCTTTGTCATCACAAAACGATACAAGATAGAAGAGACATTTAACATCATCAACAACACCCTCAGCCATAAATTTCACCAAGGAGGAAGAAAACGAAAACATTCCTGGACGTCACAGTTGAAAGAAAGGACAATGGAGAACTACAAACCTGCGTATACAAAAAACCGACAAACACTGACCAAATACTTAACTACACCAGCAACCATCCCAACACACACAAACGAAGCTGAATCAGAACACTATTCCAATGAGCCACCACACACTGCAGCACAGATGAACTTCAGAAAACAGAGGAGAACCACCTATACAACGTATTCAAGAGGAACGGATACTCAAAAAATACAGTCCGCAGATTCCTCAGGAGCAAACCATGACAAGCAAACCTAACACAGCCAGAAACCCTAACCACCTTACAATATATCAAAGAAGTCTCAGAAATGACAGCCAGACTACTAAGATCCCTCGGAATCCTAGTAGCACACAAACCCACCAACACACTCCAACAAAAACTAACAAACTTAAAAGATCCAGTACAACCCGTGGACAAAATTCCATGCAAGGACTGCCACAAACGCTACATAGCACAAACAGGAAGAAAGTTAGTCACCAGGATACATGAACACCAGCTAGCCACAAAAAGACATGACCCACTCTCCCTTGTAGCCCTACACACGGATGAAAAAAACCACCATTTCGACTGGGACAACACATCTATCCTGGGACAGGCTATGCAAAGACATGCCAGAGAACTCCTAGAGGCCTGGCACTCCAACCATAACGCCATAAACAAACACACAGATCTAGATACTATCTATCAACCCCTCAGAAAAAGAACAGGAAATGACATCACCACAAACCCCAGGAACCCCATCCAAGAGAAAGATAGAAAGCAGGAGACAATAGCCTCGCTTTGCTTGGAGGTCGCCACTGATGATACCTAGCCAGATGATGAAGCGTCTGGACATCAAACCTACAGCTCAGCGAGCAAACCTACACCCTAAAACAGTTTCTGTCAATCTCTCTCCATGAGTACCTCTTTCATGCTCCTCAATGCCCATTCCTCAGTCTTCCTGTCTCCTTCCCCCAGTCTGCCTCTCCCTGAGATTTAACACCCATTCAATGTGCCCTTTCAACTACCTTGTAGTTTCAGGGTAACATCTCTTTCTCTACTGAAATCATAGAATTCCAGTGTAGAAGTAGGTCATTCAGTCCATCAAGTCCACACAGACCCTCCGTAAAGCATTTCACCCAGACCCGCTCTATCCCTGTAACACTGCATTTCCCATGGCTAATCCGTGTAGCCTGCACATCCCTGGACGCCAAGGGCAATTTAGCATAGCCAATCCACCTAACCTGCACATCTTTGGACTGTGGGAAGAAACTAGAGGAAAACCTATGCAAACATGGGAAATGTACACATGCCTCACAGACAGTTGCCCCGATGCTGGAATCGAACATGTGTCCCTGGCGCTGTGAGGCAGTAGTGCTAACCACTGAATCATCATGCTAAACCCCCAAAGTAATCCTCTGTTTCATTGGCGGCTCTCTGTGGGTACTGACTTTGTACCAAATGATGAGCTCCATTGCAAATGAGGGGAATGCAATTGTTGAAACGAAAGAAAGTTTAATCCCTTTCTGACTCCTGGCAGCAGACCAGCAGTCAGTCATTAATTACAGTCATTCAACAAAATGTCAGGTGTTTATGTGGGCACAAAAGTGGTAGGAAATTAACACCTGTCATTAGGGCTGCATGAGGTGGTTTTTCAAATGGAGCTCTTAATTTCAGAAGACACCTTGCAGATTGGGTAAGGTTGGAAATAGTAGTTGCAAATCTGGTTGGTATGAGTGAGGCAGTAGCGATTATCTATCTGGAGTTCAGGAATGCAGTCTTTCTTGTGTCTCACCTCATTACGTTTACATAGAGGACTGGATTAATAGTCAAGGGGAGGGCATACAATGATGTAGAATCACAAAGAAAATTGAAGGAGGGTGGGCTAGTGTACCGCACAAAGCGTTAAACTGACTACGACACATACAGGAAGTAGTGAAAGCAACACAAAAATACCCACTTCAAGTAGGATGGCTCAATACATTGATAGCTCAGGACTTTGGAATGCATTTGCAGTTGACCTGTTCTCCTTGACAACGAATACCACATTACATTGACCTCCTCTTTACTGAATTTGTTTTTGCATTAAATTGCTGCACTTTGTTGGATCAGGAAACATTGCGCAGTACACATTCAGGGTAACACCTCCCTCCCTTTTGAAATCATAGAATCCTTACGCAGTGAAAACAGGCCATTCACCCCATTAAGTCCACAATGAGCACTTTCAGATACATTATTGGGGACTGGGAGGGTGAAGAAGGGCTTATGCCCAAAAGGTCAATTCTCCTGCTCCTCGGATGCTGCCTGGCCTGCTGTGTTTTTCCAGCACCACATTTTTCACCAGTGGGAGGGGGAGTGTTCATACGAGTTTCTCTGTATTTTGGAGATATTCAAAGCACTCTGCAGTGCCTCTCAGCACAGAACTGCTAAACCTAAGTCAAACTCGTTGCCTGCAAGGGGTTTGTGGTCAACCAAGATGGGTCAAGACAGAGGACCCTGTCTGTTGTCATTTATTCTTTCCTGGGATTTGTCCATTCCTACATATCTTTGAACTGAGTTAATTACTCTGGGAAACCGGATTAATCACATAGCTGTAGATCCGGATTCGTATGTAGACCAAACCAGATCAGGAATGCAGATTTCCTTCCCTGAAAGATATGCCTTGTGACCCAGCTGGATTTTAGCAATGATTTCTAGTCCAGTGGAATTCTCACTGTGTCACTTGTCACGGCCTGCATTAACCAGCCTGCTGTAATGGAGAAGGGAAAATTAGATCTTAGAAAACTCAAATGACAAAAGTATATTGCTGTAAGGTATTTAAAATACACTTGTGACCGACCTGAGTTTTTTTGTGAAACTCAGGTTTTGGAATTGAACACTGGTTAGCTATTATAGCTGGCAAGGACACAACAGGACCTGCTGTGCCATAACTATTCTATGATTCTCTATCATTTAAAATTTGTCACAATGTTTAGTATTATGTCAGTGATTTGAACAGACTGGCTGGCTAACAAAAAAAAATTATCTCCCAAGTTTAAAGACATCTTCAAGTCAGTAATAACCTGCAACTCCTAACCCTCCCTATTGTAACACACACTCGCTCGCTCTCTCTCTCTCGCTCTCTCTCTCTCTCGCTCTTTCTCTCTCTCGCTCTTTCTCTCTCTCGCTCTTTCTCTCTCTCGCTCTTTCTCTCTCTCGCTCTTTCTTTCTCTCGCTCTTTCTTTCTCTCGCTCTTTCTCTCTCTTTTCTCTCTCTCTCTTTTCTCTCTCTCTCTTTTCTCTCTCTTTTTTCTCTCTTTTTCTCTCTCTTTCTTTCTCTCGCTCTCTCTTTCTTTTTCTTTCTCTCTCTCTTTCTCTCTCTCTCTTTCTTTCTAGCAGTTGAGGAACCTTCACAAATACAGAGTCCCAAAGTCGCAGGAAGAGAGTTTGAGGGTGGGGGAAATGGGTTATGCAACTGGAAAGGATGAATTTTCAGACATTTTTGAACATAATGACCTTTTTGTTCGCAAACTAGCAAGCTGCATGTTGAAACTACTGACTGAGCAAGTGTGCTCACACTGATATATTTGATCTTCCAAAATATTAGTTACATTCAATTCTGTCTGACAGTATGGCAGGACATTTGACAAGGAGTTCAGTAGTTCACTCAGGACAGTCACTGAAGCATTCAAAGGAGATGGCAGTGAAACTGGAAGAAAGTTTGCATGTATCAGAGTCGGAGAATTATCATAGTACTGCAGGAGTGTCTGTCCTGGCTGCTAGGTGAAACTCAAGGAGGTCCTAACCGCTGTGAAAGGTTTAAAAGAAGCTGATGTCTAATTAATACAGTTGTTAGCTAACACAGTTGAGCAAGATTGAAGCTAAAAAAAAATCCAGGGACTAACTGGCTTGAGGAAACTCACTGTTTGTGAAAAGCTGGTGTTGTGTTAATGAGTAAAGGCTGGAATGCAGTTTCTAAGAATCCAGAGAAGTGCAGCTCCAGTGAAGGAAGGTGTGGATTGTTGTGAAAACTGTGGGATCTGTTTTATTGTATTTGGTGTATGCTGTGTTCTGTGGAATGCTTAACTATCGTTTGTCGTGTAAATTCTGTGATGTTAAAATATAATTCATATGTCTTCACTTTTGTCAATAATCTTTGCATGTTTGTTTTTTTTATTCTTAATCAATCATATTTGCTGAAAGAAACCTGGCTGAATTTTTCCATAACTGCACCAGACACAGTCTAAAACCTATACAATTGGCCATATCACTGCCTGTGGCGTAAGTGAGGACTGCAGATGCCTGGAGATCAGAGTTGAGTGTGTGGTGCTGGAAAAGCACATCAGGTCAGGCATCATCTGAGGAGGCAGGAGAGTTGACGTTTCAGGCAAAAGCCCTTCATCAGGAACGAAGCTGTGAGCCAAGGGGTTGGCCTGATGAAAGGCCTTTGCCCGAAACAAAGTACAAAGAAAATTTACAACCCAGGAACAGGCCCTTCGGCCCTCCAAACCTGAGCCGATCCAAATGTGCTGTCTAAACCTATTGCCCAATTCCTAAGCATCTGTCTCCCTCTGCTCCCCATCTACACATGCATCTGTCCATACGCATCTTAAATGAATCTACTGTGCCTACCTCTACCACCTCTGCTGGCAACGTGTTCCAAACGGCCACCACCCTCTGTGTGAAGTACTTGCCGCGTGTATCCCCCTTAAACTTTCCACCTCTCACCATGAAAGCATGACCTCTTGTTATTGAATCCTTCACCCTGGGGAAAAAGCTTGTCTCTGTCCACCCTGTCTTTCCGCCCAACTCTCCAGTCTATCTCCTCCTGTATTCTCTGACAGTCCCTGATGCTTTCTACTACTCCACCAAACTTTGTGTCATCTGCAAACTTGCTGATCATACAAACAGTGCCCTCCTCCAGATCACTTATGTATATCACAAACAACAGTGGCCCCAATACTGACCCCTGTGGAACACCACTGGTCACCTTTCTCCATTTCGGGAAACTCCCTTCAACTACTTCTGTCTTCTGTTGCTCAACCAGTTCTTTATCCACCTAGCTAGAACACCCTGCACACCATGTGACTTCACTTTCTCCATTAGTCTACCATGGGGAACCTTATCAAATGCCTTACTAAAGTCCATGTATATGACATCAACAGCCCTTCCTTCATTTAACAACTTGGTCACTTCCAATTTAACTCTATTAAATTGGTAAGGCACGATCTCCCCCGCATAAAACCATGTTGCCTATCACTGATAAGCTTATTCTTTTCTAAATATAAATAGATCCTATCTCTCAGTACCCTCTCCAGCAACTTCCCCACCACTGATGTCAGGCTCACTGGTCTGTAGTTACCCGGAATATTCCTACTACCCTCCTTGTACATGAGCAACCTTCCAGCCCTCCAGCACCTCACCTGTATTTAAGAATGTCACAAAGATATCTGTCAGGGCCCCAGTCATTTCCTCTCTCACCTTCAGCAACCTGGGATAGATCCCATCTGGTCCTGGGGATTTGTCCACCTTAATAACATCTAGCATAGCCAACGCATCTTCCCTACTTATTCTCCTGCTCATTGGATGCTGACCAACCTGTTTTACTTTTCCAGCACCGTGCTCTCAACCCTTATCACCACCCTGGTCAAATGTAAAATTTTATGACGAGTGGAAGAGTAGGATTGGAAAAGAATTAATGCATCTCTCCAACATTGGTGGTGGGACATTACAATTAACATCCTGGGGTATTGTCTTACTATCACCATCTACATCATTTGCTCCCTTTTCAACATGTTTTTCTGTACAACCGATCATCTATGGTTCTATTTTCTAATGTATTGGCTTTCATTTGTGAAGTTTCTTATGTATTGTCTCCACTGATTTCTCTTTCCATGCCAGATTAGATTAGGATTCACTTTATTGTCACACGTACTCACATCTTAGATACCTGAGGTACCTAGGTACAAATTCTGAGGGGAAAAGAAATGGAAAGTTAAAAAAACTCCAGCAATAAGATGGAAAAATAGAGAAATAAGAGTCCATCATAACAGTCCTTCAAGCCAGAATGGACTGGGCTTCACCTGGAGGCTGGGAGTCTGAAGCTGTGCTGGCTTTTACCCCAGACATCGCTGATTCTACCCAAGGATGGGAGGTAAAAAGGAAAAAAAGAGAAGGAAAAGAAAATAAACACCTTGGGTTGATGGCAGATCTCTATCTCTTGCCCCCCCTCCTCAGTTTTCTATAAGTTTACCCTTGGTGCCATCATGCAGAAGCTTGAGGGCCGCCATTCCCCCACTTATTAATGGCCTTAATTTTGGAAGTTTTCCATTGATCCCTGTACCTTTGCTGTTTTCTCCAAATGACTGAATGGTGTTAAGACTTCTTAAAACAAACTTTAATTTCCTCCAACTAATGATTGTCAAAGCCACAGTCCATTATCCCTGCACTCACTCACTGCATGCCCATTGATGTATTGATTTTGTTCTTAGCTTCAAAACATTCTAAAACCATACTGTACCAGTGCAACAATTGTTTCCAAGTAGAACCTGCCAGTGTACAGTTGTACTGCACAAGGCATGCATATAATTTACAGACATTACAGCTTTTTTTATCTAGCTTTTTGTCTGTCAAAAGTCAAAGCAGTGCTGTGCTGATTGGCTACTCTCGAGTGTGCTAGCACAGAATGACAGAGTGGTAAGGCACAAGTCCGCGTTAGTGATTCCTCCCATATAATAATCATTGGAACGTACTCTGCAGAGAACCTGCATTCCTTCACTAGAATGAGAAGAAAGTTTTGGTCCTGTTGATTCATTGGGTCGTTGTTATACCCCAGGGATATGCTTTACACTCATTGATTGGCAGCAAATGCTGGCTTAGTCCACTTGATTACTACCAGGGATTTGATAATGTTTGCTGCTGAAGAACCCCATGTTGGTATAGGAGTGGAAATTTAAACTGCAGACTGTGTTTTAGAAATGGGTGAAGTCTTTGATAATGAGCTTAATATAATTTATAAAGTGAATGGCTCAACTGTAATGTCATGGCATCTTTAAAGAATGCCTTTTGTTTGAAGGATTTGGCAGAGATGCCCAAAGAGAGAGCGAGAATGGTAGGTGGGTTGAAGAGAATAGATTTGTCTGAAATAAATCTTCAGATTCTACTACACAATACGTAGCAAATAAGAGACAAGGTTGGTTTCCCAAGGGAAGAAGTCTATGAAGCGTGTGCTGTGTATTATATAGAGGGAGATGGTATCGTCATTCACCCCCAGGACTGCAGGCAGGCATCAGAAAGAGTTCAACAGGCTGATTGTGTCAGGCGATGAAACATATTGGTTTATTTTCTGAAAAGCAGCTGGACAAAAGGGAAATGTGCTCAGTCACAACCTCTGACATGATCTGAATCTGGTAAGGTTGTGCGTGGAGCAGCAAAATAACTGAAGGTGACTAGCAAAGGGGAGGCATTGCTTCCACTGACTCAATAGATGTTTTTTCAACACTATTGAGGTGTACCACTTGCACAGGCTTACATGCTTATTGTTGTCACTTATTTTGTTACTGGTGCAATAAATATAGACCAAATGATCAGTGCGCTGTGTGGTTAAGTGTTTGAGTAGTTCTGATCACACCATAGGGGTAGAGTAAGGCTGTGGAATAGTTTCAAGTGTTTATGATAATCATGGACTATTGCTGCACTACTGCAGTTTTGCTTTTGCGATTTCCAATTAACTACAAATAATAATTGATAAAATATTAATTGAAGTGCTTATGTAAAGTTGAGTGTGAGAATATGTATTTTGGGTGTCTTTGGGGCAGAACTGGTCAGACAAGATGTGGTGGTTTTGTTCAGATATGGCTTCATCATATTGCAGAAGAACATTTCTGGTTTTTTTTCAGTCCTGGACCATTTGAAGTTGACAGAAATAATGAGAGAATTTGCCTTTCCTGACCTTGAGACATCCCAAAGCCTTTTAAAACCAATTAAGAACTTTTACAGCATTACATTGGGAAATGACACCGATACTTTGAGGACAGCAAGGTTCACAACCATGTGATAAATGGTCAGACAATTTGCTTTTCATTGTCCGTTTTTAATAAATGTTAGCCAGAGCAACTTTAAATCATATTTTCCACCTTCTCTGAGAGTTGAGATGTGTGTATGCTTGCGCATGTATTATGAATTGGCAGCTGGAAGCTTACTTTATTTGATGGGAATCTGCAACAACTGCATTAAAATATTCTTTCTTTCACTTTCCAGCCTTTTACCTGAATCTCAAATCAGTTTTGATCTAGTCCTTCGCTGCAGTGTCCCACTTGGCCATATCTTCAAATGATGTTTCAGCCCAGTGTCTCTGTATTTTCTATGAGTTCAGGGCAAATTTCAGCCTCACATTTCGACATCATCATTCCTTTTATCTAGGGTCTTACGTATGTCTCATATTAATTGAAGCAGTCAGAGAATTTGTTCATTAACTTCAAGCCCCATGTGAGTTGTAATCACTAGGACCTGGGTTTGGAATAGAAATAGCATTTCAGTGACCCATTTAAGGACAATATAACATTAGGACCTTTGCTAGTTTGCTGTAACGTTGTGCTTGCTTAATGTTTGTATCTTCACATTTTATGACAAGATTGCATAAACAAGATATCAGTTTACTGCTGTCAAAACTGTAACTGGGTTCCTTGATATTGTGCTGCCAGTGGAACTATTTGTGAAATATGATCGAATCCTTCTAATTTTGTCTATGGGCTGAAACCAGAGACCTGTGCATATGTATGTGAACGCATGCAGTCAACAATAAAGTCTTGCATTTATCTCTCACCATTTACCATAATAAATCATCCCAAGGCACTTCATGGGACCATTATAATCTCTTGAAGAGTATAAGGGGAGTAGGGGCATTTTTAAGAAAGAAATCAGCAGGGCAAAAAGGGGATCTGCCGCAGTCTTGACAGATAGTGTTAAGGGTAATTCAAAGAGATTCTACAAGGACATTAAGAGCAAAAGAACAACCAGGGTGAGAATTGGATCTCTTAAAGATCAGCGAGATCATCTATGTGTAAAACTGCAGGAGATGGCAGTGATACTAAATGAATATTTAATGTACAATGGAAAAGAACATGGAGGCTAGGGAATTCTGGAATTATAATATTGATGTGTTGAAAACAGTCCACATTATAAAAGAGGTGGGGCTGGAGGTCTTTTTTTTTAAAAAAAAACATAAAAGTGATGAATCTCCAGGACGTGATCAAATGTATCCTCGGATGTTATGGGAAGTTATGGAAGAAATTGCGGGACTCCTGGCATTTGTAGTGTCTATGACCATGTGTGAGGTGCTGGAGGACTGGAGGGTGGTGTATGCTGTGCCTTTGGTTTGATTCCAGCCTTGGGCGACTGTCTGTGTGGAGTTTGCACTTTTCCCCTGTACCTGTGTAGGTTTCCACCGGGTGCTCTGGTTTTCTCCCACAATCCAAAGATATGTGGATTAGGTGAGTTGGCCATGCTAGATTGCCCATGGTGTTCAGGGTCCATTAGTCAGGAGTAAATGTGGAGTGGTGGGGTGGAGGAATGGGTCTGGGTGGGTTGCTCTTTGAAGGGTTGGTATGGACTCGATGGAGCAAATGGCCTGTTTCCACATAGGAATTCTATGAAAGAAATTCTATAAGGAGAAGTCTGGGAACTATAGACCAGTGAGTCTGAGTAGTGGCTAAGTTATTAAATGGTTAAGTAGAGAGGATTTACATGCATTTGGAAAGGTAAGGACTGGTTAGGAATAGTTAGCATGGGAATCATGAGGTTTTGAGGATGTAACCAAAGAGATTGAGGGTAGAGTGGTAGTCATCTTCATGGACTTCAGTAAGGCCTTTGACATGGTTCCACAGAGGTTGATTAGTAAAGTTAGATTGCATGGGAACCAGAGAGAGTTTGTCGATTGGATACACAATTAGCTTGAGAGTAGGAGACAGTGGGTGGTGATGGAGGGTTGTTTTTCAGACTGGAGGCCAGTGACCAGTAGGGCAAGACTTGTACAGTTAAATGGTAAGATCCTGGGCAGCGTTGTCACACAGAGACCTAGGTGTTCAGGTACGTACTTCATTGAAAGCTGCATTGCAGGTAGAAAGGATGGTTAAGGCATAAAGCACACTTGTCTTTGCTCGGATCATTGAGTACAGAAGTTGGAATGTCAAGTTGAGGTTGTACAGGATGTTGGTGAGACCACTTTTGGAGTAATGTACACAGTTATGGTTGCCTTTATATAGGAAGGATTTTATTAAGGTGGAGAGTGTTCAGAAAAGATTTACCAGGGCATTGGCTCGACTGCAGGTTTTGAGTGATAATGGAGAGGCTGGAAAGGGTGGGACTTTTTTCCGTTGGAGTGTAGGAGGTTAAGGTGTGATCTTACAGAGCATTATAAAATCGTGAGCATGAATAAGTCTTTTTTTTAAACTGATTTTTTTCTAGGGGAGGGGCATTCACAACTAGGGGACATATATTTTCAAGGCGATGGGAGAAAGATTTAAAAGGTGTCTGAGAGGCAGCGTTTTTACAGACCGGGTGATTTATATGGGGAATGAATTGCCGGAAGAAGTGGTAGATACTGGTACAGCTACAACATTTAAAAGACACTTGGGTAGGTACATGAATAGAAAAACTTTAGAGGGATATGAACCAAACACAGGCTAATGGGATTGGGTTTAGTTTGAGTTGAGTGGATAGGAAGGGTCTGTTTCTGTGCTGTATGACTCTTTGACTCTGGTGACAATGTTTTGTTTTACAATCTCAAGAAGGGCACCAAATGCTGGGTCAAAATGGAGTGTTTAAATCAAGTTGTGGAGAGGTTTGAGGAGAGGTTTCTTGAACCTGGAGTGTGTGTTGCAGCAGTCTAAGGTTCTTTATCTCTGTGTCTAAGTCTTCTTCCAAACATCTCCCAGCCTTCTATAAGCTCAGCTTTAGTTAATCTATTTTGCATTTTTCCTGCAAGTTTAGACCTTTGCTGCTTCAGCTGTAATTTTTGGTAGAAGAAAATAACCACAGCCATCTTTGGAAACACGTTCACTAAATTAACAGAAATGAAGTCTGCAACAGTTTTATTTTGGACAGACATTCTGCATCCTGTGGTGTACATGTCCATTAAAAGGCAGTCCTGCATTACCACCTACCAACTGGTTCTTTCCCATAACAGGTTCAGGCTAACACAAATAGTGCAGCAGTAACTGGTGGCATCTGTGGAAAGCAAAACAGAGTTAACATTTATAATCCAATCCAGTATTGGAGAGAGGTCGACAAGTGGGTTTTATGCTGTTGGAAAAGACGCAGGGAGGAACAGCCCAAGGGTAGGGGAGGTTAGAGGTTGAGGGATATTAGAGAGCAAAGGTGTTACAGAGCTAAAAGTGAAGAGTTGTAATGATGTTAGTATAGAGGTTGATACTTTTTACTGACAATATAGGCCAGCTCTGCTGAAAGTAAAACTACAAAAGCACAACACAGGGCGGGGTGAAATATCAAAATGGAGAGCAAAGTTCAAGCTTTGAAGTTTTTGAATATGATGTTGAGTTGATGTTAATGAGCAAAGAAAATACAGGCGCAACTCGTCTGGTCTGGCAGCAAGTGCAGAGAGAGAGCGAGTTAATGTTTTGAGTCTGGTATGACTCTTCAGAACTGTTATACTGGTCTGTTTCTCTCTCCACAGATACTGATAGACCTACTGAGTTTCTCAGGTATTCTGTTTTGCTTCAGATTTCAAGCATCAGATTAGATTAGATTAGCTTCCCTACAGTGTGGAAACAGGACCGTTGACCCATCAAGTCCACACCAACCCTCCAAAGAGTAAACCATCCAGACTCATTTCCTTACATTTACCCCTGACTAATGCATTTAATGCTATGGGCAATTTAACATGACCAGTTCACCTGACCACATCTTTTGGAATGTGGGAGGAAACGGAGCACCTGGTGGAAACCCATGCAGACACGGGGAGAATGTGCAAACTCCACACACACAGTTGCCTGAGGCTGGAATTGAACCTGCGTGCCTAGTGCTGTGAGTCAGCAGTGCTAACCACTGAGGCACCGTGCTGTCCTTAGTAGTTTGCCTTGAGTTAAGGTTCTGGGTACCTGTGAGTCCCTCTGATAGCAGGTCAAACTGTTGGTGTCAGTTAACAAGTGGTCCAGAAAGCTTGTTAAGCGTTTCATACAAAGTAATATCCCAGGATATAGGTGCTTCAGGCGGGATAGAGGAGGTGGTAAAAGGGGTGGATGAGTTGCATTACTGGTCAGAGAGGATATCAAGGTGTGCTGAAGGAGGGCACTGTGGAGGACTCGAGCAGTGAGGCAATATTGGCAGAGCTCAGAAATAGGAGAGGTGTGGTAACAGTATTGAGGCTGTAATATCGGCTTCCCAGCAGTGAGCGTGAGATAGAGGCACAAGTATGTAAACAGATTATGGAAAGACCTAGGAGCAACAGGGTGGTGGTGATGGGAGATTTTAATTTTCTCAACATTGACTTGAATTCACTAAGATGTCAAGGTTTAGATGAAGCAGGAACATCCAGGAGAGTTTTCTAGAGCAGTATGTAAATAGTTCAACTTGGGAAGGGGCCATACTGGACCTGGTGTTGGGGAGTGAGCCCTGCCACGTGGTTGAAGTTTCAGTAGGGGATTACTTTGGGAGTAATGATCACAATTCTGTAAGTTTTAGAATAGTCATGGACAAAGATGAGAGTGGCGCTAAAGGAAGAGCACTCAACTGGGGAAGACCAACTATAGCAAAATTTGGCAAGAGCTGGCGAATATTGATTGAGAACAGCTGTTTGAGGGTAAATCCACATTCGATACATGGGAGGCTTTTCAAGTGAGGTTGATTTCCATGTAGGACAGATGTGTGCCTGTATTAATGAGAGAGAGAAATAGCAAGATTAGGGAACCGTGTATGACAGGTGAAATTGTGAGACTAGGTAAGAGGAAAAGGAAGCATCCATGAAGTCTGGGCAACTGAAAACAGACTATATTTGGAAGGATATCAGGAAAGTAGGACCAACCTGAAATGAGGAATTAAGAGGCTAAAAGGGGTCTTGAAATATCTTTAACAAACTGGGTTAAGGAAAATCCCAAAGCCTTTTATTCATATATAAGAAGCAAAAGGGTAAAGAGAAAAAGGGTTGACCCACTCAAGACCAAAGGAGGAAAATTATATGTGGAGTCAGAGAAGATGAGGGAACATGAATACTTTTGCGTCTGTATTCACAGGGGCGAGGGACATAATAGATTTGAGGTTAGAGATAGATGTTTGATTACATTAGGTCAGGTCAGCATAAGGAGGGGGGAAGTGTTGGGTATTCTTAAAGGCATTAGGATGGACATCTCCCCAGGTCTAGATGGGAGCTTTCCCAGGTTACTGAGGGAAGTGAAAGAAAATAGCTGGGGCCTTAGCAGAGATCTTTGCAGCAAACTTGAAAAGGGGTGAGGTCCCAGAGGACTGGAGAATTGCTAATATTGTCCCCTTGGTTAAGGGTAGCAAGAATCATCCAGATAATTATAGACTGGTGAGCCTGACGTCAGTGGTAGAGCTTTTGAAGGGCTTTTGCCTGAAACATTGATTTTCCTGCTTCTCGGATGCTGTCTGACCTGCTATGCTTTTCCAGCACCACTCTAGTCTTGACTCTGATCTCCAACATCTGCAGTCCTCACTTTCGTTAGTGATAGGGAAGCTGCTGGAGAGGATACTGAGGGTTAGGATCTATTTACATTTGGAAGAAAATGGGGTTATTAGTGATAGGCAACATGGTTTTGTGCAGGGAAGGTCATGTCTTGCCAAATTAACAGAATTTGAGGAAGTGAGCGAGTTGGTTCATGAGGAAAAGGCTGTAGATGTCATATACATGGTCTTCAGTAAGATGTTTGATAAGATTCCCATGGTAGGCTGATGGAGAAGGTGCAGTTGCATGAGGTCTAATGAAAGCAAATACTCATCGCTATGTGTTGGCTTCCATATTAGTTGAATTAAACTTCTGCATTCAAGGCACAGAGTTAAACTGATAAAAGACTAGACCCATACACGTACTTTAAATCTGTATATTCTTTGCACGGTGACTCAGTGGTTAGCACTGCTGCCTCACAGTGCAAGGGACCTGGGTTCGATTCTAGTCTCAAGCAACTGTCTGGGTGGAGTTTGCACATTGTCCTCGTGTCTGCATGGGTTTCCTCTGAGTGCACCAGTTTCCATTCACAGTCCGAAGATATGCTAAATCGTCAATAGTGTCCAGAGATGTGCAAACTAAGTCCAGAGATTAGCCATGGGAAATCTAGGGAACAGGGATAGGGTGTGAGGGTGTGTCTGGGGTGATGCTTTTTGGAGGGGCACTGTAGACTCGATGCTCCAAATAGCCTGCTTCCATGCTGTAGAGTTTTGATGATTCTATATCTCATTTCTTTTTCTTTATTTATATATCTGCCTGACACATCTTACAGTCTGTGAATCTTGATAGGCAGCCCTTCTATTTTTAGTGGACTTGTCAGAAATGTACTTCCTTCCAAACTCTGCAAGTTCAACGTTGCTTAGTTGCAATGAAACTCCATTGACTTCCTCTTGTGTTTATGACTTTTAGATCCTTAATTGTCTTACCTTTTTATCATAGTCATGTAACACAGATATGTAACACAGATATGTAACACAGATATGTAACACAGATATGTAACCCTCTGGCCCATCGAATCTGTCCAAACCTACCTCCATGCATCCCATTCGACCCATTACCTTAAATGTTGTGACATTTCAAGTGGTCATCCACATTTTTTTTTAAAGGTTGTGGGGTTTCTTGCATTTACTATCTTCCCAAGCAGTGCATTCCAGATTCCACAGTCAGATTAATTGTTTTAGTAGAATTGGTGAGGGTTACATGTTGGACAACAAACCCACCTTTTCACTGAAAATGGCACCATCTGGTCCATTAGTTTTAAATTTTCTATGTTGAAGAACAACTCTTTTAGTCCCAAAACTTTGCTGTTTCACCCATATCCCTCCAATCTTTCTTTTTCTCTTTGAAGTATTTATCTGTTTGTTTGTTTGTTTTTTTCAGTTGCTGTTGCATTTGTTGCTATCACCCTGTCACTCGCTGCAATCTAAAGCCTAATACTCGTTACATAGGAAGATTTTACCTCCTGATGGCTTTGGTTTTTCATCTCCCCTCTCCCCCCCCATCAGTTCTTGTGTTTTGTGCACCTGAGATGGCAGGCTGGGTCTGAATTTAGCATCTTATCTGAAAGACAGCTACAAGCAGTGTCACACTTCAGTACCAGTGATGTGCAGCATCATGAGACGGAAGGATCTGGATGCATGAATCATCAGTCGTTGCTGTGCATATGCAGCAATTAATTGAGGGAGCTATTAGAATGTTGTTGATTTTTATGAGGTGATTTGAACTGAAGTAAAAAGTTTATGCTTCAGTTATATAGAACTTTAGTAAGACCATATCTGAATACTGTTTATAGTATTAATGTCCATATTTAAATAATTCAACAAATATGTTGAAGGTTTGGGTACAAGAGATATAATCATTTTCCTGTTTAGGTCAGCTCAGCAATTATCATCTTTCAATTTCTAGCACATTTTATTCCGGGAAACTAACAGACTAAATTTGGCCTGTGTTTAATTAACTGATTGCTAGAGAAACTCAGCAGGTTTGGCAGTATTTGCAGAGAGAAAGCAGAGTTAATGTTTTGAGTTCATTAACTCCTCTTCAGAACTGAATTAACTCATCTCAGTTAGTGCTGCAGTATGTGGCTGCTAATTGACCATCATGACTACAGATAGATAAGAAAAAGTGGTTCAACTAGGATTCTGTTTTGGATCAACAGCTAATGGCTTTTGCTTTCTGGCTAACTTATTAACGATGAACAGACTCCGCTATAACTTTTCACGCAGAGCAACATACAATGTTGCATTGTGGAGTTCTTGTAGATTCTGCTGATCATATCTTCAGTGTTTTAGGATTAAGCTTGAGATTTTTTTTCTTTACAAGCCTATATTTTCTCAATTGGTTAAAAAAAACAAGGGTCTGGATTTTTGCTCCCAAACATTGGGACATTTCCTAGCATCGCAAACCAGGAAACGTGGCTAGCATGGTCTGTTTCCAGCACCGGGATGATGGGATTTCCCTGGGATGTAAACCAAGTGACCTGGAATGAGTGCAGAATTGAAGAACTTATTGAATGATGCATCGTCACTTGCATTTTACAGTGAATAATACAGTAAAATACAATGAAAAGCTTCAACTGTCGCTATAATCCTGCACCACTTTGAATAGTTTAAAATAGAACTGAAAGAGAATTTATCTTTGTTACGTGTTATCTGCTTGAGTCTGAGCCAATTCACCAATGACACCCTCATTCACCATCTTGCTGCCACATGTGCCGGATCCACCAACATAGGGGCTACCACTCTCCCGGCACTGCCTCTTCACTGTTAGGCCCAACTCGTTGCCGCTGATGCCGAGTCCGTTACTAAGCTCACACTTGCTGTGCAAACAGGAGCCCTGGCTCCCGGCCTACCGCAGCCAGGAGTGCTGCTTTGTTGCAAACCAGGAGTTCCCATTCCGGGCCTGCTCTAACTGCAACCGGGATTCCCTGGATGATGCCAGGAATCCTGACTCTGAGCCTACTGCACCAGGAGTTCCTGGATGCGCTGCCAGACCAGCCCCTGGCACCCTCTCACCAACAGTCCCCCTCTAGCTGCCCCCCTCTGAGATATCGCCTTGCTGGTGCCGCCATCTTGAAAGGCCTGCAGCCACCACTGCCTCTGATGGCGGGTGATGTGTTGCCACCATTGCCTCCAATCACCAGGGGAAGCTGCATCTGTAGTAGCTACCTTGGCTTCCTGGGAGGCTGCTGCCATTTTGCGCACGTCTCTTACTACTATGCCAAAACCAACGATTAACCTGCCTCCAATGGCGTCGCAATGGATCCCAGCTCTTCACATGGTTTCTCACACTCTCCCTCTTCCATGATGAACAGTGCCTGCTCCCGGGGTGTGCTTCAGCCTGCCTTCTGCTCCATCACATTGGTAAAAGAGGCTGCCAGCCATGGAGTAGGCTGGATGGAAGCCTGTCGCAACACATTGGCATGGTGATGCTTGATTCTTCAAAAAGAATACAACTAAATCACTTTCCCTATTCATTCCCTCCACATATTCCTCATGGACCATCAATGTTGGCCTCTGTCTATCCTTCAGTGCTCCAAATGTGCAGATGACACACTAGTGTGGGAAGGCCAATAGAGGGGATGACATGAGAATCTATAAAGGCATGCAGACAGGTTTAGTGAATATGATAAACATGGCAGATAAAATAGAATGTGAAATTCTGCACTTTGATAGAAAGCATAGACGGCCTGAATTGAGGATTCAGATTGGCTATGATTTTGTTGTATAGCGGGTAGACTTAATGGACCAGATGGACTACTACTCCGACCTCTTAAGGTAGTATAAGTAGTCTATGCAAATTCATGACTCCACCACTTTTTGCTCTGACACCCATCTTGCCATCTCACCACCTATCCACCATGGACAGACCTTGGGATTAATGTTCTAAGTGTCAGACTTTAGAATAGTGAATAAAAACACCACTTTTTTTTAAAAAAAAAGATTTAAAAACCCATTCATGTTCCTTCAATTTAATAAAGTCTTATAAAAGCAAATATTTTATTTAAGTACACAATCCCTTATAACAGCAAGTATTGGAACTCATTGTCCTACATCAAAGAGAATATAATGACTTGTAGCAATTGATTAAGCTGAGAAATTGAAAGCTTCCTAATTTAGTAACTATGTTAGTGAAATCTGTCAAGCAGCACTCAACTGGTAATGGAAACTGTCAGGCAGATGTCAACAGACAGTGTGAAACAGCAAGAATGTTTTAAACACTCCAGGTACTCTTTCTCTCAGACTTAAAAGGCAGAACATTTAAATACGTTAACAGCTGCCTTCCACAGGTGCTTTTGACAGATCATTTTTGGAAGCTCCTTTTGCCAGGTGTTCTGATAATTCTGCCTTTTAATTTTGTCAGGTCTGCTGACCGTTCCAATGTACACCGTTATGCTGTGGTGTTTTTTTTAACACACATTAACACCCATATGTTGTCTCTGAATGTAACTGAGCATATGGGGTTGGACCATCTCTAGTTTCCCTTGAGGTGATGGTGATGAGGTGCATTTTGAATCGCTGAGGTCCATTTGATTCAAGTAGATCCACAATGCTGTTCAGGATAGAATTTCAGGATTTTGACCCAGCGACACTAAAGGAATTGTGATATTTTTCCAAGTCAGGATGATGGTGTTTTTATGTATCTGATGCCCTTGTCCTCCTCGATGGTAACTCTGATGGGGTTGGACGATGTTGTCTAAACAGCCATGGTGAATGTCTGCTGTGCGTCTGTAGATAGTGCGTAATGCTGCTACTGAGCATTGGTGGTGGAGCAAACACATGTTTGTGCATGTGGAGCTGATTCAGCCTCTGGTAAATGGTAACCACCAGAGGACAATGAAGGATTCAGTGATGCCATTGAATGTCAGAATGAAAGGGATGGCATTAGATTATCTCTTGTAAGAGGTAGTCATTGCTAAGCATTTGTATGGTGTAAATGTTACTTGTCACTTATCAGCCCAAGCCTGGGCTAAGTTGCCGTGGTGGATCTGAAAAATAATTGGGGTGCAATGGCTTTGCAAAGTGGATTATACATGGAAGAGTATTAGTAGGCACAATAATCACTGCTGTTGATAACATATAATTGTTCCACTAAGCACTTTTTTTAATTCGCTCGGCGGGTGGGCTTCACCGGTTGGGCCAGCACTTTTTACCCATCCCTAGCTACCCTTGAGAAGGTAGTGACGAGCTGCCATCTTGAACAGCTGCAGTCCATGTGCATATTCTGGGTACAGATTGGCTTGCTCTCTGAGATTGGGTGCTTTTCCCAGTTGAAACCCTAGACACAACATTTATCAAATTTCATCTCCTTTGTGTATGAGATTCTATCTGCGTAGTTTTGTGGACCTCAAAGTCTGATTCTGCTTTTGTTTCTGCTGTTTCAGTATTTTGGTATATCTTTGGTATTTTACGCATGACTTAATGTCTGGAACCATTTGCCCAGTTCCTTTTTGACCCTGATGTCATCAGTGGTTCTGTGGTAGCAGTCTGTGACCTCTGACTCAGATGGTTGAAATTTCAAGAACCCACTTCAGAAACTTAAGCACAGAATGTGGGCTGATCTGGTTCTGAAGTGTTGTCCATTGAATAAAACATTAAGTTGATGCCAAGTTTACCCTTTTCTGCAATTCTCAAGTGTTTATTTTGTGGAAGAGAAAGGCATTTCTTGTCTGTGTCTTGGTAAATATTTATTCCTCAATTAACATTGCTGACAAAGATGATTAATTAGTTATTATCGCACTCGCTGCTTACAATTTAGCTGCTTCCTACACTGTGATGGTGACTGCAATTCAAAAGCACCTCATTGTCAATCAAATGTTTTTGAAGCTTCTCAAGGCCATGTAGAACTCGATATAAATGTGGGTTCATTCTTGTTTGCATGATCACTTTTCGCATTCCAACCAGGCCCAAAGTATAGTGCACAGCAATTTAAGTGGAGTTGGTACAGTATTGGTTATATCATTGGTCTAATGTTCTAGGTCCATAGGTTCAAATCCCATTGTGGTAAATGGTGAAATGTGAATTCAATAGGAAAATCTGGAGATTTTAAATTTAAAAGCAAACTAACCCTATGGTGACCACTGATTACTGTAAAAACCTATTTGATTCACTAATGTTTTTTAGGCAAGGCAATTTGCTATCCTTACTTGGCCTCGCCGACATGTGACTTCAGGCATACAGTGATGCGTTTGACTGTTAGCTGCCCTTTGACCCTTTTCAGGATGAGCAATAAATGCTGGGCTAACCAACGATACCAATGTCCCATTTCAAAAGAAGTCTCCAACACCACCTCTGAGAAAATTCACGATAAGGGAGTTGACATAACATTTTTGAAATATTGTTCTCTTTGATAGGTTCTTGGATAGAATGCACCTTGCAGCATCCCCCATCATTCCTGACTCTTCTGAACATTGCTGCACCCACCCATAATCTGACAACACTTGCAAATACTCAGGATGCCTTAAAGCATTGGCATCGTTTGAAATGACCTCCCTGTGTCACGGAATCCTGTCTGTATAGGAGCAATGCTGAGGTCATAGGCTGCTCAAATCAGTCTGGGTTGTCCCTGAGTTAACAGGAAACCACAGTTAGTGCCATGGGATCAGTGGGAGATATTTTAAGTAAGTTAATGCATGATCAGTGCTGCATGACATTTGACATGGAGAGATAATATTTTCCTTAATAACAGGAAACAGGTGGCAGTTGTAAATAAGAGTGTTTCAGATGGTCATGATGCTCCAGTGGTTATGAATGAGAAACCCACTTGGAATCATATTCTTAAAGATCATGTTTTAAATAACATCAGGGAAAGTCCTCCAAACTTTAAAAGATGCAAAGAAATAATGGTGATGGGGGTGAGGGGATACAAAAGCACATTTACATTAATAATTACAGAAAATGCTTTAGAAACTCAACAGGGTTTCAATGGACTAATGGCTCGTAAGATCTTTTTGGGTGATGTAAGCAATTTAAAGACTGACAAGATTTATAAAATCATGAAGGGCACAGGTAGGGTAATAGAAAGGTCCTTTCCCTGGGATGGAGAGTCCAGAAGTGCTGGGCATAGGTTTAAGGTGAGGGGGGAAAGACTTAATAGTGACCTCAGGGGCAACTTTTTCATGTGGAGGGAGGTGCGTATATGGAATGAGCTGCCAGAGGAAGTGGTGGTAAAATTGCAACATTTAAAAGGCATCTGGATGGATACATAAATAGAAAGCGTTTAAAGGGAGGGATAAGGACCAAATGCTAGCAAATGGGGCTAGATTCATTTAGGATACCTGGTAGGCATGGACGAGTTGGACCGAGGGTCTGTTCTTGTGCTGTACATCTCTATGACTCTATTGCATGAAGTGTAAGATAAGCATGGAAGAAATTAATCGAAAGAGAGGCGAGATACAAATAAAATTAGTGATGCTCAAGGTAAGGACCCAAGAGTTAGCATGGGGGCAATGTCTGTTAGAGTGGGAGGGTGGTTTAGTCAGTCAGACTTCCAGAGTGACTATTGCTGCCCATCAGCTTGTGACCCCAATGAACACTTGGTGTTCATTTCCACTTTGACCCGATCAGCATCGCTTTGCAAAGCGAAATGTTGCAGATGCTGGTCATCCAAAGTAAAAATGGAATGTGCTGGAAGCAGGACTGACGGTCTCCATGGAGGGAAGAACAAATTAATGGTTCAGGTCAATGACCTATTGTCAGAGGAGGAACAGATTTCTTTTTAAGCAAGTGTAGAGCTAGCAAAGTATCTTGTTGAGGGAGAAAAGGAGACGGTAGATGTATGTTAGAGTGGAAGGAAGTTACACTCCTGGTAAAATATTTAATTGTATACCTGCAAACAAGGCCACTCTGCCCCTTCAGGCCTGCTGCACCATTCAATAAGGTCACGGCTGAGCTGATTCTAACATCCTCTCTACATTCCCACATATTCCTGATTAATCTTCCATCCTCTTGATAATCAAGAATCTGTCTACTTCTGTCTTATAAATATTTAACAATTCTGCATCCATTACCTTTTGAGGAAGGGAATTCCAAAGACTCCGCCTTCTGAGAGAGAAATGTTTCCACATCTCTGCTTTAAATAGGCAGGCCCTTATTTTTAAACCATAACTCCTAGTTCTAGATTCTCCCACAAGAGGAAATATGCTTTCAACATCCACCCAGTCAAGTCCACTCAGGATCCAAGATGGCAGTGGAGTAGGACTCCTGAGCTGGAACTCATTCACTCCATCCGTTTCTTTTCATTTTCTTTCTCTCTCTTTTTTTGCGATTTTTTTCTTTTCCCTTTTTGATCTCCTGTCCTCGGATGGTATCTGTGATGTTGGGGGGTAAACCAGCATGAACCCCCGGCCTTGACGTAAAACTCAGTGAATTCTGGGTTGCAAGGACGATTACTCTGAGCTCTTGTTTCTCTATATTTCTAATTTATTGCTGGACTTTTTACTACTTTATTTTTAAAATTTTTTTTCTCTAAGAATTTATACTTAAGAATCTGCATCTAGGTACCTTAGTTGGCGCCATAAGTAGCAACTTGTAAACTTTGCACTGTACTCGTGTGAGTATGTGACAATAAAGCTCATTCTAATTCCAGTTTTCATCTTTTATGTTTCAATTAAGTCACCTCTGACTCTTCTAAACTCCAGAGGATACATGCCTAGCCTGCCTAGCCTTTCCTCGTAAGGCAATCTGCTTATTCTAACTACAAATGGAAAACCAGAAGCTTTAATTGAAGCTTTAATCCCTTTTGGTATTTTAGTAGGAGGGCTAATGTATTAAATAGGTTAATACCTTCACTGAATGGGAAGCTTGAAATAACTGCGGGACAACTGGAAAAGCTTTGTATACAAATAACTATGTACTTAACATTTTGCAAGAATAGCTGCTTATATTGGGTTGAGGAAATGTCGAAGCTTTGTGTGACTCTTTGTGCGGAATTCCACAGAATCTGTCGCGTATAAATAGGCCATTCAGCTGGTTGCTGGCTGGATGATCCTCACGCACTCGCATCCCTTTCCACCTAACCTCCTCAACCCCATGACCATTGTGTGAGCGTGTGTTTTATCTATCTACTTAGTTGTTTCAAAAGTAAAATGACCTGCTCCTGAATTACAGTCAAAGAACACAACAAACAGAGAATTTGTACAGTGCTTTTCACAACCTTGTGAGTTGTGACCAGCACTTGAAGGAAGAAAATAAAGAACATCATGGGATGGGGCCAATGCTGGGATATGAGGCTACTGCTGATACTGTGGGGCAGAGCAGCAAATAATCTGAACACAGGACAACTGTCCCAAATATGGATGATTATGTGATCATGGGTCCCAAAAATGTGACAAAAACAGAAATTGCTGGAAAAGCTCAGCAGGTCTGGCAACATTAGTGAAAAGAAATCAAAGTTAATGTTTCAGGTCCGCTGAGTCTTCCTCAGAACTCAAAGGTCACCAGACCTGCTGAGAACTGCAGATGCTATAAATCAGAAGCAAAAGTTACTGGAAAAGCTCAGCAGGGCTGGTGACCCTTGAGTTCTGAGGAAGACTCGCTGGACCTGAAACATTAACTTTGATTTCTTTTCACTAATGCTGCCAGACCTGCTGAGCTTTTCCAGCAACTTCTGCTTCTGATTTATAGCAGCTGCAGTTCTTTCTTAGTCCCAACTATGGGGTAGGTGATCGCTCTGACATAATGCTAAAAATGAATTTTCAACAGCTTTGAATTATAACATTCCAGGGAATTTATCATGTCAATGTCGAGGGATACCTCAGCATTGATTCTATAGGTAAAGGCTATGGTAACTGTCTATACCCTGAAGGGTTTCTGCACTTTCCAGTATCAGTGGGCATGCCACTGCATGAATTTCGACTCCAGGAAGAAGGAGTTATGGTGTTGCTAAGAAACTCGAATGCTAAACAAAGGCTTTGTCATGGAGTAAGACTGGTTGTTAGGAAGCTGTTTTGTATCGATGAGAAATGCAGAAATTGTAATGGGCTGATTTCAAGGAAATAACGGCTGAATCTTACTCTTATTTGTGAGTGTCAGTTTCATAGAGAGTTTCTCTCTGACGCTTAGTGAGATCTCTCCCCATATCTTGCCAAACTCTCCTGATCTAACCAACTATGGTGTCCATCTCACCTGATTCGAGCTGTATTCGGGGATACTCACCGCTGCCAGGATATCTGGACTGGCATCCCTGGTGCCAACACCATCTTTTGAAAGGTCATTGTGCACCCAGGCAAACATTGTTAAGCCGGAGTTGATCTGCATGGGTCATGATATTTGCCCCATTATGGCACAAATGGGAGAATGTTTGCCCCTCAGTGCGGATAAGTTTGTGGAGATTCTGCTGGATGAGCAGGTGCAGAAGCAGTTTGTTCAGTATCCCCAGCACTGGCACCAGACCATGCCAAGTTGGTCCAATGTTGACTTCTGGGTCAAGACAGTCTTGGCCATCTGGAGGAACATCATAGAAAAAAAGGTCAACGATCTTCTCTGTCCCACCAGAATAAGTGCCTCCTGTTACCTCGCACTTACTCAGCCTCTATCTCTGTAAATGCATCACGAGTCAGGCTCTTGGTAATGTTTATACTTATTTTCCTGGGTGTGGCTTTCCACATGTTCAGCTTTACGAAGCTTTTCTCAGTGAGAAATTTGATGCTGTTTTGAAAGAATACCGAAAAAAAATCCAGAATTTAATAGAAGTACTTTACCCTGCAATGCAAATTTGAATGCAACTATTTTGCAAGTCTCTGCTGGCTGATCTATTTGTGTGTCCTGGCTCAGCAAAATGTTTTATTTTGAAGTATTTGATTGAATTTAAATGTGTTTTAATGCAACTTTATTAAAACAGAGGAACCTCGATTATCTGAATATCGATTATCCGGATTTCAGATTAGCTGCAAAAAATCACAAGGTCCCAATGCTTGGCTGAACTGTGCTATCCAGCAATCGATTGTACAAACAAAATACTCCCCGCCTGTGTCATTCGGATAATCAAAGCTCCTCTGTAGTTAGGTTCTGCATGTTTTGCATGAACAGTATAACAACCTTTTGCTTTAGTTTAGGTCTTTAGGAATGGGTTTATTTCAGTGGACTAATTCTTACACTGGCAGTGATGGCCTGACTCCACATGTAGATATTGGTGATGAGCTTGCTCCTGGCTCATCCAGCAGCCATTTAATGCCACTAGGCCATTAAGCGGCTTGAGGTGGGTCTTCTACCGCACGCACGCATCCACTCAAAGCAAATTGCAGAGCAGCCCCACCTCTAAGAGGTATTAGCTAATCAAGGGATATTGCGTACAGTTCTGGTCTCCCTGCGAGAGGAAAAATATTGTGAAACCTGAAAGGCTTCTGAAAAGATTTACAAGGATATTGCCGGGATTGGAACATTTGAGCTACAGGGCGAGGCTGAATAGGCTGGGGTTATTTCCCCTGGAGTGTCGGAGGATGAAAGGTGATCTTATCGAGGTTTATAGAATCATGACTGGCGTGGACAGGATGAATAGTTAAGGTCTTTTCCTGGGGTAGGGGAATCCAAAACTAGACAGCATAGATTGAGAGTGAGAGGAAAGATTTAAAAGGGATCTAAGGGGCAGTGTTTTCACACAGATGGTGGTGCATGTATGGAATGAGGAAATAATGGAAGCTGTTACAACAGCATTTCAAAGGCATCTGGATGGGTACATGAAAAGGAGGGGTTTAAAGGGATATTGGCCAAATGCTGGCAAATGGGACTAAATTAATAACAAGATACTGGCCTCTCTACAGTAATTTCAGAATTATAGCTTTTAATGTAAGTCTTGAGTCATTGGGTGTCCGGGGAATGGGGAGCTGCTTAAGTCTTATGGGGACTGTGATTGCAGTCAATTTTAACAGAATCCTTGGCCTTGCACCTCCTGAATATGTTTAAACTGCACCAAGAAAGGATAGGATGAGTTGAGCTTGGTGCTGAGAAGCTGCTATGTGGAAGAAGGTTGGACAGGGAGGTCTGGTGCAGGAGCTCCCAAAGTATAACCTGGCAATGTAGGTCAGAGAACAGCTATTATTAGAACTCAAAGTCCAGTCGTACCAGAAATAGAAACTTAAGAAAAGTCAAAACTGCTGCCACTGATGTGACTCTGATGTAATGATAGCAAAGGTTCCATGAAAAGTGAAGGGATTTGATTTATCTGTTAATGTGACAATGTTTATTTAACAGATCAGAATCTACTCCCATTCTATACAATCTGATTTTATAGTTAACTGCTTTAGTAGGTTAAAGTCAATTCAATGCAGCCAGCAAGTGACTTTGGTGGCATCCTCCTCCTAACCACCTCTCAGGACTTCCTCCTCTCTGATCTCTATCCTAAGTGTGTTGATCCAGTTTTGATCTAGTTTTAGGTTACCTGTTCTAATATCTCCTTATGACTCAGTGTCTTGTCTCATTACGCTTCCTATGAGCGGCCAAGAGATGGTTGACGATATTAAATGTGTAAGCAAATACAAGATGTTTATGCAATCCTGTATTAGAGGGCTGGGAAAACATCTGTATGTTATAAAGGAAAGAGAAGCTTCTGCAAGCCTCATTGTAGACTGTGGCTTTGTGTGTTTTATGCAATATAATAGTCCATTATCAGTGATGGATCAGGCTTCTGGTGAACTGAAAGAACCTATGCTTCACATGTTGGGTGCTGCCATCCCTACTACATGTTCAACAACTCACTGGAGATACCTTGCCAATAAATGAAGTATTTCTTGCTGTATGACTCTGATTCTGTATGAGTCTATGAGTCATTCTTCTGTACCCCAATGAATATAGACCTAATGTGTTCAAACAGTTCCACGTAAAATGATCTCTTGGAAGTGATGTCCAAAGTTGTACAGGTTTGGTGGATTGACCGTGCTAAATTGCCGAGTGTCCAAGGATACATAGGTTAGCTGGATTAACCATGGGAAATGCAGGCTTATAGGGATAGGGTAAGGGATAGATCTGGGTCGGATGTTCTTTAGAGTGTCGGTATGGATGGAATAGGCAAAGTGCCACACAAAAGGCTGCTGCATAAGATAACGATGGGTTACGGACAATGTATTAGCATGGATAGAAGATTGGTTGACAAACAGGAAGCAAAGAGTGGGTTAAATGAGTGCGATCAGTGACTGGTGGTGTGCCTCAGGGATCAATGTTGGGACTGCAATTATTCACAATTTACATTGATGATTTGGAGTTGGGGACCACATGTAGTGTATCAAAGTTTGTGGATGACACACAGATGAATGGGAGGGCAAAATGGGCAGGGGACTGTGAAACTTTGCAGAGGGACATAGAGCATTTAAATGAGTGGGCAAAGGTCTGGCAGATGAAGTACAATATTAATAAATATGAAGTCATCCATTCTGGTAAGCATAACAGTAAAAAGGACTATTATTTGAATGGTAAAAAAAAAATTACAGCATGCTGCCGTGCAGAAGAACCTGGGCGTCCTTGTGAATGGAACACAGAAGTTTGATCTGCTGTTGCAACAGGGAATTAAAGAGGCAAATGGAATTTTGCCTTTCATTGCTCAAAGGGATTGCGTTTAAAAACAGGGAGGTTAGGTTGCAGCTGTATAGCTGCTGGTGAGGCCACATCTGGAGTTCTGCGTGCAGTTTTGGTCATCTTACATGAGAAAGGATGTACTGGCACTGGAGGGGCTGCAGAAGAGTTTCACTAGGTTGATTCCGGAGTTGAGAGGGTTGGCTTACAAGGACAGACTGAGTAGACTGGGATTATGTTCATTGGAATTTAGAGGAATGAAGGGGCGTTTTATAGAAACATAGAGAATTATGAAGGGAATGAATAAGATAGAAGTCGAGATGATGTTTCCATTGGCGGGTGAACCGAGGGCCATAGCCTCAAAATTAGGTGGAGCAGATTTAGGACCAAATTGAGAAGGAATTTCTTCACCAAATGGGCTGTGAATCTATGATATTTTCTGTCCAGGAAATAGTTGAGGTTTCCTCATTAAATGTTTTTAAAGTTAAAGTTTACTTTTTTGAACAGTAAAGGAATTAAGGGTTATGGAAGGAGGGCGGGTAAGTGGAGTTGAGGCCATGAAAAGATCAACCATGATTGTATTGAATGATGGTGCAGGCTCAACTGGCCAGATGGCCTACTCCTGTTCCTGGTTCTTATGTTCCGCACTTGAGGGATTCTATGAATCAAGTAAACCTTTTCTGAACTGCTTAATGCATTTTCTGTTAATTTTAAATGTAATAGTGGCAGCCTGTGCCTCTCAGATCTCCTAACTCAGATTAATATTCTTTTCTTAAGTACTATCCCCATGTGTTTTGGATTTGTATCTAGTCACTAATGCACGGTGGAAGTAAACATTGTGTGGCACCTTTTCAGAATATCGTGGCTAACATACCTCCATCAAACAGTATCCTAAACAAAAAAAAACATTCCCGCCTCATTCATCAACTGTATTTGTAGAATTTGGCAAATTGGCTCTTGTGTCTGTTGCCAATAGAGTAACTGTTTTCCAAAAGTAAACTATTGGCTGTATATCCCCTTGCCAGTGGGGTGGGGCAGAGAGGGGGGGGGACGGTGGTGGGGAGGGAGAGCGAGCGAGAGACAGACAGACAGACAGATTTAACATTTTGAAGGATCAATTCCAAAGAGTCAAAACGTTACCTTAGTTTCTCTCTCCACAGAATGCTGCCTGACTTGCTACGTTTCTCCAACACTTCCTGTTTTTGTTTCCGATTTCCAGCATTTGAAGTATTTTGCATTTATTCAAGCACCTTTATGATACTGTAATGGCACAACATCAATCCAATCTCTCTCTCTCTCTTCTTACACTTCAGTATCGACTTTTAAGAATTCCAAAATTAAGTTGTAATGTTAAGATTTGTACATTCTTTACCCGATGTTTACTTTGGTATGGTAGGTCCTGAAGTGATGAAAGGTATTATTGAAGTGCAGGTTATTTTTAAAATTCAACTCTATTAGCTGAATCTTATTTTGTTTCATTTCTTTGTGTTTTAAAGGCATTTGAAGCGAAGTCGGAGTTGGTGTATCAGAATTTGACAGAGCTGAGGCAGGAGCTCACAGAGGAACCATCTTGTCTCAGCGATAACTTGACCAGTCACCTGGAAGAATGGGAAACGCATACTGATCAAGCAACTGGACAGCCCTTCTACTACAACGTGGTGACTGGGGAGACTACCTGGGACTCCCCATTTGATAGCCCAGACGGGAAGGAACCACAAACCCCACGTTCCCGCACTTCCAGTACAAGCAATCCCTTTGTGGAATGGGAATCGCATCTTGATGAAATCAGTGGGCAGACCTACTACTACAATCCTGTAACTGGAGAGACCACGTGGGAACGACCAGAACAGCAGGAGGAAGATACGGCGGAGAACATGGATAATCTCCGGGACCAGAGGGTACGTGACCACCTCTCTTTTGCTGGAAGGTGTGCCTCTGAAACCTCATCCACTAAGAGCATAGAATTGTGAATCTGGTGTCAAAGATGACAGCTGTCCACGGCATTTTCCCTCTATTAATTTTAACAGGTGAAAATGTTAAATGAAAATCTAGAGGTGCTGGGGCTCTCACATCCAATCCATCTTACTGCTGGACTAGGTGTGTCCGCTCAAACAGACTGAATCCACGTGTACATAACTGTTGGTGGAATAGGGTTGCAGAAATACCTGAGCACTTGACATTAGTAAATGGAATACCGTTTTGCTCTCGATGAATATTTCCACACTAACAGCTCATGCGGCCTGACAGCCTCACGTGGTGCACCGAACTTCAATGTTCATTATGTTTTAAAAATCTCCTTTTCTGTCCAATAGGACATTACAGCGCAGTATAGGCCCGTCGGCCCTCGATGGTGCACCGATCTGTTGAGCCGATCTGAAGCCCATCTAAACTACGCTATTTCATTTTCATCCATATGCCTATCCAATGGCCATTTAAATGCCCTTAAAGTTGGCAAGTCCACCAGTGTTCAGGCAGTGCATTCCATGCCCCTACTACTCTCTGAGTAAAGAAACTATCTCTGACATCTGTCCGATATCTATCACCCCTCAATTTGAAGCTGTGCTACCCATCGCCATTCAAGGAAAAAGGTTCTTACTGTCCACCCTATCTAACCTTCTGATTATCTTATATGTCTCAATTAAGACACCTCTCAACCACCTCCTCTCTAACAAAAACAGCCTCAAGTCCCTCAGCCATTCCTCGTAAGACCTTCCCTCCATACCAGGCAACATCCTAGTAAATCTCCTCAGAACCCTTTCCAAAGCTTCCACATCCTTCCTATAATGCAGTGACCAGTATAGTACGCAATACTCCAAGAGTGGCCGCAGCAGAGTTTTGTACAGCTGCAACATGATCTCATGGGTCCAAAATCAATCCCTCTACCAATAAAAGTTAACATACCGTATGCCTCCTTAACAACCCTATCAACCTGGATGACAACTTTCAAGGAACTATGTACCTGGACCCCGAGTTCTCTCTACTCCTCTACAGTACCAAGAATCTTACCATTAGCCTAGTACTCTTCATTCCTGTTACTCCTTCCAAAGTGAATCACCTCACACTTTTCTGCATTAAACTCCATTTGCCATCTCTAAGCCCAGCTCTGCAGCTTTTCTATGTCTCTCTGTAACCTACAACATCCTTCGGCTCTATCCACAACTCTACCAACCTTAGTGTCAGTTGCAAATTTATTAACCCATCCTTCTATGCCCTCATCCAGGTCATCTATAAATATTACAAACAGCAGTGGCCTGAAAACTGATTCATGCAGTACCCCACTAGTAACTGAACTCCATGATGAATATTTCCCATCAACCACCACCCTCTGTCGTCTTACAGCTAGCCAATTTCTGATCCAAATCGCTAAATCGCCCTCAATCCCATGCCCCCATATTTTGTACAATAGCCTACAGTGGGAGACCATATCAAAGGCCTTACTGAAATCCATATACACCACATCGACTGCTTTACCCTCATCCACCTGTTTAGTCACTTTCTGAAAAACTCAATAATGTTTGTGAGGCACAACCTACCCTTCACAAAACTCTGTTGACTCTAATCACTTTGTTCCTCTCTAGATGATTATAAATCTTATGTCTTATAACCCTTTCCAAATCTTTACCCACAACCGAAGTAAGGCTCGCTGGTCTGTAATTTCCAAGGTTATATCTACTCCCCTTCTTGAACAAGGTAACAAAACTTGCTATCCTCCAGTCTTCTAGTACTATTCCTTTAGACATTGACGACATAAAGATCAAACCAAAGGCTTGGCCATCTCTTCCCTAGCTTCTCAGAGAATCCTAGGATAAATCCCATCCGGCCCAGGGGACTTAGCTATTTTTACACTTTCCAGAATTGCCAACACCACCATCCATGTCCCTCAATCCCATCTCGTGTGGTAGATTGTATCTTAGGATTCTCCTCGACCACATTGTCTTTTTCTATGTGAATACTGATGAAAAATATTCATTTAGCACTTCCCCTATCTCATCTGACTCCACTCATAACTTCCCACTACTATGCTTAATTGGCCCAAATCTTACTCTAGTCATTCTTTTATTCCTGATATACCTATAGAAAGCCTTAGGGTTTTCCTTGATCCTATCTGCCAATGACTTCTCATGTCCCCTCCTGGCTCTTCGTAGCTCTCTCTTTAGATCTTTTCTGGCTAACTTGTAACTCTCAAGCGCCCTAACTGAGCCATCGCATCCCATTCTAACGTAAGCCGCCGCCTTCCTCTTGACAAGAGCTTCAACTTCCTTAGTAAACGAGGGCTCCCATCCTCAACAACATCCTCCCAGCCTGACTGGTACATACTTAACAAGGACCTGCAGTCGCTGGTCCCTGAATAAGCTCCACGTTTCAATTGTGCCCATCCCCTGCAGTTTCCTTCTCCATCCTATGCATCCTAAATCTTGCCTAATTGCCTTTCCCCCAGCTATATCTCTTGCCCTGTGGTACGTACCTATCCCTTTTCATCAGTAAAGTAAACATAACTGAATCGTGGTCACTATCACCAAAATGCTCACCTACCTCCAAATCTAACCCTGGCCAGGTTTATTATTCAATACCAAATCCAATGTGGCCTCACCCCTTGTCAACCTGCCTACATACTGTGTCAGGAATCCCTCCTGCACAAATTGGACGAAAACTGACCCATCTACAGTACTTGATCTATAGTATTCCCAGTCAATATTTGAAAAGGTACAGTCCCCCATAACAACTACCTGTCTCATTCACTCCTATCGAGGATCATTTTTGCTATCTCATCCTCTACGTCTCTGGAACTATTTGGAGGCCTATAGAAAACTCCCAACAGAGTGACCTCTCCTTTCCTGTTTCTAATGTCAGCCCATACTACCTCAGTAGACAAGTCCTCAAATGTTCTTTCTGCAACCGTAATACTGTCCTTGACTAGCAGTGCCCCAACTCCCTATCTTTTATCATTTTCTCTGTTTTTCCTGAAACATCTAAATCCCGGAACCTTCGACAACTATTCAATAACACCTGCAATAAATCTGTCTGGTTTTGATTTGAATTCTTTTTACACAAAAAAGCTTAATGATATCCCATACTAATCTGTTTCACACTCCCTGGCCTGTTAACTTTTGAAAACTCCAGCCTATTTAATCATCTTATCCTGACTCATTTTAATTGAACCTTATACCACATTTGCCTGCATTGACTTCTTGGCTTCCCTTTTTAATTTGGGAGATTTATAATTCGGTTGGGCTGTGAGGGAACCTCTGTGCTCCCTTTAAATTTGTCCGTATTTGTCCCTCTGGATATAAGAAATTATTTGTGAATTAATAAAAATATTTCCTGGACATCGGTGTCCTAATTCTAAAGTAAAACCATTCAATTCCATCTTTTTATGTCCAGAATTGTTACACATGGTAATTATTCAGGTGATGAATTGATTTGACATGTGCTGCAATGTGTGTTTTATTGTACTTTGTTTTTAAAGTCTCATGCTTCTATTTCAAAAAATAATTGAATCTCCATCTGAAAATCATTTGTTAACTTTAAAAGGTCAAAATAGTGGAGCAGTTTCTTTCATGTTCTTTTCTATTATGTTATGGGACAGAGGTCGTGGAATATAAATATGAAAGACTTCTTACTTGTGACTTCTTAAATTGTTTGTCACTTACTTTCTCAGTTGTTGAAGACCTAAACAATGCCTCAAGTAGAGCCAGAGACAAACTAATGAAACAAAAGAAAGTTAGGGCTAGCATTTGTCGGGTTAACCATTGACTTGCTTCACCAGCAGTACGTATTGATTCTGCATTGCAACAACTTGCTGAGACTTCATTGACTTGTCAAACCACCTATGTCCACTGCTTGAAAGGACAAGGGCATTAAGTATATCTGAGCACCATTCTGTCCTGGTTTCCCTCCAAGACCAACAACATTGACTCAGACATTTATTGTTATTCACTTTTCACTCTGCAGTATTCCTGGAACTCCCTACATAACAGCATTGCGATAGTCCCTTCACCATCTGGACCGAAACCACCCAAGAAGGTGTATCATCATCTCAAGGGTTGGCCAATAATTGCTGTCCTTGTTAGGAATGTCAACACTCCAAGAATTCATTTTTTTAAAAAAAAATGACTTTCATAATCCTGTGTCTCAACTATTTCTTCAACTGTCACCAAGTCAAACTCCTGCATCAATGTGGATGTACCTGCCCTTCATGGACTGCAATGGTTCAAGATGGCAACTCACCGTCACCACCTGCAGAGTAGTTAGGATGGGCAATAAATGCTGACCTAACCAGTGACACCCACATCCTGTGAACAAATATAAACATGCATCACGACTGTTGAGAAGCATTGAAACAGAAATAATCGGGGCAGGATGAGGCCATTTTGATCCTACGCAATATGGCTGATCATCCAATTTAGTAACTTGTTCTGTGGTAGAGAATTCCACAGGCTCACCACACTCTCTGGCAATATTCCTTCTAATTTTCTTACTAACTGTTCCTCCGAGGTCTTTGCAGGGAAATAGCTTCTGGATTTCCAGAATCGGATGTCAATTCTGAGATTGACATGCTGACACTGATTGCTGTGCTTGGAACATCAGACCTGCTGCTCACATGCAGCTTAGATGAAACATTTGCTGTCGAGGTGAAGAAAATTCTCCTCATCTCAAATATAACACACAGCAAGTTTGACTAAAGTTTTCAGGGACTGTTATCACATCTGTTGATGACACACTGTTTAAAATGCCAGATTAGATTCCCTACAGTATGGAAACAGGCTCTTCAGCCCAACAAGTTCACAGCGGTCCTCCAAAGATTAACCCAGCCAGACCCGTTCCCCTACCCTGTACTTACCCTGACTAACGCACCTAACACTATGGGCAGTTTAGCATGGCCAATTCACCTAACCTGCACATCTTTGGGTTGTGGGAGGAAACCGGAGCACCCGGAAGAAACCTACCCCCACACAGGGCGAATGTGCAAATTCCACACAGAAAGTTGCCCAAGGCAGGATTCGAACCCGCGTCCCTGGTTCTTTGATGCAGCAGTGCTAACCACTGAGTCCCTGCGCCGCTCTGATGTACCAAATTAGCTGTCCCATTTGCAATCTCACATACCAAGTATTTTCCACAGGGAAAAAATAAACTTAATCCTTGATCTCAAATCCCAAAATCTGAAACCTTAAAACCAACATGTGAAAATGTCAGTATGGTGGTTAGTTTTCTCTAAAGTCTGCTTCATTGAAACAATACAAGTAGCATTAACACAATGAGTTCTGTTTTTATGTGCTGGAACCTGACACAGCACAAAATTAGTAAGATAATATGGTGCCTGTTCAATTCCAAACCAATTGAAATACGAATGTCTGATTCAGGTTTTGGATTGCCACATTTAGAAGGAAGTTTAGTTTTAATGTTATGGACCTTTCCTAATTCCCTCTGAATATATTAAGATGATAGTCTTGACCCTATCTTTTTCTTATTTTAAAGTTAAGTGCCAGGAGTTGCAATCCGGATGCAAGTCGATTGATCAAACTACAAGTCTTGAAGCAAAACTCATTTTATTCATACATTATAGCTTTAAAAAAAACACAAGAAAGAATCCAAATAACTTAATTCTTTTGGAAAACCTAACAGAGTAATAGCTTATTCAACTACCAAACACTAACTGTTCCAATATAGTAACATCCCATAAACACACTTGCGGCAGAGGCAAATTCTGAAAAATAGATAATCTCATGCAATTCCAGCAGCAGAAAGAGAACCCTCAGCTTTTAGCTGTAACAGAGAGAGGAAGCACATCAAAGGAAAACTCTGTGTGTGTGTGTGTGAGAGAGAGAGAGAGAGTAGCAGGGAGAGATGTACTGCAGCTTCCAAACCCAGCATCTGCTACTAAGAAACTGAAACTAAAAATCCTGGCCCTAGTGGAGATTGATCTCCCCTATTCAGGCTGCTTTTATTGTTCCATCGTTTTAAAAAATACAAGGCCTCGCAAGCTGTTTACCTGATTGGATTCAAATGGACAGCTCAGTTCCTCTGCCTCAAAGCATCTCTTCATAAAAAAAGGACAAAATAGACCTTTTAAAGTCATAGTATCATCACATCACTTAGTCTAAAGTGTGTTCATGAATACGAATCACTGTTTTCTCAAGAGCATTCACACATGGGTTACAAATATTCATCTTTGCAGCAATACCTACATTACAAAAGTGAATAAAATTGTCATTTGTGTGACATAATTGTATTTACTACATGCATAGGCTACAGACAGGTGGTACACAAATGACGCACTCAGCTCCTCAAATTCCTACGAGCTTTCCTCATTACTGGGTCATATGCATCAAATTCAAAATGTTAATAGCTAGATCGAAGAGTGAATTGTCTCTGTCTAGTCACAACATGAATTTAAATGCTTTACCCAATTACCAATTATTTAGTTGATCTGTATTAGAATTACAATTTTGAAAGTAGTTAGGTTTCTTTAATAAGCACCATAATTATAGATTTATTGTGAAATCAGAACTTATTTGGCAAAGATGTAACTCAGATCAACTTCTAATTCGAAGTATCACAGTGTAAATAATCACTCTTATTAGTAGGCCATTTGCTAATACACGAATTAAAGAAAATACTTTGACCAGTAATCATTAATTTTTGAAAGTAAAAAGGATAAGCTATGAACGGCTCGATATGCCATTCAGTGAGTTCAGGAATTGTTGAGAATTCAGAGGCTTTTCAAGAAGGCAGTAGAATCAGTGTTTCTATTGTCACACTGGTCCCTTCAAAGGGGCTTTCTCAAAGGCAGAGGATGAACTGAGTGCACATGTATGCTTGTCAATACTATGTGCTTAAACCACGCCATGTTCATGTTTGAAAACATGCCCCAAATGACTCTTTGCTGACCCTATCTTTTTTTTAAAAAAATTAGTCTTTGCAAATGAGCCCCTATCCACAATCAATGAATCCTCAAATGTTGTTAATGAAATCTCTTCATTGACAGATTCATGACTTCTGAATTAGCTCGTCTTATGTCTAGCTGCAGCTGCGATGTTACATTTAGGACCAGTTTCCCTTGGGTAGGAAGTTAGAATATTTGAAGTCTATGCCTTGCTGGGAATGTGGATGAGGTAAAAACAATGACTGTAGATGCTGGAAACCAGATTCTGGATCAGTGGTGCTGGAAGAGCACAGCAGTTCAGGCAGCATCCAAAGTGCAGCGAAATCGACGTTTCGGGCAAAGGCCCTTCATCAGGATGTTGTCTGCAACTCTTCCCATGATGGAGCAGTCAAGTGACACTCTAAAGTTATGAATGTGAACAATACCTAAGTGGGTGTAATGAATGACACCAGGATGTTTGACCACAGAAGTGTGATATGCATCGAGGACAGTCAGTTGTGTGGAATAATATCCCAGGAACAGGAAATTCGACGTTTCGGGCCAGAGCCCTTCATCAGGAAGGGCTCTGGCCCGAAACGTCGAATTTCCTGTTCCTTGGATGCTGCCTGACCTGCTGTGCTTTAACCAGCAACACATTTTCAGCTGTGATCTCCAGCATCTGCAGACTTCACTTTTTACTGGAATAATATCCCAGCAAGTAGGTACAGTCTTTAGGAGAAGGGAACAGGAAATGGATTCTTTATAAATCAGTATAAAAAGGAATTGAAACAGGAAGAAATTGGCAGGAACAATGCAATGCAATCCGGTCCCCCCAAATTGTTCCATGTGTAATATTTGATCTTCTCAATTTATACTTATATAGTTACTGTTTCCAGTTGATTGTTTATGCATTCATACCTTTGAAGTTTATCTTGCATTTTGATGGTGAAAGCTCACTCCTCTGTATTTCTTTCAGCCTCCTACTCCAGAAGAGGATTACCCAGAATTCATTGAGGAGAGCCCTCCAGCTCACATTGGATCATACTTGGGTCATCGGCGGCAGCCATCAGCCTGGTCACAGGATGAGTACAGTGAGCCACAGTCACCAGTGGACTCACCATTATACCAACCGATAGAACCACAGACCCCCCCAGGCTGGTCCTCTGAGCTGGACCAAGATGGACAGCTGCTTTATACCAGTGAAGTTACGCAAGAAAAAGTGAGAAACATTTTTGTATCAGTTGCATGTGAAATGTATCACTTTCTATTCTGAAAGCCTTTCTTTTTCCCCAGAGACTATGGTTTCAAATTGACACCATGATCGACCAATTTAGCAATGCTTTATGTAATCGTATTTTGTCCCTTAGTTTCATAATTAGCCCATTTAAAATAAATTATGAAATATACATTTTGCATTAATGGACCAAAGAATGCAAATTATGCCCTTATTTCAAATATTAGGAGAAAATGGAAAGCCCAGTCCTGCTCCTGGCTGGGCTCGTGGTAGAATCCTAGAATGAGGTCATTTAGCCCGTCCTGTCGGTGCCAATTGTCTGCAAAAGCAGTTCCACTATTTCTAATACTTGCTCTTTTCCCACAGACCTGCAGTTATTCTCCATTCTGGTGCTTATCCAATTCTCTTCTGAAAATCACAAAATTGAATCTTTCTTCACTGTGCTGTCAGGCCGCACATTCCAAATCCTAATCTCTCTCTGACTAGAAATACTTTTTCTCTCATTTCACTATTGGTCCATTTGTACTTTAAATCAGTCTTTTTTTGGTTCTCAACCCTTAAAACAATTGGCAACAATTTCTATACACTCTATCCAGTCCCCAACCTATCCGTGTAATCGAAGTTCCATATGCCTGGAACTGTGGATCCAATGAAGTGTCATGTCATCACCCCACCAACCTCCACATACATCGTACTACCACCCCACCAACCTCCACATACATCGTACCCTCCAATCGCCACCAGGACAGAACCCCACTGGTCCTCACCTACCACCCCACCAATCTCCAGATACAGCGTATCATTCGTCGTCATTTCCGCCACCTCCAAACGAACCCCACCACCAGAAATATATTTCCCTCCCCTCCCCTATCAGCTTTCCGAAAAGACCACTCCCTCGTCAGGTCCACACCCCCCACCAACCCAACCTCCATTCCAGGCACCTTCCCCTGCAACCGCAAGAGAGGCAAAACTTGCACCCACACTTTTCCCCCCCCTTACTTCCCTCCAAGGCCCCAAGGGATCCTTCCATATCCGCCACAAATTCACCTGCACCTCCACACACCTCATTTACTGCATCCGCTGCACCCGATGTGGCCTCCTGTATTGAGGAGACAGGCCGCCTACTTGCGGAACGTTTCAGAGAACACCTCTGGGACACCCGCACCAACCAACCCAACCACCCCGTGGCTCAACACTTCAACTCCCCCTCCCACTCCACCAAGGACATGCAGGTCCTTGGACTCCTCCATCGCCAGACCATAGCAACATAACGGCTGGAGGAAGAGCACCTCATCTTCCGCCTAGGAACCCTCCAACCACAAGGGATGAACCTAGATTTCTCCAGTTTCCTCATTTCCCCTCCCCCCACCTTGTCTCAGTCAAATCCCTCGAACTCAGCACCACCTTCCTAACCTGCAATCTTCTTCCTGACCTCTCCGCCGCTACCCCCACTCTGGCCTATCACCCTCACCTTGACCTCCTTCCACCTATCGCATTTCCAATGCCCCTCCCCAAGTCCCTCCTCCCTACCTTTTATCTTAGCCTGCTGGACGCACTTTCCTCATTCCTGAAGAAGGGCTCATGCCCAAAACGTCGACTCTCCTGCTCCTTGGATGCTGCCTGACCTGCTGTGCTTTTCCAGCAACACATTTTCAGCTCTGATCTCCAGCATCTGGTCCAGCTCATGGCATCAGGTCAAACATGGGCAAGCAGACTATCTGCAATGCCCACCTACCACACATCTTCATCTGTTGAGGGCCTTATGGAGAAATACTGAGAATGGCAAGGGCACAGACTGTACTTTGTGTGGTTGACTTCGATATCCACTACTATGAGTTGCTCAGCAACCCCATTACTGACTGAGATGGCCCAGTGCTAAAGGGTATATCTGCTGGACTGGACCTATGATAGGTGTTGAAGCAACCAATAAGAGGGGAAAATGGATTTGATCTCAAGCTCACCTATCTACTTGTAACAGACAGATCTATCCATGACAGTCCTTGCGAAGACAAAGTCCCATCTTTAGATACGCAGATCAGAATTCTATTCAACCATAATCTGCAAGCTCACGGTCCATCACACTGCCATTCTGCGCTTACCCTCAAGCCAGAAGGTCAACCTTGCTTCACTGGCGTAAGCAGGAAGGCATACCAGGAGCAGAAGCAGAGATACAAAAATGAGCCTTCAACCAAGGGAAGCTTCAACACAAGGCAATGTACCAACCAAGCAGCATTGGAGCCAAGTGATGCACGGAGCCAAGCAATTCTGCAACCAATGAATTGGCTATATGCTCTGCAGTCCTTCCGCATCCAATTGTGAATGGTGGTGGACAATTAAATAATTCACTGGAGGAGGAGGCCTCACAAATATTAACATCCTCAGTGATGGAAGATACGTCAGTGCAAAAGTGGACGCTGAAATATTTACAAGTCTTCGGGCAGAGGTGCTGAGTGGATGATCCATGTCAGTGTCCTGCTGAAGTTCCCAGCATCATGGATGCAGGCCTTCTGCCAATTTAAGTTTTACTTCATGACATCAAGAAAAGGTTGAGAATATTAAATACTGTGGTGCTATGGGTTCATTCCAGTAATAATATTGACGACTTGTGCTCCAGAAGTAGAATTCAGAATGTACCCCCAGCCAAGTTGTTATGGTAGTTACAACACTGGCATCGACCCAGAAATGTAGATAATTGTCCAGTTATGTCCTGTCCACATAAGCAGGACCAATCCATCCCTCCCATTAAGCATTCTGTCTGTCTACTTTCAATCATTAGCAAAGTAATGTGAGGTGCCATTGATGGTGCTACCAGACAGCACATACCCAACATTAACTTGCTTACTACATCAGGTTTCACGAGGTCCACTTGGCTCCTGTAATCCTGTCGTCTAAAAGTGGGCAAATGTAGGCAGTTTACCACCATCTTCTCAAGAGATGAGCAATAAATGTTGGCCCAGCCAGTGAATTTAACAGCCTGTAAGTTTACAATAATCCACAAGAATTTCTGTACCCCCTCTAAACTGCTTATCCTTGCTTGCATGCAGTACTTTAGGAACTGGCACAGTATTCTTTTCGAAGTTGAACCAGTGTTTTATCAAAGTTCATCCTAACATTCTTGCTTTGTGTTCAGTGTTTCTATTTATCAAGTCTATTATCCTGTATACCTTTCTTTATTATTCTATCAATCTGGCCTGCTATCTTAGTGATTTTTGCACACATTGTAACCAAGTAGCACTGTTCCACATCCATTTTAAAGTTAAAATAATGCTGATGAAAGAACACTGGGTTTATATGTATGTTCAAATGTACAGGTGAGGCGCATTGCTTTAAAAGTGTGTGGAGTCTGTACTATAAGTTAACATGGAGAGCTGTATGGCTGTTATGTTGTAACTGGACTTGTAGCTCTTAAACTCCGCTGAGACTAGTTTAGTGGGTCTGTTCGCAATTCTGCATCAGTCTCAGCATCTTGACTTCTGTGCTTTTAATTTTATAGTTATTCGAACAATGGCTTTAGTAGTTAATTTCCCTATAGAGTTGCCACCTTTTGTATTAAGCAAGTGATACTGTGTGACCTCAATTTTGTTTTGTCATTCCTCTCAGTGGATAAGGCATGTTGACAGCAATGGCAAGTTCTATTACTATAATCCAGAAGGAGCCAAATCTGAGTGGGAACTTCCTCAGGTAAGGGATTTCCACAAGTATTGAATATTATGCTGTGAAGGAGTTTTCTTAAATACTGACATTTATGAAGAGACACTACTCTTCATATCTTCCCCTTTTCAGATGGCTGAATCAAAGTACCTCACTGTGTATTGTCTTTTGAAGAGTAGTTGTCATTGTCTTGTGGACTAACCACTTGTATTCAGTATGAAACACATTTCAGTACATTACTGTGTATTTCTGTGTTCAGTGGTAGCTTTGCAGCTGTCTGAACAGGGTTCGAACCCCATTTCAGAATGTCTGATCAAGCTGAAACTCTGGATTAGGTCCACTGGGAAATACTTCAGTGAGTTTGGGTAAATCTTGTATGAGATGAGAGAGCCCATAAAATCCTCCTGCTTTGCAAGATAACCAACTCCATAGCCTGATATAAAATGTCTACAGCCATCATAGGAGCATACATGATCACAGATTGTTAATCAGTCTGAGAAGTCCTCCCCTACATCAGATTATTCACTCCAAAGAAGGTGAATGAAGGTAGAAAGATGACAACAATGGCATACCTAAAAAGAATGCTTGGTGTTGGTCCTTGCCACAGTTCGTGCACTGATCCCTACTGTAATGAGGAGAACACTTCCGTAAGGTCACCAAGATTCCGATTAAAATGATCAGAATTTGAGGTTTAAGCAGTGGTCCATCACCCCAGTTGAATGATTAGGGACCAGGTGGACATCATGTGACCAGACATTGGTTGCTTATGGGCCTCAGTTGACCCAAGGTGGGCACTTCGATACTGCTCCATTGTTGGTAAAATACTAGTAGTGGTTGTCCTGGGCCGTACAAGGAAACCTGACCCTCCAGCACTGTTGTCCCCCATTGTAGGTTCCTACGGTCAAATTCCTGTTCCCTCCCAGTATCCTGGTGAGTTCCGCTAGGGCTCTGGGAATACTGTTGACCCAGCCATTAAAGCCAGTTAGGTTTGACTGTCTCCCAATTCCTCTGATTCATTCTTTCACTTAACTGCTCTGTGTATAGTTTTACCTCCTAACCCCCCCCCCAACTGTTGCTGCTGAAATAAAAATAAGAAACACTGGAAAAGCTCCACAGATATGGCAGCATCTATGGAAAGAAATAAATTTAACATTTAGAGCCCGTTCTAACTGTTCTTCAGAACTGTTCAGGAAAAGGATCATGACAGGACTCAACATTAACTCTGTTTCACTCTCCACAGATATGCTAGACCTGCCGAGTTTCTCCAGCACTTAGTGTTTTATTACTTTAGGCTATTTTTTCCTGTTTGCCCAGGTGAAATACTGATGTTTTCCCTTACTCCTTCAGTATGGAACTCCCCCCAGTCAACTCAATGCAGGGAATGGAGTGGATCAAGAAGGAAATTTTGTTTTCTCAAACTGGCGCCATGGCCTCACACTGAAGCCAGTTCTATCAGTGCGCTCCAATACAGAGGAGAAGGTGAGTGAAGGAGTGAATAAATTCACAGAACCTTTAGCTTGATTTAACCTTTCTGACGAGGACTGGATGGGACAGTTGTGTTCGACTTGAGGTGAGTTTGGTCAGTACCGTCTCATCCCTATGGAAGGCACCTTGCAACTGAGAACTAGACTGACCCAGCAAACCCAATGCTGGCTTTACTGGAGTTGCTGGCATTGGACATGAGCTGCTCCTCTGAGATATCGTTAAGGTAATGAAATGATGAGGTAGTGTGAAGACAAGCAACTACAGAGGCAGACAAACATTTGAAAAGTAGCTGAGAAAGGCCTCTGTTCAGGAGTAAAAAAGATCGAGAGGACTGGAGGGTGCACTTGCTGCGAGGATATTTTATCTTGTGGGGAAATCTAGAAATGGGAGCGGGCAAAGTTTTAAAATAGGTGCTCAAATCTCTCTCTGAATTCATCAAGTCTAAGAGACTTTTCATTGTTCTGGCCTTGATTCACTCAATATGGAACAAAAAAAGTGTTCCAACCCACATGAAAAGATTGACTGTATGTGTGAACACATACTGTCAAGAAACAAAGTGAGGGGTTTAAATTTTCTTCTTGTCCTCCCAGATGAAGGACCATGGGAAGGCCGTCATTCAGTTGTGACTCTGGCCCATTTCACTGTCATTTTGAGAGTGGTTGCTTGGATCATTTGACTGAGCTGTTCGACTCCAATGCCTTGTTGTGGTGTAGGTTAGCCATCACTCGTTTCCCTTTACATGACCAGCAGACACTGCACAACCTCGCAGAGCACTGGCCATTGTAATTGGAGGCCATGGTCACTTACACCTGCTTGAGTTTACAATCATTGTGAGGACTTGATGTAACCGTTACTGTTGTCATGGACCTTTTACGGGTACGTTTGATGAATTTTCCTGATACTAAATCACACTTAAGGGAAGTGCTGTTTCGAGATAGGATAATTGCACAGTATTTAATACTGTTACTTGCCAGATGCGCTGAATTCAAACTGGCTAGTATCAGCCATGCCCAAGGTCAAAAACTCTGTTAAATGGAGCAAGGGAAAATAATTCAGGGTCTGACCATAATTTTTCACGTGTGCTGGAGGATTGGAAAACTACTAAGATTGTGGGTTAAGAAGAAAGGGATTGTGATACGTACAGATCAGTATGTTGGAGGACGTAATATTGGAAATGTTCTGAAGCACCATTTAAATCATCAGGTTTAGATCTTTTCTATCAACTTCTTGCTCATTACAGGAGCACGTGGGATTTGAATTCAGGTGTCTTGCCTGAGTGGTTGAGACACTACCACTGTGTCACAAGCGCCCCCCCTATATCATTGGGCATGGTTAAAGGCATGGATCTGTCAACGTCAATCAATTTGAACCAACCTGATTGTCCCTTGTTACAGAATCAACAAATTCAATAAAGCTAATGCATCTAACATGATTTGGAGATGTTGGTGTTGGACTGGGGTGTACAACGTTAAAAACCACACAACGCCAGGTTATATTCCACAGATTTATTTGAAAGCACTGGCTTTCAGAGCAACGCTCCTCCATCAGATGAAGGAGCAGTGCTCCTAAAGCCAGTGCTTCCAAATAAAGCTGTTAGACTATAAGCATTTAACATGGGTTTTCACCAAACGTTTAACAGGCTGTTCAGAAAAAAAAAAGCTGCAGGATCCAATGCCAAGTAACAAATTGATTCAGAACTAATAAAAGATGATGGTCAGCAGTTGCTTTTGGAACTGGAAGTCTGTGCATTCCCAGTTAGAGTTCAATTCTCAGTCCCTTGCTTCTCATGATATCTATCAGTGATTTTGACTTAAATATAGGGGGCATGATTGCAAAATTTTCATATGATACAAAAGTTGCTGGTGAGTGAGAGGGTTGCTGATGTGTTTAGACAGAGAGAAGTGGCATTTGGAACTCATTGTGGAAAATGTGATAATGCACTTGAGAAGGGCAAACAAAAATACGCAATATGCAAAGAATACACAGTAAATGGTTAGATGTGTAAAGAAACAGAAAATCTTTGGAGTGCATGTCCACAGACTCCTATAAGTAACAAGTCAGATAAGATGATTGAAAAGATGGACCAATTACTTTCCTTTATTAGCTGAAGCATAGAAATAGAATTTGGTTTCAGTTAGAATTAAGTACAACAGTACAGTGAAAGGTTTACCATGTCATCTTTCACGGTGCCATCTTAGGGACAAAGTACCTAAGTACAAATGTTAGATACAAAATAGAGAAATAAAGAAAAAACAGTTATATACCTTACAGGGATTCATAGTGTAAGTAAGAAAAATAAGAAATAAAGTTAAAAGGATAAATATTACAGTCAGATAAACAGATTATAAATAAACATTACATTGCAGTGGATCAGCACAGGGGCTTCTATATGTGGTCTGACTGGGTTTGCAAGCCGCTGACTGCCCACACTGGTACCCAGTCCAACAACCATCCCATCCCACTCTGCTTGGGCCTTCAGCCTGCTCCACTCCAGCCCTCAGGAGGGTGAACATTATATTAAATGATATAAAACACAATATAGGCCATTTCTAGGCAACTGTATATAGTTTTAGTCACTACATGATAAATATGATTGGGCTTGAAGAAGTACAGAGGAGATTTGTGAGGATGTTACCAGGTTTGAAGAATTTTAGCTGGGATTCTAGATTAAACAGGTTGGGGTTAGTTTTGTTGAAACTGAGCAGGCGGAGAGGTTTACTTAAGGTGTGTAAAATTATAAATGGCTCAGCTAGGAATGTCCTAATCCATTGGCCAGAGAAGTCAATAGTCAAGGGCATCAATTTGATTTAATTGATTAGAAGGATTTTAGAGGGAGTTGGGATGACATATTTTCACCTAAAAGGTGATGATAGTTGTAGAGGTGGAACCCTGGATCAGTTTTTGAAAAAAAGAACAACTTAGATATTTAGTTAAAGTGCTGTACCCTACAGGGCGATGGATTTAAACTGGAGAATAGGATTAGGCTGGACTGCTCTTCTTTGGCCAGCACAGATATGAGGGCCAAATGGCCTCCCTCTATGCCATATAATTTCCATGTTTCAAACAATAGCTCAGGTCAGATTCTCTAGCAAATATCCTTTTAAAGAATTTTGGGTCAATGAATCAGTAGATTACAGCTATCAGACACCCTTCCTCTTAAACATTAAACAACAATAACTTTTATATCACAAATTTATAGTAGTAAGATGACTTAAGCCATTCCAAGATGCATAATTAGATTTTTTTTTCTCAATGCATCAAGTCAAAGATGGAGATGCTAGGCCTGAGCCTAACTATGTGCTTATGAGTGGATTTGATTAAAATTGGGCCGATTAACAGTGATAACCAAAATTGCAGTCAGAGAGGAGAGTATGCAGTGTGTTCAAAATAAGAGTAAGAAGTGACAATTTAAACCAGGAATCCCAGACTTTGGGGCTTAGACACCTGGAGTTTGGCCATCAATTACAGATGAAGAAAAGGGAGAATTCACAAGGGACCCGAATCTTGAAGCTACCAAAACACCATTTTATATGGCTCGAGTTTCTCGTAGTGATTCACCTGAGCTGTGCAGAAGGCAGTGATCTTGGGGGCACAAGTATGATCATTTTATTGACTACTTATTGGCCTGACTTAGTTCCAAATATTCTGGACCCATCTCTGATTTAGTGAACATTACTTTTGTACTGTGTGCAAAGCTTGCTCAGTAATGTGCAAAGAACAAAGAAAATTACAGCACAAGAACAGGCCTTTCAACCCTCCAAGACTGCACCGATCCAGATCCTCTATCTAAACCTGTCACTTATTTTCCAAGGATCTGTATCCCTCAGTTCCCTGCCCATTCACATATCTGTCTAGATACATCTTAAATGACGCTGTTGTTCCCATCTCAACTGGCAATGTGTTCCAGGCCCCCAGCATCCTCTGCATAAAGAATTTTCCATGCATATCTTCCCTAAACCTTTCCCCTCACTTTGAACTCGTGACTCGTAGTAATTGAGTTCGTCACTCAGGGAAAAAGCTTCTTGCTATCCACTCTGTCTATACATCTCATGATTTTGTAGACCTTAATCAGGTCCCCCCTTAACTCCGTCTTTCAAATGAAATAATCCTAATCTATTCAACCTCTCTTCATAGCTAGTGCCCTCCATACCAGGCAATATCCTGGTGAACCTCCTTTGCAACGTCTCCAAAGCATCCACATTCTTTTTAAAATGTGGCAATCAGAACTGTACACAGTATTCCAAATGCGACAGAACCAAAGTCCTATACAACTGTAACATGACCTGCCAACTTTTGTACTCCGTACCCCGTCCAATGAAGGAAAGCATGCTGTGTATTTTCTTGATCACTTTAGTGACCTGTGTTGCCATCTTTAGGGAACAATGGACCTGAATGCCCAGACCTCTCTAAGCATCAATTTTCTCCAGGATATTTCCATTTACTGTATGGTTCGTTGTTGAATTGGATCTTCCAAAATGCATCACCTCGCATTTGCCCAGATTGAACTCCATCTGCCATTTCTCTACCCATTTCTTCAATCTATCTATATTCTGCTGTATTCTCTGACAGTCTCCTTCACTATCTGCTACTCCACCAACCTTGGTGTCATCTGCAAACTTGCTAATCAGGCAACCAATACCTTCCTCCAAATCATTTATATATATTACAAACAATCTGGTCCAGGCACAGATCCCTTTGGAACACCATTGGTCTCAGGTCTCCATTTGGAGAAGCTCCCTTCTAACACCACTCTCTGTCTCCTGTTGCCCAGCCAGTTCTCTATCCATCTAGCTAGAACACCCTGGATCCCATGCGACTTCATCTTCTCCATCAGCCTACCATGGAGAATCTTATCAAGTGCCTTACTTATGTTCATGTATGTGACATCTACAGCCCTTCCCCCATCAATCAACTTTGTCACTTCCGCAAAGAATTCTATTAGGTTTGTAAGACATGACCTTCCCTGCACAAAACCATGCTGCCCATTACTGATGAGCACATTTTCTTTCCAAATGGGAATAGATTGTATCCCTCAGTATCTTCTCCAGCAGCTTCCCTACCACTAACATCAGGCTCAACGGTCTATAATTGCTTGGACTATCCCTGCCACCCTCCTTAACCAAGGAGACAACATTAACAATTCACCACTCAGTCGGAACCTCATCCGTGTTCAAAGATGCCCCAGCTATTTCCTCTCTCGCTTCCACCAGTAATCTGGGATAGAACCCATCTGGACCTGAGGACTTGTCAACCTGAATGCCTTTTAGAATACCCAAAGCTTCCTCCCCCCTTATACTGACTTGGCCTAGAGTACTCAAAGATCTATCTCTAACCTCCACATCTGTCATGTCACTTTTCTTGGTGAATACCATTGCAAAGTACTCGTTAAGGATCTCCCCCAGTTTCTCTGACTCCATACATAACTTTCCTCCTTTGTCCTTGAGTGGGCCAACCCTTTCTCTAGTTACCCTCTTGCTCCTTATATATTTTCCTTAGCCCTGATTGCTAAAGATATCTCATGACCCCTTTTAGCCCTCATTTTGGATTGGTCTTACATTCTTGATATTCTTCCAAAGCTTTGTCTGTCTTCAGTAGCCTAGACTTTATGTACGCATCCTTTTTCCTCTTAGCTAGTTTCACAATTTCACGTGTTATCCATGGTTCTCTAACCTTGCCATTTTGATCCCTCATTTTCACAGGAACATATTTCTCCTGAACTCTAAACTACCTCTCTTTAAAAGCCTCCCACATATCGAATGTGGATTTACCTTCAACAGCTGCTCCCAATATATATTCTCCACCTCCGCTGAATTTTGGTATAGTTGGCCTTCCCCCAACTTAGCTGTTCCTTTAGGACCACTCTCGTCTTTGTCCACGAGTATTCGAAAACGTATGGAATTGTGATCGCTACCCCAAAAGTAATCCCCCACTGAAACCTCAATTATGTGGCCAGCTCATTTCCCAACACCAGGTCTCGTATGGCCCCTTCCCCAGTTGGGCTACTTACATACTGCTCTAGAAAATCCTCCTGGATGCTCCTTACAAATTCTGCTCCATCTAAACCTCTAACACTAAGTGAATCCCAGGCAATTTGGGAAAATTAAAATCTCCTATCACCACCACCCTGTTGCTCCTACTTCTTTCCATGATCTGTTTACATATTTGCACCTCTATCTCACGCTGGCTGTTGGGAGGCCTGTAGTACAGCCCCAACATTGTTACAACACCTTTCCTATTTCTGAGCTTTGCCAGTATTGCCTCCTTGGTTGAGTCTTCCATAGTGCCCTCGTTCAGCACAGTTGTGATATTCTCTTTGACCAGTAATGCAACTCCTCCACCTCTTTTACCTCCCACTCTATTCTGTCTGAAGCATCAATATCCTGTGATGTCTAACTGTCAATCATGCCTTTCCCTGCAACTTCAACAATAAATGCTTTTGAAAAGCCGCAAGTATATTGGGACCTCCCACTGAAACACAATAAATAATTGTGCATGGGGAATTGAATTGTGGATCATTCAATTAGCAGGGAATTCAAAATGTGCTTGAGAGAATTGACTTTGTATCAACACTCAAATGATGCATGTTCATGGGATGAACGCCATTGCTTGATGAATATGCAAGGCAAAATAGACTGGATATATTCCCTCCAAAATATCAGCAATTATGCAGTGATATATATATTTGTGTTTGCCCTCTGTTTGGAATGTCTGTGTTAGTTGGCTCATGTATTTATGTAATTTTTTTCCTGGGCGTTTCAGCACAGCTGTCTTCTGTCATCCTCCTACCAGATTTCTGAAGGTAGTTGAAATAATATATTTTAGTGACTCAAAGCTTCCTGAAAAATGACAGGAATAAGGCAGCAGCACTATTCATTTCTTTTAGTCACTAATATTCCCTCTGAGTGACTTTACTAAATACAGGACATTGCAGAGACGCAGTGACTGCATTCCGAGTTCCCATGTTTGCAAGTTGACAATTTTTGAGGTTTGATTCACGGTCCATAACTAGAATCACAAACATTCTCCCTTCCTTTTTAAAGAGCTGGTGCATCAGGTTGTTATGTTTCAGAGAACCTGTTGGTGATTAATCATACTGCAGCCAATTTTTACTTTAATCATATAGAAGCCTGACATAACTGCCCACTGTTTCAGTGAGTGCCTTTTTAATTGTTTGTAACCTGTTCCAGACATGTTGTAATGCACCTCCTGGACCAGATGGGACTGAAACCCACACCTTCTGATCCAAAGGTCAGGACACTGTACTACAAGACTGTGTGAATGTCCCTTTGTACTCTTTGAAAGTACCAAATAATTGAAATTAGATCAAATTAACAATTGATGGTCTTTTAAAAGGAGAGTGTCTCTTAATATGTGCTCAAGTGAAACCCTAATCAATGCAATCAGGCTGTATGCAATCCAACACAATTGAAATAAATCAATAGTCCACCTTAAATGTTATCCAGGATTTGACAAGCCCTTAGCTTTTGGTCCCATTTCTTATGCCCTCCCATATCTGTTTCCAAAATTGCTTCATGTGAATTTGCCCTATGTGAACACAACCAATTGACTGAGAAGATTTGATGTCAATTAATCTTTATTCTGTTTCTTTAAGGGACCAATAGTTATGCACAGGCGAAATGCATCTGATTACAGTGCCGAACTCGCACTTGGGAACCGTGCTGATATCCTGCTTCCCCACGTTAGTGTTACCAGACTGTGAGCGAGGCCATCTCTTCCTTCACATTGGTCTACTCTTACCCTAATCCTATTGCTCATGTGTAACACGCAGCTGCAGTCCCATCAAAGCTGACAGTTAATGCATGATATTTTAATAGGGATCCTCTCTGCAAGTGACATCTTCTCACTGTCTCTAAATATTTTAACTACATCTGGTTCTTCTTTTTACATGGTAATTTTTTTCCATTTGTCTGATAGCCTTTTGAGCCATTATTGTTCATTGCTGTTGCCGGGACCTATCTGTTCTGACCATTTTCTGCATGAACATTTTGTATCTTGAGGCCCATTGCTCTGGTGTTTTGAACCTTCATTTGCCCTTTGCCTGCAGCTATTTTCTGTTCACTAAATAATGCAGGTATTCAAAGGGAAGACTGGTGCTGCACAGTAAAGCTTGGGTTTGGAACTGCTGCCTGCTTTCATTGCTCCTGCACTTCAAGATTTACTCATTTGTTGTTTCTCGATTATTTAGTCTCAGTCGTTGGATAAAGCTGGAATTCTAAACAAAGCCAAGGTGGCAGATAATGGCAAGCGTATGAGGTAAGAAGCCTTTCTGAGTTAGCTGAGAAACATTTGTGCAGTATTATAGCTGCTTTAGATCGGGAACTAAACTCGTGGCTGAATTCACAGATGGTTGGGTGGTTTCATGATAAGCATGCTCCTCTTAAAACATTATAATGGACTGGTTCCTTCCTGTATCGCCTTTTCTCAGATGCCTCACTGTTTTACAGAGTAAATCATACCAGTTGAATATATAAACCAGTATTTTAAACTATTGTTTCCTTTTAGCTGTGCAATATTATGTTAGCTGTATTAGTTATTTTGTACAATATTATCAAATTCAGTCAGGCATATTTTATTCTGTCACTCACTAATAAGTGGCAAAATATATTTGGATATGGATGCCGTATAGTCTTAAAATGGTATATTCGACATTTGTTTTGACATTTGGAACTTTGCTTTCATATAGATTGCAGAGTTAGACATCATGCCAAGCATTCCTTTATAGCATGATGTTTTAAGTGAGACTAAGTTACTCCCATTACTCAATACTTTACTCTTGTCGCATAGGGCTTTATTCTTATAATGGGGACTGTAATGCCACAGCTGAAAACAGGTTTTCTTTCTTTTATTCAGGTATATCGCTCAATCTTGGGATTTTGCTCATATTACTCTGAGCTCCAATATTTATGACTTTGGTTCTGTTAGTCATTGTTATTCCCCACATACGTGGCTTCATTCTCATTATTAGAAATTTTATTTGCAATACTTTTGGTTAGTCTGTCATCTTGTCGCCAAAAATATGGGGCTTTCTCACCAACTGTAATCTTTGATAGCTTCACCTTGAATTTTAAGGTAAACAGTCTGGTTAAGTTAATCAGCTGGGCAAGTGGTTTGCCAATGGCAATCCTCATGGATATGTGATACTGTGTGGATATCTAGGATTCCCATATTTCAAATCAGGAAAAAAATAATTGTTTCTTTTTCTGTATGCTTTAGTTCTTTGATTTTTATTTCCCCCTCCATCCCATCCTCAAGATGGCGGTCCTCATGCGTAACCCAAGTTGACTGGCTATTATTCATAGATGACCATTGGTTAATTGACCACATGAACACACATAGGCAAACCCACTTCTGCCTTCAGCCAAAGCCTTCTCACTTCTAACAAGGAGTAATAGATATTGTTTGGTATTAGGAACCCAGCAGAAATGAACTATTTTGTAACTGATCAGGAATCAAACCTGCAATCTTGGTGTGTGTGAGTGTCTCATTGGATTAACCAAAATCAGGAGTTTGAAGTAATGACAATTTTTTGAACCATTAGCTGATCCACCATATTAATTCCAATCCTGTAAGCTGACTCGCCATCATCCAGTAACTGTAATCTATATTGTCATGTTAAAGCTTCAAGGTAAACGCAAGCAATCACGTAATCGCTACCTTGAACTCTCCAACATTATATAGTTAAATTATAGTTTTGTTTTTCATTCATTCACAGGATGAGGGCGTCACTGATTAGGCCAGCATTTATTGCCCAGAGGTCACTTAAGATAGAATTTAATTTGACAGAAAGTTATTAGGCTGGCTGATTGAAGGCAGTCTGAAACTAAAGATATCCCCACAAGTTGGCATGTTTGTTCTTGAGCTCCAAAACCCCTTTGGTCTGTTCACAGGATTACCCACTCACATTAATTGACTTATTGTCACATGCTGGAGTACAGTGTTTAGAAGCAGTACAGGCAGATCATAGTAAGCAAGGATGAACAAGTCAAAAAGACTTAGACAGAGGCATACAGGTTATATTGCACAGGGTGTGCATTAGGCAAGATCAACATTAGCAATATCAGCATTATTTGAGGCTAAAAAGTCCATTTGTCAATCTAATAACAGCCAGGAAGAAGCTGTTCCTGAAGCTGCTTGTACATGTGTTCTGGTTCCTGCCTAATGGAAGAGGTAGTAGGAGATCATTACCTGGGTGCAAAGGGTCTTTGATATTGGCAACCTTTCTGCAGCAACAAGCCACGTAAATGAAGTCCATGGATGGAAGGTTGGCTTCTGTGATGATCTGGGCTATGCACACCACCACCTGTAGTTTTTTTATGCTTGTGGGCGGAGCAATTGCCATACCATTATGCAGCCGGACAGTATGCTTTCACTGTACATGGGAGTCAATCAGGCTCATTAAAGCTTAATTGAGGCCAATTAAATTAAGGTAGTGCCAGTCAGTCTCTAGATTCTGGGGTGTAGTAAGGGCCGGTTGGTGCATAGAGGCATGTGCTTGCTGTGGGGGGGGGCAAAATTCTAGGCAGACCCAGAGGCCTTTACCCAGAGGATGCACAAGCAGTTGTGGCTGTTCAAGCTATCTTTGAATTAAAGAGTTAATAACATTGTGAAGGAACCTCTCTCTTCTGGTGCAACACAACCTACTGTTGCTCTTGAGCTGAAGGTCAATTGTGAAGCTGAAGATCCAAAGTCTTTAATTGTATGGGAGTCCTGTCTCCAGGCCAATTAAGCAGGTGCCTATGAAAATCACAGTGAATCACTGTTTCACCACCAAAGTGGGTTTGGCACCTGGTAATAGCCTCCATTTCTGATTCTTGCTCCTGGGCAAACAATGCAGCCCAACCCTGTACTACATTTTTATGTTCATTGTAGGAGCTAAATCTATGCATATGTGAAGCAGCACAGAGCTTTACACAATAACAAATGTACATTGGCAGTTTGGTCAGTGGAGGGACCGAGGGTCCAGTTATAATGGTTGGAAATTCATACCTGCTGCAGGTTGAGATATTGATTTTTCCGCTCATATTGCCAATATTTTCGCCTTTCATTTGAAACTCACCATAAAACCAATCCCTGTAATCTGCATTCCTACCGTGCATTACTTTCCTGCTGTACTTTGATTACTGCAATTATAGTGCAAACAGAGAGCTTGCAGGAAATTGCTGTTATTCCTCAATAAATGAAAATGCTGACATTCAGGCAGTGGTTAACATCAATCCTCAGCATCACACATGGGTGCCTGGATTTACAAACACACTATTGCCACCACCAAGCAAATCCAATAGTTTTTCATTGAGTAATCAGGATGTTGCTTTATTCACATACAGAATGTGGATTAACTCCTGGTCTAAGCCAGCTTTTAAGATCACATGACTAGTTGCACCCTGTTAATTATTCTCTAATTACTGTATTTCAAATACCCCAAATACCAATGGAATTTCATCACTTCGATAAAGCTACTAAACTTCAATCACTTGTACTAATGTATAGAAGATTGATTTCCTGATTCTATTCATGCCATTAGAGAACATCTGACAATCTTCCAGGGATCTGTTTTTCTCTGTTGTACACTTGTGGCCTCCAAGACACTTAATGAGGGTTCAGAAAATCTATCTCAAAACTTCCTTCAAGAACAATCAGCAAGGAAGGGGAATTCATGTGGATGGCTCCAATGTAGAGCCAGCACTGGTGTAGGTTCAATCGTATCCTTCGGTGCTGAGATCTATATTGTACAGCGATACATCCTGTTCGAATGGGTAAACCTTGCTCAGCTGTCAATGCATAGGCAATAGAATGGATGGGGAATGGAAGGGGTAGAGATTCCCTTGGTTACTCTCTGTTGGTAACGTGGTCACTGAAACATTCATGATTACACTAAAGCCAGTGTTGGAGAAAATGTTCCCTTCTAGACTCTACACATCAGACGGTACTGTTTAAACTGAGGGTATCCAAATGTTCACCAGTTGACTGCTAGACTAATACACATGAGGCATTTGCTTAATTGCTTAGAAATGTGCTCATCCTTCCTGTTGTGTTTAAGTGAGTTATACTGATCCTTGTGTTTTATTTTAGGAAGAACTGGGCATCCTCATGGACTGTGCTGCAGGGTGGAATTCTGACCTTTTATAAAGATCCCAAGAGTCAGTCTGCAGGCACACTGGTAATGAGATTAAATCTAGAATATCCCCAAAGAGTACATCTGAGAGAAATAATGCATTTGACGAGCGTCAATTTTAGCTTCACTGCCAGGACTGTGTAACCTGAAGGGAATGAGTTGTATGACTGGCTAGCTGTTGAAAACCCCCCATCCCTGGTAACCATTGAAAACAATCCATTATCATCATCATCTCAGCACCTTGGCCATCATCAACAACAACTTGCTTTTACGTAGCACCTATACCGTAGTGAAAAAAAAGTCACAAGGATGCAGTCAGACAAAGCTCAGACCAATGAGGAGATGGTAGAAAGAGAGACTGAAATGGCAAGCAAGGGTGATTGACAGGTGGTGGGGCTAATGGCTGAAAATAAAACTGCAGGAGATTTGATAATGAGAAAAAAAAAGTTCAGTTACGTGTAAGAGCACTTCTTGAAAAGAGGAGAAAAAAGAAGAGATTAAAAGTCAGGCTTTAAAGAGGCGATGAAAGAATTGAAAGAAGCTGGAGGGAAAACTTAGGAAGGCAATTTGAGGCTTTGACACCCATATGGCTATTGTTTGAGGGTGAGATACAGGTAGGTGTAGAGCTGTAGAACATTACAGACATAAAGAAGGCAGTGGCACGGTGGCTCAGTGGTTAGCACTATTGTCTCACAGTGCCAGGGACCCAGGTTCAATTCTAGCCTGGGAAGACTGTGCAAACTCCACACAGACATTCTCTCCATGTCTGCGTAGGTTTCCTCTGATTGCTCCAGTTTCCTCCCATAGTCCAAAGGCATGCAGGTTAGGTGAATAAGCCATGGGAAATTGCCCATAGTGCCCAAGGATGTGTTGGTTGAATGGATTGACTATAGTGGATGCAATGATCGGGATGTGGGTCTGGATAGAATGTTCTTCCGAATGTCAGTGTGGACTTGATCGGCTGACTGGCCTGATTCCACACTGTAGAGATTCTACAATTCTAATCTTTTTTAAATCCTTAGGTTGGGAATTTTGAGGCACTGGGGGAACAAAGATCCAATGTCTGTCAGCTAGACCAATATATGTCAGGTGATCAGAATTGAATGGGACTGAATATGGGCAACAGAGCTTTGAATGAGCTGATACTTATAGTGAATGGCTTTATTGGCCAGGAGAGCACTAGCATAGTTCAGTTTAGAGTTAACAAGAGTTTGTTTGATAAACAGAACGAGGTGGGAGGAAGCAGTGTTTTAATGTAGGCCACATAGAATTTGTAATTAGGCATTTATATTAAACCATGAACAATGGGGTTCAGCTATAAACAGTGGCAATCCACTTGACTAGGTTGCCACAGTAAATTTGAAGGCTACTTCTGAATGTTTTTCAATTGGGCTTTTCTCATGTTGTAATTTATTTCTCAATAAGCAATGGGTTAACAGTTATGCCTTGCCACATTTATGCAGATAAATTATGCTTTGTTGTGAATGTTTAACTTGCTGCCTGTACTGAGTGCGATTCTCGATGATAAGCCATCCATCTTGGATTTACAAGCATGTAAAATTGCTGAGCATGAGAAGTTGGTCCGCCAAACCTACTCTATGTTCTGACTCCTGTCTTCCTTGCTCATGACCACATCATCGCCTGGGAAGAGCAAACAAACCCAGCACCAATACGGAAAACTCAATTCGTCAATAGGTCTTGCATTCAAAATGGACAGCACTTCAACAGAGGGATTATGCATGGGTTCCAGGTTGTGCCAGTGCAAAGCCATTGCCCAATTGCAGCACTGAACTGCTTTTGGCAAGCTGCAAGCACCAAGTGGGCATCCAGAAACCGTTTGTCATTATCTATGGCAGTGATTGCAGCCAACTTAATGCTAATAGAGGCCCTTGGGTCAGGTCGTGTGGCAATAGGTGATACTGGACTGACAATGGCCTGTAGTTCTTTGCTAGAACCCAGAGAAATTGATTATAAAAAAATGTCAGAGCTGAAAATGTGTTGCTGGAAAAGCGCAGCAGGTCAAGCAGCATCCAAGGAACAGGAAATTTGATTCCTGATGAAGGGCTTATGCCCGAAACGTCGAATTTCCTGTTCCAGCTTTTCCAGCAACACATTTTCAGCTCTGATACTCCAGCATCTGCAGACCTCACTTTCTCCTATACAAAATGTCAAACATTTACAAAGCTTTGGGCTTTTTCTTCTGCCACGCCTAGTGTCCCTTTTTAAACTCTGCTGGTTTGACCCCTTTTAACTCCCACTAATGCTGAAACTAACTTACCTACTAAGATCCTAAGAGCCTCAATTAAATGGATCAACTAAGCTTTGGGTAATCCAATTCTATGCACAATGCACCTCCAGAATCAATCCAGCATGATAGATCACAACCTGATTTGAATTCCAATTTGCCTATTTCAGATACAGGAAATGGACTCATAGATATCCCATTTGTCCTGTAATACAACAGTTGAAACTAGAGAAATGTTTACACTGTATATATACCATTATATATCACACCCAATTTTTCTTTCCCATTGACATCAAAGCAGTTTATGCACATCTAATGATGGCCAATTGAATAGTATCCTTTCTACAACACCGACTACAAGTAAAATTGCTGCTGTAGAAGCTACTTAATTCAGACTCAACTTTTCAGGGAAACAAAGTATCTCTCTATCAAATCATCCAAAGTCAAGGACACCCAACAGCATTCTAATGATAGAGTGCCAAAACGCTTGCTGAATCCTTCAACACAATGGATTAGATATGATGAGGCTATAATTCATATTCTTTTTCATAAAGATAATATACAATCTTGAAGCGAAAGTAATCAAACAAATGAGTTACAAGCAAGCGGAAGTTGATGTTCAGCCTCTTTCATGTTGAATGTCTCTTTTTTTGGCTAGAAACAAGGTGCTGGCCAATTTGTATCTGAATATACGGTTGAACTGAAAGGAGCGAGTATCGGCTGGGCAGCAAAGGACAAATCGAGCAAAAAGAACGTTTTAGAGGTGAGGATGTGCACTATCAATATCAAACAGGCAAATAAATCATCAGGAACTCTTGTGGTACAATGGGTTGAAGTCTTCTCTATCTGGGTCAGAAGTTTCAGGTTCAAATCCCAATTTAGGACATGACAGTCATGGAAGGTGTGTCATATGTGGCCAAGCCGCTTACTAATCTGTAAATCCTTCCGATACACCAATCACGGGTTGAAGAGCTTCCTGGTCAGACAGAGCTATGCATTAGCTGCAGTGCAGCAGTGTTAAAATACTCCTTATGCAGTTTCTTGAAGTGACCAAACATCATCATCATTTCTGACGAACCATCACACTGGCAAGGAAATTATTGAATACCCTTGCGAACTACCAGAAAAGGACATTATGTAAAAGAAAAGATTAAAAATATTATTTGTCTGTTAACTTAAAGGAAAATAGCTTTGTCTAACACCACCGACCTTTATCCTAAACTCACCAACTGTTTGTGATATACTTATTTTAACGTTAAAGTCTGTTTTTCTAATTGTGAATTCACACCCTATTTAGTTATTACAAATTTCACGCTGATTGGAGGACTTGACACATTTGAATCAAATCTCTCTTCCAAAATAACACAGAAAGCAACTTTAAGGAAATGTGCTCAGCACTTTTCTGGTTATGCACAAAATCTGTCCATTGCTGGCTAGTCCAGCATTTAGCACCAAACAGTAATTGCCCTTGAGAAGGTTAGTTGTCCATGTAATGTAGGTACATCCGTACTGCTGTTAGGGAGGGAGTTCCAGGATTTTGATTCAGCAACATTAAGCGAGGGTGTGATTATATTTGCAAATTAGGATAATGGTAGTGTTCCTATGCATCTGCTACCCTTGTTCTTCTAGAGAGCAAATGTTGTGGGTTTGGTAGGTGCTGTTAAAGGAGCCATGGTGAGTTATCCCTTACTGTAGCTTTGAGCCTAAATGTTTTTGCTCTTTGTATTAAGCAACAATGTCTGTATTCTGTTATTAATCCTTGCAGCTAGTTACTTTACATTATTAACATTGTTTTACTGTAAAGCTATAGGTGAAATTACCAAAAACACAAAAAACCCAGCAGGCTTATCAAGAGATTATATTATAAAATAGCTTTTGATTAATAATAAATTACCCTTTTTAGTTTCAGTTAACGATCTCTAACCAGGCCAGCCACTTTGTTATGATCCTGGGCAAAATCACCAAAAGATGCTGTTATCTGAGTTGGGACAGTAATCTTTATTTTGCAAGTAGTTAACTATGAGATCCATAGAGAATAAAGCCTCAAGATTCAAGGCATATGATATGTTTTCCTTTGAGTTGGAGTATCAAGTATTGGAGTTGGGAGGTCATGTTGCGGCTGTACAGGACATTGGTTAGGCCACTTTTGGAATACTGGTCTCCCACCTATGTTGTGAAACTTGAAAGGGCTCATAAAAGATTCACAAGGATGTTGCCAGGATTGGAGGGTTTTGGCTATATAGGAAGGGGCTGTTTTCCCTGGAGTGTCAGAGGCTGAGGGGTGACCTTATAGAGGTTTATAAAATCATGAGTGGCATGGATAGGGTAAATAGACAAAGTCTTTTCCCTGGGTTGGGGGAGTTCAAAACTAGTGGGCATGGGTTAAAGTGAGAGGGGAAGGATTTAAAGGGGATCTAAGGAGTAGCTTTTTCATGCAGAGGGTGGCACGTGTATGCATCGGAGGAAGTGGTGAAGGCTAGAACATTCACAACATTTAAAAGGCATTTGGACGAGTCTATGAATAGGGTCTAGAGGGGTATGGGGCAAGTGCTGGCAAATGTCACTAGATTAGGTTAGGATATCTGGTCAGCATGGATGAATTGGACCAAATGGTCTGTTTTTGTGCTACATATCTCTATGACTCTCTTCCATGACTTTGAATAAGCAATAAACTTTACTATATAATATTAGTAATACAATTTACAATGCATGTACAACTTATTTCTGCAATCTAGAATTAATGTGTATTCAACATGTGTAATGGCAGTTAATCAAGTTCTTGCAGAGCATACAAAAATAGGAAATGCAATCAAGACAGCTCATGGATTTCACAGCAACACACTCCAAATGTTAAAATAGTGGGTCATCAAATCTCATTAAAATTCACAGAGGATTACAATTTTTCACCTTTGCTGATCGGACCTTGAAATTCACTCTCAAGTGCAACTGCACCATGGACCATCTCAATCATCCACATCTCTTGGGTCCATACTCCCCTGGAATGTGAAAATTACACTCCAATAACTTATTCATTGATACAATTCTTGCTTTTTGCCAGTAGCTATTTTCACCAAATTAAATCATTGCTTGTGCTTTATTCCTGAGCTTCCATCTTGCTCAGCTGCAGCAAGCAGATACCAGTTGTGGCTTTTCACTCACACCTGTACTTGCCCCCTTGTGAGTCACCAGAACTTCCACAGGCTTTTCCTGAACCCTGACTGTGACCTCTAGCTGCCTAGTAACTCCTAGAACTTGGCCTGAGTACTAACAACACGGTGGTATCCAAATGTTCTTGACTTCTACCCTCTATCCCTAACCATTCAAACTCAATATAGTTTAGTTGCCTTTTTGAGCAAGAAGATCATGGAGATTGCTTCTCTTTCTCCTGGGACTTCCCTGAACCCCAACTACACGCAACCATTTACATGCTGTTTGATTTCTCTGATCACTCACTTGAGTAACTATAGTTCAGTCACTTTCCCTTTTTATGCAGCTGAAAATCAGCACGTCTAACATGAGGCCTTCTCTCCAACTCACTCATTTTGCACATTTTTTACATTCTCTCATATTCTGAACTATCCTGAGTGACAGAAAATACTGCAAAACAAACTCCTGCCCTCAACTCTTGGAATTGAGTGTGCTCTGAATGTTATAGTCTCAGAAAATGCTGGCTTGCTAAGCACAAGAAAATGTGGTAGGTAGACAATTTCACCAGTTGAAGGGTGGGAGAAGTTGGAAAATCTGTTTCATAAGTTGCCAGATTGCTTTGATCCCTTACAATGTATCTACTGGCGCAACAGGTCCCCAGCAGACCCTGTCTCCCTGGCCCTACACTCTTCTCTGGAACATCTGGATAACAAGCTTGGCTACATCATGCTCCTACTTATTAACTGCAGTTCCACCTTCGACACCATTATTCCAAACAAACTCCTTTCTAAACTCTGAGACCTTAGTCTTGGCTCCCTACAATGTAACTGGATCCTCAACTTCCTGACCATGGACCGCAGTGAGTAAGAATATGCAATATCACCACCTCCGCCATAACCCTCAACACCGGTACCCGTGAAACTGTTGGTCAAATTCTGCCTCAACTCCATTTACAAGTTTGCTGATGACACCATCATTTTGGGATGGATCTCAAATAATAATGAGACAGAATACAGGAGAGAGATTGAAAGCTTAGTGACATGGTGTGAAGACAATAGTCTCTCTGTCAATGTCAGCAAAATGAAGGAGCTAGTCATTAATTTCAAGAAACTAAGTGAAGAGCACACTCTATCTGCATCCATGGTGCTGAGGTGGAGATGGTCGAGGGTGTCAAGTTCCTTGTAGTATTGATCATCAGTAATGTGTCCTGGTCTACACATGTTCATGTGATGGGCTAGAAAGCATAACAATGTTTCCACTTCCTCAGGAAACTAAGGAAACTTGGCATGTTCACAGGGACTGTTACCAGTTTTTATAGATGCACCTTAGAGCATCCTACCTGGATGCATCACAATTTGCTATGTCAGCTGCTTTTCCCAAGACCACAAGAAACTACAGAGAGTCATGACTCCCAGTCCCTCATGCAAGCCAGCCTTCCTTCCATTGACTCCACCTATACTTCCTGCTGCTTCAGGAAAGCAACCTAACAAAATCAAAGACCCCTTCCTCCCTGGTTATACTCTCTCATCCTCTCCTGTTAGGCAGAAGATATAAAAGTTTAAATACGTGTACGAAAAGATTCAAGAACAGCTTCTTCTCTGCTGTTATCTGACTTTTGAACAGATTTTTCAAATGTTAATTCTGGTTACTCTGTTGCACCTTCTCTGGAGCTATAACACTCTGCTAATCTGATGTACTTTGTATGGTATGATCTGCCTGTATAGCACATTAACAACACATTTCACTGTATCTTGGTCTTTGATTTATCATTGTGACAATCAGTCAATTAAGTTACAACTGGCTGAATAATACACGTGCCCTCTCCCCACCTTCATATTGTACCATCTGTGTTGATGAGTGCGACGCTAGAAATGTACAGCAGAAAGTAAATGTTTTGGGCACAAGCCCTCCCCGATTGAAGAGCTTATGCCCAAAATGTCGATTCTCCTGCTCCTCAGATGCTGCCTGACCTGCTGTGCTTTTCCAGCGTCACACTTTCTGACTTTGATCTCCAGTATCTGCAGTCCTCACTTTCTCCTATTGTACCATCTGTGCCCATCTACTGCTGCTTTGACTGACCCATGGGTAAACAGGCAATAGCAAGGTGAGGGTTTTGCCATTCCTGAGGTTTTTCTCCGGGGGTACACACCCACGTCCTGACCCATTGGCAACCTTCTTGCCCATGCTGTTGGTGCAGTCTCCTGTTGGCAACACCATGTGACCTCTCAGGGGCTGCACACAAAGTATTCTTCCCCAGCTTTCAGTTCTACTTCTGATTCTATTGCCCTGTCAACCCTAGCATACCAATCACTTCGCCAGAATTCTCCAGTTAGACCCTGGACTTAGTGGAAAGTGTGGCGCTGTAAAGGCTTCTCTGCAGAACTGTCTTTGGTTTTACTTCATCTTTGGTGATCTATGTTATGCTGTACTAGTGGCCAAGATGTGCATCCAATTTCCTCCCCTTGTTAGGGTGTACTCCGTTAACTTGTCCTCCCTGCATATAGTTGGGGGTATAGCTGTAGGCTTTATTGCTGGTTTTCTGTCTCCCAGTCTATGACCTGCTCTGCCTGATAGGGATTACTGGACCAGTGAGTCTCCACTCTCTCATGTTTTTTTTCAGGGCTCCTCTGGACAGTAAGGGTGAAATTTTGACATTTATTGGAATTTTTAAAATCTTCACAGAAAAATAATGCATTTAATATTAATCAAATGGCTCTATCATAAATCAGTAAGAGGATTGCCATACTTCTTATCTTCTCTTCTGCAGAAGGTGAAAAGAGATTCCTTAGGTATCCACCCAAAAGATGACTCTCAATGTATGGGTGAGGGTGGATATAACTAGGCTACTCAGTCCCAGAATGGGGAAGGATTCACAGCTCACCTGAAGTGGGACATTTTCCTGTGATCAGGAATGTCAACCCAAAGGAGTTTTTCCCACTGTACCTGTGTGTTTAACCCAGAGCAACACCTGGAATAAAGTCAATCTGATTTCTTGCTCCTAAGATGGTCATAATGTGTCCTTTCTTTCATCTTCAGTTGAAAACCCGAAGAGGCTCAGAGTACCTCATACAGTACGATACTGAGTCTGTCATCGGGGACTGGTATAAGACAATCAGTGAAAGTATCAATCACCAGGTAAGTGACTGAGAAAGCAGCCAGACATATTTTGAGTGTGATGGATGAGGGAAAATTACACTGGGAGGACGGAACATTTACTGTCAGCAAACCAAAGGAAAGGGACATTAAAGCTCTTCAAACATTCAAAGTTATTGCTGTAGGATGTCTGTTCTTCTTTGGAAATATAAATCCAGTAGGGTTGGAAGTTTAGGTTTCCGTTTCTTTACCGAGGACTGATCGAGCAATTTGAAATAAAGATTTGATCAATTAGAATTAGGTTTTATTATCACGTGTGCTTAAGTACAGGGATACAGAAGTACAGTGACATATTTACAACGTTGCCATTCATGGTACCATCTGAGCTACAGGTTCCTAGGTACAAAATATTCGATTAAGAATAGAACAATAAAGAAATAAGTTAACAGTTCAACATTACAATTCTTGTCAGGATTAAGTAGTACATGAGAAATAAAGTTAAAAGTTTCAATCAAGTGGGGATTTGCGTGGAAAATCCTAAGAAATATACTGCAGGAACGGGGTGGCCTTTACAGATCTCTGGAGGAGTGACTGGGAAGACTAAATTTGCAATCTGCCACAGCCAAGTAACTGAGGCCACTCAGAACGCAGTCAGAAAGGAATCCAAATCTGAAGAAATGTGTGTGTGTGTGTGTGTGTGTGAGAGAAGAATATGGATCTCAATATCAATGAACATACATCAAAAAGTGTGGTGCTGGAAAAGCGCAGCACGTCAGGCAGCATCCGTGGAGCAGGAGGATTGACGTTTCGGGCCTAAGCCCTTCTTCAGGAATGAGGCTTGTGGGCCAAGGAGGCTGAGAGATAAATGGGAGGGGGGGGGGCGGGGCTGGGGCTGGTGGGGGGTGGGGGGAAGGTAGCTGGGAATGCAATAGGTAGATGAAGATGAGGATGAAGAGATAGTCGGAGAGGGGGGTGGAGCGGATAGGTGGAGAGGAAGATGGACAGGTAGGACCGTTCAAGAATGTGGTGCAGAGTTGGGAGTTTGGGGCTGGGATAAGGTGAGGGAGACGGAAAATGGGAAACTGATGAAATTCCCATTGATCTTTTGTGGTTGGAGGGTCCAAAGACAGAAGGCATTGGGTGGTCCGAGTTTGGTAATGGAGGTGGCCGAGGACTTGCATGTCCTTGGCAGAGTAGGAGGGGGAGTTAGTGTTCAGCTACAGGGTATTGGGGTTGGTTGATGCAGCTGTCTCAGAGATGTTCTCTGAAACTATCCGGAAGTCGACGTCCTGTCTCCCCAATGTAGAGGAGACCACATCAGGTGCAACAGATGCAGTAGATAACATGTGTGGAACTACAGGTAAATTTCTGTTGAATGTGAAAGGATCCTTTGGGGCCTTGGACGGAGGTGTGGGGGAAGGTGTGACAATAAAGCCTAGTTCTAATTGATTAAATCTTGATTTCAGATTGCTCCATCAGTAATATTTCATGGGAGGGTAAACTATGGGGGAGAGATGGTTACAATGGTTAATTTAGATGAGGAAAATGGTAGGCAGAGGTGAAATAGAGCATTAATACTGACAAGGAGTGGTAGGACTGAATGGCCTATTTCTGAGCCATATTTTTTTTTCAGGCCATGTGGTGAAGGTGTTCCCAGAATATTGTCATGTAGGGAATTCCAGCATGTGGTCCCTGCAATGTTGAAGGAGTAGGTGATCTTTCCAGATCAGAATTAGATGTGATTTAGAGGGGAACTTGTGGGTTGTGATTTTCTCATACAGCTACTGCTTCGATATTGGTGTTTTCCTCTTTGGGAGGTACCTTTTTGTATTTGGAATGATGTCCACAGTCCAGGATTGCAATATTTTTATAGTTTCTCCTCATTTGTTGCTCGTTACCATAGATACCACATGTGGCAGGTATGAGGATGGGTCTAGCCTACAGGCAGTGTGTGGTTTGTGAAAAATGGAAACGACTATGTCAGAGGCAAAGCATGTTCTCGTCCATTATCCTCCAGATTATAATTCTCAGAAATACCCACAAATCTCTAACATCCATGTGTAATGGCTTTAATTCAATGTATTCTCCTTTGCTTCTCCATTTAAGGTGGATACTATCAGCACAGATGAAGTTGATGCTGATGTAACCGGACCAGAGAAATATAACAGCAAAGACAAGGATGATAAGAGGATTCGTGGTAAATGTCTGAATGAGTTTGTAGTGTATTTACCATTGGGCAATGGTGGAATGATGGACCAATTTCCGATTCTTGTATTACAGAATTAAACCAAACTCCAGATCCAATTCTCGAGGACCTCACGTCGATGTGTCTCTCACCTCTCCCTTATTCTCTGTAAAATTGCTTCACTGGGTCTGAACATTCCATAGCTGTTTTTGAGTAATGATGCAGTCTGCTTGTCTCCAGGAGCTTTGACAGGCTGAGGCAAATGTATATCCACCCATGACCTTTCTATTTTTACATGTGGTGTGCGACTCATTCCCAATCACTTCCCAAGGTGCTATAATTGCCTATTCTCTGGCATTTTTCTACCCCACTTCTATGATTTTTTTAAAAATGATTTTTCAATTATACCATTGGTGACAAGGCCAACATTTACCCATTCCAAATGACCTTAGTAAGATAGTGGTGAGCTTCATTGTTGAACTACTCCAGTCCATATGGTGCAAGGACACTGGTGCTGTGAGGGAGGAAATTCCAGCATTTTGACCTAGTCGCAATTACGAAATGATGATCTAGTTCTAAGTTGTGTCCATTCCAGAACATCTATTTTTGCACAGAACACCCATCACCTCCTTTGATCTCAGTCTCCCTCAACGCAACGTTCAGGAGCTTCTCCAGCATCCCGGTGGTCTGTTTCATCTAAATTCTTCTCCAAATTCTTCCAAAACAATGTTCTGAATCAAAACAAACTGTTGGAGAAGCCAGGTCTGAAGAAGAATCATGTTGGACTCACAATGTGAACTCTGTACAGATCTGCCAGACCATTTAGAGTTTCTCCAGTGCTTTGCTTTTGTTTCAGATTTCCAGCATCTGCAGTATTTTGCTTTTACTCCCCTCCAAATCATAAGATGTGCACTCAAAATCCTACTTCAGAAACTTGAGCACAAAATCCAGGCTGAAGGTCCAGTGTGGTGCTGAGGGAGTGCTGCACTGTTGGCTTCACCACCATCTAGATTAAAGGTAAATGGTGGGTGAGCATCACAGAACCCATGGTACCATTTGAACAAAAGCAAAGCAGTCTTACCTAATATTTCTTCTGAAGTAACGCTACGCAGACAAGTTGTTGTGGTCACTTATCTCTATGCTGTTTGCTGTGCACAGTTTGACAGTCATTTTCTCCAACTGCAACAGGAATGAACCTTTGCAATGACTTCATTCACTCTCAAGTCCTTCCCACGTCCCTTAGGAACTCTGGTCTAAATTCTGAATCCTGAAAATATGGAAAAGAAACAATATTAAAATAAGGACCAAATGTTTTAAATGGCAGAAACAATGTTCCCTTTAAAGCTGAGTTGTGTATGGTCTTTTTGTTTAGCGTGATGTCCCCTTATATCTTTTCAGCACATTAGGTCTGAACACCTATTACTGTTCTGAGAATGAGGCTTGTGCAGTAATTTCTGAATGGTTACGTACACAACTTAGTAAGAATGATGGGCAGGGTTGGGGAGATGTCTGTAACCAGAGAAGAGCGATTTGAGGTAATTGTGAAAAGATCCACAGGGGAGATCAAACGATTTGTTTTACACAGAATGGGTTAAGTCTCAAAAGCATTGACTGAAAGGGTGGTTGAAGCAGATTCAATAATGACTTTAAAAGCACTTGGAGAAATGTTGCAAGGAAAGTTCCTTGAAAGAACTTGAAGTGACAAATTGTCTCTTTCTGTACAAATTAATTCAATGAATCAAATGCTGGGAGCAAACGATCTCCATCTTGAAACATCACAACATTTTGAACTGCTTTTGAGTGTTGTAAAGATTTGTGCAGTTCCCTGGTCGCACCCTACTTTGAGCTGTCTTGCTCCCAGTATACAGGAAGTGATGTCAGGATTAACTCTTTCTCTCTTGACCTTTATTTCAGGGGTTCCCAGAAGTACCTCGGTCAGCAGTACTGAAACCGCAGATCACAAGAAAGTCAAGGTCAAATTGAAAAGATTCTTGCTGCGGAGACCAACACTGCAAAGTGTGAGGGAAAAGGGTTATATCCAAGGTAACGGAAGATGATGTGAGGCAGCGTAGCAAAAAAAAACTACAGAACATTCAGACAATGCACAAGTTACCATAACCTGCCAACCATTTCGTTTTCATTAGGGCCCCTCCAACAGCTAACAATATGATGTATTTTAATTGAGACTCCCTAGGTGGAATCTTTCTCTCCTGAAGGTAATTGATCAGTCAGCATCAAAATCTACCGTATTCTAGTCACAGAAATTCAATTCTGGCTAAGAAAACCTTCCCACCACTTAATTAAGATCCTTAAGTGTTCAAACAAGGGCCTTTTCGTGGCACAGCTACGATTAACCCTGCTTACAGCAGGCGAGACCGCCAGCAGATTTCCTGAACAGTAAAAGTGAGCGGCCCACTACTTGGGCTGTGGGGATGGGGCCCTCAATCTGCGCCAATCTGGGCATGGCAGAGGGTGCAGATGAAGCTGGGAGGGTGGCAACTGAAAGCCACACACTGGTCCTTGCTTTTAATTCTTTTCCAGGCCCCTCCCAACAAGTCCCAGAATCTGGCATTGCTGTGGCACAGGCAGCTAGGCCTCAGAAGCAGCAGTGCTGCTCAGTAACTTTCTATGTACTGTGAACAATTTGTTTTTGTTCTATATTTCTATACATTTTGTCCACCTCAAAGTCACAGGAATTAATACAGTAGGAGTACATTTGGCCTATTGTACTAGTTTGCAATAAGGCCTATGTTCAAACATACTGGGAGGTTTTCTTTTTAGTACAGGAAATATTAAATGATATCATAAAAAGCATAACAATGAAAAAAGATAAAGTGAAGAAAGACAATTGACCATTCAAACTGGTTATACTCATATGAAGAATATACTGATTTTCTGCATCATCTCAAACCTCCTGCTGTATCTTCTTATAGCTTAATTCCCTTGGTTCCCAAAACTCCATCTACATTTGTCTTGAATGTACCTGGTGCCTGATCCATGGCTGTCTGCTGGTGGGCTATTTCAACAATTCACAACCCTTTTAATGAAGACATTTCTCCTCATCTCAGTCCCAATTACTGAACCCCTTACTCTGAGACAATAACCTGTATTCTAAATTCCCCAACCAGGATTGAGGAATGCGAAGGCAGAGGTCTTCTCTTAAATTTTGGAAAGTACCAATCTTCAGGGATTCTTGAGATGCTTTGTGAAAGATGAGGATTGTGACATACTATTTTTCAATAGAATAATTTTAATTGAATCTGAGTATTATCAGAAATATTAGTCTAATGGTTTATGAATATCATACTCTCTATTAATCTCGTCATTATTTGTTCTGTATAATCATATATTTCACTGTTCATGTTTTTTTATATCAGTGCATGCTTGTTAGTTAATAGTATTCCACCATGTTAATGTAATTGGTGAGTTGGAGCATGTATATTGTGAATACAAAATAATCTCAGATGGGAAGTTCACAAGTCTATGAACATCCTTGCACTAACTGTGCAATGATCTGACTACATCAGCCCTGTAAATGTAATATGGATGGTATACATTTTACCATAGACACCATTCTAGGAGAATGTACCCATTCATGTAAACTCTACAGCACCTTGTCCTGCCTTGCTTTAACTCCTCTGATCTTCATTCACTGTTCTGAATTTTGTAGTGTGGCTGGTGTTTAATGGCTAGAAACTCAGCATTATATGATTTTTGGGTTTTACAGATCAAGTATTTGGCTGCTGTTTGGCAGACCTGTGCCAAAGGGAAAACACCACAGTGCCACATTTTGTGATGCAGTGCATTCAAGCTGTGGAGAAACGAGGTAATGTTTAGGAACTCTGTCACTTAACATTGGACCTTTTCTGATTACTGTCAGAGGAATATCATTTCAGACACAACTCAAACATTTTTAATTTTACCTTTCGATCTCTCATCGTGATGATCATTAACAGAGAAAATGAAATTCCTCCCTTTCCTTGTAGCAAACTTTTCTGAGTTCCACCCTTAAACTTTGTCTATCTCTACCATTTTCTCTCCAACTCTTTCTCTGACACTTTGTCTCTTTCTGGTTGATGTCCATTCTTTGCTCTCTAAATAGCTCTTATACCTCTTTTTGTCAGCTCTATATATGATCTCATTCCCCCTTCTTTCTGTCATAATGTCTCCTCTCCCTCCTTTGTCACTCACACCATCCAGAGTGGAGAACAGGGGGAAAGCAATGAAGCTGGATATCATATACATGCACATGGTAGATGATGTCACCAACAGGAAATGTACAATTTGAGAGCTGACAGCAAATAGACAGGAAGTGAAGCCATGCATGGATCAATAGCAATGGAACATTGCACAGCCCATCATGACATGATTTGTCTGTGTGACTCTTCCAAGCATGAAAAACCAGCATTTTGGGAATGTGACGAAATCTCATCTAGTCCTAAAGTCGGATTATAAAAACTCTGCCAGTATCCTGATTATGGATCATAACAAATTATCAAGAATGTATCTTCGGGGAATTGATGTAGCACCTATTTTTCTGTTGTTTGATTCAGATACGACCACTGCCCTGATTTGAGAAAGCCTTATCTAAGAATTTAACTCCTTTTGACCCAGATGTGATTGAAACATGGAACTTAATATCACAATAAGTAGGGTTAGAGTTCACATTGATATAGTTTAAGGAAATGCTAGATAAATAAATTATGGGGTGAGATGAGGCATGGGAGGGAACTTTTGTGAAACACACATACCAGAGACCATTTGGACTGAGTGGCCTGTCTCCATCTTGTACATTTGATGTAATTCATAGATTCATAGACTAGAATCATAGAATTCCTACAGTGTGGAAACAGGCCCTTCAGCCAAACAAGTTCACACCAACCCTCTGAAAAGTAACCCACCCACACCCATCCCCCTACCCTATTACTCTACATTTACCTATGCATCCCTGAACACTATAAGCAATTTAGCATAGCCAATTCACCTAACCTACACATCTTTGGATTGTGGTAGGAAACTGGAGCACCCAGAGGAAACCCATGCAGACAGGGGGAGAATGTGCAAAGTCCACACACAGTCGCCCGAAGCTGGAATCAAACCTGGCTCCCTGGTGCTGTGAGGCAGCAGTGCTAACCACTGAGCAACCATGCAAATTCTCTTTGCATTGATTCATACATCAGTATAGATAATACTTATGATGTATCAAGTATAATAACATGACGTTGCTGTTCTGTCCTATCCTTGTGTCAACCTTCCTGGCCTGTTCTCAACAGGACTCTCCGGTTTCAAACTGAAAGCTGTGCCATGCAAAGAATTCTCAATGATCTTCTTTTCTCATCTGTTAGGTTTGGATATTGATGGCTTGTACAGAGTCAGTGGGAATCTGGCGATCATACAGAAGCTGCGTTACAAAGTCAATCATGGTGAGACTTCATCGCTTAGCAAAGATGTGACAATAAAACTAATTCAATTCAAGCTTGCTAAAACTACATTGCTGACTTGTATTTAGCACAGTAAAAGCTCCTAAAGTGTTCACAGAAGCTTAATCAGGTAGAATTTGACAGCACCCTACCATTAGGAGAGGCATCCAAAAACATGAACAATGATGCAGCTTCTATGGGTGCATCTAAAAGGAAGGAAAAAGGCAAAGAGAATTAGAAGGGAATTACAGAACTTGGGGGTTGAAATGACTTCAGACATGGTCACCAGCTATGGAGTTCAAGAAGGCCTTTGACAAGGTGCCGCACAAGAGGCTATTGAGTAAGATAAGGGCCCATGGTGTCAGAGGGAAGGTGTGAGCATGGATAGAAGCTTGGCTGTCTGGCAGAAAGCAGAGAGTGGGGATAAAAAGGTCCTCCTCAGGATGGCAGCTGGTGACAAGTGGGTGTTCCCCGAGGCTCAGTGTTGGGACCACAACTTTTAACTTTATACATTAATGATTTAGATGAAAGATCTGAGGGCATTCTGTACAGACAGTACAAAGATTGGTACATGAATAGGCAACATTTAGGAGGTGGGGAGGCAGCAGAAGGATTTGGATAGGTGAGGAGAGTGGGCAAAGAAGTGGCAGATTGAGTACAACATGGGAAAGTGTGAGGTCATGCACTTTGGTAGGAAGATTAAGGGCATGGACTATTTTCTAAACGAGGCGAAAATTCAGAAGTCTTGGGAGTTCTAGTCCAAGATTCTCTCAAGGTAAACTTGCAGGTTGAGTCGGTAGTTAGGAAGGCAAATACAATGTTGCCGTTCATCTTGAGAAGACTAGAATATAAAAGCAGGGATGTACTTCTGAGGCTCTGGTCAGATCACATTTGGAGCATGGTGCGCAGTGTTGGGCCCCATATCTCAGGAAGGATGTACTGGCCCTGGAACGTGTTCAGAGGATGTTCACGAGAATGGTCCCAGGAATGAAAAGCTTAACAACTCAGGAACATTTGAGGGTTTGTGCTCAATGGAATTTAGAATGATGAAGGGGAGCACCTAATTGAAACATCCAGAATACTGAATGGCCTGGACAGGTTAGATGGCTGGACAAACTAGGACCCAAGGGCACATCCTTAGAGTAAAGAGAAGACCTTTTAGAACAGAGATAAGGAGAAATTTCTTCAGCCAGAGAGTGGTGAATCTGTGGAATTCATTGCCAAAGAAGGCTGGAGAGGCCAGATCATTGAGTATATTTAAGACTCAGATAGATTCTTTAGGATCAAGAGTTATGGGGTGAAAGCAGGAAAATGGGGATGAGAAATGTATCAGCTATGATTGAATGGTGAAACAGACTCGATGGGCTGAATGGCCTAATTTCTGCTCCTCAGTCTTTTGGGATAGCACAAGAGGGCAGTGAGGGAGTGGTAAGGTCATATGATTTGTCCACATAAGTGAGAATTTTAAATTTGAAGCATTGAACAGAAGTCATTGTATTTCAGTGGCTCAGGAGTGATGGGGACATGGGGCTTGGTTCTAATTAAGACACAGACAGCAGAACTTTTTCACGTGAGAGTCAGATAGGAACTTAATGAATATTAAATGAAGTCTCCTCTCTTTTAATCATACTCTGAAATCTCTCTTTTGTGAAGTGCTTATTCTCCCCAACTCTTCTAATGGCACCACATGCCCCATCCATGCTAACTAGTGCCTGTCTATGCTCTCCGTCAACAATGTTTTGCTCTTACACCTACTAGAGTCACAGAGTGTGGTGCTGGCAAAGCACAGCTGGTCAGACAGCATCCAACAAGCAGGAGAATAAATGTTTCAGGCATAAGCTCTTCATCAAGAAGGGCTTATGCCCGAAACGTCAATTCTCCTGCTCCTTGGATGCTGCCTGACCAGCTGTGCTTTTCCAGCACCACACTCTTCAACTCTGATCTCCAGCATCTGGAGTCCTCACTTTTTCCCTCTTACACCTACTATGCCAACTCTTCCAGTATCCATCCCTGGACAGACTTTGGCAGCCTAGCTGTGATTAAATGAAATAAAGTTCTTAGTATTTACAACTTACATCATAGTATTTAAAAAGTCTAATTTGATAAGTGTGTTTCTAACTCTCTTCAAGTACTTAATCCAGTATTTAAAGAAATGTTTTTAAATTACTTCATAACTTGGAGAAGCAAACATTTTAACCTTAGCCCCATGTCACTGACAAGTTTATAACCTCTATGGGCTGCTAATCAAATTGTGACATTAAGACCTTCCCAATCCAATAATAATCAGTTGTGAATGCAGTCAAAAAGCACTAAACCTATATCAATAATTCTGCCTTATGTCTACAAATATCTATTGAAATCACATGGGCTGCTTTTTAAAAAAAAGTCAACAGATTGACTTTTTTATTTCGAACTTTAAAAAACAGTGTATTCAAATGACTTGACAGCAAGTCAGTTCCAAAGACCTTATTCATTTTTTTTATATACTCATTCAAGTCTATTCCTAACAATTCCAAAGAAGGGTATCCACCCTCTCAACAAGGGTAGCTTACTTCTCCAAAGAGCTCTGGCAGATTTATAACTTTCCCTCAAATGTCAAAAGACATGGTGGTATTGTGAAGAAGGTTACCTCAGAGTACAATGGGACCTTGATCCAATAAGCTGATGGACTGGGGAGTGGCAGATGGAGTTTAATCTCAATAAATGTGAAGTGCAGCATTTTGGTAGGGCAAATCAGGGCAGGACTTATACAGTTAATGGAAAGGACCTGGGGAATGTTGTCAAACAAAAAGACCTTGGAGTGCACATTCAAAGTTCTTTGAAAGTAAGTCACAGGCAGACAGGGTACTGAAAAAGGTGTTTGCTATGTTTGCCTTTACTGATCAGTGCATTTGGTACAGGAGTTGGGATGTAATCTTGCAACTATACAAGACATTTGTTAGGTCACTTTTGCAATACTGTGTTCAATTCTGTTCTCCCTGCTGCAGGAAAGATTTTGTTAAACTTGAAAGAGTTTATGGTGACTCCGTGGTTAACACTGCTGCCTCACAGCACCACAGACACAGGTTCGATTCAAGCGTCAGGTGACTGTCTGTGTGGAGTTTGCACATTCTCCCTGTGTCTGTGTGGGTTTCCTCCGGGTGCTCTAGTTTTCTCCCACAGTCCAAAGATGTGCAGGTTAGGTGAATTGGCCATGCTAAATTGCCCATAGTATAGGTTAGGTGCATTAGTCAGGGGAAACGTAGAGTAATAGGGTAGAGGAATGGATCTGGGTGGGTTACTCTTCAGAAGGTTGGTTTGGACTTGTTGGGCTAAATGGCCTGTTTCTGCACTGTCGGGCTTCTATGATTCTATGAGAAGATTTACAAGATTATTGCCAGGGTCAGAGGGTTTAAGCTGTAGAGAGAGGCTGAATAGGCTGGGGCTATTTTCCCTCAAGTGTCAGAGACTGGGGAGGTGACTTTATAGAGATTTATAAAATGAGGGGCATGGGTAGGGTGAATAGTCAAGATCTTTTCCTCAGGGTAGAGGAGTCCAAACCTAGAGGGCATAGGTTTAAGGTGAGAGGAGAAAGATTTAAAAAGGACCTAAGGAGCAACATTTCCATGCAGAGGGTAATGCATGTATGGAATGAGCTGCCACAGGAAGTAGTGGAGATCAGTACAATTATGACATTTAAAAGGCACTTGGTTGAGTATATGAATAGGAAGGGTTTGAAAGGATATGGGCCAAATGTTGGCAAATAAGACTAGATTAGTTTAGGATATCTGATCAAAGGCTCTGTTTTCATGTTGTACTCTATGACAAATCATTTTTCAAAAACATGGGTGACATAATTTGGTTGTGTTTGAAGGTAACTGCATGTTTAAAAGTGCCAATGATTCTGTGAAATACCTGAAATAGCCCACACCACAAAAATGATGGATGGAACAGAGTGGAACAGATTGATTCCAGGCACAAGCCCTTCCAACTTGATGAAAATTAGGCCGTTAGTGATGTGGACACTGAATCTGTTACCCTTATTTGGTGGGGCCTAAATGTGGTTCTGAAGTGACCAAGCAAGTCACTAAATCCTAGGGTTTAGCAATCAATGCACCACAAATGGACAATTTTTGCCTATACTGTAAATAATGTCCCAATTTTAGTGCAAATTTTTGTACATGGCAGTAACAAAATGGCTCTTATTGGGATGACAGTTTCTTCCCCAAAAGGCCAAACTTTGTATAAACTTTGGCAATGAGAATCAAAACCTACTTGACCAGTTTGGAGATCACAGCTCTTCTCATCGCACAGCCACACGTGACCCAGTCAAACAGTGCTGGAATGTATAACTGGGATTGGGACAATGTCATTTTCATTGGAAGATGTGACTCGACTATTGCATATTAAGGTCAAGCAACTTAAGGATTCCTCAGCAGGTAAACTCCAGTTATGTGGAGATGTGTAAGTCTTTGTCAGTGGTGGCCCTGTAGCTTAACTTGTTTATTTGTTATCTTTCTTTCACAGATGAAAGTGTGAACCTGGAGGAAGGCCCATGGGATGATGTCCATGTTATCACTGGGGCCCTGAAGCTCTTCTTCCGAGAACTGCCTGAGCCACTTTTCCCATTTAATTACTTTGAGAGTTTTATCAATGCAATGAGTAAGTAAAGGTCAAATATTCTTTGTGCAAAAGCTCCCTAATTTTAATGCCCCAATTGCTGCTTTTGCTAGCAGCTTTTTGATAAATTGAGAAGTGTAAATTGCCTGTGACCTCGCCCATGTCTTTGTTTTACTGTCACCTTGCATACATAAGAGGTTTTGGAATCAAACAGAGCCAACTAATGATCAGAACATTTAATTATTATGACAGTTTGCATTGCAGGGGAAAACCTGAGAAAACATTAACAAGATAAGAATATAATGTGCTACACAAGGTCTTAGTTAATGTACAGATATTGCATTCAAAATGGATGGTTTCTATGGAGATACTTGTGTTTCAGAGGGAATTGAGATTGGGTGGTAGAAAGTGGTCAGGTCAGTGGCAACTGGTTGTAAGTGATAACAAAGCACTTTATCTCATGAAAGCAATATAAAAGATTGCCGTCAAGCTTCCTTATTGCTGTGTTTCAAGAATAAAGAAAGACATAGTGGTAATGTTACTGCACTGGTAATCCAGAGACTCAGGCAAATGCTGTCAGGTAGTAGGTTTGAATCTCACTGCAGCTACTGGAATTTAAAGGCAATAAATAGATTTGGAATATAAAATTTATATTGTTGATGGCAATCGTGAAATTTGTACGATTGTTGTAAAAACCAACTTGGTTCAATAATATAGGAAGGAAATCTGCTGGGTAATGGCCTTGTCTGTTTGTGACTCTAGACCCATAATAATGTGATTGACACTGAACTGCTTCCTGAACAGGCCAAGCAACGAGTTCTGGTCTTGCCGGTGAAGCCCACACCCCAAGAATAAAGGAAAAAAATTAATTAATAATAAAGGCTAACATATCAGTTGCTTCCATTATTGGTTCCTCCACCAACATTTTCTGTTTTGGTAATTTGTGTGCAAGTGTACCCAAATCCTTTTGTACACCAACATTCACTAGTCTGTCGTCTATTTTTTTTAAAAAACTCTTTGTTTCCTATTTTCTCTGCTATAGTGGTAATTTACCTTTCATTATATTCTATATCCCAGCTGCCCACTTCTTCATTTAACCTGACTACATTGTTCATTTTCCCACCCAGTTTTGAATCAGTGACAAACTGGGAGAATTTCAGTTCCCTCATTTGTAGCCAGCATGTAAACAGTACATTTTCAGGATCTGTAACTAGGCAGGTTAATTGATTTAGTTTCTTAATAACTGGAATTGGCAGCTCTTTTGAATACAGTTTATAGTTTAATGCAGTGTTTCACTTTTTTTAAAAATCAAGCCAAAAAGACGACTGGTGAACCAAGGAAATCTTATCTCCTCTGGGAATCTCTTTGATTTTCTTCATGTTTATAATTAAGCAAACAGTCAGAAGTGTACTGCCTTGTAGTGAGAAACTGAAAGCTGTGGAAATCTATATCCAGCAGGATAGGTATCCTGTGTGTTGCTGCTTTTGATCATAATAGCCAAAATTGATAATGTTCCTACAAAGCACCCTTGTAGAGTCATGACCTTTCACAGGTCCTAACACCCCTGTGTGTAAAATAAGTGAGTTATATTTATTCCTTGAGTTCTTCTGGTGACCACTATTGACAAGTTGGATTGAAGGTGAAGCAGCAGCAAATGAATTTATACTCTTTTTTTTCTTTTTGCATAAGTTTAGTTTATGTTAAACTGCCAATTGAGCTGGATGGTATTATGGTGCACTTCGCTGGACCTTTATCAGACTGATACTTGCAGGACCTGCAAGTTTGTTACCAACTTCAAATGGTCATGGTGCGAGAAAACACAACTGTGGCAAAACTGGGGAAAAATGTTTTCTTCCCCCAAACACTGCACTAAAAGTTAAAATGATACCTTCTTTTTCCCCACAGAATTAGGAGGTCCTGGACAGCGTTTGACATACATCAAAGATTTAATCCATTCACTCCCTGTGTCCAACCATGATACCATGCAAGTTCTCTTCAAACATTTGTGCAAGTGAGTACCTGTTTTTGCTCTGGATGAATTACATAGTACAAAACCCCAAAAAGCAGGCCAGAGATTAGGAACACTGCAGCAAATAACTCACCTCCCAACTTCCCAAAGCCTGTCCACCGTCTACAAGTCACAAATCATTCCCACATACCAGGATGAGTACAGCTCCAAAAACACTCAATCTTGATGCCATCTAGGACAAAGCAGATCAGTTGATAGCCAGAGTTTAAAACATTTAAAAGACATTTGGAGAAGTACATACAGTCAGAGATGTACAGCATGGAAACAAACCTCTTAATCCGACTCGTCCATGCCAACCAGATATCCCAACCCAATCTAGTCCCACCTGCCCTATGTAGGGATATGAGCCAAGTGGAGGGAGGTGGGACTAGTTCAGTTTGGGCTTATGGTCAGCATGAACTGATTGGACCAAAGGGTCTGCTTCCATGCTGAATGATTCTAAGTGAACGCAAGTGCGGCACAGTGGTTAACACTGCTGCCTCACACCACAGACCCAGGTTCGATTCCAGCATCAGGTGACTGTCTGTGTGGAGTTTGCACAATTGCTGTCTTTTTGTGGGTTTCCTCGGGTGCTCTGGTTTCCTCTCTCAATCCAAAGATGTGCAGATTAGGTGAACTGGACATGCTAAATTACCCATATTGTTCAGGTAAGGAGCATTAGTCAGGGATAAATATAGGACAGTAGGGTTGGGGAAAGGGTCTGGGTGGGTTACTCTTTGGAGGGTTGGTTTGGACTTGTTGGGCTGAAGGGCCTGTTTCTACACTGTAGGGATTCTATGAAAGATGTTTAAGGAGTAAAGTTGTGAAACACTTAAACATGGTATTTCTACTTTATCATAGAAACTGTGTTTTTTATTTCAAATAGTTATTTTTAATTGGCCACAAACATTTTTGTGTCATCTGAAGTTGGGCACTATATAACAAGGTGTGATTAATTTTCAGTACAACATTCATTAGCAAGAGTTAGGTGGCCCTTGTTTGATTTACCATATAGTCCACCAGTTTTAACCTGTGCTGTAATTAACATTGAGTGCTTCCACCAGAGTATTCAATTAGAAATGCTTATATTTGATTATGCTGCACATGATATTGGCAAGTCAATACTGGATTTATTTAAAGTGGATGTTTATGGGGAAATTAGTCATCAAGGATTGTTTGTTCAAATTGAGATAAAGGGTCAAAGTTCATCAATATTGAGGGGATTAGGAGGGAAACTTAGAAAAATGAAAAACAGAGGTCTAATTATATCAGAAGAGGAATTTAAAACTCTAGGCCATATGAAAGAGACTGCTAAGGAATTCCAGCTTTTTATGGTGCTTGTAAGGGAATGCATTAATAGAGCAGATGGTTCAAAACACTCTGATACAGGATGAAGGATACACTGTGTAAGTGATAGCAGTACTTAGTGTGCAGAGATCATCAATAAGTTATAATAAATGAGGGAAATACAAAGATTTAGACCTGAAATGGTGCAGGTTTGATCTTCAATCCAGGCAGAGTTATCAGATCTATGTTATGGTCATTATAATATGGCACGATTTGCCTGATTTTGCCAAGCCTTATGAATAGGAAAGCAACTGAGGTCCTTGGCTTATTTGGTTAGTGGTTAATGGTTTTGTGTGAATATAGTTTAGCTCAGCCATGGTGCCTCAGAGGCAAACAGCTGCCTGGCCAAACTTGCACAAGAATAACGGTTTCAGTTAGCTATTATATGGTGGCACAAAAACAGAAGTTGCTGGAAAAGCTTAGCAGGTCTGGCAGCACCTGTGAAGAGAAATCAAAGTTAATGTTTTGGATCTGGAAGGGTCATTGGACCAGAAATGTTAACTCTGATTTCTCTTCACAGATGCTGCTAGACCTGCTGAGCTTTTCCAGCAACTTCTGTTTTGGTTTCTGATTTACAGCATCTGCAGATCTATGGTTTTTATTATATCACAGTCCTTGGCCAGTTTTCATATTGCTTTATGAGTTTAATCAATAAGAGAATCTTCATTTAAAAATTGAGGAAATAATTCATATCACAACCAATCTCCAAGCAAGGTCATCCATTGATGAACGAATTCCCAGGAATCAGATAGAATTTGAAAAACTCCAATCTGTGAGGAGTTAGTTAATGTTTACAGTTATGAAAGATTTGATGTGGTAGGCATTGAGGAAATGTTTTTGACTTGTTGGGGTCACCAAAACCAAGGGCTATAAAAAATGCCTGATTAAACCTAATAGGAAATTCAACAGAAACATCTTGACCTGGAGGTTGGTTAGATTGTGGAACTGAATACTGCAGGTAGTTGAGATGACAAGTATTGGTGAGTTAGAGTGGAAGCTCACTAAGTACGAGCTAAACAGGAGTAAAAGGGGTCATGCTGATATCATTCTACTTGAGCTAATACTAGGTATAAAATACTGGATAAAGGCAGCTGGGCTTTTAAAGGCCTGTTTGTGTACTATGTAAATTTAGCCCAGTATCACATTGATCCAGGGTTAAAGAGGCAAAAATCTGTTATTATTCCTGCTCCAAATTAATCAATGGGAACTACTGATATGGACTTGGCCATGCATTGAGGGCTGGATGGGGTTGAAATGTTTGTACTTAAATCTTTTTGAGAGATGAGCTATGTTGCCTGCTATCCAATATTTTTGTCCCTTTTCTAATATGGGCATTGACTCAAAGCGAATGCAAGAACAATTTTAATGGTATGTTTTAGGATTGAATAATGGTGATATAAAATAGCATGTGGCTTTCCAAATTATAATAATCTCCTTCACTCTCTTCTAGTGTGATAGACTACCGCAACCAGAATCGGATGAGTTCCCAGAGTATGGCGATTGTGTTTGGCCCCACCCTCCTGAGACCAGAGACAGAGACAGGAAACATCGCAGTCCACATGGTCTACCAGAACCAGATTGTAGAGTTCATTCTTAATCAATACCGAAACCTTTTTAATGAAAGCCAGGAATTGACCGTTTTTAGATGAGCAACAGAATGGGGCAGTGTAGCCTAACAGAGGACTGGTGTGTGTATGTATGTTTGCGTGTGAGTGCATTCCTAGAGTAATAAGGAGCTAGATGTGTCTGCATGCATTTGACCTAGCAGACATAGCCTTATGCAAAAAGAAGAAAGGCTGTTTCTCAGGACCTGGTCTGACTCAACTTCATGTTTATAGATGGAGAAGCATTATTCCAAATGGGTCATATTCTGGGTGGACAGTGTCTTGAGCCCTGAGGCACAGTACAAATGAGCCTTCCCATCTGATCGACAACTTTGCTTTGCTGTTGTGCCTGTGGTTTTTGTTTTCGATATTCCGAGATCCTTATGCCTGCATCCAGCCGAGGTGCTGTGCTTATTTCAACTCGCGCCTGGAAATGATTTTTGGAGAAAGTCTTTCTAGTTGCTGCTTTCACTGTGTGGTTCATGTAGTCCTTGGGATTCTGCCCAGCAGGATTATTTCATGAATCAGCACACAGCACTTTAAAGTGTGCTTCTCTCTCTCTCTCTCTCTCTATCTATCTTTCTATCTATCTTTCTATCTATCTATCTATCTATCTATCTATCTATCTATCTATCTATCTATTCTGAGGCATTTTTACATGTGATGTGAAATCAGTAATAAGATCTGGATCTAGCTTCCCAAGGTATTGGATGTTCATGTTTATATATTGCTATTTATTGATATTGTGTATAATGATTGATTGTGCAGTTTATGAAAGCACATTGAATTGGGAAAATTGTAACACTGGAGATTATATCACACATGAGTAACTGAAACCTGTGGGAGAAAGTCATATTGGAAATGATTTACCCGGGCTGTTAAGTCAGATAGTCAAGCAAGCTAGGGTTATAGTGCTGGAGTTGAACTGAATACACTGTGTTCTTACAGCAATGTAATAGTGTAGTTTCCTCTAACACTTCAAAGAAACTGTTTTACTCAAAAAGGACATTCTGACTATGGATAGTACAATTGTGGTAGGTAGTATGAGGTGGAGTTTAGAGGAGTTAGAATGTGCACTTTAGTGAATTGTGAAGAGTCATTCCATTGTGTAGTTTATTTACTGTACAACTCCTGATGTTCTCAGATTACTTCATCATCAAGGTATTTATTTTTTCCCCACCTTGAAAACCTAGATAAAAGGCCCATTGTGCAGGATACCAATTAAGTTCGAGAAGAGTGGGAGGTCGAATGAGGTAAATGAAGTAGTGGTAAGGCAGAATCAGGTTTGTGGTTTAATATAATACATTACAGGAAAGGGAAGAGTGAGGAAGTATGGAATTGATGCTTTCCAAGAAAAGAATTGGAAAAAAATGAGTTTGAAGTAGCAGTCCCATCTTTCTAGATTCCATTTCTTTTTCACCATTTAAAATAATACCAATGTGAAAGGAAATTTTACTCTCCAAAATAATTGGAGTTGATTTTCTGACTTTGCAATTCCAATGAGGAACCCCTCACTAACCATGAAATTGTGGAGACTTTGTCTCTGATGTTCCAAGCATTAAAGGTAGAACAAACTTGGAATGTTGCAAATGTCTGAAGCTGGATCTAGTTAGAGATTTGGCCAGAAGGGATCAGCATTGCTATGGAACTCAGTATTGAGGTGCACACAACATCTGGAAGCTTGCTTATACTGAAAGCAATTATTGACAATCTTAGGAAAGGCACAAAAAAGAAGCTGAACAATGCAAATGAACTTAAGGAAGCAATAGGGAGAAGGATGCAAATCGACTTGAAGCAGATGATTCCCCTTGTGAGGAAATCTAGAATGAGAGGTCATGGTTTTAGGATAAGGAGTAGCAGATTCAGTACACAGATGTGGAAGAATGGCTTCTAAATTGTTGTGAATTTGTGGAATTCCCCACCCCAGTGCACAGTGGATGCTGGGACACTGGATAAATTTGAGGAGGAGGTAGATAGAACTTTAATTAGTAACAATTAAAGAATTATGGGAAGCATGCAGGAGAGTGAAGTTGAGGTTGAGATAAGATCATATCAAATGGTGGAGCAGGCTCAGGTGGCAACATTGCCAATTCCTGCTCCTAGTTCTTATGTATGTTTGTAAGAATTATTGAAATACAGAGCAAGCTGGAATGGTGGATGACTTTTTGAGAGTTCTGAGACAGTAATATGGGATAGTTGTGCCCAGTGGCAGGAGGATTAGTAGCCAGATAATGCACATTTCAGATAATCAGCAAAAGATTCAGAGGGGAGATGACATGCAACTTTTTTTTTATTTCAATAGGTTGTGATCTGGAGAAAGCGGGTGAACCAGATTCAGTAATGATTTTAAATGGACAAATGGAGATATACTCAAATATCTGTGGAATGAACAGCTTAGTGGATTGCTCTGTCAAAAAGCCAGAATAGGCCCAGTGGGGCTGAATGGCCTTTTTGTTGTGTTGCAAGATTCAGCAATTCGCTGCAGAGTTTGACTTAAGCTCAATGTTGCTACTAGAAATAAGGGGATGGAAAACATTGTGGGCAAATGGACCATGTGTGGTATAACCTACAGGAAATGTTGCAGTGCAGCAACAGCAATGTGACATCACAACCATGTGATCCAGTCAGACATGTCAGAGTTTATAAATATTAGTTGCCCTAGCAGTCTTAATTCAGATTCAGTGGCATGTCAGTTTCACTCCAGATTTATAAAAAAAGTCTGTGTTTAAGAATCTGTTTAATTGAAGTACTCCATTGCAACCCAAAATATTAAAATCCTCTGGGACAGTGGGTGAGCTCATCATGTGACCTTCCATTGAATCCGTGAGACCAAACAGGTCACATAATGGGAGAGAGCATCATTGATTTCTCCTTCATGGAGAAGAGGTGCCAGGCCTCAGGCATCAGTGTCCCCACAGCAGGTGGGAATAAACTGGAGAAGTATAGAGATATATGTGGTGTCAGAGAGGTGATATGAAACATTTTACCTAGCCTGTGAAAGCACTGCATGATGAGGCCCAAATTCCCAAACTGTAATATTAGAAATTGATATTCAGTATAGCCACTGTCTCTAAGAGCACTGAAAATTCCTCAACATATTTTATTATCAATATTGACAGGACTCAACTATGTCAGTATTTCTTAGTCTACAATGTTCATTTGGTGAACTACCAGTCCCATTCAGAATTTCTGGAAGAAATGCAAACTATTTGTGAGGTTCTCACTGGGGAGATGAAAGCCAAAACTGATAGCAGAGATTGGCAGACTTTGGGGATCTACCTTCCAATATCCTCCACTAACACCATCCCCTTCTGGTATATACAACTGAGCAGCAATGTCCGAGTCCATGAAGACAGTTGTAGTCACTCTCGGGCAGTATCCAGAGAACGCTCCTAAGAAAAGGGTAAGGAGAGACTTTGAAATTGATTACAGTGTTAAGTGGTGATTCATTTACTGGCACTGTAATCTTCATAAGCCTGCTTTATGATCTGGGAGTATCCCTTTGCAAACTTCCGACTTCCAATATAATCTCATGACTCACCATATACATAAGAACCTCTGAGGCATTTTGTGATGGTAGATGTTATGGAAATGTACTCTAACACAAAAATACATACTTTGGGAAGGAGCCAGAAATTTGCATGACACCACCCTGAATTAAAATTCACATTAATTGATTGAAAGTATACTCTCTGGTGGACAAAGGGTGTAAGTTATTGATTTGGACGTCTACATGACAGGGTGGAAAATTACAAAAATTATATTTACTCAGAGGTTTGTCAGATAACCTCTTAGCAGATTGCCTTTCTCTTTTCCACAACTCCTCGTTTCAGTTAACTGGCAATCTTCAATCCCATATTGTTCCTATACAATGTGAAGTTCAGTCTTAATGAGTTTTGAGAAGATTTGTAGCTCAAGTTGAGGTTCTGGATGTAAGTTTGCTTGCTAAGCTGGAAGGTTCGTTTTCAGACATTTCGTCACCATACTAGGTAACATCATCATTGAGCCTCCGGTGAAGCACTGGTGGTGTGGATCGCTTCTTATTGATGTGTTTAGGTATCCTTGGGTTGGTGATGTCACTTCCTGTTCTTTTTCTCAGGGGGTGGTAAATGAGATCCATTTAAACAGAATGGTTCCTCTGACTGCATCAAGGTATAGTGTTTATTTTACTTAGTGTGAATGCCACACGTTGAGACTTTCTGTCTATAAGGGATGGTTTGGCATCTACTGCCCTAGTAGGAAAAAAAGTGAGAACTTCACACTGACTCTAAAATATAATACCCCTTTTCATCCTGAATCAATTCTGTTCTACTCATGTTACCACTTCCAGGTGAACATGCCTTAAACAGCAGTTGACTGATGAAATGCTCTTCCTTCATTGAATAAATGATAACTATTGAATCATTTGGAGAGCAGTGAGCTTGCTGAGAAAATCATGAGGGGCATGGATAGGGTAAATAGGCAAAGTCTTTTCCCTGGGGTCAGGGAGTCCAGAACTAGAGGGCATAGGTTTAGGGTGAGGGGGAAAGATATAAAAGAGACCTAAGGGGCAACCTTTTCACACAGACGGTGATACGTATATGGAATGAGATGCCAGAGAAAGTGGTGAAGGCAGGTACAATTGCATCATTTAGGAGGCATTTGGATGGGTTAATGAATAGGAAGGGTTTGGAGGGATATGGGCCAGGTGCTGGCAGGTGGGACGAGATTGTGTTGGGATATCTGGTCAGCATGGATGGATTGGACCAGAGGGTCTGTTTCCGTGCTGTACATCTCTATGACTCTATGTTGAATTTTTAAAAGTAAAATTGCCACACCCTGCCTAAGATTACCCCAGTTAAAATGGAAGTGTTCCTACCAGTGTAAAATAAAACCCATCAGAAAGTTCATGCATTAAAGTGGATTTGCCTTAGTCCCAGATTATACAGTTATTATACAACTGTGACTTTTCTACAATATTTGTATGCACATTATTTAATACATTGATTGGAAAGTAGTTTCTTGTGCTTCTCATTTTAGTGGAATTGTTAAACTTGCAATGCACAGTCTCTGAAAATAAGCATCTGGGTTAGGAAGGAATCATGTTGAAGCTGTTTTTCAGGCAAAAGGGTTACCAAGCAACAGCACTTAATGTGGCGAAGGTAGTAGCTGTGCATGTTCTTGTGATGAATGCCCTCTTCCAAATTCCATAACATTTAAAGAACTGTTTTTATTAATCTGCAGATTGCTTCTACTTCATAACTACTGATTGTGTTTATGATATGTAACCTCTCTAACTTTTTAGAACGTAACATTCTGAGAAATTGTAAATAAAGATTCTAGAGTTATATATATTATTTAAAATCACTGTAAATGAAATCAAATTAAGGTTCCAGGCTTGTTTATTTTATTTTGAGAAAAGAGTTTGATTCTTACACTGACACTAGCCTCAAATACAACAAAGTTGGCAGCTCTTAAAGAAGTGAAAGTGTTAACCCTTTTCACCTTTACCTATAGTGTCGGACACTTGGCAAAAATTTAAAGTTTGAAATCCTGATGACTTTAAAGTACCTAATGTAATGAATATTCAGTGTTAGAAAATGAAAGAGTGTAATGGACTCCCTGACCGACCATTGTGGAGAGATGGATTTCTAAACTGGACCAATAGCGTCTAATTCAATCCCTGGCCTCTTGCAGTGTTCTAGGACATTGCAATTGGACACACTGCCTCTAAATTTGGGACAAGGGAGGCAGATCGCTATCCATTGATCCCTGCTGAGAAAGTGTGCACATGACATCAGGGTGAGGATATCAATAGGGCAAAGCTTCAAAAGCATCTACCACAGCTGAATAGTTGGTTCCTTGGGGTGACGGATCCATACCACTGGAGAAGAAGGATGGAAGGTATGCACCATACCTGATGGGGTGCTCTAATGTTGTATTTGCATGGCTGCTTTTATGTTCTAGACAATGGTGGGTGTGTATGTGTGCCCGCTATGCCTGAATACATTGCCCTGGCCCATTGTCTGCTTCATTCTGAACCGATTATTTTGGCTGTTTCTGTCCCTGGTTGGTTTTCAATTGCCTGCGAGTGAAAGGCAAGGTGAGGATGCAGGTGATGGGGTCTGTTTCAGCTGGAATAAGACAAACCATGCTGTTGGTGTTATTCTAACCCACATGCTAGTCAACTGAACAAACTATCTCCATCCATTTAGCACTGATATTGGAAAAGACAGATCACTCAGCAAGTTTGATTAGTTATTATTAGGTAAAGGAATATGGGCATCACTGACTCGGCCAACTTTTATTGCCTCGAGGGTACTTAGAAGTCAACCTCATTGATGTGGGTCTGGAGTCACATGTTGGCCAGATACCTCCCTACATATGGTGTAATTGGACAGGGTTCTATGCAATTGGATATCTAGCCTCATTCTGTCCAACCTCCGTATTCTCTAACTTTGAGCTGAATTTTCATTCTCTACTGCAGTTGAAAGCCATCTCCTTTCACCTCTGCAATTGTCCACTCCCTCAGCTTCTACAAAGCCCATCACTCCATCCTCAGCTAATGGCCTCATTTCCCAAGTGATCACCTTGCTTGACCTTCAAAGGCTGTAGCTCTGAACCTTCCCTTCACAAAATGTTACTGACCCATCTGTTTTTCTTTTTTTCCACTTGCTCAGCTCTGCTGGCTCCCCAAAGGATTGACCTCAAGACACATTTCAAAGAGAAGCCAGCTATTGCCTGCAAAGGAACAATGTGCATGGTCATTGGGGAATGGCACTAGGTGAATTGGCATGGTGGGCTGAATGGCTTCCTTCTGCTCTCCAGCAATTCTGTGGATTTCTCCTTGAGTTCAGATCCCTTCCATCCCAATTGAGCCTCACTCAACTGATTAGTGTGAACTTCCTACAGTCAAACTCCCATAGGAAACTTGCCTATATGCTCTAGTTGTCACTGACAGACTAGATTCCTCAGTAATTGCAACATAATCCTCAGGAATGTTATTTCTAAAGCCAGTACATCTTTTTATCATTTTTGCAGCCACCTCAGGCTCCTTTTAAAAAGCTTAATATTCTCTTCCCTCCACAAAGTCCACTTCTATACAAAGTTAAAAATGTCTCAACACCAGGTTATAATTCAACAGGTTTTATTAGAAGCATACTGGCTTTCGGAGCGCCGCTCCTTCATCAGGCGGTTGTGCAGCGCTCTGAAACCTAGTGCTTTCGATTAAACCTTTTGGACTATAACCTGGTATTGTGTGATTTGTAACTTTGTACACCCCAGTCCAACACTGGCATCTCTGAATCATTTGTATACAGCTGATGCCTAATAAAACTTGTCATCTCTTTCCATGCTAAGCTTGCTATCTACCTCTCTACAATTAGGTGTCCCCTTGCGCTCTTAATTTGTATATGTCTTGCCCCATATGTAAAGTGCACTTGAGACGTTTCTCAATATAAATACAAGTTCTTGTATATAATTCTATATAAATAAGATTCCGTTCAGGAGTTGCAGTTGTATCTCACCTTTTTCTACTTAGCCAGTTGCCTGTATGGTATTTTGCTGTTGTTACATAAATGGTTATTAAATGAATTATGAAATTATTGGAGCTTTATTGCACACTGAACAAAAATGTGTACATTAACCTTTTTCTGTAATAAAGAAATTAAAATGTCAGCCTATTTGGAATTTGTTTAAACTTAATTAATTGCTTTTGTCCTGACAAAAAGGATTGGGGAGAAATGAGATTCCATTCAAAAAGGAGTTCCTTATGCAACTTCAAAATATCCCCAAACATTGAATTTATTTTGAGATCAGTCACTGTTGATGCAACTGCATTGGGCGGTCCACATTTTTTTTGCATGTCTCACATGTGACTCCCAATGCACATTTGCTGCTCCAAGCTTTGTACAGCAACTGCAAATGAGGGCAAAGGAAACACTTCATGGATGTCCTCAACCTGCAGAATGCAACATTTCCCCCCAAACCTGCCCAAGCTGGAGAAGAGCTATCCGCCAAGGTGCCAATGGGTTTGAACATTGGTACGATGTGCAAGCACTCGCCCGTCTCATCAGACACCACCTACCCTGTCCGTGATAGTCTGGATCCAGCATTAGACTATTTTATTCCCTCAGGACCCACAAAGCTGGAATGGAAGAAGGTTATCCTCAGTCCACACAAGACTGCTGAATAAGAAATTATCAATGTCTAATGGCAGGAATGCAACATTTATGAACAGCAGGATCCCACAAACAGCAATGAGATCGTAAAATGCTAAACTGTTTTAGCAATGTTGGTTTAGGGATAAGTGTTGGCCAGTACACCAGGGAAAATTCCCCTGCTTTTCATTGAATTAGTACTATGAGAGCTTTTGTCCATTTCAGTAGGTGAAGAAGGACCTTTGTTTAACATCTCATGTGAAAGACAGCATCTCTGGCAGAGCTACACCCCCTCAGTCTTGCACTGGAGTGTTAGCCTGAATTGTGTGTTCATGTCTCGAGTGGAAATTGAACTAACAATCTTCTGCCTTAGCTGTGACTTGGCTCTGTTGCTCTCTCTGGCAAGGGAAATGGTTACCTTATCCAAGTGTGAGCTTCTTCGTGTAAAAGTGTAAACCCCACTGAATGTTGGCCTACTCTAGAACTATGGGAGTTATCACATGACCTTTGCCGAGTGCCCATACAAGTGTGAGTGCCTTAAGTTGACAGTGGTGAGGCACAGAAGTCCTGGTAAACAGCCCCTTCCCTAACTTGAGGTAGTGAGGCTAAAGCCAAGTGTTTTACCATTTGCCTGTTTCCAGTCTGCACAGACCAGGGAGCCCTGACATCACTCTTTCACAACACTGTCTTAATCAAGGCAACTGAGAGAAAGAACTTCACCATTTGGAAAATATGCAAGGTGCGATCTATGTTGTAATTTCTTAACTCCGGTTCATCCCTGTGCAGTGCAGTGTCGTAAAGTGAGTCCCACGTGATGATAATGACTAGATGGTCCATTACCCAATGCTGGGCACCAGACAGTGTCTCACTGGGTGAGGCAGCAGTCCCATTACTCACTGCCTCAGAGAATGTGACATCTTTATTGTCAGCAAGGCAGTCATTTTGGCAGGGACAATATGGCCATGTTTCTCTTTAATTCCGGATAATGCTGACTTCAAGATAACAGCTAATCCTCCTCCTGTCCTTTGTCTACCGAAGATCTCCAGCAGATGTCACTATGTTAACACTACAGCTTGCTATTTCCACAAAGTTCACAAGGTAATGTGGGATCCACTCTGATCTGAAATAAATTTCCTGAACTACTTTTCATTAAAACAATCTAGACTCTCTTATCCTTGGTAGTGTAGTTTGGTGGAGATGATGATTATCCTGCTTTAAGGGAAGACACTCTCACTTGATGAGAAGAACAAGACTAGTCATAGTTTGTGTCAAGTGTGAATCTTCAGAACATATTAAATGTGATTTTCTGGGCTTTGTTTGCACTGAAATGGCATTACACAGAGAAAGGTTTTCATATAGATCACTTTTGGAATTAGGGATTCAGTTCTGGTCTCCCTCTTGTGGCAATATGGTGTTAAACTTGAAAGGGTTCAAAAAAGATTTTACAAACCCATTGCTGGGATTGGAAGGTTTGGACTGTAAGGAGAAGCTGAACAGAGTGGGACTATTTTCCTAGAAGCATTGGAGGCTGAAGGGGTGATCTTGTAGATGTTAATAAAATCTTGAGAGGTATGGATAGAATGAATAGGTAAAATCATTTTCTCCGGGTAAGGGAGTCCAAAACTCAGGGTCAAAGGTTTAAGATGAGGCGGAAACATTTAAAAGCAACCCGAGGGGCAACCTTTTCATGTAGACAGTCATGCCTTTATGGAATGAGCTGCCAGAGGAAGTGGTGGTACATTTACAACATTTAAAAGGCATCTGGATAGGTATATCAGTAGGAAGGGTTGTGAGGGATATAAGCCAAATGCTGGCAAATGGGACTAGATTAACGTAAGCCATGACTTGGATGTGCTGGTGTTGGACTGGGTTGGACAAAGTTAAAAATCACACAACACCAGGTTATAGTCCAACAGGTTTATTCAGAAGCACAAGCATTTGGAGCACTGCTCCTTCATCAGGTGGTTGTGGAGAATAAGATCATGCTCACAGAATTTGTAGCCAAAGGAGTCCAATGTCATGGAGATGTGATACAGTAAACAATCTTAGATTAAAACTTCCATCTTATATACAACAGGATATCCTGATTTCTGTTCTTTGATATGTAAATCCCAGAACAACTTTTAAATTGCACTCTCAAGATAGCTCAGGTTTTTAAACAATAATTGTGAAGTCTGTCTGTGGCAAAAGTGAGGACCGCAGATGCTGAAAACCAGAATTTAGATCAGAGTGGTGCTGGAAAAGCACAGCAGGTCAGGCAGCATCAGAAGAGCAGGAAAATCGATGTTTCGGGCAAAAGCCATTTGTCAGGAATAGAGGCAAGGAGCCCCCAGAGTGAAGAGATAAATGGGGGGGGGGGGGGGGGCTGGAGAGAAGGTAGCAAAGAGTACAATGGGTGAATGGGGGTGGGGATGGAGGTGATAGGTCAGAGGGGAGGGTGGATTGAATAGGTGGGAAGGGAGATTGGCAGGTAGGACAGGTCATGAGGACAGTGCTGAGCTGGAAGGTTGGAACTGGGGTAAGGTGGGAGTAGGGGAAATGAGGAAACTGGTGAAGTCCACATTGATGCCCTGGGGTTGAAGTGTTCCGAGGTGGAAGATGAGGCGTCGGGTGGTGAGGGAGCAGCAGTGGAGGAGGCCCAGGATGTCTATGTCCTCGCCAGAGTGGAAGGGGGAGTTGAAATGTTGGGTCACGGGGTGGTAGGGTTGATTGGTGTGAGTGTCCCGGAGATGTTCCCTGAAGCATTCTGCGAGGAGGCGTCCAGCCTCCCCAAAGTAGAGGAGACCCCATAGGGAGCAACAGATACATTAACTAACATTGGTGGATGTGCAGGTGAAACTTTGATGGATGTGGAAGGCTCCTTTGGGGTCTTGGATGGAGGTGAGGGAGGAGGTGTGGGCGCAGGTTTTGCAATTCCTGTGGTGGCAGGGGAAGGTGCCAGGATAGGGGAGGGTGGTTTGTTGGGGGGGTGTGGACCTGACCAGGTAGTCACTGAAGGAACGGTCTTTGCGGAAAGTGGAAATGGTGGGGAGGGAAATAAGTCTCTCTGTGTCCCAATGCTATGTCAGACTGATAAACACTCTGTATAGTTTTACTGAGTTTTACATGGATTCATGCAACAAAATAAAATGCAATGCTGCAAAAACAAATTCACCCCATAAGCTTATGTATATGCACATGTAGGGGCAACAGATTGAGTGTGCATGTGGGTCTGAGTGGACATGATAGTGTGTGTGTGTGATGGGGTGTGAGAGGGTGCGTGTATGTGTACGCACATTTGAGAGAGAGCTTGTTTATGAGGGAGGGTCTGTGTGGGTTTGTGAATTTGTAGGGGTGTGTGTGTGTGTGTGTGAGAAAGAGAGAGAGAGAGAGAGAGACCGTGTATCATGCAGTGGGGTCACCTGTAGTGTGACATGAACCCAAGGTCCCCGTTGAGGCCATTCCCATGGGTACCAACTTTGTGATCAGCTTCTGCTCAGTCACTCTGTATTGTTGCTTGTCCCAAAGTCCGCCTTGGAGAATGGTTACCCAAAGCTCTGAGGCTGAATGTCCCAGACTGCTGAAGTGTTCTGGGAGGGAACACTTACCATGGACTACTCTTTAGTATCTGTCTCATTCTTGGACACACGCATCTCCATCAAAGACAGGCATCTCAGTACCTCACTCTACTGCAAACCCACAGATCACCTCATGATGCTACACTTCTCTAGCTTCCACCCAAAACATATTAATTTTAAAAGATCACACAACACCAGGTTATAGTCCAACTGGTTTATTTGGAAGCACTAGCTTTTGGAGTGCTGCTCCTTCATCAGGTGGTTGTGGAGAATAAGATTGTAAGACACAGAATTTGTAGCAAAAGTATACAGTGTGATGTAACTGAAATTATATAGTGAAAAAGACCTGGATTGTTCTTTTTCACTAGCCCCTACAGGCCACCTAGACCACACATTGTTGGACTGTGGGAGGAACGAGCGCCTGGAGGAAACCCACGCAGACACACTGAGAACGTGCAAACTCCACACAGACAGTTACCCGAGGCTAGACTCATGCTAACTCCTGTGAAAAGCAGTGCCATTGTCAAAGGCTACGCATTTGTAAATAAAGGGTGATTGGGGTTGAGATGCAGCCTCTGAAGTGTTATTCTTGGATCCTTTAATCCTCTGGGATTCAACATCAAGTTCAATAAATTTAGAGCCTGATTATATCCTTCTATGTCTTTTATCCACATCTACCTCCAGTCCTGATTTGACATAGATTGCACAGCCAATTCATTTCACCCACCCTCAAGCTTATTATCACATTGTATGGGTTGCTTTCAGTACAGAGTACCCATTTGCTGCTACCCTTAGCTCTCATTATCACTTATTCAGCTTTTCTTCTGTACTGGCCTGCCATTCATAGTCCACTCATTCAGTTACCCCTTCCTCTGTCTGGGCTCCATTGTCCCCTCACCTTTCCCTTTCCCCATTCCAACCTCACCTTCAGCATAAAGACAGGGTGAGTCCTGTAAACCGCGGAATAATTTTCCACAGTTTCAGTTACCTGTGGTTTACAGCGGCCCGAACATATCATATGGAAAGTTCCAGAACCAGAACCAGAACCAGAACCAGAACCAGAACCAGGGGACTGCTGGGAAGGTAAATTTCCCATTGAAATGGATGGGTTTGATCTTATCTGTGGTTTTGGCCATCTTTGACAGGTCCTGGAATGTATCCCTGTGTGTACAGGGGGTCTACTGTACCACTTTTCCCCTGCTGCTATCAGTTCTGAAAAAAACTCACTTGAAATGTTAACTTTGCTTTCCTCCCAAAAATGCTGCCAGACCTGTGGAGTTTCACCAGTAAATTCTATTTTTGTTGTTTTTTTTGAATGTTCAGTGTGATTCCCTTCAGGTTTGAACACTGTCCTGTAACTTAGTTTTCACCAGGCCAATCTGAGTGGGTTAGTAAACCTATTGTGTAGCTGTTGTCATTACACCAAGAAATTTCAGAAACTTTACAGTCTGAGAAGTAAGTTTTAAAGTAGTCATTGCTGTAATGGATGAAATGCAGCAATTCATTCACAGACAGCAAGATGCCACAAACAACCAGATAATAGGGTAGAAATTCACGTCCAGCAGTGACAGAAATGGATGTGTTGGATCATTTGCTGGTCAGACAATTTACATTCCATTCCATTGACATTTTGTTTTGTGCCCTATTGGTTGGAAATTAATTATTTAGGAAGACAAGAGACAGAGCATTTTTAATAGGTTTTTGTTTTGAATTCCACATTCTGCTAAGATATGCTCCAGCCAGAGCTCTTCTGCTCTACCCTTTCTTGTTCTGTTCTGTTTTTCCTCTCTCCTTCCTTCTCTCGGCCTCGGACAACCGGCCCCAGCTTCTGAAGGAGGAGGAGCTGCCAGTGACCAGTGGGACAGAGCGAGGTGTGGTAGTTGGTAGTGGTCAGATGACATGGAGGTGAAAATGTGTTGCTGGAAAAGTGCAGCAGGTCAGGCAGCATCCAAGGAACAGGAAATTCGATGCCCGAAACGTCGAATTTCCTGTTCCTTGGATGCTGCCTGACCTGCGCTTTTCCAGCAACATATTTTCAGCTCTGATCTCCAGCATCTGCAGACCTCACTTTCTCCTCGAAGATGACATGGAAGTCCCTCGTGCTGGTCTGCGGAGAGCCCTTGGAGAGAAACTGTGATGTTATCTTTTTAACTTTGCTGCTTGTTTTGCTCATCTATCGTTATACTGTGGATAACTGTAATAGAGTCACGGAGTCATAGAGATGTACAGCATGGAAACAGTTATGTAACATTTCTTTTTTCATTTCTCTATCCTGTAACTAAGGATTGTACCTAACCACCTTTGGACCTTAAATGGTGCTGTAAGTGGTGAGTTTAAACTATTCACTGTACTCATTTGAGTCCATGTGACAATAAAACTAATTCAATAATATTCCCATCAACTCCCAATAATCTTTCATTCCGTTCTTAACAAGAATCTAATCATCTTTGCTTTAAAAACATTCAATGACTCTGTCTCTACAAGCTACCAAGGCAGGTAGTCCAACATTTCTCAGTCCTATCCTGAAAGGTCAAGCCCTAATTCAGAACTCAGCCCCAGGAGCAAGCATCATTTCCAACAGCACCTTGTTAAGATGATTCAGGAGCTATTACTTTTCAATCATGTCACCCCTAACTCTTCTGACCTCCAGTGCAAACAAGCTCAGTCTGCACTCATAAGACAACACAATCATTCCAGGTATCAACCTGGTGAACTGCCTCCAATGCAGTTACTTCCTTCCTAAAGCAATGAGGTAAAAACTGTACAGTGTTTGAGATATGTCCTTGTCAGTGCCCTGTTAATGTCATCTTTTAATGAAAAACAGTAACACATTCAATCATGTGCAGGAGCTGTATACTAACTTTTTTTCTGACTCGTAGTCATAGAGATGTACAGCATGGAAGCAGACCCTTCGGTCCAACTCGTCTATGCTGAACAGATATCCCAACACAAATCAAGTCCCACCTGCCAGCACCTGGAACATATCCCTCCAAACCATTCCTATTCATATAACCATCCAAATGCTTCTTAAATGTTGCAATTGTACCAGCCTCCACCACTTCCTCTGGCAGCTCATTTCGTACATGTACCGCCCTCTGTGTGAAAACGTTGTCCCTTAGGTCTCTTTTATATCTTTCCCCTCTCACCCTAACCTATGCCCTCTAGTTCTGGACTCACCCACCCCAGGGAAAATACTTTGCCTTTTTACCCTATCCATGCCCCTCATAATTTTGTAAACCTCTATAAGGTCACCCGTCAGCCTCCAACACTCCAGGGAAAACAGCCCCAGCCTTGTTCAGCCTCTCCCTATAGCTCAAATCCTCCACCCTGGCAACATCCTTGTAAATCTTTTCTGAACCCTTTCAAGTTTCGCAATATCTTTCCGATAGGAAGAAGACAAGAATTGCACACAATATTCCAACAGTGGCCTAACCAATGTCCTGAACAGCCGCAACATGACTCCCAACTCCTGTACTCAGTACTCTGACCAATAAAGAAAAGCATACCAAACGCTGCCTTCACTATCCCATCTATCTGTGATTCCACTTTCAAGGCGCTATGAACCTGCACTCCAAGGCCTTTTTGTTCGGCAACACTCCTTACTATTAAGTGTGTAAGTCCTGCTAAGATTTGCTTTCCCAAAATACAGCACCTCGCATTTATCTGAATTAAACTCCATCTGCCACTTCTCAGCCCATTGGCCCATCTGGTCAAGATCCTGTTGTAATCCACTACACCTCCAAGATTGGTGTCATCTGCAAACTTACTAACATAACTCTTATACTCCCATCCAAATCATTTATGTAAATGACAAAGAGGACCCAGCACCGATCCTTGTGGCACTCCACTGGTCACAGCCCTCCAGTCTGTAAAACAACCCTCTACCACCACCCTCTGTGTTCTACCTTTGAGCCAGTTCTATATCCAAATGGCTAGTTCTCCCTGTATTCCATGAGATCTAACCTTGCTAAGCACTCTGCCCTTATCAACCCTCTTTGTTACTTCTTCAAAAACCTCAATCAAGTTTGTAAGACGTGGCTTCCCATGCACAAAGCCATGTTGACTATCCCTAATCAGTCCTTGCCTTTCCAAATACATGTACATCCTGTCCCTCAGGATTCCCTCCAACAACTTGCCCACCCCCGAGGTCAGGCTCACCAGTCTATAGTTCCTTGGCTTGTCCTTACCGCCCTTCTTAAACAGTGGCACCACGTTTGCCAACCTCCAGTCTTCCAGCACCTCACCTGTGACTATCAATGATACAAATACCTCACCAAGAAGCCCAGCAATCACTTCTTTAGCTTCTCACAGAGTTCTAAGGTACACTTGATCAGGTCCTGGGGACTTATCCACCTTTATGCATTTCAAGACATCCAGCACTTCCTCCTCTGTAATATGGACATTTTGCAAGGTGTCGCCATCTGTTTCCTTACACTCTATATCTCCCATATCCTTTTCCATAGTAAAAACTGATGCAAAATACTCGTTCAGTATCTCCCCCATTTTCTGCAGCTCCACACAAAAGCCACCTTGCTGATCTTTGAGGGGCCCTATTCTCTCCCTTGTTACCCTTTTGTCCTTAAATGTATTTGTAAAAACCTTTTGGAATCTCCTTAACTCTATTTGTCAAAGCTATCTCATGTTTCCTTTTTGCCCTCCTGATTTCCCTCTTAAGTATATTCCTACTTTCTTTATGCTCTTCTCAGGATTCACTCGATCTATCCTATCTATACCTTACATATGCTTCCTTCTTTTTCTAAACCAAACCCTTAATTTCTTAAGTCATCCCATTCCCTATATCTACCAGCGTTTCCTTTCACCCTAAAAGGAATATACTTTCTCTGGATTCTCTATCTCATTCCTGAAGGCTTCCCATTTCCCTTTACCTGCAAACATCTGCCCCCAATCAGTTTTTGAAATTTCTTGCCTAATACCATCAAAATTGGCCTTTCTCCAATTTAGAACTTCAACTTTTAGATCTGGCCTATTTTTTTCCATCATTATTTTAAATCTAATAGAATTATGGTCGCTGGCCCCAAAGTGCTCCCCCACTGACACCTCCGTCACCTACCCTGCCTTATTTCCCAAGAGTAGGTTATGTTTTGCACCTTCTCTCGTAGGTACATCCACATACTGAATCAGAAAGTGTTCTTGTACACACTTAAATTCCTCTCCATCTAAACCCTTAACACAATGGCAGTCCCAGTCTATTTTTGGAAAGTTAAAATCCTCTACCATAACCACCCTGTTATTCTTACAGATAGCTGAGATCTCCTTACAAGGTTGTTTCTCAATTTCCCTCTGACTATTAGGGGGTCTATAATAAAATCCTAATAAGGTGATCATCCCTTTCTTATTTCTCAGTTCCACCCAAATAACTTCCCTGGATGTATTTCCGGGAATATCCTCCCTCAGCACAGCTGTATTGCTATCCCTTATCAAAAAATTCCATTCCCCCTCCTCTCTTTCCTCCCTTTCTATCCTTTCTGTAGCATTTGTATCCTGGAACATTAAGCTGCCAGTCCTGCCTATCCTTGAGCCATGCTTCTGTAATTGCTATCCCAGTCCCATGTTCCTAACCATGCCCTGAGTTCATCTGCCTTCCCTGTAAGGCCCCTTGTATTGAAATAAATGCAGTTTAATTTATCAGTCCTACCTTGTCCCTGCCTGCCCTGACTGTTTGACTCTCTTTTGTTCTCAACTGTACCAGTCTCAGATTGATCTCTTTCCTCAGTATCTCCATGGGTTCCATCCCCCCCCCCACCCACCACTAGTTTAAATCCCCCCAAACAGCTCAAGCAAATCTCTCTGCCAGTATATTAGTCCCCTTCCAATTTAGTGTTAAAATGGATACAATAAATGATATTAGTGGATGTGCAGGTAAAACTTGGATGGATGTGGAAGGCTCGTTTAGGGCCTTGGATAGAGGTGAGGGAGGAGGAGTGGGCACAGGTTTTACAGTTCCTACGGTGGCAGGGGAAAGTGCCAGGATGGGTGGGTGAGTCGTAGGGGGGCGTGGACCTGACCAGGTAGTCACGGAGGGAACGGTCTTTGCGGAAGGCGGAAAGGGGTGGGGAGGGAAATATATCCCTGGTGGTGGGGTCTTTGTGGAGGTGGCGGAAATGTCGGCGTAGGTGCATTCCGTCCCAAAAGAGATTCCAATGATCCAAAAATGTGAATCCTTCTCCCATACGCCAGCTCCTCAGTCATGCATTCATCTGCTCTATCCTCCTATCCCTGCCCTCACTAGCTCGTAGCACTGGGAGTAATCCAGATATTACTATTCTCGAGGATCCCATTTTTAAATTCCTGCCTAACTCTCTGTAATCACCCTTCAGAATCTCAACCTTTTCCCTTCCTATGTCATTGGTTCCAATGTGGACAATGACTTCTTGCTGCCCCCTCTCCCCCGTGAGAACATTCTGCACCCTCTCTGAGACATCCTTGATCCTGGCACCAGGGAAGCAACACACCATTCTGCTTTTTCACTGCCAGCCACAGAAACATCTGTCTGTACCTCAGACTAGAGAATCCCCGAACACAATTAATCTCTTGGAACCCAACGAAGCCCTCGTTGCATTAGAGCCAGTCTCAATATCAAAAACTTGGTTGTTCATGCTATGTTCCCCTGAGAATCCATCACCCTCTACATTAGATTAGATTAGATTACTTACAGTGTGGAAACAGGCCCTTCGGCCCAACTAGTCCACACCAACCCATCGAAGCGCAGCCCACCCATACCCCTACATTTACCCCTTACTTAACACTATGGGCAATTTAGCATCACCAATTCACCTAACCTGCACATTTTTGGATTGTGGGAGGAAACCGGAGCACCGGGAGGAAACCCATGCAGACATGGGGAGAACATGCAAACTCCACACAGTCAGTCGCCTGAGGTGGGAAATTTTCCAAAACAGCATACTTGTTTGAAATGGGCATAGTCACAGAATATACCTGCATTAGGTACCTCTCTCTTATCTTTCCTAGAGTGAACCAATCTATGTGACTGTATCTGAGACTTCTCCCCCCCCCCCCCCCCATAACTGCCATCCATCACATACTGTTGCTGTTGTAAATTCCTCACTGCTTCGAACTGTCTCTCCAACCGATCCATTCAATCTGATAAGATTCGCAACCAACAGCATTTATTGCAGATATAATCCGCAGTAACCCTTAAACTCTCTTTAAACTCCCACATCTGACAAGAAGCGCATATCACTCTACTAAAGGCCATTTTTGCTTCAGCACAATCTACAGACCCAGAAAATAACACCGTCTTATTCCTCTACAAAACACTGCCCCAAGTTAGATTAATAGTTACAGCTTATATTTAAGTTTAATCAAGAGACATATCTCACAAAAACATAATCAAGAAATAACCCACTGTACTTACTACTGCAGACTTTCTGTAGGCCACTTAAAACAATTAACTTATCTGATTCTGTGCTGTGAACTTTGCCTAAAAAGTTCCTCCAAAATCAGTTGTGAATTTCATTGTTTGTTAATTTTCCCAGATGCATTCTGATGTCCAGCGATACATGAATTCCAACAGCAAAGGCGGTAACTGTGCAGGTTCACTCTGGTGTCGGTCTCTCTCTCTCTCTCTCTCTTTCTTTATGTAAAATGACGAAAAGTAGTGGATCCAGCACCAATCCTTGTGGCACTCCACTGGTCACAGGCCTCCAGTCTAAAAAATCAACCCTCCTCCACCACAATCTGTCTACTACCTTTGAGCCAGTTCTGTATCCAAATGGCTAGTTCTCCTTGTATTCCGTGAGATCTAACCTTGCTAACCAGTCTCCCATGAGAATCTTGTCGAACGCCTTACTGAAGTCCATATAGATCACGCCCACCACTCCGCCCTCATCAATCCACCTTGTTACTTCTTCAAAATCCTTAATCAAGTTTGTGTGACATGATTTCCCAAACATACAACCATGCTGACTATCCCTAATCAGTCCTTGCCTTTCCAAATACATGTCCTTCAGGATTCCCTCGAACAACTTAATCACCCCTCACTATCCACTCAACGATGTGGAGGTGCCGGTATTGGACTGGGGTGGATAAAATCAGAAGTCACATGACACCAGCTTATAGTCCAACAGGTTTATTTGAAATCACAAGCTTTCAGAGCCTGGTGGCATGTGACTTCTGACTTTGTGGACTCAATGATACTGAGCTTAAGCTCCTCAAGCTACAAGCAGGTTTGTATTGGTTCACACTGATATCCAGGAGCTCCCACAACCTATAGTCTTGACACAATACCAATTCTGCCATCCTTAATGAGTTTTAATGACTTATGTTGCTTTTTAAATATTTTACCAACTTTAACTTCAATTTGTGTACCATTTTAAATCCTAACAATTAATAGATCCTGACCATTTACCAGATGCTCATCAACAGACAGCACATTTCTCTGTCATGCAGCAAGAACACATGGGATGAGAAGAAATGTAAAAGCAAAAGGAAACAAACACCTTTTCCCCATTATTCCCCGATCTCTCCCACTCACCAAGCTCTCAGGTTTGCTTTCAGTTGCTCAGCTAAAAGGTTTTGCTGCGCTATGGTGTTAAGTTTATAGTTCTTTATTTTATTTAATTCATTTTGATATGCAAAATAATCCTATAGGTTTTTACTTGAGAAGTTAGAGGAGGCCCAATCCAAATATTTAATCTGAAAGATGGCTTCCAACAGCCTAACACTGTTATATTCTGTAACAGTAAGGAATTTATACTTTTATAATAATTTAAGTTTAATGACTTAATATGAAAGAAGAAGCTTTTCTTCCTTTTGAAAGATAGCTCCACCAGCTATCCAACGGCTTTGAAGCATTAATTTTATAATGTGTCATTTAAGTGTTTACGAGCTTATCCTTTAGTAATTATCCTTCGGTTCCATTGTGTTACAAAGATTGTAGCTGCCATCACAGATGCTCTAGTTGACTGCTGAAGGCCTAAGTAAACTGCATAAGGAGCAGTGTCTCAGACACAGGAAATGTAATCGGCTGGGACAAGAAGTGAGACTGAGCATGACGCAGCTGGGCTGAAGGTTTGGAGTGAAGTTGGGGGAGGGGAGTCAGTCTGTGATGGGGGAGGGGGTCAGTACTGGAGGTGAAGCAAAGTTCAATTTCTTTACATAACTCCGCTTAAGTCATTATCTGAAGTTATTAACTTAACATAAATGTCATTAAAACTCAGATTATTCTCCGGCATATTTAGCAGCAAGAAGTTGTTACATTTTATATTGTAGAAAATGTCTTGTGTTTAAATCTTTTTAATACACTGCCAGACCGGGACATATAAAGTATGCAAATCCATTCTCTCACACAAATGGATTCAGCCCCAACCTAATGGCAAATTAACCATGGCAATGCAAGTGACTGTCTCTCCATTTAAATGGTATTCAAGCGAGCCCCTTGAGGTTGATGAGTAGCCAGATTGGAACTTCTGAGGTGTAAAAGAATTTGAGTGGTCGCAACTGCAAGAGGGCCCAGGCTAGCAGAATGGGAAGGCAAATGGCTGTCGGATTTACGACTGAGACGTGCGGTGATGCTTTGTGTTGGGGAGATGGACTTAATAGCACTGTTGTAAAGAACAGTGTGCAGGACGCACTGGATTCCAAATGTGAGCCCTTTTACCTGCAAAGTTAGGCTGGAGAGGCTGAAGTATTTTCCCTGGAGTCAGTGAGTCTGAGGACTAAGGTGTACCCGATTGTGTCAAGTTTAGATAATGTAACATTATGGACACGGAGAGATTGTGGCTTGGTTTCCACATGTTGTGGTTTTCAACTGACTGAAGACATATGTATAAAGAGTTTTTTTGTTATTCTTTCTTGGGATGTGGGTGTTGCAGGCCAGGCCAGTATTTGTTGCCAATCCCTGGTTGCCTTTTGAATTGAGTAGTTTGTTAGACCAGTTGTAGGAACAGGAGTAGGCCATTCAGCCCTTGAGCCTGTTCCCCCATTCAATGAGATCACAGTTGATTTGTGGTCTAACTCCATTATATTTGCCTTTGGCACATATCCCTTAATACCTTTGCTTAATTAAAAAAAAGTCTATCTCAGATTTAAAATAAACAACTGATCTATCATCTTCTGCCTCTAGCACTGTTCCGAACCTTTAGCACTGTTTGTGTTTAGTGCTTCAGTCTAGCCAGAACAATCCAGCCATAATTCTCAGAATATGACCTCTATTTCTAGAATCCACAAGCAATGGCAATAGTTTATCTATTCTATCTTTTCCTGTTAACATCTTGAAGACTTCAATCAGATCACCCCTCAACCATCTAAATTCTAGAGAAAACAGGTCTGATTGATATAATTCTTCTTCATTACGTAACCCCTGAAGTCCAGGTTTTATTCTTATGAACCCACTCGGTACTCCTTCCAACGCCAATAGATCCTTCCCAAGATGGTGGCAGAGCTCATGCATTTCTTTCTCTTATTTTCTCTCTTGGTGATTCTTTTCTTCACATCTTCACTCCCAACCATAGCACGGACACAGTGTGGCATCCTCTGGGCCCGGCCTGGTCCCTGAAGGTCTCTTGGCGGCACATGGAGGTATCTCAGCCCAGCCTCCTAGTGTGGCAGTATCCTGGTGTGCAAGTGGGTCCTGCCAGGCATGTTCTGGAGGCAGCGGGAGGAGATTGGGAAGCGGCAGCTTCAGCAGCAGCAATAGCATAGCGGCCAAATGTGGGTACAATGATGCTGATGTCCAAGAAGAATTGTATTGCTATCTATGAGCTCATCTTCAAGGAGGGAGGAATGGTGACCAAGAAGGATGTGCATATGCCAAAACATCCAGAACTGGCAGACAAAAATGTCCCGAACTTGCACATAATGAAAGCCATGCAGTCTTTGAAATCTCGTGGGTATGTAAAGTAGCAGTTTGCTTGGCGACACTTCTACTTGACAAATGAGGGCATTCAGTACCTGCGTGACTATCTTCACCTTCCTCCTGAAATTTTTCCTGCTACTCTACGTCGCCAGACTCGTCCTGAGACTGCCAGGCCAAGGCCTAAAAGTCTGGGTGAGGACCGTCCAGCTCATCTTCGTGATAAAGCTGATAGAGACACTTACAGGTGGGCTGCTCCCCTTGGTGCAGATAAAAAGGCTGAAGTTGGTGCTGGTGCAACTACAGATTTCCAGTTTAAACCCCAATAAATGTGTACAATTTGCTGTGTAAAATAAAGACAATTGAAAAACATTAAAAAAGGACTTTAATATTAACTGTTATCTTATTTTTCCACTTATTCTATGAAAGTAATGTTTAACTTTTTTAACTTTCATAATCTCTTTTAGGAGCTCATAGGCTGCTTTGTGGATGTTTGCTGGTCTCTGCAGCTTTCCCATTCAGGAGGATATGTGCTGTTTTTTTTTGCATGTTTATAAGCCATTTTTGTTAGTTCTACGGTGTTCCATAGTTGCCCTTGGTTGTTTCTCTATAAAGTGGAGCTTTTCCCTCTCAGGGTTATAAACTGTTTTGTATTGTGTTAAATAATCCTTTAAACATCCGTCACTGTTTTTCAGCTATTTTACCCATTAACAGACTTTCCAAGTTTACTATGGACAGTCTCTGTCTCATCTTGTTAAAGTTGACCTTATCAAAATCTAAAAATCTCACAGCTGGTTTGTGCTTTGAGTTCAATCATGTTATGATCACTATTTGTCACACTGATAAATGTTCTTGCGCAATTAGATAACTAATCAAATCTGACTCATTACTTCTCCCTGTGTCTGCGTGGGTTTCCTCCGGGTGCTCTGGTTTCCTCCCACAATCCAAAAATGTGCTGGTTAGGTGAATTGGCCATGCTAAATTGCAAATAGTGTTAGGTGAAGGGGTAAATGTAGGAGTATAGATCTGGATGGTATACGTTTCAGCAGGTCGGTGTGGACTTGTTGGGCCGAAAGGCCTGTTTCCACACTGTAAGTAATCTAATCTAATCTAATTTAATTACTAAATCCAAAATTGCTTTTCCCTGCATTGTATCGAGGACACATTGCTGTAGGGAACTAAGCTGAACACAATCCAGAAATTCACTATCTTCTGACAGGGGCTTGTCTGCCTCTCCCAATCTATGATGTGGAGGTGTTGATGATGGTCTGGAGCAGACAAGCTCAGAAGTCAGATGACACCAGGTTATGGCCCAATAGGTTTTTTTTGAAATCACATTTGGAGTGTTGCCCCTCCATCAGGCAAAGTCTCCCAATCTAAGGTAAAGTTAAAATCCCATATTTAATACTACACTGCTTTAGCTCCACACTTGCCGAAGTTCTGTATTTACATAATCTAGCACTTCAGAACTGCTACCAGGAACCCTGTACACAACACTTTTTACAATTTTAGATTCTTTTATTGTTCTTAAGTTTTCACCAATTAAGTCTCCACTGAACACTTTCTGCTCATTATATCATGTGCCACTGACGTAATTTCATTTCTAACCAATGAGGCTACTCCTCGTCCTGTGCCATTTTCCTTTCGATCTATAAACCTTATAACCTGGTACATTTAGTTCCCAATCCTGACCATTCTGCATACATGTCTCAGTAATAGCTACTTTATTATAATCTCCAATTTGAATCTGTGCTCTTCAGTTAACTTAATTTATTCCCAATGTTCCTTACATTTGTAAATAGAACTCTTATTTGGGAAATAAGCTATAATCTGTTTCTCAGCACTAACGCTTTATTCACCTGCTTATTAGTTTTCCCTTTTGGTTTAATCATTACACTCCTTATTGTTTTGCCATTCCCTGCTATACCTGAAGTAGGAATCCTGACTGTTCCTTTATCTTGATTTTGAAACTGTATTGACTTCCCTTGAACAATCCCCCTTTCTGCTCCCCCTCGATTTACTGGTTTAAAGTCCTTATGAATACCAGCTGTAGTCTTTCTGCCACAGACTGATTCAGGTGCAGCCCATCCCAACAGTTTAGTTCCATCCTATCCCAAAACCAATGTCAATGCCCTATGAAATGAAAGCCCCCTTTCCCACATCACTCTTTAGCTATGCAATTACTTCCCTAATTTTCTTAATGTTTTTGCAAATTTGCACGTGGCTTGGGTAACAATCCAGAGATTATAACTCTTGAAGTCCTGTTCTTTAATTTTATTCCTAATTCCTGATAATCGCCAGACAGGCCTCTTGCCTGTTTTGTCAGTTCCAACGTGGACGACAATAAATGGATCCTCTTCCTCTCACTCGGTTTTCGGGATGTCCCTTACCTTAGCACTAATGCAGGCAACACACCATGTAGGATTTTTGATCCTGCTAACAAAGAATACTATCTGTATCCCTAATTATAGAATCCCCATATCGGTCCCATTCTCCTTCTTGCTTCCCCCACTTGAATGGCTCTCTGTACCATGATGCAGTGGCCAGTTTTCCCATCCTTCCTCCAGTCCTTTTCCTCTCTCACATAGGGAGCAAGTATCTGATAACTATTGAACAAGCTCAAGAGCTGAGGCTCCTCCAATGAAAAAGTCAGGGAACCTTCTATATGACCTCAGAGAGCAATTAAAAAATAACCACATTGCTGTGGCTCTGAAGTTACATGTAGGCCAGACCAAGTTAAGACAGCAGATTTCTTTTCTATAAGAGGTTAATGAAGCAGATGAATTAACGAATAAATGCAAAATACTCCAGATACTGGAAATTTGAGTTAACGTGCTGTAAAAACTCAGCAGACCTGGCATTGTTTTTGGAGAAAGAAACTGAATTAATGTTTTGAATTCAGTATGATTACTTCAGAATGAACAATAGTCAGATGGTCACCATTACTGAAATGAGCTTTGAATTCCAGATTTATTCACTGAAATTAAGTTCCATTAACTGCCATGGTTGGATCTGAACCTGTGCTTTCTAAACGCAAGCATGGTTATAAATGACTAGTCCAGCTATACTCTCAACTTGCTCATTAAGTCTGAGTACTGTAACCATTAAAAACAGAAAAATAACAGATTTTCTCAACAGTGTTTTAAAAAGGGTTAAGCTTATTAGCCATCAGCCAAAATGTATTCACCACTGAATCCACTCACAGGCTCGTGCAGGAATATGTACACATATACAACACAATGCAGCACAGGAACAGGCCCTTCAGCCCACTGAGCCTGCACTGATTCCTAATCCTAATTTAGACTTGCTACTTATTCTCCATACACGGTTTCTATCTCTGTTTACCTCCCGTGCATGTCTCTGTTAAGATACGTTTTAAATGTTGTTAACGTGCCTGCTTCCACCACCTCCACTGGCTTCCACGACCCTCTGCGTGAAAAAGTTGCCCCGCACTTTTCCCCTAAACTTTCCCTCTCTCACCTCGAACCTGTGCCCTCTTGTAGTTGGCCTTTCTGTCCTGGAAAAAAGCCTCTGAGTACCCACCCTATCGATGCCTCTCATGATTTTGTCGACATCTATCAGGTCGCCCCCAGCCCCTGTCTTTCCAGTGAAGAGTTTATCTAATCTCTCCTCATAACTAAAACCCTCCAAATCAGGCAACATCCGAGTAAACCTTGTGTGCACCCTTTCCAAAGCATCCTTGTCATTCTGGTAGTGTGGCAACTAGAACTGCACACAATATTCCAAATGTGGCTGAGTAAACATATTCTAAATTTGGATAACCCTCATTATGGGGAAAAAGACCGTGGCTGTTCACCCTATCCATGCCCCTCATGTTTTTATAAACTTCTATAAAAAAGGTGACTTAATCCAGTCGTATAAGATAATCCAAGGGTTAGATAGCTCATGAAGATAGCTCCGGCACCTTGTGTGGTTCCACAGAAATGAAAAAGTCATCTGACCTCGCAACACCTTTTTATATAAGATTAAAGCATTTATTCTGCAAAAGTCCATGGATCCATATTTTGAGAGCATGACAATAGTCAAGAAAAGTTGTTCCCATTACTGTCAGGGTGGTACTATATCCATGTTGCACAGATTGGAGCTTTTGGCCAAGAGGTACAGAGAACAGGCGAGAGAGGAATTTTATGCATTGAGTTGGAAGGAACCTGCTGCCTGAAAGGCCAGTGGAAACAGAGGTCACCAACGATTTCAAAAAGCATTTGGATGAGCATTTCAGCAAAATTAACATGCTGGGACTTTGGGGAAAAAGTAAAGCCACAGGACTGGCTGCTTTGCTCTACAAGTGGGTGGCTCAGTGGTTAGCACTGCTGGTGCATAGCGCCAGATTTGATTCCATCCTCAGTGACTGTCTGTGTGGCGTTTTCATGTTCTCTGTTTCCTCCCTCAGTCCAAAGATGTGCAGGTTAGCTGGAATGGCCATGCTAAATTGCTCTTGGTGTTCAGGGAGGTGCAGGCTAGGTGGATTAACCATGGCAAATATGGGGTTTAAGGGATTGGGGGCTGTGGGGTGGGATGCTCTTTTGAAGAGTTGGTGCGAAATTGATGGCACCACTTTGGCACTGTAGGAATTCTATGATTCCAAACAGCCAGTATAAACTCGATGGGCCAAGAGGCCATTTTCCATGTAACTCTACCCCGCCCTTTTCCTCAATCTAAGCATTTATCAAACAACTATTGCTATCTCTGATTAGTAAAAGCAACAGCTTCCTTCTGCACGCACAATACTACTCTCCCGCCCATACACCACTGACCCCTCTCCTCTGATCACGTCCCAACACCAGCTTCAGGCTGTAGCTTTGTGTTTAAAAACAATGGCACAACTCCGGACTTTTGGCTGAGTGTGTGCAGGGGTTAATAAGGAACATTCCCGCAGCTTCATGCACAGTGCTCTGTGAAAGGTTACAGAGAGCAGCAAATGCTTCTGCGTTGCATGGAAATGTTTTCTCGGTAAAAGTTCTGTCTGTAGCTTTGAGGGTGGGAGGAGGGGAGATGTGCTGCTGTGTTTGGATTTCGTGGAGTTGCTCAGTACAGTAGGGGGAGGAGACATCCTTTGCTGCATTGTGCACTGATCCTATTAAAGGCATTAGCAACATTCCAGGGTACCTCATTCTTATTTTCTGCCGATGGTTTTGTTACCTTCGCCAGTGTTAAATAAAACTCTAACAGCCGTCCTCTGTCTGCCATGCAGCGTGCTCCGGACTAACTGCAGTGTAAGTACCTGTTCTGAAATCTGTGTGTGAGGAAGCTTGCCACCTTTCTGAGTAAGGGGCGGCCCCTTTCTGCCTTGCGAGCCATTATCTGACTTTGCTGTGTGCAGTTAGTTATACAGGAATTCCTGGGTGCTGACGAGACGCCAGTACCGTCACTCTGGGCTTTGGCTGGACTCAGTTACATTCAGACAAATACTGACAGGCCTTTGCAAAATTGTTGGTTCACTGGTCAGGGACCCAAAGACTGGAATGTAGTTTCTGATGTGAAAGTCTTTCAGCCACAGAGTGGGAGTGTTAACAGCCAACCCCTCCACCTTAATATTAAGCTATGCTGTGTACTCGATGCACACAGATATTTTTGAAGGGTTTTGTGCTGGCAAATCGCTGCAGATTTACTGCATCTCAAGTTAAACCAGGAAAACTCCCTCAGTTTTAATGTCATGGCTTGATTGAATTCTACCTATTTCTGTGTGTGATTTAAATTGCTTTCAGATCAGTTTACATTTAACATTAAATCATTTCCAGCAGAACCTTTTTCTTTGTACTTGTTCCTTTTGGGGGAAAAGCTGGCCAAGTCATTTGGCAGAATGTCTCATTGCCAGACCATTCCAACAAGCACCAAAATGTTGTTTGGCTGTTAGCAAGAAGGACATTATCGGGGAGATCCTTCATGTACGCCCGGTCTCTCTGCGCCACTGCACACTGACCTCCAAGTGGCTGCGGGGGTGCGGGTAGAAACTGTCAAACATCGCCTGCTGGAATGTGACTTTGCAAAGGAAGTCTGGAGAAAGATACAGTGGTTTTTGTCAAGGATCATCCCAAGTAGCTCTGTAACACAGGACTCTGTGCTCTATGGTCTGTTCTTAGGATGCACATGGAGACAAACAGCAACTGTCTGGGGGACCATTGACTCGGTGAAAGATGCTCTTTTATCTGCCTGAAACTTGTTGGTCTTCCACAGCAAGATGTGGAGGTGCCGGTGTTGGACTGAAGTGGACAGAGTTAAAAATCACACAACACCAATTTATCATCCAACTGGTTTATTTGGAAGTACAAGCTTTCGTAGCACTGCTCCTTCAGCAGGTAACTACCTGAGGAAGCAGCAGTGCTCCGAAAGCTTGTACTTCCAAATAAACCTGTTGGATGATAACCAGGTGTTGTGTGATTCCAGACCAAGGAATGACCTCGACCCAAGTGTTGCAGTCTGGCATATTCTAAGCACTAGGTGCTGAGGAACACTCTAAGGCTTGGGGCAGCTGCCACAAAGGTGCAGTGGGGAAAGATCATTGTCTAAGCTCTTTCTGCCAATGTTATAATAGGGGTCTGTTCAGTTATTGGACTCTCCTGGTGCCTCAAATATATGTATATAGTATTTTGCATAAGTAAAAACAGCCTTTGCGTTTGTTGGAAATGCTGGGAAAATCAAACTTCAATGTTTGTTTCTTCATCATTTGCTAAGACTGTACAGAACTGAACTGCTCTAGTGACAATATACGTATATTCAGATTTTCTATAAATAAAGTATAGTTTTGAAATATAAAAGGGAAATTGTGATAAACGGTTAATCCTATGGAGATTCAAATCCTACCATGGGTTCAATTTCCAGCAACACTCTGCAACTGCAACTGAAACAAAAACAGAATTTGCTGGAAACGTTCAGCTGGTCTGGCAGCATCTGTGAAGAAAAATTAAAGTTAAATTTTGGGTTTGGTGACGCTTCCTCAGAACCTTTCTCTGCAATTGAAACAAATCTCAGTGATAATGACCATGTAACAATCATTGATTGCTGTTATAGAGTCATAGAGATGTACAGCACGGCAACAGACCCTTCAGTCCAACTCCTCCATTCCGTCCAGATACCCCAACCCAATGTAGTCCCACTTGCCATCACTCAGCCCATATCACTCCAAACCTTTCCTATTCATAAACCCATACCTTTTAAATGTTGCAATTGTGCTAGCCTCCACCACTTCTTCTGGCAGCTCATTCCACACACGCACCACACTCTGCATGACAAATTTGCCCTTTAGGCCTCTTTTATATCTTTCCCCTCTCACCCTAAACCTATGCCCTGTTATTCTGGACTCTCCCACCTCAGGGAAATGACCTTGTCTAATTACCCTATCCATACCCTATCTCATTTTTTTTAGCCTCTATAAGGTTACTCCTCAGCCTCCGACGCTCTAGGGAAAACAGCCCTAGCCTATTCAATCTCTCCCCATAGCTCAAACCCTCCAACCCTGGCAACATCCTTGTAAATCTTTTCTGAACCCTTTCAAGTTTCACAACATCCTTCTGATAGGAAGGAGACCAGAATTGCATTAAAAAGTATATCTGGTTCACTGTGGTTCTTCGGGATAGATGCCTGCTGTCCTTACCTGATCTGGCCACTTGTGCCTCCTGACTCCAACAATACAGTTGACTCGTAGCTGGTTGCAAAGGTAATTTGGATGGGCAACAAATGCAGCCCTTGCCAGTGATGTTCATATCTCATGATTGAACAGGGGAAAACATATTCTCCTCCCTAAAGGGCCCACTGGCCTATTCCTGTTACCTATGTTTCATATGGTTAATGCATTATATGCATTATGACAGAGGTCTGCAGCAGGGAGCGGTGGATTGGGGAAAGGGTTGTAATGTTTTGAGGACGGTGGGGTTGCTATCATTCTCTACCTGACCCAATGACTACGTTCCTGTGTGAATCATTAATTTAGAGTATAAATTCATTCTCGCTTATGTTGTTCCCTGACCAAAGCAAAATCTCCTGAAGCATTTTACAGAGAGAAACTGGGTAGCAACTAAGGGGAAAACTCTTTGCTGCTGCAAATAATCGTGCACAACACCAATAAATAAACTTCCTGGTCTTCTTTTAAATGACCGATCAAAGGTTCTGGAAGCAGAGTGATATTATTGAAATACTCGCCCTAAGCAGTCAGTGCTGGGAGCTGTCACCATCTGTGTACTGTTGTATTTCTTAGTTAGTGATTGGGTCAAATGTCAAACCAAGCCTGTGCTGTTTGCTTTCCAAATGATTGGAGCCTGTGCGGAAGTCATAGTTCAGGCCGAAGACCGGGGGGAGAATTACAAATGTTGAGAAGTGCCGTTCAAGTAAGGTAAAGTGAAGTAAACAGAGGATTTAATCGGCAAAGCCTGTGACTCTGACATGCATTATTCCCTCAGATGAGACCTGGTGTGTGTGTGTGTTGTTTTTCTGTGAAGTGCAACAAGCCAGTACGAATTGGAAGAAGTTCACTGTATATGACTTGGAATTCATGCTAGTGAGTATTTCCTAAATGATTGTAAAACGATATCAGCACCAATGAAGATGAGAGAAGCGGCGAAAGTGATACTTTCTCAGCTTGAAGTAATTTAGGGGCCAGAGAGAAAACCCTACGCTGACCAAGAGATGGCTATCAAGTTCTGATCATACTTGAAGCAGTAAGTAATGGTCGACAGAGAACTCAGTTTGGTTGGTTGATCTGTGTGGCTGATTTGTCACGGAATTAGTTGTTAACTATTAGCTTAGAAAATGAACTGCCTGAATTATACGAGCTGAAATTCCTGGGTTTGGTTCATAACCTGAGTTGAATTCTTTGGTCTCAGTAGTAAAACCAGAGGGAACTTTAGTTGACATTTCTGGTCCTTGTGCAGTACTCTCTGGTTAATATTGGATATATATGATGGTGTTGGGCCAGTTTTTGATTCGATCTGATTTGATTTATTTGTTTAGCTTGTAGTCCAGGCAGGTCAAACCACAGTGTATTAGGGTGATAGAACCAAGCGAGGAATTCAATGTTATCGCTGCAGAGAAGGTACAAAGAGCGAGGTCAACATTAAATTTAAAATTTGAGAGATCCATTCAGAAGCCTAACAACAGCAGGGCCGAAGCTGTTCTTGAATCTATTGTTTCATGTTTTTAAGCTTTTGTGTCCTCTGCTCAATGGAAGAGGTTGGAAGAGATTTTAACCGGGTTGGAAGGGGTCTTTGATTACATTAGCTGCCTTTCTGAAACAGTGAGAAGTGTAAATGGAGTCAGTGAGTGGAAGATTGGCTTGGGTGATAAACTGGGCAGTGTTCACAACTCTCTGTAGTTTCTTATGGACCTGGGCAAAGCAGTTACCATACCAAACCATGATACATCCAGATAGGATGCTTTCTATGGTGCTTCTATAAAAGTTGGCGAGGGTCCTATGGACATGCCAAATTTCCTCAGCCTCCTGACGAAATAGAGGTGTTATTATGCTTTCTTGACTGCTGCATCAACAGGTGTAGACCAGATTGTTGGTGATCCTTACTCCTAGGAATTTGACACTCTCGAACGTAAAGTCAGCTTCAGTTGTGAAGCTATCCATGGTTGAATAACCCTGCCAGACTGTGGTGAAGTGTACATGAAGAGTGAATGTGCGGGCGTTCTGCCTGAGAGTTGCAGAGAATGGAATGTGAAAGATCAGGAAGGAACAGGAGAATTACATTTCTATAACATTTTACCAAGCCAGCAGACATATCAAAGTGTTTTACAGCCAATTAAGTCCTTCTTGAAATGTAGTCACAAGAGGAATGTAGGAATGGCAGCAGCCAATTTGTATACAGCAAACTCCCAGCAGTCATAATAACCAGATCATCTGTATTTTATGATGTTGGTTGATGGTGGATTATTACCCAGGACAGGAAAGATTATTTCCCTGCCAAATAGTGGCTTAACATGTTTTTATCCACTCCAGCAGACTAAGGTGAACCAGTGAAGGAGTGGCATGATTATTCAGTGATGAGCACTGCTGCCTCACAGCGCCTGGAACCCAGGTTCAATTCCAGCCTTGGGCAACTGTCTGTGTGGGGATTTGCACATTCTCCCTGTGGTAAAAACGAGGACTGCAGGTGCTGGAAACCGAGTCTGCATTAGAGATGTGCTGGAAAAGCACAGCAGGTCAGGCAGCATCCAAGGAGCAGGCAATCGACGTTTCGGGCAAAAGCCTTTCATCACGTCTCCCTGTGTCTCCATGAGTTGCTTCTGGGTGTTCCGGTTTCCTCCCACAGCAAAGGTGTGTGGGTTAGATGGATTGGCTGGACTAAATTTCCCATGGTGTCCAGGGATGTGCAGGCTAGGTGGAAATCCTATGTAGCTTCTCCTGTTTGAAATACAGAAAGCCAATAGTTAGTGGTGGGTGGGGGTGGGGGGGAGGGTGCAAATTTGGGTAAAAAATGAGGTCTGCAGATGCTGGAGATCACAGCTGAAAATGTGTTGCTGGTCAAAGCACAGCAGGCCAGGCAGCATCTCAGGAATAGGGAATTCGACGTTTCGAGCATAAGCCCTTCATCAGGAATGAGAGAGAGTAGCCAAGCAGGCTAAGATAAAAGGTAAGGAGGAGGGACTTGGGGGAGGGGCAATGGAGGTGGGATAGGTGGAAGGAGGTCAAGGTGAGGGTGATAGGCCGGAGTGGGGTGGGGGCGGAGAGGTCAGTAAGGAGATTGCAGGTTAGGAGGGCGGTGCTAAGTTGAGGGAACTGACTGAGACAAGGTGGGGGGAGGGGAAATGAGGAAACTGGAGAAATCTGAATTCATACCTTGTGGTTGGAGGGTTCCCAGGCGGAAGATGAGGCGCTCCTCCTCCAGCCGTCGTGTTGTTATGTTCTGCCGGTGGAGGAGTCCAAGGACCTGCATGTCCTCGGTGGAGTGGGAGGGAGAGTTAAAGTGTTGAGCCACGGGGTGGTTGGGTTGGTTGGTCCGGGCGGCCCAGAGGTGTTCTCTGAAGCGTTCCGCAAGTAAGCGGCCTGTCTCCCCAATATAGAGGAGGTCACATCGGGTGCAGCGGATGCAATAGATGATGTGTGTGGAGATACAGGTGAACTTGTGGCGGATCATCCGCCGTCATTTCCGCCACCTCCAAACGGACCCCACCACCAAGAATATATTTCCCTCCCCTCCCCTATCAGCGTTCCGCAAGGACCACTCCCTTCGTGACTCCCTCGTCAGATCCACACCCCCCCACCAACCCAACCTCCACCCCCGGCACCTTCCCCTGCAACCGCAGGAAATGTAAAACTTGCGCCCACACCTCCACACTCACTTCCCTCCAAGGCCCCAAGGGATCCTTCCATATCCGCCACAAGTTCACCTGTACCTCCACACACATCATCTATTGCATCCGCTGCACCCAATGTGGCCTCCTCTATATTGCGGAGACAGGCCGCTTACTTGCGGAACGCTTCAGAGAACACCTCTGGCCGCCCGGACCAACCAACCCAACCACCCCGTGGCTCAACACTTTAACTCTCCCTCCCACTCCACCGAGGACATGCAAGTCCTTGGACTCCTCCACCGGCAGAACATAACAACACGACGGCTGGAGGAGGAGCGCCTCATCTTCCGCCTGGGAACCCTCCAACCACAAGGTATGAATTCAGATTTCTCCAGTTTCCTCATTTCCCCTCCCCCCACCTTGTTTCAGTCGGTTCCCTCAACTCAGCACCGCCCTCCTAACCTGCAATCTCCTTACTGACCTCTCCGCCCCTACCCCACTCCGGCCTATCACCCTCACCTTGACCTCCTTCCACCTATCCCACCTCCATCGCCCCTCCCCCAAGTCCCTTCTCCCTACCTTTTATCTTAGCCTGCTTGGCTACTCTCTCTCATTCCTGATGAAGGGCTTATGCTCGAAACGTCGAATTCTCTATTCCTGAGATGCTGCCTGGCCTGCTGTGCTTTGACCAGCAACACATTTTCAGGGTGCAAATTTGGGGAAAGGGAGCAGTTGCATAGTCAGTTGCATCCTACTGAGGCCATTATAATTGGCTGGACCTCCTTACAATATAGCAAGCCACTATGATTGTTCACATAAAGCACTGGAGAAACTCAGCAGGTCTAGCTGCAACTGTGGACAGAGAAATAGAATTAATGTTTCATGTTCAAAATGATTCTTCTTCAGAACTTCTCAGTTCTCGCAATCTCAGAGGAACAGGCTGATCTTGGGGTGCTTGTCCACTGTACACTGAAGGCAGCAGGACAGGTTAATAGGGTAGTTAAAAAGGCATATAGCATTCTTGCCTTTATCGGCCGTGGCATAGGTTATAAGAGCAGGGAGCATCCTGCGCTTCAGATGCTGCCTGACCTGCACCACACTAACCTTGAGTATCTGCAGTCCTCACTTTCACCTATATAGCAGGGATGTCATGTTGGAGCTGTACGAAACTTTGGTTAGGCCACATCTGGAGTATTGTATGCAACTCTGGTCACTGCACTATAGGAAGAATATCATTGCACTGGAGGAGATGAAGAGGAGATTACCAGCACGTTGCCTAGTAGCTATGAAGAGAGGCTGGATGCTTGTTTTCTTTAAAGCAGCAAAGAGTGAGGAGGGACTTATCCAAGACCAGCACCTTGTGTTCAATCTCCTTTAAAATAAATCTTAACATCCTTTTAGCTTTTTTGATTATTTGTTTGTAGCAGTGCATTAGTGTTTAGTGAATTTTGTATCGCTAATCCTAAATCCCTTTTTTAGATTAGATTATTTACAGTGTGGAAACAGGCCCTTCGGCCCAACAAGTCCACACCGACCCGCCGAAGCGCAACCCACCCATACCCCTACATATACCCCTTACCTAACACTACGGGCAATTTAGCATGGCCAATTCACCTGACCCACACATCTTTGGGCTGTGGGAGGAAACCGGAGCACCCGGAGGAAACCCACGCAGACACGGGGAGAACGTGCAAACTCCACACAGTCAGTCGCCTGAGGCGGGAATTGAACCCAGGTCCCTGGCGCTGTGAGGCAGCAGTGCTAACCACTGTGCCACCGTGCCGCCCTTTGATTCTCCACAATTCCTCCTATCTCGGAATTAAGGAATATTTAGATTTTTGAATCTGAAACCCGAAGTGGAGGACCTTGTGCTTACCAAACTGAAATCTACAATTCTCTTGAGTGGCAGTGTTTGGCGTACTAGACCATTGCATTCTGGGGGATTGCCTTTATATTGGAGCTGCGACTATGAGAGGTTAAACTGGAGCCCTGTTTACCCCCGCAGGTGGACAATAAAGTTCCTAAGGTGAGAAAGTTGAGGAAGTATTGACAAATGGAATCAGAGAAAACTTTCACATGAAGAGCAAGAGCATAAAGTAATCAGGAAAAGATCAGGGACAATTAAAGATCATAAAGGGAAGCTGTGTGTGGAAATGCAAGATGTGGAAATGGCTCTTAACAAATACTTTGAATCTTGTTTTAATATGATGGTTATTTCAGTATGCTATATGCTAACACTGCTGATAGTATGCCTTATTGATTCACTGGATCATCTATTGTCTCTCTATTTGTCTATTTTGAAACACTCACAGGAGTGCCTTTTTCGAGTCTTCACATTGCTCGTCGATGTTTTGGACTCTTTAGCATCACCACAGACCAACGGCCAGATGGTACTGGTGTTATATGAGACTCGGGTGGTTTTTCGTCAGTGGGGGTCTCCAACCTGCCTTGGTGTTAGTGGACTGCGCCCCCTTTTTTTTATTTTTATATAATTTTTTTGGTGGGGGTTAGCCGATCCTTGTCTCGGTGCTCTCACTGTTTTGGTTGTTTGCTCACTTGTCACTGAAGAGTTGTAATATTTCGAGTGTCAGTGACAATGTGAGTCTTGATGTCTTTTGGGCGAAGGTCTCAAATCTCTCAATGCCGAGGAATTTCATGAGGCAGTTATTCATGCCCAGCCACTTGCATCGTGTGCCCATTATGAAGCCAACGTGCTTGGGATCCAAGCCTCCTGTCAATTCCGTTATCTCGACATTCAGGTGTTGGTACTTGCAACTTCTTTCACGTCATGCCATTTCCAGTGCTTTACTGTCATTTTTGTACCAGACTGTGACACCTACTACCGCGATCTTCTGCTCTTTCCTAAATATAAGATCGGGTTTCCGTAGGGAGCCATCTTTTGTGAACAATCTGGGCTCCACGTACCATATCCAGCCATACTTACCTACATGTTTTTGCAACTGGTCAGCGATCTTGTTATGGCATTTTATGCAAGCGTTTTTTTACAAATGGGCAGCATCCTGAGATCTGTGAAATTGTCTTGACTGCCGTCTCATGCCTTTGGCACAATTTGTTTTGATTTGGTCTTCCTGTAGATAGTGTAGCTCTAGTCGGGGGATTACACCGCAGGAGCAAGCTGTTTATTAACCTAGAGGATATTTGCTGGTTTACTGTTTTAACCATGAGTTAGAGATCTTGTTGTCTCTAAAGTACTGGGTGCCTGCCCCTTGACATTCCAGTTTTTGCCACTATTTGAATTCCCATTCTCTCCAGCCTGCATACCTGTTGGGCAGTTTCTGTCGCCCAGCGTCTGCCATCTGGAGTGCTGGCATGATGTTGGTCATCGGGTCCATTTCCTCCTCACCGCCATTACGGCTGCTGGGTAGGAAATTTTAAATTTCTTTTAGGACCTTGGGGTGTCACAGTCCCACAACGGTGTCTGTGTTGCACTTTCCTTTATACTGAAAGGAGGCCTGAACGACCACATCACTGGACATTTCAAGGGCCTTGCGTTTGCGAACATTCACAGATGGAATCTGCACTTCCAGTTTTGGGATGCGTAGATCGCCGTTCCTGTTACTGGTATACAGGACTCCATCAGTGGTATGAGGTGGGAGGTGTAGGAATTCTTTGGTGGCGTTACGGATTTTTTGGTCTAGTTTTGTGAGGGTAATCCGAGATGCTTCTGCTAGGATCAAGTGGAAATGCAGTCTGGGGATGGCGTGTTTTCAGGATTTCTAACCGTTGTCATGGCTGGAGTAGTGCTGCCTATATTCCTTTAACCCAGGACTTAAGCTTCTCCTCCCACTCCCCTTCTGCCACACCTGCTCACGTATCGATATGGGCACCCAGGTACTTCTCTGTATCACCTGGGGATATGTAGGCTATGGATTCATCTCTCAGCTTCTTGTTTGCTAAATGATTGTATAAGAAGATCTTCCTTTTCAATGTAAAGTGTGGAATCCCTTTGTCTTCGCAATGTTAATACTGAGACCTGTATAGTCACAGTATGCCTGGAGCAACTTCAGATTCCTTGCCATTCCGGTGTGGGAATTGCTTAGAAATGTCATCCTTGAAGGCCAAAGTTGAGCAGTTGACACTTCTGCCGCCCAGGGGCATGGCGACCCCTAAATTGGCCTTCTCCAGAGAGCATACCAACGGAACCAAAGCAATGTTACACAAGATTGGTGAGAGTGGGCCGCCTTGTTTTACGCCCCTCTCAATGTTTATTGGGGTGGTAAAGTTTCCGTTCCCTTCCACCACTGTGGAAGGTCTTTGATAGAGGCCTTTGATAAGACCTACAAAGGCTTTGGGGAGTTGTACTCTTTGCAAGGCAATGATTAATAGTTTGTGCCCAACCAATTCAAACACTTTCGCCAGATTGACAAAGACAACTGCGAGGTCCTTGCGGTTGTGTTTTGCTCCCTTAATGATGTTTTCAAGGATGACAATGTTTTCATCCAGGAGTGGCTGCTAGGAACCCCTTTTGCCTGTGGTTTATTTCGATTGTTTCACTAAAGCGTTTTGCCATTAATTTCGTGAACAGTCGCAGCAGCATTGGACAGATAGTTATTGGTCGCCAGTTGTCAATGCTTTTCAGACGGTATTTATCCTCGCACTTAGGAATCAGGACCGTTCAACTCTTTTTTCGTGAATCGGATATGGTGCTTGACTTTAGTTATAGGGAAAAGAGGCGGGGTAGACGAGTTTCCTCATATTCGTGGATTGCTCTTATGTCCTGCAGTTTCAGGCTGTCTGGTCCAGCAGCACTGTTCTCATCGATCCCCTTGATGGCTGTTTTGATCTCTTCTACCTCTCTGGGTTTCATCAAGGACCCCTCATCAATTTTACTGGTGTATGAGGCGTACTTATTAATGTTTGATTTCTGATTTGGCGATGACAGTTTCTCATGGAAACATGTCTTCAATTCCTCTTTTGAGAGAGGACAAGCAGATGAGGCCCCCATGATCTCGTGAGCTAGTTGGCGCTGGTTAGTTTTGTATAGCTGCTGTATCGCTCTAAACAGCGCTCTACATGCTGCCCATCGTTTTTATCTCCGATATTGTTAGTGGTCTTTTTGTCTCTTTTGGCCTGGTCTTTTTGAGGCCTCTTCATTTGCTCTATCCTTTCCTACTTTTCATTAGCAGGTCAGTAATGCTTTCCACTAGTCCAACTCCGAGGTCAAGAGTGTCAGGGTCATTCCTCGTGCTCAAGAGCTCCTCAGCTTGTGGAAGCTGGTCATCTATGTCTCTGTGTTTAGGGATCGAAGCCGGTGTTGTTCGGCTGGCTCTTTAGCCCAGGTTTTGATCGTTGGGATTTTCCTGGACATTCTCTGGTTCGTGCGAGTCGTTACCTGTCATTGATTCGTTTGGGGTTTGGATCTCCATCGGGGTGTTTGCCAGGAGTCTGCGTTCATCTGAGATTTGTTTCAGGGTTTTTGATTTAAGGACGCTGGTGATTGATTTATTTATGAACTTGCATCCTGCAAATCTCACTTGCAGTTCCCTCAGGAGTGCCACCTTCTCCTGTGACCATACGCGATCACTTCTCCAAGGTTTGCCCTTGACTTTGGGTGCAGGTTTGAGGTGTTTTTCATTCAGCAGAATAGGGTGTCTGTGCCTCTCGTGTTGACCAAGGCCCGACTGAGTAGAAAACTGTTGGTCACCCGCGCTGCATGCAAAGCCCCACGGTTGGGGATTGTTTCTTGCCTTTGCATTTTGGATAGTGGCAGGCGATTGCATGGTACTCTCCTGCTTCGTCGCATTTTGTTTGAATGTTCTTTACTCTGTGCACTTTAATTAAATGAGTCTTGAACGGGCTCACTGTGGGGAAGAGGATGTCGCAGTTCTTGCAGAACAGCCCATCGACGGGGTAGTGGATAATTACCTCTGGGACAGATGTTCTGTTGTATACTGGCTCGATAACAACTCCTTCCATAAAGGCATTGTCTCAGCTGTCTCATTGCCAGTTTTGGTTGCGGTCTTTTTGTACTCTGTGCCCTAGCTTGAGTTTTGATAACTTCTGTTGTAGAAGGTCTGGGTACTTATGCTTGCCCCATCTGTAGGGTGGACTGCCCTTACGGTCCCTTCTTCAACGTTATCTGGGTCATCCGTTACTGGGCGAGTCAGCTCCCTGGAAGTGGTGTCCGGTCTCAGCTCCACATAAGGCAGGAGATATCGTCTCAAGGTCCTTGTCTCGGTTTGAACCGAGATGGACCTTGTTACCGGTTTTAAGCATGTACAACTTAATGACTTATTGCACCTTGCAGTTGTGGGCAAGGCTGCGGGGAGGTTGTTTTTACGGGAGGCTTCCCATCCAGACTGCTGGATTGATAATAGAAGACTCATAATGTTTTTTGAGAGCAAGTCTGCGATGGCTGTCTCGCACTTTTTCTCAGTCGTTTGGTCACACAGTAGCCAGGGCTACTGAGCTTACCAGCGGGAACAACGGGGAGGCATAAACTATGTGCCAAAAATACGTGACAACGTCATAGTTACTCTCATCCCTTTTCAAGGCTACTGGAGTAAGACAACCTCCTGACTAGGTTACCACTCCTTGATCACTAGCACCCCCTGTGCATTCTTGTTGTTTTGAGAAGAACAATGCAGAGAGAGCTTTATTTTCAGCTTAAAATAGCAGAGCAAACTTTACTGAACATCTAACCCCATGCAGTCCCCTTCCTGGGAGGGTTTCATGGAGATAGTATCAAGAGGGCTTTAGTTTCAGTTTAAAAGAGTACGTATTGAATCCTGTGTTATATCTGTCCTGGAAGTATTTGCTGGGACAGTGTGGAGAAGGCTTTACATTCAGTTTAAAAAAAAGTAGAGTAAGGCTCTCTCTTGTGGGTGGCACAGTGACACAGTGGTTAGCACTGCTGCCTCACAGTGCCAGAGACCTGGGTTCAATTCCCACCTCAGGTGACTCTCTGTGTGGAGTTTGCATATTCTCCCCGTGTCTGTGTGGGTTTCCTCCAGGTGCTCCGGTTTCATCCCACAATCAAAAAACGTGCAGGTTAGGTGAATTGGTCATGCTAAATTGTCTGTAGTGTTAGGTGAAGGGGTAAATGTAGGGAGGTGGGTTGCACTTCAGCGGGTCAGTGTGGACTTGTTGGGCCGAAAGGCCTGTTTCCACACTATAAGTAATCTAATCTAATCACTTTCTTCAGGACTATAACATTCTTTAGTCCACTTTTACAAGTTACTGAATACAGCTCTTTAGTGCTGTCTTACTCCAGCTTCATAATAAGTTTCTCTCTGCTTTGTTGTTGTAGAATCATCAGGTACTCATTGTCAATTGTATATTTACCTTTCATTATCTCACATCTAGTTTCAGAAAAAAAAGATGAAGCAGATGTTGTAGATTGTTAGGAGAACTACAAAATATTACATGGGTTTAACATAACGAGGGTGAAAGTATTAAGGAATTTAACAACCGAATAAAATAAAATTTTAAATAAGTTACATAAATGATTTGAATGCGAGCATAAGAGGTACAGTTAGTAAGTTTGCAGATGACACCAAAATTGGAGGTGTAGTGGACAGGGAAGAGGGTTACCTCAGATTACAACAGGATCTTGACCAGATGGGCCAATGGGCTGAGATGTGGCAGATGGAGTTTAATTCGGGTAAATGTGAGGTGCTGCATTTTGGGAAAGCAAATCTTAGCAGGACTTATACACTTAATGAAAAGGTCCTAGGGAGTATTGCTGAACAAAGAAACCTTGAAGTGCGGTTTCATTGCTCCTTGAAAGTGGAGTCACAGGTGGATAGAGTAGAGACAAAGGTGTTTGGTATGCTTTCCTTTATTGGTCAGAGTATTGAGTACAGGAGTTTGGGAGGTCTTGTTGCGGCTGCACCGGACAGTGGTTAGGCCACTGTTGGAATACTGCATGCAATTCTAGTCTTCTTCCTATTGGAAAGATGTAGTGAAACTTGAAAGGATTCAGAAAAGGTTTACAAGGATGTTGCCAGGGTTGGAGGATTTGAGCTATAGTGAGAGGCTGAACAGGATGGGGCTGTTTTCCCTGGAGCATCGGAGGCTGAGGGGTGACCTTATAGGGGTTTACAAAATTATGAGGGGCATGGATAGGGTAAATAGACAAAGTCTTTTCCCTGGGGTCAGGAAGTCCAGAACTAGAGGGCATAGCTTTAGGGTGAGAGGGAAAATATATAAAAGAGACCTCAGGGGCAACTTTTTTCACGCAGAGGATGGTATATGTATGGAATGAGCTGCCAGAGGATGTGGTGGAGGCTGAATTGAAACATTTAAGAGGCATTTGGATGGGTATATGAATAGGAATGGTTTGAAGGAATATGGGCTGGATGCTGGCAGGTGGAACTGGATTGTGTTGGGATATCTGGTCGGCATGGACAGGTTGGACCGAAGGGTCTGTTTCCATGTTGTACATCTATGACTCTGAGTGTTGAAAGCAATTTTGGTCACTGCACTTCAGGAAAGATGGGGTTGCACTGGAGAGGGTGCAAAGGAGAATCACCAGGATGTGGTACTCAGACTGGCCAGTTTCAGCAATGAACAGTAACTAGATAGGCTGGAGCTGCTGTTCCTGGAGCAGAGAAGGCTGAGGAGGGGGAATCTGATTGAGTCAAAAAGTCTGGAAAAGCACAACCAGTCAGGCAGCATCCAAGGAGCAGGAGAATTGATGTTTCGAGCATAAGCCCTTTATCAGGTCTCCCGCATCTGCATTGCTCACTTTCTCCTGCTCCTCGGATGCTGCCTGACTGGCTGTGCTTTTCCAGTGCCATATGTTTTGACTCTGATTGCCAGCATTTGCAGTCCTGACATTCTCCTGGGGCATCTGACTGAGGTGTACAAACTTATGATGGGCATCAGTAAGCTAGATAGGAACGAATGATAGAAATGATAGGGTGGCATAGTGACTCAATGGTTAGATTAGATTAGATTACTTACAGTGTGGTAACAGGCTCTTCGGCCCAACAAGTCCACACCGACCCGCCGAAGCGCAACCCACCCATACCCCTACATTTACCCCTTACCTAACACTACGGGCAATTTTAGGATGGCCAATTCACCTGACCCGCACATCTTTGGACTGTGGGAGGAAACTGGAGCACCCGGTGGTAACCCACGCAGACACGGGGAGAACGTGCAAACTCCACACAGTCAGTTGCCTGAGTCGGGAATTGAACCGGGTCTCAGGCGCTGTGAGGCAGCAGTGCTAACCACTGTGCCACTGTTAGCATTGCTACCTCACAGCGCCAGGGACCTGAGTTTGATTCCACCCTCAGGCAACCTTCTGTGTGAAGTTTGTATGGTCTCCCTGTGTCTGCATGCGTTTCCTCCCACAGTCCAAAGATGTGCAGGTTATGGGGAGTGGCAATGTTAAATTGCTCATAGTGTCCAGAGATATGTAGGTTAGGTGGTTTAACCATGGGGAATATAGGGTAGGGCATGTGTCTGGGTGGCATGCTCTTTGGAGGGTGGTGTAGACTCAATGGACTGAATGGCCTGCTTCCACACTGTAGGGATTCTGTAATTCTATAATTTTTCTAATTCTATAATATAACCATGGGGCGTAGATTGAATGTAAGTTGCAGAGGATTTAAAGAAAAACATTTCAACTTAGAGAGTGGTGGGTGTCTGTAACTCACTGCCTGAAAATGTAGTGAAAGCAGGAACCATCATAACATTTAAAAGGTATTTAAATGATACTTGAAAGGCCAAGAACATAAGGCTATGGGCCATGTGCTGGGAAATGGGATTAGAACAGATAGGAGTTTGATGACCATCTTGAACATAATGGGCGAAATGTCCTCTTTTCTGTTCTGCAGCACTATGAAATGTATGCCTGCCTGCTAAGGGAAGCAAGGGGAAAAATAGCAAAGGCTGTGATAATTATTTCCAATCATCTCCAGCGGAGAGTTGCTGAAGGATTGGTGGACTGTTGATGCACTGTTGCTTAAGAAGAGGATCCCGAGTAGTTAAAGGCCAGTCAGTCTCACTGTAGTGGTGAGAAAATTATTGGGACAAAATTCTGAGAGATGGTATAAATCATCACTTAGGGAGGCAGGTGTTAAATAAGAGCTTTAACCATGGATTTGCTGAGGGTTACTTGTGACTGACTAAAATGAATTCATGTTTTGAGGAAGTAACAAGAATATTTGGTAAAAGTTACATGTTTTGATGTAGCCTGTGTAAAGTTTAGTAAAGCATTTGCCATGGCAGATTCATTAGCAAATTAAAAACACATGGACTCTTCAGGAAAGTGGCTAGTTGGATACAAATTTGGTTTATTGGCAGGAAGCAAAGGGTTAAGATTATTCAACGTGTTTGTGACCGAAAGCTTTTTCTGATGAATCTCTGAAGAACTCAGAGCTGAGACTTGCAATGTGTTGCATAAAGCTGTGCTTCACACAGAACTGTAGTGGCTATGATTAAGAACTTTGACAAATGAAGCAAATCTTAGCCATTTATTTGATAGTGAGGAAGGAAACTTCAGAAACATAAGAATAGGCTGATCATTATCCACAAAGGAACATAGGTGTCTGTCTTCATTTGATGGCAATATATACCTTGAGAAGCACAACGACAAAAACACAGGGCAAAATGAACTGCAACTTAGGGTGTGTGACTATAGATCACTTTAAGTAGCAGGACAGGTAGATGGTCAAGAAGGTGTACAGGATATTTCCTTTATTGGCCATAGCCTGGGTTATAAGAGCAAGGAGATGTTATTATAGATTGTTTTGTGGAATATAGATATTGTTGGCACGGTGTTGTCCATCCCTTAAGAAGGTGGTGCATTATCTTTCTGAGTCACTGCACTCCATCTGGTGGAGAGACACTCTTAGTACTCATTGGAAGCAGGTTCCAGGAAATGACCCAGTGACAATGAAGGAACAGCGATATTCCAAGCTCGATTGGCATGTGGCTTTGGAGGGGAACTTCCAGGAGTTGCCCTCATACATCTGCTGCACTCGATGTTTTATATGGTACGGGTTGTGAATTTGGAAAATTGAAGGAGGCTTGTCGCTTTGCAATACATCTTGCACAGTGGTGGGGGAAGTGAATATTTGAGAAAGAATGGGATTGGTGCCAGTCTTAAATTGTGTTGGACTTCTTGAGTGTTGTCAGAACAGCATTCAACTGGGGAAGTGTATTCTGTCTCACTTCTGACAGGTTCCTTGCAGATGTTCAGTACAAAGTGCAGGTTATACTTTCTTGAAAGTGCAGTTTCAGGTAGATAGAATTGCGAAGAAGGCATTTAGTATGCTTTTCTTTATTGGTCAGAGCATTGAGTATAAGAGTTGGGAGCCATGCTGTGGCTGTATAAGACTTTGGTTAGGCCACTTTGGGAATATTGCGTACAATTCTGGTCTCCCTCCTATAGGAAGGATGTTGTGAAACTTAAAAGGGTTCAGAAAAGATTTACAGGGATGTTACGAGGTTGGAGAGTTTGAGCTATACGGAGAAGCTGAATAGGCTTGGGGCTGTTTTCTCTAGAATGTCGGAGGGGGCTGTTTTCTCTAGAATGTCGGAGGTGAGGGATGACCTTATGGAGGTTTATAAAATCATGAGGGGCATGGATAGGTTAAATAGAAAGGTCTTTTCCCTGAGTTGGGAGAATCCAGACTAGAGGGCATTGGTTTAGGGTGAGAGGGGAAAGATTTGAAAGGGACCTACGGGGCAACTTTTTTTTGCACAAACTGTGGTCCGTGTATGGAATGAGCTGCCACAGGATGTGGTGGAGGCTGGTGCTATTGCAATATTTAAAAGGATCTAGATGGGTATATGAATATGAAGGGTTTAGAGAGATATGAGCCAAATACTGGCAAATGGGATGAGACTAGGTTAGGATATCTGGTCAGCATGGACGAGTTGAACCAAATGATCTGTTCCTGCGCTGTACATCTCTAAGTAATCTAATCTAAAAAAAAGAAATCTAATCTAATGACTGTATGACTTTAAGGAGTTAGGAGGTAAATTACTCATCACAGAATTCCTAATCTCTGAACTACTCTTAATACAACATTATTTAAGTAGCCTGCCCAGATTAGTTTCACATCAATGGTAATCCTTCAGATGTTGTTGGTGAGGGACTCAGCATTGTCAAGGGCAGATGGTTAGAGTCTCTCTTATTTGAGATGGTCATTACCAGGGACTTGTTTAGAACATATATTACTTGCTACATATTAACCTAAGGCTAAATGTTGTCTGAAACTTGCTGCATATAGACTAGTCCTGCTTCATGATGTGAGGAATTGTGAATGATTGTAATATTGTGCAATCATCAGCAAACATTTCTTTTTATTGAGTTTATAATCAATAGAAGGTCAGGGAATTAGTAGTTGTAGATGCTTAGGCTTGGGACACTATCCAGAGGAACTCCTGGATTGTTGTCTTGGAACTGAGATAATTAGCCTCTAACAACTGTTATCTTTTCTGCTCAGCATGATACTAGCCAGTGGAGAGTGTGTTCTCTGATTGTATTGACTTCAGTTTTGAGGCAACCATGACATCAAGGACAGATGCCATCTCCCGTCTTGAGTTCAGTGCTATTTTCCTGTTTGGACCAAGGCTATAATAAAGAATTGAGTGATCTTGACAGAACCAAACTGTATGTCAGTGAGTATGTTGTTGCTAAGCAAGTCCCACTTGATCACATTATCAACAATACCTTCCATCACTTTTCTGATGATTGAGAATGGAGTAACTGGGGCAATCATTTGCCAGATTGGATCTGTCTAACTTTATATGGACAGGGTATGGCTGAGCAACTTTCAACTTTGTCTATTAAATGCCATCATCCGAGCTGTAGAGGAATAGCTTGAGGTGAGGCTAGTTTGTCTGGAGCACAGGTCTGCTCTCTTATTACTGAGGTACTGTCAGGGCTTATAGCCTGTGCGGTATCTTGGGCCTTCAGCTGTTTCTTAATGTCACACAGGGTGAACTGGATTAGCTGGAGACTGTACCACAACTTTCTAAAACACTGATTCGGTTGCACGCAAAGTACTGTGTACAGTTATGATCACCATATTGCAGGAAACATTTGATTGTAGTGGAGAGAATCCAGAGGAAATTCATAAGGATATTGCCAGGAATGGAGAATTTTAGCAAGGAGCATGAATCAGAGAAGCAGTTCTTTTTGTAAAGGGAGAGTTCACTGATGTCTATCAAATTACCAGGAATGGATAGGAGTGTAATATTAGGAGACGTTAATAGCCAGAGACCACGGATTTAAAGTAATTGGTGGGAAGGCTTAGGGGGATTTACAGATTCTTTCACCCAAAGGACATGGGAGGGATGTAGGGGATTGGGATATTATTGTCTGAAAGAGTGGAAAAGTCGGAATCCCTCATTGTATTTAAAGTGCATGTTGCTGTGCACGTGAAGTGTCATAAGCTACCCACTATAGGCAGGTAAGTGGGAATTGGTAGGAAATGTGTTTTTGGCCAGCACATTTCAGGTGGGCTGCAAGGCCTCCTTCTGTGCCTTTCCAAGTTTCTTTGTTACTGTTAGTACAGATTCCTTAATCATGATAACAAGGTCAATGATGAAGTTGTTGTAGTTGTTTGGGCCCAGGTCACTACCCAGAGGAACTGAAGACTGAGATAACATATTGTCTTGGTTATTATCATTATCGCTGTTTGTGGGAACCTGCTCTGTGCAAATTGGCAGCCATATATCATAGAGTCATAGAGATGTACAGCATGGAAACAGACCCTAAGGTCCAACCATGCCGACCAGATATCCCAACCCAATCTAGTCCCACCTGCCAGCACCTGGCCTATATCGCTCCAAAGCCTTCCTAGTCGTATACACATCCAAATGCCTTTTAAATGTAGCAATTGTACCAACTTCCACCACTTCCTCTGGCAGCTTATTCCATACACGTACCACTCTCTGTGTGAAAACGTTGCCCCATAAGCATCTTTTATATCTTTCCCCTCTCACCCTAAACCTATTCCCTCTAGTTCTGGACTCCCCAACCCCAGGGAAAAGACTTTGCCTATTTACCCTATCCATGCCCCTCATAATTTTGCTTTCCCAAAATGCAGCACCTCGCATTTATCTGAATTAAACTCCATCTGCCACTTCTCAGCCCATTGACCCATTTGGTCAAGATCCTGTTGTAATCTGATGTAACCCTCTTCGCTGTCCACTGCACCTCCAATTTTGGTGTCATCTGCAAACTTACTAACTGTACCTCTTATGCTCGCATCCAAATCATTTATGTAAATGACAAAAAATAGAGGACCCAGCACCAATCCTTGTGGCACTCCACTGGTTGCAGGCCTCCAGTCTGAAAAACAAACCTCCACTCCCACCCTCTGTCTTCTACCTTTGAGCCAGATCTGTATCCAAATGGCTAGTTCTTCCTGTATTTTGTGAGATCTAACCATGCTAATCAGTCTCCTGTGGGGAACCTTGTTGAACACCTTACTGAAGTCCACATACATCACATCTATCACTCTGCCCTCATCAATCCTCTGTTGCTTCCTCAAAAAACTCAATCAAGTTTGTGAGACATGATTTTTCATGGACAAGGCCATGTTGACTATCCCTAATCAGTCCTTGCCTTTCCAAATACATGTACATCCTGTCCCTCAGGATTCCCTCCAACAGCTTGCTCACCACCGACATCACACTCACAGGTCTATACTTCCCTGGCTTGTCCTTACCACCCTTCTTGGTACAATGGTGAAGTGGTTTGGGATAATCTGAGGTGCAAATAATTTCCTTTCCAATTTCTTGTTTCCCGACCAGAATTTCTGCCCTTTCTAATTTAATATCGTGTGTAAATTAATTCCATGGAGGCTGACATCCTGTTACTGAGTCACCCTTTATTTACTCTTGCATAGTACATAGACTCTGATCAGTTAGCTCAGAGCCAGTCGCTAGAGTGAAGAGAACCCCTGAGACTTCTGTTTATTTCTGTCAGCCAGGACTCCCTGATTGGCCCAGGTTAGCAACCTCAGTAAAGCTTAAAGCTCTGGTTAGGGAGTTTATAAAGCTCTGGTTTGACTTTAAAAGCTCTGGTTAGGCCCTATTTGGAGTACTGTGTCCAGTTTTGGTCCCCACACCTCAGGAAGGACATACTGGCACTGGAGCTTGTTCAGCGGAGATACACACGGATGATCCCTGGAATGGTAGGTCTGACATACGAGGAACGGCTGAGGATCCTGGGATTGGATTCATTGGAGTTTAGAAGATAAAGGGGAGATTTAATAGAAACTTACAAGATAATACCTGGCTTGGAAAGAGTGGACACTAGGAAATTGTTTCTGTTAGGCGAGGAGACTAGGACCCGTGGCCACATTCTTAGAATTAGAGGGGGTCAATTCAGAACAGAAATGCGGAGACATTTCTTCAGCCAGAGAGTGGTGGGCCTGTGGAATTCATTGCCGCAGAGTGCAGTGGAGGCCAAGAAGCTAAATGTCTTCAAGGCAGAGATTGATAAATTCTTGATGTCACAAGGAATTAAGGGCTATGGGGAGAATGCTGGTAAGTGGAGTTGAAATGCCCATCAGGGAGGAGAAAGTGAGGTCTGCAGATGCTGGAGATCAGAGCTGAAAATGTGTTGCTGGAAAAGCGCAGCAGGTCAGGCTGCATCCAAGGAACAGGAAATTCGAAGTTTCGGGCATAAGCCTGATGAAGGGCTTATGCCCGAAACGTCGAATTTCCTGTTCCTTGGATGCTGTCTGACCTGCTGCGCTTTTCCAGCAACACATTTTCAGTTGAATTGTCCATCAGCCATGATTGAATGGCGGAGTGGACTCGTTGGGCCGAATGGCCTTACTTCCACTCCTATGTCTTATGGTCAATCAGGGAACTTGTACTCAATGAGATCCACATAGCCAATCTCCTTCCAATCACTACAATGTGCAAACTCAGGCATATAACTCTCAGTTTCTTCATCCCAGCCACCCATAAGGGCGAAAAGTTGAGGCACCAGTGTGATTCCCTGTGTTAGATATTTCTCATCAGTTTCCTAGCAGCAGCAAAGAAGCTATTGTGTAGGTCACTAGCCTGTTGTGTTTGCTGGATTGCTGGGGAATGTGTATAGAAGGGACCTCGGGGAGGGGGTGGCGAGTGCAAATGTACAAAACAAATCATGAGTGATCAGATAACGCTTTGAACAAGAGTACACAGATTGTCAAAAAAGATTTGTTATAATCATGAAATGGGTTGAAACCCAATAAAAGCATGCTTTTATAAATGGGTCAGGTGGTTATGTGTGTACTAGGCTTTCTGTACTTTCTTGATATTGTGACCAGAAAATGAGGTTACTATAGTTACCATGACTTGGCAAAGATGTTGCTTTGATATTTGCATGTGCACCATGGAGCAGCTTAAACAAAACCCCAGCAGAGAAGAGAATGACAAGAGCTGATTGGTTAAGACAATGGATTCAAAATCTGTAAGGATTCTTGTGTTGCACAGGTAAAGCTCCTAACTCAGGTAGAAACCTGGGTTCAAGTCCCACCTGTTCCAGAGGTGTGTCAAAATCTGTCTGAGAACAGGTAAATTATAATCTCTATAAGAGGATGGTGGGACCAGGCAGCAAAGGGATTGTGAAGTGCAAGGTCTGAGAAGGAGTTGTATGAGGGTGAATCAGTTTAAGGAGGCTAATGAGCTGGCCCAAAAGATTAGTAAGGTTTAGATCAACATCTGTGAATGGTCACAAGTGCTGGTTGACTTGCCCTTGGAATGAAGGGTACACTGTAAACTGTACAGTAACAGCCCAATTCTTACAGGCCCTTCGGCCCAACAAGTCCACACCGACCCGCCGAAGCGCAACCCACCCATACCCCTACATTTACCCCTTACCTAACACTATGGGCAATTTAGCATGGCCAATTCACCTGACACGCACATCTTTGTGACTGTGGGAGGAAACCGGAGCACCCGGAGGAAACCCACGCTGACACGGGGAGAACGTGCAAACTCCACACAGTCAGTCGCCTGAGTCGGGAATTGAACCCGGGTCTCAGGCGCTGTGAGGCAGCAGTGCTAACCACTGTGCCACCGTGCCGCCCACCGTGTCTGATAACGGTGACAAACCAACAATAAGGGAACATAACCTTAAAAAGAAAGTTCAGGATTTAAATTGAAAAGCACTTAGGATAGTGGATATCTGGAATTATTTCCCTTGAGGAGGCAATAGATGCTGGAGGCATAATTCAAGATTTCAGGAATGAGATTGGTAGATTTTTGTTTGGTAAGGATGCAGGCCTGTCATGAACTATTTGAGTGGTGGAGAAATCCAAAGGGCTGAATGGCGTCCTTATGTTCTTATGGGCTGAATTTTATGTTTCTTGATGGGCTGATGGAGGTTGAATGGAGGGTGAATGTTCTGTTTGCTCCCATCTGCTGTCTTAACTCATCCAGTCAGCTAGTGGTCAGCAGGCAAGCCAGTGGCCAATTGGAGGTGCAAAGGAAGCCTTGGTGGCCAATCAGGATCTGGGACACATGAAGCAGAGAGGTAATGCCATTAATAGGACCTCAGTCACAATTATAAATTACAAGGATTTGTGGTCTCGCAACCTCAATTCGTATGACAGGCAAAAACAGCACCTAAAGAAACATTCATATGCTGCCATCTTCAGTATTCACTGCTACTTTTTGCCAAGGTCCAGCTGGTAGGTGTTGTATGTAGCAGTACCAATCAGTGACAGGCAGTGGTTGAGGTGCTTTAAATCCTGCTTTCCATATTATGTCCAAGGGTCTATTTAATTAATAGCGATAGAAGATAAACTATTATAGAATTTTAACAAGAAGAGGCACTTCTCTTAACAATAAGGTGTAATTATTTGCATTATAGCACTAGGTACAAGTTATATTGACTGGCTGAACATAATTACCAGGAGAAAGTGAGGACTGCAGATGCTGGGAAGTGAGTGTCGAAAAGTGTGGCGCTGGAAAAGCACAGTAGGTTAGGCAGCATCCGAGGAGCAGGAGAGTCGATGTTTCGGACATAAGCCCCTCATCACACTATGGGTACCACACCTTAGGAAGGATACATTGGCCATGGAAGGAATTCAACATAGTTTTACAAGAATGGTACCTGGACCTCAGGAGTTAAGTTATGAGGGGGGATTATATGCTCGAGAATTTAGAAGACGAAGGGTGATATGACCAAAATCTTCAAGATATAAACAGGAAAGGGCAGGGTAGATAAACAGTTTCCATTGGTTGGAGACTTGAGAACTAGGGTGTATATTCTGTAAATTAGGGATAAATTATTCAGGAGACAATGTAGGAAGCACTTGTACACACAAAGGGTTTGGAATGCTCTTCCATAAATGGCAGTTGATGTTGAATCAGTTGTCTGTTTTAAATCTGAGTTAGATAATTTTTAGTTTTGCAGGTATTAAGTGATATGGGCCAAAGGCAGGTATATGGAGTTGGGCCACAGATCAGCAATGATCTCATTGATTAGGTGGATTAGGCTTGTGGGCTGAATGGCCTATTCCTGTTCCTATGATCCTATCAGGATCCAGAGATGTCATGTCTGACCCACTGGGATCTACAGCTGGACTCTTTTGACTTAGGATTCTGGATTAGAGTGGTGCTGGAAAAGCACAGCAGTTCAGACAGCATCCGAGGAGCAGGGAAATCGACATTTCGAGCAAAAGCCCTTCCTGTTGAAGGGCTTTTGCCCAAAACGTCGATCTTCCTGCTCCTCGGATGCTGCCTGAACTGCTGTGCTTTTCCAGCACCACTCTAATCCAGAATCTGGTTTCCAGCATCTGCAATCATTGTTTTTACCTGGACTATTTGACTGTCTACCCAAGACTAAGTTGGAGCTTAATGCAGCACCAACATTAACCTTGATCGTGAAAGACTCCCCAGTGTTTTTAATTCTGATGCATAAGTAATGCAGTGGACAATGTTGCTCTCAATAGCTTGTTACTTAGTAATTTCAAAATGGTGGAGGGCTCTGCTTTCCATGCCTGTAGTTTTGGAGATATCCTGTTATATGTTTGTGGGAGACTGAAAGCTAACCTCCATGTACCTAGTCCAGCCTTACCTGCACTACACTGTCATACCACACATGGTTGATTTTGAAAAATATCTTCCCTTCTCACCCTCTGCTGCTGAAAACAGTTACTTTTGCTGGTCTTTCACTATCACAGACACTGGCAGTCCCTTTCTCTACCTCAGAACAATTGCTATTCTACATCAGCAAGCCAGGGCATATTGTGTTCTCAACCAACATCCAGACGCTTGGCAGATTTCCTGGAGAAGCCATGCATTAAGAATCAGGAACATGAAGCATAGCTGCCTGTGCTGCTGCTTCTCCTCGCCCAGCGACTTGGAGACCATTGGCAGTCAAAATGAACTCATTGAATGCAGACTGGACTGATCCTAGAATATTTCAGGCCATCCCTCCAGTCAACAATGCAGTCACCATGTTAACCATAGCAACTATTTAAATTGATTTAGCATCCTGAACACAGACATAGAATCATAGAGATGTACAGCATGGAAACAGACCCTTCGGTTCAACCCATCCATGCCGACTAGATATCCCAACCCAATCTAGTCCCACCTGCCAGCACCCAGACCATATCCCTCCAGACCCTTCCTATTCACATACCCATCCAAATGCCTCTTAAATGTTGCAATTGTACCAGCCTCCAACACTTCCCCTGGCAGTTTGTTCCAAACGTGCACCACCTTCTGTGTGTAAAAGTTGCCCCTTAGGTCTCTTTTTCCCCTCTCACCCTAAACCTATGCCTTCTAGTTCTGGACTCCCCGACCTCAGGGAACAGACTTTGCCTATTTATCCTGTCCATGCCTCTCATGATGGCTGAGTGTGTGTTAGTGCAAACCCCTACGGAAGAATTGAAGTTCACATCATGTAGAGAACGCGAGACTGGCCAGGGAGAATATTGGAATAGTTGAGTCTGGAGCTGACGAACATGCTTCAGCAGTGGATGAGGCGAGACAGGTTGCTATTGCAAAGGTGGAAGAATACCGTTTTATTAAGAGAGAGAAAATTTGGTCGAAAGCTTAGCTTGGGGTTAAGATGTTGATTTTTCCAAACAATTAGCTCCAATCTGAGACAAGGGCCAGGGAGACAAGGCTGTTTTGTCTTCTGGTTCCCACGAGTTAAAAAATTCTTACTTTAGACTCAAAACTACTTGTGCATCATCCAGTGTAATTCTTTTTGCTCCCAGTGTGGCAGGTAGACCGTTGAGGACATTGGTTAGGCCACTGTTGAAATATTGCGTGCAATTTTGGTCTCCCTCCTATCGGAAGGATGTTGTAAAACTTGAAAGGATTCAGAAAAGATTTACAAGGATGTTGCCATGGTTGAAGGATTTGTTTTATATGGAGGGGCTGAATAGGCTGGGGCTATTTCCCTGGAGTGTGGGAGGCTGAGGGGTGACCTTATAGAGATTTATAAAATCATGAGGCGCATGATAAACAGACAAAGTCTCGCCTAGGGTGGGGATGTCCAGAACTAGACGCATAGGTTTACGGTGAGAGGGGAAAGATATAAAAGGGACCTAAGGGGCAACGTTTTTATGCAGAGGGTGGTACATGTATGGAATGAGCCGCCAGAGTAAGTGGTGGAGGCTGGTACAATTGCAGCATTAAAAAGGTATCTGGATGGGTATATGAATAGGAAGGAATGGATTCAAACCTACAGCTCAGCGAGCAAACCTACACCCTAAACCTCAACCTGAGCTACAAACCTTGCAAATAGGAAGGGTTTAGAGGGATATGGGCCAAGTGCTGGCAAATGGGACTAGATTAGGTTAGGATAGCTGGTCGGCATGGACGAGTTGGACGAAGGATCTGTTTCCGTGCTGTACATCTCAATGACTCTATGACTGAAGGACGTTGTTGTGTGAGGTAAGGTTCTGAAAGGATGGATGTCAGAGACTGAATTAGGCTCTACCCAGTCTCATGATGTCATGCAGTCTTGGGTGGAGTTAAGGAGTCCAGGAGTGTTAACCCTGGCTCCTGATCATCTAAGTAATTATGTCGCTAGCTGTTGTAAATCCCTGTCGTGCAATGAACTACATCTTGTTGTTAAGACAAGTACCTCTTCTTGTTAAGATTCACCAGAGACTCTCCCTCTACTGCTGTTAATCAAACAGGCCTTTAAATTCAGTACAGAAAGGAGGATTGGTGGCAGCACGTTACTTTAAGCATTACTTGGTAGTATTTGGTTCCGATATTTATGGCATACATCACTAAATGTGATATCTCAAGACATGCTTTTACATAACAAGTAATTCCTAGCTCCATATGAATTGTACAATAATATAACAAAAGATTTGAAATTTCTGATGAGGACTGAAGGTGATAACTTTGGTCCTCTCCATGTCTAAATAAAAAAGCAACAAGGTTGAACTTATTCACTGTTTATCTCTCATAGTTAGTGAAAAATATTCACATCTCTAATGGATTAATTCTTTTATTAATTCACCAAGAAATGGTTCCATCAAAGGATCTGCACAATGTTTTATCTGAAGTCCATTGCATTTGTTTTCTAACATGTTCCCTCAGTGAAAAGAGGTGACTTTTCAGAGGTGAATGCAGCACTGAATAGAAATTGGGCTTTACTTTGTAAAGTTGCTGATTTGTACACAGTGTTTCTTTTCTAAACATTTGATTCAGAGCCAGAGCCGTTGTAATTTAACTCTTAAGTTGGCAAAACGTCTTTTGAAGATTCCCTGGCTGTCCCTGTAAATTGAATGGTGGGGTGGATGTGAGGAGTTGGGGAATGAAGGGAATTCAGTTACCTCTTGTCGTGTGGGGACCAGATCTAGACCCAGTGAAATATTGTTCACTACAGTTTGGCATGAGTTCTGCTGCTTTCACTATATAGTTCATTCTACTGAGTTCATTAATCACCGTTCTCCTGTGAATGGAAATTTGAAGCATTATGTTACTGAAATTTCAATTTTACCTGTCATGCTTTGTGCACCACGCATTGTGCATTTATTTTGAACTTTCTCTCTAATCGGTACTAAAAAGATTTATTGCATTGTATGTACTGCATTATACATACAATGTGGAGATGCCGGTGTTGGACAGAGGTGGACAATGAAAGAAGTCACATGACAGCAGGTTGTAGTCCAACAGGTTTATTTAAAATCACTAGCTTGTGATTTTGAAATACTCACGTTTTTCTTTTTTTAACTAAAATAATTCCAATTTTTTTTCAGAATTTTATTCAATCGTTATTCCATACCAGGCATTCCATGCCTGTCCAACCAACCTAGCTGTGTTGCTCTGCAAACCTTTAAACCTCTTTATCACTTATTTTACCAGTTAGTTCTGTCCATAACTTTGGATATAATTTGTTCAGCTCCTCATCTAATCATTAATATTGATTATAATTTAGCTGAGGCCAAGTGCTGAGTATCAAGTTGTATCTCATTAATTACAGCTTGCCGAAATGAAATATTGTTATTGAGTTTGAGAGAACAGGGATGTAGTCAAGATCTGTGAGGTTTTATCGATTTTATTAATGCAATGTCTGCCCATCCGTGAGGGGTTCCCACAATGAATTTGTAAAGCCCAGGAATCACAAGCTTGTGATTTTAAGTAAACCTGTTGCACTATAGCCTGGCGTCGTGTCACTTCTGGCATTATGCTCTTACACAGAGCATCCCTTTAACTTCAGGAGCACGAAGTGTTTTATTCTGTTTTCCAAGAATGCAACAGGACAAAGGAAGGTAATTTGCGACATTGTACCTCGACTGGCTCTTTGAAAGGTCATTTAGATAGTTGCTCTCATCTACTCTACCCTTCATCTCAAAATTTCTTTCTTTTTCAAGGATATGTTCATTTTCCCCTCAAACCTGAACCTGTTTCCACCAGATTTTCCCCATTGTATCAATTTTGCATTGAAACATTTCTCCCCATCACCCCACTGGTTCTTTTGTTAATCATCAGATGTTTATTTCTGGTTTTACTAATATGACTATGCTGTAATTGGGACTGAATCCACTGCACAATGGCATTCTTTGTTTCTGTTTGACGGTTTTAAGGAACTGCTGTTACTGTGGATGATGTAAAATGGCTCTCAAAGAGTAAATTCTTCTTCCAGTGGACACAAAGCAGACCCTCTATATTGGAGCACATCCAAAAAACACTTAAAAGACTTGCCATAGTTGAAGGAGATGTAGGGCAGGAGCCTACACAATAGCTCCTTAATAATATGAATCTGGAACCAATCCAGTTCCTGATTTTTGTCAAGAGATTTGTAAAATGGCTGATAGAGGATTTGTTAATATGGTGAACGGGAGAAGGAGTACAGACCAGGGTATGAGGTAACATCTGTGTTAAAATCCATGAGAAAATAGGGTTTCATTGCTCTAGCCCCCTTAGCCAGGAAGCAAACTATGTGAGGCATTCTGCAAAATGATCGCTGTGAGCACGAACAATACTTTTTAAAAAACTAGCCTTTGTACAGTTTTGGACTCAGTTTAAACTAAACAAGTTAATTCATTGTAGCCTGTCACTGCTGTCATGGTGAAATCTAAAGAACCATAGTCCCATAGGTTACAACTGATCCATTATAAAATTTTCTATACTTATCATAAAAACACAAACGAATGGAAAGGTGGTATTTTATATGAAGCAACGCTGGTTTATATTTCAGAGATGTCAACTGCTTGAAGTGCCCTGGGGGAGTTCCATGCTAAACAGTGCCTAACAGTTGAATCATTTGCTTCTGATGAGGTAAGAATGTGGATTTCGCATTGAACTATGGGGGAGATGAACACTTCTAGATGCCATGTGAGCAGGTTTTAAAGGTTACCCCCAAGGCCAGGAATCCTGGGAAGTTCTGGCATTGGTCACTACTTCTCAATGTATCACTGTGAGATTATAAGCAGGGCAACATAGTGACATGGTTCATAGCTTATCAGACAGGTCTGGGAAGATTGGGTGTGAAAACTCACTAAAACTCAGAGGGGGAAACTTTGTAGGAAACTGAACAAAACATGACACTGAGCCGAGTTTTGGGAAGATTCAGTCCAGTCTTTCCGAGAACATTCTCCTCATTCCAGGAACCAATTTAGTACACCTTTGCTGCCAACTATTTATGGCAAGCACATTCTTCTTTAGAGGAGACCAGAGTTGCACACAATATAATTGGTATGGCCTCAGCAATGCCTAAATGCAATGAGGCTCTTTGCTTACAATATAACTATTTGGAATAAAAATTAAAATACCATTTGCCTTCCTCATTGCTTGCTTTACCTGCATGCTAACTCACTGTGATTCATGTAGAAGGACACAAAGATCTTGTGAATGCAAACATTTCCCAGTTTTTCACTATTCCAAAAATACTCACATTTTTCATTTTTTTTTACTAAAATGGATAATTCAATTTTTTCAGAATTTTATTCAATTGTTATTCCATATCTTTGCCTGTCCAACCATCCTAGCTGTGTCGCTCTGCAAACCTTTACATCCCCGTTATCACTTATTTTCCTAGTTAGTTATTTCCATAAATTTGGATATAATATGTTCAGCTCCTCATTTAATCATTAATATTAATTATAATTGGCTGAGGCCAAGTTTTAGATTAGATTACTTACAGTGTGGAAACAGGCCCATCGGCCCAACAAGTCCACACCAACCCTCCAAAGAGCAAACCATCCAGGCCCATTCCCCTACATTTACCCCTTCACCTATCACTACGGGCAATTTTTTTGGACTGTGGGAGCAAACCAGAGCAGCCGGAGGAAACCCACGCAGACACAGGGAGAATGTGCAAACTCCACACAGACAGTTATCCGAGGTGGGAATTGAACCTGGGTCTCTGGCACTGTGAGGCAGCAGTGCTAACCACTGTGCCACTGCTGAGTATCAAGTTATATCTCATTAATTATAGCTTACCAAACTGAAATATTGTTATTGGGTTTGAGAGAGCAGGGATGGAGTCAAAATCTGTGAGGTTTTATTGATTTTATTAATGCAATGTCCGCCCATCCCTAATTCCCCTGGGAATTTGGTGTTAGGTTTTCGAGTGATGGTGTCCTCACAATGAGTTTGGAAGCCCAGGAATTTAACCTTGCAGTAATGTAGCCATAATGGAGTAAGTTCAATTCATGATGCTGTGTGACCTGGACATGATGACATTCCAAGTCACGGGCCAGTTAAGAGCAATTATCAAAGGACGATTGGATCCTCCTCCATAATAATGTCCAACAGATTTGATCATGTTTTGACTGAAATGTTTTCAATGATGGTCAGCTCAAATCATCATCTATAGCCTACTGACCATGCTTAATTGAACAGCAAGTACATCATCTGACCTTTCAGTCCATTGCTTTTATGCTATCTCTCTACAAGATGAACTTGGCCTTCCTCACGATGCTGTACTTTTTCTCTTCACGTAATTATCCAATTCCCCTTTTGAAAGCCATGGTTGAATCAGTCTCCAGCAAATTCCCAGTCAGTGCATTTCAGATCTAACTGCTTGATGCGAAGAAAAATACATTCTCATCTCAGCTTTTCTCATTTTAAATTTGTGTCCTTTGGTTCAAACTGATCACTAATGGAAACATGTTCTTCGTGTCCATTCTGCTCAGCCTCCTCATGATGTTGACATCTTTGACCCATGTCGAGCTTCACTTCTCTAAGTAGAGCAGCCCCAAATTCTCCATAAAACTGAAGTCCTTTACATCTGGAACCATTCTTGTCAATCTGTTATGCACTTTATCAATTGCCTTTATATCCTTCCTAAAGTGTAGTGCCGAATATTTGATGCAGTTCATGCTGATTTACTGCTTTGTAAAGCTTTACCACATCTTGGCTGATTTACTTCATTTATAAAACTCAAAGTTCTATATGCCTTTAAACCACTTTCACAACTATTCATCCACATTGATCTGCCAGCATGTCCTTTTGTTCCTACACCCCCTTTAAAATGGTATCCTCTATTATTTACTTACATAATTGTTATTGAAGTAAATAAAATGTCTTTCTAATTTGGATTTCAGATAAGATGAAGCCATAGCCAAGTGAGAGGACAACGGGACAAAGTCAGTGCCTCATCCAACTTAAAACACTTCTGTAGCTTTGTTGCCATGGAGACTGTGGTCATTGTAGCAATTGGGGTCCTTGCGACTATCTTTCTAGCCTCCTTTGTGGCTCTTGTCGTTGTCTGCAGACACCGTTATTGCCAGCCCAGCAACCTGTTACACCCATTTGACTCAAAGTAAGTGCCATGAAGGCTTGAGGCCTAGCCCCTTCTGGAAATGGTTCCGTTCATTTTCATGTTGATATTGTTTAGCGGCAGTAATCATTAGAAGTACTTTTTGAAGCCGTTAATCACAATAAGGGGACAACTCAAAGGGACTTTCTAAGCTTAATACGTTACTTTAATTACTGTAATGTATGCTGGGATAATCCTAGTTCCATAAGTGAAAGTTGCTATGTTTGCCCACATAGCACTGACTACATTTAAACATGTTCATTGGATTAGGAGCATTTTGGATATTCCCTAAGAATGCCAAATATAAATGCAAATATTTCCTTCATTTTTCTGGCATGGGAAGCCATTCAGTTCATCAACACTCAGTTTGATGGCAACTTGGAATGAGCAACAAATGCTGACGTCCTATAATATGGAGAATGAAGAGAGAGAAATATATAAGAACAAGTGACTAAAAACCTGATGTAGAAGCATGCCATAAGAGTGCCTTAAAGGAGAAAGAAGCAGAAAGCTTTATGGACAGTTGGATACGTGCATCAATAGGAAAGATTTGGAGGGATATGCGCCAAATGCATGCAAGTGGGACAGGTTTAGTTTGGGAACATAGTTGGCGTGGATTGGTTGGACCAAAGGATCTGTTTCCATGCTGTGTGACTCTCTGACTCTAAGTCAACCAATACCATTCACTGTTGAACAATCCAATCAGCCCTACTTCTCTGCTTGATAGCTTTAGTCCTGAAAATCTATTTCCTTCAAGTGCTAATCAATTTTCTTTTGAAATCATTGATAGTTCCTGCTTACACTATCCTGTTGAGCAATGAATTCCATATTATTACCACTCACTGGATATTAAAATTTATCCTCACATTCCCCCGTTGCTGATTCTGAAAACTGTGTGTCATTTTACTTGTCTAGCTGATGGAAAGAGCTTTTTTTAATGCCTGCTCTATCTAAACATAACATAAATCTCCCCAAATCTCCTTTGCTGTATGGATAATAACTCCAGTCTTTCCAACTTATTCTTGTAACTAAAACAATCATTCTGATAAATCACCATTGTACTTTTTCAAGAAATTTTATATCTTCCGAGATTGTGGTGACCAGAACCCAATGCAACTAATCAGAGCTTCACAAAGGTTCAGCACGACATCCTCACTTTTACATTCAATGTGTTTATCCCTGAAGTCCAAGATCCCATATATCCTTCACTAACTGCTTTCTGAATATGTCAAGAGTTGATGCACATCCCTGTGGTCCTGCACACCTTTTTAGAATTGTGCCATTAATTCCCTTCTGCCAAAATGTGACCCCTCTGATTTTTCAGTATTGAACTCCACCTGCTATTTGTATGTCCATTCTGCTAGGAGAAAGTGAGGACTGCAGATGCTGGAGATCAGAGCTGAAAATGTGTTGCTGTAAAAGTGCAGCAGGTCAGGCAGCATCCAAGGAGCAGGTGAATCGATGTTTCGGGCATGAGCTCTTCTTCAGGAATGTCCATTCTGCTAGCCCATTTTGTGTATGTCCTGTTACAGACTATTCATTTCATCCTCATTGTTTGCCACTCCTCCAAGTTTTGTATGGTTGTCAAAATTTTAAATCTTATTCCATATTTCTAGATCATTGACATGTGGCACAAAGTTCAATGATCCTTGTGTGGACTTATAGGGAACATTATCCTCCAGTCCAAGAAACAACAGACTTTCACAACTCAGTTTTGCTTCCATTAATGATCTCTTATCCAACTACCAATTGAATATTTACCCTGCTACTCCATAAGCCTCAAATTCATTGACCAGTCTCTTAGGTGATACGTTGTCAAAAGTCTTCTTAAAATTCATATAGACACCTAATGCATTACTTTCATTAAACTTCTCCATTACTTCATCAAAGCAAGTCAGATATACTCTATCTTTCATAAATCTGTTCTGCCTCTCCTTACTTAACACAGCTCTTTCCAAATTCCCATTGATTTTTTTCCATGATTATGGATCTCAAAACTTTAGATTAAGGACATTCTGCTGAAAGCATTTCAAAACTTCCTCCATTTTCCTCAAACTTTATTGTAGCATGTATTTCACTTGTTATTTGGAAATTGAAAATGCTAAAATATCTGATCTCTAATTCATGTAAATCTTTGGGATTCCCCTGCAAATTCATTCCTTTGTTTTATTCTCACATGACTTAGCATTCAGTAGAATTCCCAAATGGTGTGATCTTACCTTTTTTTTTGCATTTTACCTGTGACCAACTGGACTCTGTCCTTGCATTCTCAAAGACATTCACTCTTTTCAACACCACAATGTCAGCCCTAATCAGGACAGCCAGTCCATCTTCCTTTTATCCTTCTCTATCTTTTCTGAGCACTTTATATCCTTGAATATTAAGCTCATTGTCTGAACCATTTTTAAGCCTTGGTTCTGTTAATGTCATGACATTGCTGTGAGATAGAAGTCACCACACAACAGTTAGCAGATCACAACTCTGTAGCAGCTTCGGGACTAGCAATAATTGCGCCACATTTGTTTCTATCTGCACCAAGCCAAAGATCCAACATGAGTCAATGCATTTATTGTGCACCTCAGGGAGTTTGAGCATTCAATTGGACAAGAATTTCTAATAAGTTGTAATAGTCTGTCTCTAAACACTTCTTGGCCTTGTGATAACAGCCTGAAGACTGCAAAAGTGTGGGCTGTATCCTAAAAAACAAACATTTGATATGTCTGTAGGTGAAGAGACTATTTCCCAAGCTCCTTTGTACCACTTAATGTCAGTGAGCTAGGTTTAACTTAGTTCTGTTTGTTTAAAGATCTTGGTTTTCACCGGAGACAAACAATGAATTATGAACCTTGAATCAAATAATTCACCGGCCAGCTCTCTGAGGGGAGAGTGCTCGCTTGAAAATTCTCAAAGGTGACTGAAATTCTAAAAACAGGGATCCAGACAAACAAAGGAGACCCAGTGCGTTAAAAAGTCTGGGACATGTCAAGGTAGAATAAATTACATTCACGGTAATGGCTGACATAACCACTGTTGCTGAAGAGAGTGTCTTTCACAAATTTTCACATCTTTCAAAGAACAAAACACTGAGAAGAGTATGTTCCTGATATTTTTGTGGAGAATTACATAAAAAGGATTAATTCTAGGATATCCTGAAGCTATTCTTTCTCCCCTTCGTCCTGATCGGGTTTTCTCAGTCACATTTGAGAATTTTCAATTCCTGGTTTCAAGTGTATTTGTCGTTATTTTCACTCAATATGCACACTATAACCTTTGACCTGTAACATGTCTATTTGGCTGAGCTGGGATGTGTCACATGTCTGAGGCATTGAGTTGAGTTCTATACCAGGCAGGAAGGTTATTAGTCTAGGATGACATTCTAATACCATGCAGTAAGATCAGACATACATTAATGTCAGTACACATTAATAACAGGTTTTATTAAGCATAATTATATCCACTGGGGCTCCATTAGCTCAGTTGGCTGGGAAGCTTTGCAACCCAGAGTGATGCCTACAATGAGAGTTCAATTCCTGCATCAGCTGAGGTTACCGTGAAGGATTCTCTTTTTCAATCTCTCCCCTTGCCTGAAGTGTGGTGACCCTCAGGTTAAACCACCACCAGTTATCTCTGTCTGATGAAAGAGTAACCTAGTCTGTTAAGACTATGACAGCTTTGCCTTTTATACAAGGCATGTTAACGAGGCGGTTTCTGGAATCCTGCAGACTCGAACTCAGATCTGGCATCACTGGTTATGCGCATGATCAGTAGCTATTCTTAAAGTAAGTGTAAGTAATTATTCTAGAACTATTCTTAATGTAAGTAATTAATCATTTTACTCCACATCTCTCCTCAAATTCTTTCACAGCTACCCCCTTTAACCACCAACATTCAATTGTGATATTCTAACTCTTTGCTTCCTCTGTGTTCTCCCCTCTCACAAGGCACTTTTGGCTGAGCTAAGAATTTCTATTAATGTTCTCAGTCCCTGGGGTAGTCTTTGGATGTTTGGGCTTCCTCATTGTGTTGGAAACCAACCACAGTGGTGGAGTGAGCTGGCAGCCTCCTCAGAATCAATAGTTCCTGGGCTGTGAAGGCTAATCAGGGAAAACCTAATTGAAGTGCCTTTATTGGTCAGTGCACTGAATATAGGAGTTGGGATGTCATGTGGCAATAGTTTGGCCACTTTTGGAAAATTGCATTCAATTCTAGTCTCTCTGCCGTACGAAAGATGTTGTTAAACTTGAAAGAGTGCAGAAAAGATTTACAAGAATGTTGCCAAGGTTGGAGGGTTTGAGCCCCAGGGAAAGGCTGAATAAGCTGTGGCTATTTTCCCTGGAGTGTTGGAGGCTGAAGGGTGACTGTATAGAAGTTTATTAAATCATAAGGGGCATGGATAAGGTGAATTGCCAAAATCTTTTTTCCCATGGTAGGGGAGTCTAAAATTAGAAGGCATAGGTTTAAGGTCAGAGGGAAAACATTTAAAAGAGGCTGAAGGTCCTGGTGCATGTGTGGAACGAGCTGCTAGAGGAAGTGGTGGAGGCTGGTACAGTTACAACATTTCAAAGGCAGAGGCTACTTTACCAGGAAGAGTTTAGAGGGATATGGGCCAAATGCTGATCAATGGGACTAGATTAATTTAGGATATCTGGTTAGCATGGACGAGTTGGACCGAAGGGTCTGTCTTCATGCTGTACATCTCTATGACTCTAAGTGGTGACCAGCCACTAGTCAACCTATCACAACTCCTTAAAGAGGAAGATGACAAACTGAAATTCTCTCTTTCACATCCATCCTCTAGAGGAGCCTAATGGCTTTGAGGTATTATCCTGGACTATTCATCCAGAGACCCAGGAAATGATCTAGGGAGCTGGTTTTGAGTCCCACTGTGGCAGATGGTGGAATTCAAATTCAGCAAAAAAAAAAGTGGAATTATTCTTTTACCTCCAGACTGCTCTCATTTCACAGAATTATCCCAGACTTAGCATTTTCTAAAATCAGTCACTAGATACCATGTGCTGTCAAGGCCAGCATTTATTGCCCTACCAAAGTTGCGCATCATCAGTGCTGCACTGTTTAATAAAGAATAATGTTGTTTGGGGATGACCTAAAAACTATCAGTAATCATTCTTATTACAGAGATCATTAGAGCAGCCAAGGCTCCGAGCCCCTGTCAATCTCTCCTTTGTTAAGCCAATGGAGCTAAAGCTAGTCATAGATCATTTTTAGGTTGCAAAGAATAATTTTAGAATAGACAGGGGATTATTACTTGGTGTACCCAAGGTCAATCATCTCAGGTCCAAGACGTCGCTGCAGGAGTTCCTCAGGGTCATGTCCTAGTCCCTTATATCTTCAGCTGCTTTAACAATGACTTTTCTCCCCCATCCTAAGGTCAGACATGGGGTTGTGCGCTAATAAGTTTTTATTGTGATTCTTCCTGTACCTTGACGTTTGATTGAAGATGATTGGTAAAATTGATACAGGTAATTGGAAAGGCAAATGAAACATGGGTCTTTATTTTGAAGGGAATGGAGTGTAATAAGAGGGAACTGCCTGTAAACTGTAGTCCACCCTCATAAGAGTCTTTGGCACCATTCAAAATTGTTCATACTGGAGCAGTCCAGCAGCAAAATTGAGATAACATTCAGACTTGGTGCTGATATGTGTCAGGTCTCATTTGTACTACACAGATATTATGACCATTCCTTGAGCAAACTTTCCCAATGTATTATGGTTTCAAATGGGATATCCCAAATTGTCAAGATCCCAGGTGGGAAGGGATGAACTGACCCTCCCCCCCTTTTATTTTTCGTGCCCCTTCCTTAGTTGGTGGCAACAGGTTTAGTTTAATAATGATCCCTTCGCTTTCTCCTAGATTGAAAGAATTTATGTTTTAAAAGAAGAAAGTGAGGATTGCGGATGCTGGAGATCAGAGTTGAGAATGTGGTGCTGGAAAAGCACAGCCAGTCAGACAGCATCTGAGGAGCAGGAGAATCAATGTTTCAGGCATAAGCCCTTCATTAGGAACTTTCATGTTGAAGGGCTTATTCCCGTAACATTGATTCTCCTGCTCCTTGGATGCTGCCTGACCTGCTGTACTTTGCCAGCATCCCACTCTCAACCCATGTTTTAAAAAGAATCAATTTAACCATCTTTCTTGAGCTAACAAAAGAAGGAGTTTATTAATGACTAATAAGGAGTGATAACAGAACACATACAGACAGATTAGACGTGAGACATGAGTCTAAAACAAGGATAAAAGTTAGAAAAGACATAGGGTTCAATCTCTAAGCTTTGTGAAAAATAAAGGATTGGACATGACAGAATTATACAAGTACAACCAGTAGCAGCTCCAACAACTCTCAAGTGGTTCAATACCATCTAGGACAAAGCAGCTTAGTCCATTTCACACCTTCACTGCCTCCATTGTCGATGCAAAGTGGCAGCAGTGCAGACCACCGACACGATGGAGTGCAACAGCTCATCAAGTAACCTTCAAAAATCATCCAAAATTATGACTTCCACTACTTTGGACAGGACCCAAATGGGGTTGTGAGCTGAAATTGTGGGGTTGTGAATTTTGACACAACAGTGGCCAACCCTCCTCTTCTTCCTCTCATTGGTCTTCCCCTCCCCCTGTCCCTACCTTTCAATGAAGGGTCACAGTAGTGTCTGAGCTGCAAAATGTGGACACGGTTGGAAAATGTTTTGGGAACTGCCAGCTGAGAAGGAGAAGAGCAGCAGATGCATTGGAGCACCGTCAGCTTCCCTCCAAATCCCACACAATCCTGACTCAGGGATATATCCCTATTTCTTCACTGTTATTGGAACTCCCTCTCTAAGAGCACTATAGGTGTACCTTCAGGCATGGACTTGAGCAGTTCAAGAAAGCAGCCCAGTGCCTTCGCTGAGTTAATTAGGGATGGGAAATAAATGGCGGCCCAGTTAGTGTTGTCCACTATCTTTGATTAAATAGATTAAGCATTTGTGTTACTCATTGTGTGTTTTTCAAGCTTTGGATTTACCCAGTCGCTTTATTTCCCTTGCAGGCCTACAGTGGATCTCATTGGTGCGATGGAAACCCAGAGTGAGCCCTCAGAATTGGAACTGGATGATGTTGTTATCACAAACCCACACATTGAGGCGATCCTGGAAAATGAAGACTGGATAGAGGATGCTTCGTATGTACAGCATTGCTTTTAATTCCTGATTTGCCAACAGTACTGAACAAATGCTAATCAAATCTTCCTTATAATCTCAGGATTATGAACATGAAATGATTAGCATTCCCCACTAACCTAAACCTTTGGTATGCAGACAGCATGTGCTCACCTGCTTTCACTTGCCCTCAGGCAACCAGCAAAGACTTGGCTGATACTTCAGTGCAGTATTGAGAGATGACATTTCAGACTGAGGCTTGCACTGCCTTCCCAGGTGAATGCTGAAAATGTGTTGCTGGAAAAGCGCAGCAGGTCAGGCAGCATCCGAGGAGCAGGAGAGTCAGCGTTTCAGACATGACCCCTTCTTCAGGAATCCTGAAGAAGGGCTCATGCCCGAAACGTCAACTCTCCTGCTCCTTGGATGCTGCCTGACCTGCTGCGCTTTTCCAGCAACACATTTTCAGCTCTGATCTCCAGCATCTGCAGTCCTCACTTTCCCCTTCCCAGGTGAATGCCAAAGATCCTCAGTCGCCATTTCAAAGAAATCTCACCAATTTCTCAACAAATTCCTCAAACAATTCAACTGGGGAGGAAAACAAAACAGCCCATTATCTCATTGCTATTTGTGGAAACTTGTATGTGCACCAGTTGGCTGCCCCCTCCCTGACATTAGAACAGGGACTACGTTGCAAAAGCTCAGAATTGGCTGTACAGTGTTTTGAGATGTCCCAAGATTGTGAAAGATGCCAAAAATACTGCATCTGCTTCTGGTCTCCCTGTGATAGGAAGGATATTTTCAAGCTGGAGAGGGTTCATAAAAGATTTACCAATATGTTACTGGGAACAGAAGGTTTGAGTTATAGGGAGAAGCTGGGATTTTTTTTCACTGGAGATTAGATTACTTACAGTGTGGAAACAGGCCCTTCGGCCCAACAAGTCCACACCGACCCGCCGAAGCGCAACCCACCCATACCCCTACATTTACCCCTTACCTAACACTACGGGCAATTTAGCGTGGCCAATTCACCTGACCCGCACATCTTTGAAACGTGGGAGGAAACCAGAGCACCCGGAGGAAACCCACGCAGACACGGGGAGAACGTGCAAACTCCACACAGTCAGTCGCCTGAGGCGGGAATTGAACCCGGGTCTCAGGCGCTGTGAGGCAGCAGTGCTAACCACTGTGCCACCGTGCCGATCTTTTCTAAAATCATGACGGGTATGGGTAAGGTGTCTTTTCTCCTATGGTGGGAGGTTTCAAGATTGAGGGGCATATTTTTAAGGTGAGAGGAGAAAGACTTAAAAATTATATGAGGGGCAACTTTTTTACACAGAGTGGTTCATGTGTGGAACAAACTGACAGGTAAAGTGGTACTTGTGGGTACAATTACAACATTTAAAAGACATTTGGATAAGTATATGAATAGGAAATGTTTGGAGGGATATGGGCCAAGCATTGGCAGGTAAGGCTAGTTTAATTTGGGATTATGGTTGGCATGGGCTGGCTGGACTGAAGGGTCTGTATGACTCTATGATCCTAAATGCAAATTCTTCCTTTCTTCAGTCACTAGGAGCTGAATGGGAATGACTCAGTGGCAAATCTTTGTTTGATTTTCTTTCTTCCATCTCAAATCCTATCAGGAAATGTCTAGGATCTGATCGAGCAGTTGTGTAGTAAAGATTAAGAATAAGTCTGGGCTGACGAAGCATTAGAAATACAGTGATATAAGACTTGATTTTCTAGTCAGGATTATTTGAATGCGAACAGAAACTTCTTTAAAATAGACAGGTTGGTGTTAAAATATTGATCAGAAAATTGAAATCACTTTGCATTGAAGTTTTGTCAACTTTCATAAGACATTATGTGGTGAATGACAAGATTTTGTGATTGATTTCTTTCTAAAATGATGAAGCAAATTGGAGTTCATCCTTTAACTGCATTTTATCTGGTAGCCATACAGGGGCAGTAGAGTAACAGTATCGTGACTGGATTAAGAATCCAGAAGCTCAGGCAACCATTGCTGATTATCATAAAACCCCATCTGGTTAACTAATGCCTTTGAGAGAAGGAAATCTGCCATATTTGCACGGACTACACATCTCCAAACTCACAGTAATATTTGCTTATATTAACTTTTATTTGCTCTGTGAATTAGCCCAGCAAGCTACTCATTTATATCAAATCATGATGTGGTAAATAAAGAATGAAGGCAGCCAGATCACAAGTTGTTGAGCTAGCCACTGGAAACGACCAACAGCAAACATAGCTCAAATCAACTCTGCAAAGACTTTCATATGATCGCTTGTGCCAAAATTAGGAGAGCTGTTCCACAGTCTAGTCACTGCCTGATGTAGGCGAAAGGGAGGACTGCAGATGCTGGAGATCAGAGTCGAGTGTGTGGTGCTGGAAAGCACAGCAGGTGAGGCAGCATCCGAGGAGCAGAAGAAGTGAGGTTTTGGGTAAAAGCCCTTCATCAGGAAAGGGCTTTTGTCTGAAATGTCGAAGCTCCTGCTTCTCGGATGCTGCCTGACCTGCTATGCCTGACCTTTTCCAGCACCACACTACTTGATGTAGTCATATTCACGGAATCATATGTTCCATGATATCTCTGTCTTTGTATATTTTATTGTATCTTCATTGTTGTTGGGTCAGATTCCTTGAACTTCCTTCCAATATTGCTGATGGACAATGAAAACTGACCTAGCCAGTGACATGCACATTCTGTGAGTAAATCAAAAGGAGTCTTTTTGTTTCTCTTGCTTCCAGCTTGATCCCATTGCTTTTCAACTGCACCACAAAATGGGGTGGAATAGTAATCCAAATTACAAATTCCTTGTTTCTGATGAATGTATTTGTACAAACATAGAGATCAGGAAACCTTTCAAAAAAAAACATTTCTCCAAGATGTAAAGAAAATTGAAACAAAGGCACATTATACTGGGATTAGGACTTCAATCAATTCGATGAAGATGCTTTGTGTTTCAGTAAAGAGTGTCAAAGTGTGGGCATCACCTCTGGCTGTTTTTGTATTTGACTGCGTTTTCCATGTGAATATGTGAACTAACATGTTCCTGTGGGTGTTGAAACCTTCATCTGTGCCTTCATTACTTCCTGAATCAACAATTCTGATGCACTCCAGCTGACCTTCCAGATTCGACCATTTGCAAACTTGAGCTCATCCAAAACTCTATTGCACATGTCATAAACTCACAGTAAGACTCGATTCTCTAGTGCTCCTCTGCTCAGCGATCTACACTGAGTCCAGGTTTTTACTTAAAAACACTGATCCTTGTTTTCATATTGGTTCCTGTCCTTTCCCTTCCCTCTTTATGATCATCTTGAGCCCCACAGTCTTCTGGGATATCTTTGCTTTTCTAATTCTGGCCTCTTAAGTATTCCCAAGGAAACTTTCTCCACCCTGAGCAACAGTGCTTTCAGTTGGTCCAACCTGGAGCTCTGGAATTGCCTCTCAGCCTCGCTATTTCACTTCCCTCTTTAGGGCACTGTATTTTAGACCAAGTTTTTGATCATTGGATCTTATTACCCCACGTGGCTCCATGTCATACTTCAGGTTTTCACAATTCTCCTGTGAAGCACCTTGGGATGTTTCATTCCTCGAAAGGTGCAATATAAGTGTAAACTGTTGTTATCAAACTTGCTTTACTCTAATAGACTCTTCTATTTTCCAGGGGGTTGGTGTCTCACTGCATTGAGATTCTTAAGGTAAGAAATATAGAACTTTTATTAGAGACTGAAGGCTGGATGTGTTTTTGCAGAGGTGGACTGACTTTGGATACCTTTATAAACGGGAGCTGAACCTGATTCTAGGATTCAACTGACAGTTCTTTTTCGGATGTGGTATAAGGGCACTGTGCACCCCTACAATGTTCAGTTGCATTGCAGAGATAGGCATCTCATACCCGTCTTCATACTGCCTGGAAAATTTTCATGGAATCTAGCTTCTCAAAGGCTTGTGATTCATGACCCCTCAAAGGAGTTGTGAACCCATACTCTGAATTCATGAAACCTTTGAAAGTAAGTTGAAAAGGTACCACCTATATCCCTTTCATGCCCTCATGCTCTCTCCATGCCTTCATGGTCCTTCCATGCCCCCCCATGTCCTCTCCATTTACAGTTGTCCAGTATGCACTATGCACAGAACCTACAAGCTGCATAATAACAAAGGAAATCTTTGAAATGTTTGTGATATCTGGCCATCTGTTTGTTGATGCAGTTTCCAGATAGCCTCAATATGAATGCTTGGTTGAACTCCAAGATGCACTCATAGGTTAGCATGGCGGGGATATGTTTAAATAGATAGTGGGGGTGTCACTAATGAATTCTCACAGTGGAAATATGTTTACATAGCTTTAGGGAAGGTTTAGCTTTGATTGACTGACATTTTTGTAGTAGATTAAGAAGTGTGAAAAATGATAAAGCTTTTGTTCTTGATATTGTAAAAGATAAGAGTGTAGATTTATTTTAAAGTGGATTTCTGAATGGATGTTCTTTTCATGAGTATTATTAAACTTGCCATTGTTTATTTTTTAGCTTGTATCATACTCCTTCTGTGCATAGTACACAGTGGATATGGAAAGGGCATGGTGATGGGATGGGGGGGGGCATGCAAAGTTGGTGGAGGGGTGAGACTGTTTGAAAGGTGAACTCTATAGGACCTAACAACCTTTATTATGACTGGGACATTTCCTCACAACTTAATTTTAGAGACTGTGACATTAATAATTACTAATTATCCTCAGTGCATCTAACAATATGTGCAACCAAATAAATCTAGTAGATACACGACAAGATTGGACAGAACAATCCAGGCCAGATATAATTTTCACACTTGCTTTGCATTTACACCTACCAAAACATATCTTGTATTCAAACTCACTCAGGACCTTCGCGTGGCGGGAATATGAGTTTGAATGGTTCAGAGGAACCAGAAAGTCAACTACCTGGTGAAATTTTCATTTGCTGAAACTAATTCCCCCACATAGAGTTAACATTGTGTCCATTATGATCAGATGGAGGAACATTATTGAGGATCCGATGGTGAGAGTGAGTGAATTTGGCAAACGCTTGGTACAGGATGGAAGGTTGATGCAACAAATGACAAATAGTGCATTTTATTAGGAATGTGACATTGGAAGTAAATTTTGTTTTGTTGTTTTTAGTTGTTTGAAGATTTAAGAAGAACCAATCGTCACACTTGTTGATGCTTCTCTGCTTCTATTTTACAGATATGTCATACTCTGACAGAGAAACTTGTTGCCATGACGATGGGATCAGGTGCAAAGATCAAATCACCAGCGAGGCTCAGTGACATAATCGTAGTGGCAAAGCGGATTAGTCCGAGGTGAGATGGACCTGTCTCAGGATAGCAGCTCACTTTGTCACTTAGTTGTTGCTATTAATAGAGAGGAGGAATCTGCAAAGCCAAAATTCTCACAGTGGCTGACATAAAGGCCACTGCCATAGATGATATGGTAGATGGTGGAAATTGTTTTTTCACAATAGGTTAGAAACTGATTATCTACTGCTGTTGAGGAGCATTTCTTTGTGTCTCCCCAGTGGACCTAGAGAAAAGTACAGGGAACTGCAGCCTCAGATCAACATGAGACCTCCTGAAGCACAGAATCTTCATGGGGAGATTGTAGTATTTGTATAATATCACTAGACTAATAACCTAGATGGGGGCTAATGCTGTGCGAACATTAGTTCAAATCCCACCATGACAACTGATGGAATTTAAATTGAATTAATAGATCGAGAACTGAACATTATCCTCAGTAACAGTTGCCACGAGCACATTGTTACAAAAACCCATCTGGTTCAATAATGAAAGAAATCTGCTATTCTTAATGCTTTCTGGCCTCGATGTGACTTCAGATCCATAGTAATATAGCTCATCCTTAACTTCTTTAGCAAACCACTCAGTTCAAGGGCAATTAGGGATGGATAGCAAATTATGTTCAGGGAAAATGTAAAGAAAATTCAGTAAACCATGAAAATCCCTGGGCTATAGAAAGAACATCTCAGTCTCCATTTCATCACTTCCCATTGCGTCTCTGTCAAGTCTCTCTGCTCTCCTTATCTTCACCTTTCTGCTGAAAATTGCCTGATGTCTGTTCCTCACTTCATGACACTGATAATTTGCATCAATTCACTTCACTTTGCACCAATGCTTATTTATTCATTCATCGTGTGCTGGAAAATCCTGACGGCTGTCAGTTCAAGAGGGAGCATGCAAGAGAAAGAGTCAAAATGCATTATACTTACCTCATAATTATTTTGAAATTCTTTTGCTTTTCTTCAATGTGTTGTGCTGACGAGTTTGATATAAATTCAGTTTAGTAAATGCAGTGGGATGACACAGGCAAGAACACTAATCTCAGTGGAGTTGCTGCTATTTGGAGTCTAGTCACAGGATTGAAATCAAGTGCTTGATTGTTGTAGAGACGAAAACATGCTGTTGGATTTTCTTCCTAAAAATGTCACATCTTCCATTACTGGAAGAGTATAATAACATTGTCAATAGTAAAATGTATCTTCACCAGAGTGCTATGATACATGAGAGAATACAATAATGAATCAAGTTGAGAAGTTAAGGGCTTTGTCACTGAACTTAAGGGTATTGAAAAGATTACGAAGAATTTTGAGACTGTTTCCATTGATTATTGAAATGATACAAAGGGAATGCTAACTTAAGTTCATCAAAATGATTTGCTCATGTATCCCAATGTTCTAATTATGCTGTTTAAATATTATCGCATTTAGTCGTTGCTTTCTGAAAGGGGAGAAGTCAGCAAGTCCGATCTCCAGCTTGGCGGAGTGTACAATAATGTATGTTGTTTCTCTTCTCTCTGTTACAAGGGTGGATGATGTTGTGAGGTCAATGTATCCTCCGCTGGATCCTAAGCTCTTGGATGCCAGGTATGCAGTTTCTATTGCTTCTAAAATGTTGATACCTGTATAACAATAGACTGAAACAGGTGTGGCACACATCTTTGAGTGGCATTAGATGAACGAGTGGAATAATTACATTTGGATATGAGCATGGTTCCCTGCATAAGCTGGTTTTACTATTGCATGAGACTGTTTAATTCTGGCACATCTTAATTTAGACAGAGCTTCTGACATGTGCACAGTTGACTGGAAGGAGAAATGAGATCATCTGGTTGGTGTTATTGCTGAAGATTCTTGGCATGGTGTGCTTACTGCCATTCAGTCCATTTATGCACTCTGGCTCTGTATGAGACCAATTCAGCTACTCCCACTGTCTCACACTTTGCCGTTAGCCCCTTAATTTCCTTTTATCCTTCAGGAGCTTATCCAACTAATTTTTAAAAGCCACAATTAAGTCTACATCCACCACTGCCACAAAAACGTGCAATCCAGACCTGAACCACACATTTCAACTCCTGCTCCCTTTAGTTCTTTTCTCAATCATTTTAAATCCTTGTCCTCTTGTTCTCTGTCAAAACGAATAATTATTGTCTATCTACTCTGTCCAAACCCATTCATGATTTGGAACCCCTCTATCAAATCTCCTCTTCCTCATGTCTCCTATGAAGAGAAGTCCTACCTTCTCCAATCTATTCATGCTGTTAAAGTCCCCTATGCCTGAACCAGTTTCTTGAATTTTGACTGAACCAATTCCACTGCCACCTCGACCTTTCAAAAGTGTGGTGCCTAGAATTGAATGTGATCCCTCAATTGAGGCTTAACTAGCTCTTTATAAAGGTTTAATATAATTTGAGTTCTGAGGAACAGTCACTTGACCTGAAATATTAACTCTTGATTTTTCTCCACAGATACTGCCAGATCTGCGAAGCTTTTCCAGCAATTTCTGTTTTTGTTTCTGATTGCAGTTCTTTCAGTTTTTATTTATTATAATTTCCCTGCTTCCATATCAATGATTTTACTCATGAAGCCTTGGATCCTGGATGCCATTTAATCACTTTTCTAACCCGTCTTGCCAGCTTCAGAACTTGTGCACATATACACCCTGGTTCCTATGCTCTTGCATGACTTTTGGAATTGTACCTTTTGTCTTGTATTATTTCTCCTTGATCTTCCTTCAAAAAGGTAACAGTTTACACTTTTGAGCATCAAATTCTACCTGCCATGTCTCTGCCCCTTTCCTCAGCCTGTCTACGCCTGCTTGAAGGCTCCTCAAGGTTCACGATATTTCCATGTTTTGAGTCATTTGCAAATTTTGAAACTATGACCTAACTCATAATGATATATCGAGGAAGGCAGTGGTCCTGAAACTAATCCTTGGTGAACTCAACTGCAGGCTTCCCTCTAGTCTCCAAAAACAACCGTTTGCTATCATTTCGGTTTGTGCCACTTCATACCCATGCTGCCACTGACCATTGAACCAACTTCATTCCCCAGAACCAGATCCAGCAATGCCACCTTCCTCATGAAGCCGCAAAGATACCAATCAAGGAAATTCTCATTGGCACACCACAAATTCCTCCCTGCTCGTCCTTTCCATTTTTATGATTGCAGGACTTATTCAGACAATTAAAGTCCCCTATTCTAAGTTTTTTATGGTTTCTGCATTTCTCTGTAACTTTCCTGCAAGTGTGCACCACTTGATCTTCCCCACTAGATGTTGAACAATATATTACACCCTGAGGTACAACAGTGCCACTATTGTTTCTTATCTTTAACCAATCAGGTCCTGTTTTGACTGCTCCAGGACATCTCTTTTCAACACTGTAGTCCTCTCTTCAATACTTCAATTGCTCCTTCTTTCTTTTCTTCTCTATCTTTCACAACACCATGTATCCAGGGATATTTAGTAACCAGTGCTACTCCCTTGTGAGTCAGATTCCTATTATCACACTGCAGCGTATTGTCAAATGGTTACTTACACCTGTATTGTCAATCTTAGTTACCATTGTTACCTATGTGCACTGTAAACTGAAATAAGAGCTGAATGCATTCCTGCAGTCTGACCCCACCTAACAGCTATTATTACCCATTCTAGTGCTCTATTTTCAGATCCTTTGTGTGTCTTTTCTCTTGCTTCTAATAATACATACAGATTCTCACCATCTGCCAGATTAATTTAAATCCCCTCCAAAGAGCAAATTGTCCCACCAGGAATGTATGGTCCACCCCTGTTGAGGAAGGACCCATTCTACTTGGCCCAGAATCCCCCAGGGATGAGGCATTTCAGTGCTAAAGATTGGAGAAGTTGGGACTGTTTTCCTAACGGCAGAGAAGGCTGAGAGGAGATTTGACAGAGGCATTCCATATTGTGAAAGGAATGAGAGTGAGAAAGCACAGACTTAAAAAAAATTAGTAAAAGAAGCAAAAGTGATATGAGGAAGCAGCTTCACACAATAAGTAGTCAAGAGCCTTAAATCCATAGCCTGATAGTTTGAGAAAGGAGAAAGTGACGACTACAAATGCTGGAGATCAGAGTCGAGAGAGTGGTGCTGGAAAAGCACAGCAGGTCAGGCAGCATCCGAGGAGCAGGAGAATCGACATTTCAGGTATAAATCCTTCATCGGGGCTTTGATTCTCCTGCTCCATGGATGCTGCCTGACCTGCTGTGCTTTTCCAGCACCACTCTCTTGACTCTGATAGCATGAGGGAGGCAGGCTCAAACAAGGTATTCAAAAGGTAATTAGATAGTTACTTGAAAAGGAACAGTGTGTTATGGTGAAGAGAGGGAAGAAGAATGGCACTAAGTGAGATGCTTATTTGGAGAACAATGAGCAGAATGGCTCTCTTCTGCACCGCAACAGTTCAGAAATTCTGTAAAGTTTGTAGGATTTTGTTAAAAAGGGAATGTGTAGAGGCAACCAAAACAGAAATTGCTGAAGAAACCCAGCAGGGCCGGAAGAATCTCTGTCAAAACAGAGTTAATGTTTTGAATCTAATATGGCTCTTAGTCTTTTGAGGTATATTGGATTCAGCATTATTTATTGATCATCCCCAGTTGCCCTTGAGAAGATGTGGTAAATGTAATTCATGTTGGGGGGAGCACATTCACAAGGCTGTTAGAGAGGGAGTTCAATGATTTTGACCCTACAATAATGAAGGAATGGCATTGTAATTCCAACCTACAGGGTCTGGATGACAATGGTATAGGTTAGTGTGGACTGAAGTCAGTTACATTGGTTGGCCACAGCGAAATCTTTAGAGAAACCACTTCCGTGTCTAAAACATTCTAAGATGACAATGATTACTAGATATGAGCACACTAATCAGGAAATCTGAAGATCATTTTTATTATAAATCCAACAAATAAAAGTCACTGAACTATAAGTCAAGTAGCTTTTTACACTGAACTCATTACTCAGTTCATAAGAACATGAGAACTCGGAGCGGGAGTAGGCCATCTGGCCCTTCGAGTCTGCTCCGCCATTCAATAAGGTCATGGCTGATCTTTTTGCGGACTCAGCTCCACTAACGCACCCTCTCACTATAACCCTTAATTCCTTTACTGTTGAAAATATTATCTATCTTAGCTTTAAAAACATTTACTGAGGAAGCCTCATCTACTTCACTGGGCAGTGAGTTTCATAGATTCACAACCTTCTGGGTGAAGGAATTCTTCCTCAATTCAGTCCTAAATCTGCTCCCCTAATCTTGAGGCTATGCCCTCTTGTCCTAGTTTAACCCACCAGTGGAAACATTCTCTCTACTACTATCTTATCTATTCCCTTTATAATTTTATACGTTTCTGTAAGATTTCCCCTCATTCTCCTAAATTCCAATGAATATAATCTCAGTCTATTCAGTCTCTCCTCATAAGCCCACCCCCTCAACTCCAGAATCAACCTAGTGAACCTCCTCTGCACCCCCTCTAGTGCCAGTACATCCTTTCTCAAGTAAGGAGACCAGCACTGTACACAGTACCCCAAGTGTGGCCTCATCAGTATCCTGTACAGTTGCAACGTAACCTCACTGCTTTTAAACTCAATCCCTTTAGCAATGAAGGACAACATTCCATTTGCATTCCTAATTACTTGTTGTATCTGCAAACCAACACTCTGTGATTCATGCACAAAGACATACAGGTGCCTCTGAACAGCAACATGCTGCAATTTTTTACCATTCTTGTAATAGTCCTTTCTACAGTTATTCCTACCAAAATGGATGACTTCAAATTTATTAACATTGATTTGGAGGTGCCAGTGTTGGACTGAGGTGTACAAAGTTAAAAATCACACAATACCAGGTTATAGTCCAACAGATGTCTTTGGAATCACTAGCTTTTGGAGTTCTGCTCCTTCGTCAGGTGGTTGTGGAATATAAGATGGTAGGACACAGAATTTATCACAAAAGTTTACAATGTGATGTAACTTAAATTATATTATTTATAAAATTAATTTCAGTTGCATCATACTGTAAACTTCTGCTATAAATTCTGTGTCTTACGATTTTCTACTCCACAACCTCCTGATGAAGGAGCAGCACTCCGAAAGCTATTGCTTCCAAAGAAATCTGTTGGACTATAACCTGGTATTGTGTGATTTTTAACTTTATTAACATTGTACTCCATCTGCCTGACATTTACCCACTCACTTAAATTATCTATGTCCCTCTACAAAGTTTCACAGTCCTCTGCACACTTTGGTCTAACACTCATCTTAGTGTCATCTGCAAACCTTGAGACACTACACGTGGCCCCCAACTCCAAATCATCTATGTAAATTACGGATAATTGCAATCCCAACACTGATCCCTGAGGCACACCACTAATCACTGATTGCCAACCAGAATAGCACTCATTTATCCTCACTCTTTGCTTCCTAGAGCCAATCTTCTATCCATGCTAATACATTGTTCCATGCTAATACATTGTTCTTAACATCTTGCATCTTTATCTTGTGTAGCAGCCTTTTGTGTGGCACGTTGTCGAATGCCTTTTGGAAATCTAGATACACCACATCTACAGGGTCCCCATTGTCCACCATGCTCATAATGTCCTCATAGAGTTCTGGTAGATTAGTTAAGCATGATCTGCCCTTGATGAACCCATGATACGTCTGCACAATGAGACCATTTCTATCCAGATGCCTTGTTATTTCTTCCTTGATAACAAACTCAAGCATTTTCCCCACTACAGAAGCTAAGCTATTCGGTCTATAATTCCCCATCTTTTATATAGAACATAGAACATAGAAGGATACAGCGCAGTACAGGCCCTTCGGCCCTCGATGTTGCGCCGACCGAATCCTACCTAACCTATACTAGCCCAATAACTTCCAAATGCCTATCCAATGCCCACTTAAATGACCATAAAGAAGGAGAGTTCACCACTGATACGGGCAGGGCATTCCATGAACTCACAACCCGCTGTGTGAAGAATCTACCCCTAACATCTGTCCTATACCTACCGCCCCTTAATTTAAAGCTATGTCCCCTAGTAACACCTGACTCCATTAGCGGTAAAAGGTTCTTAGTATCTACCCTATCTAAACCCCTAATCATCTTATACACTTCTATCAGATCTCCCCTAAACCTTCTCTTCTCCAATGAGAACAGCCCCAAGTGCCTCAGCCTTTCCTCATAAGATTTTCCTACCATTCCAGGCAACATCCTGGTAAACCTCCTCTGCACTCGTTCTAAAGCTTCCACATCCTTCCTATAGTATGGCGACCAAAACTGCACACAATACTCCAGATGAGGCCTCACCAGAGTCTTATACAACTGCAACATGACCTCAGGACTCCGGAACTCAATTCCTCTGCCAATAAAGCCCAGTACACCATATGCCTTCCTCACAGCACTATTTACCTGGGTGGCAACTTTCAGAGATCTGTGTACATGGACACCAAGATCCCTCTGCTCATCCACACTACCAAGTAGCCTACCATTAGCCCAGTAATCCATCATCTTGTTATTCCTACCAAAGTGAACGACTTCGCACTTAGCTACATTGAATTCCATTTGCCACATTTCCGCCCAGCTCTGCAACTTATCTATATCCCGCTGTAATCTACCACTTCCTTCCTCACTATCCACAACTCCACCGACTTTTGTGTCATCCGCAAACTTGCTTACCCAGCTTTCAAGTCCTTCCTCTAGATCATTTATAAAGATAACAAAAAGCAATGGTCCCAAAACAGATCCTTGTGGTACACCGCTAGTAACTGCGCTCCAAGATGAACATAATCCATCAACTACTACCCTCTGTCTCCTTCCAGCCAGCCAATTCCTAATCCAAACCTCTAATGTATCCTCAATGCCATACCTCCGAAGTTTTAGCATTAGCCTACCATGGGGAACCTTATCGAACGCCTTACTAAAATCCATATACACAACATCTACTGCTTTACCCTCATCCACTTCCTTAGTCACCTTCTCAAAGAACTCAATAAGGTTTGTGAGGCACGACCTGCCCTTCACAAAACCATGCTGGCTATCCCTGATCACGTTATTCCTACCCAGATGTTCATAAATCTTATCCCTTACCATTCTCTCTAAGACTTTGCCCACCACTGAAGTCAGACTCACTGGCCTATAGTTACTAGGGCTATCCCTACTCCCTTCTTGAACAATGGGACCACATTCGCTATCCTCCAGTCCTCTGGTACTATTCCCGTTGACAATGACGACATAAAAATCCAGGCCAATGGCTCTGCTATCTCCTCCCTAGCTTCCCATAGGATCCTGGGGTAAATGCCATCAGGCCCAGGAGACTTATCTATATTCATCCTTTCCAATATTCCCAAAACCTCTTCCCTGCATATTTCCAGGGCATCCATTCTAATTATTTGTGATTCCATATTCACATCAGCAACAGTGTCCTGTTCCTGAGTGAATACTGATGAAAAGTACTGATTTAATGTCTCTCCAATCTCCTCCGCCTCCACACACAACTTCCCACTACTATCCTTGACTGGACCGATACCTACCCTAGTCATCCTTTTATTCTTGACATACCTATAGAAAGCCTTTGGGTTTTCCCTAATCCTACCAGCTAAAGACTTTTCATGTCCCCTTCTCGCTTCTCTTAGCTCCCTCTTTAGCTCCTTCCTGGCTACCTTATAACTCTCAATCGCCCCTACTGAACCTTCACGCCTCATCTTTACATATGCCGCCTTCTTCCCTTTCACAAGGGACTCCAATTCCTTACTAAACCACGGCTGCCTCACAAGGCCCTTTACACCATGCCTGACTGGTACATACCTATCGAGGACACGCAGTAGCTGCTCCTTGAACAATCCCCACATCTCATTAGTGTTCTTCTCTTGAAGCCTGTTTTTCCAATCCACACATCCTAAGTCATGCCTCACTGCATCATAATTTCCCTGCCCCCAGCTATAGCTCTTGCCCTGCGGCGCACGATTATCCCTCTCCATCACTAAAGTAAAAGTCACCGAGTTGTGGTCACTGTCCCCGAAGTGCTCACCTACCTCCAAGTCTAACACCTGGCCTGGTTCATTACCTAGAACCAAATCCAATATAGCCTCCCCTCTTGTTGGCCTGTCGACATATTGTGTCAGGAAACCCTCCTGCACACATTGTACAAACACCGACCCATCTAATGAACTCGAGCTATAGCTCTCCCAGTTAATATCTGGGAAGTTAAAGTCCCCCATAACAACCACCCTGCTACCTTCACTCTTTTCCTGAATCATCCTCGCAATATTATCCTCTACTTCTCTAGGACTATTAGGAGGCCTGTAGAAAACACCTAACAGGGTGACCTCACCTTTCCTATTTCTAACCTCAGCCCAAACTACCTCAGATGGCAAGTCCTCTTCCATCGTCCATTCCACTGCTGTGATACTGTCTTTGACAAGTAATGCCACGCCTCCCCCTTTTTTACCCCCATGGTCTGATCCTACTAAAACATTTGAACTCTGGAACGTGCAACAGCCATTCTTGTCCCTGTTCTACCCACGTCTCTGTAATGGCCACAACATCGAAGTCCCAGGTACCAACCCACGCTGCAAGTTCACCTACCTTATTCCTTATACTTCTGGCATTGAAGTATACACACCTCCTTATGTACCTCCTTTTTTAAACAGTGGTGCAACATTTGCTGTTTTCCAATCTGCTGGAACTGCCCCAGAGTCCCATCTAAAATTGTGATGTTTAGATAATGTAAATTAATCTGAAGCAAGTATTTAGCAGTGTTCCATAAATATGCAGCAGGTTGAAGTTCAGACAGCAGTAGAGCACTTAAATTGCCAGGGGACAGTAAGCTGTGGACAAAGTGCAGGTAGATGGGATTAGTTAAGTTTGGTGTTTGTTGGTTGGCATAGACATGGTGGGCCGAAGGGCCTGTTTCTATGCAGGGTATAACTTATGGCTCTAGATAATCTGCAGTGTTTAAGAATGAGCTGTCTGTGATCGATGTTCGAAGAACAAGTCATGCTATGGCTTCAGGTATAATTTATACCAATGACAAAGTTGTGGGGTCTGACCATAGTAAAATGGGATATCAAAACTGCAACAAGAGGGTGCTCAAGTTTCAGTATACTATCATGGACTGATGAGGAGGTTGCTTCTTTGAACAGTGAATTCCTGTTTTTAAATGAACAAATCTAGGCGCTCGCAGAGGCCTGAAATGGAGAGAAGAGTCAGCGATTTAAATCCACTGGGCTTACTTTGCATAATTCCTGACACACCTTTGTAGATGGATCCATTGGGTTTGTCTTGCAAACCTTAGTATAGCCTTTGGAAAAGGTCTGCAGCTCATTTTTTTTGTGTGTTCGTGGATCGTTAAATGTAAGGGAAGGAAACAATAGGACTAAATTGAATAAGACATTATTTGTTCACTTTAAAATTGATTCTACCACTAACATGTTAGCAAATGGAATTATTTAAACTTTAGGATATCTATACATTGTCCCTGAGGGATGCAGAAAGGGGGAGTGTTTGATATCTGCATGAAGTGTTGTCATTCCTGAAAATGATGTGCTGAAAATCAGCAGACTTACAATCCTCAGCATTAAAGTGAGGGATGCAGGTCTGCACTGTTGTTTGTTAATAGCCATCAAACCTGACCTCCGTCTCCACTGGATTTGCAGTTAACGTGAATTAATCTGGTCACTTCTATTCCAAATGTAAAAACACCTTGAGTCAGTCAGGCTGCAATTTGCAATAACCTTTCTGTTACCGTTGGCAAAGTGAGCATCAGAAATTAGAATTGTGCCAAACAGCCACAGAATCAGGCACCTCATGTGCAAATTAATGATTGGTTAATGACCCCAGTTATTACCCACTTGTGACAGGAGAGGCACATAAGCAGAGTCAAGAGGAAGTGAAATCAATATGATTCCAGAATTAAATTTGTGCTTGTAGAATTTAGGCTGTTTCCTATAATGACTCAACTAATGATAGCAGTAAATAATGGATCTGTATAGATCTGGTTTGAACTCAAATCTTTGGTAAATTGTTCTGTGGCTGAGGAGTTACAGTCAGTCTCAGACAAAGTTTAAGACATGAAAATTGGAAAGGATCCAGCTGAACAGTGGAAACAAGCTCAGCACTCGCACTTTCTGTGCTGTAGTGTGCACACTGCTGTGTCAGGGAGTGCTCAAGGAGCTTGTGGAACTGAGCTTTCTCAAGGAAATGATCAGTTCAAGAAAAAAATTGGGAAACAAAGAAAATGATGATTGAAAAATAATTTTTCCTATGGACTAGGTGGTTTAATCAAAAGGAAAAGTATGTTTGTGGTGCTTAGAATCGTAGAATTTTATAGTACAGATGGAGACCATTCAACCAACGTGCCTGTAACAGTTCCCAAAAGAGCTACCCAGCTAGTCCCACTCTCCAGCCCGATCTCCGAATCCCTTTAACTTCATCACTTTCAAATGTTTATCCATCCCTTTTGAAACCTCCTGTGGAATTCACCTCCACCCTCTCCCAGGCAGCGCTTTCCAAATCGTAACAACTCTCTGACGACCGACCTTTCTCCTTATCTCACTCCTAGCTCTGTTGCTGGCAATCTTAAAATTGTGACCCTTAGTTACTGAAATACCAACAAATGGACACCTTCTTTACCTTGTCAAAATTGTTTATAATTTTGAATACCTCACTCAGGTCAGCTCTTAATCATCTCTAATCCGAGAAGAATAAGCCACTTTTGAATAACACTTTTGAAAATAACACTTTTGAAAGTGTTTTTGCATCTAAAGTCCTTTATTCCTGGTATCATTCTACTAAATTTCCTTTGAACACTCTCCTTCATTAAACAAGGTGCCCAGATGAAACACAACACTTCAAATGCGGTCTGACCAATGATTCGTAATCACACAAAAAAACTTTTAAATTTAGAGAGTACTAGATTGAGATAATGAGCTTCTATGAAAGGTCTAATATATACGAAAGAAGTTTCATACATTTCCCTTAGCAACCCAAAAGCACCATTGATGGTAAACCCAGCTTTGGAACAGATATTGATCAGAAACACAAACATGGATTGCATAATCATTGCAGTCTTTATTTCCATTTATTTTTCACTGAGGAGTTTCCTATATTGATATATGACCTTTATCTCTTGCAGAACCACAGCTCTCCTTCTCTCTGTCAGCCATCTTGTATTGGTTACCAGGAATGCATGTCACATGACCGGAAGCCTCGATTGGATTGACCAGTCCCTCTCCTCGGCTGAGGAGCACATGTCAGTGCTAAGGGAGGCAGCTCTGGCGACTGAGCCTGAGAGGAACCTCATTGGCTGTGAGAATTTCTGTCAGGAACAATCCTCAATTTAGCTCCTTGAGCCTGACTGATGATGGAGTGGGGAAGAACTAGATTTTTCCCCAGTTGAACTGCTCTGTTTAATCATGTGTATTTTCCTGTTCACAGGTTAATCAATCTGTGAAATATGTGCCTTAAAACTCATTGAGGATTGGACTCCACTGTTCAAATGACTTTTGGACAGACAAAGGGCTGATATTAGTGTCAATTATAGTCCTAAGCTCTGCTTGATTGTTTACCTAATGTTTACACTAATTACTGCATAGTTAGAATTAAATGTTCATGTGTCCCTGTTTGTTTTTGACCTCAACTGACTGAAACTTTCATCAGCCAAATTCCTCCAGCAAATCCCACATTTGATGTTGCTTTAAATTCTGTGCCTGGACCTCTAAGTCATAAAACCTAATTGCTACAGAGACCTTTCGTTTTTAGCATGTGATGATGTGAGTGAGATGCATTGCTACCTGCCTGAAGAAGGTTGACGTTAAGCAAGGTTAATTATTAACAATTTTATTTTCTCTGCAATAGTGAAAACTCAATTGACATAGAATTTAATTGATGCATCAGAGATCTTGAAGTGGCTTCAAAGCCAACTAAAGACTTTTGTTGTAAACAAATTATTGCTGATGTGTCAATCAGAAGCTGTTTTGGTCGAGGTTGTGGCGTATAAGATGAACAACAGCTGTGATCAGATGAAAGGCCTTGACTATTTCAGCAAAAGTGTTAATCTGTTTCGTCTTAAGCAGATTGTTGGGTTAAAGATATCAGAGAAAGGAATTAATTTGATCAGGTTTGTTCTTAACATTACATGGCATCCTTTAAACCAATTAGAGTATCAGGGCAAATTGTGCAATGTTCACAGGAAAAGTAAAAATCATTTCACATTTAACTGTACTTTTTGATCCACACTGAGCAAATCTTTGATCTGCATTTCTCAGAACCAGCACTCCATGCTACAGCCTAATCTTGCACAATGGGCCTTATTATGTTGTGAATAAAAGGAATGTCTATTTGATCTGAAATGATAGTTCATCAAGGGTGTCACCTCGATCATAAAGTTTGTAAAGAGATTTGAAAAGAGTGTCGGAACCATGTGTGTGACAGTGGGAAGTGTACAACTATTTGTCTTTTTTATTAGGGAATTCCAAGTAATACAGACCACATCCTGGTGTGTCCTGGCTCAGTACCCAAAGCAGTCCGATTGTCTATTTGTAAGAGCAAACCCGAATTATAGCTGATTGGTGTACATATTTTAAATAGTCCAACTGCCGATAGACCTATTTGTGTTTAGTGATTCTTGTTCTCATTTGTGCGTCATTGTGAAGTTTCTTCCTATCTGCCAACTTCCTGACCTAGCATCGACCCTTCCCAGCATTGCCGAATTTACTCTTAAAGAGACTGAATCAATCTCGGGTCCTTATCTAGAGCATTTGTTACAGAAATAGGCAGGAAAAGTCCATGCACTGCTCCCAAAAGGAAGACTGGCAAATCCACACCACTGTTTCCAGTGCCAAAATATTGACACCCCTTTGGAATGTTTAATCTATAGTGCGGCATTGTCTAAACTGGACTATGCATAGCTCCTAAACCCTGGTGATGTGGCAACTGAAGCCTACCCCTAGATGCACTGACTTTTCTCATTTCTTGGTTTTGCTCAATTTTATGGATAATTTGGATTGGTACATAGATGGCATAAGTATGGAGGGTCATGGACCAAATGCAGGCAAATGAGACTAGATTAATTGTGAAAACAGGGCAGCATGGACAAGTTGGGTCAAAGGCCCTGTTTCCATGTTGTAAACCTCTTTGACTCAGTGGCTTTGTAAAGAGCTCTTCTTTGTATGGTTGTCCTACTGTTAGGTAAGTAAAAAAACAAAATACCAGGACTTTATAAAAATAAAAACCAGAAGAACTGTGGATGCTGTAAATCAGAGACAAAAACAGAAGTTGATGGAAAAGATCAGGACATGTTCTGAGGAAGGATCACCAGACCCCGAAACATTAACTTTGATTTCTCTTCACAGATCCTACCAGACCTACTGAGCTTTTCCAGCAACTTCTGTTTGATTTTTTAAAAAAATATTCTTTCTTGGGATATTGGCACCACTGGCAAAGCTTTGAACTGCTGCAGTTCAAGTGGGTGAAAATGCTATTTGATTGGGATTCCTATGGTCCACAATGTTTAAAGAATGAGAACATTTGGCCAAGTGAAGATGGTATGTGATGTGCCGGTGGTGGCGTTCTCAAGCATTTCTTGCCCTTATTTTTCTACGTTGGGGCCTCCCAAGTGGGGCACGAGCTGAAATTTTGGGGTCCCAGGTTCTGAGGTTGCAGTGGCTATTCTGGAGCTCCAACCAAGTTAGAACAGCTGTACTCCCACTCTAAGAGTCTCACAGACGTCTGCCTCACTCTGGCAAATTTCACTGAAGGATCATGAAAATTTGCAAGCCTCACTATGGCATCATAGTGGGAGAAAAAGTTCAGGAAGCACGGTTCTAGGTTTCAGAAGTGTAGATGGGAGCAACTGTGTACCAGTGTGGAATGTGTAGATGTTTATGCCAGCAGATAGGATGCTGAATATCAGGAATAGTGTCAAGTGTTAGTGTTAGCAACCTAAATTGTAGAATCTCCACAGGATTGAAGCAAACCATTCAGCCCACCATGTCCACACCAACCCGCTGAACAGCACCTCACCAAGACCCACCCCCAAGGCTGGAATTGGGAAGTTGGATCCCTGGCACTGTGAAGATGCAATGCTAACCACTGAACCATTGTGCCTCCCTATGACACATTGACAGACATTAAACATAAGAGATGGTCCCAAACTAAAAATGACAAAGCCATCAATTCTGAAAAAGAATCAGACTAGACTTGAAACGTTAATTTTGTTTTTCTGTCCACAGCTGCTGCCAGATCTGCTGAGTTTCTCCCGTGGTTACTGTTTTCATTTCAGATTTCTAGCATCTGCAGTTTTTGCTTTTGCCTCAGGAGAACCTATAATTTTCTTCACCAGAAAGTATTAGCGACATATGATGATGGACAATATTCCTTCGTACCCCCGGCCCTGCTCTCTGATTTCCATGGGTTCATCTTCCATGTACCAGACCTTACTCCACACCCCAGCATTACATTCTTCCTTGCTGGTCATGAACTTCCACTGTCACTCTCTTGCGTTAAGTAAGGAAAACTCTTGACCTTACACAGCTACACGATGTGGGCTGGTGCACGTCACCTTTAAACAAACGTAAAGCGAGTGCAACGAGATTCTTGTGTTTCATAGACTTTTTCTTGAAGGTAGAACTTTATCAAAAAAAAATGCAAATGTGATTACTACAGATGCTGGAGATTAGAGTCGAGGATTAGAGTGGTGCTGGAAAATGTCGATTTTCCTACTCCTCGGATGCTGTCTGACTTGCTGTGCTTTTCCAGCACCACACTCTCGACTTTAACTTTCTCAGTCTACCTACCATTGGGAAATTGAAGATTCACAGCTTGCCTAAATTCAGTCACTGCCCAAACATTATCTGCTCTTGAATACTCAATAAAATCCTCCTTATAATGTGCATATGTCAAGTTTAACTAATCACAGTATTTAATCACTACAGATATTTTTTTGTCTCCTTTTTGATGAGGCTTTAAATCTCTTTCACTGCAGCGAGACTGGTTTAATTTGCAACAAATGTAGTCAGTATTCAGAACTTTACATTCTGTACAGCATAGACTTTCTACGTTGCACTATAAATCTCAAGATATAAATCTAACAGCTCTGATCATAGATCAAAGCACTCCAAACAATATCCAATCTTTTGAAGGTTTGACACATTTTTCTAAGGCTCTCTCAGATTTTAAATGAATCCCTTTGTTATAGTGTCAATGAAATTCATGTTAGTCATGACTGCCATTGCTAACACTGACCTGTGTACAACTAAGCAAGAGGCAGCACTTTCAAAAAGGTCACTGCACCTCACTGCACTCAAGTATAAAACCACTTTACAAGGGTGTGACGGCAACTACTAGGAAAAAGAGAGCAGACTGAGGCTAATTATTCCACATCGAGAAAGCTGAAGGGTGACCAGATTGAAACCTATCAGATTTTAAAAGGATTTGCTGGGTTAGGCATGGAGGGAGTGGGCAGAGCTTCAACTTTGGATACAATTGACAATTTGGTAGAAATTGAACTGAAAATTGCACTGCATTTGAGAAGTGATGTTGTTATTCAAGTTTACATTCAAACATTTGCATTAATAGAATTTAAAATCGTCCCTGAAAATTCAGATGATGCTTTTTGAGAACATAGTTTCTGGCACTATTCCTTCATATTATTTAAAATCTCGTTCCTGGGGCAATTTTATGAATTTACTTGAAAATTGACATTTATTACAAGAATAATCATAAGTAGGCGAATTTCAAATAGTGAGAAATAGCTATAAGCATTGTACCAAAACTTTTAATGGCTTCATTTGCCTACAGTAGTCAGTTTCTTAGTAAAAAATAACTTTTAGTACTTAAATATTTCGCATTTTACGACATGGCCTAGTATTAAAATAAAAGTTTACTATTAAGAGTCTCTTTGAAGGTTTACGAAAGAGACAAAAAACAGAGACTCAATATGTTTATTAATTCAATATGGGGCATTGTAAATTTTATGGGTGGAATATGAGATCTTTTCTTGAACTAAAATAAAAGATCACCAAAACTTGATTTGTTCTGAGATTAAGGTGTATTTGAAATTTTGTGATTTTATTTTTCTTGCAATATGGTCAATTTCGGACAAATTATGGTAGAAATTGAACTGCATTTGAGAAGTGATGTTGTTATTCAAGTTTACATTCAAACATTTGCATTAATAGAATTTAAAATCATCCCTGAAAACTCAGATGATACTTTTTGAGAACATAATTTCTGGCATTATTCCTTCATATTATTTAAAAGACAGCGCCTATTGGAATCTTTTTGCTTCCTCTTGTGGACAGTTCAAAACTGGGGCTACTAATATATCTACAAGAAGGAATTTAGGAATAGATTCTTTGATTCAAATGTGAAACTTGTGACTACATTAAGCAGTTGAAGCAGACAGTACAGGTACATTTAAGGGAATGGTAGAGGACGACTTGAGAGAAAGGCCCTGTTACTGAGCTTTGAAGAAGTAGGTTGGAAGAAGCCTCCCAATGTGCACCCAATGCAAAAATCCAGCCAGTGTAACCTACCATATATTCACACTTTTTCTCCATCAGAAAACAAAATTGAGTACTGAATGTTTTTAAATGTAATGTTTTGGGACTGAGTAAACCAGGGATATCTTGTTCATACTAGTTAAGATTCCTTTCTACCTCACACCTTCATTATTTCCAAAATCAGAGATTCCAGTACTCAATCTACACTGACTCACTTCCAGAAATTTAAACTTGTTAAATTGTATCCAATTCTCAATTTGAAAATGGAAAGCTGTGTGAAAATGGTAATCCGGTTCATTGACTATTATTGTATTTGGGCTTGCAGTTCATGCAATATACCAATTCCTAAAGGTTACTTTAGTTTAAGTCCACTGTTGATGACTAGTTGTAGTATTACACATTCTCACTGCTAGATGGCTGGGCAATCATTTTGTATGATGGAATTAATAATTACATGGTAATTATAGACTAGAAGACTGGTAAATGTTCAGTTTCTGAGGGAATAATTTTCATTGATTCCAATGTTTCTAAACAGTACAAACATCTTGCAATCAGGAAATGATGATTAGATTTGGAAGTAATATCACAGCCTGATCTCATTTTCAAAATTCCTGATGGAGCAAAGCTGGCAGTTACTGGGCCAACTCACACTTTATATTCGATCTTGGTCAATGATGTTTATTGCATTGTATGATTTTACAGCCCCTTCTTTAACAATTCATTAAGTACTTATGAGACAGGTTTAGTCTTTGATTTATTCTATATTTAAAGCACTTGTGGTAAAGTTAGATATGTGAATATTCTTGTAAATAATGTTTGATGTTGTCACCAAACAAATGTTTGTCGAGCCTTATGGCATGTATACATGATGAATTTAAACATTTCATATGGCCAATAATTAAGACATTACAATATGGAAGTCCCACAATTTAAAAGGGCCCAACACTACAGCTGTTCGGAGTTAAGATCTCAACATGTGGACAACAGAAAGGAATCCAAGATTCAAATTTTTGAACTTTAGTATTGTAATGTATGTTCACACAGTTTAAATTCCCACCCGTGCTCATGGTATATATAACATGGAACACTTTTACTTTAATGTGTACTTTAAATTTACATTTGTACTTTAATGTGTAAGATTGCTATGTGTTACTGATTGTGCCTTGTAACAGGTTAATAAAAACAAGTTGTACGACCTGATCCTGTGTGAGATGGATTTTCTATGAAATATCTGTTCTGTACCCAACTCTGATTGGTAAAATGAAGATGCATAGCAAGAAATCAAATGAGTAATTCTTTAAAAGCAAATAATACACAGCTTAACATTTGGTAGTACAGAACTTGAGTATTGCTGAAATAATATACATTTTGCTGAAAGTGTTTGTATTAATTCATCAGGACAACTACTGCATAGAGAAAACTAACATGAAAGAAGAGTTTTGATTAGTTAATGAAGTGGACTATGACTGCTATAGGTGCTACTATGGAGAATGCACCAATTGATGATAACTTACAGTTAACTACCAAGGTTTAGTTACATTTTAAATCAGGTAAGTTGACTTTGATCAAGGTAATGCCCTGAGTGTTGAACCAGAGAATGCTGCCTATTTTGAGTTGAAGCAGCTCTAGTGTGTGCCAATGAATTGTCAGAATGTAAAGAAAGGACCTGATGTTTTATATATGTAGCTTATATATGAATCTATGTGTCCATGTGAAAACTCTAGGTTGTAGAAGGCCTTGTACATTAAACTGATCTTTCCAACATGGGAACAGAGGTTTGGGATTGTCTGCTGCCCTTCTCTAGGTGGTCAAGGTCTCAAGTTTGCTGTTGAAAGAGCCTTGGTGAGTTGCTATAGTGCTTTCTGTACATGATCCACACTGCTGCCAGTGTGCTGGTGGAAACATTGATCAGTGGGCTGCTTTGCCCTGGATGGTGTTTTGAGTTTCTTGAATGCTGTTGGACGTGCATGTAGGGAGTTTTCAATCAAATACCTGACTTGCGCCTTGTAGATGGTGGGCAAGTACCAGTGAGATGCAAAGTTATTTAGTTGCTGCAGAATTTTTCATCTTTATGGCTTGTTCAGTTCAACGTTTCATCAATAGTAAATCCTCAAGATGTCAGTGAGGGATTCAGCAATGGTAATACTATTGAGTGACAAGGGGAGATGGTTAGATTCTCTGTTTTTGGAAACGGTTATTGCTTAGCTCTGGTGTTACTTACCAGATATCAGTCAAAGCTTGAATTGTGTACAGGACTTGCTGCATTTGAAAAAAAAAGGCCTACTTCTGTGTCGAAGGAGATGTGACTGGTACTGAATGTTGTGCAATCATCAGCAAACATCTTCACCTCTGACCTTATGATGGAGGGAAGGTGAAGATGGAGAAGCTGAAGATGGTAGAACCTCAGGTATTGCTCTAAGAACTGAGATAGTTGACCTCCAACAACCACAGCCATCTTGGAAATCACAGCTGGTCAAGCAGCATTCATGGAAAGAGAGCAAGCTAATGTTTTGATCTAAATGACTCGTAGGCAGATTTCTCTCTGTGCTTGCTGCCTGACCCACTTTGATCTCCAGCATTTTTTGATTTCAGTACAGATTCTAGCATTTGCAGTAATTAATTCCTACCACAGACAAACAGAAAGATTTGCCCTGATCCCCATTGGTTTGTTTTGCCAGGGTTCCACTTTTCACACGTGGTTGAATGCTGCCTTGATGTCACGGGCAATCACTCACCCAGTCTCTGAGTTGACAATGTTATGGCCTATGTTTGAACTAAGGCTGACGTTTGGTCAGGAGCTGACTGTACAGTTTTACAGCATAGAAAAAGGCTCTTCAGTCCAACTTATCTGCATGGACTGCCTATAGCATACACCTCAAGACTGCCTGTACAAGACCCTGCAAATCCACTGGGAATGAAGACACACCAACATCAGCGTCCTCAAGCAGGCTAAGAACCCCAGCATTGAGGCACTGACCAAGCTAAATAGGCTGGCCACGTCACCCACGTGACTGCTGCTCGAAGTGCTCTGCTTCCACCTTCCAAATAGCAGGCGAACCCCACATAGACAGAGGAAAGGCTTCAGTGATACCCTCAAGGCCTCACTGACGAAGTGCTGCATTCCCACAGACACCTGGGAATCACTGGCCAAGACCATCAAATTGGAGGAGGGCATCTGGAAAGGCATCGAGCACCTTGAGACTTGCCAGCGGGAAAAAATGGAAGCCAGGCAAAAACAGCAAAAGGTGTTGTCCCAGTGGCTGACCCGCCCCTTCCCATGACCACCATCTGCCCCAGAGCCTGCAGTAGGTGTTTGGTCTCTATAACTCCCTATGGATCACTCTGAGAGTGGAAGAGAGTCATCTTTGTCTGCAAGAGACTGCTGCTGATCATGATGATCTACCCATTGCATTTCCCAGCAGCAGGTCCATAACATTGTACACTGTTGTGTTTTACGTATTCATCTGAGTGCATCTTAAAATGGTGTGAGGAAATCCAAATATTGTCTGTACCAGGCAGTAAGGTGTATATATATATCTCTTAGTAACATTGTCGACAACACCTGCCTGAGGTCACTGAGAGAGGGCTGATGGGACAGTAATCAGTCAAATGAATATGTCCTGCTTTTTTGTGAATGTACATGAGCAATGTTGCACACTGCTAGGTGGATGCCACCACTGGAGTTATATTGGAACAGCTAGGCTAAAGGGCTTCACTAATTCTGAAGCATACGTCTTCAATCCTATTGCTGAAATGTTATCAGGACTCATAGTCTTTACAGTTTCTAGTGCTTTCAACCATTTATCGATGCCATGTGAAACAAATCAACTTGGCTAAAGATTAGTATCTTTGACGCTGAGAGCCTCAGGAGAGAGCCAAGGTGGATCATCTACTTTTCCCTCCTGGCTGAAAATGGGAATAAGTGTCTTAGATCTTTCATATATTGGGCTCCCCCAATATTGAAGATCGGAGAATTGTGGAGTTAGTTGTTGAATTGTCCACCACCACTCATGACTAAAAGTGGCAGGACTACAGAGCTTTGAACCAGTTATTTGTAATTGCTCAGCTCTCTCTGTTCCATGCTTCTTTCACTGTTAAATATTGTAGCCCTGTGTTAGAACATCACCAGGTTGACTCCTCACGTTTAGGTATGCCTGATGCTGTTCCCGGCATGTTTCCTGCATTCTGTACTGACCTGGGGATGGACTCAAGGTTTTTGTAGGGGGCTAAAATCCCCTCTCTCACACTAAGGTCCAGTTAAGACCCTCGTAGCCGGTGAAAAATTTTTGATCTCGTTTTTTCTAGGTGAACATGAGAGGCAAATGGTATGGATCCCACAAACAGCACGATAAATTGCTGTAATGAAGTTGATTGAAAATACAAGTATTTTCCAGATCATTGGCTGAAATTACTTGCTTTCTTTTGATTGGTAACAGAGGAACTTGTAGCAACCTGGCAGGATCTCGGGGGGTGTTATCTCAGTTGAAGGACATCCCCATCAAATCCTTTGACTATCACCTCAACTTGCTGCTGGGGGAACCTGAGCCCATGATACCCTGACCAGAGAGTGCTGAACTGCAGTTCATCAGCATATTTTTTTCCCTGACAGTCTCACACATGCCTCAGTAATGTCTCCAGAATCTGAACCATTCTCTGAAGGTGGAGCCAGCCCAAGAGGAACAGTGCAAAAGACACAGCAATCACACAGATTGATTCACTCACAATCTTCACAAAATATCTCTCTTCACTTTTAATACAACTGCATATTACGAATTACACTGCTGTCTCATACAGCATCAACAGCAAAACTTCCCAGACACCCTGAAAAGCTGTCTTAAAACTGTACACAGAAATATAATTTCAGGATCCAAACTCCACTGCAATGCATTTCTTTGTGTTAATAAATGATGCTTTTCTTCCTTTTGACCTCTATTGGTGACCGTGCATGCAACACGCAGTCAGATCACAAGCAAGAACAGTGAATTCCATGCAGATTTACAGAGAAATTATGAAACCTTTAGAGAACACTGGAATTGTGTCAATTTTATAAAAACATATGAACTTTAAAAGCTGCTACGTATGATGCACAGGAGTGAGACAATGGGTGGTGCTTTTATCTGAGTTTCATGCCTGAACATATAATTATTGTGAGATTATTCCTCATCAGCATGGAGTTCAAGTTTGCTTCTTATTCTTCACCATATTCCTAAGGCAGTCAGGTCAACAGCATTGACAGATGTGTCATACATCAGTAAAGTGGGGCACTTTAAACTTGTTGATTTTGTCAACCATTACAATTGAGGCACCTGTATGAAGAGTAAGCACTGTGATTGAGGTAGCAAAGGGGCACTTACTGTCATGGAACTGGACTCCAGCAAGACTCTGCTGGCAGAGGACGGAGGAGGAAGATCAGAGGAAACATCAAAATGAAAAAAAATACATAAAATCAGCATGATGATGAGTGACACAATCCCTTGGAAACACTGCAGACACAAGAGGAGTAGGATTAAACGCTCCTCCGACTAGGAACAAGTTGAAAGACAGGTTGGGGTGGGGCGGCATGTAGGGTTGGTGTAGGGTGGTGGGACAATCCATGGCAACCGAAGGATCTCACCTCAGGGCTGCTGATATACAACCATCAGTGAGCAGGGAGTCACCAAGTGCATAGGTTACCTAATGACACATCTGGGTTGGAGTTCCCTCATTCGAAGTTCTGCTCAAGGGATGTGGTAGGGGGATGTGGGAGTGAACTGAGGATGGGAGAGAACTGTGGGGTGGAAGGTAGCTGAGAGGTGGGAGTGGGCTGAGGGGTGAGAGTGGGCTGAGGGGTGAGAGTGGGCTGATTGGTGTGAGTGGGCTGAGGGATGAAAGTGGGCTGAGGGGTGAGAGTGGGTTGAGGGGTGAGAGCGGGCTGAGGGGTGGGGGTGGGAGCGGGCTGAGGGATGAAAGTGGGCTGAGGGGTGAGAGTGGGCTGAGGGGTGAGAGCGGGCTGAGGGGTGGGAGCGGGCTGAGGGGTGAGATTGTGCTGAGGGGTGGGAGTGGGCTGAGGGGTGGGAGAGGGCTGAGGGGTGGGAGCGGGCTGAGGGGTGGGAGCGGGCTGAGGGGTGGGAGTAGGCTGAGGGCTGAGAGCGGGCTGAGGGGTGGGAGAGTGCTGAGGGGTGGGAATGGGCTGAGGGGTGAGAGTGTGCTGAGGGGTGGGAGTGGGCGGAGGGCTGGAAGGAAGTGACCTGCTGAAAGCCCAATATCTCGCCCTTTCTTTCCAGTCAACAGCCGTTACCCTGCGACACTCCTCAATCAGCCCTAGCTGCATTACCAGCAGTGGCCACCAATCCCGGTAGCGCTGCAGGTAATGGTGAGCTCTCAGCCAATGGAATTTCTGTCACTGGATTCAATTCCCTACAAAGGCTCCCACACTGGTTTCCCAAGGGTTCGTGGCAGTTAATTTCTTCAAACCTTCCTCCAGAGGCAAAGTGGGATCACTATTGGTTGTGACACTCCATGTAGCCAAGATTAAAATCTGCTCTCTGAGTTAGACATTAAATTGTATACTGGTTTGATGGAATAATAGATCCATTACTTTAAAGTACATGAAAGACATGTAACTCCTAAGTTTTAAGATTTACTGAAGATCCACATTTTTTAAATACTTTCGCTTCTTGATGAGTGGTGAAAATCCTTTCAAGAGCAGATCATTAACATGGTCAACAGGGTTTGACTATCCACACTCAGTTAAACAGTGTACATTACCAAAAAAAATGCCACTGTTTGCATTTGAACTTTAACACTACTTTTAGCCAATGGCTTTCCCTGGTATGTTTAGTGAAGATGTTAATTTGGTGATTTAAGATCAATCAGCACTTCTGTTAAAAACAACAGCAAAGTTCAACATGCACACTGTTGATGGTCATCAGCCCCATTTTAGTTTCCTTAATACTGTTGAATATCACGGAGTATCCTGGCAGATCCAATGGTGGTAGACCTGCCAATAGCAGCCAATTCTCAGTGAGCATGGGCCATAACTAAGCACTACGCTGTGCCATTGGTATCAGTCAACAATTCAAAAGCAATTTAAGTCTGAAAAGATGCCTTGTTAATGCAACAGTACTTCTAATACAAACATTTATAATGTAGTATAAAAGAAATTCAAAGCACTGATATAATCTTTATATCACAATGTGAGACACAGCCCTCAAATTCTACAAGTAACCTCTGTACAAAAGCATCACGAACAGGTGTGACTCAGTCAGGTCAGGATGGTGTGGGATGCTGATGCAGTGGGGCTAGATATAGTTCAAAGAACACAAAAAATTCAAAAAGGACTTTAGCTTAAGATTCTGCAGTGCGTGCACAGCCCCCTCAATTATAGTCACCACACACTTCCATCCTATCTCCCACATCCCTGCATCAAATCAGAAAGGCCTACTTAAAAAAGACTCTCAAGCCCCTTTTTGCTGCTGTTGTCATTTCTAAAGGCAGTCTCTCCTAAATTAACCTTTTGCCAATCTACATTCACTATTTTAGGGGGTTACAGCGGTTTCTTAAACCATTTTTTCCTTGTCATCTCTGTTCATTATCCATGCTAATTAGCCAACACATCCTGGACTTATCCATCAGTCCAAAGGCCTGGGCTGTGTTGCCTCTCAGTTCTCTTTATTTTGATATTCCTCTCAGTTTTCTGTTTTCATAACATTAAATCAAATGAGTCCAGGCAGTAAAGAGGAGCCTCAGGAAGTGTTAGGCAACATTTAAGAGTTAACTCTCAGAGGAAAAGCACTCAATTGCAAAGCATTACTATTACTAAGACTCCTATCGAGGTTGTCAACTGTAGTTTGGCAATTTTTCAGGCTCCCTTATTTGAACCCCTTCTCTCTCAATCAGGTAGGCTTTTATTACCCCAACTCTGAAAGGTTTTTTTTTAAATACATAAGGGTTCAAATCAAATAGGAATAAAACTACATAATTGCTTCTGATGTGTCAATGATTCTTCACCCAGGATCTCAAGAGAGCATCTGAAGATTCAAATTTAATTCCTGGAGAATTGGCCCATCCTACTCTAAAACAAGAGACAGGAGTTAATGTCGACTGGCAAAGCAACTGTCATGGGACCCGCGAGAAGACTATTGACACAACTAACCCCTAATGAGTTCCCTACAAACATCTATTCTGTGCACTCATACAGAGTATATACAAGTGGAAGACATTTTAATTTACAGAGACAAAGCATTTACTTGATGAACTTCACTCTCCAAGCTCTACCTAAACGATGTGGTGAGTGGGGGTGTTGGAAGTGTAAACATTCCTGGGCAGGTTTTGGCTGAAAATGTTACTGTTTCCTCAGAACAGGCCTCTCACTTTTTTCCAATTCACCTGCTTCCAGCCAGGAAGTCGGTTAAATTCCTCTCTTGACATTTGCACGACTTTCTACAAAGGAAAATAAGACAAGAAATGATTTCAGATCCAAATATTCAAAACAGTGACCCTAATTAAAGCAAGATAACTTAAAAAATCAAACTTACAGATGTGTTACACCTCTCAAGACGTGTCTCAAATAGTTTACATATGAGTTGATATAAGGGCAGTAACTGTTAAAATGAGAGAATGCTTTGGAAATCTTGTGTACTGAAGGACCCCACAAACCAGAAAAATGAGCTTCACACTCTCATGAAAGTGCCTTTATTGCATTATATGGTATCCCTACAGTGTGGAAACAGGCCATTTGGCCCATTGAGTCCGCACCGACCCTCCAAAAAGCAACACACTCAGACCTCTGCTTACCTCCATAACCCTGGAGCCACCATAGCCAACTCTGAAAACTATGATGCAACTTAGCAAGGGCAATCCACATAACCTGCATATCTTTGGTCTGTGGGAGAAAACCAGAGCACACGAAGAAAGCTCATACAGATACTGGGAAAACGTGCAAACTCCACACAGTCACCCAAGCGTGGAACTGAACCCATGTCCCTAGTGCTAAGAGGCAGCAATGTTTTTTTATATAGATATTTTTATTGGGAATTTAACATTTTGACAAATTTACAAAAATAAGCTGAATTTTCAAGCACAAACATTAATATAAAAATAGATCTTAAATATATAATCATCAAAATTCAACTAATCCACAATCATCCAGAGTGTATAGTTGAGTCGCTTACATCCTTCAAATAAGAGAAAATGTTCTCTAATACACTCATAACAGTATGATAAAAAGGAAGCTATTTCCAAACAATAAGAACAAAAAAAAATTAAACATGTTTGAATGGAGATCTTCCCCCTTGTTCTCAGGGGGCCTTACTACCTTTCCAACGTTCCACCATATCCTCTCCCAAACAGCGTCCCACCCTCGACCCGGGCGCTCCTTAATAGGATTTAGATATAATACCGAGCTAGAGTTAACAGTGAGCGCCGCACCCCCACCCCTCCCCACCCACACCTGAGTATATCTAATAGCATCAATGCCACGTACAAACACACATAACTATAAAATTACAACTCCAACAGATTACAGTTAAGTATAATAACATAGCAAGGAAGACAACCCCGCTCCCAGAGGCAAAAGTAAAGTAGAATAAAGTATCCATTTCTCCCCACGGAGTGTGGGAGAGGCAAGCCAACATAAATTGTCTCTTACGATTTATTTAACCGAGTCTAAAAGTTTCTTAGCCTCTTCCGATGATCTAAAATTATACTCGGATCCTTCGTGGGTAAAGCATAACGTCGCTGGGTAGCGTAAGGTGTATTGAATATCTAAGTCCCTTAAACATTTCTTCACCTCATCAAACGCCTTCCTTCTTCGTGCCAAAGCCGGGGAGAAGTCCTGAAATAACGTAATCTTGGATCCTTCATGAATCATAGCTTTAGGATCCTTTCCAAGCTTTCTGGAGGCATCCAGGAGTATTTGCCTCTCCCTATAACTCTGCAGCTGGAACAGGACCGGGCGTGGGCGCTGGTTTGGGCCAGATCCGCGTACTGCGACCCGGTAGGCCCACTCCACCCTTACCCGGTCAGTTTCAGCCCCCAGGTTTAAAAGCTGGGGCAGCCATCGCTCCAGAAATACTACTAACTGTTCTTTCCCTTCTTGCTCTTGAAGGCCCAGCAACCGAATATTCTTTCTCCGATTTCTGTTGTCAATATCATCCATGTAAATTTCAAAGGCCCTGATTCTCTGCTCCAGAGCTCGCACCTGTTCTTCAGCTGTTTGTGCTGCAGCCTCGGAGGTCGTGGCCTTTAGTTCCGCCCCCTCCACTCGGCCCTGTAATTCTCCGATAGAGTGATTCTGTTTCTGCAGCTTTTCTTCGAATGCATTCCATCTCTGTCGGGATTCTGCAATGAAATTGACGAGTGTCGATTCCAGCCTGGCAATCATCTCTATAAGGCCTGTTTTTACATCAGCTGCAGCCGGAGGAGAGGAGGGTGGGGGAGGGGTCTTTGTTTTCTGAGAGCTGCGGGGTCCCTTTGATTTACTCATTATCCACTCAGTATTAGACTATTTAAATATAATATTCAGCAGCTAATTAAGATTAAAGAAATTTTTTGGGTGGTTTGGCAAGTGTGGTGGGGGCAGGAAACCCACTTTATCCAGGTTTTGGGAAGGGCTCTGTAGACTCAGACCTGCTGAGTCGCCGCCATCTTGGATCTCCAGAGGCAGCAATGTTAACCACTGAGCCACACTGCTACCCCATTTTTAAAGTGGAGTAGATTGAATTCAGAACTTCAAACCTGTGCCATCACTGAACTAAGTAGAAATTTCAGCAGAAATAAATCATATATTAGTATAGCAACTTTACATGCCATTTTGGAATGCGTAGTCCAGTGCCACAAATAGCGATGAGATTAATGACTGGTTAATCTGTTTCTGGGCTTCTTTAAGATTAGTCACAATTCCCAAAAAGCCTTCTAGCTCTTTTTCAGATAGTGATCTGTGAGTACAGCTTGCAAACGCACGGCAGGCAAACTATCAAGCAGAATAGCAACATTGTTCACAGACTGCACATACAGTCCGTAAAGATGAGTTATTTTAAAGTCAAAGTACTTATAAAACATTCCCCTACTTTCAAAAAGGAAGATTAACTATTTATAATAACAAGTGAGCCTATGCGTCGCTATAATGTAGAGTTTTACTCAGGCAACATGGTGGTGACATTTTCTGGAAACATTTTTGACTGCTCACAGTCGTCAGCAATGTTGTCTATTTGAGTTGTCAAGTTTTGTTTTTTCACTGACTATAGTTGCTGTTCTAAGGTTTGCTTATCCTTAAGCATTTCAGCAAGATGTTGTCCTCAATGAGCTGCCGATTGGTATCGCTTCTCAAGCTGTGTCAAGTGATTCAAATCTTCTTAGTGTTTTACACTCATGTTTCTCAGGAGCGTCCAGCTAATTTTGAAGCCTCTGAATTTACACACTAGATTCTTCGGACTCTATCAAAACTTCAGCCTTCTGGTTTTCTACTGTATTTGCTCCTTCAACAACATGCTGTAATAATAATCTAGCCTTTCCAACATTTTTACTCCATGTTAGTTTCTTTGAAGCTTTGATCTTTTCCACTTACTGATTAAACAATTGTTTCCTGCTTGATTTGTTCATTACACCATCGTTGTTGCCTTGTTTTTCAGAAAGGGCTGCCTCATGAGTGATTTGCAACCCTTTGCTCTGAGCACTGTCCATTTCCCCCTGCATTAGCAGGTCTGTCATTTTCTCCAGCATAACTTTGAGTCTGAGCCAATGTTTCTGCAGCTGCTCCTGCTCAGCCTGATCTGTTTCAAGTGCGAGTTGTTTCAGCCCTTCCTATAATTTCACTGGTTGATGACACCAATCATTTCACTGGTTGATGACACAAATCTTGTAGTTTGTTACTTCCTATTTTTTGCTGTTCATTTATTTTTTTGTTAACCAAACAGAAGTATCCTCTCAAGACTTATTAGTTTCAGAGATGGTGGTCTCAAAATGGCATTTTTTCCTGAGCTACTGGTTCAGCCTTTCCCTCTTGAGCTTTCCTTTTTCCAAAGCAGGGAGTTGAGATTTTAACTCCATCAATAAGGATGTAAGTTAAATGGTATATATTTCTTTCATATTCAGTTCTGCAAATTCTCGCTGTAGCTTCTGTTGTGACTCTGATGCTTGACTGATTCCATGGATTGTGACAAGTGCAAGCTCATGTCCTGCTAGTGTGCCCCTGACTGCTGGCCCAGCAGTGTCTATGATGTAGAATATCTGTGATGACTAGGCACTTCAGCACTATAGATGCTACACATGGAATTGGTGAACTGTTCACATTCCCACATTTTGTCTAGACTGTCCAAGTCTGTGGTTATGTACTTTTTAGAATTTGCCGGCACAGTAGATTGGCACTTTGCCCCTCTGTCAATCTTAGACAAAAACAAATAGTCACTAGTTTTGTGATTCAAACAATCACTAAGTAGTCACTAGCAGGACAAATAATTTAAATTTTTATAAATGCTTCACATGGTGTAATGACTAGATGTTTTTCCAGAAAATGTAGAAAGCATGTTCACAACTCTTTATCTCCTCAAGAACACCATCAGTTTCCGGACTATACTCCTTGTGTCTTCATGCAAATATCAGGATATCAGTTAGCCTTTATTGTAGTTTGAAGGTACTCCTGTGCATGGTCCGTTGGGTTGGTGCTACATCAGTCTTTGCTCTAATGCATTGTCTCTGTCAATGACCTATTTTGTCACATGCCTTGCAAAAATTCACAAAAAGCTAGACATTTCCATGGCTAAGTGCAATCTTGCTATGTTTGGGTGTTCTGGTGATCATGTCAACCATCAAGTGTATGCTCAGGTGTGATGACATGATGGCTTTAAGAGGTGTATTTTATCCCGTTTTTTTGAAGAGAAGTTTTAAGGCAGAGGTGATGGGCAGTCTACTCAGAGCCACAGACTAAACAGTTTGTGAGACATTTTTTTTTAAGTTGGAATGATAGAGCAGCCTGAATAGGTCGGGTCAAGCTCTCACAGAACCAGGATTTGGAAGTTGCAGTACATCTCTCCCTGCCACTCTCTCTCGCTTGGATTTTCTCTTATGTTTTCCCTCCTGGACTGGAGAATTGCCTGTGAGAAATTTTTCTGAACTTGCCTTTTGCCATAGGTGTGTTTATAGGATGTTACAATGCTAAACAGTTACTGTTTAGTAGTAAAATAATCTATTATTCTATTAAGTTTTCCAGTTATTTTTAAGTTGTTCCAATTTCATTTTTCTTTTGTTGTATTTTAACTATAGTGTATCAGTAAAGTGTGCTTTGCTTTAAATCTGGTTGGTTAACCAGTCACATTGCATCTGGGAATCAACACCTTACACTTACCTGAAAAATAAGAAAAAGTTAGGGTCAAGACTATCATCTTGAGGGGGGTTTGGTCTGGTCCATAACATCAAACCCTGTGACCTTCATCCACCTGTGAGGATTACTTTGCATTTATGTCCACTCTATAGTACTACTTTAACACTCGGATTGACTAGCAAATCTTTCTAGAAGGGAATGGATACAATCACTAGATCAACAATTCAGCTTGGTAGTTCCCCATCTGACACATCACATGATGAGCTATTTTCTCTGCATCCGCTTACAAAGTGGTCTGAGTTCTGTGCGCATTTTGTCTAAATGTAGTTGCAGCAAACTATTAAGGCTAATGGAACGTCAGCCTTTAGAGCAAGAGGACTTCAGTACCAGCTTCAGTTCTATAGAAGCTTGGTTAAAATGGAATACTGTGTGCACTTATGATCTAGTTACCTCAGATTTATATTCTTTATAGTTTCAAAGAATGAGAGGTGATCTCGTTGAAACCTACAAAATACTTAAAGAGATATTGGGTTGATATAGGTAAGTTGCTTCCCCTGCTGGGAGTCTAGGGGGCTTAACTTAAAAAGCAAACAGATGCCATTAAGGACTGAGCTGAGGAAAAACTATTTTAAGCAGATCATTGCAAATCACTGGAATTCTCTGCTCCAAGAGTTGTGGAACTCCGTCTATGAGTATATTTGAAGTAAAGGTTGATAGATTTATGATCACTGATGTTGTAAAGGATTATTGGGATAGTTTAGGTAAAAAGCAATGAAATATTTGAGCAGCCATGATTGTATTAAACCACAGAGCAAGTTTGATGGGTTGATTGACCTATAAAAAACATTATCCTCGTCAATGAATTGATGATTTAATCTGATTTTGAATTGGTGTTCAAATGTGGCCAATATCTTCTGGCTCTCCAGCTGTTAATCTTGACATGTTAAGTCTCCATTCCCAGTTTTCTCAGTAATCCTATTAGGTTAGACACATCAGAATCTAGAGACTATAGCTCTGATCGCTGTTTAAACATTTTGAATGATGTTAGGAGGTCTGCTGTGTTGCAATTTAAAGGAGGGAATTTTGTAGACATCCTGAAAGTAAGCATTTGATCCTCCCTTGTTTGTAATCGAACCAACGCATGCCCTGATCACTTGCCTTTCTCAAGTGAGTTTCGTTCTCACGTTGGTTAAACTAGCCTCTCGAGAGGGATTTGTCTGCTTACCAGCAAGCTGTGATTTCAACACTTTGATGTTGATGCGATGAGGATTTTCTTTACACTTTAGCATCAATTAATATTGTTGACCATGCATTTTGCCTGTACATTAACGTGCTTGCTGAACCATGATATGCCTCATTAGCATGATTTTTTCCACCACTGTTCACCATGTCATGCTAACGATGATGGTCAAATAACAATTCACTGTTCCAGGGATTAATTAACTCCATGGGTTTGTTTCTTTATAACAATAGAAAACATTATAAGTAATGAATTTGACATTACAGTGAGCCAAATGCTTTCTTTTGTGAAGCTTTCAAACTCACAGAAGACCAACTTGTCAGGCAATGTCACAAGATTGTATATATTGTTATGACACAGGGAAAACCCCTCTGGTAATTTAAATCAACAACACAGAAAAGATTTACCTCGTGCTGTAATCTGTTAAAATTTGAGGTAAAGACTTATCTCAGAGGTCACTACTTAAGGTAAAAATTAACAACTTTATTCTTTAAGTCCAACAGAGAATAGTAAAACCAACAACTATTTACAATTCCTTTCTTTTAAACTTATCTTTTACTTCCCACTCTACAATACTAGTCTGATAAAAAAAATCCCATTTAGGATTTACAAAAACAAATTCAACTTTTCAAACGGGTCAGCTATCGAATCTTCTCTTTGTGTTTTCCTCTGCAGATTCCTCTATTGTCTTTTCAATGTTCTGCTGCTCAAGTTTCTTATAGACAGGTCGCTTTCAGAGAGCTGTTCTGCTGGCAGTCTGTACTTGTTGATGACTTGGTAATTCTCCCTCTGGCTGTTCAAAATGTCCGAATTTATACCCCAAAACATTGGATCGTTTAATTGGTTTCAATATTATTAAAATACTAAATTTAAATTCGATTGGATTGTGGTATCTTGGGGCATGATTTAAATTGATTAGCCGAATTTGAAGCTGCTTTTGTTTCATGGCAACCCATGCTGCTGCTAGCTGTTTCAACCAAGTGTTACATAGTTACATTGTTCCGGACTCTGTTGTCTTTGTTCTGGCTAGCTTTTCAACTCTCTTAAAGGTACAGTACCTCCACATCTTCATAACAATATACAGCACAGGGAATTCAAATGGTGAGCTCTCTTAAAGTCAACGGCACCTGTTGCATTCTGGTGCATTATCTAAGTTGCTGTTAACTATCTCTTGATAGGGGCAGTGACTGTTTTAAGGTGATTTGACCATTGCCACACATGATAATTTTATTCATTACTGGAAGTTATCAGTGCTGTGTTTGAACACTTGAAGTATATTCATATTATTCCATCAAATAAAGTTTATTTTTCTGAAAAACACTTTCTCCCCAATTAACCTCAAAGCCCAAAAGTAATATTAAAAGATGAAGTCACCATATTCGACAAAGGTTACCTTAAAATCTTCATCAGACAGATAGGTTTCCAGTCTATGTGGGTCAATTCCCTCTGGTAAGGGTCTGGACATAATCTCCTCCAATGAGTACTGTGTCTTGCATAATCTTGATAAGGCATCCTGAACAAGGAGCACTCTGTTTGCACCACCCCACTTCCCCTGAAGCACACAAGGAATATTCTGGTGAAGAAAGTTACTATTCTTATGAGAAGTGCCAAATACCATTATGCAAACAGACAGATATTGTCTTTGTGTAACTAGATTTGATTACTTACTAACTTACAGTGTGGAAACAGGCCCTTCGGCCCAACAGGTCCACACCGACCCTCCAAAGAGCAACGCACCCAGATCCATTCCCCTTCACCTAACACTACGAGCAATTTAGCATGGCCAATGCACATTTTTGGACTGTAGGAGGAAACCGGAGCACCCGGAGGAAACCCACGTAGACACGGGGAGAATGTGCAAGCTCCACACAGTCAGTTGCCTGAGGCCGTTGTCAGTTGTCTCTGGCGCTGTGAGGCAGCAGTGTTAACCACTGTGCCACCGTGCTGCCCATGGTTAAAAACAGGCAATAGTAACTCTGCAGTCGATCTCATCCCTCCTATTTTTACATAACTAGAGGACATAGGTTAAAGGTGAAAGGGGAAAGACCTGAGGCGTAACATTTTCACGCAGAGTGTGAATGGAATGAGCTGCCAGAGGAAGTAGTGGAGACTGGTACAATTACAACATTTAAAAGGCATCTAGAGGTGTACATGAATAGGAAGGGTTTGGAGGGATATGGGCCAAATGTTGGCAACTGGGACTAGATTAATTTAGGATATGTGGTCGTCATGGATGAGTTGGACCAAAAGGTCTGTTTCCGTGTGACACAACCCTATGAGCTATATCCATCCAGGTTAATCAAAATGAAAGTGAAAGATGTAGGAATGTTCTAATTAACCTGTTCAGAAATGTAATACACACCTCTGGAGCAGGTGGGACTTGAGCCTATGCTGCCTGGCTCAGAGGCAGGGACACTGCCATTACACTACAAGAGTCCATGGGGAACAATGCAAAATGAGCAGCCCACTAACCATCACCTGTTATTCATTACAGCATTCTGTGAGGCCCTCTTGTGCTGCAGTGATAGTGTCTCGACCACTAGATCGGGAATCCCATGGTCAAGTCCTACCTGGCCCAAAGGTGCGTAATAAAGTCTCTGAACAAATTGATTACAAAAATGTTTTAAAAATAAAACTGCAATAAAGAGAATCTTATGTAACTATTTGAAAGTGTTAATCTCGTAAACCCAGCAGGATCACCTTGAATCGCACTCTGATAGATTTCTAAAATGTGAGTCATTAACAGCTACAACTCGCGTGTTGTAGTAGTGTGGTCTGCTAATTGCTCCCTGTCCAGTAAATACATCACTGCATCATCCGTATGATATATTTATGTAGCTGCTACAGCTTAGTAAGTACTTTATCTCAAATGCTCCTCACAGGTAGGTTATGAGACATTGATACCAATGACTCAGATAGGAAGGGGTATGTGTTCCTGTATTTCAAAGTTACTGTACTAGGTAGAACATTAGCAAGTCAGAACCTCAAAAGTAGTAATCCCCTGATTTACTCCCAGTACTGTGTGTAAATGAATACAGAAATAGGAAGGTAAAACCAATGAATTGTGGTTAGAAATATAGTGTGGAAAGGAGAGCTTTAGATTCCTGGAAAATACCTTCAAAGAAAAAACACCAAACAGCCGACAAGGCAAATAATCAAGGGTGTTGATTTCTTAATCTGCCTTGATTTAGTGCCATAAATGTGTTTAAAAATCTGAAGAAAAGGAGTAATGAGAGAGAGATAATGAGGGGAAATTCTAAAGAGGGGAGCTTATCCATTAAGAATAGTCAATGGCTGAAGTTGAGAAGGGTACCTGCTTTGGCAAAACTAAAACCCAACCTCACTCCGGAGAGATAATCATCCGAACCAGCTTAGCATTACAAAGTGTGTTATGGTTGATGAGAAACTTCTTCACCCAGAGAGTAGTGGATATGTGGAGTGCTCTGTCCCAGAAAAGATGGATAGAGCTTTTAGAGATAGTGGAATCGAGGGTTATGGGGATAAGGCAGGAACAGGATTCTGATTGTGGATGATCAGCCATGATCATAATGAATGGTCGTGCTAGCTCGAAGGGCCGAATGGCGTACTCCTGCACCTACTGTCTATTATCTATTGTTGAGAAGTGATGGTACCTGTTGCAAACTCTCGGTGTTGTGTTCCCACCTCGGGAAGATATTGGTGAAGGTCAGTGGCTCTGTGCCAGCGTGCACCAGGTACGCTTTCGGAGGTCGCCTTGGGTTCTTTTCTGGTTGGACAAGACACAAAGATTTCAGTCTCTGCCTCAAGACCGAGATCAAAGAAATTATGCATTAACTCTCAGTTTTGATTCACCACACTGCGTTTTCAGACTGACCTGTGCAGTACTGCAGTGTAGTCTCCATGGCACATTTCCGCTCCATATCCCACCGGATTTTCGCTGAACCTGTGCTTTCACTGTCCTCTGGCCACCAGCCCTGCCACAGGTAAACCTCCAACTGGTTATCCATGAGGAACAAAGCTGGAGGAACACCAAGTGTAAAATGGGTCTTCCAGTCATATACCAGTTAGAGAACAGAATCAACATAAACTTCTGACACTTCTTCAGCATCAGTTCTAACCTGAGGCCTGCAAATCTCAAGTCACATTAGCGCTCCCCTTATATCCCCAAAACTGCTGTAAAGTGACACTTGGCTGGCAGACAAGAACGATAGGTTCTGTATCCAGCAAACTAGCAAGTAGAAAGGATTTTAGGAAAATCCTTTTGGGAGACAATTGTAAGGATGGCAAAGGAAGGTTTGGGGCTTCCTCTTGGTCTTTCAAAAGATTGGTTTCATTTTACCACGGAATAAGCTTAGGAAAACAGGGCAGGATTTCTGTCCTCGAAGAAGGAATCTGGAAGTACCCATCAATTATATTTTCAATTTGAGACACAGGCACAGTCTGGAGATAGACTCACTACCTCCATATGTTGGCCCAAAGTGGCAACGAAGGTAGATGGGTATTGGGGTGGGTGGATTAGAAGTTCTACCTCCAATCACTGGGATGTTAACCCAGTTCTCAATATGACTGCTAGGCCCCTTAGCTTTATTAGAGTGGTGCTGGAAAAGCACAGCAGGTCAGGCAGCATCTGAGGAGCAGGAAAATCGACGTTTCGGGCAAAAGCCCTTCATCAGGAATAGAGGCAGGGTGCCTGCATTGTGGAGAGATAAATGAGAGGGGAGGGGGAAGAAAGTAGTATAGAATACAATAGATGAGTGGGGGTGGGGATGAAGGTGATAGGTCAGAGAGGAGGGAGGAGTGGTTAGATGGAAAGGAAGATAGGCAGGTAGGACAGGTCATGAGGTTGGTGCTGAGCTGGAAGTTTGGAGCTGGGGTGAGGGGAAATGAGGAAACTGGTGAAATCCATATTGATGCCTTGGGGTTGAAGTATTCTGAGGCGGAAGATGAGGCGTTCTTCCTCCAGGCGTCGGGTGGTGAGGGAGCGGCGGTGGAGGAGGCCCAGTACCTGCATGTCCTTGGCAGAGTGGGGGGGAGTTGAAATGTTGGGCCACAGGGCAGTGGGGTTGATTGGTGCTGGTGACCTGGAGGTGTGCCCTAAAGCGCTCTGCTAGGAGGGGCCCAGTCTCCCCAAGGTAGAGGAGACCACATTGGGAGCAACAGATACAATAAATGATATTGGTGGATGTGCAGGTAAAACTTTGATGGATGTGGAAGGTCCTTTGGGGCTTTGGATGATGGTGAGGGAGGAAGTGTGGGCGCAGATTTTGCAGTTCCTGCTGTGGCAAGGGAGGGTGCCTGGAAGGGAGGTGGGTTGTTGGGGGGCTTGGACCTGACCAGGTAGTCATGGAGGGAATGGTCTTTGCAGAAGGCGGAAATGGGTGGCGAGGGAAATATATCCCTGGTGCTGGGGTCAGTTTGGAGGTGACAGAAATGTCTTTGGCTTATGTGGTTTATGCGAATGTTGGTAGGGTGGAAGGTGAGCACCAGGGGCGTTCTGTCCTTGTTACGATTGGAGGGATGGGGTTTGAGGACGGAGGTGCGGGATGTGGACGAGATGCGTTGGAGGGCATCTTTAACCACGTGGGAAGGGAAATTGCGGTCTCTGAAGAAGGAGACCATCTCGTCTGTTCTGTGGTGGAACTGGTCCTCTTGGGAGCAGATACGGCGGAGGCAGAGGAATTGGGAATATGGGATGGCATTTTTGCAGGAGGTAGGGTGGGAAGAGGTGTAATCCAGGTAGCTGTGGGAGTCATTGGGTTTGTAAAAAATGTCAATGTCAAGTTGGTCATCATTAATGGAGATGGAGAGGTCCAGGAAGGGGAGGGAGGTGTCAGAGATGGTCCAGGTAAATTTAAGGTCGGGATGGAAAGTGTTGGTGAAGTTGATGAATTGCTCAACCTCCTCGCGGGAGCATGTGGCACAAATGCAATCATCAATGCAGTGGAGGAAGAGGTGGGGAGTGGTGCCGGTATAACTACAGAAGATGGACTGTTCTACGTAGCCAACAAATGGACAGGCATAGCTGGGGCCCATATGGGTGCCCCATGGCTACCCCTTTGGTCTGGAAGAAGTGGGAGGATTCGAAGGAGAAATTGTTAAGGGTGAGGACCAGTTCAGCCAAATGAATGAGAGTGTCAGTGGATGGGTACTATTGGGGACATCGGGAGAGGAAGAAATGGAGGGCTTGGAGGCCCTGGTCACAGTAGGCTACCTCTTCTTCCGCTACATTGATGACTGCATTTGCCCCATGGTAGGCTACTGCAAAAAATATGGAGGTATGGCATTGAGGGTGAGTTGGAGGTTTGGATTAGGAATTGGCTGGCTGGAAGAAGACAGAGGGTAGTAGTTGATGGTCAAGGTTCATCTTGGAGTGCAGTTACCAGTGGTGTTCCGCAAGGATCTGTTTTGGGACCATTGCTGTTTGTCATTTTTATAAATGACCTGAAGGAGGGGCTAGAAGGTTGGGTGAGCAAGTTTGCGGATGATACGAAAGTCGGTGGAGTTGTTGACAGTGAGGAAGGATGTGGCAGGTTACAGCGGGATATAGATAAGCTGCAGAGCTGGGCAGAAAGGTGGCAAATGGAGTTCAATGTAGCTAAATGTGAAGTGATTCACTTTGGTAGGAGTAACAAGAAGATGGAGTACTGGGCTAATGGTCGGAAACTTGGTAGTGTGGATGAGCAGAGGGATCTTGGTGTCCATGTACACAGATCTCTGAAAGTTGCCATCCAGCTAAATAGTGCTGTGAAGAAGGCATATGGCGTACTGGCTTTTATTGGTAGAGGAATTGAGTTCCGGAGTCCTAAGGTCATGTTGCAGTTGTATAAGACTCTGGTGCGGCTGCATCTGGAGTATTGTGTGCAGTTTTTGGTCGCCATACTTTGGGAAGGATGTGGAGGCACTGGAATGGGTGCAAAGAAAGTTTACCAGGATGTTGCCTGGTATGGTAGGAAGATCATATGAGGAAAGGCTGAGGCACTTGGGGCTGTTTTCATTGGAGAAAAGAAGGTTTGGGGTGACTTGATAGAGGTGTACAAGATGATTAGGGGTTTAGATAGGGTTGACCATGCGAACCTTTTTCCATGTATGGAGTCAGATATTACGAGGGGACATAGCTTTAAATTAAGGGGTGATAGGTATAGGACAAATGTTAGGGGTAGATTCTTTACTCAGCGAGTCATTAGCCCTACCAGTAACAGTGGTGGACTCTCCCTCTTTATGAGCATTTAAACGGGCATTGGATAGGCATATGGAGGATAGTGGGCTAGTGTAGGTTAGGTGGGCTTGGGTCGGCGCAACATTGAGGGCCGAAGGGCCTGTACTGCGCTGTATTTTTCTATGTTCTATGTTCTATGGTGGATGGAGTTGTAGAGGGATTGGATATCCATGGTGAAGATGAGGCGTTAGGGTCCGGGGAAACTGAAGTCTTGGAGGAGGTGGAGGGTGTGGATGGTGTCTCAAACGTATGTGGGGAGCTCCTGGACTAGGGGGGATAGGACAGTGTCAAGGGAGGTGGAGATGAGTTCGGTGGGGCAGGAGCAGGCTGAGGCAATGCATCGGCCAAGGTGGTCAGGCTTGTGGATCTTGGGAAGGAGGTAGAATCGGGCGGTGTGGGGTTCCCGGACTATGTGGTTGGAAGCTGTGAGTGGGAGATCTCCTGAGGTGATGGGGTTCTGTATGGTCTGGGAGGTGACAGTTTGATGATGGGGAGTGGGGTCATGGTCGAGGGGGCAGTAGGAGGAGGTGTCTTCAAGTTGGCGTCTGGCTTCAGCAGTGTAGAGGTCAGTGCGCCAAACTACCATTGCACTCCCTTTATCTGCTGGTTTGATGGTGAGGTTGGGATTGGAGCAGAGGCACTCCAGACCACCCTTAGCTTTATTGTATCCCTATTATGTCCCCTTTGTATCACAAATACTCCTCCATGCATCCAATCATGCCCCATACAACCTATGTTCCTGTATACTACCCAATGCCCATTCAAATCTTACCCATTCATCCTTCATATCTACTTTGCAATTATTCATCAGGTAGAGAAACAATGATCTTGACAACAACACTAAAACATCTTTGAAACACTCTATGATGCTGTCAAAATAAGAAAATAGGGATTTAAAAAACTCTTGAAAACATTTGCCCTCCTTTCCAGGTTTATAAAATTGTCACACGTATTTTCATATTGAGAAATCTCCTTAATACTGTTAACATTTCCTAAATTTTATCCAAACGAACAGATAAGTATTGAAAAACTAAACTGAAGAAAGGTAGTTTATCCAAGCTCATAGTCAACCAAAGCTAAGAGTATCCTTCACAGGTGAGTAGGTTTGGAACACAGTCAAATATTCATAATGAAATCCCACTGTGCAATTGTGTCAATGAAGACTTTAAAGCTAAGCTGATTGAAGAAGGTGGAACAGATGTCCACCAACTGGGTAACATAGCTGCAAATGTGTTGCTGGTCAAAGCACAGCAGGCCAGGCAGCATCTCAGGAATAGAGAATTCGACGTTTCGAGCATAAGCCCTTCATCAGGAATAGTTGACCGACAGATCAACTACCATTGGATATGGAATTTAAGCAGAATTATATTGGAAATGTAAAATTAGCACAAAACGTGACTTTAAAATAAGAACTGAATTAAGTTTGAATATTCTGGTCCAAGCTCTTGATGTTTCCTATATAACTGGGTCAAATTTGGCAACTTAACTAAGTTCTAACCTCTCAATGACCTGGCAAAGTCCCTCCCTTCACACCCTTCCCCAAGCTGAGAATCCTTCAACGCCATACAGCTCACTTCCACCTCTTTCCCAAGATCCGCAAACAAGACTGCCCAGGCACACCCATAGTTTCTAGGTGAAAGTGAGTACTGCAGATGCTGGAGATCAGTCAAGATTAGAGTGGTGCTGGAAAAGCACAGCAGGTCAGGCAGATTCCTGATGAAGAGCTTTTGCCTGAAGTGTCAATTTTCCTGCTTTTTGGATGCTGCCTGACCTGCTGTGCCTTTCCAGCACCACTCTGATCTTGACACCCATAGTTTCTGCTTGCTCCAGCCCCACAGAACCCATTTCTTCCAACATAGATTCAGTTTCTTCTCCCCTTGTCTCATCCCTTCCCGTTCACATTCACAATTCCTCTGAAGCTTAAAGTCAGTTGCAGACTTCTCAGTTTGTGGGGTCCAGCCGCCTCCTCTTTGCAAGGATGTGCACTCCTTTTACTCATCCACCTCCCATCAGGATGGTCTCAGGGTTCTCTGTTTCTTCCTGGAATAAGGCCTGAACCGTCCCCATCCTCCTCCACCCTCCTCCGTCTGGCTGAAATCGTCCTCACTCTGAACAACTTCTCTTTTAATTCCTCTCACTTTGTTTCAGGTCAAAGGGGTATGTGCACGGGCCCGAGTTATGCCTGTCTTTAAGCGGTATGTGAAACATTCCTTGTTTCAGTCCAATTCTGGACCCCACCCACAACTCTTTCTCCAGTACATTGATGATATCATTGGTGCTGCTTCCCTCTCATCCGGTCTTGAAAATGTTTATCGATTTTGTTTCCAACTTCTGCCTCTCTCTCACCTTCACCTGGTCCATCTCTGACCATCCCTTCCCTTCCTCGACATCTCCGTTTCTATTCCTGGGAATAAACCCACCAATTCCCAGAGTTACTTTGACCATACATCCATACACCCTGTGAAGGCTGTTTTACACTTTCACAGTTAATCCATCTCTGTCACTTCTGCTGTGATGATGCCAACTTTGACAAGTGGGCCTCTGAAATGTCAACCTTCTTCCTCAACTGAGGCTTCCCCAGCACTGTAGTTGAAAGAGCCTTCAACCGGGTCTGACCCATCTCCCACACTTCAGCCCTCACTCCCTCTCTTCCCTCCCCCAACTATGATAGTGTCCCCTTTGTCCTCACCTACCATCTCACCAGCATCAACATCCAGAGGATCATTAGCTAATATTTCTGCCACTTCTAGTGGGGTGCAATCACCAGACACACATTCCCCTCCCCTCCCCTGTCCACCTTCCGCAAGGACCGTTCCCTCTGGCATACCCTGGTTCACTCCTCCTTCGCTCCCAACATGTCCACCCCCTCCCAAGAGCCCTTGGCACCTTTCCCTGCAACTGCAGAAGGTGTAACACCTGCCCACTTACTTCCTCTCTCCTCAGTATCCAAAGGACCAAACACACCTTGTAGGTGAAGCAGCGCTTTGCCTGCACTTAATTCAATCTAGTTGACTGCTTTCACTGCTGACAATGTGATTTCCTCTACACTGGGGAAACAAAACGTAGACAGGGTGACTGCTTCTCAGAAAACCTAATTCTGTCTGCCAAAAAAGGTCCTGAGTTTCCCGTTTTCTACCATTTCAACACACTAACCTGGTCAATCTTTCTATCTCAGGCTTGCTGCAGTGCCTCAGTGAAGCTCAGCACAAGCTGGAAGAACAGCATCTCACTTTTTCCCTTGGGAACTCTACTGCCTTCTAGATTCAATATCGAGTTCAAAAATGTTAGGTCTTGAGGCACCTTCTCCCATGACCTTACCTTAACCTCAATACACCAGGTCTTGTTATCACATGGTCTGCTATTACACACAACCCATTGTTAGCCATTAACAGTCTCCATTTTGGGCGGCACGGTGGCACAGTGGTTAGCACTGCTGCCTCACAGCGCCTGAGACCCGAGTTCAATTCCCGACTCAGGCAACTGACTGTGTGGAGTTTGCACGTTCTCCCTGTGTCTGCGTGGGTTTCCTCCGGGTGCTCCGGTTTCCTCCCACAGTCACAAAGATGTGCGGGTCAGGTGAATTGGCCATGCTAAATTGCCCGTAGTGTTAGGTAAGGGGTAAATGTAGGGGTATGGGTGGGTGCGCTTCGGCGGGTCGGTGTGGACTTGTTGGGCCGAAGTGCCTGTTTCCACACTGTAAGCAATCTAATCTAATTAATAGCCATTAAGTCTCCCAGGCTGACCGATATCCCCTCCTTCGTCTGTCCAACTGTTCTTTTTTGGGCTCTATCTCCACCTATTGTTTACACCTTACCCCCTCCCCTCACCCTACCTTCTGCATAACAGCTACCATCAGTTCGGAAGAAGGGTCACTGGTCCCCCGAATGTTAACTCTGACTTCTCTCCACAGGTGCTGCCAGACCTGCTGAGCTTTTCCAGCAATTTCTGTTGTTGTTTTCAACCTCTCATTTACTTCTTTATAATTTTTATATTGTTACATATTTGAAACATTTCAAAGCATTGCACCACACAAATTATTTCTGAGATGTTGCTTCACCTGTTCCGATGAGGCTAGCCATTCAATGCACATCTAATAGCAAAAAGCCAGGTGGGAAAGTAATCCGACAGGAGTACTATTTTTAAAATGATAATGGAGGAATTGTTGGCTGGGACACCAAGTAGCAAATGGGATCTCCAGTGAAAAACAAGTACCTCTGTTAATGGAAGACCACCTCAGTGCTGTAAGATTACAGAATCCCCCAGATACTGAAACAGGTCCATCATCTCCAAAGAGCATCCCATCAAACACACTCCACTACCTTATCGCCATAACTCTGCATTTCCCATGGCTAGTCCACCCAACCTGTACATCCCTGGACAATATAGCATGGCCAATCCACCCAATCTGCACATCCCAGGACAATACAGCATGGCCAATCCACATAATCTACATATCCCATGACAATATAGCACGGCCAATCCACCTAACCTGCACATCTCTGGATTGTGGGAGGAAACCCACACAAACACAGTGAGAACGTGCAAACTTCATACAGATAATCCACCTGAGGCTAGAATTGAACCCAGGTCCCTGGCAGTATAAGGCAGCAATGCTAACCACTGAGCCACCATGCTGCTCATAGTTCAGCTCTTTGCAAAATCTTCCTGTGCTGATCCATTCCCTACATTTGAACAGTGGTTAAACTTCAAGAAGGACTCCATTCACTTTCAAAGTATAGGGGGTTGAAAAGTGATATATAAATGTTGCCATTGTCTCTTTCAATGTGCTGTTAGGTTCAATTTCTTGAGTTGGGCTCTAACCTGGAAACATGCAGCATGAAAAGCAGAGACATGTAGCCTAGATGGCATGTGAGAAAGACAGCCCAGAATTCTCTTTGAGTTGTGGACCTTCAGCCCATCCATATGCCTGTGCTCAGATTTTGTGACTGGCCCATATGTGTTTCAGCACTGCAAGCAGGAAGGAGTGTTCACCTGGCTGAGCTACAGAGTACAGAGCCTCCTGTAGGAAGGGCATCGCCTTGACACCACTGGAGATATGTGTTGGACTGAACTGCTCTGCTACAGTAAACTCCCCTGAGGAAGCAGACAGTCTGAAGAGACGCACCGTGAAGTTGTATTTCCCAGGATCTGTAGAACATAAATGATAACAATAAAATCACAGAATTGCAACAGTGTGGAAGTAGGCCATTCTGACCATCAAGTTGGCACCAACCCTCCGAAGAAAATCCCACCCAGATACACTCCCACCCTTTCCTTGTAACCCTGTATTTCCCATGGCCAATCCACCTAACCTGCATATTTTTGGACAATGGGAGGAAACCCACGCAGTCATAGGGAGAACAGGCAAACTCCACACAGTGGCCCGAAGCGTGGAATCAAACCCAGGTCCCTGGTGCTGTGAGGCAGCAGTGCTAACCACTGAGCCATCATAAAAGAAGGAGGAAGGGAGATGCTTGCATTTCTAAGTAGCCCTAATGAGGCTATTGGTGATGAGCAAGCAGCATTTGATGTCTCAGAGACCTTGGAGGTGTTTAGACCCAACACTCTCCGTCCCCACTTCTTTCACAGCCCTTCAATCTGGACTTTACATCTACCCCTTTCCAAACCCAGAGTCCAAGTTCCATTACCTTGCAACATGCAATCATACACTTTTCGATCCTGTTGCCCTAGTGCATGCCAAAACTCTGGAGGTTCTGAGCCTTCTTCTATCTCTCGCACTGTTACATCCATCCTATTCCACAGGCCCAGCTCCTGAGGAGGCCTAAGGAAATAAAGACCATGTATTTTTACTGAACCTATCACACTTCTCAGGAATGTCCCAAAACCTCATGAATCACTTTGAAGCTCAATTACTGTTGGTTGCTCGGAAGATAAAGCCATGTTCACAAGATCCAGTGAGTGGCAAGTCCACTTTAGCGAGGAATAAATATCAACCCCAATACAAGGAGAACACCCTGCTCTTCCGAATAATACAATGGGAATCTCACGATCCATTGGAAACACTCAGACAAGCAAATGTGACCTCAGCTGAACATACTTTCAGAAGATATGACCTCTGACCCTCTCTCTGAAATGTGAACTCCAATTGTGCATTTAAGGCTGGAGTGAATTTATGATCTGAATCTGACTCAGAGGTGAGTATTCTACGAAGGGAGGGAAGCTCATTTTAAGCTGTTTTTCATAATGTAACTGTCCAAGAGGCAGAACCTCATTAGGCCAAAGTTTCTAATCTAGGTTTTCTAATCATGTTCTCTGTTCTTTTGCAATCCCCTTTAATAAATTTCCCCTGTTCCAGACGTGAGTGGGCCAGTCAATAGAGTTCTCATTTGGTACAATGTCTTGTTTAACTTTCTAGGTGAAGATGACTACGTTCAGTCCCTGTGCTTTTCCACTGAGACCTAGTGGTAACTTAGGTGACTTCTAAGGCTGACCTGAATGCAGAAGGTTCTGCTGAAAACAGAAAGCCCTCCGCTTCTTCCTTTCCCGCCGCACGAACCAGTACCCTTCCACTGACACTCTCCTTCGACTGACTGAACTGGTCCTCATCCTGAATAACTTCTCTTTCCAATCCTCCCACTTCCTCCAAACTAAAGGAGTTGCCATGGGCACCCACATGGGCCCCAGCTATGCCTGTCCCTTCGTAGGATATGTGGAACAGTCCATCTTCCGCAGCTACACTGGCACCACCCCCCACCTTTTCCTCCGCTACATCGATGACTGTATCGGCGCTGCCTCGTGCTCCCACGAGGAGGTTGAACAGTTCATCAACTTTACCAACACCTTCCATCCCGACCTCAAATTCACCTGGACTGTCTCAGACTCCTCCCTCCCCTTCCTAGACCTTTCCATTTCTATCTCGGGCGACCGACTCAACACAGACATCTACTATAAACCGACTGACTCCCACAGCTACCTGGACTACACCTCCTCCCACCCTGCCCCCTGTAAAAACGCCATCCCATATTCCCAATTCCTTCGTCTCCACCGCATCTGCTCCCAGGAGGACCAGTTCCAATACCGTACAGCCCAGATGGCCTCCTTCTTCAAGGACCGCAGATTCCCCCCAAATGTGATCGACGATGCCCTCCACCGCATCTCCTCCACTTCCCGCTCCTCTGCCCTTGAGCCCCGCCCCTCCAACCGCCACCAAGACAGAACCCCACTGGCTCTCACCTACCACCCCACCAACCTCCGTATACAGCGTATCATCTGCCATCATTTCCGCCACCTCCAAACGGACTCCACCATCAGGGATATATTTCCCTCCCCTCCCCTATCAACGTTCCGCAAAGACCACTCCCTTCGTGACTCCCTCGTCAGGTCCACACCCCCCACCAACCCAACCTCCACTCCCGGCACCTTCCCCTGCAACTGCAGGAAATGCAAAACTTGCGCCCACACCTCCTCCCTTACTTCTCTCCAAGGCCCCAAGGGATCCTTCCATATCTGCCACAAATTCACCTGCACCTCCACACACATCATCTATTGCATCCGCTGCACCCGAAGTGGCCTCCTCTATATTGGGGAGACGGGCCGCCTACTTGCGGAACGCTTCAGGGAATACCTCTCGTATGCCCGGACCAACCAACCCAACCACCCCGTGGCTCAACACTTTAACTCTCCCTCCCACTCCACCGAGGACATGCAGGTCCTTGGACTCCTCCATCGCCAGAACATAACAACACGACGGTTAGAGGAAGAGCGCCTCACCTTCCGCCTGGGAACCCTCCAACCAAAAAGGATGAACTCAGATTTCTCCAGTTTCCTCATTTCCCCTCCCTCCACCTTGTCTCAGTCGATTCCCTCGAACTCAGCACCGCCCTCCTAACCTGCAATCTTCTTCCTGACCTCTCCGCCCCCACCCCACTCCGGCCTATCACCCTCACCTTGACTTCCTTCCACCTATCACATCTCCATCACCCCTCCCCCAAGTCCCTCCTCCCTACCTTTTATCTTAGCCTGCCTGGCACACTCTCCTCATTCCTGATGAAGGGCTCTGGCCCGAAACGTCGAATTTCCTGTTCCTTGGATGCTGCCTAACCTGCTGTGCTTTAACCAGCAACACATTTTCAGCTCTGATACTCCAGCATCTGCAGACCTCACTTTTTACTCTGCTGAAAACAGGACAGGTATGACAGTTAATTTGGTTCAGGATATCCTCTCCATATGGTTCTCCTCTGCATCTGACAGGCACTCTCTTTCAGATGAGCCTGCACCATTTTTACTTTATTGCATGAGATTCTTCCAGGATTCAACGTCGCTACAACAACACCTAAGTGAACCTTCAGAGTGTACTTCTTGTATTTCCTTTGACTGCCATCAGGGCATATCCCATTGCCACACTCTCCATTCAAAACCTGCTTTGGTCAGTGGGTGTCAGGCGTTTTTGGTGACATAACCAGCTGAAAGTTGTACCTGTCTCAGTCTGGTGCAAGTGCTTGGCATAGCAGCTCAGAGAACACCTTGGGTGTTTGCCCTGCCTTCTGATCTTCAGAACTTCCAAATGCAACTCAAGTGAGATTGCTTGAGCTTCTTAGAGTGACATTATTTGGTTCAAATTTCATATACACACAGCAGAATGCTTCATAAATGTTCAGCTTGATGGGTGCTGCACTCATTCTTTGACTGATGTGCAATGTGTTTGAAGGCTGCACTTGCTTTGGTAATTGCAGTCTCCCAGTGATAGAGAAAAATGAAATTGCAATTATCACGAGATTGGTATGTCCCTACAGAAAGCCCAAGGGAAAGTGGTGCCAAGGTTAGTGAACGTATCCCCTACTGTTAGGTTCTGATCATGGTCAGAAACTTCAAGTTTGAGATGGGTCTTTCCTGAAGCAGACTGGTACATGACTTCCCTTTCCTTTGTGATGACCTTAAGGTTTAAGTTATTCCATGAATTGGAGAACAATTGATTTAGATGTGAAAATCGGAGGGATGGTTAGTAAGCTTGTAGATGACACCAAAATTGGAGATGCAATGGACAGTGAAGAAGGTTATCTCAGACTACAATGGGATCTTGATCAGATGGGCCATTGGGCTGAGAAGTGGCAGATGGAGTTTAATTTAGATAAATGTGAGGTGCTGCATTTGGAAAGGCCAATCAAGACAGGACTTATACAGTTAAGGTTCTGGGTAGTGTTGCCTAACAAAGAAACCTGGTACAGGTTCATAGTTCCTTGAACATGGAGTCAGAGGTAGATAGGATAGTGAAGAAGGTGTTTGGTAAGCTTGCCTTTATTGGTCAGTGCAGTGAATCTAGGAATTGGGAGATCATGTTGCAGCTGTACAGGACGTTGGTTTGGCCACTTTTGGAATACTGTGTGCAAGTCTGGTCTCCCTGCTGGAGTAAGTATGTTGTGAAGCTTGAAAGGGTTCAGAAAAGATTGACAAGGACTGCACAGTTTGAGGTATAGGGAGAGGCTGAATAAACTGGGGCTGTTTTCCCTGGAGCCTCGGAGGCTGAGGGGTGAACTTCTGGAAGTTGGTAAAATCATGAGGGACTTGGATAGGGTAAGTAGGCAAGGTCTTTTCCTTGGGGTAGGGAAGTCCAAAGACTGGAGGGTATAGGTTTAGGGTGAGATGGGAAAATTTAAAAGGGACCTAAGCAGCAAATCTTTCATGCGGAGGATGGTGTGTGTATGGAATGAGCTGCCAGAGGGAGTGGTGGAGGTTGGTACAATTACAGCATTTGAAAGGCATCTGCATGGTATATGAATGGGAAGGGTTTCGAGACATATGCACCAAATGCTGGCAAATGGGACTAGATTTATTTAGGATATCTGGTCAGCATGGATGAGTTAGACTGAAGGGTCTGTTTCAAATGCTACACACCTCTATGACTCTAATTCTATAACAACTCCATGACCTGCAGCTTGATACACAGTTTAGAATTGACTTGTTCTCCAGCACACTGGAAATCCTGATGTTTACTTAGAGACCTTGTTTGTCCAGAGACATCTCAGACTAAGTACCTTCTGGTCCATACAATTTTGATAAGTGGATCATACCCTTGGAAGGTACTGAAGAGTAAAAAGTGAGGTCTGCAGATGCTGGAGATCAGAGCTGAAAATGTGTTGCTGGTTAAAGCACAGCAGGTTAGGCAGCATCCAAGGAACAGGAAATTCGACGTTTCGGGCCAGATCCCTTCATCAGGAATGAAAGATACTGAATGAAAGGTACTGAAGATCATGGCACAGAAAAATATGCCGAAGAGGGTTAGTCCCAGCATCCAAATCTGTTTAATTCTATCTGTTTCACACAAGCACAGAATCATGAAACTATCAAACCATTGCGTTGAATTTTTTCATTACCTTCCAAATCATGACTCACTGTGTCAAAGCTATTGTTCACGTCAATAAACCACGGGGTAGAGGCTCCATGCTCTGTTCTTGGCATGTGTTTGTTCTTCGAGCTTTCTAATTACATACACAACATCAGTGCTTACATAAATAAAAGAAAAATACTGCGGTGCTGCAAATCTGAAACAAACATTGAGACGCCTGGCAGCAACTGTGGAGGGAAACAGAGCTAATGTTTTATGTTAAATCTGATTCTTCTTCAGAATTGGAGGAACAACAATGTCCTCACAAGGACTTTAACAGCCAGACGTAGGAGTAACAGGAGGGTCCCCAGCTGGCCCCTTCCCACCTCCAAAATCTGCACTCCTTTGGGGATGGGTACTAAATTCCAAACTGATTGGTTCATTTCTGAGAAAATGCCATCAACCTGAAACTTTAATGCGATATCTCTCCACACAGATACTGACTGTCCTGCTGAGTATTCCTAGCATTTTCCACTTTCGTTTCTGATTTCCAGCTTCTGCAGTAGTTTTGAGACTGAAATGCAAACTGGATTGAAAGCTGCAATGAGAAACTCCCTCTCACTATATTAGCCCCCTGATTGTTTCTTGGTGTCCTTGCCCATGACTGGTCATGGTGTGGAGTGTAGGTGTTGGACTGGGATGGACAAAAGGTCAGAAGTCACATGACACCAGGATATAGTTCAACAGGTTTATTTGAAATCATCAGCTTTCAGACTTCACTTGTTGAACTATAACCTGGTGTTGTGTGACTCCTGACCGTGACTTTACAGTCATTCACTGTTGCAGATCATGGTTTAAAGAAAATCCATAATTTAATACTGGAGTTACAAGTTGATTCCTTTGGAGGAGGAATGGGCTAGTGAAATGCATAGACAACACAACCAGTACTTTTTGTTCTAACATTTCCCAGTAACCATCTCTTTAATTTACTAGGAGTCCTTCTGACTCCTAGTAAATTCCTTCCTTACCGTTCTTTAATGTGATTAGCTGCAGTCCTGCCCACCTCCTTTACACTGGCTTGAACTTTGCAACCATGCCACAGATAGATGAGAGCTTGCTGAGTGTTCACCAGGACTAGTGAGCCCCTTGAACGCAGACTTCTGCACTCTCTCGCCACCTCCAGGAGGCTGCCCTCCACTGCGACTTCTCCCTGCACGATAAATAGCCTCCAAAGTCCTGCTGAAGACAGATAAGAATAACTTTAAATTTAGGCAGGATGGATGGGGAGAGGCAATGTATGCTTCATGACACAATATTAAAGAACATACAATGAGAGAAGGACCTGGCGTTTACATGGATAGGTCACTGAAGGAGACAGTACAGATGAGGGAGCAGGCCACAGAATTGTCAGCTTTCCCCATTAGAGGGTACTGAGTGTCAGAGTATACTGAACCACTGCAAAGTTCTGATTTGGCCAGAGTGAGGGCATCTTGGAGTGATTTACCAGGGTGGTTCCCCTCAAACTCGTTTGCTCCAAGGAAGGGAGATCTGACTGAAGCGAAAAAGACCAGGTCTTAGAGGAAGAAAAATTGTTTCCGTCAGCAAATGGTAGAAGAATCACATATGTCACAATTGCAACATTTAAGAGGCATCTGGATGGATATATGAATAGGAAGGGTTTGGAGGGATATGGGCCGGGTGTTGGCAGGTGGGACTAGATTGGGTTGGGATATTTGGTCGGCATGGACAGGTTGGACCGAAGGGTCTGTTTCCATGCTGTACATCTCTATGACTCTATGATTCTATGTCACAACTTTTAAAAGACCTTACAGCACCAATTCAAAGAAGATAAAGGGATATTTTCTCCAGTCAGCATTCATCCCTCAATTAATGTCACTCGAACACAATATCTGCTTTATTATTTCACTGATGTTAGTGGTGGTTAGCTGTGTACAAATTGGTTGCTATGTTACAATAATTACAACACTTCAAAGTTATTTCTATGGATAGAAAGCGCTTTGGAACCAAAAAAAAGCCTCGATATAGATGCAGGTTTTCATCACTTTGTCTTTAGCATTCCATAAAGTTTCACTGTCAATGAATTCTTTTGTGAAGTATCATGACATAAGTGGGTAATGTGTGCCAACTCAGCATGAAGTTTGCACATTCACCCTGTGTCTGCATAGGTTTCCTCTGGGTGCTCTGGTTTCCTCCCACTGTCCAAACCTGTGCAGGTTAGGGGGATTAACCAAGGCAAATGCAGGGTTACAGTTTGTGATTATGGTCAGCATGGACTGATTGGACCGAAGGGTCTGTTTGTGTGCCGTATGACTCTATAACTCTTCCCATTCCTGTCAGAATGGTGTGTGTGTGTGTGTGTGTGTGTACGTGTACATGTGCCAGGTTGGTGGGGATGTCTGGGTGGGATGGTCTTTGGAGAGTTGGTGTGATGTTGATGAGCCAAATAGCCTGCTTCCACAATGTAGGGATTCTACGATCCAATGTGCGCAGTGCAAGGTTCTATAAAAAACATTGAGGTATAAACGTGCACGTGATCTGTTTTGGTCATACTGTCTGAGAGATATACGTTTGAAAGCTCCTCATACTTTCTTTAAGCAATTTTGGTATCCACCTAAACAGGTTGATGGAGTCCACACTAATTTCCCTGATGATGCGTGCAAAGAAATGCTGAGATTACACATTGAGGGCATAGACCAGGACTTCAAGTCGAAACTGTCAGCCTCATTTAATGTTCTCTTTCAAAAATGTACAGTAAATGGTATATATCAAATACTGAAGTTGTAGGCACTTATACAGCAGGAATGTCAACCCTTCAACCAAGATACTGATCTTTCGCAGTGAAACCAGCCATTTTCATCAGCAGTAGCCCTTTCATAGAATCAAAGAATTCCTACAGTGTGGAAAATGGCCATTGGGCCCAACAAATCCATACTGACCCTCTGAAGAGTAATCCACTCACACCCATTCCCCTACTCTATTACTATACATTTCCCCATGACTAGTGCACCTAACCTACATATCCCTGAACACTATGGGCAATTAAGTACGGCCAATTCACCTGACCTGCACACCTTTAGATTGTGGGGGGAAATTGGAGCACCCAGAGGAAACCCACGCACACACAGGGTGAATGTGCAAACTCCACACAGACAGTCGTCTGAGGTTGGAATCAGAAACTTTCTCCCAAGGGAGGTTTTATGGGAATTAACACCAGGCAAGTTCTTTAGAAAGGGTCACTGGATGGCAAAATTAGAATAACACATTACAAAGTGAATCAAGCATATAAATCTGTAAAACAAGTTAGTAGGGCATTTGAAATTGTAAGCGCAAAAAAACTCTAAGAAGAGATATCCAGAAAATGTCAGTATTTCAGCCATTTGATCAGAATGAAACGCTACAAAGATCTGTTCAGGAGTGCAAAGGGGAGACAGCAGAAAGACGGCTTGACCAAGGGGTGGGCGATGGGTGTCACAGAGCGAATGTAGATGCTCTAGTGGGTATGGGTAACTTTGATGTTAAACAAATTGGCATGGCAGCAGCTCTTGTGGCTGGTGTAGTTACAAGCAGCAACAATAGAGTGAATTTGTTAAGATGTGAGTGTCACTGACAGACTGAGTAAGGTTGACTTTGTACAATAATTTAACAACAGTCAGAGTGAACCAACTAGCCACGAGATTACACACAGTCAGCATGACCCTAGCTCACTGAGAGCAGGCTAGAGGCACCACTGGATCTAGGGGGAGTAGGAATTTCTCCCTGAAACATCCATCATTGAAATTGCACAATTTTTCCGTAATTCATTGGCCAACCACTCTTGGCTTCTTTAACTGCTTCAAAGAAAAAGTTCACAGTCCAAACCTTGTGGGTTTCTGATGTTATCTCTCCTTCCACTGTGGATAATCATTCCTCCTTGGAACAACTGGAGAAAGCAGGGGGGCTCTTTTCCCTGTGACACCAGCACCTGGGGAACAGCACACACCCATTTAAATCTTGGTCAACAATCGGTGAAATTGTTTCAGTCAACCCGAGGTCAGGAGGTAGATTTGGTTCAATAGAAAATCAACCAAGAAAACTGAAAATAATTATTTCTTTTCTATTATCGTAAAGCTTTTTATGCTCAGTCATACATTATAGTTCTCACATTCAGTACATTGGGTAAGGTATGAATACAGAGCCTAGCAAGGTCTAATTTAGTCATAATGCTCTACTTCTCCATGACTGGAGTCTTTGGTTGTGGCACCAAGAGGTGTTGAATAAGCACATTCTGAAGAGATAATGAATCCTGTTGTATTGATCCTTGTAAATAAGGACGTATTGTGAACATGCCAATCAACCACGTGCAATTAGCCAGACAACAGGGGCCGTATTAAAATAGAAATGGCTCACTTTGTCTCAGTTCTAATGCCTGCACTGAGCTAATTACTGGGGCAGGTGGCATCTGATGCATTGCCTGCCTGTGGTTAGGAGGAGCCCTGGGAAATCAATGAGGACTAACCATTGCTGGCAGGAGATGAGTTAATAGCCTTGACCACGCATGCTGCCCATGTTGACTGTGTTCCATTCATCATTAACCAATCGTTAAACATTCAGGAAATCCAATGTTGTGTAAGTTTAAAATGACAACATAACACCTTTTCTTCCCAACCAGGAGAGCTTTGACCCCACAGTCTTCAAAAACAGGGACTTTTATTTTCAAAAACTGAAGAACTGCAGGTGCTGGAAATCAGAATCAAACTCCGAAATTGCTGGAAAAAACTCAGCAGGTCTGGTAAATATTAACATTTCAGGTCCTGTGACCCTTCATTAGAACCTTTATTTACAGTTTGTAGCTACTTTCAAGCCCAATAGGCACTCCAAAATGCAGAATAAAGACCTCTGACCTGTAGTTACAATTGAATATGAAATGTACAGTACCCATTTTACCCACTGCAAAATCCGACAAACATTCCAATTAGAAATCAGGACAGGATGATGTGTTTCTAAAGCAATGCTGATTGAGAGATGGATATTAATCATGCTGGTGCCATGGGATCGAGGCCTTGATTTAAAACTTTATCTGAAAGGCAGCTGTTTTCATTGCAGTTTTGACACTTACTTCTTACTGCATTGGATTGTCAGCTAAAATGAAGTACTCCATTGCTCAGAGTTGGAACTGAACCTACTCTGATAGGGAGATAAGACTACAACCACTGAGCCAGCAGTAATGCCCTTACTGACAAATCTCTCGCATTACGGAACAGACTATAAAACAAGCCTTTGTAAGTTTAATAAGGATCATGTAGAATTGTGGATTCAGCAATGAACTCTTTCACACTCCACTAGGTACAGGTTTTTGTCCTGAAAATGCACTCTTTATCTTCTGTTTGTTAGCCAATCTTCTATACACACCAGCCCCAATACCATGGGCTCTTATTAATTATGGAATCTCATTCAAACAATACATCTTTTTTTTCAAATTATCTTTCTCAGTTCTGCACAAGTCATACCAGCTTCAAAATGCTAATGTGTTTCTATGTCCACAGAGCTGCTGAGTTTCTCCAATAGTCTTTGTGTTTGTTTCATATTTCCATCGTTTGTTTTTATAAACGTAGAGGAGAAAGTGAGGGCTGCAGATGCTGGAGATCAGACCTGAAAATGTGTTGCTGGAAAAGCTCAGCAGGTCAGGCAGCATCCACGGAGCAGGAGAAACGACGTTTCAGGCATGAGCTCTGAAGAAGGGCTCATGCCCGAAACGTCGATTCTCCTCCTCCTTGGATGCTGCCTGACCTGCTGCGCTTTTCCAGCAACACATTTTCAGCTTTATAAATGTAGAGCCTTGTGACAGCTCTGCAGGGCATTGGTGAGACCACACCTGGAGAAATGTGTATAGTTTTCATCTCCTCACTTAAAGAGTGATACACTGTATTGGAAATAATGCAGAGTAGGTTCATAAAGGTGATTTCTGTGATTGAGGGTTTGACTTATCAGGAAAAATGAGCAAGTTGGACTCATGCTTGATTTGATTTGATTTATTATTGTCACGTGTACCTGGGTACAATGAAATGTTTTGTTTTGTACCCAGTACAGGCAGATCATACCATTAAGAGATCACAGGGTGATTGAACAGAGTGAGGAATACAAAGTTATGGCTGCAAAGAAGGTGCAAAGGGGCAGCACAGTGGCTCAGTGGTTAGCACTGCTGCCTCACAGTGCCAGGAACCTGGGTTCGATTCTAGCCTCGGGCGACTGTCTGTGTGGAGCTTGTACATTCTCCCTGTGTCTATATGGGTTTCCTCCCACAGTGCAGGTTAGGTGAATTGGCTTTGCTAAATTGCCCACAGTGTTCAGGAATGTGTCCCTGATACTTTAGACTAATGCACTTGGTGCATTAGTCGGGGGAAATGTATAGTAATTGGGTAGGGGAATGGGTCTGGTTGGGTTACTCTTCAGAGGGTTGGTGTGGACTTGTTGGGCCCAATGGCCTGTTTCCATACTGTTGGGATTCTATATAAAAAGCAAGATCAACATTAGATTTGAGAATTGTATTTCAGAAGTCTAATTGCAGTAGGGAAGAAGTTTGAATCTGTTGGTATGTGTGTTTAAATGCCTGATGGAAGAGATTACAATTGGAGTGGGAGGGGTCTTTGATGATGTTGACTGCCTTCTTCTCATCAAGAAGTATAGATGGAGTCAATGGATGGAAGGTTGGCTTGCGTGACGACTCTCTGTGGTTTCTTATGACCCTAGGCAGAGGAGGTGCCAAACCAAGCCATGACGCATCCATATTGAATGCTTGCTATGGTGCATCTAGAGACGTTGGTGAGGGTCCCTAAGGACATGCTGAATTTCTTTCGCCTCTTGAGGAAAAAGAGACGTTGTTCTGTTCATTGGAGTGTAGAACAATGAAAGGTGCTCTTGATGAAAGACAAAATTGTGAATGGCCTTGGCAAGGGTAGCTGTTCAGAGACATTTGTATTCTTGATGGAATCTTGAAGGGGGCGACAGGTTCAAAGTAAGGGATCTCCCAATGAAGGCAGAAATGAGGAGGAACTTCTTCCCATAGAGAGTGGTGATGTTTGAACATATTGAGGGTTGAGTTAGACACATTTTGATCAACATGGCAATCAAGCCAGGGTTATGGATACAGGCAGGTGGAGGTGGGTACTGCAGATACTGGAGATTAGAGTCCAGGTTAGAGAGGTGCTGGAAAAGCGCAGCAGGTCAGACAGCATCCGAGGAGCAGGAAAATCAATGTTTTGGGCAAAAAGCCTTTCATCAGGAACAGGCAGGTGCAGACAGGAGACTGAAGCCAAGGCCAATACCAGGTTATCTTACAACATGGCAGTGCAAGAGACTTATGGCCTATTCTTGCTGCTTTTTAATGATGATCTTATATCTCCATCGCCTGTGGACATTGGGTAAACTGAAAGTTTCAACTTTAGGATTAATGAATTTTTGTCAGGGATATCCCAGCAAAGGTGTCAAAGTACTAATAGGATTGCAGGATAGGTTTGAGGGAATGGTAGGCCAGGCCTATAATCGCTCAGTGTGGTTTTGGATGGTGCAGTGTCTACGTGACTGTAATTCCTGGCTCTTCCCTCAGTAGCCCCCACCCTCCTGCAGCTCACTGCCTGTGATTGTTACCTGAGCTTCTCTGTCTTTGCCCAGTTCCACAGTCATCAGTGCGGATGCTCCTTTGCCGCTAATGCTTGACAGCCGACCTTGCCAGAAAAAGTACGCAGATCGCTCCTTGCCAGGACCAGAGCTGCTCAGCTGATCTGGTTTCTGTCGCTTTCCCACTGTGGAGAAACACAGGGAGATCAGTCACAACTTAGTTTCTCTCATTAACTGGAGGTCAGTCTTTGTCTGTCAATCAGGTACATCCAGATTCCAGGGAGAGCGTGCAAACTCCACACAGATAGCCACCTGAGGCTGGTACATCAGAATCTATCCATACTGCACTGAATTTAAACTCTCACCCTCCAGAATATGAGAGGTCTGCAGGCAGTGCGTTGACAATGCTGCTGTCTGGTGTGGAAGCGAGTGCTACCATTCTGAGTGCAGGTGTGCACTGAGTTACCTGAACTGCACCAGTACTAAATAAAGACCTGCATTTGTATAGCGACCACTGATCCTCCCAAAGTGGCATGGTGGTTCGATGGTTAGCACTGCTGCCTCACAGTGCCAGCGACCCAGGTTTGATTCCCACCTTAGGCGGCTGTCTGTGTGCAGTTTGCACATTCTCCCCGTGGCTGCATGGGTTTCTTCCGGGTGCTCCAGTTTCCTCCCAAAGTCCAGTGATGTGCAGATTAGGTAAATTGGCCATGCTAAATTGCCCATAGTGTTCATTGATGTGTAGGTTAGATGCATTAGTCAGGGAAAACATAGAGGAATAGAGGAATGGGTCTGGGTGGAATACTCTTTGGAGGGTCAGTGTGGGCTTGTTGGGCCAAATGGTCTGTTTCCACACTGTAGGGATTTTTTGAAGTACTTTACAGTCAATTAAATATTTTTGAACTTGTAATGTGGGAAGTTAGTATCTGTGGTCCCTTTAATTCCACTTCATGGTGTTTCTCACATGGCACAGTCCCTTTAATATGGCTGCCTGACTGCACATGTCTGCTCCTTAAAGGGACCACAGCCTGTTTGTTCTCCATGTGAAATATTCCCAGGCCCAGCATTAACTGAGGGGGAAATTTCTATGAGGAGACAGTGCTTACTGCAGGAAGAGACTTGTGTTTCCATTTCAATTGGTCTCTTTCGGGATGATGTGAAGGTGCCAGTGTTGGACTGGAGTGGACAAAGTCAGAAGTCACACAATACCAAGTAATATAGTCCAACAGATTTATTTGAAATCACAAGATTTCAGAGGCTGTTGGACTATTACCTGGTGTTGTGTGACTTCTGAGTTTCTCGTTTGGGAATCAGATCAAATTAGAAATCAGGGTCTGTCAGAGATGAAACTTGCTTCTTTTGCATTGGAGGTGTCCCAGCAGGTGAGCTGCCTGAAACACATTCTCATGATAAAAACACACTTCAGTAAAATGTTGCATTCCCCTCTCCCACCTTACACCAGGTAAATTCAGCTGTGATCTACACAAAGACCCTACACTAAGGTCATGCGGATACCCAGCTCCACTTCACGATCACACACCTCAATTCCAATGCTGCCTTTAATTTGTCCCACATGTTGTCTGGCATCCAACTTTGGATGAGCAGAAAGTTCTTCCTATTAAACATAGGGTAGACTGCAAAGTTTCTCTTCTTGAGCATCCATTAAGTCTGAACCTGACTGCTTGAAACCTTAGTGTCATATCTGACCCTGAGATGACTTCAGACTTCAGATATACACTCGAACACCAAGGCCATCCAAATCAATGACTTGTCTACATTACGGTTTAGACCTGCCTCTTCTCACATTTTCCTGGTTGTCCTTCCATCTCCTATCAATTTGAACTCATCTAAATATCTGCTGCCCATACCCCACCTGGAACCAAGGCCGGTCCTTGGGCACATAAAATGTGTGACCATGCCAGGATATTATAATCCCTATCTTGGCTTTCAAACCATTCAATGACTTTGCCCTCCCTGTCTCTAACCTTCTCCAGCTCCACAATCATCCAACTCCCTGTCTCTGTAACCTCCTGCAGCCCCACAGTTGTCCCTGTCTCTATAAACATCTGCAACTCTCTGAGATCTCTGGGCTCCTCCAATTCTAGTCTTTTTCACATCCTTTAATTTCACCACCTTGTGGTTCCATCTTTGAGGGTCATACCTTCGGCTGCCCACTACCCTTTAATCCTTCCTAAAATCTCCATCCCTCCTCTCTTCTAAAACACTCCTTAAAATTACTATCCAAATGCTTATTCATTCACAAACCACAAAGTATTGTTCTTGAGAATGTGCAGGTGAGTCACCTTTCTCAAGAACAAATTGTTTGGTCATTTCTGAGGATAGTTTCGAGAATTACTCTGGATCTGGAGTCACATGTACACCCAAGTGGTTATGGATTGCCAACTATCTTCCTAAAGTGATATCAGTGAACCAGTTGGAGTTTTAATCAATCTTGATAGTTATATGGTCATCATTACTAGCTTTTTAATTTCACTTCCAGTTTTCTTTAATTAACTGAATTTAAATTTCCCTATTGCTATGGAGGGTTTTGAGCTCACACTTCCAGCATTGATAGTCCAGTAACATAGTTGCTGTGCTACCATTCCAATTAATTTTTTTTAATAAAGTCAAAATGTGGCAGAGTGCCAAATTTTACTTGTTACCTCTCCTGTAAAGTGTCTGAGGACATCCTATCGCAGTAAAATTGCTGCACGGATAGAACTTGCTGTTATTCTTCCTCAAACTGCAGCATGGTGTATGCCCACCAGAGGGTGCAATGACACAACATTAACAGTCAGTACAGTGTGCGATGGCATTGTCGGGATTCACTCATCCACTTACCCAGGCTGCAGATGGTGTACTTCCACTGGATAACGTATGTGTCCCCTTCGTGGAACTGGCCATAACTCTCTCTGGGGAGCTGGCTGTGTTCAAACTCCTGAACGTGCCAGATCTCCACATCGACAGTCTTCAATTCTGACATCCTCTCACCATCCATTTGTAGGAATCCATAACCACGTTGCACATCCACTCCGTCCAGGATCATTCGGAGTGACACTTGCGGGAGTGGAATCAGCAGCTTAGCATCATATGGCTTCAGGTCATTCTGAGGATCTAACTGTAGAACACAGATGTAAAGGAGAACAAACATTATGTAAAGGACATGACTAATATTTAGAGTTGGTTTTAGGATTTAATTTCTTCTGACAGTGAAATGGTTAAAATTGGAATATTTAACCTCTTGAGCAAATGTTAAGAGTAACATTCAATGGTATACTGCGGCTACAACAGTGTGTACACCTCAAAAGCTTGCAATGCACAAGTTTTCACTGTACTTAGGTACATATGACAACAATAAATCAAATCAAATCATTAGGTGTTGAAGTGGTTTGATTGCCCTGGATGCAGGGACAGAATGCCTCTCAGAGACATGATGTGGAGGAGCCGGTGTTGGACTGGGGTTGGACAAAGTTAAAAATCACACAACACCAGGTTATAGTCCAACAGGTTTATTTGGAAGCACCAGTTTTCAGAGTGCTGTTTCTTCATCAGGTGGCTATGGAACATGATCATAAGAAACAGAATTTATAGCAAAAGATTACAGTGTCGTGCAACTGAAATGATATAATGAGCAAACCTAGATTGCTACACAACGTGAATGCAGATATGCAGCTTACATTTTGAAGAATCTTCATCCCATTAACTGTTAATTAACCAAGCTTTCCATTTTCTATTTTCTCAAAACCTTTTAAAAAATCGATTCAAGCTCTTGTGTATACTTTGTTGCTGTCATTTTTTTTGTTAATGTTTCATTATTTTTCCATTATTTTAGTGTCTTCATTAAAGTAAAAACGAAATAAGTTTCATAAGGATCTACTCAAAGTTTTGAAATGACACAGAAGAAAACATCACCTTGTGGGTATGTGAAACCTCATTCGGTTTAGACAGAATAAACACGGTGGCACAGTGGTTAGCACTGCTGCCTCACAGCGCCAGGGACCTGGGTTCAATTCCCGCCTCAGGCGACTGACTGTGTGGAGTTTGCACATTCTCCCCGTGTCTGCGTGGGTTTCCTCCGGGTGCTCTGGTTTCCTCCCACAGTCCAAAGATGTGCGGGTCAGGTGAATTGGCCGTGCTAAAATTGCCTGTAATGTTAGGTAAGGGGTATATGTAGGGGTATGGGTGGGTTGCGCTTTGGCGGGTCGGTGTGGACTTGTTGGGCCGAAGGGCCTGTTTCCACACTGTAAGTCTAATCAAAAAAGCAATTCACAAACAGTTGGCCCAATGGGGAATGTGGGCAGTTAGCATACTCTGACCTCTTTGCAAGATTCCACATCTGACTCCATCAGCACATCCCTCCATTTTCTTCCTCCCTCAAGTACTGGTCGAGATTCCCATCAAATGTATCTGTACTACTCGACACAACTACCCATTGTGCTATAACAAAGAAATATGAATGCTGGAAATCTGAAACAAGAATAGAAAATGCTGGAGAAACTCAGCAGGTCTGGCAACATCTACGGATAGAAGAACAGAGTTAACATTTCAAATCCAGTGACCCTTGTTCAGAACTGAATGCAGCAGGCAAATAATTTAGGTTGATGAAAGGGGTATTGGGAGAAGGAGTGAGTAGAATAGGAGGCAAAGAGATAAAAAGGGATTGCTAATAGTAAGGTGGGAGAGAGGTAAATGCTGAATGGTTGCTAAGGGGAAATGTGTATCATTGAAAATGGGTTGGCTGTGCTAAGAGAAATCCACACACAACAGGATCTAGGGATGACGGAATGGTTAATGAACATGGAAGTAGGTGTTCATGCTCTGAAGCTGTTAAACTCAATGTTCAGTCCTAACAGCTGCAGGGTTCTCAACTTGAAAATTAGTTGGTGTTTCTTTGACTTATGTTGAGCTTCACTGGAGCACTGCATAGGCCTGAGACAGACATGTTGCCATGGGAACATGCTAGTTCGTTGAAGTGGCAGGCAACAGGAAACTTGAGGTCTTTTTACAGAGAGAGCGGTCACCCAGTCTGCATTTCATCTCCTCAGTGGTACATGGCTACTCCTTACACAACAAGGATTCACTATCACAACACTGTGGGTAAAGAGGCCTCTGCTGAATTCCCCATTTGATTTCTTGGTGACTATTTTATATTGATTGCCTCTAATTTTACTTTATCCCACAACAGGAAATACAGAGGAACCTTGATTATCCGAATGCCAATTATCTGAAAATCAGATTATCCGAAGGAGATGTTGAGGTCCTGACAGAAACATTACATCAAAGACGTACATTCAACACTGATGGCGTCTTTTGGTTACGGTGATTAAGAGTGCTGCCGAGAATTGTCCTGGACTGATGGGAGTGCAGACACTGTCTCTAAATGAGTGACCTCCCACCTCCTCTCTTTCTCTCTTCCCACACTTTCCCTGGAGTTCTACACAGACGTGTACCCTAAACCCCCCTTCCCCAGGTAATCTCTCTAACATTGTCGTGTACAGGGCAGAGGTGTGTGTGTGTGTGTGTGTGTGTGTGTATGCGCATGTGCACTAATTGGACACTCAACCTCCAAAGACAGCAGCTGAAGCAATCTTATTGGTGTCCAGTCTCGCGCCCCGGAGAGGGGGTAGGGACGTGTGGGTGGAGGGGATGCATATGGCAGGTGGATGGGATGGGTGGGGATCAGTGTTGGACAGGGTTTGGGGGGGCAGGTGGGGGGCGATGTTGGACAGTGTTTGGGGGGCAGGCAGGGGTCAGTGTTGGACAGGGTTTGGGGGGTGCAGTGTTGCACAGGGTTTGGGGGGCGGTGTTGAACAGGGTTTGGGGGGCAGGCGGGGGTCGGTGCTGGACAGGGTTTGGGGGGCAGGCACGGGGCAGTGTTGGACAGGGTTTGGGGGGCAGGCGAGGGCAGTGTTGAACAGGGTTTGGGGGGCAGGCAGGGGGCAGTGTTGGACAGGGTTTGGGGGGGTGCAGTGTTGCACAGGGTTTGGGGGCGCAGGCGGGGGTCGGTGTTGGACAGGGTTTGGGGAACAGGCAGGGATCGGTGTTGGACAGGGTTTGGGGGACAGGCAGGGGGTGGTGTTTGACAGGGTTTGGGGGGGGCAGACGGGGCCGGTGTAGGACAGGGTTTGGTGGAGCAGGCGGGGGGCGGTGTTGGACGGGTTTTGGGGGGGCAGGTGGGGGCGGTGTTGGACAGGGTTTGGGGGGCAGGGGTGGGGGCGGTGTTGGACAGGGTTTGGGGGCAGGCGGGAGTCGGTGTTGGACAGGGTTTGGGGGGCAGGCGGAGTCGGTGTTGGACAGGGTTTGGGGGACAGGCAGGAGGTGGTGTTGGACAGGGTTTGGGGGAGTGCAGGAAGGGGGGCAGTATTGCACAGGTTTTGGGGTGGGGTGGTGTTGAACAGGGTTTGGGGGCGGCCAGGCAGGGGACGATGTTGGACAGGGTTTGGGGGACAGGCGGGGCGGTGTTTGACAGGGTTTGGGGCAGCAGGCAGGAGGAGGTGTTGGATGGGGTTGGGGGGCAGGCAGGGGTCAGTGTTGGACAGGGTTTGGGGAGCAGGCGGCTGCAGTGTTGGACGGGTTTTGTGATGCAGGCGGGGGGCAGTATTGGATGGGTTTTGGGGGGACAGACGGGGATGATGTTGGACAGGGTTTGGAGGCAGGCGGGGGGCCATGTTGAAGAGGGATTTGGGGGCAGGCGGGAGGGCCAGTGTTGGACAGGGTTTAGAGGGAGCAAGCGGGGGGCTGTTTTGAGCAGAGTTTGGGGGTGGCAGGTGGGGGGGCTGTGTTGGACAAGGTTTGGGGGGCAGGCGGGGGCAGTGTTGGACAGGGTTTGAGGGGGGCAGGCGGTGGGGCAGTTTTGGACAGGGTTTGGGGAGGCAGTCGTGGGCGGTGTTGGACAGGGTTTGAGGGGGGCATGCGGGGGGCAGTGTTAGACAGGGTTTGGGGAGGGCAGGTGGGGGGAAGTGTTGGGTAGGGTTTGGGGAGGGCAGGCAGGGGGCAATGTTGGACAGGGTTTGGGGTGCAGGCAGGGGGCGGTGTTGGACAGGTTTTGGGGAGGCAGACGGGGGCAGTGTTGGAGAGGGTTTGGGGGAGACGGGGGCAGCATTGGATAGGGTTGGGGGGCAGGTGGGGGGCAGTGTTGGACAGGGTTGGGGGCAGGAGGGGGGCAGTGTTGGACAGGGTTTGGGGGGTACAGGCCGGGGGCGGTGTTGGACAAGGTTTGCGGGGCAGGCAGGGGGGCAGTGTTGGACAGGGTTTGGGGGGCAGGCGGGGGCAGTGTTGGACAGGGTTTGGGGGGGTGCAGTGTTGCACTGGGTTTGGGGGCGCAGGCGGGGGTCGGTGTTGGACAGGGTTTGGGAGCGGCCAGGCAGGGGTCGGTGTTGGACAGGGTTTGGGGGACAGGCAGGGGGTGGTGTTGGACAGGGTTTGGGGGGGCAGGCGGGGGGTGGTGTTGGACAGGGTTTGGGGGAGTGCAGGAAGGGGGGCAGTATTGCACAGGGTTTGGGGGGGGTGGTGTTGAACAGGGTTTGGGGGCGGCCAGGCAGGGGACGATGTTGGACAGGGTTTGGGGGACAGGCGGGGGGCGGTGTTTGACAGGGTTTGGGGCAGCAGGCAGGGGGAGGTGTTGGACGGGGTTGGGGGCAGGCAGGGGTCAGTGTTGGACATGGTTTGGGGAGCAGGCGGCTGCAGTGTTGGACGGGTTTTGTGATGCAGGCGGGGGGCAGTATTGGATGGGTTTTGGGGGGACAGACGGGGATGATGTTGGACAGGGTTTGGAGGCAGGAGGGGGGCCATGTTGAAGAGGGTTTTGGGGGCAGGCGGGGGGCCAGTGTTGGACAGGGTTTGGAGGGAGCAAGCGGGGGGCAGTTTTGAGCAGAGTTTGGGGGTGGCAGGTGGGGGGGCTGTGTTGGACAAGGTTTGGGAGGCAGGCGGGGGCAGTGTTGGACAGGGTTTGAGGGGGGCAGGCGGTGGGGCAGTTTTGGACAGGGCTTGAGGGGGGCAGGCGGGGGGCGGTTTTGGACGGGGTTTGGGGGGGCAGGCGGTGGGGCAGTTTTGGACAGGGTTTGGGGAGGACGTGGGCGGTGTTGGACAGGGTTTGAGGGGGGCATGCGGGGGGGCAGTGTTAGACAGGGTTTGGGGAGGGCAGGCGGGGGGCAATGTTGGACAGGGTTTGGGGTGCAGGCAGGGGGCGGTGTTGGACAGGTTTTGGGGAGGCAGACGAGGGCAGTGTTGGACAGGGTTTGGGGGTAGACGGGGGCAGCATTGGATAGGGTTGGGGGGCAGGTGGGGGGCAGTGTTGGACAGGGTTGGGGGCAGGAGGGGCGCAGTGTTGGACAGGGTTTGGGGGGTACAGGCCGGGGGCGGTGTTGGACAGGGTTTGGGGGGCAGGCAGGGGGCCAGTGTTGGACAGGGTCTGGGGGAAGGAGGAGGCAGTGTTGGACAGGGTTTGGGGGGCAGGCAGGGGGGCAGTGTTGGACAGGGTCTGGGGGAAGGAGGAGGCAGTGTTGGACAGGGTTTGGGTGGCAGGCGGGGGGCAGTGTTGGACAGGGTTTGGGGGGCAGTGTTGGACAGGGTTTGGGGGCAGACACGGGGGGTCGGTTTTGGACAGGGTTTGGGGGGACAAATGGCAAATGCTCTAAATGGCCACCCATCATCTTTGTTTTCTCAAGACAAAGAAGGACAATTCAGCCTATTGTTGGTACAGTGGACAGTAAAGAAGGTGATCTAAGATTATAAAGCAATCCATCAATTGGCTGAAGAGTGGCAAATGGAGTTTAATCTGAAAAATGTGAGGTATTGGGAGGGATAGTGGCTCAGTGGTTAGCACTGCTGCCTCACAGCGCCAGGAGCTTGGTTTGAGTCCCACCTTGTCTGTGTGGAGTTTGCACATTCTCCCCGTATCTGCATGGGTGTCCTCCGGGTGCTCCAGTTTCCTCCCACAATCTAAATATGTGCAGATCAGGTGAATTGGCCATGTTAAATTGCCATAGTATTAGATGCATTAGTCAGGGGTAAATATAGGCGAATGGGTCTGGGTGAGTTACTCTTCGGAGGGTTGGTGTGGATTTGTTGGGCCATCGGGCCTGTTTCCATACTGTAGGGAATCTAATCTAATCTATTGCATTTTGATAAAACAAACAAGGGCATGATTTATACCAGTAAAAGTAAGACCTTGGGCAGTGTGGTAGAACAGAGTCCTTGAGGTTCAGGTACATAGTTCTTTGAAGTTTCCATCACATTTGGATAGGATGGTTAAGAAGGCACTTAGCACATTTGCCTCCATTGCTCAGGCCTTTGAGTACAGGAATGGAATGATGTGTTGAGGTTGTACAGGATATTGGGGAGGCCTCTTCTGGAGAACTGTGTCCACTTCTGGTCACCCTGATATAAAAGAGATACTAATAAGCTGGAGAGGGTTCGGCAGGAATGGAGGTTTTGAATTATAAGGAGAGGCTGGTTAGGCTGGGATCTTTTTCACTGCAGCATAGGAGGTTGAGGGGTGAGCTCATAGAGTTAAAAAATCACACAAGACCAGGTTATAGTCCAACTTTGTATACCCCAGTCTAACAGTGGTACCTTCATTCCATGAGCTCATAAAGGTTTATAAAATCATGAGGGGCACAGATCAGATGAATGGCAGGTGTCTTTTCCCTAGGGTGGGGCATTTCAAGACTAGGGGGCATATTTTTAAGGTGAGAGGAGAAAGATTTTAAAAATTCATGAGATGCACTTTCTTTGCACAGAGAGTGGTTTGTGTATGGAATGAATTTCCAGAGGATATAGAACATAGAACATAGAAAAATACAGCGCAGTACAGGCCCTTCGGCCCTTGATGTTGTGCTGATCCAAGCCCACCTAACCTACACTAGTCCACTTTCCTCCATATGCCTATCCAATGCCCGTTTAAATGCCCATAAAGAGGGAGAGTCCACCACTGTTACTGGCAGGGCATTCCATGAACTCACGACTCGCTGAGTAAAGAATTTTCCCCTAACATCTGTCCTATACCTACCACCCTTAAATTTAAAGCTATGCTCCCTTGTAATATCTGACTCCATATGTGGAAAAAGGTTCTAATGGTCAACCCTATCTAAACCCCTAATCATCTTGTAATAGGATGGATGCAGCAACAGATACAATGCTTAAAAGACATTTGGAAAAGTACATGAATAAGAAATGTTTAGAGGGATATGGGCCATGCGTAAGCAGGTGGAACTAGTTTAGTTTGAGATTAAGGTCGGCATGGACTGGTTGGATCAAAGAGTCTGTTTCTGTGCAGTATGACGCTATGACTCTATTCCTCATTTTCCCAATAAGGATAACTTGCCATTTATATTATCCTCGCCGATCTACTTTTTACCTTTTCCAGCACCTCTATATCCTGTTAATAAACCAGTTTCTTTACCTGGTAATGGTCAGTATTGAAGAAAGCAGTGCACCAACCCAACAAGTAGACAAACATTGAAGGAAAGTGGTCATTTTGTCAGGATCTATACCTTTGCAAGTTACCACAGCCCTGAGGGAAGGAAGGGCGTTTACAAGTTGTGAGCTTGTGAGATACAATAAACCGAGTGTGAGCTATATGGATGATAGGAGCTGAATGAGTAAAAACAAATTGAGGTTGAATCCAGGCATCAGTTGAGTATAAAAAAGTAAAAGAAGAACTGCTAGAAACCATTCAGTAAGTCATTTAGGTCTGAGAGGCATTGAGAGAGGAAGAAGCAGCATTAATATTTTGGGTTGATGACCTTTCTCCAAACTTGGAGACTGTGAGAGTCCATGGACAGTGTTGATTTGGACTGGGGTGGACAAAGTTAAAAATCACACAACACCAGGTTATAGACCAACAGGTTTATTTCGAATCACTAGCTTCCGAAGCACAGCTTCTTTGTCAGGTTGTCAACCAACTGATGAAGGAGCAGTGCTTTGAAAGCTAGTGATTCCAAATAAACCTGTTGGACTATAACCTGGTGTTGTGTGATTTTAACCATGGACAGTGTGACTGCTTCAAATGTCCTCTATCTGAACAAGTACAGGGCAGGCATCCCCAGAGTTGCTGGTCAATTGATCTCCTTCTACAAGCATGACTGGACATCAGACTTTGTAGTCCTGAATTTTAGTTGGTTAGTGGGATCTTGCTGAGTGACTGTTAGCCACCGGGTTCAGAGAATGACCGCAGTGAATACACTTTAAATGTTCACTGGCTGTTAAACACTTTGCAACGTTATGAGGTCATGAAAGATGCTATGGAAATCCAAAACTTCATTGCGTTTTTGTTTGAAATCCTGCACCGTACCTTTACCTCAGCCGTAATCTCAACATCCCTTTGCATTGGTTTTTTTGATTCAGCCCAGTCCAGAAACTTTTCCTTGAACAAAATTGTTTCGTTGTGTTCGGACAATCGACCAAAGATCACCCAGTCAGGGCGGCCTTGCCTGTGGAGGGAAAGTAACATTTCTTCTGGAACTTAAAAGGTACACAAACGCAGCAACAGTTGAGCTAAAGTATGTTTACAGAGCAGCAAAAGAAAGGCCATTTGGCCCATCAAGACTATCTCTGAGTGTCTCTCAAAAGCCAGCCACACTGCATGATATCTTTCACACAACCCTGCTTTCTTCCTTTACTTTAAATATTCATGCCCTTTCCTCTAAAAAAAATCATAGTTACTGCTTGAGCTACTGTCCATAGGAAAGCATTCCATGCCAACTACCTCCTGTGAGCATATTTTTCCTATTCCTTCCCCTTCCTCAACACATTGGTGACAATAATAAATTCATCACCTTTCTCACAAGGATATAGTCATACAATCTATAGTCATACATCATGGAAACAGACCCTCCAGTCCAACCTGTCTGTGCCAAACATAATCCCAAACTAAACTAGTCCCACCTACCTGCTCCTGACCCATATCCCTCCAACCTTTCCTATTCATGTACTTATCCAAATGTCTTTTAAACATTGTAATTGTACCCACATCCACCCACTTCCTCAGGAAGTTCATTCCACATGCAAACCACCCTCTGTGTAATAAAGTTGCCTCTTGTATCTTTCTTAAATCTCTCTCCTCTGACCTTAAAAATGTACCCCCCAGTCTTGAAATCCCCCATCCTAGGGAAAAAAGACACCCACAGTTAACCCTAGCTGTACCCCTCATGATTTTATAAACCTCTATAAGCCCATCTCCAATCTCCTAAATTCACCTTATCAACGCCCTTTTTAATCTTAAAGACTCTATTAACCTATTCTGAGCCATCTCTGCTCGAATACAGTTTGCCCAGTATCACAGGTATTTTGTTGCTAAATTGATTAGAATCACATCAAACCGACTGGGGACAGATGGGAATTCAAATCCAGCTGATTAATGTCACCATTTGTACTCAATATGTACCCCTCCCTCTTTAACGTTCCCTTCCTACTCTGGCCCAAAATCACCTGAAATAATCAAAAACATTTTTTCACAGCGATACAACTCAAAGTTTTGACAGCTAAGCTGTAAGACAGAGAAACAGAGAAGAAAGATGTGGAAAGAGACATCTAACAAAATAGAGAGAGAGAGAAGAGAAAGACAGGTGGACAAATCAAAATTGCAGATCTCTTCACAATAAGTAAAGAAAGGATATGGTGTGATTGTGGTAATGTTTACTGGAGCATTTAAACAGGATGCCCAGCCAATGCTCCAGGGTGATGGGTTCAACTCCTGGTATACCAACTGGTGTAGTTAAAACCAATAGATAAAATTGTGAAATGAAAACTGATCTTAGCAACAATAAGCAGAAAACAATCACCAATTATCAGAGAAACTCATCTGGTACATTATCGCCCATTAGGGGAACAAAATCTGCCATCCTTACTGGTCGGCCCAACATCTAACACCAGACCCACAACAATATGGCCGATTATTTTAGCCCTCTGAGTTTCTTAGCAAACCGTACAGGTTAAAGACAATTGGAAATGGTCAACAGATGCTGGCATTGCCAATGCTGCCACACCTCATACTGTAGTAATTGTGGCAAGATCACCCAGGTGGATCTCATAGAATACGAGTTCCTTGATTGAGGCTGTTACCCTGGTCTAATCAGGGAGTGCTGGCTAACAGATATAAACAGGAGTGTCAGGGGTTCTATTCACTCTAGGAGCTGGTTCTAAGCTAGCTGGGTGAGTGTGCTGTATTATGCACGAGTAAATTAAGGGTACTGGCCTTTGTGGAGTTATTTCACTTACATCTTTACAAAGTATCCTATGTGACTTCTTTAGCACCGACATTTGCTATTTCTTGGCCTTTTTGACATAAAATTGCCACTTTGTAGCTCAATGCGTTGTGTACTTGCAATGTTGCATGCCCACAAGCAACTGATTGAGATCGTGTAAAATCATTTCACCAGTGAAAGAAGTTCCAGTCTTCATAACTCAAACCTTCCAGACTTGGCAACATCATGGAAAATCTCTTCTGAACCCTCTCTAGCTTAATAATATCCTTCCTATAACTGGGTGACCAGAACTGGACACAGTATTCCAGAAGAGGCCTCACCTATGTCTCGTACAATCCCAATATGACTTCCCAATCACTATACTCAAAGGACTGAGCAATGAAGGCAAGCGTGCCAAACACCTTTTCAACCAACTTGTCTATGCATGATGCAAACTCCAAAAAATTATGTACATGCACCCCCAGGTCCCTCTGTTCTACAACATTACCCAAGGTCCTCCCATTAACTGTGTAAGCCTGCTTGTTGTACCAAAATGCAATACCTCACATTTATTCAGATTGAACTCCATCTGCCATTTTTCACCCTATTGACTCATTTGATCAAGATCCCTTTGCAATTTTAGAAAATGGTTTTCACTGTCCACTACGCCACCAATTTTAGTGTCATCTACAAATTTACTGACCATGTCTGCTATATTCTCATCCAAATCATTTATATAAATGACAAGCAAAAGAGGACCCAGAACCAATTCCCGTGGAACAGCGCTGGGGACAGGCCTCCAGTCCGAAAAGCAACCCACCACCACCACTTTCTGTCTTCTGCCATTAACCCAATCCATTTGGAAAACTCACCCTGAATCCCATTGACCCAACTTTAGTAATTACCACGCAGAACCTTGTCAAAGGCTTTACTAAAATCCAAGTAAACAGTCTACTGCTCTACCGTTGGACCAAAGATTAGATTACTTACAGTGTGGAAACAGCCCTTCGGCCCAACAAGTCCACACCAACCCGCCGAAGCGCAACCCACCCATACCCCTACATTTACCCCTTACCACTATGGGCAATTTAGAATAACCAATTCACCTGACCCGCACATCTTTGGACTGTGGGAGGAAACCGGAGCACCCAGAGGAAACCCACGCAGACACGGGGAGAACGTGCAAACTCCACACAGTCAGTCGCCTGAGTCGGGAATTGAACCCGGGTCTCCAGGCGCTGTGAGGCAGCAGTGCTAACCACTGTGCCACCGTGCCGCCCACCAGATTCTGTTTACATCCTCTATAACTTGATGACTAGGCAGGCCAGGGATTGTACTGAGATGAGAGAGAAACATCCACTCATGACTTTTCAAAGATGCGCAGGTTAGGTGAACTGGCCATGTTAAATTGCCCATAGTATGTGTAGATGAGCTGCATTAGTTCATGTAGAGTAATAGGGCAGGGGAATGGGTCTGAATGGGTTACTCTTCGGAGGGTTGGTGTGGACTTGTTGGGCCAAAGGGCCTGTTTCCAGCGATTCTATAACTCTATAATTCTATGACTTTTGGAAAATGCTATTTTTGGGCCAATGAGGATCACAGACATCCAGTGCTGCCCGAGCCTAATGTCCAGTCACAGAGAATAAGGATGGTCAATTGGATGAGCAGCTGATACCTGTGGATCCCATGCAGACGCACCTACATTGAACCCCTATTAGATTGAATAGGCTTGTCTGCACCCCGCAGTAATCTCTTATTCCTGTAAAGTGGCTCAGTTCGCATATCATTGTTTCTGACACACTGGTATCCCTAATGAAACCTATCAGGCAGCATCAGCAACTCACTGCTGGGAGATGTTCTTATTGCCTCCAGGGTCCAGGGGGTTTATTCCATAGTTACTATAATCACAAGGACCACTCAGTAACTGTTTGGCCAGTTGGAGAGCCAACTTGCGCTGTGCCAGAGTGACCTCTTTACCATGCCAGATGTACACCTCGCTGCCAAAATCCAGCACTAGCACCTGCAAACCAAGAGAAAAGAGTGCACTTAATAAAATGAACCGGCACATTTCAATCATGTCATGAAACAAACACATTATTGTTTTTTAACTACTGACTTTCAGGGAGAACCAGGCAAAAGGGCAGCTAAAATACCCAGGTTACTCCTTGCCTGACCAGAAGCCACGGATCTACCTGATCATGATTGTAATCCGATCAGGAACAAGGAGATTCGCTGAACATCGGTGGAGTGTTGCTTTGCCTCCGCAGATGGAGACTGATCATGCCAATGTGTGGCAGATTTGCACTGTCAGTGCATACCCACAAGCAACTTAGTGAGAACGTACAAACCTAGGGATTGTAATGAGACATGAGGGAGAAAAGGCAATCTTTTACTGCTGTCCATTAATGACTTCTGAAAGTACTAGCCGACAGCTGATGAGGTTGAGATTCATCTCAGCATTGATGGGTCCCACTGACATTTAGTGTTGCCTGAGCTGAGTGCCTAGCCACAGAGAAGAACCACCAGTGAAAAGCCAGGCTACAATTTTAACACAGACTTGAACGGGAGGGCAAAGGCTTTGCAATCTTCAGGCAAATCTGGACAATGGTCCCCAGAAATGGTCAGTACTTCCCTTTTCTTCGGAAGTCCTAGTTTGGCAGGGTATAATCTTCAACCGCTGAGAGGGGAGGCAATATCCCGGGTGACACATTAAACCATTTATCTGTCCTACTAGTTCAGTTCATAGAAAAGGAACAATGGGAAGATACAAAGAGAATTCTCTGTGTGTCCAGGCCAGCAATTCTCCTTCAACTAAAAATAAATTCACTAACAATTCACAACTTGGTGAGATCTTGCTGTACACAAATTGGTTTTCTAGTTTGGCTGCACCAATATAGTGATTGCAAGATGTAATTAAGTCACTTTTCATTATGTGTTGGGTTACCTCACCTGAGGATGACTCCAGTGACACAGTGAATGAGTAACTGTGACTAAGTGAGGTCTGCAGATGCTGGAGATCAGAGTCGAAGAGTGTGGCGCTGGAAAAGCATAGCAGGTCAGGCAGCATCCGAGGGGCAGGAGAATCGAATCATTGCTGATGAAGGGTTTATGCTCGAAACGTTGATTCTCCTGCTCCTCAGATGCTACCTGACTGGCTGTGCTTTTCCAGCGCCACACTCTTCGATTAATGAGTAACTACCCAATGCGTAACTGATCAAGTGTGGAGTTAGATAGGATTTGCCACAATTGGCCTCAGCACTCCTGAGCTGGTGGGGTGAGAAGTGCTCCAGTCTCTGAGAGACCCTGCTAGACCGTGAGTGTATGGACACTGATAGAGGAATGGGTGAGGCTTGCCTGTGATGTGGTTGAATATCCTGACATCAATCACTTGTCTTGGCTCACAATAATAATGTATAAAGTCCTATTGCCTCTTGATTGCCCACACCCAAAGAGTCTGTGTGAGTGATGCAGCATATTTACAGTACTGTGGGCAATTTTGGGCCCCATACCTTAGGAAGGATGTACTGAAAATGTGTTGCTGGAAAAGCGCAGCAGGTCAGGCAGCATCCAAGGAATAGGAGATTCGACGTTTCGGGCATAAGCCCTTCTTCAGGAACTTATGCTTATGCCCAAAACGTCGAATCTCCTGTTCTTTGGATGCTGCCTGACCTGCTGCACTTTTCCAGCAACACATTTTCAGCTCTGATCTCCAGCATCTGCAGGCTTCACTTTCTCCTCGAAGGATATACTGGCCATAGAACAGGTCCAGAAGAGGTTCATGAGAATGATCCCAGGAATGAAAGACTTAATATATGAGGAATATTTGAGGACTCTGGGTCTATGCTCAATGGAGTTTAGAAGGATGAGGGGGATCTGATTGAAACTTAAAGAATATTGGAGAGAGTGGATGTTGGGAAGATGTTTCCATTGGTAGGAGAGACCCAAGGGCACAGCCTTAGAGTAAAGAGAAGACCCTTTAGAACGGAAAAAGGGAGAAACTTCTTTAGCCAGAGAGTGCTGAATCTGTGGAATTCATTGCCACAGAAAGCTGTGGAGGCCAGTTCATTAAATATATTTAAGACAGAGATAGATAAGTTCTTGATTTTCAAGGGTTGTCCGGAGAAAATGGGTTGAGAAATCTATCAGTCATGATTGAATGGCAGAGCAGACTCGATGGGCCAAATGGCCTTATTTCTGCTCCTATGTCTTATGGTCTTGCAGTCAAGTTATGAAGCCAGTAAAAGGGGAAGTGAAAACAGGCAATTTTATTGTAGGTGGACAGTGACAGGAGAGAGTAAAAAGTGAGGTCTGCAGATGCTGGAGATCAGAGCTGAAAATGTGTTGCTGGTTAAAGCACAGCAGGTCAGGCAGCATCCAAGGATTGCTTTAACCAGGAACAATTTTCAGCAGTGATAGGAGAGAAGCTGTTGAACTGAACACATTAGCTTTTCTTAAAAGACTACCAAGCAAGGTACAATATAATCTAAAAGGAAATGGATAAATATTTAAACACAAAATGTGTGGAGGGATGGGGTGACAGGAGAATGAGCCAGCATTGGCAAGGCAGTGGGAACAAGGACAATTATTTCCATCATTCTCTGAGAACTCTTCCTCGTGACTACAAATCCATGGAACAGTTTTGAAATATTGATGCTGAACTGATTTAGGGACAATGCACTTAGAGAGAAATGCTCCTCTTCTGGGTTTAACTTCAACATGTGAAGTCTATGTACGCTGCTCAGCTCTGACCGAAGCTCCAAATACAGAGCTGTCATCTACATTCACAGCCTGAATCTGAACCAGAACAAAGGAGTTAGCGAGCAAATTCTATTAACATTTACAGATGTCACACCCTGAGGTAGTTAGAACTAAATGTGATTAAACCTCCAGGGATAACTCTAATCAAAGTATTTGGTTTCATTTTTGGAAAATCCAGTATTTTCTATATAGAATTGTAGAATCCCTACAGTGCCGAAATGGGCCATTTGGCCCAACAAGTCCACACTGATCCTCCGAAGAGCATCCCACACAGACCCATTCCTCTACCTATCACTTTACTTTTCCCCTGACTTATGCACCTAACCAACACACCCCTGAACACTATGGGCAATTTAGCATGGCCAATTCACCTAACCTGCACATCTTTGTTAAACACTGTGTCACCGTGCCACCCTGTGCACGTTCACACAGATCACTGGCTCTGAAAAGAAATAACATTGAAAATATTGATGCACTGACATTTAAGATAAGATGGTTTGAAACTTCAAATGCATCACATGCCCCTACCTCCTTTGAATTCAGCATGGAACAGCGAGGAATCTTTGCCCATGATTCATTGTCTGGGACAAGCTTGTCCCCAACCAAATGGTATATGTGGTTTGTTTCTGTGATAGCAGCTTCATACAGCTCATCTTCCTCAGGATCTCCCGCAGCTGCACAGGCAACAGTGAAAAGTCAGGAATATTAAGAATGTCATCAAAGAGGTCCTTTCAGATTGTTCAAACTTGCTTGTTTTTCAATGTTGTCCCTTCATAGAACACAGAATGCTACTTTATGGTTAGAGGTCTGTGGACACAGTACTCTGTTAGGTGAAGGATTTGTGTATGCGTGCAGGAGAGAAAGGAAATGAGAGAAGGTGTAGTTCTTGACTTTATGATTGATGTCTATGTAAATATTAATTGGGAGGGATGTAAATGGGCTTACCCCAAGGTTTACCCCAAAATATGAGAATGCTTGAGAGTGTGTCAGCAAACTAGTGTGAGAACTACTGAGTGTGATAGCCCGAGAGTGTGAAAGCGAGAGAATGTAAGAGCAAGTGAGTGTGAGAGTGAATGAGTGTGAGACTGAGTGAGGGTGAGACTGAGTGAGGCTAAATGAGTGCAAGTGTGAAATGTGAGGGTGTGTAAAAATATTGGAAAAATACAAACTGGAAGGAAAATAATTGAAAAGAAAATCAATAGCTGATGTCTGTTTTGTCTGCTGTGAGTGTGTAGCTAGTGGTGGTCCTGATGCTCCTGCTACTGGGATCAGCAGAAACTGTGACCGAGTGTTTGATAATTTTTCACCTGTGCACTTCAGCCATTTATTGTTTAGTCAGAAGCAATATTTATACTTTATAAATTTATTATCCAAAAATAGATGGTATAAGAAAAAGAAACTGAGGTAGTAACACGGTGAAAAGGAGAATTATTTGCCTGGTATCGGATCTATCCAAATTACACCAGCCTGAAACAACATCATTTAGTGTCTTTATGAGTGTAAGTGATACTTCTTGTCTGATCTTTACTTGTGTTTTACCTCAACCTGTATCAAATTACAATCTGATTCATCAGTACAGGGGATTTCCAAAGATTCACTCAACAAGAGAAACTGTTGCTCTTTTAGTTGTTTTAGTTGGACAGAACTTGAACAGTGCTGAGAAAAAAAGACATGCCGTCAACTAAACAGATCCTTGGGGAAGTCAGCCAATCCTTACTGAATTCCTTAAGGAAATGCCTTGACCAAGCAGAGTTGACTTAACCAGTTTGAATTTAAACAAAAGCTTGGCAGTTAACTTTTTCCTTAACATAGAACAGAGAACATCACAGCGCAGTACAGGCCCTTCGGCCCTCAATGTTGCGCCAACCTGTGAAACCAATCTGAAGCCTTTCTAACCTACACTGTTCTATTCTCGTCCATATGTCTGTCTAATAACCATTTAAATGTCCTTAAAGTTGGTGAGTCTACTACTGTTGCAGGCAGTGCATTCCACACCCATATTACTCTCTGAGTAAAGAAACTACCTGTGATATCTGTCCTATATCCATCACCCCTCAATTTAAAACTATAATCCAAGGAAAAAGGCTCTCACTGTCCAACCTATCTAACCCTCTGATTATCTTATATATCTCAATTAAGTCACCTCTCAACCTTCTTCTCTCTAATGAAAATGAAGTCTCTCAGTCTTCCCTCCATACCAGGCAACATCCAAGTAAATCCCCTTTGAACCCCGTCCAAAGCTTCCAGATCCTTTCTATAATGCGGTGACCAGAACTGTACGCAGTACTCCAAATGTGGCTGCACCAGAGTTTGTACAGCTGCAACATGAAAGTGCCTTGTGGCATTCTCCATGGCAAGGCAACATCTCTACCAGTCAGAGCCCACAACTGCCAACCAATCAGCATCCTCTTCCCATGTAAAATCAATTGTTGTTCCCTTTCAGTTTTGGTATTGTGGTTCCATCCTGGATGCTGAATGATGCAAAATGGTGACAGCATGTCTCTTTTCTCAGCCCTTCCATCAACTCTTGAGGGTAAATTAGCTGGAACTGAGTGATCTGTAAGCCCAGCGATTATCCATGTTCACTTGAACTTCTTACCTTGGTATTCAGCCTCACCACCCAGTAGATCCCAGAATTCCTTGACCCTTTTGCTTTGACTATTAACGCCTTCTTCGATATTGGTGACATATGGTGCTCGGCAGCCCAGTTCATGCTTTGTCTGGATGAAACTAGCCAACTCTGATGCCTAAAAATAGTAAGGAGACGCGGTTATTGATTATTTATTGGGGAATCATGGTTAACATTACATCCCAAACAAATGAACTGGATAAACAAAAAGCAGCAATCATTCTGATCTGAGCCCACGTATCACACTAAGTGGTATCTGAGTGTCAGTACAGAATGACATACAGGTTCAGAGATACCTCGGGTAATGGAATAAACTGAATATCTGACATATGACCTTGCTTTACTGACTGTGATTTCACTGTTGTCCAAAGAGCTGAGGATCTCTTGTACAGAAAGACATTGAGGAGATGACTGAAGTGCAAGATGTAAATGGGGCCAAGCTAATCGAAATTCCTGATGAAGGGCTTTTGTCTGAAAAGTTGATTTTCCTGCTCCTCAGATGTTGCCTGACCTGTTGTGCTTTTCCACACTCTTGACTCTAATCTCCAGCATCTGCAGTTCTCACGTTCGCCTAATCTAAATTAAGCCTTGCAACTCATTTGCTCTTTCTGTCAACATCACACTTACTGAATTTAAAACCCTAGCCCCAAGGCAATGTTGGTGACATGGAGTCAGTGAATTGCCAAAGAGTTAGGATTCGAGTGTCTTCAATCTGTGGAGGGAAAACTTGTGGACAGACTTCCCATCTTGCTGCCATATCTGGCCAATGGGTAATTCATCTCTTCTTGGAGATGCCGGTGTTGGACTGGGGTGTACAAAGTTAAAACTCACACAACACCAGGTTATAGTCCAACAGGTTTAATTGGAAGCACACTAGCTTTCGGAGCAATGCTCCTTCACCTGATGAAGGACGGTTGCTTCGAAAGCTTGTGTGCTTCCAATTAAACCTGTTGGACTATAACCTGGTGTTGTGTGATTTTTAACTTTGTACAATCCTCTTAAGGTTCTTATCAAATTCTGGATTTCCAGTAGATTATACATGAAGAAATGGACCCTAATTTTGTCTAGGAATGGCCAAGTTCAAATTTTAAGGTCAGGCTTCTTTAATATGGACATCCCCCAGAGCAATTAGGTTGTTTTTATGACATCCACACTCTCAAATACTGTAATTGTAGAAACACCATAGTTAGATCACTGCTTGTCTGCTAATAACAAGGAAATCTGAGCCTAGTCTGTGCAATAGTGGAAACAAGCAACTAGCTGCAATGTTACAATGAATGGACTCGTTCAAGTACAACTGCTATTATGAAACACTCACATGAGTGCCCTCGCTGAGCCTTTACGTTGATCATCGACAGTGTGTACTCTCTAGCATTACCACAGGCCAGGGTCCAGGTCGTACTGGTGTTACATGAGGCTCGAAATAAGATGTAATGTATCAGTTCGGTTTCATTACTGATCTTGGATTTAATGGACTGGCGCCTCCCTTTTACTTTTTATTTTATTTATTTTTTAGTGGGGATTGGCCAGTCTTTGTCTCCGGCCAGAGCCGTTGTGCGGTATTCTGCTCATTTATCACTGAAGAGTTGTAGTAATTCGAGTGTCAGTGATAGGTGAGCCTGGATGTCCTTACGGTGAATGTTTGGAATCAGGAGATTAATTCTAAAAGAAAACTTCCTTTGATTAATATTTCTAACGCATGCATTAGTGGCCATACCTTGGAGCGTTCTATGACATTTGCGAATTCTCCAATCCATAGAAAGCAGTGCTTTGCAGTGACCAATAGGAAACAGTCGCCACTGTTGAGCGAGCTGGCACTGGGTTGCACCAGTCGCACCTGGACATGCCTGCGACCTGAAAAAAGGCAGAGTTACCTGCACATCTGCTCCTGAGCCACACACATTATCAGGTTAGCGTTTGTCAACGCATAACTATGTGCCACAAAGCAACTGGGCAGGCAGCACAACAAAGGCAGATACCCCAGTTATAGAGTCATGGAGTCATGTAACACAGAAACAGACCCCTTGGTCCAGCTAGTCCATACCGATCAAGTTTCCCAAACTAAGCTAGTCCCACATGTCTGCATTTGACCCATATCTCTCTAAGCCTTTCCTAATCACGCACCTATTCAAATGTCTTCTAAATATTGTGACTGTACTTTCATCTACCACTTTATCTGGCAGTTCATTCCACATACGAACCACCCTTTGTGTGAAAAAGTTGCCCCACATGTTCCCTTTAAATCTTTCTCCTCTCACCTTAAAAATATGCCCTCTGGTTTTGAACTCACCCACCCTTGGGAAAATAAACCTTTGCAATTCACCTTATCTGTGCCCTTCATGATTTTATAAACCTCTATAAGGTCACCCCTCAACCTCCTTTGCTGCAGTGAAAAAGGTCCCAGCCTATCCAGCCTTTCCTTGTAATGGCTGGGCTGCACATCAGACTGGTTTAGAGCGGTGGGAAAGCCGGTTGGCGTTGGAGCCTGCTATAAGGTCACCTCAAGTCAAGTGGCAGCCAAGGTGCTATAAGTGACATTGGCTTTAAAAGGAGAGGGCAGTCAATTCATTAAGACCTATTTAATGCTATAGCAAACATTCAAATGATCCCATTGGTGAGCACAGGTTGTAGACACATGTGTGATAATTCCTCATCACCCTGTGGGATAGAAAGAAGAGATTGTGTCAAGATAGCTTTCTTTTATTCATTCATGGGACATGGGCGTTGCTGGCTGGGCCAGCATTTATTGCCTTTCCCTAGTTGCCCTTGAGAGTGTGGTGCTGAGCTGCTTTCTTAAACCGTTGCAATCCATGTGTTGTCAGTAGTTCTACAATGCCATGAGGGAGGGAATTCCAGGTTTTTGACCCAGGGACACTGAAGGAACAGCAGTATATTTCTACGTCAGGATGATGAGTGGATTGGAGGGGAACTTGCAGGAGGTGGTGTTTGCACTGAAATAACTCCACAGAGGCTGGTATCCCATCACCAAGTCATCCTTTATTTACACGTGGACAGTCCTTGACACTGATCCGGCTTGCTTAGAGCCCACTCTCAGAGTGAACAGGATGCCTGATACTCTTGTTCTTAACTGTCAGCCAGGACTCTCTGATTGGACTGGATTAAAAGTTCCAATGATGGTACTCATATTCTATGAGACCTACCTGGCTGACCTTGTTACAATCACTACACCCAGGTACCTGCTGTCCTTGTCCTTCTAGGTGGCAGAGGTCGTGTGTTTAGAAGGTGTGGTCTAAGAGCTGGTATGACATGAACTCTGTGTTTGACACCAGAGATGTGGCCACATTCTGTTACTGAGTGAAACAACTTTTTGAGGTACAAAAACGCAGGAAAGAACATGCTTCATCTACAACTTTGAACTTGAAAAGATTGGGTTTTTGGCAAATCACTCCAGTTGCTTTCGTTTTCCCTCTGTAATCCTGCGCCTCCAGTCAGTGTCTATCCTGCAGCAGCCATTGTATACACAATGTCACCACCAATCAAAAGAGGACCGTGACTACTTCAGTGGGTAGGGTTTGTGCTGTAGGGTCCTAATTCCAGGGAATGACCCTTTGCTGACCTAGCCACTGCCCGATTCTCTGACAATTCAGCAGGTTTTCCCCAAGGGAAGCAATGCGGGTCTTCAAATGGGTCTCCAACCGGGAGGTGAGATTCCCAACAGATCCATAGATCAACAAGATTCTACTTAAGAGCTTGAGAATTTGGCTCTCACATGCCATTTGCCTTAGAGCCATGAGCCAACATCGGGAGGGGGGCGGTGGGGGGTGTGGGTGGTGTGGTGGTAAAGTTGATGGACTAGCCACCCTGACCCATTGGCCAATGTTCTGGGGATATGGGTTTAAATCTCACCATGGTAGACAGTGAAATTTGAATTATTTAAAAATCTGGAATAGAGAGCTTGCCCAATGACAACTATGTAGTCATCAACAACTGTTGTAAAAATGCAGTTGGTTCACTAATGGAAGCAAATCTGCCATACTTTTCTGGCTGGCCTACCTATGTGCTACTCCAGACTGACAGAAATATGGTTGACCTTTAACTGCCCTCTGGGAAATTACGATGGCCTAGCCAACAATTGCTACATCTTGTGAACTAAGAAAAAGAAAATGCCCCCTAATAAATGTTGAGTGTTTTCAGAAAATAACAAAGAGAAAGGAACAGAGCCAGTTGAAGCCACATATTCATGTGAAAACAGTGACTGGATTTGATCTGGGGGTTCACAGAGGACCCATTGCTAACTCAATGCATGGACTCCATATTTTTGCAAAGCCTTCCAGGTTAAGAGACAGCTGGCCGGCACTTACCTTTAACTTGCAGGAGCATCACTTTGTTGAAAGGATTTGTACTGTTACTCGACATCTGCTCTGTTGTCTTCACATTCCGAAGATTGATGTTTTTGAAGTTCTCTTTGCTTGCTAGCCCCGCCAAGCTCACATCTGCGAAGTTGGAGTGTTTCGCCACTGTAAATACACAAAAACGTTCCTGAGATGGTCAAATAAACCCAAGGTAGTATAAAACGTATTAGCTTTACACACTGGAGAAAGCTAAAACAGGTTAGGATGCTGTCATGATTTGAACTGACAGTGTCAGTTCAAATCCTAATTGAGAACAACTCGATGACTCGATGCCACAAAATCAGATAATCTGGTCATTATCACATTGTTGCTTGTGTGAATTTGCAAGAGCAAATTGACAGCTTTGCTTCCTACGTTTCAACAGTAATGACAATTTGAAAATACAAATTGACTATAAAGTGCTTTGAAACGTTCAGTGGTGCTATATAAATGCAAGGCCTTTTAGGTTTTTTTAAAATGTACTCAAATGTAGCTACAGAGTGTTACAGAAAGTTCTACACAAGTTGCAGTGTCATAACTACAGGTAATGAAGCTAGTGCAGTCCAAAATGAAAAGGATGCAAAGAGCGTAGTGTACAATTGAGAATCCAGTACATGGATTTATATAGTGTTGGAGATGACCAAGCTGGAGCTGATTATATATAAGTTGACACATAAAGTAGAGTCTTATATTGAAGTTAGCACATAGCAAGGAGAATATTATAAATCTGTAATCATCAAAGGGTTAGATGACATCAACTTCTTCAAATCCTGATTCCCATGTTAAAGTATTGAAACACATAGAGACATCGTTATTTTTAGTGGTATAGAAACAACTGGGCAAGTGGGTATCACAGTGGCTGGGGTACATTAGTTCTCTGCAAAATGACATTTTAATTTAACTTTTGTTTTATTCATGGGAATGAGCATCAATGGATAGCCAGTACTTATTGCTCATCTCAAATTGCCGAGAGGGCAGTTAAGAGTCAACCACATTGTTGTGGGTCTGGAGTCACATCTGGCCAAATCAGATTCAGATCGCAGTTTTCTCTCTGAGCAGACATTAATGAATGAGAAATGTTTTCCCCTAATAGTGAACAACAGTTTCATGGTCATCAATAGACTCTTAATTCCAATTTCACCATCTATGATAGTGGGATTTGAACCCAGGACCCCTGACCCTTAGCTGGATCTCTGGACTAAAAGCTGAGCAACAATACCACTAGGCCAGTATCGCCCCAATAACTTCTACCTGTTTCCTTGGAGATTGATTTTCATTACAGTGGCCCCTATGGGCTATTTGCATTTAATTTTGTTTAATTTATCAACGTAAAGTACTGTAGTAGAAACAATGGAGATTACTTCAATTTATCCCATCCCACAAGTACTCTGCCCGAAAGTAGGTAGGTACTTGGCTGACGTCCAGCCTATGCTTTGTCCTCAGCTATCTTCCTTTGCAGTTTTGGTCCATGGTAGTTTTCCATTGCCTTCCTATCTCAGGGACACTGTGTAGAAGTAGGTCTCAAGTCAACCCCAGACAGAACAAGAATTGAAACTGTGCCTCTAGTGGTATTCTGAACCTCAAAGTAGCTGATTTAACCTAAATAAAAACTGAAAGAACTGAGGTTGCTGGAAATCAGAAACAAAAACAGAAATTGCTGGAAAAGCTCAGCAGGTCTGGCATCATAGAATCCCTTTGGTGTGGAAACAGGCCCTTCACCCCAACAAGTTCACAACAACCCCCTCTGAAGAGTAACCCACCCAAATCCGTTCCCCATTACTCTATATTTATCCCTGACTAATGCACCTAACCTACACATCAATGAACACTACAGGCAATTTAGCATGGCCAATTCGCCGAACCTGCACATCTTTGGAGTGTGGGGGGACACCAGAGCACCCAGAGGAAACCCATGCAGGTACAGGGAGAATGTGCAAATTCCACACAGACAGTCACCCAAGGCTGGATTCAAACCCAGGCCCCTGGTGCTGTGAGGCAGCAGTGCTCACCACTGAACCTAACCACTGAACCACCATGCTGCCAAATCTGAGGAGGATAATCAGTGTTAATGTTTTGGGTCCACTGAACCTTCACTGGGGTCACTGGAAGGGCCACTGGACCCAAAGCGTTAACTCTTGATTTCTCTCCACAGATGCTGCCAGACCTGTTGAGCGTTTCCAGCAATTTCTGTTTTTGTTTTACTTTAACCTATTCCGCTTGACAAAAAGGTTAAAAGATCAGAATGTCCATTTGTTTTGCAAGTTCCAGTATCTCAAGAGGGAATGGAATTTGTGCTGCAAAACGAGGTGAGAGACATTGACTCAAACTAAGATTCCTTATTACTTGGAAGGAGAATTATTAAAAAATACTTGAAGATATGTGAGTTTGTGATAAGTCAGATGGCTAGATCTGGTCACTTCTCATCCATCAAGCTGTCGGAGGACAAGACAGAAAGAGAACTCAGAGCACACTCATTGAATGCCACTTGAGTCATGGTTTTAGAGCTGTCTTAATAACTGAAAGTCAACAGACTTCCAACAGATCAGATACACATCAACTATTCTCAGGTATTCCAACAAGGAAAAGAAACCAGGTCTTTCTGAGCGCAGGAGAACAAACTTTTTTTCAAAAACCAAATCAAGTTTTATAAACCTGGGTGAGATTACTTCCTGAGTTCACATTGTGAACGGACAAATGGATCTTAGGCACTGCTCACAATAGCGAGGGTAAATTGGAAGGGGAAATCTTTTCGACCTACTTCTCTCAGTCTGGATCCTCCTGACCTCCACAGTAGCCACATTCAAACGTTGTTCTGTGTATTCCTGACGGATGTCTTCCCGAGCTGCTAGTGCCCTCAGAGGATTGCGGGAGCACTGCGTCTTACGCACCGGTCTTACAGCTCGTCTATGTTCTGCCACCTCAGAGGTCAGTCTGCAAGAAGTTGAAACAGAATGTTAATTCAAATGCCGAGGAGGACTGTGCATTGTGTTCAGTGCTCATTCCTGATGAAGGGCTTTTGCCCGAAACGTCGATTTTCCTGCTCCTCGGATACTGCCTGAACTGCTGTGCTTTTCCAGCACCACTCTAATCTAAATACTGTGTTCAGTGTCAACTGAGTAATGATTTCTTTCTCATTACTAGCCTGAGGGGATTATTACATTCTTCTTGAATTTTCTACTTTACACCATCAAACCAACATGTTGGCGATGCAACAACATATCGACTCAATTAAATGGTGCTTTCATCTCCTTGAATTGGATCCTATTATCAGCCCCATCGCCTGCTCAATGTAATGTAAATAAAAGATTTGCAAGTATCACCACATTTCACAGGCTGTTTCAAAGAGCTTTAAATGTAGGTATTTTTAGAGGAGCAGTAACTGTTGTATTGCAGGAAATGCAGCAGTCCACAGCAAAATCTCACAAACAGCAACTTCCTAATGAACCAGATACACTGTTTTGAAATGTTGATTAGGGATAAATATTGGCTGGGACCCTGAAGGGAACTTGCTAGTTTGCTGATGACACGAAGGTTGGTGGAGTGGCTGGGCTGTTGTAGGTTGTAATGGGACATTGACAGGCTGATAAGTGACGGATGACGTTAACTCTGATTCACTCTGGAAGGTCAGATTTGAATGCAGAATACAGAGTTAAAGGCAGAATTCTTGGCACTGTGAAGGAACAGTGATCCCTCAAAGTTGCCACCCAAGTTGATAGAGTTGTTAAGCAGGCAAATGGTGTGTTGGCTTTCATTAGTGGGGGGATTGAGTTTAATAACTGTGAGGTTATGCTGCAGCTCTATAGAGCCGGTGGTTAGACTAGACTGGGAATATTGTGTTCAGTTCTGGTTGCCTCATTATAGGAAGGATGTAGATGCTTTAGAGAGGATGCAGAAGAGATTTACCAGGATGCCGCCTGGACTGGAGGGCAGGTCTTATGAAGTAAGGTTGAGGGAGCTAGGGCTTTTCTCACTGGACGAAGAATGATGAGTGGTGACTTGATGGAGGTGTACAAGATGATGAGAGGCATAGATAGAGTGAATAGCCAGAGACTTTTTCCCAAGGGCACGAGGGAGCATCATTTTAAGGTGATTGGAGGAAGGTTAAGGGGAGATGTCTGAGGTCAGTTCTTTACACAGAGAGTGGTGGGTGTGCGGAATGCACTGCCAGCAGTGGTCGTAGAGTCTACATTCGGGACATTTAAGTGACTCTTGGACAAGCACTTGGAAGGTGGTACAGTGAAAGGTATGTAGGTTAGTTTGATCTTAAAGAGTAGGATAAAAGGTTGGCACAACATCGAGAACCGAATGGCCTGTACTGTGCTGTACTTTTCTCTGTTCTGTGTTCTACCTGAGAAGGGAAATGGAGAATAGGTTTAATGACTCATCTGAAATGTTGTACCCATGATAATACAGCACCCCCTTGGCACTGCAGTAGAGTATCAGCTTGATTTTATTGTTCAGGGTTTAGTGAACCCACAGCCCTCTGACATAAAGGTGATACTCATGGCTCACATGATAAAAGAGCTGCCTACAACAGGTGACCGGTCTTTGTTTTTCTACAGAGACTGCCTCTCAAACAAAAAATTATTGTTTCACATGTTCTCAGTTCATGTGTTTAATTGCCTGTTACAGAATGAGTATAAACAGAGTTCTGAAAAAAGACTGCACAAATGGAATCACACGTTCCACAGTTTCCATCAAAATCTATTCAAATAAAATATAGGGATTGCTGGAGAATCTCAGTAGGTCTGGCAACATCTGTGGAGAGAGAAACAAGGTTAATATTTCGGGACTAAGGACCCTTCTTCAGAAATGAAGAACCCAAAACATTAACTTTGCTTTCTATCTACAGATGCTGCCAGACCTGCTGAGCTTCTCCAGCAATTTCTATATTTATTTTGGATTTCAGTAGTTCTTTGCTTTTTCAAAAAAATTAATGCAAGACCATGTGATGTCCATACATGCAAACACAGAGGATATAATGGAGAAACCCTAAACTTGAAAGAATGGATAGGCTTAATAATGATCAACTTACCACACAGTGAAGTCATTGGCCTGGCCTTTAAATTGTGCTTTCATAGATTCTATAGAAACATTCCTAATCAGCCTGTTTGAAGATATTATGACACACCTCTGGAGTGGATGGGATTTGAACCAATGCCTCCTGGATCAGAGTTAGGGGCACTAGCACTGTATCACAAGAGCACTTCACAGATTCTATAGTATGAGTCAATTTCTCTCTCTCTCTCTTTTCAACAGAGTCTCTCCCATCTCAACTTTCAGACTAATCTTCCTCAGCTCTTGTCGAGAAGCCTGGTATCTATATCACGAAACAAAGCCCAAGCTCTCCTTCCTAACATTGGGTTTTTAGTGATGACTTTAGCAACTCACTAAAAAACTAAAGAGCTATGACTACACATTATCCTCGTTCATAAGAGCACAGGAAAATGTCAAAAGCGTGAAATAGATCATCTGCCTCATTGAGCTTATTTCAGTTGTATAACAATTTATACACACGAGTAGGTTAGAGTCTCTTTCTGTATGTGGCTTTATAATCCAGAGGCCTACATTAATATGGATTCAAATCCCACCATGGCAACTAGTGGCTTCATTAATACAGTCTGGAATTAAGAATAGTGATGATAACTGTGAAGCTGTCATTGAAAACCCATCTGGATCACTAATACTCTTTAGGGAAGGTAATCTGTTATCTTTTATCTATTCTAGCTTACATATGACTCCTGACTGAGCCACAGTAATGTGGATTGTCTCTTCATGATCCTAGTAAGCAATTCAGTTCACAGTGAATTAGAGGTGGACAACAAATGCTGGCCTGGTCAATCTTACCATCATCCCATGTATTTATACATAAAATGGATGATGAAAGCCCCGTCAGGAAGATCCCACATCAGTTACGGAATGCAACTATTTTTTTAAAAATCTGGAGCTTCCACACATTCCATAGAATCCCTACAGTTGTGGTAGCAGGACATCTGGCCCATTGAGTCCATACCAACCTTCTGATGAGCATCCTACCCAGACTTAACCCCCAAAAGTCCTCATTTCCCATTGCTGATCCACTTAACCTACACATCCCTTAACACTACAGAGCAATTTAGTACAGGCAATCTGCCTATCCTGCATATCTTTGCGGGAGAGAACTGGAGCATGCAGAGGAAACTCGTGCAGACACAGGGAGAATGTGTAAACTCCACACAATTACCCGAGGGTAGATTCAAATCTGGGTAGCTGGTGCTGTGAGGCAGCAGGGTTAACCACTGAGCCACAGTGCCAAATATTTATCTGGAATCCCATTTCATATATCACGAGGAAACAATTCCTAACTTCAGTCCTGAATTCACCTAATCCTGGCCTGAATCTGCACCCCTGATGTACCATCTCCTGCTGTTACTGTTTCTGTCACATCCTTTCTTCTCTGCATTATGTTCCCTCAGATTTGATCACATGTGTGCACCTAGGAATTCAATTCAAACAAAGGCTAAAACTCCTCTATACTTCAAAGCAAATCCCTTCGAGTGTAACATTTTAACTCTTACTTTGGAGTGTTGGCTTCAAAAATAGCATCAAAATTCTCCTCGATTTTCACCACACTGGATGTCAGAACGGTGGGAGTGTGCTTGTAAAATTTATCAAAGGTGTCATCATCATCTGGTCTCATCACTTCCTTCACTGTTTGCTCCATTACTGTGATTGTTGTCTCCAAGTTACTTGTGCCTGAGATAAAGATTGCATACAGTTAGCTTCACCAAACCAAAACCTAAGACAAAATTTTCCAACAAATAAACTAAGAGAGGGATGAAGTGTGGTGTACTGCCTCAGTGGTGCGATATCTCGCTGAATGGTCTGCCCATCAGCTCATTAAGTGAAGGCAAGTGAGAAAGGGTGAGTATCTTGCCCTATCCAAAGTCTTGAAACACTGGTAAACCATCTGCTGAATCCTGAAGACTGCTGGTTGAGGCTTACTCCTTAGCAGATTCTGCATTGAGAAGTTTGATGTATTTAAAACTTGGGTTTCACTGAGGATTGGGTATTTGAATGTGATATCAGTGGTCTAATTGTGTTTGTGAAGTTTAATGAGGAACCTAACATAATCAAACTTGATCACCATTTTAACACTATGTTCCAAATCCTTTATGGCCTCATCTCTCTCTCTATCTATTCTAGCCGTACATTCCACTGCAATTTCTTGCACTCCTCCAATTCTGGTCTTTTGCACATCCCCATCTGCTATTTCCTTGTCATTGCTAACTATGCCTCCAGCTATCCAGGCCCTCAACTGCCAAGTGCTCTCCTTAAACCACTCTTGCCTGTCTGCATCATTCACCTCTTTTAGCTGGATCCTTCAACTCAAAATGTTGGTCATCCATCTTTATCTCTGCTCTTTTTTGTTGATACCAAATCCTTTGGGGGAAATGTTGTTGGAGAGTTTATTATGTTAAAGATGCGACATCAATGCAACTTGCGTTTCTCCAGTCCTTTCATTTCTACTTCTTCAGAACCCCTTTAATCTTTGTACATTCACAAGTTCCCGGAGAGAACTTGCTTTGTCCATCAGGTGAAACTTTTAACAGTAGGATGTTCAAACAAACATTGATCCATTAAATCTGTGTAGATCATTAATCAAACCTCCATTGCACTGAATAGAACAGGAACAGGGTTGCACTTCACTTAGGAGAAAAGAAAAGTTATTTTGTTTATGTTGGAGAAGAATCTGAAATACAGGAGTAGAGTGAAAATAGGAGCAATTGGGTATAGATTTCATAAAGAAATAAAACTAGCAATTCAACTTTCTTCACCCATACACCTCAACATGGTTTGAATGGGATTCAGAATGAGAAGGGAGTGAAGAAATTCCTGTATTTACACAGATTTCCATTATATCCTAAGCAAGTTAGTGACTGCTGATAATTAGATAAGCTCTGATTACAGCAGGGTCTTTGGATAAAACAGGTTGGACACATTCATTGATGCTGTTTGAAAAAACAGCAACACACCTCTGAATTAACAAAATGTTCATATATAAACCCAAGCAAGGATTGCTTTACCAGGCATTCCAATAAATGACTGGGTCTCAGCCAAGAATTCTTCCACCATGTTAATGAGAATAGAGAGGTCTGTGTTATTGCTTGAGCCCCAGGTAATGATTTGAGACAGAAGCACCTAAAACACTACCCCTGAACAGTAAGAGTGTGTGCTGTAATATTACGCCAGGGTGTGGAAAGTATTGCAGGTCCCAGAGTTCAGTACAAATGGTTGCCATTAATGGCTAATTTGTCATTAGATATTTGGCTTCCCTGAGGGGCTACAAACACAATAATAGCTCAAGTGAGATCGGGGATAGCAGGTTTACCTTTAGCATGCAGCTTATTTAGAAAGGTCTCCAGGTTATCCAATGTAGCATCACTCTCTAGGGGTACATCAGGCCGAGTTGTAATTTCTATGGGAAAGAAAAGAAGGGTTGGAACACCAAAATGATATTTAGTCAGAGGAATTATTAGCACGGCTACATTTCCAGAATATTCCAACAAAGCAAAGCTGTACATTAATTCAAGTGTGCTATTGTGGACCTCAGTGACTGATTATCACTTAAAGGGAACCTGAAGATTTTCACAAAGATATTGTTTGCAGTGGGAGAGCTTTCATTGTTTGTATAAAAATAGAATATTTAAATTATGAAGTAATTTTATCATGTAACTCTGCTTGTCCTCACATTAATTAATTAACTTAAATAATTCATTTATCAGTAAGCCCTTATCAAGAGAATTGAAACAGTAAAGCTCTGTGAATCCTAATCCTTCTTGGACTTCCCTTCTTCTTACGATCGATGGACCTGTAAAAGCCAAGATTGGTATCTGATAGATTGGTACCTGAGTAATTCTTTCTTAATTGTTCATGTCTTTCTCTTGCAGTAATCCTTGACCCAGAAGCAATACAGGAAAGGAAATTTGTAAACTCTTTGAAATGCCGAGGGAATCTCTAATTGTTTTTAAGAATGTTTAAAAATGATTTATAAGACTTTGCTTCAATTGTAAAGTGATCAAATCATAGAATCCCTATAGTGTGAAACACTGAAACGCCGATTCTCCTGCTCCTTGGATGCTGCCTGATCTGCTGAATTTTCCCAGCAACACATACTCGACTCTGATCACCAGCATCTGCAGTTCTTACTTTCTCCTACAGAGTGAAATAGGCCATTTGGCCCAACAAGTCCACACCGACCCTCTGAAGTGCCCTATTACCCTACATTTCCCTTCCCTAATCCGCCTAACCTATACATCTCTGAACACTATGGGCAATTTAGCATGGCCAATTCACCTGGCCTGCACATCTTTGGACTGTGGGAGCAAACCAGAGGAAACCAACACAGACACGAGTAGAATGTACAAACTCCAAACAGACAGTCGCCGAGGCTGGAATCGAACCCAGGACTCTGACACTATGAGTCAGCAGTGCCAACCACCGAACCACCATGCCAACCTAAAGTCAATTGAAATGTTTTTAAGATAATAATAAATAGTGATGAACATGAAGGTGCTCAATCTGGTATTGCATTTTGGGAGAAGAAACAAGGGTAGGGCTTACACAATTAATGGTAGGGCTTTGGATCATGTTATAGAGCAGAGACAGGTACATAATCCTTTAAAGCTTTCATCACATGTAAACAGGATAGTTACAAAGGCGTTTGCCACGCTTGCCTTCTTGCCCAGTTACAGTCCTTTGAGAATAGGAGTTGGAACATGATGTACAGGACACAGGTGAGGCCTCTTCTGGAATACTGCGTCCAGTTCTGGTCACTCAGTTATCGGCAGGATATTATTAAGCTGGAGAGGGTTCAGAAGAGATTTACCAACATGTTGCTGGGTATGGAAGGTTTGAGTTATAAAGAAAGGCTGGATAGGCTGGGACTTGTTTCGCTGTGGCATAGGAGGTTGAGAGGTGACCTGATAGATGTTTATAAAATAATCAGCGGCATAGACAGAGTTGACAGTAGTTATCTTTTCCATTAGATGGGGAATTTCAAGACTGGGGACACATTTTTAAGGTGAGAGGAGAGAGATTTTTAAAAAGTGGCTGGTTCGTGTGTGGAATGAACTTCCTGAGAAAGTGGTAGATCTGGGTACAAGTACGATGTTTAAAAGCCATTTGGATGGATGCATGAATAAGAACGTTTTGAAGGGATATGGGCTAGGAGCAGGCAAGTGGGTCTAGTGTAGATTGGGATTATGTTCGACATGAACTGAAGGATCTGTTTCCGTGTTATATGACTGTATGACTCTATATCCTGATAATGCCTGACCTAGAATTATTATCAACAGGATGGAGGTAACAGCAAGAGCTATACGGCTGTTGGATATAAAGAAGATCTAGAGACGCAGGAGAGCAACAAGCAGAGGAGCTGGAGAGCAAGGTCCAGATGCAGACACAAAGACAAAGTAGACAGAAAGAAGAGTACATTGAATTCTAGTGTGGAGAAAAATTAAGCCAGTCTCAGCAATAGATTAGTTTACATGTTTGTCAGAAAAGGAGACAGGATCTGACTAAAACTACCTGCCTCAGTCATGAAAATGTAGCCATGAGTGTATACTGTTTTAATCCCACTCCAGACAGTCCCAATAAAGGGAGCTTAATGTTCCAGCTCTGAATGGTGCATTGCCATCAAGCAGGGTGCTTGAGTCTCATGGGCATGGGTGATGATGTTCCTTGTGCTGTGGGTTCTGAGAGCCCATAATACTAACAAGCAACCAGTTTGAAGATAATAACGGCATTCATGCTACAGCTGACCTGGTTGCTAATGAGAAACGAAAGGACTATCGTGAGCTGTTTTACCTTATAATGGCTTTACAAAACCCTTTACTTGTGCTTTCAGCAATCCCGCTCATCTCAAACATGCACTTCCCCAGGGAACATGATGTTTACACAAGTGAGTGATTCAACAAGCTTGGTGCATGTATGTTAAATCCACAATAAAAAACAATTTGTTTCTCAAACTGATCAAACCATTGACTTTGTTCAAACATATGACTCTATTAAAAAAGCTTTGCTCACCTTCCAGAGGTTTGACTGGTGTGTTTGTTGCTGTGGCAACTTTCTTGAAAGGAATAGCTGTGTCATCATTATTTTCAGCCATTGTAGGCACTAGCCCTGCAATTTATGAAAATAGTATTTAGAATAATAATAAAATTTAAAATGCAGCATGAGAATAACATTGTGATGTGCCAGCTTAAAACGATAAGCATCAGTCCCATTTTAACACCGGACTGTAGAAGTGAAACTTGTCCTCCCTGACTAATAACCCAGTTTTGCCTGAGGAATACAGACTGGATGAATTAAAATTCAATCTACAGTTTATTGACTTTGGCAACAGGGGTAATCTGACTTGTATAAATAGGCAGAGCTCTCCTGAGCCAGGAACAGTGTGAAGTAATCGTCCAGCGTTCTCATTCTTGATCACGATTTAAATCCCCCATAGGACCTTTCTCTCATGTTCTGTCTCGCTGCCCGTTTCCCAAAACCCATCCCTCCAAATTCAATCCTGCACTTTCTGTCAGCAATACCATTGCAGACCTGGACCTGTTCCAATTCGGGTGTTGATTCCAACTTCAGATTTCTCACAGAATTGACAATTCCATTTCATTCCAAGTCTGAACTTGGCCTCGATCGAATCACCTAAACAAGGACTAATTGAGATCTCTAGGCCAGGCTTGGATTGATTGTTGTAAATTCATCTTGCAATGAAAAATATCCCAGCTCTCTCAACATCATTTATCAGGTAGCTTTATTCTGCACTAAACTCAATTTTGTTTCATGCAATTCAGGTACTGTTAATGCAAGGGGGCTGTTTATTTAGTTGTACGTGGTGAGGTCTGACCACAAAACTTAAAAAAAAAGCTTTTCTGTTCAAACAAGTTCCTGAAGAAATATTTGCCTTTGGATTTAATTTGCTCCCCTCCTCCTAAATATACTGATAATGGGAATTCAGAGATATCCCGTGTAGGGAAATGCAAGAAGAACAGAAAATCAGATGGGTCTTTCAAAGAGCTGCTAAATAATCTTCTTCAATGCTGTACCATTCGATGATTGTCCCTTGTTATAACCGTCTCTACAGTGGGCAATATTAAAGATTGATAATGTTGAGTTTTGGTTTCATTTTGAGGTGACAACATGTTTACTTTGAATTTGGTTTATTACTGCTGTGTGTTTCCACATCAGTTTGGACTCTTGACCTAAGCGTGAGACATGGAGAAGCAAGAAAGCCCAGCGGTTGCTGTGGAAACAACTGCTGAGGATGGAACTTCATTCTGGACAAAAGCTTCTTGGTTTGGTATGAGAAGAAAGATGATCCTCAGGCTGCAGATGTCTAATCTGCTGCATTCGGTTGAAGCACTCAGTTCTGAAGAAGACCTCAACATTTTAATTCTGTTTATCTCTCCGCAAATGCTGTCCGACCTGCTGGGTTTCTCCAGCTTTGTCTGTGTTTGTTAACTCAGCTCTATAGGTTTAGAGAGAGAAAGCGTGACCTGCAGAGAAATGGGTAGAACCCAACTCTGTAAAGAGAAGTCCAGTAGTGGAGCAGACAGAAAGGGAGTGCCTACATTTGCCAGCTGTGTCGTGGCATGTGATTGTCAGCGATGCCTCCAGTAGGACCAGATGATTTAAAGCGATATACTTTCAACTTGAGCTGTGACCGTTTCAGCAATACCCAGATATAAAAGAAATGGCATTGCAGCATATGTGAAAATTTATCGTAATGAGGCCACGGTAAAAATAGATGAAGCGGGGGTTAATTTAGAAGCTTATTTCGTTTAAAATTATTATCTTACTTGTTCAATATACATATTATAGTCAGTATGTTTTGCTAAAATTTGTATGGTAAAGACTCACTTGTATTTCAATTTAATCCTGGAGTCATCCTACTTAATTTCTTACTTTCAGTTCTCCAGTGTAAGATATATTTTAAATGATCATGGTTTATTAAGCCAGCTCCTACAAATATCTCTGCTTGTCCACTATTGTCATAACTGGGATCAGTACATAGGGTCCCAGCGAACACGTGTTTTGATCTGATAACACATGCCAACAGCAAACTTGATCCAATGTTAGTCAGTGGTCAGTAGGGGTTATCACAGTCTACGCCAACACTTTCCTCAATGATTATCTACACACATGTAGCAGGTCATGGTGTTTGAAGATTGGAAACTGGAATGGATTTATGCCCGTTCCTTAGCTACAGGGTATTAAAACCACCATATTTAATTGGTGTAAAATTGCAGCATTCTGCTGCACAGGAGGATCTGGGCATCCTTGTGCATGAATCACAGAAATTTGGTTTGCAGGTAATTAAGAAGGCAAATAGAATATTGCCTTTCTTTGCTAGAGGGATGGAGTTTTAAAAAAAACAGGGAGGTTGTGCTGCAGCAGTTTTGGGTGCTGGTGAGGCCACACCTGGAGTACTGTGTGCAGTTTTGGCCTCCTTACTTGAGAAAGTTAAAAATCACACAACACCAAATAATAGTCAAAAAATGTGTTGCTGGAAAAGCGCAGCAGGTCAGGCAGCATCCAAGGCGCAGGAGAATCAACGCTTCGGGCATTAGCCCTTCTTCAGGAATGAGGAGGCCACCAAATAATAGTCCAACAGGTTTACTTGGAAGTACAAGCTTTCAGAGCACTGCCCCTTCATCAGGTAACTAGTGGAGCAGGATCATAGGACACAGAATTTATAAGGATGTCCTGGCACTGGAGAGAGTGCAGAGGAGGTTCATTAGTTTGATATCGGAGTTGAGAGGGTTGGCTTATGAGAAGTGATCAAGTAGATTGGGACTACATTCATTGGAATTTAGAAGGGGGGCATATCATAGAAACATATAAAATTATGAAGGGAATAGATAAGATGGAGGTTGTTTCCACTGCTGGGTGAAACTAGAACTCAGGAGTATAGCCTCAAAGTAAAGGGGAGCAGCCTTAGGACTGAGTTGAGGAGGAACTTCTTCACCCAAGGGGTTGTGAATCTGTGCAATTCCCTACCCAGTGAAGAAATTGAAGCTAGCTCATTGAATGTTTTTAAGGCAAAGATAGGCAGCTTTTTGAACAATAAAGGAATTAAGGGTTATGGTGAGCAGGTAGGTTAGTGGAGCTGAGGCGACAAAAAGATCAGCAATGATCTTATTGAATGGAGGAGCAGTTTTGGTGGGCCTGATGGCCTATTCCTGCTCCTAGTTCTTCTATTCTTACATTGTTCTTTGACCAATCTTTTGGTCACCTGTCCTATTAATTCCCTTTGCAATGAAAATGTGTTTGTTCAGGTTTCTGTTAACCACCATTTTGATGAAATGTAAACACTTGAAAGGGTTCAGAAAAGATTTACAAGGATGTTACCAGGGTTGGAGGATTTGAGCTTTCAGAGAGACTGAATAGGCTGGGGTTGCTTTCTGTGGAGCATTGGAGGCTGAGGGTGACCTTATAGCAGTTTATAAAATCATGAAGGGCATGGATAGGATAAATAAACAAGGTCTTTTCCCTGAGTTGGGGGAAGTCCAGAACTAGAGAGCATGTATTTAGAGTGAGAGGGGAAACACATAAAAAGAACCCAAGGGGCACATTTTTCACATAGAGGGTGGTGCGTGTATGGAATGAATTGACAAACGAAATGGTAGAGGCTGGTACAATTACAACATTGGATATATCTGGATGGGTGCATGATGGGCAGGGTTGAGAGGGCTACAGACCATATGCTGGTAAATGGGACTAGATTAGGTTAGGATATCTAGTCAGCTTGGTAACAGGTATAGGTCTTGCAATCGGTCAAGTTTTTCAAATTATGTTTGCAACTGTCGGTCAAAGGGATTGCGTTTCCATCAAATTATATTACATGCCAGGTTAACTGACCCATTTGACAGTTGTTCAGTTTTCAATATAGTTCAAAATGAATTGTTTGCAACTCAAGAGGAAGAACTTGTAGATGCAGTACTGAAATTCACAGGCATGAACAGATGCCAACATGTTGAACTTGGTGGGCACTGTGCCTCTTAGCATATTATTTAAGGCAGGTAAAGAGGTTTCTAGAAGCTGTGTATCAAACAGGCTTAACACCAATTGCATACTTAAGTAACGAGACCTAATGCCACTTTAATACACTCACTGCAAACATAGGCTGCCATAAACCAGTCAATGTAGAACTGATGCCAACTAATTTCCAGACGGTGGCCATTTGAGGACTTCTCTGACTTGGTCAGGTTTGTGCATGAGCAGTGCTCCTGCAGATTCCAGCCGTCTGATCTACTTCCTGTACCTGCGCAAGTCTCAGATTTCACAGGGCTGCTGCTACAAGATCAGTCCCATTTCGAACGAGTGTGCAAACATCAGGAAATAAGCAGCTCAAAAGTAATCTCTCTAACCCATACATTATGCAATGTATATTTGATCCAGCAAGCCTCATTCTGAAGGGAAAGGTCAATAGTCCTCTTGTTTGATTTCCAACAGCTGTTTAAGAGGCTGAATTGGGATTGGAATTCCCTTAATTAGAACTCCAGCCTTGTTCACCCTCAAACTAATCCACCTTCGCTCCCACAGTCTCTGATTCATGACTGCTAGTGTAGCCATTGTTTAATCATTTGCCCTTCAATTCCAATGTGCTGTTTGAACTGGCTGATCTATTACAAAAATACTTAACAGGATTGCATTTAATCACCATAACACAGATACATGTCTGAAACTTGGAAATGTCACTTTGTGACCACTCCCCATTATGCACCAAAGAGTAACAAACTGTCACTAAAGTAGGAAGGTTTATCCAATGTTATGAATGCATGGAAAAGTCATGTGTCAGAAGGCTTGAGTTCAAGTCCGACCTACTCCCAAGGTGTGCCATAACAAAGTCTGAAGAGGTTGATTGAAAATACCTATGAATTAATGAAAAGGAATTTAAAGAGAGAATCTGCCTTTATATATCCTTTCGCTGAATGGATGAAATTCATTAATTACCTAGCAAGTGCACTCTTACTTTTTAAGGAAATATAGTTGTGTTTGCTAGTGGAGGTACTTCTATGGTGCAGTGGTAGTGTCCCTAGACCCAACTGCTCCATAGGTGTGTCATATCACCTCTGAATCAGGTTTCTTAGAAAATAAACCTACTTTGTCATAATAATGCTTATACGTACTGTACCCAATCTTGATTAACTCACTTGGAAGACATATCCCTAGTTAAACAATGTCCCTAGATATTGCCTGTAAAAAGTCATGATCAATAAAAGTGAATTTAATGTAAATAAACGCTTGAAGCTTTTATAATGAAGCTAAACTTACAATGCTGATGAACTATAGAGGTTGTCAGTAATGAGGGGAGGATTTTCAGCTGGAAGAAATTCAATTGGCAGAACTTTTAAAAGTCAATGACATCATCTCTCTCACTGACAATATTGTGATTATGGCTTTAGGAGGTGTATTCTGTCCTTTTTTTTAGTGAAGAGATGTTGAGACAGAGGTTTTGAGCGGCTTGCTCAAATCCAATAAAGTAAACAGTTTGTGAGGCTTTGGATTTTTTTAAAAGTTCGAACAATAGAAGCAACCTGAATGGCTGGGGTCAAGCTTCCAGCGAATCAGGATTTTTATTTAGCTTTCAGTAGCATTTGCTGGGGTCTTGAAGCTGGATGTGAAAGCTCTTTTTCCTCTCTCTGTAACATCTAAAAGCTGGGGTTCTCTTCTGGCTACTAGAATTGCATGTGAGGCAATCTATTTTACTGAATTTGCCTTTGCTGAGGGTATGTTTTTGGGATCTTTCAATATTGGAACAGTTAATGAGTAATTTATTATTTTAAGTATTTCAATAGAGTTACAGTTAAGCCAATTCTTTTTATTTTATCTGTATCCTACGTATAGCCTATGAATAAAGGCTGTTTTCTTTTAAGCTTGATAGTTTGACCAATTGAATTGTATGTGGAACACAATGCCTAGCACTTGCTATTAAAATAAGACAAAGTTAAGGTCTTGGCTATTTCCTTGACATGTTTTGAGGGGTTTGGTCTGGTCTATAACAACATTTACCACAAGATATGACAGTGTGGTGATTTTGTTACTGTGTTACTAATCCTGTCATCCTGTTGGAGGATAATCCAGGGAGCATGCATTTAAATCCTTTCATCTCTTTTAGAGAGAGTTTGAATCCAATTTTGAAAATACTGAAAATAAAATCCTTTCATTCTAGGTGAAGTTGTCAGATTGTAGTGAAAAGCAAACTGGCTTGTTAATATCCTTTTAAGGAGAGAGAGTTGATGCACTTAATAGGGCTGGTGACTATGAGCTGACAATGTGTGTGACTCACTGTCACCAACTTGAGGACAAACTAGAGCTGGGCTGTGCCAGCAACACCCACAGTCTGATTAAGAATGTGTAAAATTTTACTCTGTCCTTTAAAGTAGAAATGTGTCATCTCATTTCAGTATTTGCTCCTTTAATGGCACCATTGAAAGAAATAAAAGAAATATTTGAATTTATAAAGCACCTTTCACCACCTCATGATATCTCAAAATGCTTTACAGCTACGTTTGATGTGTAGTCGCTTCCATCTGTGGGAAATGTGGCAGCCAATATGCGTACAGCAAGCTGCCATAAAAGCAACAAGGTAATGACCAATATTCTGTTGGGCTAATATTGATTAAGATCAATAGTGCTCCAAGACACCAGGAAGAATGCCTCTTCCCTTTGATAGAAAGTGTCATGGGATCTATTAATCTTATCCATTAATTAATTAATTACTCAATCAGAGCCTCAGTTAATCCATTGGGGGTGGGCCCGGACCCCGGCCCCAGTCCCTCAGGAAGGTATTAACAGAGGCTGAGTGCCAGGATGGCCTTACGCCTATTCGAACAGAGCAGAAAGGTGATGGTTAAATACTAAAACGGAAGGAAAATGAAAAATTTGTAAACAAACCACGGCACGGAGAGGGCCGTGGCTATGAAACTGAACCAATCCTTTTAACTTTTATGAAAGCAAAATACCACATGTGCTGGAGATCTGAAATTAAAAAAGGAAATGCTGGAGAAGTTCAGCAGGTCTGGTTACATCCGTTGGGAGAGAAATGGAATTCATGTTTTGAGTCCAAGGTGACTCTTCAGGAACTTGTCAGTTTTCATTCTGATGAAACATTGACCTGAAACATTGACTCTGCTGCTCCATGCTGACTGGCCAGCTGGTTATTTCCAACATTTCCTATTTTTACTTCTATTTTTCATTTTGGATGTGAGAAAAATCTTGTTTGGGGGGTCAAGTATCAGTTTTCTGATCAGGTGCATTCGAAGGTTGTGAAATTCCATTCTGACCTTTCTTTGCCATGCGGGCTGCGACTGTGAACTGGGTGGAGTCGTTGAATGCACCTTTGCCTTTTGTTTTCCACTGTTCCTCGCTCACACTGATCAGCTGCTTTCGTTCCTCCAGAGTCATCTGACCCCCGATCTCCGTTGCTGTTCTCTGGCAGAGAAAAGAATATCTCATAACCATTGTTCTTTCAAACAGAGAATTGTCTGGCATCATAGACGTGAGAAGGCTAGGTCCTTCTGGTGTGTTATACTCACATCAGATTAAGGACTAAACTTCTCAAATTATGGCCTTCAGTCACTAAATATACACCATGACACATAGATGATTTTACCTTTATAAATTTTACAAATATAAATGTAGGATAATATGGTTTCCACTGAATATATTCACCCAAACTACACTGTTTGTATTCATTTACCTTTTACCTGTCTCTCTTGTCACCTCACTAATTGATTTTTTTGGATACTGTAACATTTTGCTAATGTGCAGCCATTCTGGTAGTTAAAGAATGAATCCTGGTGGTGGCAGGGAGCAGTGGAAGGGAGAGGGAGGCACTGGGAAGGGAGTCAGGGGATGGGAAGGAGGTTATTTGAAATTGGAGAACTCAATGTTGGGTCCTCCGGGCTGTAGGCTGCCCAGGCGGAGGATGGGGTGCTGTTCGTCCAATTTTCGCTGTGGTTTGTTTTGCTGAACGAAGCACCTGATGCAGTAAACCAGGTTGGATGAGAGGCAGGTGAACCTCTGTCTCACCTGAAAGGACTGTTTGGGGCCCTGGATGGATGTGAAGGGGCTGGTATACCAGCAGGTTTTCCGGCTGCTGGGAAAGGTAGGATTCATTCCTCCCACTGAGCAACGAGGTCATACCCTCTACCAGCCTTCACTTCTCCCCACCCTACCCCGCGTCCTCTATTATCTGCAGCTTCTTCCACACCCACCCCCAGTCCAGAAGAAGGGTTACAGCCGAAACACTGAATTCTCCACCTCCTGATGTTGTGTGTTCTTCCAGGCTCCTGCCTATTTTGGATTCCAGGATCTGCAGTTTTGTTTTGTTTCTAGTGAAATGTATGGAGTCTTACTTAATGTGGACCCGTGTACTGTGTCCATAACATCTTGTCCATTGTGCACTCAAGCAAAAACCAATAATCTTTCTAATCAATGGGACATCTCAAGTGTTTCCCACACTGTTACACTGTTTTATCATCAAGAGTTACTTCTGTGGGGCCAGTTAGAAATGCCTCTCATGAAGGTTGCATGCCTACTTGTCAATCGTTCTCACACATGCCAATGACAGGTGGTTAAAAATAGAGAGATTTCATGTCAGCTACATGATGGAAAGAAATCAGGGCCTTGAACATCATTATCCAGGCTACAAGAACATGTCTATGTTGTCACATCAAGTTGGACTTCTTGAGGTACAGCTTGGGGCTGATGAGGATCAGATTGGTGCCAACAGTACAGTGTTCAATTCTCATACCTGTTGGGCTGAATTCAAGACCTGCCTCCCTGTCCTACACTTAGTGGAGTTTGTGACTCTGGGGTCAGGTGTGCCTTTGGGCAGGGAACTCAAAAAAAAGCTTAGAAAAAATGTTGTGTAAAGATGACACCTCAAATTCACATTGCATAAATGTATATAGCATTATAAAGATGAGAAGATCCAGATAGCTGTAAGAATAATAGTAGGGGTTTTAACTTTTCAAACATAGACTGGGACTGCCACAATGTTAAGAGTTTGGATGGCGAGGAATTTGTTAAGTGTGTTCAAGAAAATTTTTGTTTTCAAAATGCATCTACTAGAGAAGGAGCAAAGCACGATCTTCTCTGGGGAATAAGGCAGGGCAAGTGACTGAGGTGTTAGTGGGGGAGCACTTTGGGAGCAGTAACCATCATTCTATTAGTTTTAAAATAGTTATGGAAAAGTTATAGCTCTGTACAAAAGTTAAAGTTCTAAATTTGAGCAAGGCCAATTTTAATGGTATCAGACAGAAAGATTCAAAATTAGATTAGATTAGATTACTTACAGTGTGAAAACAGGCCCTTCGGCCCAACAAGTCCACACCGACCCGCCGAAGCGCAACCCACCCATACCCCTACATTTACCCCTTACCTCACACTACAGGCAATTTAGCATGGCCAATTCACCTGACCTGCACATCTTTAGACTGTGGGAGGAAACCAGAGCACCCGGAGGAAACCCACGCAGACACAGGGAGAACGTGCAAACTCCACACAGTCAGTTGCCTGAGGCAGGAATTGAACCCGGGTCTCCGGCGCTGTGAGGCAGCAGTGCTAACCTCCACGGTGGATTGTGGAAGGCTGTTCGCAGGTAAAAGGATGACTGGCAAGTAAAAGTGAGATATTGAGACTTCAGAGACAGTTATGTTCCTGTTGTGTGAAGAACAAGGCTGCTAGGTGTACGGAATACTGGATGATGAGAGATATTAAGGCTCTGGTTAAGCAAAAGGCGGCATATGTCAGGTGGCAACTGCTGGGAGCAAGTGAATCCTTTGAGGGGTATAAAATGAATAGGGGCATACTTAAGAGGGAAATCAGGAGGGCAAAAAGAGGATATGAGATAGCTTTGGCAGGTAAGATTAGGGAGAATTCACAGAGATTCCACAAGTACATTAAGGGCTAAAGAGCAACTAAAGAGAGAACAGGGTCCCATAGATTAATGAGGCTGTCTATGTGTGAAACCACAGGAGATGGGTGAGATACTAAACAAATATTTTCCGTCAGTGTTTACTGTGGAGAAAGGCATGGATGTTAGGGAACTTGGGTAAATCAATAATGATGCCTTGAAAACAGTCCGCGTTACAGAAGAGGAGGAGTTAGAGGTTTTAAAAAGCATAAAGGTAGATAAATTCCTGGGACCTGATCAAGGGTATCCCAGGACATTGTGGAAGCTGGAGAAGAAATTGCGAGGCCGCTAGCAGAGATATTTGTATTGTCTACAGCTCAGGGTGAGGTGCCAGAAGACTGCATTGGTGCTGAGCAGGGGAGTTCGAGGTTGTGCCAGAACATCCAGCAGTGGATGGCAACAGTGAGGGGCATCAGCTGGAGCAGTCGAACAGACACTTTCTGAACAAAGGGGTATTGTTTGGAGGAAGGAGGTTTCATTGGAAGAAGAAGAGGACTGACAAAGCACTTCTTGTGCTGATGTCTACCATAGGCTTCATTCCAGTAAATACCATGAATACTTCCTTATTTAACCTTAGTTTCCCTTGTTGTTTATAATGACCAGATGCTAGATGCGTAAAGAATCCTTGCTTCATGGTCTTTAGACTTCGCATGTATTTAAATCTCAGTTTATGGATGAGCACTAAATATACAAAAGAAATGGAGTCTTCTCATGCCTGAGTCTGCTGTAGTTCCCAGTCAGAGGGCATTCTGTTGCTGACAGGCTATTTACCGTGTGGCTCTGAAACTGTACGTGTAACAATAAATTCTCATGCTGGGAATACCAGAGTTAAGCATACCCACAGGCTCAAGATAGAAACTACAGCCTGAGGGTTACAAAGCTATTTTAATGGTATAATTAGTTCCCAAAAAACCTTAAAGGATGTAGTGGAATCAACTCATAGCAGGATTATTGTTCTCAAAACAGATTTAGCAAGTAGACTTTGGTAGTAAGTTTACCCAGGCTAGCTGTAACCTTACTATTTTAATGTCTAACTCTCTGTTCTGTTCACAACTCTTCAGAACAGACTGGTGTTTGTCAATGCAGGGAGTTTATGCAATCTCTCTGTCACATACACAAGTTTCTGCATGTAGAAGTCATTGGATTATTAACCCAGAGTTTCAGACAAATATTCTGGGAACATAAACAGAAATGGCTGGAAAAACTATCTGGCAGCATTCTGGGTAATCCAAGATGGAGGACGGGAAAACTTTCTGACTGTAAGATCTGCTCCTTTTCTTGAGGTATTTTTAGGCGTTGGAGGTGATTTCCTCGAATTCCAGGAGCAGCAATTACTGTTTTATATGCTGTTGCATTGTTTTGGAACTTTGGAAAATAAAAGTCAAAACAAAGCAGTTTAAAAGGGAGAAGAGCAGACAAAGGAAGCACACGGTGAGGTCATTGCAGGAGTGGGGGGGAGAGAGAGAGAGAGAGAGAGAGAGAGAGAGAGTTTGAATTTGAATTTGAATTTGAATTTGTGTATTGCTGGACATCAGAGTGCATCTGGGAAAATTAACAAACAGTGAAATTCACAACTGATCTTGGAGGAACTGTTGGGCGAAGTTCACAGCACAGAATCAGATAAGTTCATTGTTGTTTTAAGTCTGTCCAAGAGAAAGGCTGCAATTGCTGGTATAATGCATTCTTTCTTGGTTATATGTTTTTGGAGATAAGTCTCTTGATTGAACTTAAAATATAAGCCATAGCTATTAATTTAACCTGGGTCAGTGTTTGTAGAGGAATAAGACAATGTTATTTTCTGCGTCTTTAGATCGTGAAGGAGCAAAAATGGCCTTTGCAGTGATATGTACTTCTTGTCAGATGTGGGCGTTTAAGGGTTACTGCGGATTATATCTGCCATAAATGCTGTTGGATGCGAATCTTATCAGATCGAGTGGATCGGTTAGAGAGACAGATAGAAGCGATGAGGAATTTGCAACAGTATGTGATGGATGGCAGTTATAGGAAGGTGGGAAAGTCTCAGATACATAGATGGATTATCTCCATGAAGGGTAAGAGAGGTAGGCAGCTAGTGCAGGAGTCTTTTGTGGATATACCCATTTCAAATAGGTATACTGTTTTGGAAAATGTAGGGGGTGATGGATTCTCAGGGCTGGCTCTAATGCAATGAGGGGTACGTCAGCTTCCAAGAGATCAATTGTGTTAGGGGATTCTGTAGTCAGGGGTACAGACAGACGTTTCTGTGGCCAGCAGAGAAAAAGCAGAATGGTGTGTTGTTTCCCTGGTGCCAGGATCAAGGATGTCTCAGAGAGGGTGCAGAATGTTCTCACGGGGGAGAGAGGTCAGCAGGAGGTCATTGTCCACATTGGAACCAACAACATAGGAAGGGAAAAGGTTGAGACTCTGAAGGGAGATAACAGAGAGTTAGGCAGAAATTTAAAAAGGAGGTCCTCAAGGGAAGTAATATCTGGATTACTCCCAGTGCTACGGGCTAGTGAGGGCAGGAATAGAAGGATAGAGCAGATGAATGCATGGCTGAGGAGCTGGTGTATGGGAGAAGGATTCACATTTTTGGATCATTGGAATCTCTTTTGGGGTAGATGTGACCTGTACAAGAAGGACGGATTGCACCTAAATTGGAAGGGGACTAATATACTGGCAGGGAAATTTGCAAGAACTGCTTGTGAGGATTTAAACTAGTAAGGTGGGAGTCAAAGAGTCAGGGCAGGCAGGGACAAAGTAGGACTAATAAATTAAACTGCCATTTATTTCAATGCAAGGGGCCTAACAGGAAGGCAGATGAACTCAGGGCATGGTTAGGAACATGGGACTGGGATATCATAGCAATTACGGAAACATGGCTCAGGGATGGGCAGGACTGGCAGCTTAATGTTCCAGGATACAAATGCGACAGGAAGGATAGAAAGGGAGGCAAGAGAGGAGGGGGAGTGGCATTTTTGATAAGGGACAGCATTACAGCTGTGCTGAGGGAGAATATTCCTGGAAATACATCCAGGGAAGTTATTTGTGTGGAACTGAGAAATAAGAAAGGGATGATCACCTTATTGGGATTGTATTATAGACCCCCCAGTAGTCAGAGGGAAATTGAGAAACAAACGTGTAAGGAGATCTCAGCTATCTGTAAGAATAATAGGGTAGTTATGGTAGGGGATTTTAACTTTCTAAACATCGACTGGGACTGCCATAGTATTAAAGGTTTAGATGGAGAGGAATTTCTTAAGTGTGTACAAGAGAATTTTCTGATTCAGTATGTGGATGTATCTACTAGAGAAGGTGCAAAACTTGACCTCGTCTTGGGAAATAAGGCAGGGCAGGTGACTGAGGTGTCAGTGGGGGTGCACTTTGGGGCCAGCGACCATAATTCTATTCGTTTTAAAATAGTGATGGAAAAGGATAGACCAGATCTAAAAATTGAAGTTCTAATTGGAGAAAGGCCAATTTTGACAGTATTAGGCAAAAACTTTTGAAAGCTGATTGGAGGCAGATGTTCGCAGGTAAAGGGATGGCTGGAAAATGTGAAGCCTTCAGAAATGAGATAACAAGAATTCAGAGAAAGTATATTCCTGTCATGGTGAAAGGGAAGGTTCATAGGTATAGGGAATGCTGGATGACTAAAGAAATTGAGGGTTTGGTTAAGAGAAAGAAGGAAGTATATGTCAGGTACAGACAGGATAGATAGAGTGAATCCTTAGAAGAGTATAAAGGAAGTAGGAGTATACTTAAGAGGGAAATCAGGAGGGCAAAAAGGGGACATGAGAGAGCTTTGGCAAATAGAATTAAGGAGAATCTAAAGGGTTTTTACAAATACATTAAGGACAAAAGAGTAACTAGGGAGGGAATAGGGCCCCTCAAAGACCAGCAAGATGGCCTTTGTTTGGAGCCGCAGAAAATGGGGGAGATGTTAAAGAATATTTTGCATCAGTATTTACTGTGGAAAAGGATATGGAAGATATAGACTGTAGGGAAATAGATGGTGACATCTTGCAAAATGTCCACATTACAGAGGAGGAAGTGCTGGATGTCTTGAAACGGTTAAAGGTGGATAAATTCCCAGGACCTGATTAGGTGTACCCAAGAACTCTGTGGGAAGCTAGAGAAGTGATTGCTGGGATACAGAACTTGCTCAATGGTAGAAGACAGAGGGTGGTGGTGGAAGGTTGTTTTTCAGACTGGAGGCCTGTGACCAGTGGAGAGCCACAAGGATTGATGCTCGGTCCTCTACTTTATGTCACTTACATTTTTTTTGGATGCGAGCATAAGAGGTACAGTTAGTAAGTTTGCAGATGACACCAAAATTGGAGGTGTAGTGGACAGCGAAGAGGGTTAGCTCAGATTACAACAGGCTCTGGACCAGATGGGCCAATGGGCTGAGAAGTGGCAGATGGAGTTTAATTCAGGTAAATGCGAGGTGCTGTATTTTGGGAAAGCAAATCTTAGCAGGACTTATACACTTAATGGGAAATTCCTAAGGAATGTTGCTGAACACCTTGGAGTGCAGGTTCATAGTTCCTTGAAAGTGGAGTCACAGGTAGGTAGGATAGTGAAGAAGACATTTGGTATACTTTCCTTTATTGGTCAGAGTATTGAGTACAGGAGTTGGGAGGTCATGTTGCGGCTGTACAGGACATTGGTTAGGCCAATGTTAGAATATTGCGTGCAATTCTGGTCTCCTTCCTATTGGAAAAATGTTGTGAAACTTGAAAGGGTTCAGAAAAGATTTACAAGGATGTTGCCAGGGTTGGAGGATCTGAGCTGGGGCTGTTTTCCCTGGACCGTCGGAGGCTGATGGGTGACCTTATAATGGTTTACAAAATTATGAGGGGCATGGATAGGATAAATAGACAAAGTTTTTCCCCTCGGGCCAAGGAGTCCAGAACTAGAAGGCATAGGTTTAGGGTGAGAGGGGAAAGATATAAAAGAGACCTAAGGGGCAACATTTTCATGCAGAGATGTATGGAATAAGCTGCCAGAGGATGTGATGGAGGTTGGTACAACTGCAACATTTAAGAGGCATTTGGATGGGTATATGAATAGGAAGGGTTTGGAGGGATATGGGCCGGGTACTGGCAGGTGGGACTAGATTGGGTTGGGATATCTGGACGGCATGGACGGGTTGGACCGAAGGGTCTGTTTCCATGCTGTACATCTCTATGACTCTATGACTCTATCTATCGAAAGAAAACAGAGTCAATATTTCAGGTCCAATGACCTTTCTTCAGACCTGCTCTGCATATATGGGCGTGAATCCCATCAAGGTAGGTGGTAAAATTTAAATTCAGAAAATAAATACAGAATTTTTTAAAAAGTGCTATTTATTGGGGATCATGTAGCCACTGCCAATTGTCATAAAAACCCAGCAATGCCCTTTACGAAGGCCAACCTGCCATCCTTTAGTGATCAGGCCTACATGACTTGAACCCACAGCGATGTAGCTGAATCTTAACTGCCCCCTGAAGTGGCCAAGCAGATACTCAGTTATATCAAAACCACTACATATTCTAAAGAAAGGATTGAAACAGGGTAGACCAGCAAGCATTAACCTAGGCATCACAAGCAAGAATGGCAAATATAGCCTCATCGACACTGCAAAAGTCCGCCTTTCAAATATTTAGGGGCTTGTGTCAAAATGGAAAGAGCTGTCCCACATAATATTCAAACAACAAACTCATACAATAATACTCTAGGAGTCATACCTTAAAATGTCTCAGAAAACGGCACCACTATCCATGGGCATGTCTTGTCTCACAGCAGGACATACCCAGCTGAGGTGGCAGCATAGTGGTAGGCAATTGAGGGAATTGCTCTGGGAGTCCTCACCATCAACTCCAGACCCCCATGGAATCTGTTCTGGGCAACAGGTCATGCATGGGCAAAGAAACTTTGTGCTGCTTACTACCGGCGCAACCCTTTTAGCTGCTGAATCAGTTCACATTGAGTATCACTTGGAGAAAGCATTGAGGATAGCAAGGATGTCAGTGTCCATTGCCAGAGAAGCTTGACAGTAACAGTACTGACCACGCTTGTTGATTCCCAAAGGCACTAACTGCTAGACTTGGTCTATGGCAATTGTAAGAGAAGCAACAGAAAGGAAAAACGTACTTGAACTCATCCTTGCCAATCTACTTGACGTCTATCCATGACTGTATTGGTAGGAGTGACCATAGCAAAATCCTTGTGAGACAAAGGCCTGACTTCACAGTGCGGAAACCCTTCACTCTTTTGTGTGGTCATACCAGAGTGCTCAATGGGACAGACTCTAAGTGTCCTCAAGAAGTCACATTGGACTTGAAGCATCAACTCAGTTTCTCTCTCCACAGATACTGCCAGACCTGCTGAGTTTCTCCAGTACTTTGTTCTTATTTCAGACTCCAGGCTATGCTGCGGGCCATCAGCAGCGGCGAAATTGTAGTTATCCACAATCTATTACTTAGTGGCCCGGCAGATCCCTCAATTAATCATTACCTTCAAACCAGGAGATCAACTCTGAACAATGAAGAGTGCAGGAGAGCATGCCAGGAGCAACACTAGGCTACGTGCATGCCAAACAGTGGAAGAAGCATCCAATAGACAGCATAATCAAAGGATCACTTCAAAGCTCTGCAATTTTGCCACATGAATGGTGATGGGCAATTAAACAACTAACAAGAGGAGGAGGTCCCACAAATACCCCCACCCTCAATGCTGGTGAGCCAAGCACATTGGTACAATAGATAAGGCAGAAGCATTTGCACTAACATCAGCTAAAAATGCTTTGTGGTTAATTCATCACAGCCTTCTCTGCAGTTGCTAGCTTTTGACCAATTTGATTCACTCTATGAGCTATCCAATAACAGGTGAAGGATAATGTAAAGCCTGACAACATTCCGGCAACACTTCTAAAATCTTATGCTCCCGAATTAGTCAAGCTCTCAGTCAAATTCTTCCAGTACAGCTGCAACACTGGCATCAACCCAACAATATGGAAAACGTTTGAGATATGTCCTGTCCACAATAAGCAGGTCAAATCCATTCTAGCCAATTACCCCCTATCGGTCTATTCTTGATCACCAGCAAAGTAATAGTAGAGGTTGTCAACAGAAGTACTTGCTCAGCAATGATTCTGCCAGGGTCACTCAGCTCCTGACTGCAATATAACCTCTGTTGTTTTAGATTAGGTTAGATTACTTACAGTGTGGAAACAGGCCTTTCGGCCCAACAAGTCCACACCGACCCGCCGAAGCGCAACCCACCCATACCCCTACATTTACCCCTTACCTAACACTACGGGCAATTTAGCATGGCCAATTCACCTGACCTGCACATCTTTGGACTGTGGCAGGAAACCGGAGCACCCGGAGGAAACCCACGCAGACACGGGGAGAACGTGCAAACTCCACACAGCCAGTCACCTGAGTCGGGAGTTGAACCCAGGTCTCGGGTGTTGTGAGGCAGCAGTGCTAACCACTGTGCCACCGTGCCGCCCACATTCCCTACTGTTCCCTTCGGCCCAACAAGTCCACACCAACCTTCTGAAGAGTAACCCACCCAGACCCATTTACTAATGCACCCGACACTATGGGCAATTGAGCACGGCCAATTCACCTGACCTGCGGGAGGAAATCCATGCAGACACAGTGAGAATGTGTAAACTCCACACAGACAGTCGCCTGAGACTGGAACCGAACCTGGGTCCCTGGTGCTGTGAGGCAGCAGTGCTAGCCACTGAGCCACTGTGCCACCCTAACATAAAAAGAACTGAATATTAGAGATGAGGTGAGAATGGCTGCCTTTGACATCAAGGCAGCTTTTTGACTGTAAGTGGTATCAAGCTGCTGTAGTAAAACTGGAGTCAATGGGAATCTGGGGAAAGAAAGATCTTCACTGGCACAAGGATGATGATTGTGGTTGTTGCAAGTAAATCATCTCAACTCCTAGACATGGTTCAGGACATGCCTGAGCTGCAATTAGTATTATTGGAGCTGCATCCATCCAAGCAAATGGCAAGTGTTCTATCACACGCCTAACTTGTATCTCATAGATGGTGTACAGGCTTTGGGGAGACAGAGATGAATTATTCACCACTGAAATCCCAGTCTTCTGCCTGCACTTGTAGTCAGAGTATTTATATGGCTGGTCCCAGTTCAGTTTCCGACCAATAGTAATCTACAGGATATTTATAGTGGAGGATTCGGCAGTGGTAACGCCATTGAATGTCAAGAGGCAATAGTTAGATTCTTTCTTGTTGGAAATGGTCATTACCTGCATTGAGAAGGGGGAGCTAAAATATTTCCATTTCTCAACCCAAGCTAGATATCATTCAGGTCTTGTTATATTTGGACATAGACTGCCTCATTATCTGAGGAGTCACAAATTATGCTGAACATTGTACAATCATCAGTGAACATCCTAAATTCTGACCTTATGATGGAGGGAAGGGCATTGATGAAGCAGCTGATGCCTTGGCTAATCAGAAAGGAGTTTAGATTAGAGTGGTGCTGGAAAAGCACAGCATTTCAGGTAGCGTCCGAGGAGCAGTAAAATCAACGTTTCGGGCAAAAGCCGTTCATCACGAATACAGGCAAACAGCCTGAAGGATGGAGAGATAAATTAGAGGAGGGTGGGGGTGGGGAGAAAGTAGCATAGAGTACAATAGGTGAATGGTGGAGGGGATGAAGGTGAGAGGTCGGTGGGGGAGGGTGGAGTGGATAGGTGGAAAAGAAGATAGGCAGGTAGGACAAGTCATGGGGACAGTGCTGAGCTGAAAGTTTGGAACTAGGGTGAGGTGGGGGAAGGGGAAATGAGGAAACTGTTGAAATCCACATTGATACCCTGGGGTTGAAGTGTTCCGAGGCGGAAGATGAGACGTTCTTCCTCCAGGCGTCTGGTGGTGACGAAGCGGAGGTGAAGGAGGCCCAGGACCTCCATGTCCTCGGTAGAGTGGGAGGGGGAGTTGAAATTTTGGGCCACAGGGCGGTGTGGTTGATTGGTGCGGGTGTCTCTGAGATGTACCCTAAAGCGCTCTGCTAGGAGGCGCCCAGTCTCCCCAATGTAGAGGAGACCACATTGGGAGCAACGGATACAATAAATGATATTGGTGGATGTGCAGGGAAAACTTTGATGGATGTGGAAGGCTCCTTTAGGGCCTTGGATGGAGGTGAGGGAGGAGGTGTGGGTGCAGGTTTTGCAATTCCTGCGGTGGCAGGGGAAGGTGCCAGGATGGGAGGGTGGGTTGTAGGGGGGCTTGGACCTGACCAGGTAGTCACAGAGGGAACGGTCTTTGCGGAAGGCAGAAAGGGGTGAGGAGGGAAATATATCCCTGGCGGTGGGGTCTGTTTGGAGGTGGCGGAAATGTCGGCAGATGATTTGGTTTATGCTAAGATTGGTAGGGTGGAAGGTGAGCACCAGGGGGTTCTGTCCTTGTTACGATTGGAGGGGTGGGGTCTGAAAGGAGTTGCCAACCAAACTTCTCCAATGGTGTACCTTATTGTGATTGTTTGAAATTTGGCATTTTTGTGTTTGTCCTAGTGGGTTCAAGGTGAAAAGATTCAGCAAGATGTCACTCTTTCCAGCAATTTTAAGATTATGTACTATGTTTCTTGATTTGCCCACTAGAGGAATTTCTCAGTAATCTGCCCTGCCAAATCCTATTCAACAGCTCAACCAGATCACCCACAATCTCCTATTCTGCACACACATCTGTGTATCTACCTCACACACAAGCAGACAATTGGATACCAGGGAGTGATTATAAGGCGATGTGGTGTAATTTTTGAGTAAACCTCCAGGTGGGAGATTTTGAATCACTTGGAAGGCACATTGCAAAACAATGTGCCTTACTTACAGATCAAATTTACGTATTGCAGGACAGAGCAGCAATGCAAAGTCCAATAATCACCATCATAATGCAAATGCAGGGTGTCAAGTTTCAATGTTGTGAACTGTACTTTTCCAACGTTTTGATTAGATTGCAGTCCTTTTAGGCAGAGGTATATGTAAGGCAGTAATGCAGAGACCTCAAGCAGTGGTCTGAGAGGGACAGGCTCAAATCCCAAAAGGGCAACTGGTGACATTTTAATTCAGTTAATAGTAATGTGCTGTTGAAAGGTAGTATCAATGACACTGGCCAAGAAAACATTCTTGATCGTTGTAAAAACCTATCTGATTCTTCAATGTCCCTGAGGGAATCAAACATTACCTGCTGTGGTCCACATGTAACTCCAGACCGACAGCAATGTGGTTGACTCTTAACTGCTCCCAAGGATGAACAACAAATACTACAGACCTTGCCAGCAATGCACACATTCCATTAACAAATAATGTAAAAAGATTTCTGAGGGAATGTTACTAATTGCCGATGCCTGTTCTCCTGTTATTAATGATATGTATCCCCATGGCAGGTTCTCTGGTGAATCAAGGTGGCACAATGGCTCAGTGGTTAGCACTACTGCCTCACAGTGCCAGGGAACACCGGGTTCAATTCCAGCCTTGGGAGTTCCAACCGTCTGTGTGGAGTTTGCACATTCTCCCCCTGTCTGCATGGGTTTCTTCTTACAATTCAATCCAAAGATATGCTGGCCATGCTAAATTGCCCTTAGTGTTCAGGGGTGTGTAGGCTAGGTGTATTAGTCAGGGGTAAATGGAAGGTAGGGGAATGGGTCTAGGTGGGTTACTCTTCGGAGAGTCGGTGTGGACTTGTTGGGCCAAATGGCCTATTTCCACAGAGATTCTAATCAATGTTGGCACAACTGAGGCTCTTGGCACTCTGTAATAGCAAAAACACCGCCACATTTTCCGCCTTGCCAAACTGAATTATTTCCAGCAGGGGGTAGAGTAGTACAGTGACACCAGACAGAACTGATTGGACACTACATACTCTGGAACACCCTGAACGCAGGGTCACCTACATGCAGAATGGAGGACACTGCATGCTTGTGCTCAGGAATAAATCTCGAGGATTTTACAAATTATACTTTATTCTCAGTCTTATAAAGTTATAGAGTCCTATAGCACGGAGATAGACCCTTCAGCCCAAACTGGTCCATGCCGACCAAATTGTCCATCTTCACTAACCCTATTTCCCTGCACTTGGCCCATATCCTTCTAAATTTTTCCTATCCATGTATTTATCCAAATGCCTTTTTAAATATTGTTAATGTACCCGCTTCAACCACTTCCACTGGCAGCTCATTCCATATGCGTACCCCCTTCTGTGTAAAAAAAAAGTTGCCCCTCAGATTCCCTTTTATTTTTCCCTCACTAACCTTAAACTGATGCCCTCTAGTCCTCGATTCCCCAACCCTGGGAAAAAGACTGAGTGCATTCACCCTATCCATGCATCCCTTGATCTTATACACTTCCGTAAGATTTCCCCTCAGTCTCCTATGCTCTTTAAAAAAAAAGGTCCTAGCTTGTCCAAACTCTCCCCTATAACTCAGACGTTTGAGTACTGGCAGCATCATTATAAATTTCTTTGCAGTCTTTCCAGTTTAATAACATCCTTCCTATAGCAAGGTGACCAAAACTGAACACAACACTCCAAGTGCGACCTCACCAACATTCTGTAAAACAGCAACATAACTTCCCAACATCTATACTCAATGCCCTAAGTGACAAAGGCCAGTGTGCCAAAAGCCGCCTTCACTGCCCTGTCTACCTGTGACTCCGCTTTCAGAGAACTGTGAGCCCCTGCACTCCAAGGTCCCTCTATTCCATTACACTCCCTAAGGCCTTACCATTCACCATGAAACTGCTACCTTGATTTGACTTCCCAAAATGCAAAACCTCACACTTATCTGTATTAAACTCCATTGACCATTTCTCAGCCTACTTCCCAAGCTAATCAAGGTCCTGCTGCAATTTCTGATCATCTTCCTCACTGTCTATTTTAGTGTCATCTGCAAACTTACTAATCATGATTTGTACATTCTCATCCAAATCAGTGATATAAATAACACACAGCAATGGGCCCAGCACCGTCCCCTGAGGTACACCACTAGTCACAGGCCTCCAGTCCGACAAGCATCCTTCCACTATTACCCTCTGTTTTCTACCATCAAGCCAATTGTATATCCAACTAGCCAGCTCCTCCTGGATTCCATGCGATCTAACCTTCCAGAGCAGCCTACCATGTGGAACCTTATGAAAGGTCTTACTGACATCCATATAGACTACATCGACTGCCCTACCTTCATCAACCTTCCTGGTCATTTCATCAAAGAACTCTAACAAATTTGTGAGGCATGATCTCCCATGCACAAAGCCATGCTGACTATTCCTAATCAAACCCGGTCTTTCCAAATACATGTATATCTTATCCCTCAGAATCTTCTCAAGTAAGTTACCCATCATAGATGTTAGGCTTACTGGTCTATAGTTCCCAGGTTTTTCTTTGCAGCCCTTCTTGGATAAGGGCACAACATTCGCTATCCTCCAGACTTCAGGGATCTCAACCACGGCTAACAATGATGTTAAAATATCAGCCAGCAATTTCTTCTCTAGCCTCTTGCAGTGTCCTTCAACATATTTGTTCAGGGCCAGGAGATTTATCACCTCCATACATTCTAATCCACCCAACACCTTCTCTACTGTGACATGGACTGTCCCCAAGATATCACCACTATCTTCCCCACGTTCCCAAGTCGTCAGGTCTTTCTCCATAGGGAATTGTAAAAGGAGGCTGTCTGGGGAACAGATTATACAGGTAAAGGGGAGGGGGTTATTCCTAGATATCCATTGTTCTCTATACACTCAAACCAAACACAGGAAATAGATAAACTGTCACCTTTCGTCTCCACAGACACTCAGGGCCACTCTGACTGAACGTCGCTTCTCTGAGCTTGTGAGAAAATGCTTCCTTCAGGAAGAGAGAGAAAGAGACAGAAGAATGATAAAGAAAAACTGAAAGTAGATGTGAAAAATGCATTAGCTCAATTGTAACTTTGTGACTGGTCCACTGACAGAGTAAACCTTGGGCCAGATCGGAAACACACAGCCACGGTTAGTGCTGAGATGTCACTCAGCAGCATGCGTTGAGTATCTCAGCTTATACATTAACAGGCATGAATGATGGATAGGGAAGGAGCTCACCTGGTTATACATGATGTACTGGCATGGTCTATTAGCAGGGGGATAGATAGAGGAATAGACTGGGTCCTACAGGTGCCAGAAGAGACAGAATGGAGAAAGGTTAGAACAGGATATGACAGGGCAGCCAGGGACAAGTGCAAAGCCAACACAAATACACAATCCCTTAATTTATTTAAATAATAGAAGGAGCTTGTCTCAAAATCCATTTATGCAGCAGTATCCAAGCAACATCTTGTATGATCTCAGAAATTAAACGTAAAAGTAAGGCAATGAATAGTTAAAGGTGGAAAACCAAAGTTTGAATCACTAGGGTTACTGGATCACCACTACTAATACTAATTACAGATGAAAGCAAGATTATGTCACTCTGCAGAAAATATCTTGTAAATAAAATTACACTATAAAGGATTCTAGCCAATGACCAACTTCCCAGGGTGTTGGGCAGCTGTTATTCCTATTGTTAAACCATGAGATGAAACGCAGGAGCATCAATAGTTGTGATGTCCTCGTGGTATTATTGCAAAACTATTAATCTGGAAATTCAGCTAATGTTGTGCGGACCTGGGTTCAAATCCTGCCATAGCAGATGGTAGAAAGAATTCAATAAAGAATCTGAAATTAAGGGTCAACTGATGACTATGAAATGATTGTTGGGGGAAGAATCCATCTGGGCCGCTAATGTACAGGAACAGGAGCTGCTGGTTTCAGTGGGGAGTCAGTAACAGGAGCTATTGGTCTCAGTAAGGAATCAGTAACAAGAGCTGCTGGTCTCAGTAGGGAATCAGTATCAGAAGCTGCTGGTCTCAGTTGGGAGTCATTCACAGGAGCTGTTGGTCTCAATGGGGAATGAGTAACAGGAGCTGCCGCTCTCAGTGGGGAATCAGTAACAGGAGCTGCTGGACTCAATGGGCTGTGACTGGCAGGAGCTGCTGGTTTCACTGGGGAATCAGTAACAGGAGCTGCTGGTCTCAATGGGGAGTCACTGACAGGAGCAGCTGGTCTCAGTGGTGAATCAATCACAGAAGGTGCTGGTCTCAGTGGGGAGTCAATAACAGGAGCTGCTGGTCTCAGTGGGGAATATGTAACAGAAGGTACTGGTCTCATTGGGGAGTCAGTAACAGGAGCTGCTAGTCTCAGTGGGGAGTCAGTAACAGGAGCTGCTGGTCTCAGTGGGGAATCAGTAACAAGAGCTGCTGGTTTCAGGGGGGAGTCACTGACCGGATCTAGTGGTTTTCACAGGGAGTTAGTAAAAGAAGCTGCTGTATCAGGCAAGCTCTTCAGGGCAGGAAACCTGTCATCCTGACCTGATCAGGCCTACAAGTGACTCCAGACCCTCAGCAATGAAGCTGACTCTTTCATGCTCTCTGAGCAATTAGAGATGGGCAATAAATGGCCAAAGAAGCTCACATCCCATGATTGAATTTAAACAAAAAACCTTTCACCTTTGACTTTCCATCCCGTCCCGCAGGATTTCTTCCCTAATTCTCCTGAAGGTGTTGCCTGTCAAAGAGCTACAGTTCCACAGATTTAAAGTTAAGCAATAACAAAAACAATCCCACAGAAGTGTACTCCAGCAGCTTTTAACTTTTTCCAGTGACTCCTTTAACATATCCCCTGTTACCTGCATAGTATATGGTTGTTTGGGAAAAATAGGTAAATAAATTAAAGGATAAGATTTGGTTTCATTGGGACAATGAAGAGTGATTCTCAGCAGAGATGGAATGATATGAAATGATCAGAAACTAACTAACCATGCAGCTATTTATTTTAAAAACGCAGTCAAACTAGTTCTGGAGTATATGCAGCATGATGGGTGAGAATTGAAATGAAAGGTCCAAGGAATGCATTCATGTGAAGTTAGTCTTTAAACTGTGAAGTAAATGTTTCAGCCCATGTGTCAGCTTGTTAGTGCTCCACAAGTAGACACAATTTTGTTTCCATTGGAACTGCAGGCAGTCACTATTGATTAGATTAGGTTCCCTACAGTGGGGGAACAGGCCCTTCAGCCCAACAAGTCCACACCGACCCTCCGAAGAGCAACCCATCCAGACCCATTCCCCTACGACTAATGCACCTAATACTACGGGCAATTTGGCATAGTTAATTCACCTGACCCGCACATCTTTGGATGGTGGGAGGAAACCCACGCAGACACAGAGAGAGTGTGCAAACTCCACACAGGCAGTTGCCCGAGGCAGGAATTGAACCTGGGTCCCTAGCTCTGTGAGGTAGCAGTGCTAACCACTGAGCCACCGTGCCAATCCAAGTAGATCAGCTGAAAGATGAGATGCAGAGCATTGGGACTATAGGGTACAAACCACACAGTTCTGTCTTCCCAGTGTTGGGTGCAGACTTTGCAAAACTCGGAGACTCAGATTTACTTAATTCACTCTTTGTTCTTTCAAGAAGTTGTACATCTCACATTTAACTGCCATTAAATTGGATCAGGAGTTAGTTGAAGCGATGGTGAATTTTATTTTACAAGCTGTACTGAGATTTTGAAGTTTGCTTCGGATTTTGCTGTGTACAACTGTAGTGTCCCTTGGGTGGTGAGTCTGTTTGAACTCCAGCTGCAGGCTTCATTCCTTGTAACCGAAACGACAGGTTTGTTTGTTTATGTACTTGTTCCTATGCAGTAACCAGCAAGAGAACACCAGTCAGGTTGAGGGAAATACCAACCACGGGTAATGTAAGGAGTAATGCACACCAAAAATAAATCAATGCTTGAAATTCCAAGATTGGCAGGGAGACCAATCCTGCCTGTTCCTGTAACTCACAGTTTCAGGGAGGGGAGTTCCATACATGATATGCGATGTTTAGTGGCAGAGGGGTTATGATGGGCTTGACCAACCGAAAAGCATTTTCCTCAGTCATGCAACATACTTTATTCCTGGTTTACATGGTGTCATTTTGTTCCCCTCCCCCACCCCCCATGGCCTTATCTTTGACTTGTGCTCTTACCCAGTACTGAGGCTGCTCTGCATCACTCAGATACCCATCTTCTCCCTATATTCAGGATGAAAAGGAAAAAAAGATAGAGGCAGAGACATATCGAAAGGAAAGAGTTCTCAGATGAGGTAGTGAACATATACATCAAATTAGCGAAGCATGCTGGATATTGAGACAGATTTGGGGGAAGGGTGGATACAATGGGAGCTAAGGATGAAGGAAGTAAGTTTTCTCTTGGCCTGGCTTTCAGCTGAATTCCTTAACTGGTAAATCAGTCTTCAAATGTTCTCAGTTGCTGAGGGATCAGAACTGAGTCTACTAATATTATACAGGTGGAAAAGGACTCCGGGATGTTTGCAACATTCCTTTCAGAAACAGTGAGAATAAATGACCCTCGATTTCTTTTCACAATTGTACCACAAACATCACTGGAACAGAATGTAGCCTCAGGTGAATAGCAAGCCACAGAATAATTAAAAGGAGGAGCATTTATACGACCTCAAGATGTCCCAAGCACTTTGCATTCAATCACATGTTTGTGAAATTGTCATGCAGGAGTCAATGGCAACATTGTCCTTTTGGCCAATCCCAGAGACCACACTTCCAGAATGTCCTCTGCCCTAAACCCTGTGTGCCCTCTACCTTGTTCCCTGTGTGGCCTCTGCCCTCTACCCTGTGTACCCTCAGCCCTGAGTGCTCTCTTCCCTGAAATCTGCATGCCCTCTGCCCTCTACCCTGCTCTCTCCTGCATGTTTCCTCAACAATAATGGAATTCTTGAATTAAACTTTCATTTTCGTTTGTCAGCTACCCAGGAGCTTTGTGTTGATGATGAATCGTGATCAGATTCCAAACAAGGAAGACTGAGGCAATGATTCAAAGTTTAAGCACTGGTTTTCGCCAGCTATTTCACTCTCATGAGAAGGACAATTTTGACAGTCTTCAAAAGGAACCCACCTGGGAGGGAAGTTCGCAGTTTGTGACGTGTCTGCATACTGCAGTTGTCTGGATGCTTTGCTTCAAATAGAATCAGGATTGATGAATAGATTTGTTTGATACATGAGCATCAAAAATTTGAATACTTTGCTAAGTTTAATCCTTATCAATTGTTCCTTTCCAGGCCGACGGAAACAGAAGCCAAAATGTAATACCTCTGCCAGCTGACATCAATCAGTTAACTCAGCACAGACCTGGGATCAGACTAGGAGCGGTCTTGGAGTTCACAACTCAGCAGTTCACTGCTTTAAAAAGCTGAGCTATCGGTTGACTTGGGCTTAACGCATTAATACTGCAGTCACAATTTGAAAGAGGCAAACTCCATTATTTAACATTTTCTGAATTTTACAAGCTCTGGTTTCTGGTAAATATTGCACGTCATAAAATCAATGACTTAATTACAGAATCTCTAGATACACACAGACATAAACACAAATACACACACAGAATAACATTTTAAACATTAACAATAGATACACATTGTGAAATCAATGATTTAATTAGAGAATTTGTCTACTTCTACACAGACACACATGCAAGCAGTGATATTTTAAACAATAACAATTGATACACATTATAAAATGAATGATTTAATCACAGAATCTGTACACACACACACACACACACACACACTTTTAATCATTGACAAGAAGAAATCATAAATGTCTTTCACTCCTGTGCAACACTCTCAGACATTGAGTTGTAAGGGTTTGGAATGCACCACCAGAGAGTCACTCAAAAGGGAGCGAGCAGGTTATTTTGAAAAGTAATATTATCCTTGGTTAGAGGGAAGAAAGAGGAGCATGGCATGGAGTGAGACGTTCATTCAGAGAGCCGGTGCAGACATGGTGGACTGAATGACCTGCATCTACACTGTAACCATTCTATGATTTTGTAACTGCTGGGAAAATAAACTTGACTGAGATATAAATTTAAACAAGGGATATCAGCAGGGTGGTCTTACTAACTAGGTTCTGTGATATATTTGGGTTGATACGTAATTTCTTCTACAGTTCCTGTCAATAGAAGATTAATTATAAAGATCCTGATTCAGTTCTTCTGCTATTTATGAATCACATTATAGAGTGTTTCACTGACCAGTAAAATCTGCTGGTACCTCCAAGCCCAAGTTTCATTTCCTTATGAATATTCCTCAAGAAAGCAGGGGATTGGCTCTACATTATCAGCATGACTGAGCACACTCACATTTCAACTCCAACCTGTCATCACTCTGTTACCTTTTTCTTCCAGGCACCTTCGGCTTGTTGGAGCTGACTGTAGCGTTCAGTCAGTGGGACATGAACATCACTCTGCCTCTTGTTCATTTTATTCTTCCACTGCGCCTCCCCGTCTTTCAGTTTCTGCAACCTGGTGTGGAGGACACAATAATATTAACAGTGACTTCTGTTCATCTGTAATGCAATATAAAATGTTCCAAGGTGTTTGCAGGGGAGCACAAAAAATTCTGATACAAAGCCAGATGAGGAGATATTAGCAAATGTAGCCAAAAATGTATTCAGAGGGGTAGGTTTAAGGAGCATTTTATGCTGAGTTTGCATAGGACAGTGCTTGGACCTCAGCTGGAGTATTCTATACAGTTCTGGGCACTACACTTCAGGGAAGATGTGAACACATTGGATATGGTGCAGAGGAGGTGTATAAGAATGTTTCCAGGGTTGAGAAACCTCAGTCATAAAGGTAGATTGGAGACATTAGGTCTGTTTTCATTGGACAAGGAGAAGACTAAGATGAATTTGGGAGGTGTTGGCTGAGTGGTATTATCACTGACCTATTAACCCAGAGACCCAGACAACATTCAGCGGATCGGAGTTCAAATCCCACCACAGCAGATGGTGGGATTTTAATTCAGTGAAAATCTGGAATTAAGAATCTAATGATGACCATAAATCCATTGTTGATCGTCAGGGGAAAAGAAACCCATCTTGTTCACTAATTTCCTTTTCGGAACGAAACTGCCTTCCTTGTCTGGCTGACATGTGACTCCAGACCCACAGCAATGTGGTTGACTCTTAACTGCCCTCTGGGATGGGTATTAAATACTGGCCTAGCCAGTGATGGCATCAAGGAGGAAAAAGTGAGGTCTGAAGATGCTGGAGATCAGAGCTGAAAATGTTTTGCTGGAAAAGCGCAGCAGGTCAGGCAGCATCCAAGGAGCAGGAAATTCGACGTTTCGTGCATAAGCCCTTCATCAGGAATGAGGAGAGGGTGCCAGGCAGGCTAAGATAAAAGGTAGGGAGGAGGGACTTGGGGGAGGGGCGATGGAGATGTGATAAGTGGAAGGAGGTCAAGGTGAGGGTGATAGGCTGGAGTGGGGTGGGGGCGGAGAGGCCAGGAAGAAGATTGCAGGTTAGGAGGGCGGTGCTGAGTTCAAGGGAATCGACTGAGACAAGGTGGGGGGAGGGGAAATGAGTAAACTGGAGAAATCTGAGTTCATCCCTTTTGGTTGGAGGGTTCCCAGGCGGAAGATGAGGCGCTCTTCCTCCAACCGTCGTATTGTTATGTTCTGGCGATGGAGGAGTCCAAGGACCTGCATATCCTTGGTGGAGTGGGAGTGAGAGTTAAAGTGTTGAGCCACGGGGTGGTTGGGTTGGTTGGTCCGGGTGTCCCAGAGGTGTTCCCTGAAGCGTTCCGCAAATGGGCGACCCGTCTCCCCAATATAGAGGAGGCCACATCGGGTGCAGCGGATGCAATAGATGTTGTGTGTGGAGGTGCAGGTGAATTTGTGGCAGATATGGAAGGATCCCTTGGGGCCTTGGAGAGAGGTAAGGGAGGAGGTGTGGGCGTAAGTTTTGCATTTCCTGCGGTTACAGAGAAAGGCGCCGGGAGTGGAGGTTGGGTTGGTGGGGGGTGTGGACCTGGCGAGGGAGTCACGGAGGGAGTGGTCTTTTCGGAACGCTGATAGGGGAGGGGAGGGGAAATATATCCCTGCTGGTGGGGCCTGTTTGGAGGTGGCGGAAATGACGGTGGACGATACGCTGTATACGGAGGTTGGTGGGGTGGTAGGTGAGAACCAGTGGGGTTCTGTCCTGGTGGCGGTTGGAGGGGCAGGGCTCAAGGGCGGAGGAGTGGGAAGTGGAGGAGATGCGGTGGAGGGCATCGTCGATCACGTCTGGGGGGAATCTGCGGTCTTTGAAGAAGGAGGCCATCTGGTCTGTATGGTATTGGAACTGGTCCTCCTGGGAGCAGATGCGGCAGAGACGAAGGAATTGGGAATATGGGATGGCGTTTTTACAGGGGGCAAGGTGGGAGGAGGTGTAGTCTAGGTAGCTGTGGGAGTCAGTCGGTTTAAAGTAGATGTCTGTGTTGAGTTGGTCGCACGAGATAGAAATGGAAAGGTCTAGGAAGGGGAGGGAGGAGTCTGAGACGGTCCAGGTGAATTTGAGGTCGGGGTGGAAGGTGTTGGTAAAGTGGATGAACTGTTCAGCGCCGATACAGTCATTGATATAGCGGACGAAAAGGTGGGGGGTGGTGCCAGTGTAGTTGCGGAAGATGGACTGTTCCACATATCCTACGAAGAGACAGGCATAGCTGGGGCCCATGCGGGTGCCCATGGCAACTCCTTTAGTTTGGAGGAAGTGGGAGGATTGGAAAGAGAAGTTGTTCAGGGTGATGGCATCATCCCATGAAAGAATAAAAAAAATTAAAACAAGTTTTTAAAATCGTCAGGGGACAGCATAGACAGGGATAAACTGTTCCCCCTCATACAAGGATCAAGATGAGAGGGCACAGATAAAATGAGACATCAGAAAAAGACCTTATTGTCACATTGAGTAGTTAGGCACAGCCTGGAAATATGGTGAACTGGGGTATTCACAGAGGGCATTCGATTATTAGTTGAACAGAAACAGTAGGAAAAGGCAGGAGAATTGCACAGAGAGCCAGTGTAGACATAGTAGGCTACCGTATATTGCAACAGTTCTGTTATGTGTGAGTTTGAAGGAGAATAGGGAGAGGGAGAGTTTAGGAAGAGAATTCCAGATCATGGAGTACTAGCAGCTGAAGGCACAGCCACCGGTGATGAGGGGGAGGGGGATGGAGGCGGGGGAGGGGATGGGGGTGTAAATGGAGATGCTCAGGAAGCCAGTTATTAGAGGAAGACAGATATCTTGGGGAATTATGCAGCCAGATGAGGTTACAGAGATAGGGAGGGTTGAAATATGGAGGGATTTGATGAGTGAATTGAGATTTGGTATGAATTAGGAGATGATGCCAAGATTACAGAAGGTAGAAGTTGAAGCCCAGCTAGATGTACATTTGAATGATCTCAGGTTGAGTTAATAACAGCATGTAGATTGGAGTGGTGCTGGAAAAGCAGAGCAGGTCAGGCAGCATCCGAGGAGCAGGAAAATCAATGTTTCGGGCAAAAGCCCTTCATCAGGAATAGAGGCAGGGTGCCTGCAGAGTGGAGAGATAAATGAGAGAGGGGTAGGGGTGGGGAGGGATCCTGTAGCAGAGAGGTTGAGACTGAGATAATATTAGGTGGTGTTCCTGAGGGTGAAATAGAATTGTACATACAGTTGTAGAAATCAGTCAATGATTCAGTGAGGAACAAAGTGGAAATAGAAACGGACTCACACTCGTTTCTTGCTAATGAGAATCTCTAACACGTAAAGCAGCCATTTTACATGAAGCAAAACAAATGTTTCCACACTGTAAGTAATCTAATCTAATCTAAATGAGAACAGCATCTGAAAATAATTTCGTGAATCTGTTTGTTCATGTTTGGGAAGATATAAGCTGGCGAGTGACATAGTGGACGTTAGCTGCTGATGGGTGTTAAATTTTTTTTACATTCATGATTTGATGTTCACTGATGTCACTGTAAGGTATCTTGTGCAGTAGAAAGGCTCAGGGCTGTACCTGAAGGAAAGGCTGGGCTGATTAAACCAATGTGGTCTCACTATTCTCTGGCACACAGGAACTACATTTGCTCAGTTGCCCCGTTGAAGGTAACTGTCCATCATTGCTGCCAATTTCCTGTTGTATAAGTCTCACCTATATGAGATTTGGTTAGGAAGAGAACCACCCTCAGCAGTGCTACCTCTCACAGTTAAGCAGCATGCTACTGTTCTGACTTATATCAAACATGGCTGAATGGACAAGAAGTACAGGAATTCTCTGGTCTATTTGACCAAACCAGTCAGAGATAGACAAATAAATGGAGGAGAAGAAAGCAGGAAGGATTGCAGTGAACCTGAAAGGTAGGGAAGATTTCTTCTCAATCACTGTACCTGTCCTTGACAGATGTTCCTACGTTAATTGGAGTTAGGGATTGCTCCACATTGTCGTCATCAAGTAACTGTTTCAGGTAACCCTCGCCTTGCTCTTTGTCCTGCGATGTGCAGAGGTTATCAGCTGGTTGCCACTGCGGAAGGGAACAGTTGTCTTTCTGGTGCCATGGTGGTGAGGAAGGCGGTGTTGAGAAATTGTCCTGTTCTGGCTCTTTGGATCCTTCAGTGTCTGAATTAATGGAACAGAAAATACGTTCAAACTAACCTATCATCAAAAGGAGTAACAACACTTACACTGGTTCTAACCGCACTAACTGGAAATATCAAAGCTCCACATTTACTATTACAATTAGATTTCAAATTAAATCTTGCCTTGCAAATATTTTGGGTTTCCCCCATTAACTTGTCACCAGGGAGTGAGATCTAGACGGTGAGCACAGGCAAATCTAGTTTTCGTCCCCAGCCAAGTATTTCACAACAGCAATCACTAAGTCAGCACCATTAACAGAAGCCCAGACTGACTTTCCATTTCTCTAGTCTTGAATTCTTAAGAAAATGATGAAGCGTCATTTTAATTCAGCCATCCAGAATGACCTTAATGTCCTGCCTTTGCTGTACCTACTTCTTATTTTAGATGATGTCAGTTTTTTTTCACCTCCACTATCTGGCAGTTCATTTTCACAGCTTAATCATTTTCTTTGTGAAGGAATTCTTTACAGCGGTCCTAAGTTAGACCGTTACAGGTGTGATCCTTTGTCTTACCCTAGCAACCTAAAATAATGATTTGCTTTTTCATTCCAGTTACTACCTTAAATACCAATTAACGAGCTTTATTGCTTCAAATAAATTCAGTTTTCAGGTGCTCCCTTTTTAGCTTGGCAAATTATATTTTCATTGATTTCTCCTCATAACTTAAAGTTTTGATACTCAGAAACATTCCTTTCTCTTGAAATGTTTTCTCATTTTTCAGAGACTAAAACTTGAGGCACAACAACCATACGATCCATTTACTGATTTATTTTTGATGGGCAGTGAGTGCCACTGGCAATGCCCACATTTATTGCCCTTGAACTGAGTACTTTAACCTGGCCATGTCCAGAGGGCAGTTAAGAGTCAATCACATTGCTGTGGGTCTGGAGTCACATGCAAGCCCAATCAGGGCAAGATGACAGATTTCACGAAGGATAGTAGCAAAACAAGATGGGCTTTTACAAACAATGAGTGGTTACGTGGTCACCATTAGTCTAATTTTTATTATATTCAGATGTATTAACTGAATTCAAATTTCACTATCTGCTCTGCTGGGATATGCCTTCACGGTTTTAGCCCAGACCTCTGGATCACTAGTCCAGTGATAATACCAATCGACCACCCCCTTCAAACGGTCTTATATTCTACTGCTTTAGTACACGAGTGTTGCCATTCTTGAATGTTGCTCCGCACTGACTGACTTCATTACTTGGCCTCTCTCAGCTTCATGACCAACTTCAGGAATGTGTATGGAGATTCTCTTCCTTCCATTCCTATGTTGCAATGTTTACTTTGCATGCACTGAAAATGCAATGAAAAAGTATGGCCTTGTCAACTAATGAATACGGTTTCCCCTTTCTTCACTCATTGTTGGCAGAATGTTATGGACCAGTGAGAACCGAAGTAGAAAATCCCTGCCAATATCGCCACTGAATGAATTCAATAGGGTAGCTTGTTAATAATTCCTGACACTTGATTGTGATGCATTTCAAGAGATTGTGGAACTGACTCACGTGCGAGTATGACGATGTTTCAGTTATTGGTAGAAGGTTGTCAATGGTTAACTACAAATCCACAATCCATAGGCCATGGTCAGCCCTGGAATGAGGCTAAAGTTGTCGAAGGCTAGTGGCAGATTGTCTGAGATTTTTTTTAATACCACTGCATTCATTTTGCAGAGATTGATGCCCAGACATCAGTCCTCCACAAGTGTGTTCAGATTTTTAGAGTCGGATTCCAATCTTGTCCCATCAACATCTTATGAGGCCCTTGATTCCTGGAACCTAGGCTGTTTCTTATTATGGAGGGAAGCCAATAAACACTGTGCATGGAGAGTCAACTTCAGTCAGAATAAAGCCACCTGTAAAATCTCAGTGCGCTAAATCAGCAACCCATGGCCCCGATAAAAGGACAAAGGCAGTGATTGTAATGAGGTCAGCCTGTGGACTTCATGGAATATGAGTTCCCTGATTGGGGCTGTTAATCTGGGGTTCAGTCTGGGACCCCCAACTGACAGATATAAAGAGGACTGTCAGAGGTTCTGTTCACTCAGAGCTGTCTCTGAGGAAGCTGACCCAGTGTCAAATACTATGCATGTGTAAATAAAGGGTGAGGTGGTGACAGGATACTGGCCTCTGTGGAGTTATTTCAGCAGGATGTAGATTGAAATATTGCCATTTCTGAGATCCCCCTCAAGTCACACCCCACCCAATTCCTTGGTTATTTATCATTATTCCTTCATTGTCAAACTCTGGAACTCTATCTAACAGCATTATGGAAAAGTGTTCAGCGCATGGACAGCAGACATTTCATAAGGTTGTTCACCACCTTCTCAAGGATGGGCAATAAAAACTGGCCTTGCCACATTCTGAGGGAGAATTAAGAAGCACTTATTGCATATAAGGAAAATAATTAGAGGACTTTTAAAAATTCATTTACAGGATAAGGGCATCTCAGGCTAGACCAGCATTTATTACCCATCCCTAATTGCACACAGGGTAGTTAAGAGTCATCCACATTGCTGTGGGTCTGGAGTCACATATAGGTCAGACCAGGGAAGGACAGTAGCTTCCTTCCGTAAAGGGCATGAGGGAATCAGATGGATTTTTCCCCACAATCAGCAGTGGATTCATGGTCATCATTGCACACTTAATTCTAGATATTTATTGAATTCAAATTCCACCATTTGCTGTGGTGGGATTTGAACCAGGGCCCCCAGAACATTATCTGAATCTCTGGGTTACAGAGCAGCAGTAATACCACTAGACCATTGCTTCCTCTCATGATCCAAGCAATGTAGCTAATATTAAGGATAAATTGCATGACAAGCAAAGCTCAACATTAGGATTTTAAAGAAATGAGCGATAAGCATTATATTTACCTGCTGTTTCTCTGTGGTCACCCTTTTGTACTTCACTGGAGTTTGGTTTGTCTGAAGTATCACTCTCAGTTGGTCTCACTTCATTTCCACTCTTGTCCGGCCCCTGGGTTACGTCTGCCATTTCTGTGCTGTACTCTTCAACCAAGACACTTGGAATAGAGTTGCTCTCCGCTATTATACCAGCTGCACTGCTCGCCTCAGATCTCCTGGGCTGTTCCTGCAGGATGTGACTCTCAGCATCATTGTTATTCTCCTCGCTGACACCCTGTGTTTTCAATATTCCTTTGATTTCCTTCGGTGCCTCCCCACTTCCCAGAGTCTCTGTCTTTCTGCTGCCCTCAGAGCTGGGGATTGATGCAGCTGACATTACCTCCAGCTTCACAATCTCCTCCCGCGCTGGGGGCAAACCTAAACCATCCAACGCTGTCTTCCCAACAGAAGGCTGTCCTGACAAGTTGGCCAGAAGGTGATGCCGTTGCTCTGGTAAATCCTGGAGCTGAAAGTGTGATACATATTTTAATTACTGATACACACAAGCTTTTCAGTGATTTGTTAATGGGGATGAAAGCCGACAATCTCAGCCTTTAATACGCAACCATTTGAAAATGATTAACTCGATTGGCTTAGTTTGCATCTGGCGGAGGTTGAGGAGAGCAAGATGACCTCAAGAGAGAACTAAATAGTTTTTTCAGGGTTTCAGCTTTTGAATTGAGACCTGAAATTCAGGTCAAATCCAGAGGAAACATTAGGTGTTATCTTGACAGCTAAGAATGGATTTGCTAAGATCTTGATAGATGTGATAGTTATTTTTAATTCTGCAGCCCCTTCTCATGTTTGCTTGAAACCCACCCAGTTTTTAGTATTTAACAAAGGTCTACTAGGGTCAAACAGCTGAACTGTTTCCATAGAATCCCTGCAGTGCAAAGAGGCCATTCAGCTCACTGAGTCCACACCGACCCTCTGAACAGCATCACTCCTAGACTCACCCCCATACCCTATCCCTGCATTTCCCATGGCTAGCCCACCTAACCTGCACATCCTCTGACTGTTGGAGGAAACCAGAGCACCCAGAGAGAACTCAAACTGACACAGGGAGGACATGCAAACTCCACACAGACAGTTGCCAGGGGATGGAAATGAACTCAGGTCCTTGGAGCTGTGAGGCAGCAGTGCTAACCACAGGCATCGCACTGCTCGGTAATTTTAGTGAGGCTGGCAACCTCCGATTTTGCAGGTTTAACTGTGGTCAGCTGGTCTTGCCACGCATCAGAACATGGAAGATTGCTTTGAGGAGATGTTTACAGCACTGCTTGTGGGCTTAAAGGAAGAGAGAACTTTCCCATGTCTCCCCTGAAATCCTCTCCACAATCCGATATCCCCCACATGGAAAGACCCCAAGATCAGGCATCCGAGACGATATCCCCAATAAAGCTTTGCCTCACTCCACGCTGGGGCTTCCCATTTGAAACCTTTCCCCCCCGTCATCTACTTTACCTGCCCCTGATAATACTTGGGCCACTTTATCTGATGCAGAACATGAGCAACGCCCTTCACAATGTAGAGGGTAGTGATCCAACAGAAATTCTTGAATTTTGGCATGCCAACATCCCTAATCGTGCCAGCAGGGAGTTAGACCACTTGCAGCTAATCGGATGTGGGTTCGTGTTTTTGTTTTCCTGCGAACAGCATCGATGAGATCCCGTGAAAACTGGAGCCCTCAGCATCAGTGGTGCAGACTGTGTTGACTTCGAGTTGTCAGGTGCCACAGATGGCAAGTGGCAATAAGAGGCCGACACAAGTTCAAAACAATGGCATACTCACCAATGAAGAATTCAGAAGGAAAGTAGGAATGACAGCAACCTGGGTCCACTGATCAGAGTGCAAATACAGTAAGGTTCTGCTTGAGAGAGTCTGGATTAGCAGCAACTGAACTAACTGGCTATGATTCTGACCATTGATGAGTGCAGTGCTTGGAAAAAATTAGTAAACAATTCACAGTTCTATCAGAGCTGTATTTGCAGGAAACATTCTGTACAATCTGCAACCACATTAGCAATTCTAACAACCCAATCCAAACTTCCTTATAAGAATTTTAAATTTCCTCCAGCTCTCTGTGCTCTGTCCCCTCACTCTACCTGCACTGATTCAGTCCAAAGTAAAACACTGTTGCAATCAGAAATGCCTCGAAGACTACCTTCTGCAATTGGTTCATGGAAAGTACACTTGTGATTCTCTTACTGGACAGTGTCCACTTTCCCCTCCCTGAACTGAAAAAGACTTCTATGAACACAATATTTTACCTGGCAGCTCAGCTGAGAAATATTAAACCTGGATCCAAGTGAAGCCAGCAGCGTAATGTGTCAATCGACCACAGAGCTTAAACATGCACACCAGCTAAACACTTAACTCATTATGTACTTTATTTCTCCCAGATTGTCAGGCAAGCTGTATTGAGAATGTTAAGCATTTCCTGCCTATACACCAACATCATTAGCAAATGTCTAAATGTGCAGCCTTGGATCAGTTGGTAGCCTCTTGCCTCAGGGATTAAAGGTTGGAAGTTCAAGGATTTTAACTCATCAAGTTAGTTAATACAATTGGGGAGTACACCACAATTTTGCATTAGGTAAAGAGATATATCCATTCCTGCATGTTACTGATGAATGAAAGCTACCAGAACTGGAGAGAGCTTTTAGTTCCGAGAAATTATATTTGCCTTTCATGAGCCAGGATTCCATGGGTAGCAAATAAAATCTGACCCTGCACATGTTTAACTTCTTTACAAAGTTCATCCTGGGGAGTCTGATCACTTTAAAATTATCTAATAGTAACATCAACATGTTCCTTATTAGTTGAGCAGTTTATATCAAACTGAATGATCTAAGCTTTTGAAATCAGCTATTTGTTTAAAGACAAATGATCAGGCTCCTACCTGGAAGAGAACACTGCAGTCCTTTACAAATTCCAATATTTCTCTAAGTCGTTGTTTAGACTTGAAGTTAAATTTGTGATCCAGTGCCAATTCCTCACACCTGACTTTTCTTGTTACAGCGAACAAAAATGATTCATTGCAGCAAAACAGTTTTTTTTAAAGCTCTATGCCCCACCCTGTTCCAATTTATTTCACATGAGTAATGTCCAGACAGAGGCAATATTTCAACATTTAAAGGCAGGATTTATTTATGACTGAATGTTTGTATAACCAGAAAATGAAGCACCACGCAACAAATAGACCGTTCAAATTCTGACCTCCTCATTACACAGAAACACTCTCTCAGACCAAGCAACCCCTCCTGAAATCCCTTTAAAACCAGCACCAGATTATCCTAGACACATTACATGCCTGTTATCCTGTCCAAAAGTCCACTTCTCTATCCTAAATCCCACTGCCCCCATCTCAAACCCAAACACCCCATCCCAAACCCTGCTGCCCCTACACCAAACCCCACTGTCCCCAGCCCAAACCCCACTGCTCCCATCCCAAATCCACCCACCCTACATCCCAAAACCCACTGCCCACATCCCAACCCTACTCTCCCATCCCAAACTCCACTCACTCCTATCCCAAACCCCACTCACCTCTATCTCAAACCCCACTCACCCCCATCCCAAACCCACTCACCTCTATCCCAAACTCCACTCACCCCCATCCTAAGCCCCACTGCCCCCATCCTAAACCACACTCACCTCATCCCAAACTCCACTCACCCCATCCCAAACCCCACTTACCCCATCCCAAACTCAACTCACCCACATCCAAAACTCCACTCACTCCCATCCCAAACCCCACTCACCTGCATTCTAAACCCCACTCACTCCCATCCCAAGCCCCACTGCCTCCATCCTAAGCCACATTCACCCCATCCCAAACTCCACTCACCCCTATCCCAAACCCCACTCACCTCTATCCCAAACTCCACTCACTCCCATCCCAAACCCCATACACCTCTATCCCAAACTCTACTCACCCCCATCCCAAACCCCACTCACCTCTATCCCAAACTCTACTCACCCCCATCCCAAACCCCACTCACTCCCATCCCAAACCCCACTCAACCCCATCCCAAACCCCACTCACCCCCATCCCAAAGCCCACTCACTCCCATCCCAACCCCACTCACCCCCATCCTAAACTCCACGCACCTCCATCCTAAACCACACTCACACTCATCCCAAACTCCACTTACCCCATCCTGAACCCCACTCAACACCATCTCAAACCCCACTCACCCCATCCCTAACCCCATAAGACCTCTATCCCAAACCCTACTCACCCTCATTCCAACCTCCACTCACCCACATCCAAAACCCCACTCATTCCCATCCCAAACCCCACTCACCCGCATTCCAAACCCCACTCACTCCCATCCCAAGCCCCACAGCCCCCATCCTAAACCACACTCACCCCTATCCCAGACCCCACTCACCCCATCCCAAACTCAATTCACCCCCATGCCAAACCCCACTCACCCCTATCCCAAACCCCATTCAACCCATCCCAAACCCCACTCACCACTATCCCAAACCACACTCACCCCCATTCCAAACCCCACTCACCCCCATCCCAAACCCGACTCACCTCTATCTCAAACCCCACTCACACACATCCCAAACTCCACTCACCCACATCCAAAACCCCACTCACTCCCATCCCAAACCCCACTCACCCACATTCCAATCCCCACTCACTCCCATCCCAAGCCCCACTGCCCCATCCTAAACCACACTCACCCCTATCCCAAACTCCACTCACCCCGATCCAAAACCCCACTCACCTTTATCCCAAACTGCACTCACCCCCAACCCAAGCCCCACTGCCCCCATCCTAAATCACACTCACCCCATCCCAAACTCCACTCACCCCTATCCCAAACCCCACTCACTCCCATCTCAAACCCCACTCACCCCATCCCTAACCCCATAAGACCTCTATCCCAAACCCCACTCACCCTCATTCCAACCTCCACTCACCCACATCCAAAACTCCACTCATTCCCATCCCAAACCCCACTCACCCGCATTCCAAACCCCACTCACTCCTATCCCAAGCCCCACAGCCCCCATCCTAAACCCCACTCACCTCTATCCCAAAACCCACTCACTCCAATCCGAAACCTCACTCACCCCATCCCATATCCCACTCACCCCCATCCCTAACCTCAATCACACCCATCCCAAACCCCACTCATCTCTATCCCAAACCCCACTCACCCCCATCCCTAACCCCTCTCACCCCCATCCCAAACCCCACTCACCTCTATCCTAAACCCCACTCACCCTTCTCCCAAACCCCACTCACACCCATCCCTAACCTCAATCATACCCATCCCAAACCCCACTCACCCCTATCCCAAACCCCACTCACCCCCATCCCAAACCCCACTCACCTCTATCCCAAACCCCACTCACCCGATCCTAAACTCCACTCACCCACATCCAAAACCCGACACACCTTCATCCCAAACCCCACTCACCCGCATTCCAAACCCCACTCACTCCCATCCCAAGCCCCACAGCCCCCATCCTAAACCACACTCACCCCTATCCCAGACCCCACTCACCCCATCCCAAACCCCACTCACCTCTATCCCAAACCTCACTTACACCCATCCCAAAACCTCACTCACCTCCATCCCAAACTCCACTCACCCACATCCAAAACCCCACTCACTCCCATCCCAAGCCCCACTGTCCCCATCCTAAACCACACTCACCCCATTCTCAACTCCACTCACTCCCATCCCAAACCCCACTCACCTCTATCCCAAACTCCACTCACCCCATCCCAAGCCCCACTGCCCCCATCTTAAACCACACTCACCCCTATCCCAAACCCCACTCACCCCCATCCCAAACTCCACTCACCCCTATCTCAAACCCCACTCACTCCCATCTCAAACCCCACTCACCCCATCCCTAACCCCATAAGACCTCTATCCCAAACCCTACTCACCCTCATTCCAACCTCCACTCACCCACATCCAAAACCCCACTCATTCCCATCCCAAACCCCACTCACCCGCATTCCAAACCCCACTCACTCCCATCCCAAGCCCCACAGCCCCCATCCTAAACCACACTCACCCCTATCCCAGACCCCACTCACCCCATCCCAAACCCCACTCACCTCTATCCCAAACCCCACTCACCCGATCCTAAACTCCACTCACCCACATCCCAAACTCCACTCACCCCCATCCCAAACCCCACTCACTCCCATTCCAAACCCCACTCACCTCTAAGCCAAACCCCATTAACTCCCATCTCAAACCCCACTCACCCCTATCCCAAACTCCACTCACCCCCATCCCAAACCCCACTCACCCCCATCCCTAACCCCATTCACCTCTATCCCAAACCACACTCACCCCCATTCCAAACTCCACTCACCCACATCAAAAACCCCACTCACCCGCATTCCAAACCTTACTCACTCCCATCCCAAGCCCCACTGCCCCATCCTAAACCACACTCACTCCTATCCAAAACTCCACTCACCCCCATCCCAAACCCCACTCACCTCTATCCCAATCTCCAATCACCCCCATCCCAAATCCCACTCACTCCCATCCCAAGCCCCACTGCCCCCATCCTAAACCACACTCACTCCCATTCCAAACTCCATTCACACCCATCCCAAACCCCACTCACCCCTATCGCAAACCCCATTACCCGTAAATCAAACCCTATTCACGCCTATCCCAAACCCCACTCAAACCCATTCCATATCCCACTTACCCCCATCGCAAACCCCACTCACTCCCATCCCACGCCCCACTGCCCCCATCCTAAACCACACTCACTCCCATTCCAAACTCCACTCACACCCATCCCAAACCCCACTCATTCCCATCCCAAACCCCAGTCACTCCCATCCCAACCCCACTCACCCCATCCCAACCCCACTCACCCCCATCACAAGCCCCACTCACCCCCATCCCAAACCCCACTCACCCCATCCCAAACTCCACTCACCCCCAACCTAAAACCCACTGCCCCATCCCAATCTCCACCACATAATCCCAAACCCCACTCACCCACAGCCCAAACCCCACTCAACCCATCCCAAGCCCCACTACCCCCAAATCAAACCCCATTCACCCCATCCCAAACCCCACTCACCCCCATCCCAAACCCCACTCACCCCATCCCAAAACCCACTCACCTCTATCCCAAACCCCACTCACTCCAATCCCAAACCTCACTCACCCCATCCCATATCCCACTCACCCCCATCCCAAACCCCACTCACCCCATCCCAAACCCCTCTCACCCCCATCCCAAACCCCACTCACCTCTATCCTAAACCCCACTCACCCTTCTCCCAAACCCCACTCACACCCATCCCAAACCCCACTCACCCCTAATCCAAACCCCACTCACTCCCATCTCAAATCCCACTCACTCCATCCCTAACCCCATAAGACCTCTATCCCAAACCCCACTCACCCTCATTCCAACCTCCACTCACCCACATCCAAAACCCCACTCACTCCCATCCCAAACCCCACTCACCCGCATTCCAAACCCCACTCACTCCCATCCCAAGCCCCACAGCCCCCATCCTAAACCACACTCACCCCCATCCCAAACTCCACTCACCCCTATCCCAGACCCCACTCACCCCATCCCAAACCCCACTCACCTCTATCCCAAACCCCACTCACCTGATCCTAAACTCCACTCACCCACATCCAAAACCCTACTCACCCTCATCCCAAACCCCACTCACTTCCATCCCAAGCAGCATTGCCCCCATCCTAAACCATACTCACCCCTATCCCAAACTCCACTCACCCACATCCCAAACTCCACTCACCCCCATCCCAAACCCCACTCACTCCCGTTCCAAACCCCACTCACCTCTAAGCCAGACCCCACTGACTCCATTTCAAACCCTACTCACCCACAGCTCAAACCCCACTCACCCCATCCCAATCCCCACTGCCCCATCCCAATCCCAACCACATGATCCCAAATCCCACTCACCCACAGCCCAAACCCCACTCACCCCAATCCCAAACCCCACTTAGCTCCATCCCAAACCACACACACCCCCACCCCATATCTCACTGTCCCTATCCCAAACCCCACCTCCACAGCCCAAACCCCACTCACTCCCATCCCAGACCCCACTCAGCTCTATCCCAAACCACAGCACCCCCACCCCAAACCCCATTACCCGCATCCCAAACTCCACTCACCCACAGCCCAAACCCTACTCACCCCCAACACAAAACCCACTGCCCCATCCCAATCCCCACCTCATGATCCCAAACCCCACTCACTCCCAACCCAAACCCCACTCACCCCTATCCCTAACCCCACTCACCCCATCCCAAACTCCAGTCACCCACATCCAAAGCCCCACTCACATCCATCCCAAACCCCATTCACCACATCCCAAATCCCACTCACACACATTCCAAACCCCACTCACCCCCATCCCAAACCCCACTGCCCCCAGCCTAAACCACACTCACCCCTATCCCAAACTCCATTCACCCCCACCCCAAACCCCACCAACCCATGCAAAACCCCACTCACCCCATCCCAAGCCCCATGCCCCCAAACCAAACTCCATTCACCCTTATCCCAAAACCCATTAACCCTATTCCCAAGCTCCATTCACCCCTATCCTAAATCCCACTCAACTCCATCCCAAGCTCCACACACCCCATCCCAAACCCCACATCATGATCGCACACCCCACTCCCCCATCCCAAACCCCATGCCCCCCAACTCAAACCCCACATCGTGATCGCATGCCCCACTCCCCCATCCCAAACCCCACTCACCCTATCCCTAACTCCATTCACCCCATCCAGAACTCCACTCCCCATCCCAAACTCCACTCACCCCCAACCTAAACTCCTCATACTTCTATCCCAATCCCACTCACCCCATCCCAAACCCCAAGCAACTAAATCCCAAACCCCACCCACTCCCATCCCAAACCCCATTCACACCCATTCCAAACCCCACACCCAAATACCAAACCTCACCCATGGTTTCAAACCCCACTCCACTCTCCTAATCCTCACTCCCTCTAATCCCATACTCCACTCACTCATTCTAAATCCTATTTCCTTAAATCCAAATCTCCACTCCCTCTGCTCAAACCCCATTCCCCATCCCAATCATAGCCCCCATCCCAAATCTTACTCCCATCATTACAAACCCCATTCCTCCATTCTAAAACCCAGCACCCCATCCCGAACTCCACTCCCCATTCTAAAACCCAGCCCTCCATCCCAAACTCCACTCCCCATTCTGAACCCCATCACTCTATCCCAAGGTCCACTTCCCCATTCTAAAACACAACACTCTATCCCAAAACCCACTTCCCCATTCTAAAACCCAGCACCCCATCCCGAACTCCACTTCCCCATTCTAAATTCTGGATCAGTGGTGCTGGAAGAGCACAGCAGTTCAGGCAGCATCCAACAAGCAGCGAAATCGACGTTTCGGGCAAAAGCTTACCTTTTTCCTCATTCTAAAACCTAGCATTCTATCCCAAACTCCACTTCCCCATTCTGAACCCCAGCTCTCTATCCAAAGCTCCACTTCCCCATTCTAAAACCCAGCACTTCATCCCAAACTCCACTTTCCCATTCTAAAACCCAACACTCCATCCCCAACTCAACTCCCATTCTAAAACCCAGCATTCTATCCCAAACTCCAATTCCCCATTCTAAAACCCAACACTCCATCCCAAACTCCACTTCCCCATTCTAAAACCCAACACTCCATCCCAAACTCCACTTCCCCATTCTAAAGCCCAGCACACCATCCGAAACTCCACTTCCCCATTCTAAAACCCAACACTCCATCTCCAACTCAACTCCCATTCTAAACCCCAGCACTCCTTCCCAAACTCCACTTCCCTATTCTAAAACCCAGCACTCCTTCCCAAACTCCACTTCCCTCTTCTAAAACCCAGCACTCCATCCCAAACTCCACTCCCCATTCTAAATCCCAGCACTCCGTCCCAAACTCCACTTCCCCATTCTAAAACTTAGCCCTCCATCCCAAACTCCATTAGACATTCTAAATCCCAGCACTCCATCCCAAACTCCACTTCCCCATTCTAAAACCTAGCATTCTATCCCAAACTCCACTCCCCAATCTAAAACCCAGTACTCCATCCCAAACTCCATTTCCCCATTCTAAAACCCAGCACTCCCTCCCAAATGCCACTCCCCATTCTAAACCCCAGCACTCAATCTCAAACTCCACTCCCTATTCTAAAACCCGGCACTCCGTCCCAAACTCCACTTCCCCATTCTAAAACTTAGCCCTCCATCCCAAACTCCATTAGACATTCTAAATCCCAGCACTCCGTCCCAAACTCCACTTTCCCATTCTAAAACCTAGCATTCTATCCCAAACTCCACTCCCCAATCTAAAACCCAGTACTCCATCCCAAACTCCATTTCCCCATTCTAAAACCCAGCACTCCCTCCCAAATGCCACTCCCCATTCTAAACCCCAGCACTCAATCTCAAACTCCACTTCCCCATTCTAAGCCCCAGCACTCCATCCCAAACTCCACTCCCCATTCTAAAACCCAGCCCTCCATCCCAAATGCCACTCCCCAATTCTAAAACCCAGTATTCTATCCCAAACTCCATTTCCCCATTCTAAACCCCAGCACTCAATCCCAAACTCCACTCCCTATTCTAAAACCCGGCACTCCATCCCAAACTCCACTCCCTATTCTAAAACCCGGCACTCAATCCTAAACTCCACTTTTCATCCCAAATCCTACTCCTTCCAACTCAAGCCCCCAATCACCCAACCTAAATCTCATTTCACTATTTCAAACCACACTCCACTTTTCTAAACCCCATTCCATCCTCTCATCGCCATTCCCCTCTCATCTCAAAACACATTCCTTCTAATACAATATCACTCCCCATCCCAAACTCAATATCCCCCATCCCAAAATTCACCCCTGCTTTCTGAGTCACACTCCCCATTCCTCAGGTTATGGTATTAAAATTTTCATTTCACGGTCTTGTCTCTTTCAGTTCTGCACCCTCACCTCATTGTATGTACCAAGTCACTCTGCCTGTCCTGAGTCTGACTAACTGCATGGTTTCAGCCTGTCTTATCCTGGTCCATCCTGTCCTATCCTGCTCCATCCTGTCCTATCATATCCCACACCACCCCCACCTGTTTGCTCTTTACTCCACTCAGTAATGGCCACCTCACTTTCTGCAATTCTTTCCTTGCCACACTCTCTGCCTTGAAAAGTATCCGCAAACCTTCATTTCTGACTAGGTTAATGTCAGCCTTTCCTCAACTGAGACTTGGTGTTGTGAGAATCTGAGGGCTGATCATCATTTAATGGTAGTATAAGAAGGATATCCTGCATGTATTGATAATGTAATTTCAAAATTCTTGGAAATGAAAGATTCTGAAGTGATAGTATGTGGGTATAATTGAGGACACTGTATCATCCCCAAGAAAAGAAAGATTATCTGGGGAGGGATTAGACAACCATGGCTGGCAAAGGAAGTCAGGAAATGTATTAAAGAAAAAGAGAGATCCTATAAAGTGGCTAAGAACAGTGGGAAATCAGAAGATTGGGGAGGATACAAAAACAAACAGAGGATAACAAAGAGTGTAATAAGAAATGAGAGGATCAAATATGAAGGTAGGCTAGCCAGTAATATTAGAAATGATAGTAAAAGTTTCTTTCAGTACATAAGAAACAAACGACAGGCAAAAGTAGACATTGGGCCACTTCAAACAGATGCAGGAAGCCTAGTGATGGGAGATAAGGAAATAGCAGGAGAACTTAACAAGTACTTTGCGTCAGTTTTCACAGTGGAAGACATGAGTAATATCCCAACAATTAAAGGGAGTCAAGGGGCTGAGTTGAGTATGGTTGCCATTACGAAAGACATAGTGCTAGAAAAGTTACAAAGTCTTAAAATTGATAAATCTCCTGGCCCCGATGGGATACACCCTAGAGTTCTGAGAGAGCTGGCTGTGGAAATAGCGGAGACATTGGTTGAGATCTTTCAAGAGTCACTGGAGTCAGGGAAAGTCCCGGATGATTGGAAGATGGCTGTTGTAACCCCCTTGTTCAAGAAAGGATCAAGACAAAAGATGGAAAATTATAGGCCAATTAGTTTAACCTCGGTTGTTGGTAAGATTCTAGAATCCATCATTAAGGATGAGGTTTCTAAATTCTTGGAAGAGCAGAGTCTGATTAGAACAAGTCAACATGGATTTAGTAAGGGGAGGTCATGCCTGACAAACCTGTTGCAATTCTTTGAAGAGGTGACAAGTAGGTTAGACCAGGGAAACCCAGTGGATGTGGTCTATCTAGACTTTCAAAAGGCCTTTGATAAGGTACCACACGGGAGGCTGCTGAGCAAGGTGAGGGCCCATGGTGTTCGAGGTGAGCTGCTGGGATGGATTGAGGATTGGCTGTCTGACAGAAAGCAGAGAGTTGGGATAAAAGGTTCTTTTTCAGAATGGCAGCCGGTGACTAGCGGTGTCCCGCAGGGTTCAGTGTTGGGGCTATAGCTATTCGCATTATATATTAATGATTTGGATGAGGGGACTGGGGGCATTCTAGCGAAGTTTGCAGATGATACGATGTTAGGTGGACAGGCAGGTAGTACTGAGGAAGTGGGGAGGCTACAGAAGGATCTATACAGGTTGGGAGAGTGGTCCAGGAAATGGCTGATGGAATTTAACGTGAGCAAGTGCGAGGTCTTGCACTTTGGCAAAAAGAATAAAAGCATAGACTACTTTCTAAATGGTGAGAAAATTAGTAAAGCCAGAGTACAAAGGGATCTGGGAGTGCTAGTCGAGGATTCTCTAAAGGTAAACATGCAGGTTGAGTCCGTGATTAAAAAAGCAAATGCAATGTTGTCTCTTATCTCAAGAGGGTTGGAATATAAAAGCAGAGATGTGCTACTGAGACTTTATAAAGCTCTGGTTAGGCCCCATTTGGAGTACTGTGTCCAGTTTTGGTCCCCACACCTCAGGAAGGACATACTGGCACTGGAACGTGTCCAGCGGAGATTCACACGGATGATCCCTGGAATGGCAGGTCTAACATACGAGGAACGGCTGAGGATCCTGGGATTGTATTCATTGGAGTTTAGAAGATTAAGGGGAGACTTAATAGAGACGTACAAGATAATACATGGCTTGGAAAAGGTGGACGCTAGGAAATTGTTTCCATTAGGCGAGGAAACTAGGACCCGTGGACACAGCCTCAGAATTAGAGGGGGACAATTCAGAACAGAAATGCGGAGACATTTCTTCAGCCAGAGGGTGGTGGGTCTGTGGAATTCATTCCCACAGAGTGCAGTGGAGGCCGGGACGCTAAATATCTTCAAGGCCGAGATTGATAGATTCTTGTTGTCTTGAGGAATTAAGGGCTACGGGGAGAACGCTGGTAAGTGGAGTTGAAATGCCCATCACCCATGATTGAATGGCAGAGTGGACTCGATGGGCCGAATGGCCTTACTTCCACTCCTATGTCTTATGGTCTTATGGTCTTATTGTCCTTTTAGCTATACTGTTTTTATTCAGATTTCTCAAGTACAGGACAGATGTTATTAAAAAGGGTGCAGCAAAGGATGTTGCTGGGAATGGAGTGTTTGAGTCATAATGACAGGTTGGATAAGCTGGGACTTTTTTCTCTGGAGTGTAAGAGGTTGAGGGGTGACCTTATAGAGGTTTATAAAATCGTGAGGGTATGGATAGGGCGAATAGCCAAGGTCTTTTCCCCAGGGTAGGGAAGTCCAAAACTAGAAGGTGTGGATTTAAGGTGAGAGTCGAAAGATTTAAAGGGGACCTGAGCGGCAACTTTTTCACACAGAGTGTGGTGCGGGTATGGAACAAAATGCCAGAGGAAGTGGTGGAAGCGAGTACATCTGCGACATTTAAAAGACACTTGGATGAGTACATGAATGGGAAAGATTTGCGGAATATGGGACAAATATAATCAAATGGAACTAATTTGGTCTGGGAAACTTGGTTGGCATGGATGAGTAGGTCCAAAGGGTCTGTTTCCATGCTGTCTGACTCTATGACACTATTCTGTATTTATAACATAATTTATTGCACCCTCAATGTCCCAAAACATTTCATTGTCAATTCATCATTTTAAAGTGAAATTGCCTCAATAAAAGAGGCAGCACAGTGGTCAGTGGTTAGTACAGCAGCCTCACTGCACTAGAGACCTGGGTTCGATTCCAACCTCAGGCAACTATCTATGTGGAGTTTGCACATTCTCCATGTGTCTGTGCGGGTTTCGTCTGATTCCCTCCCACAATCCAAAGATGTGCACCTTAGGTAGATTGGTTATGCTAAGTTGCGTGCAGCATCTAGACATATGCAGGCTAGGTGGATTAACCATGGGGAATGCAGGGTTACAGGGATAGGGTAAAGGGGTGGGTCCAGGTGGGATGCTCTTGGAGGTTGGTGTGGACTGGATGGGCCAAAGGGCCAGTTTCCACAGTCTAGGGATTCTATAACAATGCAGAATCAACTAGTGCACAGGAAGATCACATAAGCAGTAAAGGAACAAATGACCAGTGATGGTGTTCCTGGTGGTATGATTATGAGAGGCATATTGACCTGAACATTGGCACAACTCTCCTCCAAAAATCATCTAAAGAGATCCTTTACAGGCAGTAGGAGTCTGTAATAGTCCGTCAGTACTACATTAGTTGTATCAGTCTAGGGTGAGTGCTCATACTCCAGTGGGCTTTGGACCTTCAATCTGTTGAGTTAAATGCCAGCAACTGTGCCATGTTGACACTGGATATATTTTTAAACATGAGCACAGCCTGATTCGCCAGAACCACATTTTGTTAAAATGCGTACTGACAATGAGGTTGAAGCATTTGGAATTTTGTACCCTGACTTGGTTAAGTTGAATGAATTTATATTTTTAACTTGCTTTGTGACGTGCTCTTTCCTATATTACCAAATGGTCACTGTCTATTTGTTCCAGTTAAATAAACCAAAATTACAAACTGGCAATGGGCCATTCTCAAGAGTTTGCAGTTCCCAATCTCACTGCAGTCTCTATGGTTTACCACAACAACGTATTAGTGAGTTCCCCTCAGAGACACTGTGTAAATATCTTGCAAACAAGTGTTGATTAAAGGACAGCTTGCTCAATTGAAAGCACGGCAATTCTTTTACAGATAGATTTTCCAATCAATTTAGTATTTCACACTAATATCTTTTCTTTCCCCCTCTAACACATGGACCTATGCAGGAGTTTAATTCCACACGGGATGGCAATGCTACAATCCATGCTCATTGAGTGTAACCCTGTATGGCGCCAGTAGGCTATTTGACAATTGAGTGCATCACAGGTTAACACTCATTTCACTCTCATTCAATGCCCATGCATTTTTCAGTTGGAATCATTAGATAGTAAGTTTCAAGAGGAATATTGGCTATTTTTTCCCTCTCTGTACAAAGTAGTTAGCCATATTACCCCTCACGACATTTATAGAATTTCTACACTGTGAACGCAGGCCATTTGGCCGTTCAAGTCCACCCCGACCCTCAAAGAACATCTCATCCAGACCCACCCTCATCCCTTTAACCCTGCATTTCCCATGGCTAACCCACTAGCCTGCACATTCCTGGCTGGACACAATGGGCAAATTAGCATAGCCAATCCACCTAACCTGCACATTATTGTACTGTGGGAAGAAATTGGAGCATCCGGAGGAAACCCATACAGACACAGGGAGAATGTGCAAACCCCAACAGACAGTCCCAAGGGTGGGATCGAGCCAAGGTCCCTGGTGCTGTGAGGCTAGCCACTGAGCCACTGTGCTGCCACACAACTAGCATAAATTAGAGATTAGGTTTGCAGAGTCTTCATGCCTCAGTGAACATGTTAGACTGGACAATCAACTGCAATGTTTAAAATCTTAGGTGTACGGGTGCATGTATCACAAAGGCTAATGTGCATGTAGAGCAATTAATTAGAAAGCTAACAGAATGTTACTGTTCATTGCGAGGGGAATTGTTTACAGTGTGCAGGATTGCTATCCTTATTTGCGGAAGGATGCAACTTGTTTGGAAGCAGTTTAGTGAAGGATTATTCGACTACCTGGAATAGCTACGATGTTTGGAGACGGGAGGGTTGGTTTATGAGGAAGGGTTAAACCAGTCAGGTTCATATCTGCTGGAGTACAGTACAGTCAATGACAATTTAATTAAAACATGTAACATGTGTTGTGGGGCTGCATATGGAGAGGGTATTATAAAGCAAAGAACTGAGAGCCTGAAACAAAAGCAGAGAAATGAATCTCTCTGTACAGAAAGATCCAAATGATGTCAGACATGCTGAGTCTCCCTATCACATCCTGTTGGAGATTCTAAAACCCAGATTCACTGTTTAAAATTAAGGAGACATCCATTTAGAGCAGAGATGAGCAGAAGTTCATTCTCAGATGAGTCTTCAGGACTCTCTTCCTCTGCAGTGGAAGCAGAGGGTTGGAATATTTTAAAGCAAGAGGCAGATTCTTGATCAGGGTGAAAGGTTATCAGCAGGAGTTGAGAATATTGTGTAATCAGACCAGCCAGGGTCTTATTGAATGGCACAGCAGGCTTCAGGGCCCGAATGGCCTACATCTGCTCCTAGTTTTATGATCAAATGCAAAACTTTCAAGGAAGGCCTTAAACCTTTCAGTAGACATTAATTATTGCACAAACAGTTGGGGATTATTTCACGTCATGGATCACAGGAAGGAAATTATTCTGCTTCGCTATCTTAGGAACATTGAAATAAAAATAATATTTACCAGCTGGACCTCACCGATGGTGACAGGTTGGGTGCGATACCGAGCCCCTTTCTGTCTGCGTCCATTACGTCCTTCCATTGCAGGCATCTTCTTTGGCATGGGCTGACACAGACTATTGAACAAGGCCATCTTCTGGTTCAGACTCAGCTTTGAATTCTCATCGCCTCTCTCTTCTACCTCCTGTTCAACTGCACTGCTCTTTTTTCCATCTGCATCTTGCTCCTTTGGTGGCTGTGCCTTAGGGATGCTAACAGAGGAGTTTTTGTCAGTTGGAGGAGAAGTTGAACAATGTGAAGAAAAATATTCTTCAAATTTAATCCTTTCCTTCACTTGGGAGAAGCTGGTTGTCTTTTGGGTTAGGAACAATATTGGACCATTCATCCCCTTGACCCTACTTCATCACTCAACTAGCTTTGGTTTGGTCTTCATTTGGACTTCATTCTTTATGCTTTTTCTCCATCTTCCTTGCAACATGTGGAGTAGAACTGTATAATGTGTACCAAATACATACATGCCAAGGTTCAAATAAAGTTAACATATTTCTCTGGTTTTCATATTGAGAATTAAATATCAGTGCTTTTGTTCTTTTGTTTACAAACTTGTTAACCTGTGCATTACTTATACTGATTGGTGAATCTCTACCCCGAGATCCCTTCGCTTCTCCGCGTCACTTAGGCATTCTTTTCCAAGGACTATTATGTCTGCTAATTCCTTCTACCAAAGTACCTAACTTGCATTTATTTGTTTAATGTTCAATTACCAAATACATGGCCATTCTACTCATTTAAAAATGTTTTCTTTAATTTGTTCCAGCCCTCCTGAGTATTAACTACATCCTACAATTTGCTATCAACCATAAATGGACATATATCTGTTGGGCCTCTCATTACTATTAGCCATGAAGTGACACCTTCTGGAAAACTCTTGCTTCCAGTCGCTCATTAGAATGGAATTGTGTTTGGATGCGATGCTACCCATGATCAAATTACCTCCCAATATCTACTATTCCAAGCCACATTTGAAAATAAAGGCTGACAAGGTCTCAGAGGGCAATACTGGAGCAATGTCACTTGACAATTGAGTTGTTTAAATTAATCAAAGGATTTGATTGGATAGATAAGGAGAAAATCTTTCATCTTGTGGGAGATCATCGATGTAAAAGAAAATGTAAAGTTAAAATGAGAGGTCAGCCATTCAAGAGCAAAATCAGGCAGCATATTTTAGGAAATTAGGAACAGGAGCTGGCCTTTTAACATGATTTTATTGAATAGGAATGGTATTTGATAGATCTATTGGAGTTTTTTTGGTTTTGGCTAGTTGGGATGCTGAGGGGGAGGCAATGCGTGTAATGTAGATGCATTTTAGGAAGGCATGAGTAAAGTGTCTCACAGAGATTGTTGCACAAGGTTATAGGTCATGGGTATGAGAATGTATGTTGGAAATGTATAGGAAATTGGTTAATGGTCAACAAATAGAGAATAGAAATAAATGGGTTAATGGTTGGATGATGCTAGTGGAGTGCCTCATTGATCATCACTTCGATGTCAGCTATTTATAATGTACATCAATGAGACAGATAAGGACACCAAGTATAACCTATCTGAATTTACTGTCAATATAAAGTGAGGTGGAAAAGTAAAGTCTGAGGAGGGCACAAACACTATCAAATATTGCAAATAAAGATGTGTGTTGCAATGCTTGCGGCAGAGAAATAAGTCATTTAGCCCAACAGTTTCAATCTGGCCACTATCCACCACAGGAATTCCTCATACCCCACTGCATCTAACCCCATGAGCATATCCTTCTATACCTTTCCCCATCTCATTTGCTTATCTTGGTGTTATATTTAGCACCTTATCATGTCTCCATTATGTCATAAATTACATTACTATCAGTGGATAATTTAAGTGCAATAATTGTTATTTAGGTAAATGTAGCAGCTGACTTGTGCATAGCAAGATCTCAGAAAAGTACATGAAAGACAAGTTAACCACTCTTTTGGTAGAGATGATCTGCTGGAATAAGGTTACCTGGTGTGAGGAGGATTTGTTCCTCATTTTTAACCAATCCATTGTTATTTTAAAGTTGATAAGGCCTTAGTTGCTGCCCTTGTCTAATTCGTAGCAAGTTCCATTGCCCTTTCACTTCCTGTGCTCTCTGACATACACTACTTCCTGCCTTTATTTTAAAATTCTGATTGTTGTTTTCAAAGCCCGGCATGGTCTTATGCCTCCCTCTAACAATCTCCTCTATCTCTACAAGCTTCAGGCGGAATCGGCACTCCAATAATTCTGGCCTCATACGTAACCTAAATTTACTTGCTCAATCATTGGTGGCCTCCCACCTAACTTCTCCCGGCTTCTCTAACCCACTTTCCTTCTTTAAGATACTCCTTAAAACCTACCTTTCTGACTAGGCCTCGAATCATCTGACCTAATATTTCCTCATGTGGGTTGGTTTTTTTTATATTAGCAATAAGTGCAATATAAATATTAGTTTCAGTTTCAGTTTTATCTAAAAAGCAGTATCTCTAATAATGTGGCAGTCTCACTGCATGAGGTTGGAGAGGTAGCTTACCTTCTATACTGATAACTGGAATAGGACTTTATCCTATAACCTTCTGTCTAATAGGTGGCAGGTCTATAAAAAAAGCTGCTGTGTACATGGGGCTAACAGTGCAGTAACTTAAATCTGACAGCAACTCATGGCTATTCACAACCTACAGGCTGTATTTTCCACATTACAATGTTGCTAGATGGTTTACACACTAATAGTGGCATGTGTCATTGAGCTCTTACTTTGGCCACAACATCTGGTCTATTGTAAACACTTTAGTGAAGATCACATTGGTAGCATAGAGCTGCAGTTGTCTCTCTCCATCTCACACAATGTGGGAAAGACAAGATGTTCTCAACTCTACAGTAGGCTCGGTAGATTGCCTGCTAAACAATACAGTGCTTTCCCATACCTGTTTGCCACCACCATTTCCTCTGTGGTCACTGGCTGAGTCCGAGAACGGTCATGGGAACGTCGCAGCCTGCGCTCCACAGCTGCATTGCTGCTGCGAGGACGCAACTTTGCAGCAGACTCTGCAGGACACCCTTTCTCCAGTTCCTAATGAAAATATGAAAGAGAGAGTGAGGGGGAGAGAGAGAGAGAGCGCAAAATGAGAAGAAACAGGGTAATTCTACATAACTTGGCTAATTCTGGCTGTGGATTTCCTGCCAAAACATTGCCTCAGTGACAGCTTGCGTAGCTTCTCATTGTGGTTCCTTTCAAGTAAACTTGCAGCTGGGTAAAGCACCCTGACCCATCTCATTTGCAGCTCAGGCCAATGTTTATATTTTAGGAGGTGGCATTGTATCTGACTGACCCGACACTTTCTGGTCTAATCTTTTTGGCATTTCTGACACCAAGCAATGGAATTTTACCAGACAAACTGACTGGTAAATGTCTCTGCTGTATTCAAAGCAACTGACTCAATCAAAATTGACAGGAACAATCACTGAATGGTCCAAAGCAACTTTACAATGTCTGAAATATGCTGCTCTAAAAATCCTTCTGCTATGCACTGAATTCAACCCCTTTTGAAGGTAGTGTTTAACTAAATGCTCATATGTTCTATTTCACAACAATGTTTTCACCTCAACCCCAACTATAGCAGTGAGAAAAAAACTGTAACAAGGATTAAACCTAGCCCACACCCCAACATGAGGTAAAAACAGGGGATAAGATACTAAACTCTCCTTGAATTATCGTGAATATTTTACAAACCAGCACTTACTTTGAACAGTGTCATCTTTGCAGCTACACTCAGCTTTGATTTTGCATCCATCTTGTCATCCTCTGTAAAAAAAAAACAACAGCAGGGTTATTGAAGGGACAGAGACACTGCAACCCTACGTGAAGCATGTTGCTTTAAATGAGAGGAAATAAAAGAAAGAAGATGTCAATTTTGGAGAACTCATTCATTTCTGTATTAAGTTAAGGCTAGATAAAGGGCACAATTTCACAGGGAGTACAGGAGTAAGGTGTAAATGAGCATAAGTTATTGAAGGGGCTGGAAAGGTTGAAAGCATGGTTAGTAAAGCACACAGTGTCCTACACCTTCTTAATGTAGGCTTTGAGTAAAAAAGCAAATGCTGTTGGTATGTTGCCTTGTTGAATTTGTATGAAACCCTATTTTGGCCTCATTTGAAATATTGCAGCCAGTCTGGGGCTCAACACATAAGGGAAGATGTGAAGACATTGAGCAGAATGCTGAGAGGATTCATGGGAATGGTTCCAGGGATTAGCAATTTCAGTTATGAAGATAGATTGAAAACGTTAGGGCTGTTTCCATTGGAAAAAAGGCTGACAGAAGATTCAAAATCAGGAAAGGTCTGGATGATGTAGATAGGGAGAAACTCTTTCCAATCCTAAAACAATCAGAAATGAGAGGGCATAGCTTTAAAATTATTGGGAAAAGAAGCAAACGCAGTATCAGGAAAATGTTTTCATTCAGTGAACGATTAGGGTCTGGAATGCACTGCCCAAGACTGTGGTGGAAGTAGGTTCAATTCAAGTATTAAAAGGGAAATCTTCTGAAAAGATAGAGATCTGCAGAGTTATGGGGAGAGGATGATCAGTGAACTGTTCATTTGGATGGCCAGTGTAGACCTGATAGACCAAATGGCTTCTTTCTGCACTGTTACAACTTGCAACAATTCTGTAATTCATATGTTTTAAGGATGTTTGGCTGTGCTGTGTTAATATCACTGATTTCCTTATTCAACCTTATACACTGATCGAAGTGCAGACTGGAACAGGTGTGCACATGTACTGACCTTTTGAATAAATCTGCGACATGGTACATTATTTAAAGCCTTTTTGAAAATGATTTGCAATTGTTTGCACTGTCAGGAGTTGGCACTATGTGAAAGGGAGAGAGTGCAATGCATTTCTGAAAGCCTGCTTTTAAACATAGCAGACTAATGGTTTTTTTTTGCAACAAGATGAAATTTCACTCTTTTGTTAATGAGAATAACTGAGCCCTTGTGTGTAATAGGTTGAATAGAAAATACCTTCTACAGGTTACTGCAGTAGTTCTGTCCCTGCCTCTAAGTCAGACAGACCTGGGTTCAAGTCCCACCTACTCCAGAGGTCACAGAGTCATAGAGATGTACAGCATGGAAACAGACCCTTCAGTCCAACCCGTCCATGCTGACCAGATATCCCAACCCAATCTAGTCCCACCTGCCAGCACCCAGCCCATATCCCACCAAACCCTTCCTATTGTGTAATATCATCTCTGAACAGATTGATTAGAAGATACCTAAACCTAGTTGCTAATCTGTAGGGAATCACAACATCTCGTTCCTAGTATTAATGCAGTTAACCAGCCTTAAGCTAATGTAGCCTGTTATCTTCTTATTATATAATACTCCTTGACATTAAGCAGTGAAGGTTTTAATGTTTAAACCTTCACTGCTTAATGTCAAGGAGCCCCATAGACCAGCATTACAAGAAGGGGTGGTGCAGACAAATCTAACCAAAAAAGACCCTAGCAGAACTAAACATCTTAAACAACATAATATTTCTATTCGATTAACCATGAGTGAAAATGCAGATATAGTACTCACCATCAGTGTTTGACTTGCTTGCGTTCAGCACTAACTCTCTGTAATATTGAGAAGATATATTGAACATCAGTCACTGGAAGATGTTGAGGAACAAAACAAAACTCATTTTTTCTCCATTGTGACTATCTAAGTTTTAATTACAAAATCTTTACAAACTATACATCAGAAGGTGACTCTGAGCAATAGTACTGTACTCTCACATTGCTGATGGCAACTTCAATAGTGCTTCCAGACGATGCTATCACACACGGCTGACTCAGTATTATACATCAATCTTGTATGTTATAAGCTTTTCACAGACACCAAATGAAAACCACATTTCATATATAAAACAAGATATGATCTAGGTCAGCTGAATCACAATGCAACTGGCCACTGAGCGTCCTGTCTTTCACTAATGCTTATTCACAGATAGGGAGAAAGAGTAGGGATCAGAGATTGCATGTAAAATCTCCCCCTCCTGAGAAATGGAGAGAAAGATGGTGGGAGGGGAAGATGGTCTGATGGGTTGCTGTTGGGGAGATTCCCACCATCTTCCCCTGTCCTGTTCTGTTCTCCCATTAACACAGGGATTCTGTTCTGAGTTGGAAGGCTTGCCGGGCTAATTGAGACCCTTTAGCGGTTTATTGTTCTCTGTGTGGACGAAAATCAGGGTTGCAGGGAGGACAACCAAATTGATCATAGCACCTTGGAATAGGGAACCACATTCGAGAGGACAGAAAAAACAGAAATGTAATTGGGGATAATATAGTCAAGGGAACAGACAGTTCTCTGTGGCCAGGATTGACAATCCCAAAGGCTGCATTGCCTGCCTGGTGCCTGTGTTCAGGATCTTTCATCAGGGCTGCAGAGGAACTTGGAGCGGGAGGGGAAAGGTCCAGTTCTCATGGTCAACGTAGGTAATAACAATACAGGTTCTGCTGAAGGAATATGTGCAGCTAGAGGCTAAATTAGGAGCCAAAATGATAATAATTTCTGGATTACTACCAGAGCCACAAGAAAATTGACACAGGGTCAACCAGATTAAAGAGGTTAAAAATCACACAACACCAGGTTATAGTCCAACAGGTTTACTTGGAAGCACTAGCTTTCGGAGTGCTGCTCCTTCATCAGATGGTTGTGGAGTATAAGATCGTAATACACAGAATTTCTAGCAAAAGTTTACAGTCGGATGCAACTGAGATTCTATATTGAACAATACCTATTTGTTTAGTCTCTCATCTTTTAGAATTTTTGCTATAAAATGTTTGCTATAAAATTGTCAGTGCCCACAAGGGAAGAGGCAATTCTGGGTTTGAGGATATGTAATGAGCCAGCTTAATGATTAGGGAGTGTAAGGTGAAGGAAGCCCTAAGGGGCAGTGACCATAAAATCATAGAACTCAGCCTACAGTTTGAAATGAATCTACTGGAATCAGATGTTAACAGTATTACAAATGAGTAAAGGTAACTACAAAGACATATGAGGGAGGAGCTGGCCAGACTTGTTTGGAATGGGACCCCAGCAGGGAAGACAGTGGAGCAGCAATGGCTGGAAGTTTTGAGAATAATTTGGGAGGCACAGCAGAAATCCATCCCAAGGAAGGAAACACATACTAAGGGGAGGATGAGATAACCATGGGTGACAATGAAATTCAGGGACAGCATTAAAAAAAAGAAAAAGCAAACAATTCGGTGAAAATTAATGGGAAGACAGCAGATTGGGAAGCCTTTAAAAGCCAACAGAGGATAATTAAAACAGAGTAAACATTGGACTGCTGTAAAATGATACTAGAGAAGTAATAAAGGGAACAAACAAATGGTGGAGAAACTGAATAGATACTCTGCATTAGTCTTCACAGTGGAAGACACCAGCAGCATATCAGAACTTCAAGAGAGTCTGGGGCAGAGGTGAGTGTAGTGACAATCACTAAAGAGAAGGTGTTGGGAAAGCTGGAAGTTTGAAGACGGATCAGTAATCTGGAACAAATGCACTGCACCTCAGGGTTCTGAAAGAGATAATTGAGGGGATTGTAGAGGCATTGGTTGTGATCTTTCAGGAATCACTCGAGTCAGGGAGGGTGCCAGAGGACTAGAAAATGATTAATGCAATACCCTGTTTAAGAAGGGAGGGAGGCAGAAGGTAGGATACTATAACCTAGTTGGCCTGACCTCAGTTCTTGATAAGATTTTAGCTTCACAGCGCCAGAGACCCAGGTTCAATTCCCACCTCAGGCGATTGACTGCGTGGAGTTTGCACATTCTCCCTGTGTGCGTGGGTTTCCTCTGGGTGCTCCGGTTTCCTCCTACACTCCAAAGATGTGCAGGTTAGGTGATTTGGCCATGCTAAATTGCCCGTAGTGTTAGATGAAGGGGTAAATGTAGGGGAATGGGTCTGGGTGGTTTGCACTTCGGCAGGTCGGTGTGGACTTGTTGGGTCGAAGGGCCTGTTTCCACACTGTAACTAATCTAATCTAATCATTAGATTACAAAGTACTTGGAATAGGGCTGAATCAACTTGGCTTCATTAAAGAGAGATCATGTTTGACTAGTCTGTTAGACATCTTTGAGGAGGTAACTAGCAGGTCAGACAAAAGATAGCCAGTGAATGTGATCAAGGCATTTGATAAGGTGCTGCACAGGAGGCTGCTAAATTTGATAAGAGCTCATGGTATTACGGGTATGATACTGGAATGGATAGAGGGTTCCTCATTGTCAGAACGCAGAGAATGAGGATAAAGGAGTCTTTTTTCAGGATTTTAGCAGTGAAATCAGAAATCAGAAGCACAAAGAGACTTGGGATTAACAGTTTAGGATTCTTTTTGGGTTAACATACAGGTTCAACTGGCAGTAAGGAAGGCAAATGCAATGTTAGCATTTATTTTCAGAGATCTAGAATGCAAAAGCAGAAATGCACTGCTGAGGCTGTATAAGGCTCTGGTCAGACCACATTTGGAGTATTGCAAGCAGTTTTGGGTCCCGTATCTAAGGAATAATGAGGGGGTCCAGAGGAGGTTTACGAGAACCATTCTGGGGATGAAGGGCTTGTCATTTGAGGAGCAGTTGAGGACTCTGGGTCTGTATTCGATGAAGTTTAGAAGCGTGATGGCAAATCTGGTTGAAACCTACAGAATACAAATACACCTGGATCGCATGGACATGGAGAACATGTTTCTACCAGTAGGAGAGACTTGGACCCAAGAGCACAGTCTCAGAGTGAAGGGGTAACCCTTTAATAACTGAGATGAGGACAAATTTCTTCAGCTAATGGGTGGAATTCCTTACCACAGAAGATTGTGGAGGCCTAGTCATTGAGTACATGAGACACAGATAGGTCAGTTCTTGACTGGAAAGGGGATCAGGGTAGATGCAGGAGAGTAGGGTTGAGAAATAAATCAGCCATGATTGAATGATGGAATAGACTCAACAGGCTGAATGTCCTAATTCTGCTCCTATGTCTTACGATCTTATGGTTTAAGACCGAGTGAGATTTCTTGGCAGGAGGGGGACAGGGTGTCCCATGTGTTTTTACACAATTCACCAAACTTAGAATTAAAAATGGATGATATCATTCATGTTCCATTTTTTGTTGTTGTTGAAAGTTCACTGAAACTTTAACAATCAATAATAATACTGGGCCATTAGATGGCCATTGCTTCAATATTTAGTCGCATTTTAGCCAATATGTCTCAGTCCCATTTACAGGACATTTTTACATATCTCTTAATCTCTACCCTCAACTAAAAGCTATCGATCTCAGTTTTTAAAGTATCCGTGAACCCAAGATTGTTTCTTGAGAACAGGGTTCCACGTTTCCAAGTCCTGTGTATGAAAAATGTGCTTTGATTTTATTCCTGATCGGACTAGTCGTAATTTTAAGAATGAAAGTTCCAGCTTATGGCCACTGCACATTAACCAATAATTCAGGTAAGAATAAGGCATAACTGTGATGCCTTCGCAGTTGAATAGGCTGTCAACATTTCAACAACAAAAGACAGGAGTTGGTTGAATAATGTGTTTTCTTTCTTGATTAATGTTTTGAAAACATAAAGACACCCGCTTGAAATATCAGGTCTGGTATTTGCCAGAGGATTGGTTTAAAATTAGGCCTGATGTATTGCTGTATAAATTCTGTCACATTATTATTTCAGGACTGTCATTTAATGAGTCATTGAGATGGAAGCAAAGTCCTTACAAATTTTTACGGCACAGGTACATTTATTGTTGACAAACAAATGGTGAAAGGTTACTGGCATAGTTGGGAATGTGAGTTATCACAACAGCCATGATCTTATTTAATGACAGTGCAGGTTTGGGGAGGCAAATGGCCGTTTTACTACCATTTTACATTTTTGTAATAGATATCATAAAAAAAACTCTGACACACAGTCGTTCCAACACATAATCATGCTCTCTCGGGTTTGCTCCATTGCAAACAGCTGGATCAATTAGCTCGGTAGCATGTTACAGCAAGATTTGATTCAATCCCTGAATAGCTCAGTGTAGCACTTAGACTCTGAGACTGGAAATTCCCTCATTGTAACATCTTATGCATGCTGACTGTGGTTGTGGTTGGAGACTGGGTTTGATAACTGGGCTCAAAGTCCCTTGAGCAGGGTGGGGAGCAACAATCCCATGTTCCTGATCATAGTCACTGCCCACAAATCAATAAATAACCATCTCTGCATCAAAGTAAGAATGTGGCATGACTGTGATGCCTTGACAACCAGTTCAAATGTTTTCTGCTTCAAATATTATTGAGCATAGGAAGGAAAGCTGGGTTAAAACCTTTATCCACTTCATTGAATAATTGAAGTTTCATGTGTTTAGGAGCCTTGTGCCCAATTGTATCTCACCGTTCAGTCACTGTAAGGGGCTGTGTCTTGAAGCGATCAGATGTTTTGCGATTCACGCCAGTGCCAACATATCGTCTGGGCCTCCGCCGTATCTCTGAGCTAGGTGCTGCTGCTAAGTCAAGGCTCTGTGTTATGCTACCTTCGTCAGCACTAGGAAAGGAGGAGGAGAGAAAGACAGAGAGAGCAAAAGCGAGACAGCATGAATGTGATGGGAAAAGCAATTTACTGAGTGAGGAAAGTAAAAGACAGAAGGAAGCAACGGATTAAACCGTCGAGATTTGCTGCATGGATGAAACGTGAGCCTGGAGAATCATCAACTCAGGGAAAGACTCTCTTTGCTTTGCCCAAAACCTGTTGGTCTGACAGAACAAGGAGCTGGCCGGGACTGAGTGTTGCAGACTGGCACATTTCAAGGTCCAGGATTATGTGCTGAGGGATCCACTAAAGCCTGGGGCAACTGCTGCCACGTCACAGTGAGGAAAGATCACTATCTGGAGTCTTTCTGTCAAAGTTGAATGGGGGTCTGTTCAGTTACTGGACCCTCCTTGTGCCTCAAATGCATGTAAATATAGTCTTGTATGAGTAAGCAATGTGTTTGGTTTGTTGGACAGAGTCAAATTCCAATGTTTTTGTTTCACTGATATGATACTGCACAGAACCAAACTGCATTTGTGACTATGTATATATAATAAAGATATTTTTGGTGAATAAACTATATTTTTGAAATAAAAACAACTTGAACAAAGTACTGCATCCGAGTACCCCTTGCTCTGTCAGTTCAGTATCTATACTGATTCAGCATCAGATGGTAGAATAGAATTTGATGGGGTAAGGGAGTCAAGTCATGTTTGGAAGCAATTGATTGCATTACATAACCCCATCCACACACACAGTGGTGGTTTAGAGGTAATACTACTTTACTTGCAGTCAAGTACCTCAGGCTAATGTTCTGAAGGTAAAGGTTCAAATTCACCCACAGTGATATTTTAATTACAATTTAGAGGGAGGTTGTGATATTGTCACTGGCCCAGTGGTTTGCAACCCAAAGTTAATGTTCTTGAGACATGGCCTCAATTTCCTATCAGGTTAGATGGTGAAATTTGAATTCAATTTAAAAAACATACTAGTCTAAAGGTGACCATATGTTGCTGGTTACATAAATACTTTTGTGGCACATTGGTAGTGTCTCTGCCTCTGAGTGAGAAAAACTGGGTTAATAAATATCTATAAAACTATCTGCCAGTGAGTTCCTCAGCAAAGGGACATCATGTGAAGATTCCTACTCATTTCCTTTTGTCATTTCACTTAAGTTTACCTAAAGCTCTTGTACACAAATTGTGAGGGTGAAGTCAATCACCAATTGTCCCACTGCTCCTTGCTCTTTACACATCGTTCTTCTCAGTTAAATGGCCTAAGGAGGTTTAATGGCTTCGTACCTCATCATTTGGAGATTTTGTCACAATCTATTCCCTTTAATCCTCTTTTTCCAACTGTGTGTGTGTGTGTGTGTGTGTGTGTGTGTGTGTGTGTGTGTGTGTGTGTGTGTGTGTGTGTGTGTGTGTGTGTGTGTAAGGGAAATGATTAATGGGGATGGAGCAGAAAATAGGAAGAGAAAATGAAACTGAAGGGTTAATGAAGGGACCCTAATAGAAACCATGGCAATGTAAAGTATAAGAGTAAACTGGGCTTTTTAATTGAATTAATCCTGCACACTAAGTGTTGATTATAATACATGGGTAATCCAACTTGGTTGGAGCAATCATGTGGAATTTACACCCAAACAAGGTACCCAGAGCAACATTTCAATGTCTTTATGCTTTTTATGTGTCTACTCCCTTCCTACTTCATCTAATCCCATCAACATAATCTTCTATTCCTTTCTCCATCATGGCTTTACCTGAATTCCCTCTAAAGGCATTGAAATGTTTTATTTCCCCCCCCCGCAGTCAACCTGCTCAGAAGTGAGATTACACACCTCTGTAGTAAGTGGGACTTAAGCCCAGGTCTTCTGTCTCAGAGGTAGGGACACTACAACCGAGCCTTTAACATAGGGCAGGGACAGATTGTATTTAGCCCCTTCCTTGTTGATATTTTTAAATCAACCTTTTCTGATATGTAACTTCCCCACCCTATTTGGAACATGTGGGACTTGATCCTGGGCCTACCTGGCTTAAACACAAGGACACTACCATTGTGCCACCAAACCATCTCTGCTGTTCCTGTCAGGTAATTGTTGCAGTGGGAGATTTCACATACTGACCACTTTCTGGCTAAAGACATTTCATTATTGGAATTATTAGTGATTATTTTATAAATCCTGGGGTGCATTTAGAGATGTGGTTGATGAACAAGCTGCCTACCCATGGTTTCAGCAGTGAGGTCTGAGCCACTGTGGAGCCTGAGATTTAGTAGAGTAGCAACTATAAGCTATATCTTCAACTGACTTTCCCTCCTGATAGTTGGCAGAGAAAGTCTGGTGATCTGGAGCATGGGGCCCACTTGTGAACAGGTCTGGGTGATGTTTGTTGTGGTGAAAGAATGTAAATTATTGTGTGATCTGGGCCTTAGGTGACAGCAACCAGTCAGGGACATGTAGTATCATTTACTATGTAGAACCAGACAGCAAACTGACCTTATTTTGGCCATGCATCTTCATGGCATTGGGGAGGGAGGGAATGAGAAAGGGAACTTGCTGCATCATTAATTGGCGTCAGTAAAAGTTCGCCATGTTTCTCTACTTGAGCTTTAGAATGAGAATTAGGATCAAGTCACACTTCTGTCCCTATTAAATCAAGATCCATGAGGTATAAAGCAAAGACTTTGATTGCAAAAATTCCCTGTTAAAAAAGATCACACTGATGCAGTCTTCCCTTACACCAGTCTTCATAACCTATTTATCAAAGCCACTGCAGATCAGTAAAGCCAGTGACTAGGGATTCTAGAATCTGTTATAAGAGCTTGGATCAGCACTTCACCAACTCTCCCAAAAGTCCCAGCGGATTAATGCCTCCTCCAAAAGGAAGCAGAGCCTGGAGCCAACAGCAGTGAGCTCCAGTCAATCAGGGATCTCTGAGTAGAAGTTGGCCAGTAACTGTGTTCACGTTTAAAGATGCGCATGTGCTAGTGTCTTTAACAATTTCAAATGTGTTCCATTGTTACACGTTACTTTGAGCAAATGAAGTTGAGTCCCTAAATATTAGCCACGTTTTTGATACTGTTTTAACAACTTGCAGCAGTTTTAGTAGAAAAGGCAATCTATACAAAACAGGAAAATATACTTCAAACGCGTTTACCTAAGAAGTACCTGTCATTGTCCAATAACAGAGGAAGCACGGCACTCAAAGCAATGAATCAATAAAAAATACTGACAATATACTGACAAAATATTGCTATACTGACAATCACCCCAAAAGGTTGGAGTTCACAATCAAATGCCATAAGCTGAAAATCAAGGTCACATGCCCAACCAAGATGTCTAGAAGTCAATTTTTGAATGTTAATCTGAAATGCAATTAACCATGAGTTTTGCTTATCTACATATTGCTAATAGTTAATATGTTGAACAACACTGCGCAATTGCATTCTGCCTCTGTAACAGACAAGGTACGATGTAATGCAGTTATAAGCCAGACATGGCAATACTTGCTGGCTGTAAGCTTGCTATGTTACCTAAATTGGCAACAGAAGTTAGGCTGCAAACTGGGATTTAGTTACTCAATTATTGTGCTCAGGAATTTATCCTCAGTGATTACATACTTAGAAAAACACATAACTCCTCGATCATTATTAATTGTGGCGGTGTGTTGAAAGACTCGAAGGGTGAACTAAGCAATGTTCTACATGGCTTCTAATGCTGACCAAACAAACCAGCAAAGCTCCTTGCGATTAATGCTTGCAATTGAAATGTAGCAATGGGTAAGTCAAAGGGACCAGCACAGCAAACCTCGGCACCTACACTTTCTGCTCACTGCAACTGCTGCTTTTCTCCAGGAAACTGCTGCGGAGACAACCCACAGAGACTCGTGTGTCCACTGTTCCCACCACAGGATGCTGTGTGCCATTGCTGCTGATAAAGGAGACCTTCCGGACTGCCTGTAACTTGTGAACCGATGCCTGGGGATTGCAGCTACCAGAGGAAAAAGATTCCTGTCAGAGTTATACTGGGACCCTGCTGGGGAGTTGCAAAATACATTTAGCACAGAAACAGGCATTTTAGAGCGATAGGACTTTGCAAACATTCATGCTCCACATGAACTCTCACCCAAACCACCTAACTCAATCACAACACCAGGTTATAGTCCAAAAGGTTTAATTGGAAGCACTAGCGTTCGGAGCACCGCTCCTTCATCAGGCAGTGCTCCGAAAGCTAGTGCTTCCAATTAAATCTGTTGCACTATAACCTGGCATTGTGTGATTTTTAACTTTGTCCACCCCAGTCCAACGCTGGCATCTCCACGTCGTAACTCAATCAACACAGTTCTTCTGCTCCCTGTGTTTATTGAGATTAACCTTCAATATATCAGTGTTTTTTGCCTCAGTCCTTCTTGTAATATACTCCACATCCTAATTACCTGTCTAAGTCAATTCAATTTCACCTAATTTCCCTTTGGGATTTGTTAGTTATTTTCTTATATTGGTTATTATATTTGTATATCTTATACATTGACTTCCTTAGACCAAATCTTCACAAAACAACATATTTAGTGGATCATAACACTTGAAATATTGAGGTAGGAAGGGGCAGGGGTGAAGGGAAATCAGGCATGGTTCTCATCGCTTGGTCACAATCCATTGCTCCCTGCTGGGAATTGCAGCCCAATAGGCCTCCTGCTGAGAATTGCATCTCAGTGCTCTCTGCTGGGAACTGTAACCAGAAGATCTCTGCTGTGAATTGTAAATTCCATGCTCTCTGCTGGGAATTATATCCCAGTACATTCTGCTGCCAATTGCAAACCCCATGCACTCTGCTGGGAATTCTATCCCAGTGCTTTTTGCTGGGAACAGTAAACTTCATGGTCTCGACTGGATACTGTAATTCTCTCTGCTGGGGATTAGACCTAAGTGCGCTCCACTGGAAACTACATCCCACTGCTCCCTGCAGGAAATTGTAACCCAGTGCTCTCTGCTGGAAATTGTAACCCAGTGCTCCCTGTTGGGAATTGTAACCCAGTGCTTCCTGCTGGGAATTATAACTCAGTGCTCCCTGATGGGAATTATAACTCAGCGCTCCCTGCTGAAAATTGTAATTCAATGGCTCTGCTGGGAATTCGAACCCAGTGCCTCTGCTGGGAATTGTAATCCAGTGCTCCCTGCTCGGAATTGTAACCCAGTGATCCCTGCTCGGGATTGTAACTTAGTGCTCCCTGCTCGGAATTGTAACCCAGTGCTCCCTGCTCAGAATTATAACCTAGTGCTCCCTGCTCGGAATTGTAACCCAGTGCTCCCTACTCAGAATTGTAACCCAGTGCTCCCTGCTCGGAATTGTAACCCAGTGCTCCCTGCTCAGAATTATAACCTAGCGCTCCCTGCTCAGAATTGTAACCCAGTGATCCCTGCTCGGAATTGTAACCTAGTGCTCCCTGCTCGGAATTGTAACCCAGTGATCCCTGCTCGGAATTGTAACCCAGTGATCCCTGCTCGGAATTGTAACCCAGTGCTCCCGGCTGTGAAGTGGAACTCAATGCCTCTGTGAGGAATTGTAAACCAGTGCTCGCTGCTGAAAATTGTAACTCAGCGTCTCTGCTGGGAATTGTAGCTCAATGCTTCTGCTGGGAATTGTAACCCAGTGCTCCCTGATGGGAATTGTAATCCAGTTCTCCCTGCTGAGCATTATAATTCAGTGCCTCTGGGAATTGTAGCCCAATGTGTCTGCTGGGAATTGTAACCCTATTCTCCCTCCTGGGAATTAGAACCCAGTGCTCCCTGCTGGGAATTGTAATCCAGTGCTTCTGCTGGGAATGGTAAACGAACTTTATTTTTAGGGTTATCAAACAAATAAAGAAAGAACTAAAGTAAGAAGTCTGGGAAAATTGGGCAAATGTTAGATTAGATTACTTACAGTGAGGAAACAGGCCCTTCAGCCCAACAAGTCCACACCGAACCGCCGAAGCGCAACCCACCCAGACCCCTTCCGTACATTTACCCCTTCACTTAACACTACGGGCAACTAAGCAAGGCCTATGCACCTAACCTGCACATCATTGGACTGTGGGAGGAAACTGGAGCACCCGGAGGAAACCCATGCAGACACGGGGAGAATGTGCAAACTCCACACAGACAGTTGCCTGAGGCGGGAATTGAACCCGGGTCTCTGGCGCTGTGAGGCAGCAGTGCTAACCACTAGGTATAGATGGTGAATTTATTGTTAGCCATGCCAGTCAGAAACACTGCAGATCCCCCTTAGTCACTGCTCTGTAGAACTCTTCAAGTTGACCATAGTCAATATTTTGATGAGGAATTTGTCGTTTACCAAAATATTAAAGTGAAAAAGGTATTACAGGTGATGGAATGTAACAGGAAAAGCTTCCAACCTGGCAACTTTGAGATCAGTATCTGCTTTCTGTACCTTGTGTCCTCAAACCCAGATTCACTTTTTTTTTAGAAAGTATCATTTATTTGGACAATCAACTTTTCAGTAAATGAACTCATGTGGAGCTAGTTCGCTAACGATTGCTTGATGCCAGGGTAATATATCATTTTCCATTGTCTGACAGTGATAAACTGCATCAGGCCCCACACAAAACAAATGGGATTTGTTATGTAGACACAAATAAACAACCTGAGCCCAATGGTTTGTTTCACAACTGTCTGTACCAACCCTCCTTCCCTTTTCAATGTTTTTCATCCCAGAGTTTTCGAAATGGAGCGTGAATGCCAAGGCTAAGTTTCCACACAGTTCTCTCCCCCACCTCATTGAGTTCTGAATTAGAAGGAGAAATATAAAACCATTGGGGCATTAATCACCTGTGGCACCTGCCCAACAGCTCAAACTGCACAGACATTACACATAGCTGGAAGAACGTCGTTGTGAAGTATTAACCCAGCACTGGTAGAAATGAAAAATTAACATTCCAATAAATTATATCACCTGTCCTTTATGGTTAAACTCCAAGTGATGCAGTTTGCATTTACAAATAGAAAACAAAGCTGCATGATATTAAATGTTGTAGCACGACTAAAAATGTTACCATGATTAATGTATATAGATTTACATCACACCGGGTTTATATTCCTTTGATTGATGTCTATATTCTATAAGTCTTGCTGAATGTAACAGGCGTTTAGTTAACCATATGATAGAAAGCTTTATTTTTGTCTTTGGGCACATTGTCACATAAATTACAAGTGTTAACAGAAAGTTCTGTTTGAGATACAGGGAAAGACAGCATGAGAGGCAGGAGAATGAGAACTTAAAGTAGAAACAGAACAAGACAAAGAGGAGAGTGCAAAAGAAAAACAGTAGAAGGAGAAGGACATAGAGTCAAAGAGAAAAAAAGAAAGGAAAGAGAGCACAAAACAAAATGAGGGACAGGGTCAAAGGCTAAAGAGAAAGAAAGAAGTACAAGAAAAGCAGGGGCAGGAAAGTCAGGGAGAGACAGAGACAGGCAGTGTTAAACTAAGAGAGGAATATATAGAAGAAAAGAGAAGCAGAGGCAGAGATATGGAGGGGAAGACAGAAAGTGAGAAAAATAGATTCGATAAGAACTGGGAGGCAGAAAGAATAAGGGAAATAAAGACAGACAGAGATTAAGAGAGGGAGAGAGGAGGAGAAACAGTGAGAGCAAAGAGATAAACAGAACAAAAGTCACTCATCTCATTTACCAGAGTGGCATGGAACATTTGAAATTTATCAAAAGTTCCCAATGACATATGTTATTTTTATTGAAGCATTCTTTGGGAATGAGAGCATCAATGGAAATTTACTTCCCTGATGTAATTGCCCAGTTGAGATGGAAATAATCTGTTTGAACAATTGGACTCCATGTAGCAACAGCACTTCATCAATGGTGTGAGGAATATTGTTGAAGGATTTTAACCCAGAAACAACAAAGGATTCAAGGCAAGGTGGTCTGTTGACTTGATGATGATGACACTGTGACAGGGGGACTATGCAATCTAGGCAATCCTTTACAACCTCCCGTTCTCCTCAGTGTTGCTTAACTGTCTCAGTATAACATGGTGAACAAGCCACCAGTTCAGTAATCTCCAGTATTCAACTAATGGAGCTAACAGTATACTGAATTAGAATGGCATATTCTTTTTCAGATATGGAGTAAGAAGGAACTACAAAGACCACATGATAACATTCTCCAAGAACTTTAATCTGTTCTGTGACACATGATTCCTTTGCATCAGCTTCAAAAACTGCTCGTGTTAATTAAAAGCACAAATACTAACCTTGCTCGTGGAGGTAGTCCAGTGATTTGGGTCTCAAGGATAGAGGATCGCTGTGGGAGAGGCAAAGATTTCTCCAAGCCATCCATCACCTTTTCTTTCCTGCAGACATCTATCCTGTGAAAGTGAGAATCACCAAGCTTATACCCTGATTTCCATCCCTCGTTCCTAGTGTTTAAACTTTGGACATAGAAAGAACTCTTCTTTTCCATGGTGCTCTCTTTGGTTTTATGTAAAACAATTTCTTTTGGCAGATCCTTTACTCTCCACAATTTGAAAGGTACATGCAGAGTCGACTTGCTTACAAGGCTCTCCAGTGCTTCAGATCTTTTTGGAAGAGAACATTGATTTTCCAAAGGTTCATTTTCCTTTTCCTTTCTCAAGCTTTTGGAACTGACGCTGGTTTTTTCTCCGAGGTTGTTAATTTTGTCGGCTAACTCTCGGTGTCGCTCAGCCTTGTACCTGGCAATGCGTTCTGCCCTGGTCTCTGTCAGCACATTCTCTTCTGGTTCCATAATATTTGTGCCATCTGTTGGAAAGGGCAGAGAGGTTTGGTAGGAAGTGATGTTCTAGTGGGCTCTGAGAGCTATGTCAGTCAGCAGCCTCACTGGTATATGGGAGATTGACACTCTGAAGATCCCTCTCCTCTCACTGCTAATGAGAAACAGATAGAAAATTTTAATAATCAGCTCAGAGTGAGGAAGAAAAAGTAACCTTGGAGATAAAGGCTAATGATGATAAAGGTAAACAGAGGAAAACTAAAAGCAAGCGTACAGTCGCATGCAGGATTTTATCTTTCCCAAAGTACGGAGCACATTTGCCCACTCTGACTTATCTGCTTATCGCGTGGACATCGTTTTTTTAATCATGAGTTTCCATGTTTTGTTATTTTATTTCTCTGTATCGAAGTTAAAAGAATGCCATTCTGGGGAATAGAATTGTGATCCCTGTCGGTCTAATATTGTCAATAAGCACTGTTTGCAGTTCCAATATTGGACTAATCAAACAGAACACATTTGTTTGTCTGGCACAGTGCTTACCATACTGACGGATATGCCAACACTGCCAGTGTAATATTTAGGGGTAATCTTTTGGGTCAGCTGCAAGGGACAATTTAAAATGTGGTGTAAAACACCTTGTATTGTGTTTGCTGAACCTGGTGCATCTTCTGATACATACATGATATTCATTGGTCCTGATTGTGAACAAGAAGTCTCCAGCAGGGTAAAAAACTGAAATGTCTATGGTAATCATTTTTTGCATTAAAGCTTTCATCAGCATTTTGAAATATAGAACATTGAATATTACAGCACAGTAAAGGCCCTTCAGCTCTCGATGTTGGGCCGACCTGTGAAACCAACCTGAAGCCTTTCTGACCTATATTATTCCATTCTCATCCATATCCTACTGACCATTTCAATGTCCTTAAAGTCACCAAATCTACCACTGTTGCAGGAAGTACTTTCCACGCCGCTACTAGAGTAAAGAAACTACCTCTAACATCTGTCCCATATCTATCACCCCTCAATTTAAAGCCATGTCTCCTTGTGCTGGCCATCACCATCCAAGGAAAAAGGCTCTCACTGTCCAACCTATCTAACCCTCTGATTATCTTGTTATCTTATATATTCTAGAGGTTTGCTTATTTAACTCCAATGTTTCAAGATCTGATGACTTGGACTTAAACCGGCAGATATACATAAGGATTAATTCACTGAGGTGACTGAAGAGACCAAAAGGCCACTGTCCTCCCAACCTGCACAGTGTAAAATGAATGGTCAACGATTGGGGTACAATGAGAGAGAAAGCATGAGTCAGTAGCAAATGAGAATGACACGAGTCTTTGTACATGTTAATTTTCTCACAATCTCATGTGTCTTAATGTTTATGGGGTGATAGGGTGAGGCTAAAATCTGTCGAAGACTTCAGCAAGATGCAAGAGGTGGTGCTAATCTCCACATTACCACCTTATTAGCGTTTCATAGCTCAAACTTCCACCCAGCGACCACCAAATGAATGGTCTGATTGGTATAGGGTGGAGGAACACCACTAGCAAAAGGACTATTGGGAGCTGTCCCAGAATTTGGAAGGACCATGGATCAGGATGGATAAGGTGTGCCATCAGGTTTGCAGAGGCAGAGAGTGAGCAAAGGTCCAACTGAGTGATGAGTGAGTGGTCAGTAATCAGGAGGGGAGAGTAGAATGGGTACATGAAGACGTCAGCTCTTGAGAATGAGGAAGCCTCTCACTGGGCTTGAGTGTGGCCAAAGGCTTCCTTGAAGAACAGGGCAGCAGTATCCTGCTCCTCCTGGCCCACAGATAGTGCTGATACCAGCCACCTACTAGAGCCATAAGACCACAGAAATAGGAACAGGAGTAGGTCAAGCCTGCTCCACTCTTCCATTGGATCATGGCTGATCTGATACTTCTTAAGCCCACTTTCCTACCCATTTTCCATAAATCCTAACTCCCTGACTGAGTAATAATCTATCTCAGCCTTAGATATACACAAGGACTCTGCCCCCATAACTCTCTGTGGCAAAGGAGTTCTGTGAGAGAAGAAAATCCTCCTCATCTCAGTCTTAAATTGCCTCTGCTTTATTGTGAGACTATGCAGTCTGGTCCTACACTCTCCCATGAGGGGAAATATCCTCAGTATTTACCTTGACAAGTCCTTTAAGAATCCTATCCTACAATAGCCCCGACCTCCTTTTCATTCTCAGTGACCCGTGTGGACCCTTTCAGCAACAATATGTTTAACATTGGGGGCCCAATGTACAGTTAATCCCACCTCCCCACAGTGAAAATTCAGATGTCTCAATATTTGCGGGTGTAAAAATGGTATGAATGCATTTCAATTTTAATTGTACCCTACTCCCCCAGCAATCTTCTCCCTGCCAAAATGGGGGAAAGAGTATTGGGACCACTGTCAATGGTCTCTGATTCTCACTGCAGTTTGTTTTGTTTTACTTTAACTTGCACCTTTATTTTATGTATGATATATCTTTAATTCAGCCTGTTCAAAGATAGTATTACACACCTCTGGAGTAGGTGCAATTTGAACCTGGGACTCTTGGCTCAGAGCTAAGGACACTCCCACTGCATCACAACAGCCCTCAAAAACTGGTCCTTTTCAGAATCCATGATCTTTGTGGCAGCTGCTCAGTAAGCCAGGAATGAAATATTATCCTAGTACTCACTGTGGCTGTAAGAGTCACCTTCTGTGTCAACCTCCTGATTCTGATGGAATTGCTGGAGATGGCTGAGAACATGGGAAGACTGTGTGGGACTAGGTACACGTACAGTACAGTTTATAGGGTTCCAGATATTTAGAGATAAGGCTAACAGGAACATGCAATTGTTCACTTGTAAACAAACTGGAATTTCTGGCCATATTTGTTGACTTGAATTTGCAGGTTATTATGTCTTGATGTCTGTCTGTTGGAGAAAACTAACTCCTTTGAATTCCACAGCATATGGCAAGTCCCATACCTCAGACTCTAAGAATCCAAATTTCACAGACATGGATTAAAAGAACACTTTGTTTTGTTTCAGATGCTTGTTGTTACTCTCAGCAGGACAGACCAACATCCAAAAATAACCCTGAAATAACTCCGTAGATGTTGGTATCCCGTCACCAAGTCACCCTTTATTTACGTGTGCATAGTCCTTGACATTGGTCTAGCTTCATCAGAGCCAGCTCTTAGAGTGAGCAGAACCTCTGACCCTCCTGTTTATATGTGTCAACGCGGCCTCCCTGATTGCTGAAAGGGTCCACACGGGTCACTGAGAATGAAAAGGAGGTCGGGACTATTGTAGGATAGGATTCTTAAAGGACTTGTCAAGGAAAATACTGAGGATGTTTCCCGTCATGGGAGAGTGTAGGACCAGACTGCATAGTCTCACAATAAAGCAGAGGAGCCACAATAAGGGAACTCATATTCTATGAGATCTACCTGGCTTGACCTTGTTACAATCACTACAAAGCTCACTTGAGTTTGGGTTTGAAGTGAATCCAGCTGAATGAATGATAGACACTCTGCTATGACTAGATCTTAATAGGGTAAGGACTTCTTATTGTAAGCATATTTATTATTTAAAGATGGAGTCAGTTATACTAGTTGACTGAATTGCTGTTTTGCAATGCAGAGTGATGCCAATGGCATGGGTTCAATTTCTGCACTAACTGAGGTTACTAAGAAGGACTCTTGTCTCCCTTGTTTAAGGTTAGCTGGTGCTCAATTAAATCACCAATGATTGTCTCTCCCTATTGACAGAATGGGACTCTGATGACTTTGCTGTTTTTATTTAAAGATCTGTCTCAGGGTTTATATTGAACAAAATATATGCCCAGTAATCACTCTGTGCAATATTAAAGTACTACAGTGAGTAACAAGGATAAGAGGAATTCAGCTGTGATCCAGAGAGAAATTTGTAGAAGGCTGGCCTCTTGGAGGTTAAGCAGTGGTGAACATAATAGATTGGGTAAACCCAGATTATTACTTCAAAATAAGGCAGCCAGGAAGGATCAGAGGCCACAAATTAGTGAAAGATAATAATGAAAGATAAATTTGAAACAGATCTGATCAGGAAGAAGCTTTTAACTCAGTCTTTGGAATGATACATTGAAAACAGGAGTCACAAGGCTATGCAAAAGCTGATTTTCTGATCTGAATTCGGGTGCTGAGGATTGTTGTAAGATTGCTTTGCACTCCAATGAAGAGCAGGTCATTCAGGACATCCAGCACATGACAAACTTTCCAAGTGTGTGCAGTTCAGCTATTAGATGGTTAAATGAATTCCTAATTTTTAAGCTCTCTTCCAGTTGACATTATTTTGTTAGACGTACCAAAGTTAGATACTCTATAACCAAACAGTTTAAGTCAGAAAAATGGATTTAGAGTCACAGATCATAGAAACAGGTGCTTTGGCCCAACATGTCCATGCCGACCAGATTTCCTAAATTAATCTAGTCTCATTTGCCAGTGCGTGGCCCATAACGCTCTAAACCCTTCCTATTCATGTACCCATCCAGATGCCTTTTAAATATTGTAATTGCACCGGCCTCCACCACTTCCTCTGGCAGCTAATTCCACACACGCACCACCCTCTGCATGAAAATGTTGCCCCTTAGGTTCTTTTTAAATCTTCCCCCTCTCATCTTAAATCTATGCCCTCTAGTTTTGCACTCCCCGACTCTGTGAAAAAGACATTTGCTGTTCACCCTATCCATCCTCATGATTTTATTATCAATCTCTGTAAGGTCACCCCTCAGCCTCCAACACTCCAGGGAAAATAACCCTAGCCTATTCAGCCTCTTCCTATAGCTAAAACTCTCCAACCCTGGTAACATTCTTTCAAGTTTCACAACATTTTTCCTATAGCAGGAAGACCAGAACTGAACATGTTATTCCAAAAGTGACCTAATCAATATCTTGTTCAGCTGCAATATAACATCCCAACTACTTTACTCAATGAACTGACCAATAAAGACAGGCATATCAAACATCTGTCTACCTGTGACTCCACTTTCAAGGAACTATGAACCTTGCAAGAATTTGTAAAATCTAATAAAAGACCCCCACATTTTTTCCTTAGTTTAGTGAACTAGACCTTTTCCAACTCTTCAACTTTTAGAAGGGAATGGGACACAGAGGTAGAATTCCCTAATGATTATCTGGGGGTGCATAGAGCAGAGGAAGGTTTAGTTTTCTGGAGATTGAAGCCTCTTGCTGCCAATGTTTCAGTTATATTGACAGCAATACCCCACAGTGAAGTCACACTTCTTTTGATACATGCAGATAATTTACATGATTAAACACATCATGAAATAGCTCATTTGCTTTATATTAAGGGGAGTGCATGATTTCCAATGTTCCTTATTTTTGAGTTTGTTTGAGTAAAATTATCTAAGCACATTTCAAATTGTTATCTTGGTCCTTCGAACCTTTACTGATTGTTTAGATTAGATTACTTACAGTGTGGAAACAGGCCCTTCGGCCCAACAAGTCCACACCGACCCGCCAAAGCGCAACCCACCCATATCCCTACATTTACCCCTTACCTAACACTACGGGCAATTTAACATGGCCAATTCACCTGACCTGCACATCTTTGGACTGTGGGAGGAAATTGGAGCACCCGGAGGAAACCCACACAGACACGGGGAGAACGTGCAAACTCCACACAGTCAGTCACCTGAGTCGGGAATTGAACCCAGGTCTCAGGCGCTGTGAGACAGCAGTGCTAACTACTGTGCCACCGAGCCGCCCACTTGTATTCAGATTGTGCAGTACAAACAGTTCCATCAGTGAGAACTGAAGATATTAAGTAGTTCTGTTGTTGGTTTTGTTGTCAAACTCATCTTCCACTTTTCTTCATTGCCTGTGTTGTCATCTTTTCACTGTCAGTTTTATCACTGCTGTTGATACGTTATATTCACAAAAACAGAAGAAGTCACAGCAACAATGGACCCTACAGCCCATTGAACCTGCTTCACTACTTAATATGCTCTTTGCTGACCTATCAATTCCAATTTCCAGTCTGCTTCCCATTTCCCTTGACTCGCTGAGGGACCTTAGAATTAGAGAATCCTTTCATTGTGGAAGCAGACCATTGGGCCCATCAAGTCCATACTGACCCTCTGAAGAGCATCCCACCTAGACCTGTCCCCTACCCTATATAGTTCCCATGGCTTTCCCTGGACACTATGGACAATATAGTGTGGTCAATTCACCTGACCTGCACATCTTAGGACAGTGGAAGGAAACCGGTGCACCTGGAGGAAACCCACGCAGACACAGGGAGAATATGCAAACTCCACACAGACAGTTGCCCGAGGATGGAATCACCCTGTGCTCTGAGGCAGCAGTGCTAACCACTGAGCCACCATACTGCCCCGTGCCAACTAAATATCTACATATCTCAGCCTTAAACATATTCAATGACAAAGTATCAATAACCCTCTAAATCCAAAGTTTCACAACCCTATAAGTAAAGAATCCAATGTGCTGTCAATGAAAACACGTTCCAAAAGAGACAGGACATGTCTTCTCCCAAGCATCTCCAGAAGCAAAAAGGCTAGCGACAGGATCACAGAAGAAAGCAACCCCCTAACTGAGAAGGAACAAGATCAATTCTAGTGACATTGTCCATTATTCCCATCCAGTTTCATCATCCCTGTTGAGCACAAATATATCTCTTCCAAAGTCTGTGATTCATACAGACTGCAGCATTTATTGAATACATCGTGCAAACAATGAGCACAGAACAGGTTTAAGTTAATGAATCTGTTTTGTGCTCACAGCTCAAGAGGTGCACATTTTTAACTCTTGGAAGGGCCTATGGGACTGGGCCCACATAACCAAAAACAGAAACCTCAACACAGCTGAATCAATTGAAGGAAAAATATACTTGCATTCATGCAGTGCCTTTCATAACAACCAGATGTCCCAAATACTTACAGCTAATGAACTACCTTTTACAGTGTTGTCACTTTTGTAACATGGGGAGCCAATTTTCACAAAGCAAAACCCCAAAGCAGAGAAAATAACAAGTTTATTTGTTTTGATGATGTTGATCGAGTGATAAATGTTGGCCAGACCAGATAATTCCACTATTCTTCTTCAAAATAGTGCCATGGGATCTTTTGTACTCATGTGAGAAGGCAGACAGGTTCCTGGTTAATTTGTCACCAGAAAGTTGGCCACACTGACAGTGCTGCTCTCCCTCAGTATTGGGCAGAGCTTCCAGCATAGACTTTGTGCTCAAGCCTTGACAAGGACTTGAACCAATACACTTTAAACTCAGAAGTAAACAAGCCTACCAACTGCGCCATAGCTAACACAAAGAATGTACAGATAACAGAAGTGCAGGAGGAGTAGTAGTTGGAGACAAAATAGAGATCTTGCCAGCAAGCAAGGGCAGAAATCAAAGTTACATTACTACAGATTATTGATAGAAAAGACAAATCCTCAAATAAAAGAATTAGAGCACAATTCAGATTCTGTATTGAGGACAATTTGATTTTGTAGCACTTGGGATTTAAGGTTGCATGGCTAAAGGAAATCTTGCTGTTCAACTTGGCAGGCCCAAGCTGCAGCAAAGCCATGTAATACTGTTCCGAGACAAATTGAAGAATGGTTACATTTCCCTGTTGTGGGTAGGGGATGGAGCATGTTAGCAAACCTAATGATCTGGAACAGGTCACTCTGCTTCACAGCAAAGTTGGCTTTGAATAATTGAAAAGGAAAGTGAAGACAGTTGCAATGGCCAAATCTGAAGGGGTAAGTAAATTCCTTGCATTTCACTCCTGAGGTTGGGATAAGAGATTTCTGAATTTTTAAACAGATGTGTTTTTCTCCCAGTCACAGCCGTTGGGCACAGTGGGAACAATTCATTTTTAATAAAGAGTTTCGTTGTCGGAATGCCCTGCCAACATTTGATGTAGTTTCATACCTCCTCTTTTAATAATAAGTTTTAGCTTCAAGTCTTTATACCCTGTTGGGTAGAAATCTTGTCCCCAGAGATATCTAAAAGTCTCATTGCGAGCTACATAATCCTGGCAATGAATTTTAATGTCCACGTAATTACCCCTTGATTGGTTTTCCAATGTGTGGTAAACAGTTTTAACCATTGTAAATTCCTGCTGAGTATGGCATTAGTAGACATTTTAACAAGCCCCAACTTAATTTTACTGTTTTCTCTCAAACCAAATTCCAAAGGATTTGTGTTCATCAATGAGATTTAAAGACTGATACTCCATATTTTATGTGATGGTGACACAGTCTGGGTTCCAGATTCAGATTAACTAACATGAGCCACCCACACCCACCGTGGGTGGCACAGTGGCACAGCAGTTAGCACTGCCGCCTCACAGCGCCAGGGACCCAGGTTCAGTTCCTGCCTCAGGCGACTCACTGTGTGGAGTTTGCACGTTCTCCCCATGTCTGCGTGGGTTTCATCTGAGTGTTTCGGTTTCCTCCCACAGTCCAAAAATGTGCAGGTTAGGTGAATTGGCTATGCTAAATTGCCTGTAATGTTATGTGTAGGGGAATGGGTCTGGGTGGGTTGCGCTTCAGCGGGTCAGTATGGACTTGTTGGGCCGAAGGGCCTGTTTCCACACTGTAAGTAAGTAATCTACGAGATTGCGTTTCCAAACACAACAAAAGGAAAGTCTATACATAAAAACCCAGAATCGAAATACCTCTGCACAGAAGAGTGAATGATGGAGGAAAACTGGCAGCAAAGAGAATACAAAGAGGAAGTAAATACCGAATGAGCAGCCTCAGCAAATTGATTCACCTCTTGTCAATCAAACAGTAAATCTGTACCTCACAACATCTTACTGGAGTTAATGGAGCACAACATCAGACTGAAAACCTACTGAAGTATCATTCATTGAAATAATTAAAAGTAAGATAAAACAATTATATAATCTCATAATAGAAGAGAATATAAATAGGGATCAATTCCTTTTCATTGCTGTTGTCACCAGAGCCTTATCAGACCATGGGGGCTGCTCTCTCATTAGAGAGAAGCAACTGATGGTGATTTAACCTGAAGGCCACCCCACCTCAGGGGAGGGAAGAGGTTGGGAAGGAGAGTCTTTCATGGTAACCTCAAACCAGTGATGGGAATTGTGCCCATGTTGTTAGCAATACACTGCTCTGTAAACCAACAATCCAGCCAAGTGAGCTAAACCAATTCCTTTTTATTATCATATTCAGAGACTCATGCGCAAAAATTAAAATAGCTCTACTTTCATGTAGCAATCTCTTTGGTTCTTTTCCATTCTTGCATGCCTTCCATACTCTCTGTCTGTACTCCTCCAGTGCACTTTCCTCACAAAGTCACGTTATCTCTTAAGCTATCTCAGACTGCCTTTGTCACTATCACTGATATTGTACACAGATGTTACATACGGATAAGTGAGAAGAATGCATAACATGTAACAAATGCATGTTTTAACACATACTCCTTCCATACAAGTCACACATTTGATCTATATTTCAATGAAAATCTGCTATAGAAAATAAGCAAAGTGTGCTGTTTAAGAAAAAAAAAGGTGGTATATCCAAGAAATCTTTGGCAGTGCTGGAACATATTAGATTAGATTACTTACAGTGTGGAAACAGACCCTTCGGCCCAACAGGTCCACACCGACCCGCCGAAGCGAAACCCACCCATACCCCTACATTTACCCCTTACCTAACACTACGGGCAATTTAGCACGGCCAATTCACCTGACCCGCACATCTTTGGACTGTGGGAGGAAACCGGAGCACCCGGAGGAAACCCACGCAGACACGGGGAGAACGTGCAAACTCCACACAGTCAGTCGCCTGAGTCGGGAATTGAACCCGGGTTTCAGGCGCTGTGAGGCAGCAGTGCTAACCACTGTGCCACCGTGCCGCCCACTAATTAATATATTAATACAGTTAAAATTAGTTTCCGAAACTATGATAGATCCTCTCAATCTCGCCTAGTGAGAAGACACATTAATGGGCTATACTTCCTTAGGAATGGGTTTAACTTCTCATTCCATTCAATCATTCAATAGAATGTGTGTCCATCACAGTCTGGGTAGTCTATTCTTCTGTGTGAGATATCTTGCGATGAGCCATCGTATGACACTTTGATCTAGAATCAAAGATTAACAATAATGACCACTAACCTTGGCCCTGAGTTTTATGTAGCCACCATTTCTGAGGTCTGCTAATTTAGTGCAAGCCAGAGTTTCATTTGAGGGACCTTCTTGCTCTTTGTGATTCAGTCCCATCTTAGCTGATGAGGAACTTGATTATTACAGCAATTTTACTGATGTTGAGATCCTTTGATCAAATCACTCCACAATCCAAATTGAGCAGATTCATCTCTGAATTCCATACAAAGGCTGCACATCAAAACTATTTCGACTCTTAAACCTTTTACCATCTCCATTCTTTTCACAGATGAATCTTCACTAAATGCAACCAACATTGCAGGAACAGCAATCATAGTTAGCAGCTTTATTTCTCATCACATATTTTTATAGCAATGGTGGTTAGATTTTATAACTTATAAAAAGGAAAGACTTTCCAAAGAAACATCATTTTAGTTTCTTGCTAAATTAACCACAGCTAATTCATCGTGCTATAAAGTACTAATTTTAGACAGCCCAATATAATTAATGTCACGTATAAGGGTGTGATTCGTGCAATGAATTTTGCAATGGATTTCATGATAGAAAAATCAGCTGTGAATAATGAACAAATCAGTTGATATCTTTGTGCTCTGTGAGTAATGATCTGAGGTAGCGAAAAGATTTGGTAGTTGGAAATTATGAAGCTTACATAGAAAGATGCAACATTTAAGGAATCCATTCAGCCCACTGTGCCTGTACTATTTCCAGAAAGTTATTTAAAAATTTGCTCAGTTGTTGATTGCTTAAAATATAAAATCCAGTTTCGTACATCCTTTTGAACACTTTACTGGACCACCAATCAAATCATATTGAATGATTAACAGGAAATAGCCATCAGCAACGAAATGTTGTGGTTCTGTTTGCCGAGCTGGGAGTTTGTGTTGCAAACGTTTCATCCCCTGTCTAGGTGACATCCTCAGTGCTTGGGAGCCTCCTGTGAAGCGCTTCTGTGATGCTTCCTCCAACATTTATAGTGGTTTGTCTCTGCCGCTTCCGGTTGTCAATTCTTGCTGTCCGTTGCAGTGGCCGGTATATTGGGTCCAGGTCGATGTGTTTGTTGATAGAATCTGTGGATGAGTGCCATGTCTCTAGGAATTCCCTGGCTGTTCTCTGTTTGGCTTGCCCTATAATAGTAGTGCTGTCCCAGTTGAATTCATGTTGCTTGTCATCTGCGTGTGTGGCTGCTAAGGATTGTTTCTTAGTGATTTTAGTGCTTCTCCCTCTTTGGTGTTGAGGTTATGTGTTTGTCTTTTCCTTGTTATCAGAGGTACGATACTTTGTCTCACTGTTTGTTGTGTCTCTTCTGTCAGTCCATTGTTCCTGAGTGTGCACTCTTGTGCTGCTAGGAAGTCTGCTGTCTTGGCATCCCTGTGGTTGTTGTTGAGTCCCTTGGCCAGTATTGTTCTTTTTGTGTCTGTGAGCTGTCTGTGGGAGAGGTTTCTAACCAAGGTGTGTGTTGTGGTGTCCTCTTCGTTGTGTGTTAGTTTGGCCATTTTTTCTTTTAGTGCCGTTTTTTTGTGGTGTGTGGTCCTGTTCTGTCCTATGGTGACGGCCTGTTCTATGGTCCAGGTCCATTCCTGATTGGTGGTTTTTGAAATTAACGATTTTTGGCGTGCAATTTCTTGTCTGCATTTGTGAAGTTTGTTGTGAGCGTTTATAATCATTACCTGGATCATCCTGAATCCGTTCTGTCTGGCTGTGTCCCTGGCTTGTGGATTGTTGACTGGTGGTCGGTATCTGACACATGGTGGAAGGATTAGATTCTTTCGGCATTCATGCAGGAACCGGAATTGTTCGTATATGGCGCGTGGGCGGTTGGCACAGGATTCCCATTTCCTGGTTTGTCTTAGCGTCTCTCGCCCATAGGTGTTCAAATTTGGGAGAAGATTTGTAGCTCGGGTGTTCATTGTTGTGGTTCTGTTCGCCGAGCTGGGAGTTTGTGTTGCAAACATTTCGTCCCCTGTCTAGGTGACATCCTCAGTGCTTGGGAGCCTCCTGTGAAACGCTTCTGTGATGTTTCTTCCAGCATTTACAGTGGCTTGTCTCTGCTGCTTCCGGTTGTCAGTTCTTGCTGTCTGCTGCAGTGGCCGGTATATTGGGTCCAGGTCGATGTGTTTGTTGATAGAATCTGTGGATGAGTGCCATGCCTCTAGGAACACATGCAGATGACAAGCAACATGAATTCGACTGGGACAACACTACTATTATAGGGCAAGCCAAACAGAGAACAGCCAGGGAATTGTAGAGGCATGGGCACTCATCCACAGATTAGTCCTGAGGTTGGAAGGTGTTGTCTTAAAAGTCATGGTGAGCTGTTGCATTGCATCTTGCAGGTTATACAGTGCTCCCATTATGCATTGGCAGTGGAAGGAGTGAATGTTGAAGACTGGGGTTTAATCAACTTGGCTACTTTGTTCTGGATGTATCAAACTGTTGGAGCTACACTCATCTGGGCAAGTGGCATACTATATCACATTCCTGACTTGTATTGTAGTTGGTGCACAGGAGGTGAATCATTGGCACAAAATTCCTAGTCTCGGATCTGCTCTTGTGGTAACAATAGTTATATGGTTGGTCTAGTTCAGTTTCTGGTCCTTGGTGACAACCAGGATGATTGTAGTGGATTATTCCAGTGGTAATGCCAGTGAATTCTAATGGGTAATGAGTGGGTTCTCTGTTATTTATGACAGAGATTTAAGGCAGAAACAAGGAGGAATTTCTTCTTCCAGAAGGTAGTGTAGCTGTGGAATTCATTACTGCAGAGAGATGTAGAGGCTGAAGTATTATGATTCTTGAAAGCTGAGTTAGATTTTTAATCAGTAAGGAATTAATGAATATTGAGCAAAAGGCAAAGAAGTGGGTTGGGGATCTGATTGAACAGTAGAGTGAACTCAATGGGCTGAATAGCCTACTTCTGCTCCTATATCTTCTGATTTTATGATCTTGTTGGAGGTGGTCATTGCCTGTCACTTGTATGGTGCAATTTATAAAATAGCATCAGTACAATCAACCCATCATCATGATGGAAATGACAATAGGTCTGACATGCTGTCCTTTGGATGTGACATTAATTTTACTTTCCATCTATCTAAAGCAAATGATAAAATATCTCATGGCAATATTTTGAAATAACCAGTGGAGCGCTGGCCAATGTTTATCTCTTAACCAATATCACTGAAGTAGATTATCTGCTCATGATTTTGCCACGTTGGGAATCTTGCTGTCTGCAAACAGTTTGTTCTGATTTCTACATGACCACTGTGACTAAACTTTAAAGCACTTTCATTGACTGTAAATCTTTTTGCGACGAACTGTGGTCATAAGCGATTTGAATGCATGTTCCTTCTCTCTTCCTTTACTTTAAATCTTCGGGACTGCAGAGATCTCAAAAGTAAACAGCTTGTTCCCCATTAGTTACACCACAAACCTCCAGGGTTTGAGTAGATATTAACAATGAAGTCCATCTAACCAATACTCTACCATACTGAGTTCACATAATTCAGAATGCTATCACATTCTTAAGGCACACACTCATTGATCACAAGCTGACAGACATGGTTTACACTGTTTACTAAAGATGGAAAAGGTGTTGAACAAATACAGTCTGATTTGGTAAACAGTTAGAACATAGATCATAGAACAGTACGGCACAGAAACGGGCACTTCAGCCCACGATGTTGTGCTGAACATGACACCAATTTAAAAGAATACCTTCAGTCTCCCCTTGGTCCATATTCCTCTATTCATAAGACCATAAGATATAGGAGCAGAAATTAGGCCACTAAGCCTATCGAGTCTGCATGACATTCAATTATGGCTGATTTGTTTCTCTACTCCCTTCTTCTGCTTTTTCCCTGAAAACCTTAATCCCCTTGACAATCAAGAATCTGTCTCTCTCTGTCTTAAATATACTCAATGACCTGGCCTCCATAGCACTTCTGGGGCAATGAATTCCACAGATTCACCACCATCTGGCTGGAGAAGCGTCCCTTATCTCTGCTCTCAAGCATTTTCCCTATACTCTAAGGCTGTGCCCTTGGGTCCTAGTCTATCCTGCCAATAGAGACATCTTCCTAATGTCCAATCTGTCCAGGCCATTCAGTACTCTGTTACTTTCAATTATATCCCACCTCATCTGTCTAACTCCATCGTGTATAGATCTAGAGTCCTCAAAATGTTTCTCATATATTAAGCCTTTCATTCCTGGGATCATTTTTGTGAACCTTCTCTGGACCCACTCCAGGGCCAATACATCTTTCCTAAGGTATGGGCCCAAATTTGCTCACAATACTCAAAATGTGGTCTGACCAGAGCTTCATAAAGCCCCAGATGTACATTCCTGCTTTTATATTCTAGTCCTCTTGAAATAAATGCCAACATCCCAAAAGTTTACCTTAAGACTAGAACTCCCAAGTCCCTTTGCACTTCAGATTTCTGAATTTTCTCCCCATTTAAAAAATAGTCTATGTCTCTATTCTTTCTATCAAAGTGCATGATCTCACACTTTCCCACACTATATTCCATCTTTCACTTCTTTGCTCACTTTCCAAATCCTCCTGCAGCCTTCCTGCCTCCTCAGTACTACATGTTCCCCCACCTATCTTTGTATTATCTGCAAACTTAGCCAGAATGCCCTCAGTTCCTTCATCCAGATCATTAATATAGATGCAAAATTTCTTGTGTTTGTCTAAAAGCCCTTTAAACGGCCTTATTGTATCTGCCTGTACCACCACCCCGGTAGCCATATCCCAGACTCCTACCACGCCCTGTGTAAAAAACATGCCCCTCACATTTCCTTTGAACATCTTACTCTCAGCTTAACTGCATGCCCCTGAATATTAGACAATTCAACTCGGAAAGAAGATTCTGACTGTTGACCCTACCTATGCATCTCATACATGTTTTGGCAGCACGATTTGTCTTTCACATCACTGAAGAATTAGGGAATGGTGCTTTAGAGAATATTTATCTCCGGTGGTAATAGTGCAATGCCAGCAGGGATTGGTTTGCATGCTTTGTTCTGTGTATACGCCAATGTGCACGTTGAAATCTCCACGCCGTTTTGCGCATACCCCAATGTCTGTACCATTCTGCACGTGCACCGATGTCCGTGCATGCGTAATATCGGTGGTAGTCTTCATGCCGTTCTGCACATGTGTGATTTCAGCTGTACATCTCCATGACTCTATAACAGAGCAGCTCTCTGTGAGAGGTGAGAGCAGCTTTTTTACGTTTTCTAAATATACTGTGTTAAATTTATTTTTGTTTCATTAATAAAAATGATTTCAATCTTCATTCAGGCTGTGCTACACCTTGTATTAGACTTTTGTAATCTTTGAGCCATCGTGAGTGATATTCTGTGATAGTCTGTCTTGAATCTTACTTTTCCCATTGGCCCCATTATTTATATTAAGCCATTTTCTATTAAGCGAGGTTTCACTGGAACACAACTAGTGTTATAGAACTACATGTAATTTTGTAGACTTCTATCTAGTCTCCTCTCAGTCTCTGCCATTCCAGAGAAAACAGCCCAAGTTTTTCTAACCTCTCCTTATAATCATACCCTTTAATCCAGGCAGTATCATGGTAAACCTTTTCTGCATTGTTTCCAAAGCCTCCACGTCTTTGCTGTAATGTAGTAACCAGAATCAAACCAGATGAGATGAATGAATTCTAGCTGAGACACCCCAAACTGCTAAGGAGGATGGGGAGGGATGAACTGACCTCCTTTCTTTACTCACTCACCCCTTGCTAGTTGCAACAAGATTAATTTAGAAAAGATACCTTTGTGGTTTGGGGATGCCTTGCTCTCAGACTTAAATGAAGTTAAGTTTTAAAAAGAGCCAAATTAACTGGGCTTTCTTGAGTTAACAAAAAGAGAGAATTTATTAATTGCTAAAGATGAGAAGAATTGGTAACGCAACATTGATTAGAAATAAGAGGTGAGTCCAAAAAGAGAAAGGTGAAAAAAAATCAGTTTCTGAAATGTTTGCAAAGAGTGCATAGTTGTGGCCATTGCAACAGAGGTTATTGGGAGTGTAAACATTGATAGTTAAGCAGTCAGTTTCATAATCCTTAGTTTTGCAGACTGGTTGAGATTCTGCAGCTCCGATTTCTTTTAATCATGAATGAATTCCAGTATTCAGGCTGAGAGAGATTGTTTATTGCCCACATTTCTTTTGTCTGGCTGCTAGCTAGCTGACTTTTAGCACTCAGAGTGACAGAGCTTTTTCCTGCAACATAGGGTTGAGTAGGGGATAGTTCTTCTAGATAGTTCTTCTTCTTCACAGAACACTTATGCTCAAGCCCAGGCTGATTCACATTTAGATTTTCAATCCCACTAGCACATTCAAATAGATTTGAAACTGATGTTTTATTTACTTTATTTCTTCAAAGAGAAAAACATCAAATCTGTCCGCAGTTTGGGGCATTATTCACAGGGGCTGGCTTCTTATCGAGTTGGGCGGGGGTTATCATCCCCTTGTTATCTTTACAGTTACAACAGTTACACAAGTTACAGTTTAATCTGTTTTGCCTTGCCTCTTGCCCCCATTTTGAAGGGTAATTGTTCGAAGTCCCTTCACAAGTGTAACATTCTCTTAGCAGCCACTTAACTTATATCCAGCCCACTTTTGAAAAAAAAAATTTTGGAACTATAATTTTAAAATGTCCACATTACCTCGGAGGTATCACCCATTGTATTGGCAATTTATAATGTTCTTGGTATATAACCTTCTCTGAATCATAGAATCCCTATAGTGTGGGGACAAGTCTTTGGCCCAACAAGTCCATACCCACCCTCTGAAGAGTAATCTACCCAAATCCATTTCCCCTATTACACTACCTTTACTCCTAACTAATGCATCTCACCCACACATCCTTTGGATTGTGGGAGGAAACCAAAGTGGGCGGCATGGTGGCACAGTGGTTAGCACTGCTGCCTCACTGCGCCAGAGACCTGAGTTCAATTCCCACCTCAGAAGACTCTCTGTTGGAGTTTGCACATTCTCCCCGTGTCTGTGTGGGTTTCCTCCGGGTGCTCCGGTTTCCTCCCACAGTCCAAAAATGTGCAGGTTAGGTGAATTGGCCATGCTAAATTACCCATAGTGTTAGGTGTAGGGGAATGGGACTGGGTGGGTTGCGCTTTGGCAGGTTGGTGTGGACTTGTTGGGCCAAAGGGCCTGTTTCACCACTGTAAGTAATCTAATCTAATCACGTGGAGAAAACCCACCCAGACACAGGGAGAATGTGCAAAGTCCACATAGATAGCTGCCAAAGGCTGGAATCGAACCTGGGTCCCTGGTGCTGTGAGGCAGCAATGAGAACCACTGAGCCACTATGCCACCCTATACCTATGTGATGCAAATATAATAACTGGAGTTAGGCAGCAAAATATCTGCAGCCTGAACTTTGCCAACAATTCAGCTTTAATACACGCCAGCCATGGGACATAAGTTCTGTTTTCTTACAGTCACAACAGTTCTAGCTCAAATGAGTTTGTAGACTTTCTCAGCCTGGGTACTACAGGTCTTCAGCTGAGAACTGTGTGAGAATGGCTCGTACAACAAATGAATTTGCTTCCATTGATCCGATAGATGCTTATTTGAAGTTTGGGTTCAGGCATATTACTGAAGCTCAGTAGATGGATTTTAACCTCGAGGTGATAAGATGTTCCAGAAGTGAAATAGTTATTTTCGCAGTATCTCTCACCTGGCTGTAATATAAAGGGTTAATGATATCTTTAGACTAAAAGTAGTCACTGAACATATGCCACTGTGACCTTAGTTCACATGGAACTGGAAGCTAAATCTGTACAATCCTAAGATGACCTCTCATACTATCACTTGTCTATGGATACGGTCAATAAAGTCTGTTACTGCTCACTTACAGGAGTATAGATCTGAATTCGCAGCAACTGACATGCTCAAAATTCCATGAAAATGTACCTTTACTATTAATAATTTTCAGAATGTAAACTCATTGGCACAAATTCTGTGCGCACTGTTGGAAAAATGCTGAATATGTCAAATGATAAAATGTGCTTTGATTGTAAGGCTTTTGAAGTCTGACATTTCACTGACTAAGATGTTTCAAAACTTAGAGTCTTACTACAGAGGAACCTCGATTATCCGAAGGACATGTGCAAGGAGTACTTTGTTCGGTTAATCGAATGCCAGATAACTGACCGCCGGATAACATAGCTTAGCCAAACATTGGGAGATGGCGATCTTATCCAGATAATGTGAATTTCAGATAATTGAATGCCGATAACTGAGGTTCCTCTGTATATGAAGGATTACTGGGGTAAGCCAGCTACAATCATTTTATGGATAGCAAGTTCTGATCTGAACTGGTCTTAGCAAAAGAAGGGGAGTGGTTGTAATTGGATAACTCCCCAAAGGGACATTAAATACCTGATAGGCTGAATGGTCTCCTTCCTTGTTGTATCACCCTATAATTTCAGCTGCTTAGCAAATTACTACAGGTTTAAAATGAATAATGGTTCAATACTTCAAATCAGAGTCACAGGATATCACTTACTATAGATTCTAGAATCTTGTTAAATCTGAAAGGGTGCAGAAAAGATTTACAAGGATGTTATTGGGAATGGAGGGTTTGAGCTAGAGGGAGAAGCTGAATAGGCCGGGCTATTTTCCCTGGAATGTCAGGAGTGACATTATAGAGTTTTATAAAATCATGAGGCATATGATAGGGTGAATTTCCAAGGTCTTTTTCCCAGGATGGGGGGGGGGGGGGTCCAAAACTAGACGGTGTAGGTTTAAAGTGAGAGGGGAAAGATATTAAAGTGATCTAAGGGGCAACTTTTTCACACAGAAAGTGGTGTGTGTATGGAATGAGTTGCTAGCAGAAGTGGTGGATGCCGGTACAATGATAACATTTATAAGACATCTGGATGAGTATATGAATAGTAGGAGTTTAGAAGAATATGGTCCAAATGCTAGCAAATGAGACTAAATTTATTTAGGATATCTGGTCAGTTTGGATGAGCTGGACTGAGGGGTCTGTTTCCATGCTATACAGCTCCATGACTCTGTATGACTCTCCCAGCTCCACCTTTACATTGGAAATCAATATTAATGCATTTATTAAATATCTTTGGATGTGTTAAGCATTCAGAAAATAAATCATGTATCAAAACATATAAACTGTATTTTATATAAGCCAACTTATATTTTGAAACAACAACATACTACTGGAGAAACTCAGCAGGTCTGGCAGCATCTGTAGAGAGAACACACAGTTCACATTTTGGGTCCAATGAGCCTTATTCAGAGCATTTGAATATGTTGAATTAGCCTGTGGCTTCTCAGAAATGACAGTTTAGTTTAGGTCATAGCAGTCTTATCTTTTACTTAAAATGCAGCCAGTTCAAGTTCCAGTGTGGACAGCACAAATTTAAGCTGAGACTTCAGTGCATTATTGATGGACAGCCATGATAGTAAAAGCACTGGCTTTCCAATGCAGTGTTAAACTGAAGCCACATCAAGCTGTTCTGGTAAGTGTAAAGGATGCTACATGTATCCTTGGGAAATTCCCACTTTAATGCATATTCCTCAACCAACGCCACCAAAACCAGATTAACTGGCTGCTGACTAGTGACAGACTGAAAATTGCCACAAAAATGTCAGTCTCAATATGAAATCTAAGAATTTAATGTCTGCCTGCATACATGCAGAGAAGTCAACAATCTGCCAAACAGAATTGCACTGGAAGCTATCTTGTCTGTTCAACGTTGGATCTTGATGTGGTTTTATTTAGGTATTGATACCATGTTTTTAAAGGGGAGCCTTAAATCATGTCAATAATTTCAAAAGCAGATTCACCAGGTTAGAACTGAATAAAAAATATATACCAGGTGCACGATATAAATCTTCCCCTTACGGCAATAATTTACTTTTCATCAAATACCAAAAACCTCAAATTTCTCTTGTCTTAAATCCATGTTGTTGTTTCTTATTTCATTCATCTATTTACTGTTTTGATGTTAGAAGGGATGCATTTTTTAATACAAAAGGTGGTGGAGTTTCAGTGTAACCAAACTTAATTGATCATCAGAAATGCTACATTGCTAACAGCCATTTATCAGCTATAATAGATCTCAGAAGGTCATGTATGATTCAAAAGACAAGAGACATGGATTTTCTCTCCGATAGCTGCCGGGTGTTTATTTTCTGGAGATGTATCAAAAATACTTGATGGTTCTTACAATGTACTCATGTCAACTGTCCAAATGCAAACTCACCAAAGGGCTGGGGCTGGAAGTTTAGGGAAAACTGCTCTTTTTACTCAAACCATTTAAGGATGTTATTACACTCCTCTGGAGAAGGTGGAACTTGAACCCAGGCCTTCTAGTTTAGAGGTAGGAATACTACCAGTGCACCACAGCAGCCCTCAAAGACCAACTGTTTCTTAAAGCTCTGAAGCATCAACAAATAATTGTGGTTCAGTTGGGAACATTTTCATTTTTAAGTCACAAGATTCAAGACCCGCAACGCAGCCTGAAAATTAAAAGTAAGTGGAGAACTTAGGGAGCCTGGCACTACTGAAAGCTCATATTTTGGCAGAGACCTTAAACCCAGGTTCCATCAGCTTGCCGAGGTGAATGAGAAAGATCCCATGGCATTATTTTGAAGAAAGGCAAGGGAACTATTCCTGATTTTGTGACCAAACTCTATGTGTCAGTTAATATTACAAAAACAGTTGCCTAGTCCCTATCACACTGTTGACCACATTCATCAAAATTATAGCAAGAGTACTTATGTTACTCGAATGGTAACATAAAATAAGAAAAATTGATGAAAACTAACATTCAACTTTTCACTACAAGAGTGAAATTCATCTTGGGCAGTCAGACAAGAAAGACTTGCCATTCCTAAAGCAGCAGTTATGATTTCAAGATGTCCAAATATATTTTAAGGCCAATGAAGTACTTGAGAGGTTTTGTCACTATTGTGATGTAGGAATTGCAGTATCTAATTTGCACACAGCAAACTCCCACAAACAGCAATATGACAGTAAGCAGATAATCTATGTCAGGATTTGTATTAGAAGATGAATATTGATGAGGACAGGATTTGATTTGATTTATTGCCAAGCGTACATAGGTACAGTGAAAAGCTTTGTTTGCAAGTAGTACAGGCAGATCAGAGTAAGCATGGACATATAGATCATAGGGAGGAAAAAAGACTTAAACTTTTTGCCAAATTGCGCTTCTGGGTTACCATCGAACTTTTTGCCAAATTGTGCTTCTGGGTTACCATCGAATCATGGCTGACACGTGATAATTTGGGACTTTGTCCCCATTTATCAGCATTACTGAGACAATTGAAACATTTCTTCACAAAAACAATGAATTTTTCACACTAGGAGATGTCCTGTGACTAGGACAAAAGCAGGAGAAAGCTGGTCAGCAGTAGGATCCATGTATGGCACCTCACTGGCAATTAAAGGGTCCCTGTGAAAGCTGCACTCCAGTTTGTGACAATACCCACCTCTCAGTGTTGTCAGCCCAGCTCAGCAGCTGCATCAGAAGCTGGTATTAACATTAGCTAGTGAAGAGGCCACGCGATTATGGAGATAACTCAATGGAGAAGTTGAATTCACAATTCCCCTCACAAAAACAAGGAGAATATTGTGGAAGGAGCCAGGCTTAGTGACTGGGGGAGGGGATGCATCAACTTCAAGCAATGGTGCCATAACCACAATGATGGCCAATGCAAACAGGGATTCCTCTGTGGACAATAGAGCAGCCTGAAAGGAGGGTCTACCCCTCACGGCAATACCTGTCAGCCCACCACACACACACACAGACACACACAGACCCACACACACACAGACACACACAGACACACACACACACACACACACACACAACCATAATCACATACAAACACACGTATGCACACACACTCACAAAAAGAAATACCCACATATACATGCACTCACATATACATACACACAAAGACCAAATGAATACAAACACACACAGAAAAATGCACAGGTGTACAAACACACATAGCCCTGAGCACACAACCCTGGGAGCCGTGGAGAGGCTGCCATTGTTTACTTGCTGGTCTCACCACAACTGCCTGACACTAATAAATATGATGGGGTAAAGCATGATCCTTGGCAGGACTTTTAATTAGCACAATTATCTATTTATTGGCCAAACATACCTCTGGAATTCTGGTGTTGGTAACATCAGGTTGTCCTTTACTGCATCTTATAAGCTGCTCCCTAACCCTCATCTCCCAGTCTGTCTCCAAAGGACTACTGACCTTCAACTTCAAGCCTCAACAGTTTGCTCCAACAATCCCAATAAAACACAAAACTGGTCAACACTTTCTTTACTATATATCACTTCCAGAGGCAGAAGGGCTGCCAAAAACAAACTAAACAATACAAATTGAACTCTGAAACTTATATTTTACATTATAGAAAACAGGAGGGAGTAATTACAAGGGTGTAACCTAATACCCAGGTTCACATGACATTTATAAATTATTGCCTACTATCAATGATTTGATCATTTATAAACTTCCTATCAATGATAATACTGTTTTAAATATCACCCTTTGCTAATCAGTATTTAATAACCGACCTCTCAGCCAGTTTTTCACACATTTATTTTTCTCGACAGCTTTTTTTTTGCTCCTGAAGTTTGGTTCTTTGATGGCTGTTAGTTCCTCAGATGCCGATCAGCTATTGAGCCTCATTTGAGTGGCCGTTAGTCATGTCTGAGCTTTCACAGTGAGGCAGCAGAATATTCCACAACATGGGGCACCACATTATTCCTGTCCTCATCCTAAAGTCGCCACAAGTGTTGTGGGCAGGTGTCACAATGGTTTTTTTAATCAGATACGGCTGAGATAAATTATAGTGCTGAGGTCAAGAATTCAATAGAATTGGCATTGCAACGGGGGAGTGCAGTGGCTTAAGGTGAAATTCAACATTTGCAGTGCACATCACAACGACAACCCATTTACTATAGACTTTGCTTCCAATAAGGGCGCTGTTAGCAAATCAAAGAATCCCTACAGTGTGGGAGCAGGCCATTCAAACCATTGAATCCACACTGACTCTCCAAACCCCATCCCACCTCAACCCATCCACCTACTTTATCCCTGGCATGCTGCACGTCCCAAGGCTAACCCACTAGCCTGCATGTCCCTGAACACTATGGGTAATTTCCCATGGCCAATCCACCTAACCTGCAAATCTTTGGACCGTGGGAAGAAACCCAAAAGGTCAGGGGAAGAATGTGCAAACCTCACACAGACATTTGCCCAAGGGTGGAATTGAACCTGGGCCCTGGTACCGTGAGGCAGCAGTGCTAATCACTGAGCTGCCATGCCACTACAGTGGCTTACCCGCTATTGCCCATTTTGTATCCCCGCCAAACCTGCATTTTATTTACCTATAACCAAACCCAAGGTCTTCTTACCTTCTATGGTACAGCTATTCACTCAATAAACTTGTTCAACTATGGGGGTCACCCACTGTCAATGCACTTTCTTGGGAGGGGGTGATATTTTGGAAATAGCACTGTCTGATAGGTCAGAGCCCCAATCTAATGGGGACCTGGGTTCGGATCCCATCTTGACAGATAACAAAACCTGAATTTAAAGAAATTTGGAATGAAAAAGCTAGTATCATTGTGACCATTATCTAAAAACCTTATCTGGTTCACTAATGCTGTCCAGGGAAGATAATCTGCCATCCTTACCTGGCCTGGTTTACCTGTGACTACAGACCCACAGCAATATATTTGCCAGTGATGCCAAGATCCCACACATGAGAAAGAGAATTTCCATTAGGAATCTTAGCAAGACAGATCGCGTCAGACTTTGGGACATTATCAATAGCAATTGTTCATGTATTTAATTTCCCACCCCATTCTGCTTATTCTGGAGGGTTGCGACAGTTTTCAATTTTCTAGCTTCAAGTCAGTGTCAGGTTGGGAAAAGATTTGGGAAGTTCTGCATTGTGCCGAATGGTGGACTGGACAACAATGACTGGCTGTGTCAGAAATATTCACATTCAGTGAAATAATTAACAAAAATATCTGAGACAGCACTTTGTGTAAAGGAGTGGAGAAACTAGAGGTAGGAGTAGGCCGTTCGGCCCTTTGGGTCTACTGCTTAATATGATCATGGCTAATCAATGCCATGTTCCTGCTTTCTCCTGATACTCCTTGATACCTTTACAATTTAAAACTTTATGTCTCTCTTTTGTGAATACATTCACTGACTGGGCCTCCACAGTCATCTGTGATAGAGAATTCTACAACTTCACTCCCCATTTGAAGAAGCTTTCCCTCATCTCATGACCTACCCCATATCCTGAGATTCTATCCCCTGGTTGGAGACATCCCACCCAAGGAAAACATCCCTCCTGCATCCAGTCTGTCTAATCCTATTAAAATTATATACATTTCAATCAGATCCCCTCTCATCCTTCTTAACACTAGTGAATACAGGCTCAGTGGAACTAATGGGTAAAAAATGAGGTCTGCAGATGCTGGAGATCACAGTTGAAAATATGTTGCTGGTTAAAGCACAGCAGGTCAGGCAGCATCCAAGGAATAGGAAATTTGACGTTTCGGGCATCAGCCCTTCATCAGGAATGAAGGGCTTATGCCCGAAACGTCGAATTTCCTATTCCTTGAATGCTGCCTGACCTGCTGTGCTTTAACCAGCAACACATTTTCATCAGTGGAACTAATGTCTCCTATACAACAAGCACAGCAGATCAAGCAGCATCCGAGGAACAGGAGAATCGACATTTTGGGTAAGAGTCCTTCATCAGGAATGAAGAGCTCCTGATGAAGAGCTTTTGCCCAAAACGTCGCCATGGACGCTGCCTGATCTGCTGTGCTTTTCCAGCACCCCACTGTCGACTCTAATCTCCAGCATCTGCAGTCCTCACTTTCTCCTTTACGACAGTCCAGCCATCCCCAGCATCAGCCTCTGCTGCACTCCGTCTATAGGAAGTAAATTTTTCTGAGGTACAGGGACCTAAACTGCAAGTGCTACTCCAGATGTGATCTCGGTGTGGTGCAGTATAACTGTAGTAAGACATCCCTATTTCTAAACCCAAGTTCATTTTTAATTTTTTAATTGCTTGTCACACCAGCTTGTCTCCTGTCACTGACTGCAGTACAAGGGTATCCACATCTCTTTGTATATCCACACGTCCCACTATCTCACTATTTAAATACTCACAATCTTGCACACTTTTGTGTCATGGCAAACTTGGAAATGTTGCATTTGGTTCTGTCATCCAAGCTCATCCACCATGACAATGGATGAATGGACACCGCGCAACAGTCATCAGACAGGATCCTAGTCAGGGAACATTTCAGCGGTCAGGGACGTTCAACCTCGGATCTTTGGGTGACTTTGGGATATGTTACAGCGCACGGTGGCTGAGCAGAGGCTGATAGCCAAGTTCAGTACCCATGAGGCTGGCCTCAACTGGGACCTTGGGTTCACGCTCCACTATATTGTACACTCTCTCTCTCTCTCTCCCCCCGCCTCCCCCCCCCCCCCACACATGCAACCCCCCCCCCCACACACACACTCCTACATACTCACAAACTCATGCAGACCCTCTCACAAACACACGCTCTCTCTCAGACACACACACATATACCCCCGCACTCACACCCATACACACACTCTCACAGGTTTATACTCCATCACACTCATGTACACATTCTACCAAGCACACACACACTCGAACACACAGTGTCTTGCACGCACTCACACTCACAAGCACATACTCACATGCACACACTCCGACACACTCTCTCTCTCCCTCACATGCACGCACACACATGTAAGTCTATGGGGTGAATCTGCATTTGACAAATTGTATTTGAAGATACATTTTATTTTGCAGGCAGTCAATCCATGTAATATTTTATAAACTCCTCTTTGGAATAGACCCTGTCTGACTCAAGACTGGGATGCAGACAGAGTCTAACGTCATCCCTTTAGTGCATTGACAGAGCTGAGATGTCACCTTTTTTTTATAAAACCTTAAGTTATCTTGAGAATGTGACTTAAAAGAAGTTCTGAGATTTACATAGTAATAAACTGAAACTTGTAACCCATTCTAAAAGATGAAAGACTTAACAGTAAATTATGTTTGTTCAATACACTGTTTCAGTTGCATGATACTGTGATCATTTGCTATAAATTCTGTGTCTCATGATCCTGTTCCACAGTTATCTGATGAAGGAGCAGTGGTCCGAAAACTAGTGCTTCCAAATAAACCCGTTGGACTATAACCTGGTGTTGTGTGATTTTTAACTAGGTCATTGATAGACATTGTGAATAGCCAAGCTCTGGTCCTTAACTGTACCCCCACTAGTTACTGTCTGCCACTCAGTAACAGACCCATTAGTTCCCACTCTCGACTTTCTATCATCCAATTCTGGATTCATGCCAATATATTTCCTCCATCCCATGTATTTTAAACCACCCACTAACTTCTTATGAGGAACCTTATCAAAAGCCTTTGGAAAACCCTAATACATTCCATCTACTGGCTCTTCCTTTTATATTAGAGCTCCAGCATTTTCCCCACTACTGATGTTCAGCTAACTGGTTGTATTTCCCTCTGGTTTTTTATCCTTCCCTTTATAATTGGTCAGAGTATTGAGTACAGGAGTTGGGAGGTTATGCTGCAGCTGTACAGGACATTGGTTAGGCCACTGTTGGAATATTGCATGCAATTCTGGTCTCCTTCTTGTCAGAAAAATGTTGTGAAACTTAAAAGGGTTCAGGAAAGATTTACAAGGATGTTGCCAGGGTTGGAGGATTTGAGCTCTAGGAAGAGGCTGAACAAGCTGGGGCTGTTTTCCCTGGAGCGTTGGAGGCTGAGGGCTGGCCTCATAGAGGTTTACAAAATTATGAGGGGCATGGATAGGATAAATAGGTCAAGTCTTTTCCCTGGGATAAGGGAATCCAGAACTAGAGGGCAAAGATTTAGGGTGAGAGGGGAAAGATATAAAAGAGATCTAAGAGGCAACTTTTTCACGCAGAGGGTGGTATGTGTATGGAATGTGCTGACAGAGGAAACGGTGGAGGCTGGTACAATTGCAACATTTAAGAGGCATTTGCATGGGTATATGAATAGAAGGGTTTGGAGGGATGTGCTGGCAGGTGGGACTAGATTGTGTTGGGCTATCTGCTCAGCATGGACAGGTTGGACCGAAGGGTCTGTTTCCACGCCGTACATCTCTATGACTCTATAAATAAAGGGGTTACATTTGCCACCTACCAAATTAGACTATAGACGAATACTAATCCTGAATTACTGTCTGCTATCACTCAGGCACTCAAATCACAGTGTCAGCAGCCACCCCCATGCTTCTCTAGGCTATATTGGGATGAGTGTACCTCCTCATGACTGGCTCAGTAACTGCAGGTGCAGGAAGGAACTCAATATTCCAGCAGGAAATTTTAATTAACTCGGAAACAAAACACAAGCAGAAATTTGTCAAAGGCAAATAAATGGTCAAATGAAATCTGATACAGAATTCAGGTAAGGATTCTGTATCAATTCACAACTAAATATCCGACAGGCGCAAGTGCGGACAGCACTCATATTCCTTTCATCTAAATCTTAACTATGATCTTTCTAACAAAGCAGGATTGAAGTTGAAAGTTCATCCTTGATGACAACTTGTAAACTCGACAAGACTCGTGAATAAACTTTCGATTACATTTACAATTTTTTTGCTTCAAAAAGGCGACTGAGTTTTCAATGTTTAGAAACAAAAAAGCTGGGATTATTTTAGAAATTGAACTGACTCACAGTGTAGTGGTTCCAGTCAGCCGAGGCTCCCCCCCACTGAAGCCACTGAGCAGGATTGTAATAGCGGATAGCCTGGGATTTGATCCCTCTGTGCTGTCGCAGGAGAACCTTAGAGTGGCTCGCCTCTGACTGTAAGGATAGCTCGTCACATCAACCCGCCGAAACAATACCCACAGCGCCAACAAACAAAAGGCTAGCCCAGCCTTCCTGTTGCAGGTTTTATTTAAAACAGAGCAGGTTACGGAACTGTCATTTTGGACTTGTCACACTGAGGGAATGTGACCAAACAGGTTTCTCCTGACACAGGTCCAACCCTCGTACACAGATTTAAGCAGACCAGGATACAGAGCTTTGCCAGAGAGACAACTCTGGTCTCTCACAATAAACAGGTCAAAACGTTGCCTCCTTCCTCCTGCTGGTTACTGCCAAATGTCTTTGCTCTCTGGGACACTGCTGTTTCACTTTCTGGAGAGAAAGGACAGTCTCTGTGTAGATCTCACCCAGCAGGCACTGTGGTTTGTGAAAATGTTTGTATTAGATTTTCCTAAAGATGTGTGTGTAGACTTTGGCCTCAGAGTGGGCGGGGCACCTATCCAATCATCTGTTGAAAGACTGTACATTACTTTTGAATGTCACTGTGCCTGTGCCTCATGTGTATCTGTCTGTGTGTGTGCGTACGCATGGGGGGAAGAGGGGAGAGAGATGGGTGGGATTGTGAAGGGAAATGAAAGAATGTTCTATCTGGTTCGGAGGAATCTTTACCCACTGCCCATTTAAATATTGATGCATTTGGGATCGGTTTTGTGCTCTTTACCTGGGTAGAATCTGTCAGACTATGGACGGTCTCAGTAGGAGTACTGTACACACCTATGATGCAGCTGTTGAGATGGAGCACTCAATTGCTAATGGTTTACTTGAAGCTTTGATCGTAGCCATGCCCAGCCATTGACCGAATTGAGTTAGGTCTCCAAATCTAATTTGCCACAACCCTACCTATTATAATTTAGATTGCACCTTCCCATATTTCGAGGGATTTGCCTGTGCCTCTTGTGACACTCGCCCTAGCAGTTTGAATGCATCAAGACTTTCCACCACAAAGCTCATCATTCAATTATAGCAAGAGGGCTTTCCAACATTTTCTCCCAGTGTGACACACTGACCTACTCTCTGAGATGGATTTAAAACATCTCGTGTGAAAGTGAGCAAGGGAGCTTTTCATTTGCTCTGGCAATAATTATCATCCAACAAACATCACCAAAACTAAACTGGTCATTACTGTCAGTGGACAATTTCAGTTCCCACATTACTGCAGTAACTGCACTCCACAATTGACTGTGGCACGTTTTGAAACATTGAGTGTGCTATATAAATGGAAGGCGTTTCTTCAAGAGGGACTAAATTATTCAGAAAATGTATCAAATCATACAACATTGAAAAGGCAATCTCTGCCAGCTCCTTAAAGGAGCTATCCGATTAATCTTCACACTGAAAATATTTCCTTTTCAAGTACTTTTGAATGTTAGTATTCATTAGTGTCACAGAATCATTCAGCATAGAAAGAGGCCCTGCGGCCCAACCCATCCATGCTAACCAGTTTTCCTAAACTGAACTAGTACTATTTGCCTGCATTTGGTCCATATCCCTCTAAACCTTTCCTCTCCAAGTACCTGTCCAAATGTCTTTTAAATGTTGTTATTGTACCCACCTCCACCATTAACAATGGCAGCTTGTTCCACATGTACAATATACTCCTTGTGTAAAAAAGTTGTCCCTCAGGTCCCTTTTAAATTTTTCTCCTGTCACCCTAAAGCTTTGCCCTCTGGTTTTGGTCTCTTCTACCCCGGGGAAAAGACCTTAGTTACTTACCTTATCTATGGTCCTCATGATTTTCAAATCCCTATATGGTCATCCCTCGGCCTCTTATGGTCCAGGGGAAGAAGTCACAGCCAATCTAGCCTCTCTTTATAACTCAATCCTTCCAGTCTAGGTAACATTCTTGTTTTTTTTTGCACCCTTTCCAGTTTAATAACATCTTTCCTTTGGCAGGGCGACCAGAATTGTACACAGTATGTCAAGTGAGGCCTTACCAATGTCTGTGCATTGGATGTGCATTTTGGATGTGCCAGTCGGAGAATTAGGTGATCCCCATATTTAAGGTGTGGGGTGCAATGCATTTATGCGATGCCATTTTTTTTTGTCTGTTGCTTCTGGTTTTTCTACCTTTACCCCACTTTCAGAAGAAGTAGACAGTGCACCTGCTATTGCTGAGGTACAATACTTCAAACATAGTCATGCATGAATATAAACAATGCCCTTTAGCAACTATCCAACTGTCAGGCATGTAGGGCCTAACCCTTGTAAGCACCTGAATCCCATAAACAGTTTAAGTGTTCAAAGATGTCACAGTCTAGTGATCAATAATAGGAATTGTGCTACAACCTGAATGTGGGTTAGGTTCACCAACTAGTTGTGGCTCCAGATGTAATAAACCAAACTCTTCAGCTCAGAATTAAAAATCACACAACACCAGGTTACAATCCAGCAGGTTTATTTGGAAGCACTTGCTTTCAGAGCACTGCTCCTTCATCAGGTGGTTGTGGAGTATAAGATTGTAAGACACAGAATTTAAAGCAAAAGTTTACAGTGTGATGCAAGTGAAAGGGTATGTTGAAAAAGAGCTGGATTGTTCTGCTTTTTTTTTAATTGGTTTGCAAAGCTCAGATTTAGAGAGGCTCTTTACCCATGATGCATTACTGACTAGACAAGTACCTATTGTCCATTTCTACTTGCCTTTGAGCAGTTAGTGATGAGCTCTTTTCTTGAACCACTGGAGTCCATGTGCTGGCAGGACACCCACAATTTTGTTAGGAAGTGAGGTCCAGGATCTTGACCCAGCTACAATAAAGAACTAAGAATTTAGTTCCAAGTCAGGATGGTGTACATTTTGGAGGAGAATATGCAGGTAATGAAGTTCCCAGATATCTGCTAGACATGTCCTTCCAGGCAATAGATGGCATGTTTGGAATGTGCTATCTAAGGAGAATTGATGAGTTGCTGCAGTGCATCTACTAGATGGTACACATTATGGTATTGTGTCTCTTCTCTGTTCTTCTTTCAGAGGGTTGTTGGTCTTTGGAACACTTTGGCACAAAGACCTGGTGGGAACAGAAGCCTTGTGTATATTTAAGGTTAAGTAAGATTGATCCTTGATCAGGAGGGGAAGCAAGGGTTATGGGAAAATGCAGGATGTGGATGCGAGGAGTGTTGAATCAGCCACGATCCTATAAATGGTAGAACAGGATCAAGGGGCTGAATGGCCTACTCCTGTTCCCATTTCTTTTGGTCTTTTTGTCTTATCAATAGTGAAGGAAGTGAGTGTTGAAGGTGATGAATGGGCCGCCATTCAAACAGGCTGTGTTGAGTTTTGCTTCTTGAACATTGGTGGAGATGCACTCATTCACGCAAATGGAAATATTCAATCATGCTCCTGACTTGTACCAGTAGCATTCCTGATGAAGGGCTTTTGCCCGAAACATTGATTTCACTGCACTTTGGATGCTGCCTGAACTCCTGTGCTCTTCCAGCACCACTGATCTGGAACCTTGTATATAGTAGGCAGGCTATGGGGAGTCACAAAGTCTTTGCAGAATTCCTGAACTTGACCTGATTTTGTCACTACAATATGCAGCCTGTCCAGTTCAGTTTTTGGTTAATGGTAACACCAAGGATGTTGCTAGTGGATGATTCAGTGATGGTAATGACTTTGAATGTCAAGAAAGGATGCTTGGAATCTCTCTTAGTGGCGATGATCATCGCCTGACACTTGTCACCCCAAACCTGACTGTTGTCTAGGTCTTATATGGTCATGGATTCAGAGTCATAGAAATGTACAGCACAGAAACAGACCCTTCAGTCCAACCCGTCCATGCCGACCAGCTATCCCAACCCAATCTTGTCCCACCTTCCAGCACTGGACCCATATCCCTCCAAACCCTTCCTAGGCGTCCAGATGCTTTTTAAATGCTGTAATTGAAGAAGCATCCACCACTTCCACGAGCAGCACATTCCACCCACCCTCCACCCTCCACCCCTCCACCCCCCTCCCCCAACCCCGCCAACTTCTGCATGAAAAAGTTGCTCCTTACGTCTCTTTTATATCTTTCCCCTCTCACCTTAAACCTATGCCCTCTAGTTCTGGTCTCCCCCATCCTGGGGAAAAGACCTTGCCTATTTACCCTATCCATGCCCCTCATGATTTTATGAACCTCTGTAATGTCACCCCTTGGCCTCCGACACTCCAGGGAAAACAGCCCTAGCCTATTCAGCCTCTCCCTATAGCTCAAATTCTCCAACACTGGCAACATTCTTGTAAATCTTTTCTGAATCTTTTCAAGTTTCTTTCTGATAGGAAGGAGACCAGAATTGCATGCAATACTCCAAAAGTGGCCTAACCAATGTCCTGTACAGCCACAACATGACCTCCCAAGTCCTGTACTCAGTACTCTGACCAATAAAAGAAAGCATACCAAATGCCTTCTTCACTATCCTATCTACCTCCGACTCCACTTTCAGGGAGCTGTGAACCTGCACTCCAAGGTCTCTTTGTTCAGCAACACCCCCTCGGCTTTCCATTAAGTGTATAAGTCCTGCTAAGATTGCTTTTCCAAAATGCAGCATCTTGCATTTATCAAAATTAAACTCCATCTGCCTCTCCTCAGCCAATTGGCCCATCTGATCAAGATCCCATTGTAATCTAAGGTAACCCTCTTTGCTGTCCACTACAACTCCAATTTTGGTGTGATCTGCAACCTTACTAACTATACCTCATATGCTCACATCAAAATCATATATATAAATGATAAAACGTAGTGGACCCAACACCAATTCTTGTGGCACAAGCCTCCAGTCTGAAAAACAACCCTCTCCACCATCCTCTGTCTTTTACCTTTGAGCAAGTTCTGTATCCAAATGCCTAGTTCTCCATGTATTCTGTGAGATCTAACTTTGCTAATCAGTCTCCCATGGGGAACCTTGTTGAATGCCTTACTGAAGTCCATATAGATCACACTACCACTCTGACCTCATCAATCCACTTTGTTACTTATAGTCTTGGAATCATAGAGATGTACAGCTTGGAAACAGACCCTTCGGTCCAACCCGTTCATGCCAACCAGACATCCCAACCCAATCTAGTCCCACCTGCCAACACCCGCCCCACATCCCTCCAAACCCTTCCTATTCATATACCCATCCAAATGCCTTTTAAATGTTGCAACTGTACCAGCCTCCACCACTTCCTCTGGCAGCTTATTCCATACACATACCACCTCTGTGTGAAAAAGTTGCCCCTTATGTCCCTTTTGTATCTTTCCCCTCTCAGCCTAAACCTATGCCCTTTAGTTCTGGACTCCCTGACCCCAGGGAAAAGACTTTGTCTATTTACCCTATCCATGCCCCTCATAACTTTGTAAACCTCTATAAGGTCACCCCTCAGCCTCCGACGCTCCACTTCTTTAAAAAACTCAATCAAGTTTGCGAGACATGTTTTCCCACGCACAAAGCCATGTTGACTATTCCTAATCAGTCCTTGCCTTTCCAAATACATGTACATTCTGCCCTCAGAATCTGAGGAGTTGCAAATGGGGCTGAAATCTGTGCAGTCATCAATTCTGATCTTATAATGGAGAGAAGGATATTGGTGAAGCAGGTGTAGACGGCTGGGCTCAGAGTAAAATCCTGAGGAATTTGTACAGTCATGCCTTTGAATGCGATGTTAGATGTTTAACAGTCACGACTACCCTCATTTGTGCTAAGTATGACTCCAACCAGTGGGGAGGTTTCATCCAATTTCCACTGACTTTAATGTGGCTGGAACTTATTGCATTGATGTCAATAGTAGTCACTCTTAGCTCACCTCTTCAGTTTAGCTCTTTTGCCCGTGTTTGATCAGGAGTCGACTGCTTTTGGAAGCACCTAAACTGAGCATTAGTGAATGGCTTAGTTTTGTGTAGGTGCCACTTGATTGCTCTGTCACTTACACCTTCCATCATTTTGCTGTCAATTGAGAGTAGACTGAAGGGCTGGTAATTGATTGAATTAGATTTGCCAGGTCTGTAATTGTACTGGAATAGATTGAAATCCAGTACCCACTGGACATTGATGTCACAATGCATTCATTTCAACTGATGCAAAATTATAGGCTCTCCCCACCCCCTTGTTTACGAAGCTTGTTTTATTTTCACAACTTTATTAAAATTTGGAGAATGCCATAGCCTCTGAGCACTGAACCTAAAACAAATGTACATTTGCTTTTGAACAATTATGTAATTGTCCTCATTCCCTTGTTGATATGCACGTTTCACAGCTCCCAGGTATCAATTTTGATTCACACGTGATAATGAAATGTAAGTGTAGTTCAGAAGCTGAAATACCTTCCAGCAGCGAAATGTTAGTCTCTTTTTATTCATACTCTAAAAGACTCACTAACTGAATAATTCAGATGTAAAGAGAAGTGGGATTCTGGCAGTTAAAATAATTTGAGTTAATAGATATTTTGAGAGAAGCAACTTCAAATTATAACATGTTGACTGTGGCTGATTATAACCAGGCATGAGCTTTAGTTCAGGAAACATTTGCATTAACTCCCTCCCAAACATATAACTCATCTTTATTGTATTAAATATTAATAGGAATGCAAATTTTGTGAGATTCGTTCCACGCCGACCAGATATCCCAACCCAATCTAGTCCCATCTGCCAGCACCCGGCCCATATTTCTCCAAACCCTTCCTATTCATATACCCATCCAAATGCCTCTTAAATATTGCAATTGTACCAGCCTCCACCACATCCTCTGGTAGCTCATTCCATACCTGTACCACCCTCTGTGTGAAAAAGTTGCCCCGTAGGTCTTTTTTATATCTTTCCCCTCTCACCCTAAACCTATGCCCTCTAGTTCTGGACTCCCCAACCCCAGGAAAAGACTTTGCCTATTTACCCTATTCATGCCCCTCATAATTTTGTAAACCATTATAAGATCACCCCTCAGCCTCTGACACTCCAGGGAAAACAGCCCTGGCCTGTTCAGCCTCTCCCTATAGCTCAAATCCTCCAACCCTGGCAACATCCTTGCAAATCTTTTCTGAACCCTTTCAAGTTTCACAACATCTTTCTGATAGGAAGGAGATCAGAATTGCACACAATATTCCAACAGTGGCCTAACCAAAGTCCTGTACAGCCACAACATGGCCTCTCAACTCCTATACAAAATACTCTGACCAATAAAGGAAAGCATACCAAATGTCTTCTTCACTATCCTATGTAACTGTAACTCCACTTTCAAGGAGCTATGAACCTGCACTCCAAGGTCTCTTTGTTCAGCAACACTCCCTAGGACCTTACTATTAAGTGTATAAGACCTACTAAGATTTGCTTTCCCAAAATGCAGTACCTCGCATATATCTGAATTACCGGGAAACTCCAGAAAGAAAATCGGAATGAGTCCTCTGACACCAGATGAACAAAAACCCTCACTTTCCTTTTACAAGATATTGAATTGAACTGAGCATGTATTTGGGGTAATGCTAAAGGTTGGCTGGAGACAAGTTTGTTTTGGGCAAGCTGAACAGTTCAAACTAACGTTTAATTGAGCCTTTGACTTCAACATGCAAGAACTGTAAGGTAATTCTTTTTCATTTAGAATTAATCCAAAAGATTTTTTAAAAATCCCCAGACAATCAACAGTTGCAAGCTCATAGCCATTTTCTCTTGTTTGAATTAGTTTTTTTTGCAGTTACAGTTCCCAGGAATGGTGATTCCTACACCAACAGCGCAAATGGAATGCAGAGGTTCTAGAACACAGCTCATTAGCTTCTCAAGGCAACTAGAAATAGACAACAGCCAGCCAACAAATTCCACACACCTTGAACAAATAAACTACAAGCAAAGCAAGATTTAGGCAGTCAACAAACATCTTATAAACATTGAATTTTCATGGCCAAAATGCATTTTGACATGATAATCCCTTACCACAGGGGTGCATGGATAATCCCCCTTTAAAATAGGATTTCACTGGCTTCAAACTCTAAGGGAGGCATGGTGAGGTGTAACATACTTACCTTCACAGCATACTGCAATTCTGTCTAAGTACTTGCCACCATCTATCTGTGTTGCACAGTAGAAGGATTAGTAGAGATAAGCCTGCCTGGGATCAGAGCCGTCAGTCATTTGACATCAATTGCCATGAGAGCCTTGCTATGTTATACAGGAACATCCTGCTTAGATGAGATGCAATGTCAAACCACACATAAACCTCCTGACACGAAGACTCCTGACACGGATGACACCAACATTGCAAGTTAATTATTTCCCACTTGAAAATGTAAATTGAGCACATATATTTTGATGAAGTTTTAAAACGTCCTTGACAGACCACTCCCACTCACTGTCTTATGACAGATAACCTATAAACACAATAAATATCAGCCTGTTGATTTCAATAGTCCGTGTAGCATTATGAACTAGCTGACAGGGCACATGGGTGGAACTGCACAGGAATGGCATGGTGACTCAGTGGCTAGCACTGCTGCCTCACAGCACCAGGGACCCAAGTTTGATTCCACTCTCGGGTGACTGTCTGTGTGACATTCGCGCATTTTCCCCATGTCTGCGTGGGTTTGCTCTCATTTCCTCCCAGAGTCCAAAGATGTGCAGATAGGTAGATTGGCCATGCCAAGTTGTCCAAAATATCCAGGATGTGCAGGCTAGATGGATTGGCCATGAAAAATGTGGGGTTATGGGGTAAGCATGTGAGATGCTCTTTGGAGGCTCAGTGCAGACTCAATGGGCTGAATGGCCTCCTTCCCAACTGTAGGGATTCTATGGTATCTGCAACCTTTCTCAGTAATATTTGCCTATCTTCTTCTCAGTCTTTTGTTTAACTTCAAACTGTATTCAACACGACGAGATTAAGATTCAGATGGAAGAATGCACAAACCTGATAATGAAACCAATTGTACAAACAGCAGTCATTCTCCCTAAACTGCCAGAGAAGACAATTCAGAGACGCAACGTGAGCAGATGGCTGCTGTGGAAATTACCTTCCAAGCAACTGGTGCCAAGTCAGAAGCGACCTAGTCCCCCTGATGAATGACCTTCAGCCAAAAGAGGACGTGCCTTATAAGCTAAGAGTCAGATAAATCAGCAGTGCATTGGCTCCAGTTATCTGTTTAATTTCCTATTCTCTTTTACTGGATACAAAATGGGATTTACCTGACCGATGTATTAATGAAATGTGAAAATAATACATTGTGGGCCACAATAAACTAGGTTGAAAACCTGGTTTGAAGATGCTGTTACCTATTTATAGTGCAACAAATGTGGCAACAGATTGGAAGGTGTATAATCTGTAATCTCCGCTCTCTGAACCGCGTAAAACATGGCCACCTGTTAGTACATTACTGTATGATAGATGGGTCTGTAAGGTCTAGGTAGGGGCAATGCTCCTTAATTGGCTTGACATTTTCAAGTGACAAGCTTTTAAGAAAAAATATGTCTATCTGGTTGAAAAATGTCCAAAAGGAAAAAAGACATTCCTTTGTGAAGTCAGCAGGAAAAGTAAACGGCATCGTGAACTGCACAAATAAAAAAACTGCAGAAGCTGGTAATCTGGAATAAATATAGGAAAAGCTGGAAATAATCAGAAGATCTGGCAACGTCTTGGAGAGAAAAACATGACAATGAACTTCGTTCAGGACTGAGAGCAGCTCGAAATGTTTTGAGTATGGAAAAGAGGGAGGGGGAGAAGAATATTAAAGGGAAGATCTGTGATAAAAGGGTAAAAAAGATTAAATAACAAAATGTTTCATGGTACAAAGGTAAAAGGAATAGTAATGAGTAACGAGATGAAAGATCTGGATGCGATATAAATGATTGGATGAGTCGTCATCCAAATACAAAATAATAAGGAACTCAGAATCAAGAGAAAAAAACCAAACCAGTCCAAAAGGAAATGTAAACAAATGAAACAAGATGCAGGCAATGGTTATGACTTGAAATTTTTAAACTCAATGTCAAGTCCCAAAAGCTGCTGTGAATTTGTTATAACTTGTGTCTATTTGGCATTGAGCCGTAACTTCCACCTTAAGGAGGGCATCAGTGCAGGGCAGGAGCAAGAAGGCCAGATGGAGCAGCATAGGCAAGGGAACACCGGGGTAATATAGGAGACAGCAAGGCAGACAGGCAGCAGACTAGAGCATGGCAGAGTAAGGGAAGCCAGGTCAGCAAAGGGCAGAGCAGGTCAATACACAGGCGGAGAGGCATACGCAGCTAAAACATCTGCAGCATTTGCTGTTTCTATACTCTATGCTGCAGTCAATTGGGAACTGGCCAGACTGCTCTCTCTTTCTTTCTCTATCTCTATTTAACCTCAATGCCAGCTTGTTAAGAATGATTAAAATGTCCCATCTGAAAGTAGTAGGGATCTCAATTGAGTGGAATAGGAATACCTATCTTTTCTGTTTGATTCACCTTCTACTTCAACCCTACTGGTGAAGAAGAATAGTTTTACCAGCTCTTACAGTTATAACAACAATTTAAGAATAGACTGTGAATAGGGAAAGAGCAACTTGCTGCATGCTAATAACAGAGCCCTGTGACACCATGAGATGAATGCAACAAAATTGTTTTTCCAACAGTGGAACCACAGGTACAATTACTATTATTAATCCTGAGTCAGTAACCAACTTGGCCCTGCATTGATACCACTGAAATATTTTTTTAAACTGCAGATGATTTAATGGAATGAGATTATTATGGGTTTCTTGTCTCGTTAAAACACTTTTGAAAGGTGTTGCCTGTGTCTTTAAGGAATGCCCGAGGGAAATGTTAGCCCTTGTTATTTGACTATTTACTGTGAATGGCATGTGCAGTCTGAGGTGTCTATCTGATATCTAAATAAGATGTCAGTGCTCAGTAATTGCTCAAAGGACTCTGTGCTGCTCGACACTAATGGAAGGTACTCATCAGTTAGGGATCTGTTGCAGAGGCGCCATCCCCAGGACTGATTGGTAACAGGTCAACAACAGTCAACACTGATTCAGTGCAGAGAAACAGGTTTACAAGCCACCTGTCACTGTCCAATATAAAGGCCAATATGCACAGGTTAAAGGTCAGTATCCGTATGAGTGGTTCATGTTACAGCACATTAAAGGGCAGGATTACACTATAAAGTGTCACAGGCGGTTATTTTCCTTAGCCTTTCTGAGTTGCTGAACCTATTTTCATTTATCACGGGGTATTTAACATTTCTTGAAGTGAAACTTCCTCTAAAAGTCACATTTACTTGTTGTCAAAATTTAGCCACACTTTAGTCACAGCAATTTGTGTGCTCTCTGACCTAATTCCTGAACCTCACTCGTTGACTACCAGTGCAACTGTGAGGACATGAACAAAGAAGCTTTGGAGAGAATGCAAAAGAGATTTATCAGGAGGTTGCCTGGATTGGAATATATTAGCTATAATAAGAGGTTGGACAATCTTGGGTTGTTTTGCTTAAGCATTGGAGGCTGAGGAGTGACCTGATAGAGGTTTATGAAGTTATGAGGGGCATGGATAGGGTGGATAGTTAGAGTCTTCTTTCGCGGATGGTAGTGCCAAATACTCGGGGGACAAAGGTTTCAGGTGAGAGGGGGAAGCTTTAAAGGAGATGGAGCAATGGAGCAGATCATTCCTCTTGCTTCTTACATTTTCTAATACCCCACATCTACCATTTCAAAGGAATTCAGGGGTGCTGAGGGGAGCAGAGTAATACGGTACAACGTAGAGAATTATGACTTGTACAGTATTTCTCATCTCATTGCAATATGTTGAATGTAGGAGACAGGTTTTTGATCTTGGCATTATATGGTATACTGGCATGGAGAGAGGTTGCAGATTAATTGTGGGCCATTGTAGGGCACAATGCCTGGTCCAGGGAATGCGGTATTCAAGAGATTTATGTGCGGAGAACTTTCAGTCTCAGGAGGGTTGGAGATCAGGTGTATCACAAAATAAATACCATAGGATGCATCTGAACTCCCAATATGAAAATCTGCCTGCACATGGTCCATATCCCTCTATTTCCTGCCTGTTCATGTGTCTGTCTAAATGCCTCTTAAACATTGCTGTCATTTCTGCGTCTACCACTTCCTCTGTCAGCATGCTCCAGGCACTTACCACCCTCTGTGAAAAAAAACTTGTCTCATACAGTTCCTCTAAACTTTTCCCCTCTCACCTTAAACCTATGTCCCAAGTATTTCACATTTCCACTCTGGGGAAAAAAAAACTCTTGACTATTCACCCTATCCAAGCCTCTCATGGTTTATATTCTTTTATTAGGTCACCTCTCAGCCTCTGATGCTCGAGCGAAAACGATCCAAGTTTGTCCAACCTTTCCTTATAACAAATATAGCTCAATTCAGGCAACATCCTGATAAACCTCTTCTACACCTTCTCCAAAGCCTCCACATCTTTCTTATGGCAAGGCATTCAGAACTGCACACAATAATCCAAATGTGGCCTTACTAAAGTTTTACAAAGCTGCCACATGATTTGCCAATTTTATACTCAATGTCCCTAGACAAGCTTGCCACTCTCCATCTTTGCCACCTTATTCACTTCTGTTGCCACTTCAGGGATCTATGGATGTGTACCTCAAGATCCCTTTGTATCAATGCTTCTAAGGTTCTTGACATTTACTGTAGCCTTTCTTCTTTCATTTGACCTCCCAAAATGCGTCATTTCACACTTGACTGGATTAAACTCCACCAGTCATTTCTCTGCCCAACTTTCCAACTGATCTATATCCTTTAGTATCCTTTGACAATCTTCCTCACTTTCCTTAGCTCCACCATTTTTTATGTTATCTGCAAACACTAACACTTTCATCCAAATCATTTATATATATTACAGACAACAGAGGTCCCAGGATTGATCCTTGTGGAACACCACTGGTCACAGACCTCCAGTCAGAAAAATACCCCTCCACAACCCTCTGTCTTCTATTGCCAAGCCAATTTTGTATCCAGTTTACCAACTCACCATGGATCCAATTTGACTTAATCTTCTGATCCAGCCTACCGTGAGGGACCTTGTCAAGAATTTACTAAAGTCCATGTAGACAACATTCATTGCCCTACTCTCATCAGTCATCTTTGTCACTAAAAATCTCCATCAAATTTATGAGACAGGACCTCCCCTGCACAAAGCCACACTGACCATCCTTAATAAGTCCATTATTTTCCAAATGCAAGTAAATCCTGTCCCTAAGAATCTTCTCCAATAACTTCCCTACCACTGATGTAAGGCCCAAGACCTTATAATATGTTGGATTACCCCTATTGCCCTTCTTTAACAAAGGATTAGCATTGTTCATTTTTCAGTCTTCTGGGAGCTCTCCTGTGGCTAAAGACGATCTCTGGTAAGGCCCCAGCAATCTCTTCCCTCACTTCCCTCAATATCTTGGAATAGATCCGGGTTCGATTCCAGCCTCGGGTGGCTGTCTGTATGGAGTTTGTACATTCTCCCTGTGTCCATGTGGGTTTCCTCCAAGTGCTTCGTTCTCCTCCCACAATCCAAAGTTTGCAGGTTAGGATGGATTGGCCATGCTAAATTGCCCACAGGGTTCAGGGATGTGTAGGTTAGATGCATTGGTCAGGGGTGAATATAGCATAGAAGGATACGGGAACGTCTCTAGATGAGTTACTCGTCAGAGGGTTGGTGTGTGGACTTGTTGGGCTGCAGGGCCTGTTTTCACACTGTAGGGATTCCATGATTCTATGACACTTAACTATCTTAAAGTTTTTCAAGACACCCAATGCCTCCTCCTTTTTAATATTGATATGCCCTAGAATATCAACATACTGCTCCCTAATCTTACCATTATGCATATACTTCTCCTTAGTAAATACAGATACAAAGTACTCATTAAGGATCTCACCTACTTGCGCTGGGTCCACACATGAATTCCCTCCTTTGACCTTGAATGGACTTACTCTTTTCCTAGCTACCCTCTTGCTCCAAATATATGTGTAAAATACCTTGGATTCTCCTTAATCCTACTTGCCAAAAACATTTTCTGACCCCTTTAAGTTCTCTAAATTCCTTGTTTAAGCTCCTTTCTGTTCCTTTAAATCCCTCAAGGATCTTACCTGATTTCAGTTTCCTAAACCTTATACATGTTTCATTTTGTTTTACCAAACTTCCAATATCTCTGGTCTTCCAGGGTTCCTAAATTTTGCCATCTTTATCTTTCATCCTCACAGGAACATGCTGGTCCTGAATTCTGGCCAACTGGCCTTTAAAAGACTTCCACATGTCAGATGTGGATTTACATTTAAACAGCTGCCCCTGAATCTAATTTATTCAGTTCCTGCTAATTCTGTTGTAACTAATGTTCCTCCAATTTAGCACTTTCATAGAGTCTTAGAGTCATCGCGGTGTACTTGAGGGCCAGTCTTTTCCTTATCCAGATCTTAAACTTACGGAATTATGATCACTGTTTGCAAAATGCTCTCTGAATAAAATTTCAATTACCTGGCCAGGCTCATTCCCCAATACAAGGCCCAGTACGACCCCCTCCCTGGTTGGACTCTTGACATATCGTTTTAAGAAACCCTCCTGGATTCGCCTAACAAATTCTGCCATATAGTGGGAAAATCAACGTTTCGAGCAAAAGCCTTTCAGGAAGTTGCCCTTTCCTGATGAAGGGCTTTTTCCCAAAATGTCGATTTTTCTGCTGCTCAGATGCTGCCTGAACGGCTGTGCTTTTCCAGTGCCACACTCTTGGCTCTAATCTCCAGCATATGCAGTCCTACTTTCACCTAAATTCGGCCATATCTAAGCCGGAACTAAAGGAGTCCCAGTCAATTTTGAGGAAATTAAAATCACTCAGTGCACCAATCCTGTTGTTTTTACATCTTTCCATGATCGCCTACCTCCATCCCTTGCTGGCTATTGGGAGGCTTATAGCATAACAGCGTGATATTGATAGCTGGATGAGCCCTCCAAGATGACAGCTGTGACACTCTCATTCGGTAATGCAGTCTCCCTGCCTCTTTTATATCTCTCTCCGACATGTCTGAAACATTGAATGTTGACCTGTCAGTCCTACCCTTTTCTCGGCCAAGTTCCTGTAACTACTATGTTGTAATACTATGTATAAGCCAGGCTGTAATCTCATGTGCCTTATCTGTAATACTCCTTGTATTAAAAGAAACATTTTGCAGACCACCAGTCTCACCATGCTCATTAACCTGTCCCTGCCTGTCCTCCCATTAGACTTAATTGACTTAACTCTACCTTCTGGGGGTGTAGTGACTCAGTGGTTAGCATTGCTGCCTCACAACGCCAGGGAGCTGGGTTTAATCCCAGTCTCGGGCCACTGTCTGTGTGGAATTTGCACATTCTCCCAGTGTCTGTGTGGGTTTCCTCCGGGGTCTCCAATTTCCTCCCACAGTGCAAAGATGTACAAGTTAGTTGGACTGACTATGCTAAAGTGCCCATAAGGTCCAGGGATGTGCAGGCTAGGTGGATTATTTTTGGGAAGTGGCAGGATTAGAGGGATAGTGAGGGGTGTGTCTGGGTGGGGTGCTGTTTGGGGAGTTGGTGTGGACTTGATGGGCCAATTGGCCTGCTTCTACACCATAGGGATTCTCTGATTGTCCTCATTCACTCCATGTACTGACCTTCTGCTCTGGTTCCCATCCTCCTGTCACATTAGTTTAAATCCTCCTGACCTGTTTACCCTCAATGACTCAACCTGAACTAAGTTCATCATCCAACTTCCCACCTGACCCTTAACTACACTTCATCTGACATAGCCTGACAAACACCCCAACCTAACCTGACTACCCATCTGTCACAATACGTACCTGTCATCGTACCCACCTATCACCCCTACCCATTATTCACTTAGCTCACCAATTTTAACCCCTCACCCTCCCTAACCCCAGGTAACCTACCCTGTTCTCAGTAATCTTACCCAGCCTACCCCTTTACCTACCTACTTTATCCGTCTACACTGATTGCCTCACACATTTACCCTATCTCTTCAAATCAGCTTTGAGACATTTAAACTTTTAGCTTATCAGAATATGGCAGCTGGTGCCATAAAGAGTAATGCATGCTTAGGGGACTATGTCTGAATAAGATATAGATGGAGTGTGGCATTGGGAATTTGTTCATGTTGGAATTCAGAATACAGGGAGAAAGATGTTCTACCTTCGTCTGCTCTTAGTAATTGGTAAGTTTGCCTTGTCTCTAAGTTCAGAACTTGCAAGTTTCTATTTTATTAGTATGGTTGTATAAGTTACTAAATGCTGAAAATGTGTTGCTGGAAAAGCGCAGCAGGTCAGGCAGCATCCAAGGAACAGGAGATTCAACGTTTCGGGCATGAGCCCTTCTTCAGGAACTTGTTTGGGTGAATCAGTACTGATTACGTATATTCGTTTTTTTTAACATTAGGAAGGTTAGCTAGTGACTAGACAGCTCCTTCAGCCACAGCGATGCATGCCCTGTGCTCTGTGAGACCTCCAGGTTACATCTTGTGTCCTGGGTAACTGTTTGCACAGGAAATGTTGTCAGTTACAGGGCCTTGAGCTCCAGTTTTGGAACTTGAGCTGCAGCTGCCTTCATTGAGGGGTATCCAGGAGGCTGAGAACTACATGGATATCACTTTCATGAGAAGGACTCTACCAAGTATGCTCTACTCTCCAATCTATATTCCGTTCCAGTGACTAATGACTTCTCTTACATCAATAGCATCACTTGCCTCTGGTTGTGTCTGAGTACATCTGCTGCTGACACATTTTCCATGCCTTTGTTACCTGCAGATCTAACAGTCTCAACCACCCTTGGCTGGCCTCCCATCCTACATCTATCATAAACTGAGCTTTTTCAAATTTCTGCTGCCTTTATGCTATCCTATGTTCAACCCTGCTCACCCATCATCATCTGTCTTTTCTACTTTTCAATGTCCAAAACGCTCAAATTCAATATGTTCATTTTTTTTTACATTAATGTAGTCTGTAAGTACATTGTTTTGTTTTAGATATTCATTTATCTGCAGCATATGCCAATGTCTTATTCACAGTTTCATTATCACAGCAGTGGAAGTGTTGTAGCAAAATTGAGGTGTAACTTTATGAGTGCGCCTTAATGTTAGATGTGAAAGGTTCATTTCCCCCTTGTGGGAGAGTCCTAGATATAGAGAGATTGTTTCCTCTTGTGGGAGTCGAGGAACAGAGGGAATAATCTCAGAACAAGGGGCCACAAATTTAGGACAGAGATGAGGAGGAATTTCTTCTTTTAGGGAATGGTGAATTCTTTACCATCTATGGCTGTTGAGTCTGGGTCATTAAGTAAACTCAAGGCTGAGATAGATAGATTTTTAACCAGTAAGGAAATTGAGAGCTATGGGAGAAAGGCAGGAAAGTGGAGTTTGTGGATTATCGGGTCATCCATGATCGCATTAGATGGCTAAGCAGACTTGATAGTGAATGACCCCATTCTGCTCCTGTGTCTACAGTCTTATGGAGAGTGATGATTGAGTTGAAAGGGTGCAGACAGAGCTAACGCCTTGGCACAATAGGTGGCTGACCAGCACAAGGCAGTACAGGGAGGACTGGCGATGGGCATTTCAATAGTTTAGGGCATAGACGGGTGTTTCTGTTGCTCTGGACTAGATTTCAAGAGCGTCTGTAGCCTACTTGGTGCCAAGGTTAAGAAAGTCACTGAATGTCTACAGAACAATGTTAGGGAATGAACAATGGAAGGATGATGAGCCAACAATTGTAGTCCACAACATGGGTAGAAAGAGGAATGTAGTTCCTCAGAGAGAATTTTAGGATCGAGCTAAAAGCAGGAATCTCTGGACACCAGCTGTGCACCACGTATGTTGCTGCAAACCATTCACACTGTGGTATTCTAGAATTATCCAAAAGGAAATTGCTCTGAAAGGCAAGTTTGATCTCCATCTTGTGGACAGGAGATGCTGGAGATGTGTAGTGGAGGGGAGGCTGTCTGCCAAAGGATCAGCGGGCCTCAATGAAGACAGCAGCCTGAGTTAGTACATAGCCCAGGTATAATGCAATGCACAGTATTGCAGGGTGAAGGTCAATGATCTTCTGTGTGCCATAATGATGACATCACTCACTTGTCAATTCACATGCCTCTCAGCAAGGCTCATGGACTACAACTCTCATAATTCTATGCATCATGTTCAGCATCTCTCACCATCTCATCTTTCCAAAGTCTGAACCCTTCATGCCCAGTGTGCTTCCCACTCAGTCACTGGGGAGAACTCATCACCTCTCCTGCCCAGCCAGCATCACAAACTGTTCCTCCATGTACGGTCATCGAACTCCATCCCTCGCTTTGTCACAACATCCACTGATGTGGATGTTAACCCCAGACTGGTTGCATTTGACCTACAGGACTAACCGGGGCCCAATTCCCAGACTGCAAGGTTACAGATCCAAGGGCTTAATTGGCTGTAACTAATCTCCTGAACTGGAATTGGATAAACCCTTTGAATATTTGCAAGGGAGTATAACCCCCTTTGATCCCACTAAAGACTGATCCCCCTTGACTTTCAGACATGTCCACTGGATGCAGTGCTTACAGTGTCTTTGCCCTATAAGTTGCTTGCACATGCTGTAAATATGACATTGATGTAGCATGATGCAGTCATGTCTATCTTCCCGACTGTTTCAGGCTCCAAACTGTGAAAAACTGTCTGTTTCCCCTCTGTGTTAAAAAGCAATGGAATCCACAGAGGCTGGCAGCCTCCAAGTAAGTGCAAAATGAGTGGGCTGTAAGAAAGTAACAACAGCTGTAAGATGCACCCTGTCTAGAGGCATGAGATGCATATGTGTCCCTGCAACCAAAACGGTGAAAAGATGTCAGGTCGTAAGTGACCCTGGGCTCCAACGTGAAGTGCTGAATTGATCCAGAAGCAGGCATCATGATGTGGTGAGGCTGATGGTTTAATGATGCCCACTTCTATTGAGGAAGGAGACAGTATCCATGTTCCATGCAGGGAGGTTGAGGTAAAGACAGAGTTGGATAAAACCTGGCGAAACAAATCGCAAGCTGTTGCCTCTGGGTAAAAGCTCGGACTTCCATGTTGGAAATTGGCAACACTTTGTTTCTTGGGATTGCGGGAGAGAAATGGAAGCTGCATAACAACTGACGTGAGATTCCCTAATAGTTAAACGTAAATGCAAGGAAATAAGGTGGGTGCCAATCATTAGCAAGAGCTCGCATGTTATATTTAAACCCCAACGGAGAAATTGGAAATTGTTTCCTTGGTCTTGAGAATCTGCGTTTGCTGTATTTTTACCACTTTTTTCCCAACTTTCTTGTCTGTTTTCCTCAAGGCAGCACAAATGTCTGCCCCATGCTTTAAAAAAAGATTGTTTGCAATGGAAATATTTGAATTCTGGTTGGGACATAAAATTACTTTGTTGTTCTTGGAAAAGTAGTGAATTGCTATTAATTTTAAACGTGATGTGTAAAAGTTCATGTCATTTTTGCTTGGTGTGATCCTTCTAAGTTTTGAAGGCCTTTTCTGATGACTTCATGATGGTGTCTGGGTGAACAGGAAACTGAGGATTTGAATAGAGGTGGAGAACCTTGGGCAAACATACCAATTCAGTAGGTGCAGTAGCAGAATGCGTGCTATTGCCTGAGCATCTGGATTTCCTCATATAATCTAACAGTACCAAACCTGTACCAATATGCTTTCATGTCATAATGGATAACTCACAGACCTACAGGAAAGCCATTATCAAAATCAATGACTGGAAACCAGCTAGTATTCATGAATGATGCCAATATGATAAAAAAAAGCATTGGGCCATGTTCTCCTTCAGCTTGTAGAGCATATGCACATATCCAGTACTCCAGACTCTAAACAATGTTAGAGGTTCTCAGAGAACAAATGGACTGTTGTAGGTGCCTTAAAGCTTAGCTTTAAAGTGCAGAAATATATGTTTTTTTTATTGTCATGTGTATCTTGTTACAAAATGCAGTGAAAAGTGTTGTGTATTGTTGCCACTCTCTGGTCCCATCTTAAAACACAGAAAAAAAGCCAAAACATGGAATACCAAGGCAGAAAAAATATGGAAATAAAAGAAGTGTCCAACTTTACAGTCGTTCTTGTTAAGTGCTTTGCCATGGCATGAGTCCCCTTCATCGCTGCTGGAACAAATGTTGGCACTCTTTGATGCCAGCTTGCTCCACTGTTGCCCTCACCAGTATGAATCATCACTGGGCCTCGTCCATAGCAATGCTGCTGGGTACCGCACCAGCCCAAACCCGAACCCACTGCTGCCATGAGTCTGCTTCAGGCCCACCTCGCTGATACAGCCACTGCTGTTTCGGCTGGGTCTCGTACTGGGCCCAAAGCCACCTCCGCTGTCAGTCAATGAATCTGCGGTGGGTGCTGATGCCACCGGGAAGCAAACCCGGCTCCACCGCACAGCCATGAGTCGCCTGTAGGACCGTTTCGACGATATGGAGGCTGCCAGAAAGTCAAACTTGCCTCTACCCCAGCTGCCTGCGAGTAAAAGCTGCAGGGCCCACACACCACCGCCATCACCACAACCGAGCTCTAGACCCAGAGGTAAGTAAAATAAAAGAGAAGAGCCAAAAAACAAAAGAAACAAAGAGAAAGGTGGACAGAGAGGACAAACCCCTGGGCTCAGAAGTCCTACTCTACCGCCATTTTACTGGAAACAACGGTTACGAAATACACATTCAAGTCACATGTAATCAGTTAGAATGCAGTTGCTCCAAAGAAGAGACAGCGCAAAACTTAAATATAGAAAAAGAAATCAGAGAGTTTCGTTTCATTGATGGTTTGCGAATAGTTCAATGTCATAATTTAACTGTGCAACAAACAAACAGACTGTTAAACTTTGATTCTTGATAATGTAAAGGCCCAAATTTGATGTTCAGAGTTTTATTCAACTCTGTTCTTTTAATCCTTATCTTTGCATTTATATTTTACCTTGAATGAATGAATGATTGATTGCAAACTTACCTCGATTCTGAACTTGGCTGTAATAGGCATCACTTAAAAATAAATATACCTTTGATGAAAAGTGACTGGATGGAACATTGGAAAGTGAAATTTAATACAGATGGCAGAAGTAACTGTGGATGATGTAGAGGCAGCGAGAGTTGAAAGGATTTCATGATGGTGGGAGATTTGACACGTAACAGCAATAAAAAGCAAACAGATGCTGAATTATATTTTGGGGTCAGTTGGATATAAGTCAGGAGGTATCATCTGAAAACTGGACGTACAAAGCTTTGAATACCATGTTCAATGTTGATCTCTCAGTCACCAGTAAAACATTCAAACCATGGAGTCAATGCAGAGAAAGTTCATAGGACTGAGTCACGAAGGAAAGGCTAGAGGAAGTCAGATTCTTCAGTTGCAATGAAGCAAGTAAGAGGAGACCTTACTCATGCAAAGGATGATCAAGACATTTAAAAAAAGAATCATTGCAATGGCAGCATCACTGGTAAGGACAGCATTTATTGCACATCCACATTGCTTTTGAGAAGATGGTGGCAGGAAACCTGCTCAGACCACTGTAGTTATGTGGTGCAGACACACCCTCAGAGCTGTGAGCAAGGGAGGTCCAGGATTTTGACTTAGCAACAGTGATATCATTCCAAATCAGGGTGGTGTGTGGCTGGAGGGAACTTCCATGTGTCTGGTACACTTGATCCTTCTTGTTGATGCAGGTTTGGAGGATTATTAAAGGACTCTTGGTCAGTGGCTGCACTGTTAGCTCTCTGCACTTTTATTGGAAGGAGTGAGTGTTTAATGGTGTGCCGATCAAGCAAGCTGCTTTATCTTTAGAATTAAGTTTCTTCATAGAATCATAGAATCCCTACAGTATGAAAGCAGGTCATTCAGCCCATCGAGTCTATCAGAAGGATGTTGTGAAACTTGAAAGGGCTCAGAAAAGATTTACAAGGATGTTGCCACAGTTGGAGGATTTGAGCTATAGGGTTGGTTGAATAGGTTAAGGCTGTTTTCCCTGGAACATCGGAGGCTGAGGGGTGACCTTATAGAGGTTTATAAAATCATGAGGGGCATGGATAGGGTAAATAGACAAGGTCTTTTCTCTGGGCTGCGGGAGTCCATTACTAGAGGGCATAGGTTTATGGTGAGAGGGGCAAGATATAAAAGAGATCTAAGGGGCAACGTTTTCATGCAGAGGTTAGTACGTGTGTGGAATGAGCAGCAGAGGAAGTGGTGGAGGCTAGTGCAATTGCAATATTTAAAAGGCATTTGGATGGGTATCTGAATAGGAAGCGTTTGGAGGGATATGGACTGGGTGCTGGCAGGTTGGACCGAAGGATCTGTTTCCGTACTGTACATTTCTATGACTCTATCACTCTATGACTTACCACCTCTCCTCTGAAGAGCATCCCACCCAGACCCACCCCATACCTGGACCTGTACCACACCCCCTCACCACCACCAATCCTATCCCTGTAATCCTGCATTTTCCATGGCTAATCCACCAGCCTGCACATCCTGAACATTACGGGCAACTTAGCGTGACCAATCTACCTAACCTACACATCTTTGGACTGTGGGAGGAAACTGGAGCACCCGGAGGAAACCCTTACAGACATGGGGAGAATGTGCAAACTCCATGCAAACAGCAGCCTGAAGTTGGAATCAAATCTGGGTCCCTAGTGCTGTGAGACAGCAGCGCTAACCACTGAGCTACTGTGCATGCCCTTGAGAGTTATTGGCTTCCTGCATTTACCTTCTGGGCTGTCCAAAGGACCTACTGTCAGGAAATTCTCTGTCATATCCAACGTCACTCCTGTCATTATTCATGAAGCAAAACATTTCAATGTTTCTGAGATTTTAATAAATACAGTTTCTTACCCTGACTCTCAAAAAAATCACAAACCTGCTAGCCACAAATTTTACTGAGCATGTAATTGTTCCCAAGTGGATTTTGAATGTTATTGAATTTTATAAATTTACAGAGTCATACGGCACAGGAAGAGGCCACTCTGTCTATCAGGCCTGTGTTTGTTTTTTGAGAGAAAGTTTCTCTCCCAATAGCCCTGCTATTTCTTTCCAAATATTAATCAAACATCTTCCTGACAGTTTCAATTGAATGTGTGATCCTTTCAGACAGTGCCTTCCAGATTACAATAAGTAGCTTTGCTAAAATAAAATGAAATATCTACTCTGTCAATTTTTGTTTGCCAATTCTCTTAAACCCGATAACTGACCAATTTGCCATAGCACATAGTTTCTTCCCATCTACCTTATCAAAACCTCTCATACTTTTGGATGCCCCTATTAAAACTGCTTTAAATCATCTCTGCTACAAGGAAAACAGTTCCAGATTTCTGTAAGAGTTGTTGACACTTTTCCTGCTTTCCTTCACCTAACCTCAGCCAACATCCACCCTCAGTGCTGAAATACTCTGGGCAGGGATAAAGGTACAAATAAGGAGAAGAAGTTCTGCTTTATGCTAAAACTGGAGTGTATTTCTGCCTGGAGGCCTACAAGCATCTCCTTCTCCTCCTGGGGCTTGCAAAATACCTCATGTGCTGGCTTGCTAGTTATTTCCCAATGCCACCTGGAACTGTTAAAAGCGCAGAGCTGGTCCTGTTCCAAATTCTACACCTAATGAAGTTTGACAAGAGAAACAGTCACGCTTCAAATCGTTATCAGGTTTAATCTAAGGGGAGATCTCAACCCAGTCTATTTTACAAGAAAAACAGCTTTGGGTGAGTCTGTTTAATAAAAGCAGGTAACAGAGACTGTGGCTCCAGTGAAAGACCTGTGAGATCAATGGACATCCAATGCCGTTTTTCGACATAATGACAGGAAAGGACTCCATTTTTTACTCTCTCTCCATTCAATGAATGATCTAACTGGTGTGGTGAAGTCCATAGACACCATCTGTCCAAATACTCTCTTTCATCATGCAGAATATCGGAATGCGTGGATAATCGAGAGAGTCATGAAAAAGTGATATTTATGTTATACGAATTAGTGTAAACAAATGTTAAACTGCTTCTGAAAATGCTTTTGCATTTGTTCACTCAGTAGCTTCAAGATAGCCCTCAGGGCACCTCCATCGCATTTGTGGCAGATACAGTCCCCTTATCGCACTGTGCAGACACTTAGGCACACACCAGCAAATACATCAAAGTTTAATATAAGATTAGAGAGGAGGGAGGTGGATAATATCCTAGCTGAGTCCAAGACGATGTATTATCTACATTCCTGACTTCAGACTCAGCACTAGCACATGCACAAAAGACGAGTATATAACATGTAAAGAATGCGTCCTTTTTGATAACATTCAAGACGGGGGAGGGATTTCACAAAACATTCTTGGTGTGACTTAGCCAAATAACCATCTAACTACTGTCAAGTTCTGTGCTTCTATTAAACATATAATAATATTGGAACAATACTCTTTCCACCCTTGCTGTGATAATCAGATAGTTTACAGTGGGTGCAGTGATATTGTTTTGAGAGCAAACAGCGGGTAAATGAATGATAAACATTTCTCACTTTCTATTTGCTATCCCAGATGTATTAGCAAACGCCTTCTTTGACCAAGTGATTCATGCTCCCTGAAAGCCTCTATTTTAAAATTCTCTTCACTATAATCAAATCATATTAAGGACTTGAATCATCCCCACCTCAGTAAACTACCACAGGATTTCCAACCTCCTGACAGTTCTGTAACTCTGGGATCTTCAGTCATGCTTCCCTCCAGATTAGTATTGGTGGTCAGGCTTTCAGAAACCTAAGCTCTCAGTTCTGGAGTTCTCTTTTTTGAGCTATCCTCTCTCCCCTCTCCTTTAAAGATTGAAATAACTGCTTAGAGACCGGTAGCCCATCACCAAGTCATCCCTTATTTATTATGTGCACAGTACACTAGCTGTAGCCAACCAACTCAGTTTTAGTCCTTGAATTGAGGAGATTCTGAATCCCCTGTTTATGTTGTTCAGCCACGGCTTTCCTGATTGGCCCAGGTTAACAACCCCAATCAAGGATCTCAGACTCAATGAGATCCACCCGGTTCCAATCACAACATCCCTCTCCTACTAAGTCTGGGGATGTAGGCCTGGTCTTTCTCTTATACCTTATCCTGTAATGTTCTTGCCTGGCTCCAGTATCTCTGATTCAGACACAGACATGGGTATCATGTACTGGACCACAGCCAATTTCTTGCATTTGGAGCATGTCAAGACAGTTTCCTCCTCTTCTTCTGGCAGCAATGGTAGTGAGGCTGCATTCTGACAGGCCTTCTGGCTGTTTGGAGGGGGCAGGTATGTTTTGCTCCTGCCTCATTTGCGAGGTAACAGCTTTCAGGTAATCCACACATTTGTTCAGGGCCACCTCACCTACCCAAAGTCATGGGACCTGACCTTGTGTCAAACTTGCCTCGTACCCAAAAAGGGGCATTTCCGTCGTTCCAGCGCCGACCTTCGTCCTTCACTTAAGTGTGCACAGTAGGCAGGTTGTGGCCAGCCAGCTCTGAGTCCCTAAAGTGAGGACGTTCTAAATTTGCTGGTTTTTTTTTTCTTTTTCTTTTTTTGTGTGTGCAGGAATGAGACACAGTGAAAGACACAAGATGCATGAATCTTTACTCAATTTCCACCACCAGGAATCTGCTGTTTATATCTGTCAGCTATGGCTCCCTGATTGGCCCAGGTTAACAGCCCCGATCTCACAGTCAATGAGATCTACTTGGTTGCAATCACTACATCGATGCTCATTCAAATATTGTCCCTTGGCTAACTGTTTGATCTCCTGCCCTAATGAATGCTTCTTCAACTAAATTTGCAACTGATTACAATCTTGTGAAAACCTTTGGAATATTATATCACATTAAAGGCATTATATACATGTAGGTTTTTATTGAATTTGAACATTAGAAGATTGTTGACTTCACCTTGGCAGCAGAAAACATGAGGATTGTAAGTCACATTGGCATTGGGATTGGCATTGGGAGTGACAGACTGGTGAGCTTGATTTTGAGCATCAAAGGATTTGTGACCATGACCTAGGTATGGGGATGGGGATATGCACAGATATTCTTCTAGCATTAAAACAGACTAAAATTTGAAAAAAATTGTTTGGGTGGCTGCTTTTTCATGTATGATTGCAGCCTGTTCTAATGGTGACTAATTATTATTGGATCTTGGTTACCATTGTCACAAAGGCAAATGCACTTATTTTGGACAGGAGATATGTCACAAACTGTACAAAGTTTGGGATTCTGAAATGTCAAACTCTCTTTTCCAATTTGAAAGCCTGAACTCTACCCAAAGTTTCAATCTGGTGCTTAGCTGGTGTTAAGGAAAATTTTAAACATGGCTAATAGGCATGTTTCAAGTCAACACCTTCCAGGAAGGATATAATTGCTCAGGAGAGAGTACAGGCATGATTCAAAAAAAAATTGCCAGCACTTGAAAATTGCAGCTATGTGGGAAGATTGGATAGAATAGTTTCTGTTATTCTTAGAACTGACGAAGCTAAGGGGCGTAATTGAGGTGTCCAGAATTATGAAGGGCTTAAATAGAATAGACAAGAAAGGTCTCCTTTACCTAGTGAAGAGGTCAGTTACCATGGGGCGCACATTTAATGTGATTGGTAGAAGGTTTCAAGAGGATATTTTGAAAAACTGTTTTACCCAGAGGGTGGCGGGTGCCTGGAATTCACCATTTAATGGTTTACATAGAAACTCTCAACTGATTTAAAAGGAGCCTGGATCTGCACCTGAAGTGAGAAACCTATGGATCAGGTGCTAGAATTGACACAATGGGCTGAATGGCTTCCTTCTGTACTGTAACCTTGCTATGGTCCTATACTTCTTAGAATATGATATTCAGAACTGAGTGCAATACTTCAATTGCGCATAACTAGTGGTTTATACAAGTTTAATGTAACTTCCTTTCTCTAATTTTTTTTTGTTTTTGTTCCATATTTGTGATAAAATCTATTTTTGCATCTAATAAATAAATTGGAAAAAATAGCACCTATTTTTGTGCGGTGTAAACTAGTAGATTCTAGCATCTAATCACAGCACTTTCAACTATACTAGTAATAAAATATGGACCATTGATATTCCAATTGCATTTAAATACCTTTCGTGGATTGGAGTGTTCTTAAAAATGAAAAGCACTGACTATAGCAATCACTTAACCAAGGGTTAACTAAGTCATGAAACCAACTTGAGACAAAGAAAGTCTAAATGAAAATAAACATTTTATAAACAGGTTCTGAAGCCAATCAACCCAGTCAAATGTGAAGAAACTGTCATCTCTTATTCTGATTTATGCCCTTCAGGCAAATGCATCTATAATAGGTCACTCAAAACAGTCCAAGTGTCAATGAACCACAATTCATTGGTTAATTATAGTTCGTGAGAGAGAAGGAATGAGAGAACATAGCTCCATGCAGCTGAAGAGTTGCCATAAGCTCTGAAGAAATGGGCGCTCAGTGATGTTTGAGAGGCTGTTTTGTGCAGCTGAGATTTGGGGTTCCAGAACGTTTACGATCAGTAATTTCTCAGACATTCCTGATGAAGAGTTTATGCTTGAAATATCAATTCTGCTGCTCATCAGTTGCTGCCTGACTGGCTGTGCTTTTCCAGCACCACACTTTTTGATTCTGATCTCCAGCATCTGCAGTCTGCACTTTCTCCCTGGTAATGAAAGGGAGGAGAGTAGCTTGGAGGTCCAGTGATGAACAGTCTCAGGAGAAGAGATTGCACCACTGGGAAATAATCACTCATTGAAACAGTCCAACTTTACACAGCTTTCCATGAAATTCAGAGGGTATTTAGTGAATAGTTTTACTTTTCTAACTTTGTGCAGTTTCTTTGCTCAAACATTTGAATTTTATATCTTTATTCTCTTAGTAAGTACCTCTGATATCAAGCTATGTCTACTTTAAACAAAAACATTGCCAATACCTAAGTCTATCATCAGATAAATGTGGCAAGTCACACCTGGGATTAGAACATCAATATAGGTGTCTTCGCTGGGATCAGAACATATTATGTATAATGTATAGCATCTTAAAAAATGCTGCTCTGAAGCTGGTTACAGCAAAACTTCTGATTGGTTATCTGGACTTGCATTTTAGCTGTAACTTCAAAAGATCAAAGATCAAACTCCTACAGTCATTGTTTTGTGTTCTGTTCTGACATTGTGTTTTTGCTATAGTTGCAATAAATTAATCTTCTGTACACACTGCATATCTCTGTCCAGTTTAGAGTGTAGTTGAATATATAACTTACAGCTTTTCATATGTAACTGATGTACTACAACTTTGAAATCAACTGTGAGTTCAGGAAGGTACTGGAGGTGCTAAACTGTGACGTACGGTTCATTAATAACCAGCAGGTAGCAGGGAAGACCTGGGGAGGAGGGAGCATCAGCAGGGAACATTTATTCCATGGAACCGGCAGGAGGAATTCTGGTACTCCCAGCTTGACATGATAGTAAATTAAATGAAAGTATTTGTTTCATTGATGATGTCCTCTGAGAGCTTCCACTATTGCATGATGGAATATTCTGCACTTGCCTTCATGAGTGCAGCTCCAACAACACTCAATTAGCTCATGGTCTTTTGGTCTTTTTATCGAAGGCAAAAGTACTCACTGGTTTAGCACTCCATTCACTAGCTTCAACATTTACTCCCTCCACCACTGACGCAGAGTAACAACTGTGTGTACCATCTACAAGATGCATTGCAGCATTTCATCATGTTCCTTTCCAGTCGATTCCAAACCTACAACTTCTATTATCGAGAAGGACAATGAAGCTAGGAATCACCACTGCCTGCAAGTTTCCCTCCAGCCACACACCATCTTGGTTTCAGTTTATATCACCATTTCTTCACTATTATTGGATCAATGTTCTGGAGCTTCCTTTTTCACAGCTTTAGGGATGTATTTGCAGCACATGGATTGCAGCAGTTCAAGAAGGCAGCTTTGTAAGAGCAATGTAAGATGGACAATAAATCCTGCTGTTGCCAGAGATGCCTACATCTCCTGAGTGAAGATAAGGAAAGTTGATGCAGTCATCTTGCTTCATTCAGGAATTGCCCAAGTTCTGCACAAATCCTGAAAAAGGCTTTTGGTTCCATATTTACAAATGCAAACAGTTTAGCCATTTTCTCAGGCTATCTGGTCCTTCAGAGTATTTTGAGAAGAGACATGTGGAGGTTGCAAGGAATAAGTTCCCAAATGTCCCTCGACTGATTTTTTTCCTCCTGTTATATAAGGACAAAAGGGTAACGAGGGAGAGAATAGGGCCCTTTAAAGATCAGCAAAGCTGTCTATGTATGGAACCGCAGGAGGTAGGGGAGATACAAAATGAACATTTTGCATTAGTGTTTACTGTGGAGAAGGATATGGAAGGTAGAGAACATGGATAAATAAATAGTGATTCTTGAAAAATGTCCATATTACAGAGGAGGAGGTGCTGGATGGCTTAAAATGCATAAAGGTGGATAAATCCCCATGACCTGACGTGGTGTATCTTAGAACTCTGTGGGAAGCTAGGGAAAGGATTGTTGGGTCTTTTGCTGAGATATTTGTTTCATTGATAGTCAAAGCTAAGGTGCCAGAAAACTGGTGTTTGGCTAATGTGGTGCCACTATTTAAGATAAATGGTAAGGAAAAGCCAGGGGACTATAGATTGGTGAGCCTGGTATCATTGGTGGGCAAGTTGTTGGAGGGAATCCTGAGGGACAGGATTTACATGTATTAGGAAAGGCAAGGCCTGATTTGGGGATAGTCAACATGGCTATGTGTGGCAATTCAAGTTTCACTAACGTGATTGAGTTTTTGAAGAAGTAATGAAGAGAATTGATGAGGGCAGAGTGCTGAATATGGTCCTGCTGGTAGCCTGGTTAAGTAAGGTTCCTGATGGTAGATAGGTTAGCAAGATTAGATCTCACGTATACGGGGAGAACTATCCATTTGGATACAGAACTGGTTTGAAACTAGAAAACAGAGGGTTGAGGTAGAGGATTGTTTTGCAGACTGGAGGCCTGTGACCCGTAGTGTGCTGCAAGGATCGGTGCTGGGTCACTGCTTTTCATAATTTATATAAATGATTTGGATGTGAACATAGAGGGTATGGTTAGTAAATTTGCAGGAGACCCCAAAATTGGAGATGTAGTGGAAAGTGAAGGCTACCTCAGAGTACAATGGCATCTTGATCAGATGGAACAATGGGCTGAGGAATGGCAAATGGAGTTTAATTTAGACAAATGTGACTTGCTGCATTTTGGAAAGGCAAATCAGAGCCGGACTTATACACTAAATGGTAAGGTTGTGCAGAGTGTTGCTGAACAAAGAGACCTCGCAGTGCAGGTTCATGGCTCCTTGAAAATGGAGTCGCAGATAGATAGGATAGTGAAGAAAGCATTTGGTATGCTTGCCTTTATTGGTCAGAGAATTGACCAAAGGAGCTTGGAGGTCATGTTGTGGCTGTGCAGGACATTGCTTAGGGCACTTTCAGAATACTGAATGCAACGCGAATCTATCTGCTATAGGGATGATGTTATGAAACTTGATAGGGTTCAGAAAAGATTTCAAAAGATGTTACCAGGTTGGAGGGTTTGAGCTAAAGGGAGAGGCTGAATAGGCTGGGGCTATTTTCTCTGGATCATAGGAGGCTGAGTGGTGATGTTACAGCCATTTATAAAATTATGAGGGGCATGGATAGGATACATTGACAAGGTCTTTTCGCTGTGGTGACTGAGTCCAAACCTAGAGGGCAGAGGTTTAGGATGAGAGGGGTAAGATTTAAAAGGACAATTCTTTCACGCAGAGGATGGTGTATGTGTGGAATGAGCTGCCAGAGGAAATGATGGAGTCTGATCCAATTACAACATTTAAAAGGTATCTGGATGGTTTCATGAATAGTAAGGGTGCAGAGGGATATGGGCTCAATGCTAGATTATGGGACTAGATTAATTTAGAATAGCTGGTCATCATAGATGAGTTAAACCGAAGGGTCTGTTTCCGTGCTGTACATCTGCATGACTCTATGACTCTAATTTCATGGTGATCTGAAAAATATGAAATTTCTCAGTCACATTTCTCAGTGGAATAATGTGACATGTCCAGGGAGGTATGCCTAGTAAATAGGGACTATTGATTTCTTACAGTTTCTGCTAACTGTAGCATAATGAAATAGTAATAGCGAACAGGAAAATGCATTAACTGCAGCCAGGCACCGTATCACATAATTGCCACTTCGCGAGCACTTTCCGTTTCACTACGGCCAGGATCTGGTCTTTTGATATCCATTCAGCTAAGCTACATAAAATTCACTCTTGTGACATAGAGTGTCACACAACTCATTATTTATTGCCCATCACAAGTTGTCCTTGAGAAGGCATTTAGACTTGCATTTTGTTCAGTTCATTGCTCACAGTGGCGTGGCTAAGCCAGTTAATCTACTCACCGCAGGAACAGCCTCCCATCTCAATGCAAACCCTCACAACTAATCCTTGAGCAAACAAACCTTTGCGTGGGACAGCAGGAGGGCATCTTTAAAAACAAACTTTCAAAGCCACAAATGAAAGAATTTTATTCAATAGAAGTAGAGGTCAGCGAATGGGGGATGGGATTGTGAGTTGAAGTATGACCAGCTGTTAAAATCTTTAAGATTCTAATGCCCAATGCCAATATGTCTCCAAGCTGCCTATGAGGAGGTAAGGCAGAAGATCAGGAAAAACTACAGTTAATCAATTACTTTATCAGATTTTCATATAAATTGTTATATTTACCTGGCTCTTGGAAAAGTAAATTGTTCAAGCCCTCCTCTCCATAAAATCAAGAAATAACTGCAGAAGTACAGCAGCGATAGAAGTTGGTGTGGCATGGTGGTTCAGTGGTTAGCACTGCTGCTGCACAGCGCCAGAGATTCAGGTTCAATTTCAGCCTTGGGAGATTGTCTACATGGAATTTGCATATTCTGTTTGCGTGGGTTTCCTCCGAGTGCTCTGATTTCCTCACATAATCCAAAGATGTGCAGGTTAGGTGGATTGACTACGCTAAATTGCTCATTGTATCTAGAAACCAGGCTGGGTAGGTTTCCTATGGTTAGAACCCCATGTAGGGCTGGGTGGGATGTTCTTCTGAGGTCAGTGCAGACTCAGTGGGTTAAACGGTCCCTTTCTACACTGTAGGGATTTGATAATTCTACATTCACTGTCCAGTCCTTCGAGTCTGTTCACTATAAAATATGGTCATGGGTTGGTTTTCCACTTTCCCACCACCTCCTTGAATTGATTAATCTCCTCAATTCCCTGAGAATAAAACTTTGTCCATTCAATTCAATCAGCATTGGAACATCCAGAAGCCACAGTGTGGACAATTCAATTTTCAGTAAAACATTTCTTCTCATCATTGTCCTAAATATTCAATGTCTTATCCAGAGACTGTGTCCCTGTGTTTGAGATTCAGTCAGTGCACAGCAACCTCTGTGCCTACCCCGTCAATCCTCTTCAGGACCTTTACCTCTCAAGGAGATCACTTCTTATTCAATGGCTTCTCCTCCCATTTTGACTGTGCAAACATCTCCAGGGACATTATTTTCTTCATAGATTCTAACCAACATCAAACAAACAGGTTTTCTGTTAGAAAAAGAATAAAGCACCCATCCCATTATTGTGCAACTGGAGAGTCATCTTTCTCACGGGATGTACATTGTGAACTGTTCCCAAAGCCATTGATTCAACTTCTGTGCCTTTGATCCAACAGAACAGGTCCCACAATCTCTCCAGGGTCAAAGCAAAACTGCTAGAGTGAGGCCGCAAGGTTGACCTTCTAAATGCATGTTGTCCCTTGGCATCCCAGTGGTCTGGAAGAGGCTGTTCACAATCTAATGAGCTTTCAGCTCCTCAGCTGGTAAGGAAACAGTGTCATAGTGTGTGCTGCCTGCGTGAGCAGCAAACCCACTGCATGGTGCATTCAACTGAATGTACATGTTGGAAACCGAGTGAGAGATAGTGCCTTGGTCCAGGCAAGAAGGTAGAGGTCATTGTTGACCAGAGGGTCCCTTCAGTCAGGACACAGTCAACTTACAATTTGGGCACTGGTCATGGTCAGCTGTCCACTTGGGACATTCACCTTTTGGGTTTTGTTTAATGCTGTGGTCATTGGTCAGTCCTGGAGGGCAACAGCAACAATCATGGGGAATTGTGTACTGACAGCCTGGGGCCAGCAAACACATTGTTCATAGTCTGTTCAGTCACGTCTAGGGCCTGGTTATGGAAGTCAGTCAGAGGTCCAGGGTGAATACATCCTAGGTACACACCCATTGAATTTGGAAGGGGTTCCTACTGTGACCACAGCAGGGGGATCACTACCAAAGGAGATGGACAAGTCAACGTTGCTGGGGGGGACGTCATTTTTGGAGATGGGAACAAAACTGGTGATGGGGCAGAAGCTCAAAGTGGATGGGAAGTGTGTGGAACAGTATTGGAGGGTATGGGAGACTACGGAAGAAGAAGAGTGTGTATTAGGAGTGACCACTATTGGGGCATTCACAGGACAGTGTAGAAGAGGAGGGTGGGCATCTTTAAGCTGCAATGCCAGGGATCTTGGGGTAGAGAGGGTAATTGAAGGTCAAGTATACTGGAGTGGGTCTCAACATGGAGGGGATGGGTGGGAATGGGCTTTTGGGGCAGTATAAGGTAAAAACAGATGTGGAGGCTCTTGGAGGGGGTTACCTGATGACCAACAGGAACAGCATGCTCTGTCATCACTTGCTGTTCTCTATATAGGCAATGCCATTGAAAAATATCTCAGAGAATACAAAGAACAAAGAAAATTTACAGCCCAGGAACAGGCCCTTCGGTCCTCCAAGCCTGAGCCAATCTAAATCCACTGCCTAAACCTATCGCCCAATTCCTAAGCATCTGTATCCCTCTGCTCCTCTCCTACTCATGCATCTGTCCAAACGCATCCTAAATGAATCTACCGTGCCTGCCTCTACTACCTCTGCTGGCAATGCGTTCCAGGCACCTACCACCCTCTGTGTAAAGTACTTGCCACATGTATCCCCCTTAAACTTTTCACCTCTCACCTTGAAAACGTGACCTCTCATTATTGAATCCTTCACCTTGGGAACAAGCTTATCTCTATCCACCCTGTCTACACCCTTCATGATTTTGTAAACCTCAATCAGGTCCCCCCTCAATCTCCTTTCTTTTAATGAAAACAGACCTAACCTACTGTTAGGACGGAGTTACCGTCCCTGTGTTCGTTTGAAGGAGAGAAACACTGGATCTGATTCAAAATATAAGCTTTTTACTGAGAGAGAGACGTACACAAAAATACAGTGAGATGTTTACTGCTCACTGGAGAAAGCGCCTTCTGATCTATTGTTCTCTTTGTCTAGCTTTTAGCCCCTCGCATCCCAGTGCTACATCCTTATTTGGTAAGAAGCGGTATACTCTAATGGGATTGGTCCCAAAAGAGATAAGATTCAGTTACCTCAGTATGAGCTACGTGCAATCTAACACGGTTTCAATGTCCTGTTATCTGTTCACCCTCCCTGTGGCCCCATTATGCCATCAGTGTTTCAGTCTGTTCTTAGTGTAACATAATGGCTTACTGTTGTCTAGTGAAGCTAACAGTTTCCAGACTTGCTAATACTACCTTACGTGAGCACTACCTAACAATAAAGTTTCTGAACACAACCTAACCTTAATAATGCTTCCTAACACTACTCAACCTCTCTTCATGGCTATCACCTTCCATACCCTCTCCAAAGCGTCCACATCCTTTTGGTAATGTGGCGTTTGGAATTGTACACAGTATTCTAAATGTCTTGTACAATTTTAACTTGACCTGTCAGCTCTTACATTCAATACTCTGTCCAATGAAGGCAAGCATACCATATACCTTCTTGATCACTCTATCCACCTGTGCAATCACCTTCAGGGTACAATGTACCTGAACTCCCAGATCTCTGCTCATCAACTTTACCCAAGGCTCTTCCACTTACTGTATAATTCACTCTAGAATTAGACATCCCAAAATGCATCATCTCACATTTGCCCAGATTGAACTCCATCTTCCACTTCTCCGCTCAACTCTCCAGTCTATCTATATTCTCCTGTATTCTTTGACAATCTCCTTTGCTTTCTGCTACTCCACCAATCTTGGTGTCATCTGCAAACTTAGACCAACAATACCGTCCTCTAGATCATTTATGCATTTCACAAACAACAGTGGCCCTAGCACTGAGCCCTGTGGAACACCACTGGCCATCTTTCTCCAGTTCGAGAAACGCCCTTCAACTACTACTCTCTGTCTCCTGTTGCTCAACCAGTTCTTTATCCACCAAGCTAGAACATCCTGCACACCATATGACTTCACTTTCTCCATTTGTTCACCATGGAGAACCTTATCAAACGCCTTACTAAAGTCCATGTAAATGACATCTACAGCCCTTCCTTCATCTATCAATTTGGTCATTTTCTCAAAGAACTCTATTAAGTTGGTAAGGCATGATCTTCCCCCACATAAAAGCATGTTGCCTATCACTAATAAGTTCATTCTTTCCCAAATATAAATAGATTTTATCCCTAAGTACCTTCTCCAGCAACTTTTCCACCACTGATGTCAGGCTAACTGGTCTGTAATTATCTGGAATATCCCTACTACCCTTCTTGAACAGGGGGACAACATGAACAACCCTCCAGTCCTTCGGCACTTCAACTGTATTTAAGGTTGCTACAAAGATATCTGTCAGGGCCCCAGCTATTTCCTCTCTTGCCTATCTCAGCAACCTGGGCTAGATCCCATTCGGTCCTGGGGATTTGTCCACTTTAATATTCTTTCGCCTACCCAACACATTTTCCCTCCTAATGTCAACGTGATCTAGAGGAGACAAACTTCTATCTCTAATCTCAACATTCATTATGTCCCTCTCCTCAGTGAACACTGATGCAAAGTAATCATTGAGAATCTCACCCATTTTCTCAGGTTCGATACACAACCATCCTTCCTTATCCTTTAGTGGACCAACCCTTTCTCTAGTTACCCTCTTGCTTCTTGTATATGAATAAAAGGCCTTTGGATTCTCCTTAATTCTGCTCACTATAGTTATTTCATGAGCCCTTTCAGCCTGCTTGTTTCCTTGTTTAAGATTGGTCCTACTCTCCCTATATTCCTCCAGGGCCCATTCTGTTATTAGCTGCCTGGATCATATGTACGCTTCCCTTTTCCTCTTGGCTAGGCACACAATTTCTCCTGTCATCCACGTTTCACAAATCTTGTCTTTCCTATCTCTTGTTTTCAAAAGGACATGCATATCCTGCATTGTCTTCAACCTATCTTTGAAAGCCTCCCCATATATAAAATGCTGACTTCCCTTCAAATAGCTGCCTGCAATCCACATTTCCCAGCTCCTGCCGAATTTTGATATAATTGGCCTTGGTCCAGTTTAGTACTCTTCCATTAGGACCATTCTCATCTTTGTCTACGAGTATTCTAAAACTTACAGAATTGTCACTATTCCCAAAGAAATCCCCCACTGCAACTTCTACCACCTGGCCTGGCTCATTCCCAGCACCAGGTCCAATATGGCCCCGTCCCTTGTCGGACTATTGACATACTGCTCTAGAAAACTCTCCTGGATGCTCCTTACAAATTCTGCTCTATCCAGACCTCTGACACTAAATGTATCTCAGACAATGTTGGGAAAATTAAAATCTCCCAACGCTCCCACTCTGTTGTCTTTACATCTTTCCATAATCCGTTTACCTATTTGTTCTTCTACCTCATGCTCACTGTTGGGAGGCCTGTAATACAGCCCCAACAATGTAACTGCACCTTTCTTATTTCTCAGCTCTACCCATAATGCCTCACTGCTCAAGCCCTCCATAGTGTCCCCCTGTAGCACAGCCATGATATCGTCCCTGACCAGCAATGCAACTCCTCCCTCACTTTTACTTCCCTCCCTGTCCTGCCTGAAGCATCTATATCCTGGAACATTTAGTTCCAATCATGCCCTTCCTTCAACCAAGTCTCTGTGATCACAATACTGTCATACTCCCAGGCACCAATCCAAGCTCTAATTTCATCTACCTTACCCACTATACTCCTTGCACTTCAGGCTGCCAGTTCTTTTACGTTCATCTGCTCACTGTCTACTCTTCCCCTTGGTAATGCTAACTTACAGTCCTTACAGACTCTAGTTTCCACATTAGTGTCTACTAGTCTTCTCTTCTGTTCCCAGAACCCTGCCACATTAGTTTAAAACCTCCCCAACAGCAGTAGCAATAAATTCCCCAAGGACATTAGTTTTCGTCTGGTTCTGGTGTAGACCATCCAATGTAGAATATCCCTGTGGAGTAAGGGCCACTATGAAGGCTAAAAGGATGGGCTCCATATTTGCTGGATATCAGGACATTGAAGGGACAAATAGATAAAGCTGGGGAGGTTTGCAAACTCCAGCATGACATTGTTTGCAAATGTTTCCATGCATGTATATAGTGCATGCAGAGTAAAGCTATGTTTGCATCAAATGTTGGTCAAGGGTGTTGGTTAAACTACTATTGTCATCTCAATGATGTAGAAGTTAGTGGCAATAAATTAAAAGAAGGCAAATGCTGGACAGAAGTACCCCACAACATCACTGCGTGCTATGTCAAGTAAGTATAACGATGGACTCTAACAAATTCACTGGAAACTGGAATGGTTGCGGTGGTCTGGGATGGGAAGGAGGTATCCAAGCACCTTTTGAGTGATTACTCAGCCTATGCAGCACCTTCAACAAGTTGATGCATATGCTATGTCCAAGACCATGGTGGAACAGATGATAGGGCTGCTGAAGGTCAGGTTCTGAAGCTTGGACCAGGGTGTACGGGCCCTTAATTTTTGGTCTGGATGCAGTGAGTCACACATCTGATGTGCTGTGATTTCTACAATTGAAGTAGGCAATGAGGGGATGGTATAGATGCTGAGGAGCTAGGGGAAAGGGAGCAGTCATCCAAAATGAAGGATGAGGGCATTGATCTGGAAGAAGCTCTCCATGTGGATGAGAGAGCTCAGCTGCATCGGGCTGGACATGGCAGGCAGGAGTGGATTAACTCTCAGTTCCAGCAGATGCAAGCTGGTGCAGAAGACCAATAGACTGTGAAGGTTACGGCATTTGATTTGCATTGAGGGTGTCAACCATAGCCTGTACTTGATTCTATTGTGTTCAATGGCTGTCATGAAAAGCTCTGGTTGGGCTTGTCTGATCACTTGCCTGTTTGTGATAACAAGAAAAGAAATTGCTGGAGAAATCAGTAGGTCAAGCAGCATCTAGGGAGAGTTAACGTTTCAAGTCCAGTGACATATTTTGGATGAAAGGTCGCTGGACCCTAAACATTGACTCTGATTTCTCTCCACAGATGCTGCTATGCTTGCTGAGTTTTTCCAGCAATTTCTGTCTTCCAGCACCCGCTGTTCTTGATTTTATTTGCTTGTAGATGATGTTCCAAGATGCAAGTAACCACTGTGCCTTGGAGAAACAACTGCTGGGAGTCAGAAAGGATCTTCAGATGGGCTATCTGAAAGTGCACATTCCCTAATGAAATTCCCCAGCCTTTTTCCCATGGCCTGAATGGTCTCCCTGTTCGTATAATAATCTAATATTCTTTTAAATGTCAATCTGCCTCAGTCTTGGCATCCACCTGGCAGAGAGTCTCACCTGGACCCTCAACACCAGCTCCTTAGCCAAGAGAGCCCAGCAGCATCTCTACTTTCTGCGTAGGTTGAGGAAAGACCATCTCCCATGCCCACACCCTCACCACATTCTACAGAGGGTTCATTGAGAGTCCTCTGAGCAGCTACATCACTGCCTGGTTCAGGAATTGCACCATCTCGGATTGTAAGACCATACAACGGATAGTGAGGATAGCTGAGAAGATTATTGGGGCCTCGCTCCCCTCCATTACAGATATTTACACCACACACTGCATTGGCAAGACTAACAGCATTGTGGACGATCTCACACACCCTTCATTCAAATACTTCTCCCTCATGCCATCTGTGAGAAGATAGTGAAGTATTCGGCCTCCCCATGGCCAGACTGTGCAATAGTTTCTTCCCCCAAGCCATCGGGCTCCTTAACACTGTATGATCACACTCAATTCCATTTGCAATTTTCGGACAACTTTTTGAATTGCTGCTAAAGCAATGTTTTATGAATGATCATTCATTTTTACATTGTAATTTGTCAACCACTGTGCCTATTGTCTTGTCTTGTCAGGAGTGATGTGCTGTCTTGCGTGTTTTGCACTTCTCCATGCTCTTTATGCTGCCCTGTGTATGACCGTACTCTCGTGTAGTCTGTGCGTTCATATAGCACCTTGGTCCTGGAGGAACTCTGTCGTGTGTTTATTGTACCAGTTGTAGAAATAACAAATGAAGTTACTCTACTCTACTCCCTACTTAGGGATAGAGACACGCTGGCTTAACACCAAACTGTAAATTGCCTTGATGCACTTTGCTTCTCCAGCTCTCAGCGTGTTTCCCTACCTCACCTCTTAACATCTGGGCTTCCTGAGGCACATTACACACATGCATTACAGCCTGTTAGCCCCTGGCCTCTGCTGATTACATTAAATGAAAGCACCTATCAGTAAAAACTACACAAACTCTCCACATTCTGACATATGCATGTTTCCCAGCAACAGTGTTTATTCATTTTTTAAAATCCAAACTGGAGAGCAGAGTAACAAGAAGCATTGTGCTTGCTCAGTAACAGCAGCTGGGAAGAATTAAGGAGCAACTCTTAGCACATGGTCTTTGCCTGAAGGAAATCAGATCTCCCAGGACAGGTGTCAAAAGGAAGAAAGACAGAAATCTAGTTATAAGCGTATTCTGAAACATTCCCCAGCTAGATTGAGAGAGGCCTCTTTGCATCTCGCTGTCTTTATCACCATTAAGATGGGTGCTGGTCACACTTAGGCTGTGCTGTGGAATGTGAAGATCACATTTGTTTAGGGTGAAAATGTTATACCTTACCAATGTGCTGCTTGGCTTGGACTACTTACATGTGACACTGGAAAAGCACAGCAGGTCAGGCATCATCCAAGGAGCAAGAGATGCATGATGAAGGGCTTAGTCCCGAAACATCTGCTCCTCAGATGCTGCCTGACCTGCTGTGCTTTTCCAGCATCACCTTTTTTGACTCTGACTCTCCAGCATCTGCAGTCCTCACTTTCTCGTTGGAGTATTTAGATGACCTCTTCTACTGAACATAACAACAAGAAGATAAGAACTAGGAGCAGGAGTAGGCCATCTGTCTCTTCGAGCCTGCTCCGCCATTCAATAAGGTCATTGCTGATCTTTTTGTGGACTCAGCTCCACTAACCCATCCTCTCACTATAACCCTTAACTCTTTTATTGTTAAAAAAAATCTACCTTAGCTTTAAAAATATCTATTGAGGAGCCCTCAACTACTTCAGTGAGCAAGGAATTCCATAGATTCACAACCCAATGGGTGAGAAGTTCCTTCTCAATTCAGTCCTATATCAGCTCCCCCTAATTTTGAGGCTATGATCTCTTGTCTTCGTTTCACCCACCAGTGGAAACATCTTCTTTACTTCTATCTCATCTATTCCCTTCATAATTTTAGACCACCACCTCCCCCTCCCCCCATTCTTCTGAATTCCAATTAATAGAATCCCAGTCTACTCAGTCTCTCCTCAAAGGCAAATCCCTCAACTCTAGAATCAACCTAGTAAACCTCTTCTCACCCCCTCTAGTGCCAGTACGTCCTTTCTCAAGTAACGAGACCAAAACTGTATTCAATTCTCCAGGTGTGACCTCACCAGCCCCTATACAGCTGCAACATAACCTCCCTGCTTTTAAACTCAGTCCCTTTAGCAATTAAGGACAAAATTCCATTTGCCTCTTTAATTACCTGCTGACCAACCTTCAGTGATTTATGCACAAGGACACCACGTCCCTCTGCACAGCAGCATGCTGCAAGTTTTTTACCATTCAAGTAATAGTCCTTTTTACTGTTATCCCTACTGAAGTGGATAACTTCACATTTATTAACATTGTATTCCATTTGCCAGATCTTTGCACACTCCCCTAAACTATCCACATCCCTTTGCAAAGTTTCACAATTCTCTGCACACTTTGCTCTACCATTCATCTTAGTGTTATCCGCAAACTTTGACACACCACATTTGGTCCCCAACTCCAAATGTTAATTGTGAATAATTATAGTCCCAATACTGATCCCTGAGGCACACCACTAGTCACTGATTGCCAACCATAAAAGGACTCATTTATTCCCAGTCTTCGTTTCCTGTTGGTCAATCCATCCTCTATCCATGCTAGTAACATTACCTGCAGTGTCATGCACCTTTATCCTATACAGCCTTTTGTGCGGCATCTTGTCAAATGTCTTTTGGGAATCTAGAAACAGCACTTCTACTGAATCCTCATTGTCCACTGTGTTTGTAATGTCTTCATAGAATTCCAAAAGGTTAGTTCAGCATGATCTGCCCTTCATGAACCCATGTTGTGTCTGCCCAATGGGACAATTTGTATCGAGGTGCCTAGTTATTTGTTCATTGATAATAGATTCAAGCATTTTCCCCACTACAGCAGTTAAGCTAACTGGTCTTTAATTCCCCATTTTTTTTACCTACCTCCCTTTTTAAATAATGGCGTCGCGTTTGTTGTTTGCAATTTGCTGGAACTGCCTCAGAGTCTGGTGAATTTTGAAAGATTGCCACACATTTGCTATTTCTTCCGCCATCTCTTTTAGCACCCTGGCCTGCATTCCACCAGGGCCAGGAGACTTATCTATCTTTCATTCCATTAGCTTGCCCAACACAGCTTCTTGCGTGATACTTATTGTTTCCAGGTCCTCACCTACCTTTGCCTCCTTGTCAATCACAGTGTCCTTCACTGTGAAGACCGATGCAAAATACTTGTTCAATGCCTCGGCCATTTCCTCATATCCCATTACTAAGTCCCTCTCTTCATCCTCTAAAGGACCAATGTTTACTTTAACTACTCTTTTTTGTTTATATATTTATAAAAACGTTTACTCTCTTTATATTCCCAGCTATGTTTCTCGCATAATCTATCTTACTTTTCTTTAAGCTCTTTTTGTGCCTTTCTGTTGATCTTTAAAGTTTTCCCAGTTTTCTAGTTTCCCACTGGTCTTTGCTATTTTGTATGCCTTCTGTTTTAATTTGAGAGCCTCCCTTATTTCCTTAGATACCCATTTTCCTCCAGTCTGCCCATTTCACTGGTATATACTTCTGCTGAACACTTTGAAACATTGCTTTGAAAGTCATTCACTGTTCAGCAGTCTCACCATAAAGTATTTGCTTTCAGTCTACTTTAGCCAACCCCTCCCTCATCCGACACCAAAATTGGAGGTGTAGTGGACAGCGAAGAGGGTTAAAACTGAAAATGTGTTGCTGGAAAAGGGCAGCAGGTCAGGCAGCATCTAAGGAGCAGAAGAATCGATGTTTCGGGCATGAGCCCTTCTTCAGGAATGAGCGAAGAGGGTTACCTCAGATTACAACTGGATCTTGACCAGACGGGCCAATGGGCTGAGAAGTGGCAGATGGAGTTTAATTCAGATAAATGCGAGGTGCTGCATTTTGGGAAAGCAAATCTTAGCAGGACTTATACACTTAATGGTAAGGTCCTAGGAAGTGCTGCTGAACAAAGAGATCTTGCAGTGCAGGTTCATAGTTCCTTGAAGTGGAGTCGCCAGTAGATAGGATAGTGAAGAAGGCGTTTGGTATGCTTTCCTTTATTGGTCAGAGTATTGAGTACAGGAGGTGGGAGGTCATGTTGCAGCTGTACAGGACATTGGTTAGGCCACTGTTGGAATATTGCGTGCAATTCTGGTCTTCTTCCTATCAGAAAGATGTTGTGAAACTTGAAAGGGTTCAGAAAAGATTTACAAGGATGTTGCCAGTGTTAGAGGATCTGAGCTACAGGGAGAGGCTGAACCGACCGGGGCTGTTTTCCCTGGAGCGTCGGAGGCTGAGGGGTGATTTATAGAGGTTTACAAAATTATGAGGGGCATAAATAGGATAAATAGGCAAAGTATTTTCCCTGGGTTTGGGGAGTCCAGAGCTAGAGGGCATAGGCTTAGGGCGAGAGGGGAAAGATATAAAAGAGACCTACAGGGCAACGTTTTCATGCAGAGGTTGGTACGTGTATAGAAAGAGCTGCCAGAGGATGTGATGGCGGCTGGTACAATTGCAACATTTAAGAGGCATTTGGATGGGTTTATGAATAGGAAGGGTTTGGAGGGAAATGGGCCGGGTGCTGGCAGGTGGGACTAGATTGGGTTGGGATATCTTGTCGGCATGGACGGGTTGGACCGAAGGGTCTGTTTCCATTCTGTACATCTCTATGACTCTATTATAGTCTCTTTTGTTTAAGCACAGAACCCTGGCATTGGATTTTATCTTTGCACTTTCCATCGGTATTCTAAACCCAACCATACTGTGATTGCGCCTTCCAAAAGCATCCCGAACTATGACATCATTAATTATTCCTATCTTATTACCAGGATCAGATCTAGGATAGCTTGTGCCCTCGTCGATTCCATCACGTACTGTTCAAGAAAACTATCGCAGATACATTCAATGAACTGCTCCCCAAGGCTACTCTGACAGACCTGGTTCGACCAATTGACATGCTGATAAAAATCCCCATGATAATTGCCATACCATTTTTACAGGCATTAGTTATTTCTTTGTTTGTTGCCTGCCCCAATGTGATGTTGTTATTTGGAGGCCTATAGACTACTAGGAGGAAGTGAGGACTGCAGATGCTGGAGACCAGAGTTGAAAAGTGTGGTGCTGGAAAAACACAGCAGGCCAGACAGCATCCGAGGAGCGGGAGAATCGACATTTCGGGCATAAGCCCTTCTTCAGGAATGAGGCTGGTGTGCCAAGCGGGCTGAGATAAAAGGTAGGGGGGAGGGAATTTGGGGGAGAGGCGCTGGGAATATGATAGGAGGAAGGAGATGAGGGTGAGGGTGATAGGCCGGAGAGGGGGTGGGGGCGGAGAGGTCGGGAAGAAGATTGCAGGTCAAGAGGGCGATGCTGAATCCGGGGGTTGGGACTGAGGGAGGGGAAATGAGAAAGCTGGAGAAGTCTACATTCATCCCGTGTGGTTGGAGGGTTCCTAGGCGGAAGGTGAGGCGCTCTTTCTCCAGGCGTCGTGTGGTCAGGGTCTGGCGATGGAGGAGGCCAAGGACCTGCATGTCCTTGGCGGAGTGGGAGGGAGAGTTAAAGTGTTCAGCCACAGGGCGGTTGGGTTCATTGGTGCGGATGTCCCAGAGGTGTTCCCTGAAACGTTCCGCCTATAGACTACACCCATCAGTGACTTTTCCTTCTTAGAATTTCTAATTTTCACGCAAATGGATTCAACTTTATTCTCCATAGCACCTGTATCATTTCTCATTACAGCCCTGATGTTGTTCATAAATAACAGAGCTACACCACCTTCCTTTCTGTCCTTCTGAATAGTCTGATACCCCAGAATATTCAATTCCCAGTCATGACCATCCTATAACCATGTCTCCATAATGGCTACTAAATCATATTCATTTGTGATGATTTGTGTCGTTAACGTATCTACCTTGTTATGAATGCTATGGGTATTCAGGTAAAGCGCCCTTATGTTAGTTCTTGTACCATCTTTATGATTTCCAATATCTCTAATAATATCTCCTGAGTTATCCTGTCTTTTTACTTCTTTCATAGTCTGCCATGTAGTTAAACTCTCCTGTACATATGCTAACCTGCTGCTTTCCTTTTTATTTACCCTCCTGTCATTCTCCCTTTCCCTTTCTCCTGACTCACTAGTCTAAAGTCCTAGAGAACACCTTATTTATCCTTTTTGCTAGAACACTAGTTGCAGATCTGTTCAGATAGAGACGGTTCCTTCGGTACAGATCCCTCCTGTTCCAAAACTGATGCCATTGTCCCATGAAATGGAACCCCTCTTTCCCTTATCCACATGTTTACTTCACAAAACTTCTTGTCCTTGAATCAATTTGCATGTGGCTCAGATAGTAATCTGGAGATCATGACCCTTGAGGACCTGTTCCTTAATTTTGTTCCGAGTACTTGATAGTCCCCAAACAGGTCCTCCTTCCTAGCCTTGCCAATGTTGTTTGTCCCAACGTGGACCACAACAACTGGATCCTCCCCCTCTGCTCCAATATCTTTTTAAGCCGGTCCTGGCACCGGACAGGTAACACACCATGTGGGACTCTGAGTCCTGCTTACAAAGGACACTATCTGTTCCCCTAATTACAGAATCCCCTACAACTGCCACTTGTCTTTTTGCTCCCCACCCTTGAATGGCCTTTTGCATCACGGTGCCGTGGTCTACTGGCTGATTCTCTGCGCAGCCCTTTTCCTCATCCACACAGGGAACATGCATCTCATACCTGCCGGATTAGGTTAAGAGCTGAGGCTCCTCTGTTCCTGAAATCAGGATCCCCCTACCTGCCTCATTTGCAGTCACACTAATCATTGATTGAATTTGAAACACTTAATATATCATGTGTGACTGCCTTATGAAACTAAGCATCCAGGTGACTCTTCCCCCTCCTGGGTCTGCCATGGTGTTTGTCGCTCAGGTTCCAGATCATCAATTCTGATCCGGAGTTCTTCCAGCACCAACACTTGCTGCAGATGTGGTCACTGCTGTTCACAATGGGATCAGCCAGCTCCCACCTCATACAGCTACAGCACAGCACCTGCCCAGCCATCTTTACTTAGGTACTTTATTAATTTATATGAACTTGTGAGTTAATTGATTTCTTAATACATCTCTGCTATGTTCTTTTCCGAACTTGCTGCAGGTTTCCTACCAGCCAGTGAGGCACTGACTGGAGGCCCCTCTATTTGCACCCAATCACAATAAAGACAGCACAGTTGGCAGGTAACAAAACTGGATCAGGGAATATGCAGGACCATGTCTCATGATTACATTTCCTAGCAACAACTGCTTTTACAAGGTAGCACATTATGGTCATTAATATTCCAGGAATCAAACATTACAATGCCAGACACCATTGGGAACAAGCTGTGAGGAAAGTTACAGCAAACCTAAAAATTGAACATTTCTTTTTGTTGTTTTATTATCAAAAGTAAATATTGAAAGTGTGGAGAAAAGGATATTTGACTGTGTTAGATGTTTGGGGCCTGAAGATCATGTGGATAGATGCTGCAGGAATGCATCCAACCAGAATTGACAACTTTCACCAGTCTATTGTACAGAGTGGCATTACGTTGTAATACTCATTCATAAATCAAGTATAGCTAATATGGGCTGAATGGTCTCGGGTGAGAGTTCCTTGAGTGTGGATATTTAAAACATGAGGGGCTACATAGACAGCGAAACTAAACTGTCTCCCACTCACTGTGTTCCTGTCGAATGGGTAAATACTCTTAGAGTCATACCCATACGCCTATAGGATGAGCTGGGTTGTTATTTGTGTTAAAGTCTGATTTTTTGGACCACAAATCTCAGTTGAGATACAACCTCTCTGAGGATTCCACTGACTCTTTTCTGGTTGTGTTTAAGAATTAGGCACAAAACTCTAATAGTGCAATGAAGGGCTTGAGCTTCCAAACCTCAGCCTCACAGGAGAGGTCGAGGCCTAGTGGTACTGTTGCTGCACAGTCAATCTAGAGACCCAGATAATGTCCTGGGGACCCAGGTTCAAATCCTGCCATGACAGATGGTGGAATTTTAATTCAACAAATATCTGGAATTGGAAGACAAATGATGACCATGAAACCATTGCCAATTCTTGGAAAAGTAATTTGGCTCACTAAGTCCTTTCAGGAAGGAAACTTCCATCCTTAACGAGGTTGGCCTATATGTGACTCTAGACCCACAGCAGCATGGTTGACTCTTAACTGCCCTTTGGGCAATTATGGATGCTGGCCTAACCACCCACATCCTGTGAATGAACTAAAAAAAATCTACCCCAACAATGCTGCCAATGAAGGACCCAGCTCCTGGCAAGTGTTCACCATTCCTGTGTGTAGAAAGAGCTGATGGATATCATATACCGACTGCTTCAGACTTGGCTATGATACCCTTCACAACGTACGCTCACTGCCTAACTCACAAATGAGTGGCAGCACTTTGCAATGGGTGGCAGAGGATGCCCAGGGGAGCTAGGCTCTATGAAAATGCAGGACCTTCAGGAGAGGGGGTGGGGGTGCAAAGGAGAGATGGAAGAAAAGAAAGTGGGCATGCAGTGGAATAGACTCACAGCAGGATGGACAGTGTGCCTGGTCAGAATGCGAAAACAGAACATATGTTGCGAAGACAGATGATGGGCTGGATTTGATGTTTTCTGGCAGGGTGAGGGAGATGAAATAGGAAAGTGAGTAGTTGACTCATTCCTCCCCCACCCCCATCCCACGGTCTCAGATCACCGAATCAAGTGTCAAATGGCTACATAGTTGGAAGGCGACCAACTGGAATTGCAATGGGTAGGGTGGGGTGTGGTGCCTAGTTGGGAGATCAGCCTGAGGTATCATGTGTTCAAGGGGTGATACCCGAACAGGATATTGGTCACAGTTACAAATTTAAAGGGTCCCTGCTCCCCTTTTTTTTAACTGAATGCTCAGAAAGGTCAAACAATGAATTTAAAAAATGATGCCAGCGCTCCCACTTTCACAAGTAAAGTCTATTGTTATATACAGCCATGGTCCCAGTGTTGGGCATCATCATACTGCCTGATCATTGCTGCCATGAAATGCTGTCAAATGCTTTCCCATCTGACACCCCATGAAATACAGGTGGGCAACAAATCTCTGCAGACACACACAGAGAATGCTGGAGAAACTCATCAGGTCTGGCAGCACCTGTGGAGAGTGAAACAGAGTTGATGTTTCAAGTCCAGTATGACCAGTCTTCAGAAATAAAACAAAAATGGAACATTGCCCTGCAGCATTAATTCTTTCACCCTATAAGGAGATAAGGGCAGCTTAAACTGAAATTATAAAATGTGCATTTGTGGAAGATTCAACAGTATCAAAATATCTGAAAATAGCTCACGCTGTGAAGGACAATTTTTAGAAAGCAGTGTCACAGAGTCAGGGTCATACAGTATGGAAACAGACCCTTTGGTCCATGCTGATCATAATCCCAAACTAAACTAGCCCACCTGCCTGCAAATGGCCCATATCCCTCCAAACATTCATTATTCATGTACTTATTCAAATGTCTTTTAAACATTGTAACTGTACCTCCATCCACCACGTCCTCTGCAAGTTCATTCCAGTCATGAGCAAAGAAATTGCCCCGTATGTCTTACTTAAATCTTTCTCCTCTCACCTTAAAAACATGCCCCCTAGTCTTGAAATCATCCATCCTAGGGAAACAACACCTACCATTCACCTTATCTATATTAGTGATTATTAGACATGCATATGGGCAGCATGGTGGCTCAGTGGTTAGCACTGCTGCCTCACAGCGCCAGAGACCCAGGTTCAATTCCCACCTAGGCGCAACTGCTTGTGTGGAGTTTGCACATTCTTCCTGTGTCTGCGTGGGTTTCCTCCCATGGTCCAAAGATGTGCAGGTTAGGTGAATTGGCTATGCTAAATTGCCCAAAGTGTTAGGTGAAGGGGTAAATGCAGCAGAATGGGTCTGGGTGGGTTGCTCTTTGGAAGGTCAGTGTGGACTTGTTGGGCTGAAGGGCCTGTTTCCATACTGTAAGTAATCTAGTCTAATAAAGGGTTACAGCATGGGTGGCAGAGCCAGCATTTATTGTCAGTCCCTAGTTCCCTTAAGAAGGTGATGGTGAGCTGCCTTCTTGAACTGCTGCAGTCCATGTGTTGTAGGTGGATCCACAATGCCTTTAGGGAGGGAGTTCCAGGATTTTGACCCAGTGACAGGGAATATAATTCCAAAGATTTCCTAGATTCCAGAACACTCCCATGCAGATTGGGACTTAGCAAATGTAGCATTGCAGTTCAAGGAAGGAAGGAATAAGAAAACAGGGAACTCCAGACCAGCTGACCTGACATCAGTCACCTTGGAAGGGTTAGAATCTAATACTAAGAAACTTTTAATGTCTGGAAAGTCAAAATATGATCATATAGTCAACCCGGTTTACGAAAGGGAGACTGTGTTTGACAAATCTATTGGAACACTTGAGGATGTAACTAAACAAAATGAGTGACTAATACATTGATTTCCAAAAGATATTTGATAATGTGCCACACAGAAGGTTAATACACAAGATAAGGGCTCGTGGAGTATGAGAAGCAGACCCTATAGATAACTAGGGCATTTTGAAGTTAGCCAGTTGTAATTTAGTGAATGCTGGAACCTGAACTATTTTTAATTAGATAGAAAAAAGGAAGGACAGTAATGTATCCAAGCTTGTTTATGATATGAATCTTGATGGAAATGAAAGCTGTGAAGGAACACAAAGTGACTACACAGAATTATAAACAGATTTATAAGTAAGCAAGAAGATCTTGGAGTGACCCTGCCTCTAAACTCGAAGCTTTGGGTTCAAATCCAAGAACAGTGTGTTCATAATGCTCCAAACAAGTTGATGAACAATTTGGAGATTCTTTCAAAATACATTAATGAGACATGGACAGAGTGCAAGAAATTTCTGTTCAGCAATGTAATGGAAAGACATTGGAGTCTCCATTATCACTTCTCATGTCTCCGAACTGATTGGTCTTGCTGCAGTTATACAGGGCCTCGGTGAGGCCACATCTTCAGTATTGTGTGCAGTTTTGCTCTCCTAGCCTGAGGAAGGACAGTCTTGCTGTTGAGGGAGTCCAGTGCAGGTTCACCAGAGTGATTCCAAGATGACAGGACTGACAATATGAGGAATGACTGGATTGACTGGACTTGCACTCACTGGAATTTAGGAGAATGAGGGGGGGATCTCATGGAAATATAAAGAATTCTGATAGGGCTGTATAGGCTCGATGCAGGAAGAATGTTTCCGATGGTGGAGAAGTCCAGAACTAGGGGTAGCAGTCTTAAGAATAAGGGGCAAGCCATTCAGGACTGAGATGAGGAAGAATTTCTTGACTTAGAGAGTTGTAAATCTGTGGAATTCTTAACCACAGAAAGTTGTTGGGACCAGTTCATTAGATACATTCAAGAGGGAGCTGAAAAATGCGTTGCTGGAAAAGAGCAGCAGGTCAGGCAGCATCCAAGGAGCAGGAAAATCGACGTTTCCGGTATAAGCCCTTCTTCAGGAATATTTCCTGAAGAAGGGCTTATGCCAGAAACGTCGATTCTTCTGCTCCTTGGATGCTGCCTGACCTGCTGTGCTTTTCCAGCAACACATTTTTCAGTTCTGATCTCCAGTATCTGCAGTCCTCACTTTCTCAACATTCAAGAGGGAGCTTGACATGGCCCTTGCAGCTAATGGGATCAAAGGGATATGGAGACAAAGGGGGAGTGGGATACAGAAATTGCATGATCAGCTATGGTCATATTGAATGGCGGTGCAGGCTTGAAGGGCCGAATAGACAACTCCTGCGCCCATTACCTATGTTTCTGCGGACTATGCCATTCATGAGAAAGTGCATGTTGCCACAACAATTCGAGACCTTTAGGGTTGCTTGGTTGCTACATGGCTAGTATACATCAAATTAGTGTCAAGAGCATGAATTCAGTCTGTGTTTGGGATAGTGTGGGTTCAGGACCTGTCTCTTTGCCCCACCCATGGTGGAGATCATAGTGTTATAGATTGGACCTGCCTTGGAGCAGAGAGTCAAAGAAGGTTTAAGTAGACAACAAGGTGGCAGAAGGAATATAATGTACAGAAAAGCAGAATATTATTAAAAGATATTAAACCTCTAAATGTTAATGTTCAAAGTGATTTGATCACTTTCATACAAGCAACACTAAAAGTTAGCTTGTACATACAGAAAGCAATTAAGAAGGCAAATTGCATGTTAACTCAGATTGGAGAACAGAATAAGGAAATCTGGTTGCATTTGTGCAGGACTTTGATGAGAACACAGGTGGACAATAGCTCAATTTACCTGAATTTGACTATTTGAGTCTCGTAACTAATCTTTGCTTACTATGCTTGATTGGTTCAGTCTAGGTGTGGACTCAGGGTAAAGTGACAGACATCGCAGAAGTTGAGCCAGGATAAGGATGACTTCAGATATTTTGTGATTGCAGTGATACTTTTAAATGATTGTAATTTTGTACAACTGTGTTTCTGTCAGATATATTAAATATACAAGAGCACTAATTGCAGTTTTGGTCTCTACATCAATGGAAAGACATGGAACACCTCGAAGGTGTGACAACAGAGGTTTACTAGATTGATTCCTCAGATGAATTGTACTACATCGAGAGATTAAATAAACTGGGCTGAACATTTCTGGGATTTAGAAGATTGAATTTTGATTGAAGATTGAAGCTCATTGAAACATAGAGGATTCTGATGGGGTCAGCAAGGTACACAGTAAGATGTGACCACTGGCTCTGGACATGAAAACTTGGAGCACAGCTTCAGCCTATGAGATTGATCAGAAACTGAAACAGAAACCAGCAACATTAACTCTGATTTCTTTCTACAAGTGCTGCCAAACTTGCTGAGCTTTTCCAGCAATTTCAGTTTTTGTTTCTGATTTACAGCATCCACAGTTCTTTTGGTGTTTATTTGAGAGTTTGATCATTTGGGACTGAGATGTGGAGAAATTTCTTTCCTCAGTTAGTTGTGATTCTTTGAAATTATCTACTTTAGAAGGTTGCAGATTATTGAGTAGACTTAATGCTGACAGAGACGAACCTTGATTTCAGGGATTCAAGGGCTTTGGGGAATGGACAGATAAAGCAGAAATGAGGCAGAAGATCAGCCATAATCATATTAAATGCCTGAATAAACTTCAGCTTCTATTTGTTCAGTACTCATGTACACTACCTCACTTCTGCATGAAGTGTCAAGCTCCACTGCGAGAGAACATTTTTAGAGAACTTTTTCCCAATTAACAAATCACCTTCCTTTTGTTAGGGAAGGCATTTGGAAATATTAGAGGTCACATTGTCACACTAGCAAATTCCTGAAGCTCTACTTTAACTGATGAAGAATGATAAGTATTTATACTGATAGATGGGGTCAATGAGGTCACAATTCATGAGATTGATGCTGTGATTAGTGTGAAGAGAGCTTTACAGGAGTAAAAACTGCCTCACAATATATCAACAGAGAATTAAAGGTGGGTGAGGGTTTTATAAGCTAAAGACCAAGTTCCTGCCACAGCTATATTGACATTATAACATATAACACTTGCTTAGTCCTGAAGGGGTAACACAATTAGTTCATCAAAAGAGATATTTTTGGTGTGTGTACTAACTATAAATATCTTTTACAGAGCTTCCAAAATCTGTAGTTTCAACTGAAACAAAGATATTTCTTCCAGAATGCCATCTCTACTGTCCACCCTTTTCAACATCAAAGTGCCACTTGACACTGATGAACTTTCAATCCTATTTCACGCCTGTAAAACTCTCCTCATGTGCAACACAGCACTGACCTCTTGAACTGTGACCCCACTGACCCTACCTCTTAGAAGAAATACTTACTATCCTCCATTGTTAGCTAATGGGCTATATTCTGTCGACAAAGCTGATGCAATATAGCTCTATTCCCACAAAAACTCCTAGGCAGCTTATTTGTTCCATTTGAAATTCCTGGGTTTAGAGATTTAGAAAGGGCTGTTTTGTCTTAGGTAGACAAACTCTAAACCAAAGTGTTGGCATTTTGTGTTTTGAAATATGAACAATTAATAGGGATATGAATATTATTTATGGACCATAACACTCTGTGGTAAGCCATGAAGACAGGAACTAGGTACCTTGTGTCACACCCCTGTATCCGCACAACCATAGCTAAGACAGGCTTGAACTCACAAACCTGAGTTGATTTATTATGGGATTGCATCAAAGATGGATGGTTACACTGGCAAAGAAGGAATGAACTTGTAGTATTTGGAAAAAGTGCAACTTTGGGATGATCCAAACCAATTGCCATCCATTACCATAAAGGTAAAAGTAATGTTGCCATAGCTGTAGTAGGCAAGGTCAACTCTCTGATTTAATAGAAATGGCTACTGGTGGTTAAATCTGAGGGTCACCATAACTCAGGCAAAGGGAAAGATTGAGAAGGAGAGCTCTTTATGGTAACCTGAGCTAGAATTGAACCCATGCTGTTGATATTGCTCCATATTGCAAACTCATTGGATGAATGGCACCCATTACATTATCAACTGAAGTGCAATTGTAGAGTCACCCTGCATATAAGAAGACTGCACAACCAATTGAATTGAATAGAAATAAAGAATGCAAAAATAAACAAAAATAAAATGTTGCACCTTCCATGATTCACAGGAGAGATGTTGAGAAGATGCTATCACTGATGGGGCAGTTTCGAACCAGGAGGCATAGTTACAGAATAAGGGACGCCATTTAAAACTGGGGTGCCAAGGAATTTCTCCTCAGAGTGTAAGGAAGGTTTGGAATGTTCTGGGTAGACCCCAGAGAGCTTTGGAGACTAGATCACTGAAAGGATTGAAAGGGGAGGAAGATAGTGTTTTGGAAGTTAATGGCTGCACTGAGCTTGTATGAAAGAAATGTCAAGGTTTGGGACAGTTCACACATGATCATGTTGAATGTCGGGGCAGGCTTGAGAGGCGAAATGTCCTATTCCTGCTCCTAATTCCTATTTTGTTATTGAGTCCATACCAGCTCAGTGTAAAGCAAACCAGTCAGATTCATTCACGCAATCTATTTCTGGAGCCCTGCAAATTGATTTCCCTCAAGTGCACTTCTAATTTCCATTTTAAATCATTGATAATCTCCACTCCAACCAACCGAACAGATTATCTGAGATGAAGGCCTGATCACATATATGTGACATTACAATACCTGGGAGTCACTCGCTGAGGTTAGAAGAAAATAGCGACACCTCCTGGTAACTGGTATGTACCACCAGCAGCATGGTCAGTGGTTACAGCAGCTTGGTTACCCATTCCAATGCTGAAAACAACAGCCAAAGAGGACACCTGTAGATGCACACGCGACACTTGTGATAGAGTTTGCCATGTCCACTATCAGCATAGGTGTGCTGTACCATTTCACCACACCTGAAATGGATCATTTGTTGCATGTTCCAATATTCATGCCAGGATATTGGAATTGACCTTCTCTTTTTGGCAATGTGCATCACATAGAAACATAGAAAATAGGAACATGAGTTGGGCCTTTGAGACATTTATTATGATTATGGTTGATCATCCATCTGCCCCTGCTTTTTCCCATACCTTTTGATCCCTTCAGCCCTAAGAACGAGTCGCAGGTAGATAGGATAGTGAAGAAGGCATTTAGTATGCTTTCCTTTATTGGTCAGAGTATTGAGTACAGGAGTTAGGAGGTCATGTTGTGGCTGTACAGGACATTGGTTAGACCACTGTTGGAATATTGCAATTCTGGTCTCCTTCCTATTGGAAAGATGTGAAACTTGAAAGGGTTCAGAAAAGATTTACAAGGAATTTGCCAGGGTTGGAGGATCTGAGCTACAGGGAGAGGCTAAACAGGCTAGGGCTGTTTTCCCTGGAGCGTCGGAGGCTTTGGGGTGACCTTATAGAGGTTTACAAAATTATGAGGGGCATGGATAGGATAAATAGACAAAGTCTTTTCACTGGGGTTGGGAAGTCCAGAACTAGAGGGCGTAGGTTTAGGGTGAGAGGGGAAAGATATAAAAGAAATCTAAGAGGCAACTTTTTCACGCAGAGGACAGTACGTGTATGGAATAAGCTGCCAGAGGATGTGGTGTAGGCTGGTACAATTGCAACATTTAAGAGGCATTTTGATGGGTGAATGAATAGGAAGGGTTTGGAGGGATATGGGACAGGTCCTGGCAGGTGGGACTAGATTAGGTTGGGATATCTGGTCGGCATGGATGGGTTGGACCAAACGGTTTGTTTCCATGCTGTACATCTCTATGACTCTATGACTCTATAACTATATCGAACTCCTTTTTGAAAACATTCAATATTTTGACATCAGTGACAGAGACTTCCACAGGCTCCCCACCTTCAGGGTGAAGAAATGTTTTCTAATCTCAGTTCTAAATGGCCCACCCATATCTTTAGGTTGTGATGCCTGGCTATGGACATCACAACCATCCTTTCTGCATTTAATCTCTCTGACCCTGTTCGCATTTTATAAGTTTCGATGAGATGCTTCCACTTTTTTCTAAACTCAAACTACACTCCTCTGCACTAATTTCCATTTGCCATTTTTCTAGCCTGTTCATGCTTTTCTTCAGTCAGTTATGGGTTTTGAGTATCACAGTAAGATCAGAATTTATTGCTTACCCCTAATTGCCCTTCCAGAAGGCAGTTAAGAGTTAACCACATTGCTATGGGTCTGAAGTCACACGTAGGCCAAAACTGGCAAGGATGGCAGATTTTCTTCCTGCATGGATATTAGTGAACCAGCTGAGTTTTTGTGATGAACAGCAATGCCAATGGTATCCATTAGGCCAATGTTTAATTCTAGACTTTTATTGAACTTAAATTTCATTATCTGCTTTAAGGGTATTGAACCTACACCCCAGGACACTTGCCTGTGGTCCCAGATTACTTGTCCATGAGATGAGCATTGCACCACACTTCCCCATAATCTCAATTCAGCATCCTAACCATTTGTCTCTGTTGATATCATGGCAAATTTTGAAATCTTACAGTTTTCCAGAACTCATGTCATTTCTCTCTCTCCTTCATAGTGGTCCTTGGGGAATATCACTGTCTACTCTCCTCCAATTCTAACAGCAACCATTTTCCATGGATTATTAACATGGAAAGGAGAAAGGAAACAGTTGCAGGGTGATGGGGAATGGCTGTTGAGTGACACGAGATGAATGTTTCTGAATGCAAAGAGACAGGACAGATTTGAGGAGTTGAACAGCCTCCTTATGAACTGTAACCATTACTGATTCCATGGTTGAGAATTAAATATTACGCTGAGAGAGTGTTAGACCACCTTTTTAGACCACCTTAATAACACCGCACTGTCAATGGTGATTTCAGTCTTGATTCTACATTCAGATCTTTGGAATGGGGTTTAAAATCACAACTTATCTGACTCAGGGAAGGAGTGACATCCACCGAGGCATAGTGGATAGTAAATTCCCCAGACCTCACACACCCTTAATCGGGAGCACTTCAAAAGTTGTTCGACATTTTCTTTTAAAGAAAACACAATTATGATAGAGGCCATGGAACGATTACAATATTTGGCTTGACCAAAGTTTACTGCTCTTTCCTAATGACTGTTACATTGTACATTTGCTAAGGATCAGATATCATCTCCATTTCTATAATTAAAACCACACTTAACGCCCACTTTTGAAGTAAATGTTCCTTTGGCTGTTACAGTCCACACATGTTGTAATAGTTTCTCACAAACTCCTCCCTGCACACAATCGGTAATAGTGGAATCACTTACAGATGCACCACTGAAGGCTCATTCTACACAGGACGTCTGAAAAACAGGTAACATTTCTCCCATTTGGAGTGTGTCTTCCACTTCAAAGCCTCTCAGTCCTGAACGGCCAACCTTACCTGCACTCCAGGCCTGACTGACCATGTAAGGACTGAGTAGAACTTGACACTGGAGAATACCAGTCAGAAATAGCCTTAGTAGCTCAGCATGAAGTTAGGATCAGCTGATCTAAATCCCTGTGCATAGCTGGCCAACGTCCCTGCCACCCCTCCCCCCACCACAAGACTCCCTGTGCATATGTTACATACATAGATTGCACAGAACAGCTCAGCAACAGGCCATTCAGCCCAACTGGTTCATGCCAATATTAATGCTTCACACAACCTCCTCCCCCCTATCTCAGCGTATTTGATTTCTTTCTCCTTTATGTGTTTAGCTGGCTTTACGTTAACTGTATCTATGCTATTACTTCAATCACTCCATGTAATTCTGTGGTGCCCTATACTCTCCAGGAAAATAATTCTTTAGAACTGTGTCTAAATCTGAATTGATATCCATCATCACACCTCTGGATCTCACTTTCATTCCTGTGCAATCACTGACATTTTTAACACACACCATTTTGATCTGTTGTGGCGCATAGTTTTATTTCTTAAAGTACACATTTTATATAACTGACCAGTTGTTCTCATGGGGATTTTTTTTTGTTCTTTATTCATTTACAGGATGAGGGCATTGCTAGCTAGGCAGCATTTATTGTGGCACGGTGGCTCAGTGGTTAGCACTACTACCTCACAGCGCTAGGGTCCCACCTTTGATTCCAGCCTCGGGTGTGACTGTCTGTGTGGAGTTTACACATTCTCCCCGTGTCTGCGTGGGTTTCCTCCAGGTGCTCCGGTTTCCTTCCACAGTCCAAAGATGTGCAGGTCAGGTGAATTGGCCATGCTAAATTGCCCAAAGTGTTAGGTGCATTAGTGGGAGGGAAATGGGTCTGGGTGGGTTACTCTTCGGAGGGTCGGTGTGAACTGGTTGGGCCAAAGGGCCTGTTTCCATACTGTAGGGAATCTAATCTAATCTAATTGCCCAGAGAGCAGTTCAGAGTAGAATGAATAATTTCCATTCCAAACTTTATAGCTAAGGTGACAACAGTGAAAAGCCTTGAAAAACAATCAAGTATTTACTTTTGGAAGTTCTGGCTTCAGACTAGATGGGAGAGATGTTGGAAATGGAAGAACTCCAGAATGAATCTATAAAATACGTTGATCCCTGGAGACCAAAATGGATCACTTAGAGGTGCTGAGGTTCTAGCGTAAGAAGTAGTACCAACAGATTCAAGAACAGCTTCTTCCCTGCTGTTATTAGACAGCTGGATGAACCTCTCACATCTTAATCTAATGTTGATTTTGTTTTTTGTGCACCTTCTTTGCAGCCTGTAACTTTTTTTTAACTTATTCTGCTCTATCACCGTCTGTTCTTTGTATGGTATGATCTGCCAGTGCTGCAAGCAAAACAAAACTTTTCACAGTACCCAGGTACATGAGACAACAATAAATCAAATCACATCAAATCAAATCAAGTCAAATCAGTGAGCTGACCCCAATTTCTGATTTGTGCTGGTGAGCTGAACGGAGGTTGAGGGTTGGGTGAGAAAACTTTTAGCTGGCTTAGCAAATGGCATAAAATAATCTGACAGAATGGGCAACTTCAAAGCAGAAAAATTCTGCACCTTTGAATTTGGGTGATGCCATCACACATGGGTTGCAGGGGTGTTCGTGAAGGGGCAATCCAAGGTTTCACTACCCCTCTGAGGATAGATCTGTTCCACTTTGAAACTCTTCCTTGCCTTACCAGCCCCAAGGGATTCTCAAGCAGAAGGACTTCTATAAACTAATCATTTTGATAGGAACAATGCCTACAACAGTACAATCTCTGAATAATTCTTTTTTCAAATCTCAGGATTCACATCCCATTGTTAACGTGTAAAGATAATTGATTAAATCACCTACTGATTCATTCAGATTCTGTCCAAAATCTTGATGGATCTGTGGTTGAAATAATGATTAAAAACTTTTAAATTTTCATCCAATTTGGCTGGCATTCTGGTGCTCACAAATCTGCTATCCCTCTAGTTTTGAACTCCCCTATCCTCGGGGAGTTATTTTGTCTATGCCCCTCCTGATTTTATAACCTCTATAAGATCAACTCTCAATCTCAATCTCCTACACTTCAGTGAGAAATGTCTCCGTCTATCTATAACATAAATCCTAGTAACTTCCTTGTAAATCTTTTCTGCATCGTCTTAATTTAATAACATCTTTCCTAAAGCAGGGCATCCAAAATTGTACACAGTACTCCAAAATTGGCGGATATTGTAAACTTCAGAACTTTAATAACTGTTCTTGGATTGAAAGAATCAGGAACAACTCTGTCTGGAATAAACTGTTCAGGGAGAAGGATGAACTGATATACCGGAATTGAAAGTAATTAGCCAGGCCTGGGAGAAGCTACATAAAAAAAATGTTTAAACACCTGCTTAATAAATGGCTGCTTTATGCACAAGAACAAATGATTGCCTGCAGAGGAATTTAAGGAGTTAGCTGCAGGAAACTTGTGTCTTCAGGCAATCAGTGCTATATATAATGAGAATGTGGAGGTGCCAGTGTTGGACTGGGTGGAGAAAGTTAAAAATCATGTGACACCAGATTATAGTCCAACAGGTTTATTTGAAAGTACAAGCTTTCAGAGCACTGCTCCTTCATCAGCTAGCTACCTGATGAAGCAGCGCTCCGAAAGCTTTACTATGACTTGGTGTCATTTGACATTTAACAAATGCAACAAGGAACAGGGAGGTTACTTCTGACAAGAAAGCAAGTTGCAGACTTGATAGCTCTAGAGGTAAGTAGTCAATATTTTGGATGAAAGAATCTAAATGATCATCAATAATGTCACCCCATAAACTTGAAAGACAGAAAATACTGTAAGAATTTAATTGCAGCATTCTTCAGCAGCAGAACTTCGTAGAACAACACAGCACAAGGATCAAACCCAGCCAGGGACAGACACTGCTGGGTTTGAATCATAGCTAAATTCCACCGTTAAATGGGTAATAGCCAAGTTGGGTTTTAAGGTTTATCATGCTGACTGGAGGGGTCTTATTTTGATTGCTACAAGCCATAAAGTTTAAATAATTGTTTCAATATTTGATTGGTCTGTGAGATTTCTTAATAAGTAGATTACTTACAGTATGGAAACAGGCCCTTCGGCCCAACAAGTCCACACTGACCCACAACCCACCCATTCCCTGACATTTACCCCTTTACCTAACACTACGGGCAATTTAGCATAGCCAATTCACCTGACCCGCACATCTTTGGATTGTAGGAGGAAACCGGAGCACCCGGAGGAAACCCACGCAGACACAGGGAGAACGTGCAAACTCCACACAGTCAGTCGCCTGAGGTAGGGAATTGAACCCGGGTCTCTGGCGCTGTGAAGCAGCAGTGCTAACCACTGTACCACCGTACCACTCACTAGCTGAAAGTAGCTGAAATGTAGTTTATGGTAACTTACCAACAGCCCCACAAAGCTGTTGGGGAGAGAATCTCAGGACTTTGACAGAGCAACACTGAAGGGACAGCTATCTATTTCCAAGTCAGGATGGTGAGTGGTTCAGAGGGGAACATGCAGGTGGTGGTGTTCCCACGTACCTGCTGATGTTGTCCTTCTAGATGGAATTGATTATGTGCCTGGAAGGCGCTATTCAAATAATGAACTTCTGCAGTGCATCTTGCAGGTGGTGCCAACTGCTCTTGATTTAATTTGATTTGTTTGAATTATTGTCACATGTATTACATGTGGGATTGACACAATGAAAAGTATTGTTTTGCGTGCTAACCATAAAAATCATGCTTTACATAAGTACATCAGGATAATAGAACAGGATGCAAAATAAAGTATTACAGCTGAGAGAAGGTGCAGAGAAAGATCAACTCTAATATAAGAGAGGTCTATTCAAGAGTCTAATAACAATGGGGAAGAACTTGTTCTTGAATCTGTTGGTGTGTCCAAATGTTGGTATCATCTGCCTAATAGAAGAGGGTGGAAGAAAGTCTAACAGGATGGGAGAGATGTTTGGTTTTGTTCGCTGCTTTCCAGAGACAACAGAAAGTGTAGATGGAGTCAACAGAAGGGAAAAAGGGAGGACTGCAGATGCTGGAGATCAGAGCTGAAAATGTGTTGCTGGAAAAGGCAGCATCCAAGGAGCAGGAGAATCGACATTTCGGGCACGAGCCCTTAGAAGGGAGGCTGGTTTTCGTGGTGGATTGGGCTGTGTTCACAATTCTCTGTAATTTCTTGTGGTCTTGGGCAGAGCAGTTGCCATACTAAGCTGTGATCCATCTGGATAGGATGCTTTCTATGGTGCATTTGTAAAAGTTGGTAAGAGTCTTCTGAGGATATAGGTATATTGGTGTGCTTTCCTGACTGTAATGTTGACGTGAATGCACCAGGATGGGTTGTTGGTGATGTTTACTCCTTGGAATTTGAAGCTCTCTACCACATACACCTCAGCACCATTGACACAGACAGGGGCATACCCTGCACTCTGCTTCCTGAAGTCGATGACATTGAGGGAGAGATTCTGGTTTTTACACCATGCCACTAAGCTGTCTATCTCCCTCCTGTACTCTGGTTTGTTGTTGTTTGAGATCCAAACCACAGCAGTGATACCACCAGCAAATTTGTAGATGGAATTGGAGCTGAATTTGGTCACACAGTTATGAGCTTAAAAGGAGTATAGTAAGGAGCTGAGTATGCAGTCTAGTGGGTTACCAGTGTGGAGGATTATTGTGGAGGAGGTGTTGTTGCCTATTCTTATTGATTGCAGTGAGTGGGTCAGGGAGTGGAGGATCCATTTGCAGAGTGGGAAACAGGGTCCTAGGTCTCGAGGTTTGGAGATGATTTTGGATGGAATTATGGTTTTGAATGGAAAGCTAAAGTCAATAAATAAGAGTCTGAAGTAAGTGTCCTTGTTATACAGATGTTGCAGGGATGGGTGTCAGGCTAGAGAAATGGCATCTGCCGTGGCTCTCCTGTAACGCTAGGCAAATTACAGCAGATCACTTTGGGAGGCTGGAGTTGATGTTGCCACTACTAACCTCTCAAAGCACTTCACAATGATGGTTGTCATTAAGGCATGCTGCCTGATTTTTCTTGGGCACTGGGATAATGGTGGTCTTCCTGAAGCAAGTGGGAACCTCCCATTTAGGTAAGGAAGGGTTAAAGGGGTCTGCACACGCAGGATCTGAGTGTACGGCTGGGGTCTCCATCCAGGGCAGTCGCTTTCCATGGGTTCTGTCTCAAGAAGGCTGATCTGGCGTCTACGGTGGTGACTGTGGCTGTGAGTGCACCGGGGCTGTCAGAGCAGCTGACATCATTTCACTGACCTTCTGTTCAAATTGAGCAGAGATTGCACAGGGGAAGGAGGCATTGTTGTCAGTGATTCTACTCAACTTTGTTTTGTAGCCTGTTATATGGTGTAAGCCTTACTGCAGTCAGTGCATGTTCATGTGGTTAATTTGGGACTCCTGTTTAATCTGGTATTGATTAGATTAGACTGATTAGACTTACAGTGTGGAAACAGGCCCTTCGGCCCAACAAGTCCACACCGACCCGCCGAAGCGAAACCCACCCATACCCCTACATTACTCCTTACCTAACACTACGGGCAATTTAGCATGGCCAATTCACCTGACCCGCACATCTTTGGACTGTGGGAGGAAACCGGAGCACCCGGAGGAAACCCACGCAGACACGGGGAGAACGTGCAAACTCCACACAGTCAGTCGCCTGAGTCGGGAATTGAACCCGGGTCTTCAGGCGCTGTGAGGCAGCAGTGCTAACCACTGTGCCACCGTGCCGCCCAAGGAAGTTTCTTAGCATCCCTGATGGCTTTACAAAGATCACTCCTAGATTTCCTGTATAGGTCAGGGTCACCTGACTTGAATGCCTCAGACCTAGACTTCAGTCGAGATTAGAGTGGTGCTGGAAAAGCACAGTAGGTAAGGCAGCATCTGAGGAAATCGACATTTCTGAAGAAGGGCTTTTGCCTGAAACGTCAATTTTCCTGTTCCCCGGATGCTGCCTGACCTGCTATGCTTTTCCAGTATCACTCTAATCTAGACTCTGATCTCCAGCATCTGCAGTCCTCACTTTCACCTAGACTTCAGTCTGCCAGGGACCAATATTGGAATGGATGGGTAGGCTGAGTTTGGGGCAATATGTAGGTATTGTTATGACTGCCAATATGTGTCAGCTTTGTATCCAGGCAATAGTATCAGAAAGAGAGTGGTCTGGCCTCGATTGGCTACACAGCATAGTAGTAGGTAGAGTCATTAAGTAGTGACTAATTGGCCACATAAAGGCATTAATTGGCCTACATGCCAGGGAGGCAGGTAGGCAGTAGACATGGGACCGCAATTGCCTTCAATTTTACTTCCTGCCTGAACTGCCAGCCTGCTTCTTGGAATGGTACAGAATTCCACCCCGTATTGCTGTCTGTGAGAGGTTATTGCTGTGCACAAATTCCTTACATTAAAATCATGAATGCACCTCATAAAAAAAACACTTAATTGCTTACACACTTAGTGATATTGTGAAATGTTGAGAGGGGCTGTCTAAACGTAACTTCTTCCTATTTTCTTTTCAGTGCATTGCTTTCCACAACAGCCAAATATGAGAATACTGGAGAAACTCAGCAGGTCTGGCTGGAGAGAGAAACAGAATTAAGGCTTCAGTCTACTACCTTTGAGCCAGCTCTGTATCTAAATGCCTAGTTCTCCCTGTATTCCATGAGATCTAACCTTGCTAATCAGTCTCCCATGGGGAACCTTGTCGAATGACTTAATGAAGTCCATATAGATCACATCTACTGCTCTGCCCTCATCAATCCTCTTTGTTACTTCTTCAAAAAACTCAATCAAGTTTGTGAGATATGATTTACAATTTAGAACTTCAACTCTTAGATCTGGTCTATCCTTTTCCATCACTATTTTAAAATTAATAGGATTATGGTCGCTGGCCCCAAAGTGCACCCCCACTGACATTTCAGTCACCTGCCCTGCCTTACTTCCCAAGAGTAGGTCAAGTTTTGTGCCTTCTTTACTAGGTACATCCACATACTGAATCAGAAAATTTTCTTGTACACATTAACAAATTCCTCTCCATCTAAACCCTTAGCACTATGGCAGTTCTAGTCTATATTTGGAAAGTTAAAATCCCCTACCATAACCACCCTATTATTCTTAGAGATAACTGAGACCTCCTTACAAAATTGTTTCTCAATTTCCCTCTGACGATTAGGGGGTCTATAATACAATCCCAATAAGGTGATCATCCCTTTCTTATTTCTCAGTTCCACCCAAATAACTTCCCTGGATGTATTTCCAGGAATACCCTCCCCAGGTACACCTGTAATGCTATCCCTTATCAAAAATGCCACTCCCCCTCCTCTCTTGCCTCCCTTTCTATCCTTCCTGTAGCATTTGTATCCTGGAACATTAAGCTGCTAGTCCTGCCCATCCCTGAGCCACATTTCTATAATTGCTATGATATGCCAATCCCGTGTTCCTAACCATGCCCTGAGTTCATCTGACTTCCCTGTTAGGTCTCTTACATTGAAATAAATGCAGTTTAATTTGTCAGTCCTACCTCGTTCTCTGCTTTGTCACTGCCGGCCCTGACTGTTTGACTCGCCTTTGTTCTCAACTGTACCAATCTCAGATTGAAATCTTTCCTTACTATCTCCCCAGGTCCTAACCCCGACCTTATTAGTTTAAATCCTCCTGAGCAGCTCTCGCAAATCTCCCTGCCAGTATATTAGTCCCCTTCCGATTTAGGTGCAATCCGTCCTTCTTATACAGGTCACTTCTACCCCAAAACAACTTCCAGTGGTCAAAAAATGTGAATCCTTTTCCCGTACACCAGCTGCTCAGCCATGCATTTATCTATTCTATCCTCCTATTCCTGCCCTCACTAGCTCGTAGCACCGGGAGTAATCCAGGTATTACTACTCTCATGGACCTCCTTTTTAAATTCCTGCATAACTCTCTGTAATCTCCCTTTAGAATCTCAACCTTTTCCCTTCCTATGTCATTGGTTCCAATGTGTATAATGACCTCCTGCTAGCCTCTCTCTCCTGTGAGAACATTCTGCATCCTTAATCCTGCCACCAGGGAAACAACACATCATTCTGCTTTGTCGCTGCTGGCCACAGAAATGTCTGTCTGTACCTTGGACTAGAGAGTCCCCTAAGACAATTGATTATTTGGAACCCGATCTATCTCTCATTACATTAGAGCCAGTCTCAATATCAGAAACTTGGCTGTTCGTGCTACATTCCTCTGAGAATCCATCACCACCTATATTTTCCAAAACAGAATACTTGTTTGAAAAGGGGATAGCCACAGAAGACTCCTGCGCTATGTGCCTATCTCTCTTCCTGGAGTTAACCCATCAGATATGTGACTGTATCTGAGACTTTGTCCCCTTCCTATAACTGCCATCCATCACATCCCCTTGCTCTTGTAAATTCCTCATTGCCTCTAACTGCCTCTCCAACCGATCCATTAAATCTGATAGGATTTGCAACCAACGGCATTTATTGCAGATATAATCCTCAGTAACCTGTAAACTCTCCCTAAACTTCCACATCCAAAACAAGAGCATATCACTCTACTAAGGGCCATTTTTGCTTCTTTTAATCTGCAGACCCAGAAAATAGCACAGTCTTATTTCTTTACAAAACACTGCTCCAGGTTAAATTAATACTTATGGCTTATATTTTAAGTTTATTTAAGAGACATAATTCAATAAAACATATAATCAAGAAAGAACCCACTCTACTCACTACTCCAGCCTTATTTTAAGGCCATGCTTAAAATCCACTTTTCTGCTTCTGTGCTGTGACCACTCCCAGACAGGTTCCCCAAGATCAGTTGTGAAGTTCACTGTTTTTTAATTTTCCCAGCTGCACGCTGATGTCACTAAAGGGTTCATTTTGACTTTGACAGCAGGTATTGAGTCAACCACCCATTATACAGCTCTTCTGTTTCCATTTCAATTGCAGTTAGAGGAAATTAAATCAGAGAGAGATGTAAAATGAGATAAATCAATATTAGTCATTTTATGCTTCTTGCTGAAGTCAAAAAGTGCTTCCAATATTCTCAGATATCAATAACATTTCTCTAATTTTGAAACTGGTTTAAAGTAACAATTCACTCTATCTGTTTGTTCCTTTCACCAACCATTCTATTTCCAATATTTCTATCTGAATTGTCTATTCATTCTATTGTCTATTATCTTAGATTCATGCAGCCTGTTTCTGGAAATGTGTTTAAATTGGTTGCAATACCTGGGACTGCTCATGTCCATGGAGTTATCCTTCAGCAGGTTACTATGTGAATGAGCAGACAGGACAAAACTGGCCAAAACAAAAAGAAGCCAAACTGATTCATTGCGATGATATTCATTAAACATTTAAAAAATCACCTTCAATAAACATTGTCACCTTGGTATCTGAAGTCACATATCAGTATCTTTGCTCTCCTGCTTGGTTGCAATGGCAGTATAGAATGTCATTTTCAAGCAGTGAACAATATCGGTTACTGTTTATCTAATCATATCCATCTCAGCTAAAGATATGACTTTTTTTCTTTTGTTTATTCATTGGATGAGAACATTGCTGGCTGGGCCAGCATTCATTGCCCATCCATAATTTGCCTGGAGAGCTGTTAAGAATCAACTACATTGCTGTGGGTCTGGAGTCACATGTAGGCCAGACCAGGTAAGGATGGCAGATTTCCTTCCCTAAAGGGCATTAGAGGACCAGATATTTCTTTTCCCCTCAACAATTGACAATGGATTTATGGTCATCATTGGACTCTTAATTCCAGATTTCATTTTAATTCAATTCAAATCCCACCATTTGCTCTGATGGGATTGAAATTCATGTCCACAGAACATTACCTGGCTCTTAGGATTAACAGTCCGATGATAATAGCACAAGGCCATTGCCTTCTGCCATGACTATGCTGCGCAATGTACACAAAGAAAGCGACTCTCCCTTTCCTCCGACCTAGTCCCTTTTTTTCAAAATGCACTTTCTCTTGATATTCTGACTGATAGAGCTCCCTCAAACAACCCCATCAATCATAGATGGAGCAGCTTACCAACTTATTTCTGAGTGCCGAATCTTGCTACATACTGCATAACAGCTGTGCACTTGCCCAGCATGGCACTTTTCCAAACTTAAATTGATTGGACTCTGTCTTCAGGTCAGCGGTGGCTGCCTCTTCCCCTGATTTGCCTGACCTAACATAATTGTGCATTCATTTTGGGATCTTCCACATTGTCTCCCAGGGAGCTACATTGGAGCAGAATTGGCAGGGAACTATAAGGACCCATTCCATTTTATGACATGAATAGCATATTCAGGGAAGTTTCAAGGGCCCGGTTTCAAGGGTGAACTCAGGCAAGGATGGGCGAATGGTAACTGATTAAGTTAGTCCATGTGTAATTGAATGAGTTGCATAGTGGAGTGAGGAGGGTGGTGAGTGAGGTGGGTAGTGCGTGAGGTGAGTGGTGACTAAGATGGGTGGTGAGGTGTGTGTCACAGCCTCCTGGCTGCTAAAACACAAACAAATTTTAAACTTGGCCAAACAGCAAGGGATGCTGGGTAGATTGGCCAAGTGAAACTCTGAAATCACAAAATCCAGACAGCAGACACAGCACAAACACAGCCGTCAGGTGCTAATGACATTAGCATAAGATAAAAGGCAACAGTTATTCTGCAGACAAATGTGATGCTGCTGCTCCTTTAACAAGGTTGTGTTGACCTTGGTTTTTTCGAAAGTGTTTTATGACACAGGTTCCAGAATGTCTGGCTTGGTCTACTTGAAGAAGCTTTTAAGTTAAAAACGAAACACTTGTAGTGGGCAGCATGGTGACTCAATGGTTAGCACTGCTACCTCACAGCACCAGGGACCCAGGTTTGATCCCAGCCTTGGGCAACTGTCTGTGTGGAGTTTGCACACCTCCCAGTAGTCCAAAGATGTGCAGGTTAGGTGGATTGGCCATGCTAACTTGCCCATAGTGTTCTGGGGTGTGTAGGTTAGGTGCGTTAGTCAGGGGAAATATAAGGTAATAGGATAGGGGAATAGGTTGGAGTGGATACTCTTCAGATGGTTGGTGTGGACCTTTTGGGCCAATTGGCCTGTTTCCACCCTGTAGGGATTCTTTGAATGAAAGGGGAGTAGTCAGTTCTCCCAGGCCAGCCTTTCTCTGGTTTGATTTGGTTTGGATTTCAGCAGCCTGGCTGTTCAGAGAAAACAGTCAGTCCATTTTGAGGCTGCTGGTCACAGAAACAGCTCCATGGAAGAAGGTGTTCCGTGCTGAACCTGTCTGACATTTCTCCTGTAAGACCCTGTGTTTGCTTTATCTTTTGAGCTAAGGGGTGTTTATGGGGATTGTTGCAAGCAATTGGAACAGCATCATTAAGTTGGGGCAGTCTGTTGGGCTTTTGGATAGGTTATGTTATTCTATATGCTGTTGCCTTTTGTTTGTGTTTCATTCAGTAATCTTGCAAATAAATTCTGTTTTGTTTAAAACTCAGTGGTTGGGCCAACTGCATTACTCCTGGAATATCCAATATACACCTGCTTAAAACAACCAGTAAAGTTAGGGTCCGGGCTAATTTCTTGAAATGTTTTGAGGGAGTCTGGCCTGGTCCATATCACACAGCGTCAACAACTCAGCCACTAAACAAATGAGAGCCCAGAGACAAAGGCACCAGGTCCTGTTATACAAAGAAACTAACAGTAGCATGTCTTCTAAATGCATGTCTTCCAAAACTTCAAGAGAGTGAGGGGGCAGAGCTGAGTATGGTGGCCACCACCAAGGAGAAGGTGCTAGAAAAACTGAATGGCCTGAAGCTGGATAGATCACCTGGACCAGATGGACTACACCCCAGAGTTCTAAGGGTTGAAAAGATAGTGGAAGTGTTAGTGGTGATCTTTCAGGAATCGCTAGGGTCAGGGAGGGTCCCGGAGGGTTGGAAAATTGCTAACATGACACCCCCTGTTTAAAAAGGGAGATGAGGTTTTCTACTCAGGGAACATCTCTGGTCTGCATGCACCAACCAACCCCACTGCCCTGTAACTAACTCCCCCTCCTGTTCCCCCAAGGACATGCAAATCCTGGGCCTCCTCCATCGCCAAATCAAAGCCACCCACTGACTTGAGGAAGAACGCCGCATCATCTGCCTCGGGAGCCTAAAACAACACAGCATCAACTTTGACTTCACCAGTTCCATATCTCCTCATTCCTCACCTCATCCCAGATCCAACCCTCCAACTTGGCACTGCCCTCTTGACCTGACCTTTCCTGTCCATCTTCCTTCCTAGCTATCCACTCCATCCTCCCCACCCACCTATCACAATTACCTCCTACCTGCATCCACATATTGCTATCTCACCTACTTTACACCCAGCCCCACCCCCACCTTCCCCCAATTTATCTCCCAGCCCCCTCCCCCTCCACATTCCTGATGAAGGGTTTAAGCCTGAAATGTTGACTCCCCTATTCCTTGGATGCTGCCTGGCCTGCAGTGCTTTTTCCAGCACCACACTTAAAGAGGTACTAGGTAATATGCCATGGGTGGCACGGCAGCACAGTGGTTAGCACTGCTGCCTCACAGCGTAGGTTCAATTCCCGCCTCAGGCGACTGTCTGTGTGGAGTTTGCACATTCTCCTTGTTTCTGTGTGGGTTTCCTCCGGGTGCTCCGGTTTCCTCCCACAATCCAAAAATGTGCAGGTTAGGTGAATTGGCCATGCTAAATTGCCCACAGTGTTAGGTGAAGGGGAAAATGTAGAGGATTGGGTCTGGGCGGGTTGCGAGTCGGCGGGTCGGTGTGGACTTGTTGGACCGAAGGGCCTGTTGCCACACTGTAAGTAATCTAAAAAGATAGGTATGTAGTGAGTGAAATGGGCAGTGAGGTGGGTAGTGAGTGAGGTAGGTAGTGAGTGAGGTGGGCAGTGAGTGAAGTGATCAATGATTAAGGTGGGCAATGATTGAGGTGGGGAATGTGAGGTGAGTGGTAGGTGTGGTGGGTGGCACGTGAAGTGGGCAGTGAGAGAGTGAACCGGTAGTGTTGTAGTCAGGTGGTGCCATTTGGTGCAGTCAGATAGTTGGCAGCTATTTGTGTGTGGCTGAGCAATGGTCAGTGGGTGGGAGGTGTTGTTGGGTAAGGGAGTGGTGGCAGCTTGACAACTAGGGGGTCATTGAGTTTAATTGCAGCCAAGCTTGGTTCAGATGGGGGAAGGTCGATTGAAAAGCAGGATGGGAAGGTGTTAGTTGAATGGTATGATCAGATTAGGGCATATTTTGGTGGGTAGTCAATTGGTACTTTACATGGCTTTTGGAGGACATGTGGGATTAGTTCCCAATGTTCAGTGGTATTAATTGTGGTCAGTGCTGATAATTGTGGTTAATGATGGCAATTGCAGTTAATGCTGATAATAGTGGTTAATACTGGTAATTATAGTTAATGCTGATAATTGTGTTCTGTACTGGTAATTGGGATTAATGCTGGTAATAGTGGTTAATGCTAGTAACCTGTGTTCAGTCATGGTAATAGCGATTAACACTGGTAATTGTGACCAGTGCTGGTAATAGTGGTTAATGCTAGTAATTGTGACCAGTGCTGGTGTTTGGGATTAATGCTGCTAATAGTGGTTGTAACTGGTAATTGTGGTCAGTGTTTGTAATTGTGAATAATGCTGATAATTGTGGTGAGTGCTAGTAATTGTGGTGAGTGCTAGTAATTGTGGTCAGTGGTGGTAGTTGTGGTTAATGCTAGTAATTGTAGTTAATGCTGGTAATAATAGTTAATGCTAGTAATTGTAGTCAGTGCTGGTAATTGTAGTTAATGTTGATAATCACAGGGGTTGGTTTTAGAGTTAGTCCAGGCTCTTATCTGTCTGATATTTCCTAATGAATCATTGAATTTGCCTGATTCTAGCTCCGATTCAGATGATTGAACAGAGTTCCAGGGCAGTTCTCACAGAGGCCCCTAACTTGCACTAGGTATCCAGTTACTGGTGATCTAAAGGCTGGAGTACTTGGGCCAGAGCTATGAGGAGATCTGAGATTATTTTCAAAGGTCTAGCAGTGTTTTTGAATCTTCCTTATAGTTTGGCACTGTCTGTTCAAGTAAGCGTACATATTTAATTCATATCAGATGCCCATTACATCTGTAGCCGAAAGATATGCATCAAAGAATTGTGACAATGACTCTATGTTCCATTTACATTTTGATTGAATGGTTGAGTAAAGTGATGGAATTATTTTTGCACATTACCCAATTTAATCACACCTTGGAGAACAGTTGTTTCTGATTGACTGATGTGAGTAAAGATCAAGACAAACAACTTAGCATTTGATTTTTAGGCTAGGAATGCAAGCAATCACCAAGCAAATCCCCTGTGAAAAGAGTTGCAGAAGAGAGGCATATAAATCATTGAAAGGCATTTGAAATGTCATGAGAAGGAAGTACACACTGATTTGCAAATGGAGCTTGAGAGTGAACAGCCTCAATTTATAATAATCTGTCACATTGCTTTCCAATCACCAAACATGTTTACTGTTGTGGTGCTGGTCCATTTTTAATTGTGCCTATTTTCCTCTTTGACAGGAATATGTTAATCTGTCAGTTACACTTCAAGGAAAGGTCTTTCCAATTAAGTTTGCTTAAGCTGATCGTTCAGATATTGAATTGAGGCATGAATTCCAAATTGGAACTTTTGCCCATCAGTCTGCCTTGGTACTCAGCCTGATCAAAATCTTGATGGTGAGATCATTGAGGTACAAAGGACAAAGGGAAGTACAGCACAGGAACAAGCCATTTTATTTAGCATGTACAGAATCACGGAGCAAAGCAACAGCCTAGTCAGTGGCTATACGGAGTTCTTTAAGGCCATCTTCAAGATTATCAGAAGCACACCCCTCGACAACGTGAGTTATTGCTTGGACAATACCACAGCTGTAGTCTGAGTAGTCCTGGGGATCCCCCGTTTTGCTATAATGAGATTTATGTAAGAAAAAATGGTGTAAATAATCACATGATATCAATAGAAATAAAGAGACCAAGTCTAGAATGAGCATAAAATCTTATGTACTACACTGGAGAGCTATATTTGGGAATTTACATAAATGGATATAAAGAAAGGAGTGACTCAGTGCATCAGGAGAGGAAGAGCCTTATTTTGTGATAAGGAGGAAATAGCCTCAGACACCCGCAGCCCAAGAAACCCAAGACTGGTATCTCAACGTGCAGGAAGCATTATTAATATCAAGCACAAGATAAGGCATGCACTGAGACAATGCAGCTGCAGGGGCCCTCACCAGTTTAAAGGGCCCACTGTCACCCTCGGAGACTAAAGTTGGGTGAGGAAGACATGAGGTCCATGATGAGAGAGTGATTTTTGTGGAAATGACTAATTTGCCTATTACCTATTGTCGAATGTTCCATCCTCAGCTGTCATTCCTCACTTTGTTTTATACATAGAATTCTGACAGTGCAGATGCAGGCCATTCGGCCCATCGAGTTCACACTGAGCCTCCAAAGAGCATCCCACCCTGATCCACCCCACCATGTACATCTTTGGAGGAAAGCAGAGCACCTGGAAGAAATCCACACAAACGCCACCCAAACTGTCTCCTGAGGCTGGAATCAAGCTCAGAACTCTAGCGCTGTGAGGCAGCAGTGCTAACCACTGAGTAACAAGGCTGTCCCTGTGGTGTGTTTAGACATGTGGGAAGGAGTGCTACAGATGAGGTGCGACAGATGATTGAATCAGACAGGCAGGGTGACCACAAATCAGCACTCTTGTCATTGTCCACCCTATACCAGGGAAGGAGATGGTCCTGTTTGCAAACCGAATTCAACAAAGCTGCATTTGTACAACCCAGCTATCACGGAATCAAAAGACAGCCATCAATATGAGCTAACATTTCACTTATAGGAATTAATTCACATCCCAAGGGCCATTATTAAATTTTATCTTCTGTATTTTGTGACAATACTTGGGAAGAATTCCCCAAAATGGTTGGAAAATCAACAGCAGCAAGTTTTAAATCTTAGCTTGGAGTTGAGAGAGTGCAGTCTTAATGGAGAGTTAAGTACTTGTGTGTCTTAATCATTGGTGTTTAATATATCTTCATTAATGATCCGTATCTAGAGTCCTAAGAACAGTAGCTACATTTGTAACTGTGAAGGTGATAGCCATCAAAATGGAGCAGGCTACGTTACAGGAAGATTTGAATATACATGGAGATTGCATAGAAAACATAGCTGATCAAATTCAATGCAGCGGAATGCATAGTTCTTCATATGGAGACAAAAAGGAATCTAGGGAGAGATTAGATTAAATTAGATTACTTACAGTGTGGAAACAGGCCCTTCGGCCCAATAAGACAGGCAGGGTGACCACAAATCAGCACTCTTGTCATTGTCCACCCTATACCAGGGAAGGAGATGGTCCTGTTTGCAAACCAAATTCAACAAAGCTGCATTTGTACAATCCAGCTATCACGGAATCAAAAGACAGCCACCAATATGAGCTAACATATGAGAGGTTCTGCATTAAATGTAAAAATAATAATCAACATGGGAAAGGAAGCAAATTTGAGCTCCTTATTGATAACAAGTTGAAGCGAATGAATTATGTTTGCTGGCAGGGAGCAAAACAAATCAGACCTCAGAATGCATTAAAAGGACAATATGGATTTGATATAGTGAGCTAATCTGCCATGTTATAAATAGTTGGTACAACTGCACATAGAGGATATCACGCAGTCCTGATTTCAACAATATAAAATGATATTGTCGGATGATAAAAGGATGAAGAAATAATAGTGAACAGAAAGAAGGGGTAATAGGCTGCTGAGGAAGATGGTGGACGCAGGCACTGTTGATGAGTGTGAACGAAAGTGCATTATATTTCTTGCAGAAAAATAATTTCTATTGTTGGAGAGGAACTTTTGGAGTCCAACCGATAGTAGAAAACAACATAAAGTAAATATACACTGTGTAGCTCTTTCAGAAGCCTGTACTGAAACAATGGGTTCAACAGCTTCCTTCTGTACTGTGAAAATTCTATGATCCTGCTTTAAAAAAAGAACTGTTTAATTTCAGTATCTACACTCTAAGGCATTAAATCAAAATTCTGGGTTAATAATTTTGTTTAGGATGAGACATTTATTTATGATAAGCCAAAGAAAAAAATTTTTATATTCTCCTCACATTTGTAAGCTGTGCTCAGCTAGACCCTGACTACAGTGAATGAACATTTCACTGGTCATTAAAGGTTCAATGATAGAGTAAATCTCCCTGAGAAAGGACCATATCATAGCAATCAGACTTCAAATGTCAACCGTGGGTCCAGTTTTGGAGGCAAAAGATGTTTTTTATGATCATTTAATGAATGGAAAAAAAACCCCAAGAGTTTTGGACATTGAGGAGCAATTTACAAGCATTAATTTCTCTTTGATATTATGAAACCACCAGCGAGGCATGAGAAATAAAAACGTCAATAACAGAGATAAAGGAAGTTTAAAGACTGGAAACAAATTCAACCCAGTTTTGTAAAATGATTGGTAATTACAGTTTGGTCTTTGAAATTCCACAGCTTTCAGTGTCATTAAGATGCAATTGTGTTAGTTGTATGTAACATTACTTTGGTAGATTCACAGTAGTAGTTCAATCATATTATCTGCCTGAGTGCTGCCTGCAAGAAAATGGGAAGTTGTTTCCACCATGCTGCATGCACAAGACATCGCCAATATTATTAGAGCTTTCACACACATAAGAAAGATATGCATTCACATGTGACGGTGACGAAGGTAAACCTGCTCTTCTCATCCTTCTGAACCTATCCACAACCTTTGACACAGTTAAAGACCCTCATCCAACACCTCTCCACTATCGTCCAGGTAGTCTCATCTGGCCTCATTCTTGTCAATCTAATCAGAGTCAGAGATCACTTACAATGATACTTTTCCCTGCTCCCACACCACTCCCTTTGCTGTAGGATCTAACCTTGGCATCCTCCTACTTCTCATACGAATGCTGTCCTTACTCACATCATCTCAAGCATGGCATTAGTTATCATGTACAACTGCTGTTGGCCCAATCTAGCTCAGCACCAGCTCTCCCAGTTCCACTGCTGTTACTAAATTACCAGGTTGCTTATCTGCCATCCTGTGCTGGATGAGCAGCAATGTTAGAAAATATGAAATAGTTCACTTTGGAAGGGAGAACAAAAGAACAGAATATTATTCAAATGGAAATAACCTGCAACATAAAACGACTTGTGGGTATTTATGCATAAAACACAGAACGCTAGCACACAGGTAGAGCAGGTAATCAGGAAGGCTCATGGAATGTTGGCCCTTAATTCAGCAGTTTGGAGTATAAGAGTAGGGAAAACTTTCTGCTTGTGTACAAGAAGCTGGTGAGACTACATCTGGAGTGCTGTGAGCAGTGTTGGCTTCTTTATTTAAGGAAACTTTAAGGAGGCAGTTCAGCGAATGTTCACTAGGATGATCCCTGGTATGGAGGGACTATCTTATGAGCAAAGGCTAATCATTGGAACTTAGAAGAATGAAAGGTGAACTCATTTAGAGATATAGCATTCTTAAAGGGCTTAACAGGGTAAATGCTGGGAGGATGTTTCCCCTCAGCGGAGAGTCTAGGACCCAAGGGTAGAGTCTCAGTAGAAAGAGTAAGCTGAGAAGGAATTTCTTATCTCAGAAACTCCTGGAACTCTTGTCAGAAAGCTGAAGGGAGGGCAGAGTCCTTGTGTAGATTTAAGCTGAGATAGATGGATCCTTGATCAGCCAGGGAATCAGCGGTTATGGGGAATAGTCAGGAAAGTGGATATGAAGAATGTCGGAGACAGTGAGGACTGCAGATGCTGGAGATCAGAGTCGAGGGGGTGGTACTGGGAAAGCACAGCTGGTCAGGCAGCAACCAAGGAGCAGGAGAGTTGATGTTTCTGGCATAAGTCCTTCATCAGGAATGTGGGGTGGGAGGGGTGGGGAATGTGGGCTGAGAGATAAGTAGGATGGTGGGGATATGGCTAAGGGGAAGGTGAAGGGCGGGGAATGTGGGCTGAGAGATAAGTGGGACAGTGGGGATGTGGCTGGGGGGATGGTGAGGGGGTGGGGAATGTGGTCTGAGAGATAAGTGGGATGGTGGGGATGAGGCTGGGGGAAGGTGAAGGGATGGGGTATGTGGGCTGAGAGATAAGTGGGATGGTGGGGATGGTGGGGATGTGGCTAGGGGGAAGGTGTGGGGTGGGGAATGTGGTCTGTGAAATAAGTGGGATGGGGGGATATGGCTGGGGGGAAGATAGCTGGGGAGGCAATAAGGCAGGTGGGGGTGTGATGGTGATAGGTCAGACCGGAAGGTGGAGCAGGTAGGTTGGGAAGGAAGATGGACAGGTAGGACAGTTCGAGAGGGCGGTGCCAATTTGGAGGGATTGGATCTCAAATGAGATGGGGGGAGGGGAGAGTAGGAAACTGGTGAAATTGACGATGAATGAGATCGGATCAACCAGGATCAAATTGAATGGTGCAGCAGGTTCAAGGGGCCAAATGGCCTACTCATGTCCCTGTTTCTTATGGTCTTAAGTGTTTTGTAAATAAATATTGAGAGGCTGAAGCCAATGTTTTCAGCCTTCACCCCCAACTCTATTTCCTAACTTCTGGCTGCATCGGTGTCCCCAACCCAGCAACAAGCTGAGATTAAGGCCATATGTTCTCAACCTCGGTGACACATTTGATCATTAAATGTCCTGCTGTCCACATTTTTGAGCTATTAAAAAGACTGTCTGCTTCTGCCTCAGGAACATCAATTGATGTTGTGCCTGTTTCAGTTGATCTGCTAAGGAAAGCCTTGTTCACTGCAGTTCGGCGGATTCTCCACATTCCGCATTCTCCCTTAAAAATTGGAGGTCTCCCAAAACCTTACTGCCTGTGTTTCACCTCGCAGTGGGTCCTGTTTCCCTAATGTGGATGAGCTCACTGACTAGCTGAATGGTTGCTGGCTAAACGATTTCTAAGGTGGTTTGGAGTACTGGGAAATCTGGCTGTCTGGATACAGGATTGGCTGGCCTATAGAAAACAGAGAATGGTGGTAGATGGGAAGTATTCAGCCTGGAGCTCAGTGACCAGTGGTGTTCCGCAGGGATCTGTCCTGGGACCTCTGCTCTTTGTCAATTTTATAAATGATTTGGATGAGGAAGGGGAAGGGTGGGTTAATAAGTTTTCTGATGACACAAAGGTTGGTGGAGTTGTGGACAGTGTGGAGGGATGTTGTAGGTTGCAACGGGACATTGACAGGATGCAGAGCTGGGCTGAGAAGTGGCAGACGGTGTTCAATGCTGGAAAAGTGTAAAGTCATTCACTTTGGAAGATCACATTTGAATACAGAATACAGGGTTAACGGCATTTAAGCAGCTCTTGGATAGGCATATTATAGATAGCACAATGAAGGGTACGTAGGTTTGTCTGATCTTAGGGTAAGATAAAAGGCAGGCACAACATTAGGGCTGAAGGGTCTGTACTGTGCTGTGCTGTTCTATGTTCTATGTTTTTGAAATTGTTATCCTTGCTTATACATTCCTTCAGGTCTTGCCATTGTGGGCGGCACGGTGGCACAGTGGTTAGCACTACTGCCTCACAGTGCCAGAGACCGGGGTTCAATTCCCGCCTCCGGCGACTGACTGTGTGGAGTTTGCACATTCTCCCTGTATTTGCGTGGGTTTCCTCCAGGTGCTCCGGTTTCCTCCCACAGTCCTGTGCAGGTTAGGTGAATTGGCCATGCTAAATTGCACGTAGTGTTAGTTGTAGGGGTATGGGTGGGTTGTGCTTCGGCGGGTCGGTGTGGACTTGTTGGGCCTGTTTCCACACTGTAGGTAATCTAATCTAATTCCAGTGCTCAGTGATCTCCTCCAGGCTCATAAACCCTGAAGAAAATAACACTCCTCTAAATCTAGTCACTGGATTATTCCCAATTATCATCACACCACGATTGAAGTTTGACTAGACCTGAGACCCTGGAACATTGTCAAAATGATTCACTTTCCTATTCTAAGGTTCTCCTTGCAGTTGTACTTATAGATTGCCTTTAAGAGTGCTCATCTTTAAGGACTCCATGCCTGGTGGTTAGTCTGTCGTGGGTCAGCAAGCTGCATTCACAGAAATTTAAAAATCAACACCAGGTTATAGTATAAGATCTTATACTCCACAACCACCTGATGAAGTACTCCGAAAGCTCGTGCGTCCAAATAAACCTGTTGAACGATAAACTGGTGTTGCCTGATTTTTAACTCTGTATCACCCCAGTCCAACACCAGCACCTCCAAATCAATGTTCACAGAAAGTATTTACTCTGATGCATTTTCTGCTTCATAATCTATAATGTATTTTAGAGTTTTCAATAAACTAACTTGGAGTTAATCAGTCCCTGAGGAAGTTAAAAAAAATCACACAACACCAGGTTATAGTCCAGCTGGTTTATTCCCTGAGGAGTGATTTGATTCTTCAACCATTGTCAATAACGTGAACTGAACAACTTTGTCCAAGCTTTTAACTATCTTACTTAATCTCTTTCTCTGTGGCTCAGTGTCACACATGGTTTTATGATACTCCTGTCAAGACCCTTGGAATGTTTCAATTTTTAAAAAGTGCTCTAACCATACAAAATTATCTTGTTGTCAAAATAATTTAGAAATGACAGTTGTGAATTGCACAGATAAAGGATGTACACAATTCCACATGATCTCAGTGATATGTACTGTATGCTAGTCGGATCTGTCCTTCAATAATTAACTAACCATCTGCCTTGTGTCTAAGAGTAAAAGATTTGCTGTTGTGTTTGATTGTGTTAATTCTGTGTACAGCAGTAAATCAGTGCTTTAGAATTAACCCCACTGATATGGATCTGGAGTCACATGCAGGCCAGATGGAGTTGGGTGACAGAATTCCTTCCCTAAATTGCATGGGTGAATTACTTTTTTTAAGGACAATCATTTCGGAACTAGCTTTCAATTGCAGATCATGGAGTCATAGTCATTACAGCACAGAAACAGACCCTTCTGTCTAAATCATCCATGCCACACAAGTTTCCCAAACTGAACAAGTCCAATTTGCCTAGCATTTGGCTTATATCCCTCTAATGCTTTCCTATTCATATACCTGTCCCAATGTCTTTGAAGTCTCCCACTTTCTGTGGCAGTTCATTCCACAGACGAACCACCCTCTATGTGAAGAAATTGCTGCTCAGGTCCCTTTTAAATCTGTCTCCTCTCGCCTTAAAAATGTGCCCTCTGGTTTTGAACTCCCTCACCTGAGGGAAAAGACCTTTTCTATCCACTTTATGTTTGCCCCTCATGATTTTATAAACCTTTGTAAGGTGACTTCTCAACCTCCATAAGACCATAAGACATAGGAGTGGAAGTAAGGCCATTCGGCCCATCACCATTCAATCATGGCTGATGGGCATTTCAACTCCACTTACCAGCATTCTCCCTGTAGCCCTTAATTCCTGGTGACATCAAGAATTTATCAATCTCTGCCATGAAGACATTTAGCGTCCCGGCCTCCACTGCACTCTGTGGCAATGAATTCCACAGGCCCACCACTCTCTGGCTGAAGAAATGTCTCCGCATTTCTGTTCTGAATTGACGCCCCCTAATTTCAAGGGTCCTAGTCTCCTCGCCTAATGGAAACAATTTCCTATCGTCCACCTTTCCAAGCCATGTATTACCTTGTAAGTTTCTATTAAATCTCCCCTTAATTTTCTAAACTCCAATGAATACAATTCCAGGATCCTCAGCCGTTCGTCGTATGTTAGACCTACCATTCCAGGGATCATAAGTGTGAATCTCCGCTGGACACGTTCCAGTGCCAGTATGTCCTTCCTGAGTTGTGGGGACCAAAACTGGATACAGTACTCCAAATGGGGCCTAACCAGAGCTTTATAAAGTCTCAGCAGCACAACGGTGCTTTTATATTCCAACCCTCTTGAGATAAATGGCAACATTGCATTCGCTTTCTTAATCATGGACTCAACCTGCATGTTTACCTTTAGAGAATCCTCGAATAGCACTCCCAGATCCCTTTGTACTTTGGCTTTACGAATTTTCTCACCGTTTAGAAAGTAGTCTACACTTTTATTCTTTTTTCCAAAGTGCAAGACCTCGCACTTGCTCACGTTGAATTCCATCAGCCATTTCCTGGACCACTCTCCCAAACTGTCTAGATCCTTCTGCAGCCTCCCCACTTCCTCAGTACTACCTGCCTGTCCACCTAACTTCGTATCATCAGCAAACTTCGCTAGAATGCCCCCAGTCCCTTCATCCAGATAATTAATGTATAATGTGAACAGCCACGGCCCCAACACTGAACCCTGCGGGACACCGCTTGTCACTGGCTGCCATTCCGAAAAATAACCTTTTATCCCAACTCTCTGCCTTCTGTCAGACAACCAGTCCTCAATCCATACCAGTAGCTCACCTCGAACACCATGGGCCCTCACCTTGCTCAGCAGCCTCTCGTGTAGCACCTTATCAAAGGCCTTTTGGAAGTCTAGATAGACCACATCCACTGGATTTCCCTGGTCTAACCTACTTGTCACCTCTTCAAAGAATTCCAACAGGTTTGTCAGGCATGACCTCCCCTTACTAAATCCATGTTGACTTGTTCTAATCAGACTCTGCTCTTCCAAGAATTTAGAAACCTCATCCTTAATGATGGATTCTAGAATTTTACTAACAACCAAGGTTAGACTAATTGGTCTATAATTTTCTAACTTTTGTCTTGATCCTTTCTTGAAGTTACAACAGCGAGCTTCCAATCATCTGGGACCTTCCCTGACTCCAGTGACTCTTGAAAGATCTCAACCAATGCCTCCGCTATTTCCTCAGCCATCTCTCTCAGAACTCTAGGATGTATCCCATCGGGGCCAGGAGATTTATCAATTTTAAGACCTTTTAGCTTTTCTAGCACTTTCTCTTTTTAAAGTGCTGACTCCCTTTAATTGTTGGGATATTACTCATGTCTTCCACTGTGAAGACTGACGCAAAGTACTTGTTAAGTTCTCCTGCTATTTCCTTATCTCCCATCCCTAGGCTTCCAGCATCAGTTTGAAGTGGCCCAATGTCTACTTTTGCCTGTCATTTGTTTCTTATGTACTGAAAGAAACTTTTACTATCATTTCTAATATTACTGGCTAGCCTACCTTTATATTTGATCCTCTCCTTCCTTATTTCTCTCTTTATTATCCTCTGTTTGTTTTTGTAGCCTTCCCAATCTTCTGATTTCCCACTGCTCTTGGCCACTTTATAGGATCTCTCTTTTTCTTTAATACATTTCCTGACTTCCTTTGTCAGCCGTGGCTGTCTAATCCCTCCCCGGATAATCTTTCTTTTCTTGGGGATGAACCTCTGTACAGTGTTCTCAATTATACCCACAAACTCCTGCTATTTTTGCTCTACTGTCTTCCCCGCTAGGCTCTGCTTCCAGTCTATTTTTGTCAGTTCCTCTCTCATGCCCTCATAATTACCTTTATTTAACTGTAACACCATTACATCCGATTTTGTCTTCTCTCTTTCAAACTGCAGACTGAACTCTACCATATTATGATCGCTGCTTCCTAAGTGTTCCCTTACTTTAAGATCTTTTATAAAGTCTGGTTCATTACAGAGCACTAGGTCCAGAATAGCCTGCTCCCTTGTGGGCTCCATGACAAGCTATTCCAAAAAGCCATCCTGTAAGCATTCCATGAATTCCCTTTCTTTGGATCCACTGGCAACATTATTTACCCAGTCCACCTGCATATTGAACCTCCTATGCTCTAGCGAAAAAACTCACAGTCTATTCTTCCATTCCTGGCAATGTTCTGGTAAGTCTTTTTAGAAGCTTCTCCAATTTAATAGCATCCTTCCTATAGCAGGGGGACCAGAACTGTACACATTACTCCAAAAGTGACCTTACCAATGTCACGTACAACCTCAATATGATGTCCCAACTCCTATACTCAATAGTCTGAGCAGTGCCAAATGCCTTCTTAACCGCCTTCTGTACCTGTGATGTGAATTTCAAAGAACTATGTACCTGAACTCTTAGGTCTCTCTGTTTGACAACACTACAGAGATCCCTACCATTAACTGTATAAGTCCTGACCTTGTTTGTTTTTTAAAAATGCAATATTTTGGCATTTATCAAAAAAAATCTTAATCTATCACTCTTCAGCCCATTGGTCCAATTGATCAAGATCCCTTCATAATCTCATATAACCTTCCTTGCTGTCAACTATACCATGATCTATTAATTGAGTTTAAATTCCACCAGTTTCCATATTGGATTTGAACCTATGGATCACCAAGCATTAGACTGAGACACTGGATTATTAGTCGCATAGTATTACTGCTTTACCACCACCTCCCCAGGGGAAAATGGATATACTTTTTAGGTGAAGGCCCCCAATATAAAATTCATAGAGCACTTGACATGGTGCAAGTGGAGAGGCTGTTTCTAGAAATTGAACATTCTAGAACTTGGAGCTCACAGTCACAAAGAAGAACAGTTCCAACTTCTTTAATCAATCCTCATAACTGAGGTTTCTTGTCTCTGGCACCACTCTTGCAAAACATCTCTGCAATCATTTTGGACTGGGATGTGCAGAACTCAGAGTTGTGAATCTTTGGAATTCTGTTCCAGAGGGCTGTGGATGTTCAGTTATTGAGACTGAAATTGATAGGCCTTTTGGGTAATAAGAGAATCTAGTGATATGGGTGAAGGGTGAGAAAGTTGAGTTGATGTAGATCATCTGACGGAATGGTGTAGCAGGCTGGAGAGCCTATATGGCTTATGTCTGGGCTCCTTTTTTTTAAATGTAAGATGCAAAGATCTTCAGAATGTAAGAAAAGTTTGATAGCACAAAATATATTGAACCTTCCAGAGTAGTTTGGCATCTACAATGAGAAAAATAAAAATCAGTCCCAGGAAATAGAACTTCACATTAACTGGCAACAGCGCTGAGAGACTCATTCGGAATATCTACAAATTGTTTGAACACTTAGAGTTTTTTTTTTGTTTTGTTCACCACTTGCACAGTAACTGATACTAACCAGGTTGGGTGAGCCTATCCAGTTTTACAGCTGAATGACCTTATTTAATACAAACTAACATGTACTAAGAGCTGGACCAAATCATCTGGAAACAACACAAGAGTATAGAGACAGTTTCCTTTTCACCAGTAACACATAGGAAGTGAAAATACCACCTTCAAAATATTTTGTCTCCTGTACAACCTTTTGTTATTTGAAATTATCAAAATGTTAATACATTTAATACAAAGTACCTTCCCTGGATTTTCATTTCCACCATTCATTAAGGGGGACTCAACCCCTAAAAATAGTTTCTTGGCAAACAGACTAGCATTTCAGACATGAGAGGTGTCAGAAATGCTGATTAAGTGTTGAGAGCCCTTCCTTTCTGACATTTCAAAACGTGTCAATGCAGGTTTGAGGGCATGCTGCACTGCCGTAGATACCACTCACTCAAGAACCTCCAGTCTTTTCAGTCAAACATGAAAAAGTCTCAGAACACAGTTCTGAAGGTGAGCTAGACATTCTATCCAGTACAGTGGTCAACATTTAGACCTTAATTAATGCAGCCAAACATCAGGTTCAAAGCCAAACTACACTGGATAATAGTCCAACAGGTTTATTTGAAACCACAAGCTTTTGGAACACTACTGTTTTGTCACTTCACTGACGAAGGAGTGGAGCTCCAAAGGCTTGTGATTTCAAACAAACCTGGTGTCCTTTTATTTCTTACTTTGTCCATGCCCGTTCAACTCCAGTGCCGCCACATCAAACTGGCCATTCATGCCATTGTTGTTTCTGGGATCTCACTGTCCAAGAGTAGGATTTCCTACATTAGAAGAGTAGGTAAACTTTAAAAAGGTGTAATTAATTGTAAAACACTTTCAACACGGTGCTGGATCCACAGCTTTTTGTCGTTTATTTGTATATGACCTGGATGTGAACACAGGAGGTATAGATTAGATTACTTACAGTGTGGAAACAGGCCCTTCGGCCCAACAAGTCCACACCGACCCGCTGAAGCGCAACCCACCCCTACTCCTACATTTTCCCCTTACCTAACACTACAGGTAATTTAGCATGGCCAATTCACCTGACCCGCACATCTTTGGACTGTGGGAGGAAACCGGAGCACCCGGAGGAAACCCACGCAGAACGGGGAGAAGGTGCAAACTCCACACAGTCAGTCGCCTGAGGCGGGAATTGAACCCGGGTCTTTGGCGCTGTGAGGCAGCAGTGCTAACCACTGTGTCACCGTGCTGCCCACAAATAGTTAATAAGTTTGCAGATTACACCAAAATTGTAGATGTAGTGCACAGTGAAGAAGATTCCATTTGAGTACCATGGGATCTTGATCAAATGGGCCAATGGGCTGAGGAGTGGCAGATAGCGTTTAACTTAGATAAATGTGAGGTGCTGCATTTTGGAAAAGCAAATCAGAGCAGGACTTATTACACTTCATGGTAATTTCCTGGGGAGTGTTGCTGAACAAAGAGATCTTCAAATGCAATTTCATGGGTTCCTTGAAAGTGGAGTCGCAGGTAGATAGGAGAGTGAAGAAGGCGTTTGGTATGTTTTCCTTTACTGGTCAGAGCACTGAATATCAGAGTTGAGAGTCATGTTGCAGCTGTACAGGACATTGGTTTGGCCACTATTGGAATATTGTGTGCAATTCTGGTCTCCTTCCTATCGGAAAGATATTGTGAAACTTGAAAGGATTCAGAAAAGATTTACAAGGATGTTGCCGGGGGATTGGACGATTTGAGCTATATGGAGAGGCTGAATAGACTGGGGTTTGTTTTCCCTGGAGCATTGGAGGCTGAGAAGTGACCTCATGCAGGTTTATAAAATCATGAGGGGCATGGATAGGACAAATAGACAAGGTCTTTTCCCCTGGGGTGTGGGAGTCCAGAACTAGAGGGCATAGGTTTAGAGTGAGAGGGGAAAGATGTGAAAGAGACCTAAGGGGCAACTTTTTCACACAGAGAGTGGTGTGAGCATGGAACGAGCTGCCAGAGGAAGTGGTGGAGGCTGGTACAATAGCAATATTGAAAAGACATATGAATGGGTATATGAATAGAGAGGGTTTAGAGGGATATGGGTAAAGTGCTGGCAGATGGGACTGAATTAGGTTAGGATATCTGGTCGGCATGGACTGAAGGGTCTGTTTCTGTTCTGTACATGTCTATGACATCCTGTGGTGTAAAAGGCATTGTGCAAAAAGAAGTGTCTTTCTTTCGGTCTGATAAATAAGAGACCAACATTACGTCTTTCCAAGAGGATTGAGTGTGGAGTATTTGCTTCACAGAGGGCATAGTTAATGAATCTCAGAATAACCTGTACCTTATCCTGATCTTATATCACAGAAAGAATTCTCCATGTAACCTGGCTCCCCTGCTGACAACTCTGACTTCCTTGTATATCATAGAGTCATAGAGATGTCAATCAGGCTTTTTAAAAAATAAATCAACAAAAGAAGGAATAAAGATGGAGAAAATAAATGTTGAGGATAAACTTGCAAGCAGTATCAAAACATACTGCAGGAGCCTGTTTAAATATATAAAATGAAAGAGAGAGGCCTACATGATCATAAGCCCCTTAAACAATGAGGCAGGAAAAATAGTAATGGGGAACTAGGAAATAGCAAAGGAATTGAATAAATAATTTGATCAGTCTTTACAGCAGTAGACAGTAATAAAATTTCAAAACTACTAAAAAATCAAGGGCCAAACGGAGGAGAGAAAATAAATATAATACTATCACTAGAGAAATTAATGTGGCTGAAGACTGATAAATCTCCTGTACTTGATGGGATGCATCCAAGGATACTTACAGAAGTAGTTACAGAGAAAATGGATGCACTGGTCCTAATCTTGTAGCAATCCTAAGACTGGAGGATTGGAAAACTGCCAATGTAACAGCTTCAAAAAGAGACAGGGACAAGAAACAGGTCACTATAGACCAGTTACCTTAACATGTTATTGGGAAAATGGTGGAGTCTTTTTTAAAGGATGTAATAGCATGGAATTTAGAACTACATAATATCATCGAGCAACATCAGTATGTCAAGTATGTAAGTCAGCTCGCTGAGCTTGAAGGTTTGTTTTCAGATGTTTCGTCACCAAACTAGGCAATATCATCAGAGTCTCTGATGAAGCACTGGTGGTATGTCCCGCCTCTTTATTTATAGGTCTTGGTTTCTTAAGGTATGTGATGTCATTTCCAGTTCTTTTTTTCAAGGGAAGATAGATAGGGTCTAAATCAATGTATTTATTGATGGAGTTCTGGTTAGAATGCCATGCCTCTAAGAATTCTTGTGCATAGTGGGCTTGTGGAATTCATTGCCACAGAGTGCAATAGAAGCCGGAACGTTAAATGTCTTCAAGGCAGAGATTGATAAATTCTTGATTTTACAGGAATTAAGGGCGATTGGAGACTGCGGGTAAGTGGCGTTGAAATGCCCATCAGCCATGATTGAATGGCGCAGTGGACTTGATCGGTCCTTACTTCCACTCCAATGTCTTATGGTCTTTCTTTCACCTGTCCTAGGATGTGTGTGTTGTTCCAGTCAAAGTCTCAAAAATCGCTAGCATCAGCATGTCTTCACGGATGGGAAATCATGCCTGACAGATTTACTCAAATTATTTGAGAAAGTAACAAGCAGGACAGATAAAGGAGGAGAAATGGATATAATATATTGGGATTTCAGAATTGCTTGATAAGGTATCACACACACAAAATTAATAAGAGCCCACAGTGTTGGAGGTAATATATTAGCTTGGATGGAGGATTGGAAAAATAATATAAGACAAAGAGTTGGGATATTGGACACATTTTCACGTTGGTAATCTGTAGCTAATGGAGTGCTACGGACTTGGATGAGGAAAGTGAGTGTACTTTAGCAAAATTTGCAAATGACTCAAAAATGAATGGAAAGGCAAATGGTGAGGATGACACAATGAGTGTACAGAGGGATGTGGACAGGTTAAGTAAGTGGGAAGAAAACTTGGCAGATGGAATATAATGTGGAAAATTGTGAGGTTATTCTCTTTGGCAGGTAGAATAGAGAAGCTGAATTTTATTGAAGTGGAGGAAGACTGCAGAAAGCTAACCCACAGGAATTTGTGCAATAATCACAAAAACGCTAGCGTATAAATTCAACAGGTAATCAGGAAGACAAATGGAATTTTGATTTTTACTTCAAAGTGACTGGAGTATAAAAAACTATACAAGATCACATTTAGAATAATGTGAACAACGTTGGGTTCCATACCTAAGGAAAGATATGCTGCCATTGGAAGCAGTCCACAGAAGACTCATTAGGTTGATCCCAGTTATGTCTTATGAGGAGAGGTTGAGTAGATTGGATCTGAACATATTGGAGTTTAGAAGAATGAGAGAAGATCTTATTGAAATAGGATTCTGAGCTTATTTGAAAGGGTTAGATGCAGAGAGGTTGTTTCCCCTCTTGGGAGAGTCTGGGACCAGAGGTCATACTCTCAGAGTAAGGTATTCCCCCTACTTAAGACAAACAGACAAAACTTAGGAGGAATTTCTTCTCTCAGAGGGATGGGAATCTGTGGAATTCTTTACTGCAGAGGGCAGTAGACGTTGGGTCATTAGCATCATATTCGAGACAGACAGCAAAGGAATTTAATCAGTGAGGGAATCATGCATAGGGGAAAAGGTGGACTTGAAGATGATCAAATCAACCATGTTGTCGCTGAATGGTGGAGCAGACTTGCTGGGCTGAATGGCCTACTTCTGCTCCCATGTCTCATCGCATATAGACCTTTGGGACGTTTTAACTCACATGAACTGATTTTTATTATGGATTTAATAAAATTGTTATTGACAACCTATCTCCTCTCTTGTCTTCCTTAATTTCATGAGTACTTGTACCTATAAATGATGTCATGAAGCAACTTCCTGCTTTTGAAAATATGTTAATAAATACTATCTTTAGTGTCATCTGAAAAGTGTTCCTGTGTGGGTTTGTTTCAAAATTGGAATCCAAAACAGGGGTTTGGGTACACCTTTAATCTACCACACTGAGGAACAGGATTAAAAAGGGAAATGACTAATTCAAACAATGTATTTCTACCCTGGACTTCAGATGGGAAAGCAATCATTACTTAAGTTCACTTCCTTGTCCACAACAGTTGCAATTCATTGCCAACCTTGACTTCTACTCCAGGACTTGAACCCACAACCTTCCAACACAGATTGAATGTTGTTAGCAACTGAGCTATGGCTGACAACAAAAACGACTATACATTTTTTATATTTTTGAAAACTGTCTGCAGTAAATGTTTTTAAAACAAAGTAATTCTCAGAACAAAAGTACAGTAAAACATGATGATACTGAACCAGAATGAATGGATATCTTGATTAATTACAAGTTTAAATAATGACGTAAACTTAACGATGATAATGCTGAAGCATCTTTCAGCAGTTGTAATTTTTCAATCCCACTACCTATGTGAGCTGGTCTCTGAGACAGAGAATTCAATTGGTCTTCAACTTGGACCATTATTTAGCGTAAAGAAAATGAACCCATCCATTACTTGAGATTAAAAGCCTCCAGCCCAGTCTTAAAACAAAATCTTTAGTTTCCTGTTGTTTGTAATTTAGTTTAAATCTTTGATCTATGTCAATACTCAAATGACTGCCTGTGAAGTCTCAAAATGAATCTTAAAAACCAACAACCCTAAAAATACGCAGTTGGTAGACCAGAAGATGATGGCTCAATGTTTCAGATGTGGTTTCGCCTTTAAGGAAAACTTCATCCAAAGCTTTATCCATATTTAGGAATGTAACAACCTGTTATGTACTTACATAATTCCCTTCACTGTGTGATCTTTTGTAATTCTGTTTCTGATATATCCTGCATTATTAACATGCCCTCCGCTTCTCAGTAGTTTAGAAATTTTACCCTATTTACTGAGAGCTACCACCTACCATGTGTTTATGAAAGTCCATAGTCTTCCACTTTCATGCCAATATCAGCTTGAAATAAATATGTTCAGTTCAAACATTACTATCTTACAATAGTACTTGATGACTTTCAGAGCATAATTTGCCTTGCAAGCATTTCAACAGCCAGGTTTCCGCCTTCTCTGTGTTAATGACATTTTTAACTCTAAACTTGTTCTGGAAAATAAATGGGCTACCATTTTCTAGCAACTCTATTAGAACAAAGAAAACTTACAGCCCAGGAACAGGCCCTTTGGCCCTCCAAGCCTGAGCAGATCCAAATGTACTGTCTAAATTCCTAAGCATCTGTATCCCTCTGCTCCCCACCTACTCATGCATTTGTCCAGACGCATCTTAAGTGAATCTGCCTGCTTCTACCACCTTTCCTGGCAACGCGTTCCAAACACCCACCGCCCTCTGTGTGAAGTACTTACCACATGTATCCCCCTTAAACTTTCCACCTTGAAAGTGTGACCTCTTATCATTGAATCCTTCACCCTGGGAAAAAGCTTGTCTCTATCCACCCTGTCTATATCCTTCATGATTTTGAAAGACTTGCCAGCTCTTATACTCAACACCCTGTCCAATGAAGGCAAGCATACTCTATGCCTTCTTGACCATTCTATCCACCTGTGCAGCAACCTTCAGGGTACATTGGACCTGCACTCCCAGATCTCTCTACCCATCAACTTTTCCCTAGGCTCATCCATTCATTGTATAATTCGCTCTAGAATTAGACTTGCCTAAATGCATCACCTCACATTTTTCTGGATTGAAAACCATCTGCCACTTTTCCGCCCAACTCTCCAGTCTATCTCCTCCAGTATTCTCCGACAGTCCCTTATGCTTTCTGCTACTCCACCAATCTTCGTGTCATCTGCAAACTTGCTGATCATACCAACAGTGCCCTCCTCCAGATCACTTATGTATATCACAAACAACAGTGGCCCCAATACTGACCCCTGTGGAACACCACTGGTCACCTTTCTCCATTTCGGGAAACTCCCTTCAACTACTTTTGTCTCCTGTTGCTCAACCAGTTCTTTATCCACCTAGCTAGAACACACTGCACACCATGTGACTTCACTTTCTCCATGAGTCTACCATGGGGAACCTTATCAAACGCCTTACCAAAGTCCATATATATGACATCAACAGCCCTTCCTTCATCTATCAACTTGGTCACTTCCTCGAAGAACTCTATTAAGTTGGTAAGGCATGATCTCCCCGCACAAAACCATGTTGCCTATCACTGATAAGCCCATTCTTTTCTAAATATAAATAGATCCTATCCCTCAGTACCTTCTCCAGCAATTTTCCTACCACTGACGTCAGACTCACTGGTCTATAGTTACCTGGAATATTCCTATTACCCTTCTTGTACAGGGTGACAACATGACCAACCCTCCAGTCCTCCGGCACCTCACCTGTATTTAAGGATGCAACAAAGATATCTATCAGGGCCTCAGCTATTTCCTCTCTTGCCTCCCTTAGCAACCTGCAATAGATCCCAGGGGATTTGTCCACCTTAATAACCTCTAGCCTACCCAACACATCTTCCCTACTTATGGCAACATGATCCAGACTAATCAAACTTCTATTTCTAATCTCAACATTCATCATGTTCCTCTCCTCAGTGAACACTGATGCAAAGTAATCATTCAGAATCTCACCCATTCTCTCAGGTTCGACACACAGCCTTCCTTTGTTATCCTTTAGTGGACCAATCCTTCCTCTAGTTACCCGCTTGCTTCTTATTCTTGAGAGTTGGTTGTTTAGTCATTAATAGTTCAAAAACACTGAACAGTCCAAATACACGGGTCAAACAGGAATCTGGCTCATCCTCCACAAGTGCGACCTTGAGGATATGTTTAAAAATATATCCTTTTTCTTTGACCATTTTGTCAATGTTAGTCAATGACCAAGTATCTTTCTCATTTAATTAGAACACACCCAAAATTAAAATGCATGTAAATTAGCAATAATAACTAGTTTCCAAGAAAACTCTGGTAAACTCAGGAAACATAAGTTTAGGCTACTTTCATGCTTTTAAGAACCTGCATTTAAAAATCTCAACTTTTAATATAACTGCCATCAAAATGCATTGGAATGAACTGTAAATAATAAATAGCTCTCATTGATGACGTGGGGAAAAAAAAATCAAAAACCATAATTAAGAGATGAGAAAAGTAATCCTCTTTCCTGATTCAGTTGAGATTTTGCTTGCAATGTTGAAAACTCTGAATGAGCATAATGGAACAAAACAATAGCGTAACAGTCAAGGCAATTGAAACACATTTCTCTTGCTAGAAGATTTGATAGAAGGGTAAAAATGACTGAAGGGTCTTGGCGCTATTGTAATTTTGTTTTTAATGGACATGCATCCAAAACACCATGAATGTTTACACCACATTGTTGATTTGTGCCCAGTTTACACATGCAAATGCAAAGGGATTAAATGTTCGATGGATTTAATTAAACCCTGTTAGCACACTGATTGCTCTGTGGGTGTGGAATTCTTTCATACATCATTCCAAGCAGCAAGCATTGTTTTAAAATAGCACAAAATAATTCAGTACAAACCATTTGATCTGCCACTCACCAGAGAAATTTAAAACCTTTTACAGGTCCTTAAAAATGAGGAAAATAAGTTTTGAGTTATTAGAGACTGCATTGAAATTAGAAACCTGCTCCAATCCCGCTAATTAGAAAGATTTGCATTGCATTGCTTCAAATGAGCTGGAATGGTTATATAATAATTTGATTTCAGAATCAGCAACTAAATGTTTATATGAAAACAGTAAGATGCCACATTTTCGACTCAGACCGATGGTCAGAGTAACTGGGATCAATAGCAGAATGGATAAAGAACAACAGAACAGAAATCAGAAAGATAAACAAAACAAACTGCAGATGTCGGTGATGTGAGAAAAGAACAGAAATTGCTGGAGAAACTCAGCAGGTATGGCAGCATCTGTGGAGAAACAACAGGTTGACAGTTCACTTTCTGTGACCCTTTATCAGAGCAGAAAGAAATACCGGTATCATTCCAAATTTGGCTGATAGTGCCGAATTTTTATATGCATTGTGAAAGTCACAGTTTTGAGTTCAGTTTTTTTTTTTGCATGAGGTAGGATATCGACCTCTACGCGAGTTGAGGTGTTGAAATTCATGCCCATACGTTGGGACTGTCAATAATAACAATAATGACTGGCTGCTGGCCGTGGTGCTGAATTTACTGGACAGATTTTTCAGGTCATCTGCAGGTATTTCTTAACATATACAATCAAAAGTGAAACAGACGCCCTAGACTGTTCCCTCCAACTCTGCTCCTGAAATGAACACCAGAGTTAGCAAAAAAAATGAACTGACCAAAATCAGGAATCGAGTCTTACTTGAGTACATATGGTAGTGTATATAAGGGAAGACAGCAACAAAATAAACAATGACATTCATAAAATTCGAACATTGAACATCGTAGAAGCATAGAATCCCTACAGTGTGGAAACAGGCCATTTGGCCCAACACGTTCAGACCCACTCTCTGAAGAGTAACCCACCCAGACCCATTCTCCTACTCTATTACTCTACATTTATCCCTGACTAATGCACCTAACCTACACATCCCTGAATACTGTGGGCAATTTCGCAAGGCCAGTTCATCTAACCTGCACATCTTTGCAGCATAGAACAATACAGCAGTCCAGGTCCTTCAGCCCTCATAGTTGTGCCGACCATTTATCCTACTCTAAGATCAAACTAACTTACATACCCTTCATTGTACTATCATCCATGTGCCTATCTGAGAGTTACTTGAATGTCCCTAGTGTATGTGACTCTACTGCCCCTGCTGACAGTGCATTCCATGCACCCACCATGCTCTGTGTAAAGAACTTACCTCTGACATCTCCCCTAAGCCTTCTTCCAATCACCTTAAAATTATGCCCCCTCGTGAAAGCCAGTTCTGTCACGGGAAAAGGTCTTTGGCTATCCACTCCATCTATGCCTCTCATCACCTTGTATACCTCAATCAAGTCACTTCTCATTCTTCTTCGCCCCAATGATAAAAGCACCCGCTCCCTCAACCTTACTTCATAAGACATGCCCTCCAGTCCAGGCAGCATCCTGGTAAATCTCCTCTGCACCATCACCAATGCTTCCAATCTTTCCTATTGCGAGGCGACCAGAACTGAATACAGTATTCCAAGTGTGGTCTAACTTGGGCTTTTTTGAGCTGCAACATAACCTTGTGGCTCTTAAACTCAATCCCCCTACTAAAGAAGCCCAGCACATCATTAACAACCCTTCTTAACAACCATATCAACTTGGGTGGTGAACTTGAGGGCTTCTATGGACATGGATCCCAAGATCCCTCTGTTTCTCCACACTGTCAAGAATCCTGCTTTAACCCTGTAATCTGCATTCAAATTCCAAAGTGAATCATTTCACACTTTTCCAGGTTGAACTCTATCTGCCTCTTCGCAGCCCAGGTCTGCATCCTGTCAATGTCCCGTTTCAACCTAAAGCAGCTCCCCCCAGCCCAACAATAACCATAACTTCCCCAAGCATCATGTCATTGGCAAACTTACTAACCTACCCTTCCACTTCCTTATCCAAGTCATTTATAAAACTCACAAAGAGCAGAGGTCCCAGAACAGATCCCTCCGAGCACCACTGTTCACCGAGCTCCAGGCTAAATACTTTCCGTCTACTATCACCCTCTGTTTTCTATCGGCCAGCCAATTCTGTATCCAGACAGCCAAATTTCCCTGTATCCCATGCCTCCTTACTTTCTGAATTAGCCTATCATGGGAAACGTTATCAAACACTTTGCTAAAATCCATATACACCACATCCACTGCTCCACGTTCAGCCAAGCATTTTGTCGCATCCTCAAAGAATTCAATAAGGTCTGTGAGTCATGACTTGCCCATCACAAAGCCATGCTGCTATCTCTAATCAAACTATGCTTTTCCAAATAATCAGAAATCCTTTCTCTCAAAATCTTCTCCAACAATTTGCCCACCTCCGATGTAAGACTGACTGGTCTGTAATTCCCTTTCTTGAACAAGGGAATAACATTTGCCACTCTCCAGTCATCTGGTACTACTTGAATGAACAGTGAAGACGCAAAGATCACTGCCAAAGGTGTAGCAATCTCGTCCCTCCCTTCCCATAGCAACCTTGGGTATATCCCGTCTGGCCCAGGGGGCTTATCTATCCTCATGGGTTTCAAAATTTCCAGCACATCCTCCTTCATGACATCGACCTCTTTATGCGTGTCAGTCTGTTTCACGCTGTCCTCACAAATAACAATGTCCCTCTTACTAGTGAATGCTGAAGGAAAATATTCATTAAGGACCTCCCCTACCTCCTCTGACTCCAGATACAAGTTCCCTCTACTATCCCTGATCTGCCCTACCCTCACACGGGCCATTCTCTTGCTCCTCACATAAGTGTAGAATGGCCTTGGGGTTTTCCTTAATCCTTCCTGCCAAGCCTTTTTCATGCCCCCTTCTAGCTCTCCTATATCCATTCCTCAGTTTCTTCCCGGCTACCTTGTAACCCTTGAGAGACCTGTCTGATCGTTGCTTCCTCAACCTTAAGTAAGCTTCCTTTTGACTAGATACTCCACGTCTCTTGTCATCCAAGATTCCTTCACCGTACCATCCCTTCCTTGCCTCAGTGAGACAAACCTATCCAGCACTCTCATCAAGCACACTCTATACAGCCTCCACATTCCTGTTCTTCATTTCCAGAGATTATCTGTTCCTAATTTAGGTGCCTCAATTACTGCCTGAAAGCATTGTAAGACCCCTCCCCCAATTAAATACTTTCCTACACCATCTGCACCTATCCCTCTCCATGACTATAGTAAAGGTCAGGGAGTTGTGATCACTATCATCGAAATGCCCTCTCACTGAGAGATCTTATACATGACCTGGTTTGTTGCCAAGCACCAAATCCAAAATGGCCTCCCCTCTAGTTGGTCTATCAAAATATTGGGTCAGGATTCCTCCCGAGACAAACCTGACAAAATCTGCTCCATCGCAACTATTTGCACTAAGCAGGATGTAGAATAGGTATGTAATTGGCTAAATAATTTCTATACAGTTACTTGCAGGAAGAACATTAAAAAGAAAACATGCTCCTTAGAAAAGAATTTATAAAGCAAGGAACTGCAGATACTGGAAGTCAGAAACAAAAACAGAAATTGCTGGAAAAACTCAGCAGATCTGGCAGCATCTATGGAGAGAAAGCATAATTAATTTTTTTGGATCCAGTGACGTTTCTTCAGAAAGGAAGCGATTTAGAAAGCAATACTGGTTAAAGAGGTTATTTTTAAAAAGCAACAAATAAAGTACAGGTGCCCATGTAAACATGAAACCAGAGAAGGAATACTAAACTGTGCAGAACCTTGGATGGACCACTCTTGGTGTAGAGATGTCATACTACAAGAAGAATATAAAAAAGTTGCAAGAGAAGGTTTAGGAGGGCGATATGAGGAGAGGTTGTCCATGATGAAGAATATTACAGGCTTGGCACTATTCCAGGGAAAATAGAAGTTTTGAATTTGCTAAGATTGCAATAGGGCTGGGGGACAGGGAAACATACAGCAAGTCCTCACTTAGAGTTGTCACTGTGATTCTTAGAAGTTATAACTTTAAGTGAAACACTAAGTGAAACATCAGCTCCAAACACAGTTAAAGTTGGAGTTAGTCTCACTTGGGTATTTCTTACTTGGAAAAAAATGTGGGTTGAAATATTGTAATGTAGATGTGCAGTATTGTATATTAATAGAGGAAATAACTTGCAAAATAAAATTAATCACTACATAGAACCTAAACAACGTACAGTTAGATACTTCAGGAAATTTCTCTGCAGAAAGCAACTTTAAGATATTAAGTTCAAATGGTATGTGTGCCTACATTTGTCTTCAAATAACTTTTAAAATCATGTAAATTCAGAAATATGGAAGAAATGTGGTATAAATGAAAGAACTGAAAAGATGTGTCAAAATCACTCTTACCTGATGAAGTTTTAATTGATTAGGCTGCACCTAATGGTTGAAACTGATCAGTCTGTGTAGACCTACTTGCACCAAATAACCTTTGCCACTAGGTGGAGGACTGGAGTTCAGTACACAGTCAGAATGGGAACCCCAAGAGAAGTGGACATTGCAAACTTGAAAGGTAAGAACAGGGTGCAAGGGATGGTGGTGAAGAGATACTAAGGGCAGGGGTAGGAACAGGGGGACTTCAGGGCTGAATTTGAGGGAGGAGAATCAATGAAAGGTCTTGCCAGCAGACAGGCCACAGAACAGTAAGCCTGTGGCAAACAGTGCTGAATTGAAACTTACACTTGTTCAATCATGTTAAAGGGGAACAATGTTAACTGAGTCAACTTTAAGCTGTACACTCATTCCCACTTGTGAAGCAGACCAAAATGAGTGGGCAAATACAGATCAATCCAACAGGGAAATCAGAAGAAACATTTTTATTTTTGCTTAAAAATACACTTTTATGGGATGTGGTCACCTTTGATAATGCACTCCATCTCTAAATGTCCTTGAACTGAAAACCTTGCTAAATCATTGCGGAGGGGGGGTTAAAAGTCAATCACAATACTGTGGATCTGGAGACAGATGTGGCCAGATCATGTAAGGATGCAGGTATTTATGAACCAGATGAATTTGTATGATAATGATGGTTTCATGGTTACTGAAATTGATTTATGATTCCAGATGTAATTGACTGAATTTACATTCCTCGAGGTACTGCAGTGGAATTTGAACCCATGCCCTCAGGATGTCTCTAGACCAAGAGTCTAATGACATTAGAACAACTCTGTCTCCCTGTGGAACAAAGAGCAGTTGAAGCATAGACTCATTTACAGAAAAGAAAGCTAATGACACAAATAAATACAGAAGGGCATGGTGATAGGCTGGAATGAAATAGAATTGGAGATAGTTTGTGTGGAATATAAACACCAGCTTGGCCAAATGGCCTGTTTCTGTACCATACATTCTATGTAATTACATGTTTAAAAAGAAAAGTTGAGGCAATAATTTCTCTACAATTTCCAGAGTCTGCAACAAAAGATCTAGAGGTTTCAACAAGGCAAGTCAAAAAAAGTCTTTCATATTTATTCAAAATGTTAAAGATGATTTGAAAATATATGCCATTTACAGTAAGTAAACCCTTCCTTCAATGTTAAATAATCCCATCAACAACACAGCAAAGCTTTCTTTGAAATACAGACATTTATTATTAGTGCATAAAAAATTATCCATTCATTTTTTGTATAGTCTCTGAAATATAATGTATGCATTTCTTTTACAATCCATTTGTACACACTTCTTCTTGTTGAAGTTTACATTTTGGGTCTTGAACTGGATTCAAGCATGTAGAGAATTTGTTCTGAATATTCTAAGATGCAAAGAAAAAGAATAGTGGCATAAAAGGTCTCTGCTCAAACAGGGCTAAGACCAATGTAAGCATGATCTACTTATGTCATATACTCAGGGCAATAGGACTGATGGGCTGCTCAGCACTGCCTGTTCAGAACTGTCAGGATCAACTAACCACCAGGCCTTGTGGAATAAAAATAGACCATGCTAGAAAAACCCAGCAGGTTAGGCAGCATCTGCAAAGACAGAAACAGAGTTCAGCTTTTGAGTCTGTGTCTGCATCAGTTCAGCCACATCCGCTCAATTTTTCCAACATTTTTTGTACAGATTTTAAATTTCTAGCATCCCAACGATTTTTGCTTTTGTTCAGTCCACATAGACTGTGGTTGAGGCATTTTATTCTGCTTCAGAATTCTGTATTTGATTTCCTATGACACAAAGTATTTACAAAGTGAGTTATAAAATACCATACTGATTTGTATATAGAACTGCCTTACATATAAGCCACACTCTAATCCAATTCTTGTGCAGAAAAAAAATGGCTGCTTCTAAAAAGCTCCACCACTAAATCAGACTGATGTCTTCACCATTTTAAAACAGTCCGTGCTTTTAAGTGGTTGAGAACTTTGTGGGTTGACCATTATAAATAAGCCAATGACTGACTGTCTTTTCTAGCTCAACAGAGATCTGCAAAATGGTGACCATTCAATGTCTACAGGATCATCAACATTAAAATGTTTCTGAGGGAAACCACAGTGCATAAAGCCTTGTGTGTCTCATCTACAGCTCAGTCATCCTAGATCAGTCCTGTTCTTCAATAAGGCTTCTAAATTCCTCTATCTCTTTTCTGTGACATACAGCAGTCTTTTTAATCCCCATTTTGCTTGTCCACTTAAGATTTTCTCCTCATACTCAGAGGGATATTTTAGTGAGCTTAGTGCTTTGGCTTCGACCTTCACTAGAGAGTCTAGATGTGCTGTCAAACCAATTTGGACGATTTGAATGGGCTGTGAACACCATTGCAATTAGCACTTCCCACTGAGACAGATTCCATGTCAAGAATGTGCAAGATGTTCAATTCTTTTACCACGTATTAATTAAATCATTCCTACTCACTCACCTAGGAGAAAGTGAGGACTGCAGATGCTGGAGATCAGAGCTGAAAATGTGTTGCTGGAAAAGCGCAGCAGGTCAGGCAGCATCCAAGGAGCAGGAGAATCTACGTTTCGGGCATGAGCCCTTCTTTTCCTGAAGAAGGGCTCATGCCTGAAACATCGATTCTCCTGTTCCTTGGATGCTGCCTGACCTGCTGCGCTTTTCCAGCAACACATTTTCAGCTACTCACTCACCTACTCTACCTGAACCTTCCTCTTTCTGTCCATACCCTCAGGTTAACTTTGCTCTGTACATTTTAGCATCATCTCAATTTACTTCAGCAATTCCTCTCTCAGCCACGTGTTTGTTACAAAGACCTATGGGCCAATACTCAAATCAGATAGGAGGCATAGTCTACATGTGTTAATAAAAGGCAGGCCACCGATATAGACTTAATTTAACACTATCAGAAAGTACCAATTTCCTGGTTTTGCTGTTGAATCTATCAACTTCTGGGCTTGGATCCTCAGGGGCTGAACAGAACCGGTCAGAGAAGCATCAATTACCAATAGTTTGTCTCCAAACATAATTTCTTTTTTGTCTATGCTCTGTGGCAAGTTGGAATCACTTGACAACTTGCAATTATATAGCACTATTAACATAGCATAATCTTCCAAAGAATTTCACAGGAGTGTTTGCAGTCACTTTTCATAGAATCCAGCTGAAAGCAGCCAACTTGGTTAATGGGATACCAAATGGTCACACAGTACAGTTCTCATTGTTTTGAGTCCTTTCAGCTTACTTCACTGTTATGTACACTGAATGGAAACACCCTCCCCTTTGCCCTGATGCCTACACAGCCAGGCGGGGTGAAGGCAAAGCAAATACACAGGAACTCTCCTAACCCCTCCATCAATCCCTCCTTTGCATTAAAACAAGATGTTTTGATGTGAATGGGACTGAACTGAATACTTAATGATAATTTAGAAGTAAGATTTACAACCTCATGTACAACTAGAAAAAAAAGGATTTACATTGATCTGCAAAAATTTTAACAAGTGGAATTACTGCTGCAAGAAATAATGCCACAATTTATATGTTCAAGTGCATTCTACTACTAACATACCCCTTTAAAAAGTAAAAATAAAAATTGAAAAACATGGAGATGTAAAATCAGATTTATCCAAAGGCTGTTGGATGCATTGGATATCAGGGACTTGGTAACTTTGAAATGATGCGTTCAGCTAAATCACAAATAGAAAGGGACTAGATTGTGTATCTTAATGATTATCCTGGAGTGTACATCCAATAGCTTTAATCGAGGAGATCCTGAAATTCAGATCGGGTTCTCTTGGCCTTCTGTCATAACTTTCAGACTGAATGAATTATTGTAGGTGCTGATGCAAATAGTCAGATCCCAAGGGCTTCACTAGAGCAGAACCTTTGGAATTCAGGGCTGCTGACTCCAAAATTCTGAGACGGTCTTGACACCAATTCTGACAGCAGCTCATTTTGGTTTTGTTAACTCTCTCCCCTCAACTCCGCAATTTCAATCTGGAGTGAGAATGGCCTGAACCTCCTCTTTCCTATCCCAGAGGAACCCACTCACAATTACAGATACGTCCTCTGGCCAAGATTTTTAACTCACGTAAAAACCAGCTCCCTTGAAAAGAGTTAGAAATCAGGCTCGAGATACAGCACAGATCAAGAGCAGGGGAATGCAGCTCACTTCTGTGCCCTAGTCACCACTACATGGAAAAGGTGTTTGAAAGATCATCTTGGTCATTTGTTGGAAAATCTCTTTTTTCAGCCTTAATCTGGAACTAAATGTGAAAGAACTACTTTTGTACTGACACCTGAGGGCTACATATCTAGATGTGGAACGGGTAAGTGCTGAACTGCTGTCACAAGTTAGTACTAAGACATACTCCTAATTTCATTGACGCATTAGAGGCAAACTCATCATAGTTTCAGCTCTTTAGAGCTTTATTCAGTCTCTGGGTGAAGCACCCCTGAATTTCAGAGCTGGTTCTCTTTAATTCTGCCATAACTCTTGGAACATATCAAGATGGTCAGCCTACACAATCGCAATGAGTTCTAATCCAAATACTCCTATTCTTCATAGCATTAGAGGACTTTGAATAAAAAAGATTATACATATACATTTTCTCATGGCTAATCTATAACCAGTAAAGCCAAATACAGTCCTGTGTCACTGAATGATTAGCGATTAATCACCCTTCAGCAAGTGCACCTTTTATAAGTAAACCTCGTAAATTAGAGAGATCGCTATAAACTGGAATTAAGATGTTCACATCTTAATGTCACAGAGTCCAGCCCATCCTGAACCCTGAATTCAGTTTTTAGTCTCCTTGTGATTGTCCATATGGCAGTGAAAATGCTCCTGATAATTTGTGAGCAATTTTTAATTACTGCCTCTCTAGTCTTAAATGCAGAAGATGCAAAGCAAGGTGGCTAAAGCAGTGCAGATATGTAAATAACACCAATTAACCAAGAAACACCTCCAGTTTTGTTTCTATGGTCATTAACCAGGAGAAACCCACTGGGGACATGGTGTTGGAGGGAGTCAATGTGGAGTCCCTTCACCAAGGGGGAAGTGACAGTCACATCATCTCCCTTTAGTTTCCCATATATTCAAGAATTCTCAGCCTTTGTTACTTCAGCTATATGTGAAATGTTGTATCCTTAATCCCCCTTCACTTGGGTCCTCAAAGACATTTGTACTGGTAAATTATCTACATCAAGCAAGTGAATTACATTGTGTATACAAAAGAGGTTTGTTACTAAACTGGGAGTACAGCTTGGTATAGAGCTTTGGCTGAGAGTAACAACTGGTACCAGTTTCTTCACCCAGATATTTATCTGACTCCCCCCACCCCCTCCCCGATCGCTCAGGCAACTGGTTATAACGAGACTTCTCCGGATACACGAAGGGTCTGTTCGTCCATTCTCTTCCGAACACTTTTCCTCATGGCATCTGCTCGTCTGTATGGCTGGTTGCGTAGATCTGTAGGAGAAAGGTCAACATGGAGTGAGTCAGAGCAGAGAAGAGGAGGAGGAAATCTGCCACATGAAAATTCCCCTTCCTTATCCAAATGAAATATCTACACAAAAGTCCAATGATAATACTTCTTAAAACAGCGATCTACCAAACTGAGGTGCTAACTTAATTAATAGCATAACTGACTGCACTGAAAATCTATCAGAATTAACATTCAGTAAATAGTGGTCAATGCTCAAATAGTGACGCTCGTTCCAGATTCCAAGAATTATGGGATTACATCTCAGTTCAGAGATTTTAGCATAAATTCTAGGTTGACACTAGAAGTTACACAAACACTAGGATTTATACGTCACATTTATTGAAAATCAAAACACTTTCGGAGCGCTCCTCCTTCATCAGATGACACTATTGTGCACTACTGAGGGAATGCTGCACTGTCAGAGGTTTTGCCTAATGGATGAGACGTTAAACCAGAATCCAGTCACACTCTAAGAAAGAGAAAAATACCCACTGCATTATTCTGAAGGGCAGGGAAAGTTAGTTCCAGTGCTCTGGCTAATATTAGTCCGTCAGCCAACATTGCTGAAACAGGCAATCCAGCTGACTGTATAACAATTTGGGTTTAATTAATGAGGTGAGCATTATTTGGAGTTTGATTTGAGTAGTTGAAAAGAGGCACTCGCTGAAATTGGGTTCTGGTTGAGTTAGGAGGTGTAATGGTTCAGCCTGTAAATAAATGCGAAACTAAGTAAAAAGTTAAAAATCACATAACACCAGGTTATAGTCCAGCAGGTTTAATTGCTTCCAATTAAACCTGTTGGACTATAACCTGGTGTTGTGTGATTTTTAACTTTCCACACTCCAGTCCAACACCGGCATCTCCAAATCAAAACTAAGTAAAGACTGGCTCCAGCTGACTTTCTTTAGTGTATCTAGTCATTATCTGTGGGAGGTTGCTGTACACAAATTGGTTGTTACCTTTCCAACATTACAACAGTGATGGTGCTTCAGAAGTATTTGACTGTGCAGGAGTTTGGTGAAAGGCACTATACAAATGCAAGACTGTGGTCTTTTACAGACCAGATTCAACTCCCTGGTCATTGTTGAATTCCCCTGATCTTAACCAGGGAAACTGTTGCCTGCTAAGATTGGCCTCATGTTATTGGAATGCTGAGCATAATAACCAGCTGGGGTTGCAATTTCTGTTTTGTCATTGGTATGAAAATTTGAATATCAGGGAAAGTGAGATCAAGTCACTGAAAACCACACTAAGCCAAATGGCCATGAGGAGTGTTCACTTGCTGAAGTATCATCAGGTCCTTTGAACTCAAACAAGAGTCACAAAATAAGAGGAATTAGAAGAATTAGATTCTGTTATGTGGAATGTGTCTAAAAAGGACAGGTTTTCCCTGCACTTATCAGCACGTTTTGATACGGGTATTGTTCCTAGGAACTTTGCCGAACCACAACATTTCTCATCCAAATACCAAAGTTGGACACTGAAGTTGTTAGGTTGAAACAAAACAGATGAGTGAAGTCCAGCTCTGAGAGAGGACAATACTTAATTCATTGAACAAAAGGAAGCCTCACCGAAGCCCATTGATTGCTGTGTCCTGTAGCAAAGATGGGAAACATTTGAATTAGTGCATTGTCACAGAGGGCAGATTGGTGGCTCATCAGTTCTATCAGGGTCCATATCAGTCTTGACATGGAACCAATCAATTTCATTAGAATCGACATGTTGATAGTATTTTCCAAGTGGGGCATGTGTTATTTTCCCAAATGATCAAAATTGGAATTTATCACTTTGACTATAATTTGGCACTGGGCAAGGGCTCCTTGTGATAGCTTGCTATCAGCAATCCTTTGTTTCTGCACCACTTTGGGCCTATGTAATGATTAGGCATTGTAGAACATGCACAGAAGAGGAACTGTTCTTAAATAACTAGCAAGTTTATTGCATGATATTGGTAAGTGCGACTACATTTGGTCAGACAAAATTATGTGGTCCTTACGATCTGGTACAGATCTACTCCGTCTTAAAGCTAATCTCCACCCACAGACAGTGTGTGCCATCAGTGAAAAGGCAGGACTCAATGTCACATAAACAATAACCACAGCAAGGCAATTTATTTTCTAAATGGGATATTATCTGTTAAGTTCAAAGGTGTGCAGGTTAGTTGCACTGGCCATGCTAAATTGCCCATAGAGTCCAGTAATGTGCAGGCTAGGTGGATTAGCCATGGGAAATGCAAGATCACAGGGACAGGACAGGAGGGTAGGTCTGGGTGGGATGCTCTTTGGTGGGTCAGAGGTAACTCACCAGACTCTGGTTCAGGAGCCTGAAACCAGGTCTATCAAATGGTACTTGGAAAGTACCTAATAAATCTCCATATCCACCCAAGAGAGGCTCATGTCATCTGCAACCACATTATCCAGGATTCTTCCGAAAACAAGATACGAAAATTACACTAACCGTACAGGGTTATTAATGATACTGAGAACAATGCAATATAGTAGCTGTCCAAGGCACATTATATGCTAACCCTTCCTGGACAAAATCAGAACTTGCAACAATCTTTTCAAAGACAAAGCTGCCAAGCAAGCTGACAGGAATCATACAGAGACAGCTTTAGTGGATGCAGGGTGGAACATGATTAGATACCTAAGGACCTTCTGCAGAGTGAGGTACCCGAAGCCAGGTAATCAGGGGAGTGCTAAAGGCTCTGCTTCAAGGATGCTTGCAAGCATGACATGGAAGACCAGAAATACTGACTATTGCACCTGGGAGTCACTAGCTGGAGAAAGAACGAAATGATGATTCCTGCTGTGACCTGCTTCCTCCAGCACAATGCCCAGTGGTCATTGTAACTTGGTAACAGATGCCAACACTGAAAAAAATCCACACGCAACTTCACGTGTGTCACAGTTAGTGGAACCTGCTTCTCGAGGATTGACCTTTGTCGCCAGCAATGGTGCACTTCCAGCATCTCTCAAAAATGGAAGGACACCAGCAAACAGCAGTCATTCCAGACAAAGACTGAAATGGATCCTGAAGTGGTGTATCATCTGTCCCAGTAAAAATAAACACTGGAATATTCATCAAATTAGAATCTGCAATATTTGATCTATCAGTCAAGTATGTCTTACTGGTACATTATTTAAAATGTACAGTTTATATTAATTACAGTGAATCATCTTCCAACAAACAGGAAATGGAATTAAAGTCACTATCATCTTACCAGATCATTGGGCTACTCCCTCATTAGAGAGGGGGAGGATTGGCGGTAGTTTAACCTCATGACCTGGGGAGAGGTTGAGAAGGAAAGTGCTTCTCAGCCAGCATAGGAATTGAACCTACAGCTGTTGGCGTCACTCTGTATTGCAAAGCAACTGTCCAGCTAATGAGCTAAACTGACTCCTTATGTTAACAATAGTTGCACCCAGTGATAGGTTTCCTTTTCTGTGCCTATTTGTTTTAATGCAGACAACCATCTGGGACTTCAGTGTTAATGATGCCAAAGGCACTTTGTTGCAGCTGCACACGTGCAAGAAGCACGCCCCTTAGTGCTTTGGCACAAATCAACACAGCCTCCAACCACACTGCAGTACTCAGACCAATAGTGATTCCAGTAAATTGGGTCTCATGTTAACCTCATGTACAGCTACTATGAGAATCTATCTGCAAAATAAACTTGTTTGAAAACCATATTGAGTCCTACCGATAAAATTTGATCCTGAACTACTTCCTGCTACACTACTTTCACACAAGCCAGTCAGCCATATTTGAAACAACTTCTATATTTATATTAATATTAATATTATAGATTAAAATGATTGCAAAGCCTATCTGTATCATTCTCAGATATAGAAACAGTCTATCACAGAAATACTACTGAAATTAACAGGCTGGTTCCCAACACCCACTAACAGCTGACTGATTTCCCCATGTATGATCCATCATCCCAGTTACAATAGATTAGACCCTGAAGTATTTGTTTAGATCAGAGTAGTGCTGGAAAAGCACAGCAGGTCAGGCAGCATCCGAGGAGCAGGAAAATCGACGTTTCGGGCAAAAGCAGTATTTGTAGTTATTTTCAACTTCTAATTCCAAACAATGCAATTTTTAAAAGGAAGAGTGCTGCAGAAAAACTGCAGATTTAAATTCATTGACTATTTAGCAACGTCCATGGAAAGTCGCACACATGTAAACTGTCAAGTGGAGACCTCAATCAGGGAGAGACTTAAACAGGGATAATGAGGAGCTGTCTATCTTTCCCCTCTTGGCAGAATGCCACCTCCTCCAAATATATCTGCTTTACTCACCAGGAACGTACAAAACAAAAGGCCAGTTTCAACTCCACTGGAGTGAAATAATGGGATTCGATGCTTTCGGGTGTACCTGGCCTGCTTCAAGCATTAGCATGCTGTGAAAATCATGGCAGAAGAACTGTCTCCTAGCCACTCAAGTCTTTTTAAGGTACTGATCCTCTCTAATAATGAGCTGCAAACCATTAAAAAGGAAACAAGCAAAGAAAGGACTCTTTCTCACTCTGAATGTTGGAACTTCAAAAAGTGTGCAAAACCAAGACTCTCAAAGATAACTGTTCAATTATTGGTGTCAACATTTTTAGTAACTTCCACTCTGAAAATTCCATAACAGTCAACGATTCTTCTCTTTGTGAATAATCCTGAGACTGACCCATATGTCTTTCTTTTTGAACTTTTATCTTTTTATCTTGTTTTTAAGTGTATGTGTGCTCTGCCACTAAGGTTCAGGAACGAATAAACTCACTCCTTTCGTTAACTCAAGGAAGCCTGGTTAAACTGCCTCATTGTAAATGGTAAGCTCCTTTGGATCTGTGTAAGAGGTTTACACAAGGGAAGGCGTGTTTTTTTTTCATTAATCTCGTTACAACTCAACTGAGATGGTGGGAGAATAAAGAGGGTGTCAACCATTGTGGTACAGTAGCTCAGTGATCATCACTGCTGCCTCAAAGCGCCAGAGACCTGGGTTTGACTCTACCCTTAGGCAAGAGGGGCGGCTATATTGGATTTGGTTCTAGGTAATGAACCAGGCCAGGTGTTAGACTTGGAGGTAGGTGAGCACTTCGGGGACAGTGACCACAACTCGGTGACTTTTACTTTAGTGATGGAGAGGGATAATCGTGTGCCGCAGGGCAAGAGCTATAGCTGGGGGCAGGGAAATTATGATGCAGTGAGGCATGACTTAGGTTGTGTGGATTGGAAAAACAGGCTTCAAGAGAAGAACACTAATGAGATGTGGGGATTGTTCAAGGAGCAGCTACTGCGTGTCCTCGATAGGTATGTACCAGTCAGGCATGGTGTAAACGGCCTTGTGAGGCAGCCGTGGTTTAGTAAGGAATTGGAGTCCCTTGTGAAAGGGAAGAAGGCGGCATATGTAAAGATGAGGCGTGAAGGTTCAGTAGGGGCGATTGAGAGTTATAAGGTAGCCAGGAAGGAGCTAAAGAGGGAGCTAAGAGATGCGAGAAGGGGACATGAAAAGTCTTTAGCTGGTAGGATTAGGGAAAACCCAAAGGCTTTCTATAGGTATGTCAAGAATAAAAGGATGACTAGGGTAGGTATCGGTCCAGTCAAGGATAGTAGTGAGTAGTGGGAAGTTGTGTGTGGAGGCGGAGGAGATTGGAGAGACATTAAATCAGTACTTTTCATCAGTATTCACTCAGGAACAGGACACTGTTGCTGATGTGAATATGGAATCACAAATAAATAGAATGGATGCCCTGGAAATATGCAGGGAAGAGGTTTTGGGAATATTGGAAAGGTTGAATATAGATAAGTCTCCTGGGCCTGATGGCATTTACCCCAGGATCCTATGGGAAGCTAGGGAGGAGATAGCAGAGCCATTGGCCTGGATTTTTATGTCGTCATTGTCAACGGGAATAGTACCAGAGGACTGGAGGATAGCGAATGTGGTCCCATTGTTCAAGAAAGGGAGTAGGGATAGCCCTAGTAACTATAGGCCAGTGAGTCTGACTTCAGTGGTGGGCAAAGTCTTAGAGGGAATGGTAAGGGATAAGATTTATGAACATCTGGGTAGGAATAACGTGATCAGGGATAGCCAGCATGGTTTTGTGAAGGGCAGGTCGTGCCTCACAAACCTTATTGAGTTCTTTGAGAAGGTGACTAAGGAAGTGGATGAGGGTAAAGCAGTAGATGTTGTGTATATGGATTTTAGTAAGGCGTTCGATAAGGTTCCCCATGGTAGGCTAATGCTAAAACTTCGGAGGTATGGCATTGAGGATACATTAGAGGTTTGGATTAGGAATTGGCTGGCTGGAAGGAGACAGAGGGTAGTAGTTGATGGATTATGTTCATCTTGGAGCGCAGTTACTAGCGGTGTACCATAAGGATCTGTTTTGGGACCATTGCTTTTTGTTATCTTTATAAATGATCTAGAGGAAGGACTTGAAAGCTGGGTAAGCAAGTTTGCGGATGACACAAAAGTCGGTGGAGTTGTGGATAGTGAGGAAGGAAGTGGTAGGTTACAGCGGGATATAGATAAGTTGCAGAGCTGGGCGGAAATGTGGCAAATGGAATTCAATGTAGCTAAGTGCGAAGTCGTTCACTTTGGTAGCAATAACAAGATGATGGATTACTGGGCTAATGGTAGGCTACTTGGTAGTGTGGATGAGCAGAGGGATCTTGGTGTCTATGTACACAGATCTCTGAAAGTTGCCACCCAGGTAAATAGTGCTGTGAGGAAGGCATATGGTGTACTGGGCTTTATTGGCAGGGGAATTGAGTTCCGGAGTTCTGAGGTCATGTTGCAGTTGTATAAGACTCTGGTGAGGCCTCATCTGGAGTATTGTGTGCAGTTTTGGTCGCCATACTATAGGAAGGATGTGGAAGCTTTAGAACGAGTGCAGAGGAGGTTTACCAGGATGTTGCCTGGAATGGTAGGAAAATCTTATGAGGAAAGGCTGAGGCACTTGGGGCTGTTCTCATTGGAGAAGAGAAGGTTTAGGGGAGATCTGATAGAAGTGTATAAGATGATTAGGGGTTTAGATAGGGTAGATACTAAGAACCTTTTACCGCTAATGGAGTCAGGTGTTACTCGGGGACATAGCTTTAAATTAAGGGGTGGTAGGTATAGGACAAATGTTAGGGGTAGATTCTTCACACAGCGGGTTGTGAGTTCATGGAATGCCCTGCCCGTATCAGTGGTGAACTCTCCTTCTTTATGGTCATTTAAGCGGGCATTGGATAGGCATTTGGAAGTTATTGGGCTAGTATAGGTTAGGTAGGATTCGGTCGGCGCAACATCGAGGGCCGAAGGGCCTGTACTGCGCTGTATCCTTCTATGTTCTATATGTTCTAACTGTCTGTGTTGAGTTTGCACATTGTTGCTGTGTATGCATGGATTTCCTCCGGATGTGTCCAGTTTCGTCCCACAGCACAAAGACGTTCAGGTTAAGTGGATTGGCCATGCTAAATTGCCCATGGTGTCCAAGGATGTGCAGTCTAGGTGGATTAGCCATGGGAAATATAGGGTTACAGGGACTGGGAAGGTGGGTGGATCTCAGTGGGGTGCTCTTCAGAGGGTCGGTGTGGACACTGCAGCAATTCTATGATTCACCCCTCCTCACCAGTGAACCAAACAGTTTGGGGTATGTCATCTGGAAATGTAAGGAATTCAGGATTCTCACCCAAGGTCTGGTCAGAATATCCCATTTGTTACTCATCATGTGTTCTATCCCCAACAACATCACATAACACAACATGTCGTCAACACCAAAAGTGTCTGTTTTACCCCAATATTACCACTCCTAATCGATTCAACTTATTTGTCAGGTGATCAAAATTCAGTTTCCGTTGAAGCTGTGAGTAAAATAATATCAGACACCTTTGAGGCTTACCTTGAAGTGTCATGCCTGCCAGGTGGCTTACAGCAGGAGAAGCAGGGCAGAGAAGCAGAGAAGCAGCACACAGAGGCAGGAAGCAAAGCCAGACGATAGCAGCAGCCCCGGCGCTAGGCAGCAGCACGCTTCATGAAGAGCAGCTATCAGGCAGCGGAAACACAGCACTCAGAAGCAAAAACCTCAGAGAGCCAGCACACATCACAGCATATAGGGAACTCCACAATGTTACTGAGAGAAGTAGCCCTAGATCAGTTTAGATGAAAATAAGCACAAGTTGTTAAACGTGGTAAAATGAAATGATTTCATGCTTGTAACTGAATACTCCACACCTTTAATGAGTGATTCTGAACATGGTAGTGCTTTGGAATAGTGCAAACTGTTGCCTGTTGTAATATAGTGGCTGTGCTGTACAGTGTGTAACATCACATACAGGAATATCCAATTTTAAAATAACTTACATTTATAAAGCGCTTTGACTGCAGTCAAATGTTTAGGGTAAAAGGGGGTAAATTTAAAGGGGATGTGAGAGGTGGATATTTTACATAGAGGTTGGTAAATGCCTGGAATACAATGCCAGGGGAGTTGATAGAGGCAGATACAATAGCAACATTTAAGAGGCACCTTGACAGGTACATGAATCAGCACGGATATGGACAATGTGGAGGCAAAAGGTCTTTTTTCAGTTTAGAAAGGCATCATATGTCAGCTCAGTATTGGTGGGCCATAGGGGCTGTTTGTAAGCTCTACTGCTCTTTGTTAAATGTTCAAAGACACTTCAGACGTGCATTATGAAACAAATTTTGATGATGAGTCAGGTAAGGAGATATTAAAGGTTCCGATGTTTACTGGGGGCAATTCCTGAGCTTGCAGCTTACTGCACCTTCCAAACCCGCGACCACTTCCATCTAGAAGGATAAGGGCAGCAGATATATGGGAACACCACCACCTTCAAGTTCTCCTCCAAGCCAATGCTGACTTGGAAATATATTACCGTTCCTTCACAGTTGTGTCAAAATCCTGGAATTCCCTCCCTAACGGCATTGTGGGTCAACCCACAGCAAGTGGAATACAGCAATTCAAGAAGGCAGCTCACCACCACTTTCTCAAGGACAAGTAAGGACTGGCAATAAATGCTGGCCATCCAGTGACGCTCGCATCCCACAAATGAATACATTTTTAAAAAATGAAACTGAAAGCAAGGTTTCCAATGTTGCAGCATTTATAATAGTGGCTGCAAAAGAGGCTTGAATTGGAAAAAGCATCCATATCCTAAAGTGTTGGAAGGAAGAAGGATGCTACTGGGGCAAGGTGATCAGAGGGTAAGAATGTAGGACTAGGGGCCAATGCAGATCAGTAAGCACCTGATCAAAAAGTGGAATACCCTTCAAAATTGCTTTGTAGGTTTACTGCAGCGGTTCGAGAAGGTGGCTCTCTCCATCTTTACTGATGGAATGATTTTACCAGCAAGGCTCATTTCCAAAGAGTGAATAACCAAGAACGGGGGAGTAGGAGAGAACAGGACTTGGTGCAAGTTCAAATACAGATGCTAAAGTTTATGGTGAACGCAGTTTATAGAGCATGTAAAATGGAGACTGATTGCATAAACATTGGAATAGGGAGCTAAGACAGAGATGAAGTTGCAGTAGTAGTTTGGTTTTTTCTCTTTCATGGGATATGGGCAACATTGGTAAGACCCATTGCCTATCCCTAATCATCCTTAAGGAGCTGGTAATGAGTCACTTCCTTGAACAGATGCAGCCCACATGGTGTAGTTACCCCAACGTTGCTGTTAGGAGGGAGTCCAGGATTTTGACAATGATCATGAAGGTAGAGTGATATATTTCCAGGTGAGAATGGCATGGCCTGAGGGGACCCTGTACATTTTGGTGTCACCATGAGTATGTTGTCCTTATTCTTCTTGGCAAGAGAGGGCATGGTTTTGGCGGATGTTGTTGTACAAGCCTTGCCCATGGTACTGAAGGGCTGCTGATTGAGCAGGTTGCTTTCTTCTAGATGGAATTGAGATTGAGTGTTGTAGGGGTGTACTCATTCAGACTATTGTGAAGATTCCATCTACATGGACATCAGTGGGGCTTTGCGAAGTTAGGAAGTGAGTTAGATACAATAGAATTATCAGTCTCTGATTTACCCTTATATTCACAGTATTTATAAAGCTGTTCTACTTAAACTTATGTTCAATGACAACACTCCCATCCCCCAGCCTGAGTTTTTGATGGTGGGGGGTCTGACAATGGCTGAATGTCAAGGGGAATGTACACTGAATCATTGGAGATAATTGGACTAGCATCTATGTCGTGTGAATGGTACTTACCACTTATTGCCCAAGTTGTCTTTCAGTCTTTTGCGCTGTCCATACTATAGAGCAATGTGATCGCACTGGAGAGGGTGCAAAGGAGACTAACCAGGATGATGCTTGTGCTGGATAGTTTTAGTTATGAAGAAAGATTGGACAGATGGGTTGTTTTCCTTAGAGCAGATTAGACTGGGAAGGATCATCAATGAGACCTACACAACTATGGCCAAATTGAGCTTCTGCTTTCTGTGGACAGCACATATCTGGGCCATTTTCAATTCTATTGGGTAGATATGAATGAGGAGCCCTTAGTCCCTTTATCCTGCAATTTCATTCAATAAGATTTAAAAGGCATTTGGATGGGTATATGAATAGGAAGGGTTTGGCGGGATATGGGCCAGGTGCTGGCAGGTAGGACTAGATTGGGTTGGGATATCTGGTTGGCATGGACGGGTTGGACCAAAGGGTCTGTTTCCATGCTGTACATCTCTATGACTCTATAAGATCACGCTGATCTAATTATCTCACATTCTTGCTTACCCAACATTACCGCCTATTCCGTTGCTTAGCAAGGACCTAGCCATCTCTACTTTAGAAATATTCAAAGAAACTGCCTCCAGCGCCTTTTTAGGAAGAGAGTTCCAAAGACTCAACTGCTGTAAATAAATAGTTCTCCGCATCACTGTCTAAAATTAGCTATTCCATATTTTAAAATAGTGACCGTTAGTTCTAGATTCTCCCACAAGAAAACTCTTCCTCTAGTACCTGAACAAATGAACTAAATCTCTTACCTAAGGTAAGGGTGATGACCTTTGACACTGAGGCAGCACTTGGCTGAATACAGTCCCCAATCAAATGGGATCTAAACACATTTTAACCTGTCAAGACCCCTCAGGCGTTCCAATCAAGACACCTCTTATTTTTCAAACCTCTAGCAGATACAAACCTAGCCTGTCTAATCCTTCCTCAAAATACAACCTGCCCATTTCAGATGTTATTCTAATAAATCTCTGAAATACTTTCAGTGCATTTCCATCCTTTCTTAAATAAGGGGACCAATATGCAGTGGCTATTTTAGACATGTTGTGGCCATTTCAGAAACATGGGTAGAGCAGGGACAGGAATGGTTATTGCATGTTCCCGGATTTAGATGTTTCAGTAAGAACAGAGAAAATGACAAAAAAGGAGGTGGTGTGGTACTGTTAGTCAAGGACAGTATTACGGCTGCAGAAAGGACATTTCATGACTTGTCTACTGAGATAGTATGGGCTGAGATTAGAGGGAAGGAGAGGTTACCCTGTTGGGAGGTTTCTATAGGCCTCCAAATAGTTCCAGAGATTTAGAGGTGTAAAAATAATCCTCAATATGAGCGAGAGTGATAGGGTGGTTGGTATGGAGGACTTTAACTTTCTAAATATTGACTGGGAATACTATAGTTCAAGTACTTTAGATGGGTCAGTTTTTGTCTAGTGTGTGCAGGAGGGTTTCCTGACACAGTATGTAGACAGGCCAACAAGAAGCCACTTTAGATTTGGTACTGGGTAATGAACCTGGCCAGGTGCTAGATTTGGACGCAGGTGCGTACTTTGGTGATAGTGACGACAATTCAGTTATGTTTACTTTAGTGATGGAAAGGGATAGGTATATACCGCAGGGCAAAAGTTATACATGGGGGAAAGGCAATTACAATGCGATTAGGCAAGATTGAGGATGCATAGGATGGGGAAGGAACTGCAGGGGATGGGCACAATTGAAATGTTGAGCTTATTGAAGGACCAGCTACTGCGGGTCCTTGACAAGTATGTAGCAGTCAGGCAGGGAGGAAATTGTCAAATGCAGGAGCCATTGTTTACTAAGGAAGTTGAATCTCTTGTCAAGAGGAAGAAGATGACGTATGTTAGGATGGGATGTGAAGGCTCAGTTAGGGTTAGCCAGGAAAGACCTAAAGAGAGAGCTAAGAAGAGCCAGGAGGGGACGTCAGAGTTGTTGGTGGATAGGATCAAGGAAAAACCGAAGGCTTTCTATAGGAATATCAGGAATAAAAGAATGACGAGGATAAGATTAGGGCCAATCAAGCATAGTAATGGGAAGTTGTGTGTGGAGTCAGAGGAGATAGGGGAAATGCTAAATAAATACTTTTCATCAGTAGTCACACTGGAAGAAGGCAATATGGTCGAAGAGAATACTGAGATACAGGCTACTAGACTAGATTGGATTGAGGTGCATAAGGAGGAAGTGTTAGCAATTCTGGAAAGTGTAAAAATAGGTAAGTCTCCTGGGGTGGATGGGATTTATCCTAGGATTCTCTGGGAAGCCAGGGAGGAGATTGCAGAGTCTTTGGCTTTGATATTTATGTCACTATTATCTGTAGGAATAGTGCCAGAAGACTGGAGGATAGCAAATTTTGTTCCCTTGTTCAAAAAGGGGAGTAGAGACAACCTTGGAAATTATAGACCTGTGAGCTTTACTTTGGTTGTGGGTAAAGTGTTGGAAAGGGTTCTAAGAAATAGGATTTATAATTATCTAGAAAGAAATAAGTTGATTAGGGATAGTCAATACAGTTTTATGAAGGTTAGGTCGTGCCTCACAAAACCTATTGAGTTATTTGATATTAAAGGGTGATAGTAAAGCAGATGATGTGGTGTAAATGGATTTCAGTAAGGTATTTGATAAGGTTCCTAATGATAGGCTATTGCACAAACTACGGAGGCACGGGATTAAGGATGATTTAGCAGTTTCAATCAGAAATTGGTTAGCTGAAAGAAAACAGAGAGTGATGGTTGATGGGAAATATTTATGCTGGAGTTCAATTACTAGTGGGGTACCGCGAGGATCTGTTTTGGGTCCACTGTTGTTTGTCATTTTTATAAATGACCTGGATGAGGGCATAGAAGGAGGGGTTAGTAAGTTTGCGGATGACACTAAGGTCGGTGGAGTTGTGGATAGTGCTGGAGGATGTTGCAGATTACAGAGGTACATAGATAAGCTGCAGAGCTGAGCTGAGAGGTGGCAAATGGAGTTTAATGCAGAAAAGTGTGAGGTGATTCACTTTGGAAGGCGTACCAGGAATGCAGAGTACTGGGCTAATGGTAAGATTCTTGGTAGTGTAGATGAGCAGAGAGATCTTGGTGTCCAGGTACATAGATCCTTGAAATTTGCCACCCAGGTTGATAGGACTGTTAAGAAGGCAAATGGTGTGTTCGCTTTTATTGGTAGAGGGATTGGGTTTTAAAACAATGAGGTCATGCTGCAACTGTATAAAATTCTGGTGCGGCCACATTTGGAGTATTACATACAGTTCTGGTCATTGTATTATAGAAAGGATGTGGAAGCTTTGGAAAGGGTTCAGATGAGATTTACTAGGATGCTGCCTGGTATGTTGGGAAGGTCTTATGAGGAAAGGCCTTATGAGGAAAGGCTGAAGGACTTGAGGCTATTTTCGAAGGTTAAGAGGTGACTGAATTGAGACATATAAGATAATCAGAGGGGTAGATATGTTGATCAGTGAAAGCCTTTTTCCTCAGATGGCTATGGCTAACACGAGGGGACAAAGCTTTAAATTGAGGGGTGATAGATATAGGACAGATGTCGGAGGTAGTTTTTTACTCAGAGAGTAGTAGGGGCATGGAACGCACTGCCTGCAACAGTAGTAGTTTCGGCAAGTTTAAGGGCATTTAAATGGTCATCAGATCGGCATATGGATGAGAATGGAATGGTGTCAGTTAAATGGGCTTCAGACTGGTTCTGCGGGTTGGTGCAACATCGAGGGGCCGAAGGGTCTGGACTGCACTGTAATGTTCTATGTTCAATGCTATACACAGCATTCCAGATGGTGTCTTACCAATGCCCTGTACAACTGGAGCATTGTCTCTCAAATTTTGCACACAAATCCTCTCCCAATAAACCATAACATTTGTTTTCCTACATGCATACTAACCTATTGCAATGTATGCACTGGAACATCTAGATCTCTATCTGTTAACAGAGCTCTGGCCAGATGCTGATTTAGATGTCACAACAGTTGGAATGTGTGGGATATAGGTAAAAGTGTTACTTCTGCAATTATAATTATTATACAAGGTAAATGAACTCACACAAGTGTGTAAATGTTTCAACTAAGAGCTGAGTCAACAAGAATGCAAACAATGTGGAGGAAATACATAATTATTTTTGTGTTAGCTAAAATTGTATGCAAGAATGAAACATGACTGCAAAACAATGGTAGATGTTACAGACAAATGGATAAGGTGCTGTGAGGATGTAGGTTAAGCCAGATATGCTTGCACAAGCAGTAGTTATAAGCATCTGTTCCCCACTTTTACAGAAACACAGGAACAAACCCCAATTAAAAAGTCATAAGGATCAGTATGGTTGGGGAAAGCACAGATGGAGGGAGTAGATAATGGTGAAGAAAAGATATACCTAACTATGGGCTACAGTGGGATGTGGTCAAACGGCCTTGTGAGGCCAGAAATAGGCATTTTGTCACAGACAAGGCCGGATAAGGCAAGAGATAAACAGGAGTAATGGGTGCCGGTCTTAGGGAAGGGGAGGATGGAAACGGGGAGGAGCAATGGGATAAAAAAGGAACCAAATTACATAAATATCGTGTATTAGTTGAATTCAGAGTGTGTGTGTGTCCCTGCCTTGTAGACAGTGGACATCGCACCCTCTTGCAAGGGTAAAATAAATGGCACTACTGATTCAGATCTTGTCTCGAACTGAAATTATTGAAGTGAGTGAGCTTTGTTTCTCACAGAATGTATTGAAACCTATAGCCTATGCTACATTCAGCTCACTAAAATAGTTTAAGACTAGAATCTATGATAATGACCTCCTCAAATATTGATAATGACTTACCCTGAGTACCTATAGCTTCAAATATTTACAAATGCTTGAAACATTTTTTTTTGCATTAATATGTTGGGCTTCCCTTTGATTGAGAATTGGCATTTCTGCGGGACCTGCTCCTCCATTTAGATCTTGAAATGTTTGGTTGATTGAGTACACTGGCTGCACACTCCAGACTTGAGCACAATGTCTACGGAACTGTGAGAGGTCCATGTTTTCAGGCATACGATTGTTGAGGTGAGATGTTGAAACAAGATACCATTGTCCTCCTGGATCTGAGAAGAGTATTCTGGAGCAAAGCAGGGGAAATCCCTGGTGTCCTGCAAATACTTCGCTAACCAACATCGCCAAAACAGCTTCTCTGGTCATTTGTGCATTATTGTTTGTGGGAAGTTGCTGTGCATAAATCGGCCGCTGTATTTTGAAATTACAAATTTCAACAATACTTTATTGGCTGTAAAGTGCTCCAAGTGTCCCAAGATCACGAAAATGAGTACAAGCTTTTTTTTATCTCCACTGGAAAGCCATCAGGAACAGCTGATTTCTCCCTCTTTGTATACTTGGATCATTTAATTCACCATAAACCAGGACCCTTGGAATCACTTGTCTTTTAGTCAAGGCATTGGATACAAAAGCAAGGAGGTTATGATGGAGCTGCACACGACATTAGGTAGCCCATAGCTGGAGCACCGTGTGCCATTCTGGTCCCCAAACTGTAGGAAGGATGTGAATACACTGTAGAGGGTGCAGAGGAGATTCATCAGGATGTTGCCTAGACTGTCCTGATTCAGCTATGAAGAGACACTAGATAGGCTGGGGCTGTTTCCCTTGGAACAGAGAAGGCTGATGGGGGAACCTAATTGTCCTGTATAAACGTCTGGTAGGCATTGACAGGGTAGATAGGGAGATACCTGTTACATTAGCAGACGTGTCAGTAACCAGGGAACACAGTTTTAAGGGTAGGAGATAGAGATTTAGAGGGATCTTGAATAAAAATCTTTTCACCCAGAGGTTGGTGTCACTGCCTGAATGGGCAGTCGAATTGGGATCCCTTAAGCTGTTTAAAAGCTTTTTTGGATGAACATTGAAAAGCTACACCATCTCTGACTACTGGCCAAGTGCTGGAATGTGGGATTGGAATGGATGGCAGTCTGATGACTGGTGATGAGACATTGGGCCTCTTTCTATGCTGCAAAAACTCAATGATACTTCTCGCGAAGGAAATCGCTTGCAAACTCAGCTTTTATAAAAACTGTTAGAACATCTTGACAATCACCAAATATTCTGCAGTCAATTAATTAATCATAAACTGATTCCATGACCAATGCAAAATGTGACACCAAAAAAGTTCAGTGTTGGGAACTTTCATACAGAGGAACTATTAGGACCAAATATGGCAGATCCTATAGAAACCTAGAACGCAGAAGCAGAAATTGGCATTTGACACTCAACAGGATCATGTCTGATCCTCTATTTCAATGCCATACTCCCACTGTGACCCCATATCACTTGACACCTTTAGCTTCTAAAAGTCTATGTATTTCTTGAATATGTTCAGTGACTCGGCCTCCATGTGCTTCTATGGTAGAGAATTCCACAACCGAGTGAAGAAATGTCTCCTCTCAGTCTGAAATGTCTTATGCATATCCTTAAACTGTAACCTCTTGTTCTAGACGTCCTGGCCAGAAAACATCATCCCTGCATCCAGTCTTTCCAGCCCTGTCGGAACTTTATATATGTTTCAATGGGATCCCTTGTCATTCTTCTAATCTCCAGTGAATACAGACAGGCCTAGTCTGTACCATCTCTCCTCAAACGACAAACCTGTCAGCCCAGGAGTCAGTCTGCTGAATCGTCGCTGCACTCTCTCTCTGACAAGCATATCGTTTCTTAGGTAAAGAGTCATAGGATATTATAGTACAGAAACAGACCCTTCGGTCCAACTCATCCACGCTGACCAGACATCTCAATCTGACCCAGTTCCATTTGCCAACCTTTGGCCCATATCCCTCAAAGCCTTACAAATTCAATGTACCTAACCAGATGCCTTTTAAATGTTGTGTTTGTACCAGCCTCCACCACTTCCTCAGACAGCTCAATTCATACACACAACATCCTATGCGTGAAAAAGTTACGCCTCAAATTCTTTTTAAATCCTTCCCCTCTCCCCTTAAATGTACCCTCTAGTTTAGAACTCCTCCACTCAAGGAAAAAGACTTTGGTTATTTACCCTATCCATGCTCCTCCTAATTTTATAAATCTTTATAGGGAGACAAACATCACACACAATATTCCAGGTGTGAACCCACCAAGGCTCTATTCTTCAATAAGACTTCCTTGCTTCTGTACTCGAAATTCCTTGCAACAAATGCCAACAGATATTGCCTACCTAACTGCTAATTATCATGCTTAATTGCTGTGATTAGTGTAAAAGGACATCCAGGTCCCTTTGTACATCAACCTTTCTCAATCAATGACAAACTCTGTTATTCTGTTTTTCCTACCGAAATGGACAATTCCACAATTACCGAAATCACCCTGCATCTGTCATGTATTTGCCCACTTACTGAACTTGCCTAAATTACCCTAGCGCCTCTTCATACCTTCCTCACCACAAACACTCCCACTTAGTTTTTGGTCTTCAGAAAGCTTGGAAATATGAAACTTGATTCCCACATCCACATCATTGATATATATTTTGAATCATTGGGGTCTAAGCATTACTCCCTGAGGTATCCCACTTTCATACTGAATGTGACCCAGTTGCTGTATTGTTCCCTGCCTGCTAACCAATTCTCAGTCCATGCTAGTATCTTACTAACAATTCCATGTGCTTTGATTTTGCATAATAATATCTTATCTAGGACTTTATCAAAATCTTCCTGAAAATCCAAATACACATACCTACTGGGTTTCCCCCAGCTCTTCTATTGGCCATGTTCGCGAAAAAAAACCCTCTAGTTCATTCATCAAACACAACTTCCCTTTCTTAATATCCATGTTGATTTAATGTCGGTATTTAAGGGTCCTGCTATCACATTCTTTATGATAGACTCCAGCATTTCCCACTTACTGACGTTAGGCTAAACAATCCATAATTTCCCATTTTCTCCCTCCGTCCATTTTCCAAAGAGTGAAACCACCCTCCAATTTGTCAGGGTTGTCTCACAATCAATAAAATTTCTGGAATATGACAACAAATACATTCACTATTTCCATGGCCAACAACTTTAATACCCAGGGATCTTGACTGTCAGGCCCTGGAGATTTATTAGCTTTTAGTCCCACTTATTTTCCAGCACATTTTTATTAATTCTAAGTTTTTTTTCAATTTCTACTTTGCAAAAGACTCTGACTTCACTGTTTGAGAAGTTATTTGCGTCTTCTTGTGTGAACACAGAACAAAAGCAGTTGTTTAACTCTTCTGCCATTTCTTTGTTTAGAATTTGGGCAGCACGGTGGCACAGTGGTTAGGGGCAGCACGGTGGCACAGTGGTTAGTGGGCAGCACGGTGGCACAGTGGTTAGCACTGCTGCCTCACAGCGCCAGGCACCCGGGTTCAATTCCGCCTCAGGCGACTGACTGTGTGGACTTTGCACATTCTCCCCGTGTCTGCGTGGGTTTCCTCCGGGTGCTCCGGTTTCCTCCCACAATCCAAAAATGTGCAAGTTAGGTGAATTGGCCATGCTAAATTGCCCGTAGTATTAGGTGAAGGGGTAAATGTAGGACTATGAGTCTGGGTGGTATGCGGGTCGGTGTGGACTTGTTGGGCCGAAGGGCCTGTTTCCATACTGTAAGTAATCTAAAAAAAATTAGATTACTTACAGTGTGGAAACAGGCCCTTCAGCCCAACAAGTCCACAATCCACCCCCATACATTTACCTCTTCATCTAACACTATGGGCAATTTAGCATGGCCAATTCACCTAACCTGCACATTTTTGGATTGTGGGAGGATACTGGAACACTCAGATGAAACCCACGCAGACATGGGGAGAATGTGCAAACTCCACACAGTCAGTCACCTGAGGTGGGAAGTGAACCCGGATCTCTGGCGCTGTGAGGCAACAGTGCTAACCACTGTGCCACCATGCCATCCACAATTCTTCCATTTCAGACAGTAAGGAACCGATGTATTTGTCTTATCTTTTCCTATTTACAACTTATAGAAACTCTTACAGTCTTGCATTTATGCTCCTTATAAGTTTACTCTCATGCAATGTTTTCCCATGTAACCAAGCTTTTGGTCCTCCTTTGCTGAATTCTAAACAAACATGACAGGTAATCACTCTGGAGTATCTGGTGCATTTGTCAGCTGCAAAAACCAGTGTTCTTGTGTGTACTTGCTGTAAAGGTCAAACCCATTTATAACTACAACATGCTACACTCACGTTAGTTATCAGCTTCTATGTTTGACCTCAAGTTGATGTTTTACTTTCTGGTATAATTGGGTGCAATTGTAGAGCCACGGAGAAGATTAAGACATGGCCACACACAACAATGGCTTTGTGCTGAACAATAAACATGGTGACCACCGCCCCCTGCTGGTGGTTCACTTTTACACAGTGCATCAGTCAAAACCTCCACTACCTTTTTGGAGAGGTTGCTTGAATCTCTGAAGGTCAATTTATACTATAGCATCGACATAAAAGAAATTCATTCCCAACAATAATATCACATAAAGCTTCAAATCATGTGGCATAATTTTAGTAGTGAAAGACTTAAATGATTCATATGAGATTACCTTTGTTAGTTATTGTAACGCTTGTTTTGTCTATTAAATTAGATAAAGTAATTACACATTAATATTGCATCATTTAATTTCTAAACTTAGATAACTTTAGATAATATACATTCTCCTATTAAACTACCTGAAGAGTACAACTCAACTTTTATATAGATTTGCAACATTAACCATAAAGCTACCTACAATGCATTTTGCTCCAACCTGTAATGTATTGATGAATAATGATGGTTTCAAAGCATGAAACACTAATGTTGCAGTTCAGTTACCTAGAGAAAGTGCAGAGTTCACTAAGGCGGACTTTCATCGTTAAATGAGGCATCGTAGAACAGTCGAGAAGAGCGTTTGGCAGTCCGCGCAGTGAATGGGACAGTCTTCAGTGCTGTCCATGAGAGTCCAGGCAGGAAGAATGGTGCATGTGAAAGGACCAGAGACAAAGCAACAGAGATCAACATGATATGAGAGAAAAGCAGAGGAAAGAGCATGATGGAGATAAAGAACAAGCATAAGAGAATGTGATGAAAATCATGGAAGCAGGAGAGGGACAGCAAGCAAGCAAAAAGCAACACAGAGAGAAAAGCAAACATAAGGAAAATGGGGGAACAGGGAGGGATATATAAAGAAGAGCAAAGGAGAGAGTGAGAGTCATAGAGGCAGTTTTCAGCTGAACATATTCACAATTCCCTTCCTCCAAATATTTGAAACAAGAAATCTTTTGTCTCAATACAGGCATTTTATAAACAATCTAAATTTTGCTTTTGCATGTCTGTCTGTCTGTAATAGTTGTGAGAGCAGAGTTTGGTTAATTATTCACCTCATAATTAATGTTTGGTTAATTATTCACCTCATCTAGCTTTACTGAAATAAAACATAAACTGAGACAGGTTTGGATGCAAGTGACACTGGAAGTAGTTCAAAATAATCACTCAAATTCCCTTTAAAAGAGTGACGTGCCATTCAAATTAAGATTTGACTTTCAGCATCTTTATGATTGCCGAGAAACAAGCCACACTTCCAGGGATTTCTCAATTTAACCACTGACTGCAATAGTAACTCTTACAGTTGTAAAGATACCCATGTTTCAGTGCTGTAACAGCTAAATACACGAGACACAATTTAGACACAATTGATCTCCGGACTTAGTTCAAGAAGAATTAAGCATTATCACTTTTCTGACCGCTCCCGAATTTAAAATTAACGGTGTATTTTCTCCATGGTTTTCCAAGTCACAGTCTACTTGGGACTTCCTTCAGTGAGCTCAGTTGCCATTGGCTGTAAAGTGCCACCTTGATGAGTGGCACTGTCACACTGCCAATGAAGCAGGAGGCCATTCAGTCCCACAAGCCCTGCTACACAATTCAATTAGATTGTGGCTGATCAACTCTTCACTTATCCACCAGCATTCCCTTGTTGTTCTTGTCTGACAAAAAGCTATTGCTCTGAAACACTAAGTGTCCCTTAGCATCCATACCTTTTCCAGATTTCTACAAAACTGTGAATGTGTAGCAACACGTTCTACACTGAGTGACATGACAGAGCCAGCATAAGGATTCAGTATCTGACTACTTGGGGTGGGAAAAGAAATTAATCCTGAAGGATTAGTCTTTAAGTTTTACTTCCCCAGATTAGTGTGCAAGACAGCTGTGTGGTATTCTCCTGCACTGAATTACCTGTGATAATATCCTCAATTGCTCCGTCCTTGCCCTCATACACCATTCTCTCTTTACCCTGCTGCTTCTTCTTCAGCTCGGCCATTAGATCCATGTGAGGGACCTTATTCCTCGTGGGAAGGGGCTAGAGAAAAAGATAAGAGTTCACTTGTCACTGCTGCGAAACTGTGAGTTACAATCACCAGAAAATAAATTGTTCATGAAATTGAAAAATATTTGGAGTCACCCATGTTAGAAAACAGCTCCTCTATTTAAATCACTCCCTGGCGTGCTTAAGTTTAAAAAAAAAGCAGAGCTTTTGTGTTACTCGCACTCAGATGAGTGGCATGCTGTTTTAGAAAGTCAAAATGATTACACGATGCTGAGCGATGTGTTCTTTATTGTTGAAAAGTTAACGTTTGTTTAATAGATACAGAGTTCATACAGGGTCGAATTGAGAATCTGTCAGTTAAGCAAACACTGGGTGAAATATGCAGCTTGTCAATTGAGAAGCTCAATGTTAATTATTTTAATTGAGGTTAAGTGCATACAGGTGAGGGTTTGACTGGGAGGTTTCTTAAGTGTGTAATAGCAACACAGTGGGGCTCTTGTGGTTTAGTGGTAATGTCCCTACCTCTGGTCCAGGAGGCCTGGGTTCATATCTCACCTACCCCAGACTCTTGAATGGACCTTTCATATATTAAAGTTGATTTTTCTTTGCATCTTCTCTGTGGCAGAGAAAATACATTGTGTTCTATTACCATGATGTACTCATCTAAGGTATGATTTACCTGGATAACATGCAAAACAATACTTACCACTGTATTTCTGTACATGTGACAATAATAAATCAAATCAAATCAAAACAAAAATCCAGATGTACGTTATAATGTCTGAATAGGTTGATTAGAAAATATCTATTGTGGTAGACTGAAATTAGGAGATATATGTCTGTATTTCTTTATTATCATGATAGAATCCCTATTCTCTAGTCATTCGGGCCATCGACCCTCCCACTTTATTTCCGTAAAGCTACATTTCCCATTGCCAACCCACCTAGCCTACACATCCCTGAACAGTATGGGCAATTTAACATGGCCAATCCACCTAACCTGCACATCTCCAGACTGTGGGCGGAAGCCCACACAGACACAGGAAGAATATGCAAACGCCACACAGACAGTGGCCTAAGGCTGGACTCAAACCCAGGTCCCTGCTGCAGTGAGGCAGCAGTGCTAACCACTGAGCCACAATGTCTTTCTTTGATTAAATCTTTCGAACACTGGCTCTGGTTTATTCTTTCATCAACTGATTATTGGTTAAATCCAAGGTAGAAATATTGATGTGTTTCCTCAATTTATCATCTACAGTTATTCCCAAGTTACTCATGGCATGATCAAAACCAAGTTTGCACAGGCATTGGCCCAACCTGTTAGATTTGTGGAGCTGATTGTTCACATGGCCTGCATGTCAAAGGTTCATCACCTATGGGCTGGCCCAGTGCTGGAATTCTTCAATTAGGGACACAATTGTCAATGAGTAGGATTTGTACATTACTGTTGTTGGTGTCAAGATGTTCTACGGAGGAGTGAAGGGCAAGTGATATGGCATCTGACGTGGATCTGTTGGTCCGATAGGCAAATTGGAGTGGGTCAAGAGTAGTGGGGAGGCTGAAGTTGATCAATGCCATGACCAGCTTTTCAAAGCACTTCATGACACTGAAGTTAGGGTCACTAAACGATAGTCCTTGAGACGTGCTGCATGAACCGTCTTAGGCACAGGGATGATGTAGGCCATCTTGAAACAGGCAGGGACAGTGGGTTGCTGCAGGGAGGGATTGAAGATGTCCGAGAAGATCTCTGCCAGTTAATCTGCATATGCTCTCAGTGACACAAAAAGCGAGTGATATATGAAGTGTGACAGACTATACTTTTTTTATATCATGAGCTCCTTTTGTTTTAGTGGTTTGCTCCCACTCCATTATGTTGTTGTACGGCTAATGGGACCAGAATAGCTGACAGTACCAGTCCTGGACTGGACTTGACTGTGGAAGGCAGTGAGTTACCCTGCCGATCCTGGTCTCCACTGTGGTGTCCCGTCTTCACTTGCAGTGGCACGGGTGACTCAGTGATTGGCACTGCTGCCTCACAGCACCAGGGTCCCAGGTTCAATTCCAGCCTTGGGTGACTGTCTGTGTGGAATTTGCACATTCTCCCGTGGTCCTGTTTCCTCCCATAATCAAAAGATGTGCAAGTCAGGTGGAATGACCATGCTAAATTGCCTGTAGCACTCAGGGAATGTATTGGTTAGGTGCATTAGTCAGTAGTAAATGTACAGTATAAGGCAGGAGAGTGGGTTACAGTTTGGAGGGTTGGTGTGGACCTGTTAGGCCAAAAGACCTGTTTCCTCGCTGTAGGGATACTATGACTTATTGCTTTAATGGCTCCCATCAATAAAAGGAGCTTAGAATGTGGATGTATTTTAAAGGGATGCAAAGTAAGGGATGGTGAGAGAATGAAACCTTTTTCAGTCAGTGAGTGCACTGCCTAAAAATGTGGTGGAGGCAGGTACAATGGAGGCATTCAAGAGGAAATTGGATGAGTTTTGAATAAAAATAGTCTGTGGGGACATAGTGAAAAGACTGGAGTTTAGTATTAGGTAATAGAACCAATACAGACAAGATGGGCTGAAGGGTCTCCATTGTGTAATTCAGTTGTAGATATATAGAACTAGGTTTTCCTGTCATTTTATGAGCTGTCATAGCAACCTGCAGTTCCACTGCACTCTGTAACCAGCTTGAGTAATTTGCCTTGATTATACTTCAATCAGCAGGAACCTTTCCGCTGTCAGTGAGGAGACTGCTGTCTCAAGGGACATTGCTGGATATGACTTCTTCGAAGATCATGTCTTAGTAGTTGCACTAGATAGTTGTTCTCATTGCAGCTCTAGGAAGTGGTGGCAATGTCTCGACATTAGCAAAGCAGGGGCCCAGGCTAATGGCCTGCAGGCACAGGTTCAAATCCCACAGCAGCAGCAGCTAGTAGAATTTGAATTAATTAAGAAAACAAAACCTGAAATAATCAGATGGCCTCAGTAATGGTGACTGTGACAGCTGTCAGCAATTGTTGCAAAAACCCATGTGGTTCACTCACATCCGTAAGTGTTTAAAGTCTGGTTGAAGATTTGTAGCTCGGGTGTCCGTTGTTGTGGTTCTGTTCGCCGAGCTGGAAGTTTTTGCTGCAAATGTTTCGTTCCCTGGCTAGGGAACATCATCAGTGCTATTGGAGCCTCCTGTGTAGCGCTGCTTTGATGTTTCTTCCGGTATTTATAGTGGTTTGTTCTTGCCGCTTCCGGGTGTCAGTTTCAGCTGTAGTAGTTTGTATATGGGGTCCAGGTCTATGTGTCTATTAATGGAGTTTGTGGATGAATGCCATGCCTCTAGGAATTCCCTGGCTGTTCTCTGTCTGGCTTGTCCTATGATGGTAGTGTTTTCCCAGTCAAATTCATGTTCCTGGTTGTCTGAGTGTATGGCTACTAGGGATAGCTGGTCGTGTCGTTTTGTGGCTAGCTGATGTTCATGGATGCGGATTGTTAGCTGTCTTCCTGTTTGTCCTATATAGTGTTTTGTGCAGTCCTTGCATGGTATTTTATAAACTACATTAGTTTGGCTCGTGCTGGCTATTGGGTCCTTTGTTCTAGTGAGTTGTTGTCTGAGTGTGGAAGTTGGCTTGTGTGCTGTTATGAGTCCTAAGGGTCGCAGTAGTCTGGCTAGTAGTCAGACTACTGCGACCCTTAGGACTCATAACAGCACACAAGCCAACTTCCACACTCAGACAACAACTCACTAGAACAAAGGACCCAATAGCCAGCACGAGCCAAACTAATGTAGTTTATAAAATACCATGCAAGGACTGCACAAAACACTATATAGGACAAACAGGAAGACAGCTAACAATCTGCATCCATGAACATTAGCTAGCCACAAAACGACACGACCAGCTATCCCTAGTAGCCATACACTCAGACAACCAGGAACATGAATTTGACTGGGAAAACACTGCCATCATAGGACAAGCCAGACAGAGAACAGCCAGGGAATTCCTAGAGGCATGGCATTCATCCACAAACTCCATTAATAGACACATAGACCTGGACCCCATATACAAACCACTACAACTGAAACTGACACCCAGAAACGGCAAGAACATCCATCAACAGACACATCGACCTGGACCCCACATACAAACTACTACAGCTGAAACTGACACCCGGAAGCGGCAAGAACAAACCACTATAAATACCGGAAGAAACATCAAAGCAGCGCTTCACAGGAGGCTCCAATAGCACTGATGATGTTCCCTAGCCAGGGTACGAAACGTTTGCAGCAAAAACTTCCAGCTCGGCGAACAGAACCACAACAATTCACATCCTTCAGAGAAAGAAATCTGCTACTCTTGCTACTCTGATTTAAAAGACCAGTGGTTGACTTTCAAATGCCCTCTGAGGTGGGTGATGAAGCCACTCATCACGGGCAATTAGGGCTGGGTAATAAACATTGGTTTTACCATTGACACCCACATTCTACGGAAGAATTAAAGTAAAATGATGTTCTCAGTAGCTTCATGTTAAACAAAAGATATTCTAAGATTTAGCCTAGTATAAAGAAACAGAGCCAAAGGTGATTGGTGTTGCTGTGCTCAGTTGGGACAATAGAATGGCCATGGCCCTTCACAGAGACTCACCAATTTCAGACACTCCAGAGGCTCTGGTGACAATTACACGGCCTAGATCCCAACTTACAGGAAACCTTAGATTTGTACAATTTGTTTTGCTCTTCTTGGGCTATGAAGGCAGAGGTAGGTAGGCCTCCACATTGGCTCCTCAAATCAGTTGCTAGGCGACAGGCCAAAGGGCCATTGGTTGTTCTTACACAATTCCAATCCCAAGCTGAGCTCTTAATTCAACATTCTTAATATTTGGAATGAAATTGCTCTCCTTAGTGAACAAAATCTTTCAATAGAGATCGCATAGTGGTTCAGTGGTTCAGTGGTTAGCACTGCCACCTCATAGTTTGATTCCAGTCTTGGGTATGTATGGAGTTTACATGTTCTCCTCGTGTCTACGCATGTTTCCTCTGGATGCTCTGGTTTCCCCCCACAGTCCAAAGCTGTGCAGGCTAGGTGGATTAGCCATGGGAAGTACAGGGTTAGGGTAGAGGGTGGGTCTGATTGGGATGCTCTTCAGAGGGTTAGTGTGGACTCAAAGGGCAGAATGGTCTGTTTCCACACTGTAGGGAGTCTATGAACATATTTTCCCAAACCAATGTAAAACAAAAGGCTGTCAGTCAAATCATTTCACCATTAAGCTCAGACAGAATCCTCACCTTCACATCTGGCTGGTCCATATTGGACGATGAGATTTTGTCCTCAGGGTTTTGAACGGCCATTGCCTCTTGCTTCTTTCGGCACTCATTTTCCTGCTCAGCTTGCTGAGATTATATAAGAAAATGGAATCATCAGGTATTGCCATGAATCCATTGGCTTGGTACAATTACAATTAATATATCATTCAACCACTTTGAAAAGACTAAACACTTAATGCCTTGGGATCTTTCTTTCCCATTGTTTTGGCAATTTTTCCTGCAATTTCTTCATTATTTATCAAAGTTCCTTTCAAACATACAAATTAGGAGCAGAAGAAAGGCATTTGATACCTCAAACCTGTTCTTCATAAACTAAATTCATGACTGATCTTTCCGTGTCCTGTATATACCACATTCCTATTTATCCTCATTAACCTGGGATTCCCTCGCCTAACAAGGATCCAACCAGTTCTGTCTTAAAAATCACTTCCATTGCCCTCTGAGGCAGAGACTATGGAAGTTGCACAATCCTCTCAGGGAAAGAAAAATCTTCTCAACTCTACCTTTAAAGGCTGATTCCTAATTTTAAACAGTGTTCCCTTCATTCTGGACTCATCAACAAGGATAAACATCCTTTCCACTTCCACTTTGTCAAGACCAATCAGACAGAGTCATACAGCACGGAAAACAGACCCTTCGGTCCAACTCAAGTCATCTCTTGCTTTTCAAAACTCCCGTGAAATAAAATCCAGCCTGAGCACAATGGATAACCTGTCCATTCCAGGTATCGATCTCATATAAACATCCTTTGAATCACCTTCAGCATAGTTACAGCTTTTCTTTAATAAGAAGGCCAAAACTGCACGCAGTATTCGAGACATGTTTTCACCAGTGTCCCATATAACAGAAGCATAAATCCTTACTTTTATGTCTAATTCCCTTTGTAATAAAGAATCACATTCTATTAACTATCTTAATCACTTGCTTTGCTACATATTTACATCTTGTGATTCTTGCAGTAAAACAATTATATCCATCTGCACCTTGGAATTCTGCAGTAGTTTACCATTTAAATTATACTCTGTATTCTTATTCTTCCTGCCAAATTAAACAAGTTCCCATTTTCCCATATTCTACTCCATCTGCTCACTCACTCAATTTATCAATATCACCTGCTTATGTCATCTTCACAATATATTTCCCAACCTATCGACATCTCACCTGCAACTTTACCTACCTAATCTCCTCACCTAATTAATTGATATGAATTGTAAAATGATGAGGGTCTGACACATCTGTTTTGGGCCTCCCTCATCATGTCCTGTGAATCTGAAACAGATCCATTTATGCACATTCTGTATTTTTCTGTCAATCAGCCTATCTTGTATTTAAACTGGTAAGTTGCAGTATGAGCTTTTGCTTTGCATAATAACCCTTTATGTGCAACCTCATCAAATGCCTTCTGGTTTCTGGGAAATTAACTCCAACAAATCAAATGCTTCATTAGTCACCTCTCTTAAAAGCCTGGGATGAAGTCCATCTGGATCTAGAACCTTATCCACCTCTAGTTGCATCTGTTCACTCATTAACACCTCCCTGGTGATTATAATTTACCAGGTTCCCTTCTTCTGTCCACTTACTGATTTAAAGGTATTACTGAGATGCTTTCTGTATTCTCCAGTGAAGTCAGAAACAAAACATTTATTCATTACATTTGCCAGTTCTTTATTATCTACCATTAATTCCCCATTCTTTCCCTCATGCCAACCAACTTTGCTTTACTTTCTTTTCCCTTTTTATATACCAGTAGAAATTCTTGCTATCTGTCCTTTTAATTCTAGCTAGTTTCTACTCATGCTGTTATTTATTTGTACTGAAAACCCTTCTGTCATTCTCCAACATTCTTTGTATTCTGACTAGTCATCTGAAGTGCCACTCAAGTATACACTTTCTCCTTACGTTTATCCCTTTCAGTGTCTGCCACTTTTTGTGTAATGATGTACCTGCTTACTTGATAGCGCACTTCATTTCAGCTCATGTTGGCATAGGTGCACTTTAAAATGTTGTAATCTTTTAATTAAATGCTAATCTTAGGCAGAACCATCTTCCTTTCAAAATTGAATCATATTACGATTGCTCCTATCCAAAGATGTCATTACTCTGAGGTGATTTATTAATTCTGTCACATTATATAGTACTAAGTCTAATATGACCTGCTCTCTGAGAGTTTCTTAGAAGAGCACATTTTGGAGGCAAAATCAAAAATCATAACAAAATCAGTTCCTGCCCTTCTTTCAAGCAGCAAATTCATGACTGGGGCTTTTCCAAATTAAGATTAGTCGGTATCCCCTGGTATTACCTCTCCTATCAGTGAAACAAGTTCCTCCTTAATTAACATAGATTAGGGCATGTAAAATTACCTGGTGTATGACATTTTCTCAGTGTCAAGGTGGTCTATATTCCCATTGTGGGAGAGACTGGAACTAGGACACAGTTTAAAAATAAGAGACCTCCCATTTATGAGGGAGATAAGGACAAACTGTTTCTCTCAGTGGGCCGTGAGTCTGTGAAATTTTCCTCCAGAATGTTGGAGACAGAGGAAATTCAAGTCATATTGGGGTGGGTGAGTAAATGGAGTAAAGGCCACAGTCAGATCAGTCATGATGTTCCTGACTGGCACAGGTGGCTTGAAGGATCAAGCCTGTATAAAAATCAACTGTCGAGGGGGTAGTGATAATGCTGGCAACGTTCATAGCAAACTTTATTTTATGAAGCAGCACTGTTGATAAACCTGCAAAATTATTTGCCTCAAATGCCGCGATGTTTACAGTATTGTTGCAATGTTCGAATAGTCAGTTGAGGGCGTAAGTGAGAAGGCTCTCTGCCAGAGACTGTTTATTTAAGGCAAAATTGCATTACTATTCGTGATTAGTGTTGTAAATAAAGTATTACACTGATGAGTTTATCCTTGCATTACATTTCTATTACTTAGTGTGTGTTTTTATATTGATTATGTGGTCCTCTTGATCAACTGGAATATTCAATCAACTGATATACTCCTGGTCCCATAGGTGTTGGTTAATTAACAGTTTGCTGTATTATAAGTTAGAAAATTCTAATTTAAACTATGTTTCATTAGAATAATGATGGGATTGTCCAGAAATGAGCTTCAGGAAGGAACAACGCATTTTGAAGCAAACATTGAAGTGTATACACATCAGTCTAGTGACCTAGACTAAATGGAGATCGCGCAGTGTTCTGTTCTTTACCTTATAAGCCTTGATGAACCTCAAAAAGAATGGGAAGAACATGGATGGTGGCATCGTCTTAACATCTTCACCAAAGTACTCAATGACAGATTGGTAAGCTTCCTGTGGAAGAAAACAATGAACACAAGGTTAGTCCCAATCAGCAACTGGGACTGTGATGATCAAAATTAACTAGAACAAAGGTAAGTCCCTCTTGAACAAGTTCATTGGGATCTGGGAGCTCCGTGCATATTCCTTGGGAAGCCCTGGTGGATATTGAGCAGCTGTCTAAAAAGGTCACCGATCTAAGGCACGAGTCTCCCCTCTTAATTTTTTCTGGCTGCAGACAGGAAGTGGCCTCACTCTGAACGCAGACACCTGTAGCCCGCCATTCATTCCAGTTGAGTCACCTCACAAAGACTCACTCAGATTTACACAACACCAGGGTCTGCCACAAAAAGCAAATTTAAATCAGTCAATTTAGGCAAAGTACTGCAGATACTGAAGATTGGAAGCAAAAAGGTCAAAGTACTGAAAAATTCAGCAGATCTGACAGCATCTGTGAGAGAGAAACAGAGTTCACAAAAGAAGAGTCGCACTGGACCTGTAACACTAACTCTGTTTCTCTCTCCACAGATGATGCCAGACCTGCAGAGTTTCTCCAGCAATTTCTCTTCTTTTTTCTAAACTAATCCGTATTCTGACAGGCCTGGTTAGAAGCTGTATGGAATATAAAATAAATTATGAGGCCAGATGGGCAATTCATATAAACCTGCACAGCAAAAACTTCTTTAAATATATAAGAGGGAACAAAAAGGCCAAAGTGAAGAGAGACCCATTGGAGAACAAGACTGGGATAATAATAATGGGTAACCAGAAATCAGTGTGGGCAATTTGTTAGAATCAATCCTGAGAGTTTGGATAAATTGTCAATTAGAACGGAGTGCCTGAGTTAAGGAAATGCTGGATAGGTTGGGGCTTTTTTCACGGGAGTGTTAGAGGTTGAGAGATGACTTTATAGTCGTTTATAAAATCATGAGGGGCATAGATAAGGTGAATGGAAGGTGTCTTTTCCCTAGGGTGGGGAATTTCTATACCGGGGGCATAATTTGAAAGTAAGGAGAGAAAGATTTAAAAACATACATGAGGGGCAACTATTTTTTGCTGAGAACGCAGTTACTATGTGGATGAAATTCCAGAGAAAGTGGTGGATACATATACAGTTACAACATTTAAAAGACATTTAGATAAGCACATGAACAGGAAAGCTTTGGATGGATATTGGTCAAGTGCAGGCAGCTGGGATTAGTTTAGTTTAGGGTTATGGTCGGCCCGGATTGGTTGAACCAAAGGACCTGTTTCTGCGCTATAGGACTCTCTGGCTATGACTCTGTATATTTATTTTTGAATGAAGTAGGATTATGAGACAAATGATTGGAATATCAGTTACAGAGCAGCCTAACATCTGGAGCACTTCAATATCTGCACCTTTCCAACAATGTTTGGGAAAGTGACCTGATCTATTTCCCTTACTCACCTCAGGGTACCTGAACGGTAAGTGTTGGGCTGGTTTTTTTGACAATTGAGTGGCTTTGTGTATACTGATAAACGCTGGCCAAAGCTAGCTAACTTAACATAAGACATCACTGTGTGCACAGTGCAGTGTGACCTCAACAAGTGGATGTTTTGGCTCAGTAAGATGAGCTTTTAGACTATTCTTTGAGTGAGCTTGTTGCTACTTACCTGCGCAGTTTTGCCGTCCTTCTGTAAGTTGTCCACTTTCTCACTGTTGCTGCTCAGGAATTCTTTCAGGAGTAAACTGGTATCCTCGACCATGAAAGCTTTCCGGACAAGTTCCATCCCCTGTTGTAACGATCGCACGTCCTGTAGAACATTGTCCAGTGACACTGCGATAGAGACAGCAAGTGGGAAAAGTCACCCACATTCTAATCAAAGAAGCTGATAATGGTTCAGGTGGTGAGGCAGGTACAACACGATGTGCCCAAGACAGAAACAAAGGCAGATTGATTCCTCAATGTGCAATAGCTTGCATTTGTATAGCATTTTTGATGTGATAAAACATCCTGAATTTTGACACTAAACCAAAAATGGAGACAGTAAGACAGGTGACTGATACCCTGACAAAGAGGTTGCTTTTAAGAAAATGATGAGATGGAATTAGAAATGTGAAAGAGTTTTAAGGAGGAGATTCAACAGCTTAGACCCTTAGTTGCTGAAGGCATGGAGGCTAACATGGAGTAATGAAAATCTTGGATGCATTAGAAGCCAGAGTTACATGAGTAGATATCTTGGAGGACTGTCACACTGGAGAAGCTCACAAAAATATGAAGGAAGTGAGGCTATAGATAAGGTTGAAAATAGAATGAAGAATTAAACGCAAGGCTCTACTGGACAAGGAGCCAATACTGGTCAGTGAGCGTAGGAGTAATAGGTGAGTAGGTCTTAGTGTGCGTTCGATATGAATGACTTTGTTTCTGGACTATGGAATGTGGAATATTTGACAGGAGAGCACTGGAATCATTGAGTCTGCAGGTAATAAATGCATAAGTGAGGGTTTCAATAGCAGATGAGAGGAGGAAGCACTAGAGTCAGGTGATATTACAGAGGTGGAGTTAGGTGATTTTGGAGTTGACCACGACATAGGGATTCTTCATTGAGGACAGTGGCTAAAGAGAGGATCGGATATAGGGCAGAAACTGATGAGAAAGCTCAGACCTTAAAATATTGAATTGCACATTTTTTGATGATCCAATGTTGGACGGTGAAATAAGCTATGTGAAAAAACAGAGGTAGGGAGGGAATGAGAGAAGTGGTGAGAAGATAGCTAATCAGTATGTCTATAGATGGAGTCACCAAGGAGCAGCATAAATATGAAATAGGAAAGGGCCAAAGAAGTACCCACACATGCTCAGAAATTGGCCTTGACATTATTTTGGTGCCAATGAAGTCACAGGAGCTACATTCATAGCAAGATGAAGAAAGCCACTCTGATGATTCAGAGGGAATTGTTGATCCTGTCTGAATGGCACAGCTTGTCTTTCTAAAGGAGTTGGAGTCAGGTCTCTGTTACTATTGCTGTGGAGCAGGCTCAGGTTCTAATTTCCCAGATTTAATTTTTCCCAGATTCTCACTGTTAAATTGCCAGTGAGTGCAGACATGGAACCATCCTGCTAAAGGGCAATGACAGGTCCAACCTGCTACACGTTGGCATCATTCCCAGAAATCAAACTGAGACATTATCAAATACGCATTTCCTTTTGATCAACTCCCCATCACATAGCTATCTTCCATCTCTTATTGAGTGTGAGGTTAGCTCAGGTGGAACGATAGCTAATATGTACTTCAGAATATTGCGATCACAACAAGTTAATTCAGGATAAGATAGACTTGGTCTACCCCGGAAGACCCATCTGAAGGAGGGTCACTGGACCCAAAACATTAACCCTGCATCCTTTCCACAGATGTTGTCAGACTGGTGGTGTTTTTCCAGCAATCTTCTTTTGTATCTGACTTGCAGCATCTGTAGTTCTTTGGTTTTTTTTATTGGTTAAGGTAAACTTGGACCTACTCCTTTGCCTGCCCCAGGCTTGACGTGAATTGGTACTCCTCAAGTGGACTAATCGGTTGTATCTCCTTAATAGAGACAGATGCCTGTGACTAATTGTCTACTCTTACCAATCCCAATACAAAGAATAGATCGGAACTGATATACATGCCATTATAATTTAAAATACTTGCAGTTAAAGATAGCAACATCATTCACAGTGGCCAACTATTCATTTTCTAAGGGATGGTCCCTTATTTTCATTATTTATTCCTTATTTCTCAGACAGCCTGTGGGACGGTGAACTTATGACTCTTCTCTTGTCTTTGTCTCTTCAGCAATTTTTGATAAGACTGAGCCATTGTTCACTAACAACACTCTCCTCTGCCCACCGTGAAGTTTCATTTCTTTCGTTTCATAAGAGTTTGCATCAACCTGACAGCACTAACATGCTCCGTACTCCACCAAAATACACAAACAATACTGGTGAACATTCATCACTTTCCCTTTGTGAGAACAATTCCAATGTGACAAAATCATTTTTCCTTCATTACTACCATACCAACATAATCTAACATCCTCTCGCCCCAACTTCACAAGTGTCGCATTCACACAATCGAGCCATCACAGCTTTAATCATTAATGTATGGTATATCCTCGATTAAAAGTCAATCTCATGCGATGGTCGATTCCATATTTGTGGCCAACAAGTCTTGAATGTTCCACATATCTCACGTAAATTTGACCTTCGTTTTGACAGATAACAGACCAACATTTCCAAGTCAAGGTATTATCCTGCGCATAAATGTCATGATGAGGAAATGAATTTTTTGGAGCTATTGTGTGTTTTGATGTACAATTCACACCAATTTGGCATGAAGGTTTAAGATGCATCAGGTCAGAGTCAGGTGACAACCTCCCTTTGTGTGCAGCTCAGCTGAGCTGAGTTCCCCTGTAGCACTTGTGGAATACAGTCAGATACCTAGATGAGGTTTTAAAATTTCATTAAGATGTACCATGTGATTTTAATTTAAAGCCGTATTATATTTCTACTTCACATTTTGTATGTATAAATGAAAGCTTACTAATTCATTTTTGATTCTATTGTCTTTATCCAGTAATTACCGTAATTCGTTGAGTTTTTTTTATTCGTTTAGAGATCAATTGGGCTTCTGCTAATAATACGGTATTTTGGACTGTAGTATGAATTTCAGTCCTTCAAAAGTAGTTTCCATGTAATCGTCAACCCCATAATTTTAACCTTTAAAAACGTCTAAAAAATTTGACTTTTATACAAGTATATACGATAATCTAAATACTGAATTTTCCATTGTTTCAAACTTTCTTTTGCATTGGTGTACCCTCATCACTGTTCCCTCCATTTGGTGTACCCTAATCATTGTATCCCCCCAATTGGTGTAGCATCATCACTGCCCCCTCCCCAACTTGGTGTACCCTCATCACTGTTCCCATATGGTGTACCCCTATCTCTGCTCTTCCTCCTTGCTGTACTTGAATAAATGCTCCCAATTTATGAATTAGTAACTATTCCCTCTCCATCTGTAAAACTGTCAACATTCTGTTCAGGTCACTTGGCTTTATTACCTGCAGCAGCTTTGTCGACAAAGAGCAGCTCAGTATGAAAGGTACTGAGTTCAGGATATTGCGTGTGGATTATGTCTACAATGTAGTTCATTAGCGTCTGTTTTCTGTCCGTCGATTTGGTTTCAAGGAGCTGAAGGTGAACAGAGACAAAATAATTAATGGAATCACAGTTACATGTCCTTATAATTAGAATCTGTCTTAAATGATTTGTACCCAGCCAACAACACAATTAACAAAATGTGCACTGACTCGTTCAATGCTTACAGCCAATAATGCAATATCATCTATGTCAATTCATCCAATAAGCAACCAAGAATATGTTAATAATTTTTTAAAAACTTATTCAGTATACACTCACTAATAGAACCACCCCACACACTCTATAGATTAACAACCACTGTTCGTTGCTCAGTCGAATCTCTGTTTGCTTTCATTAACAGTATTATCTGAACTCCAAACCGACCCACTCTTCAATGTCATCCTTTCAGCATAAATGCATTCAGATCTAAAACTATGAGAATGACATCAAGTCACGTCCCAGTATCAAGATAAAATAGCAAAAAAGCTAGAAATCTGAAACACAGAGAATGCTGGAGGAACTCAGCAGGTCTGTCAGTACCTGTGGAGAGAGAAACAGAGTTAACACTTTGAGCATTGCACCAGTCTTGAAACATTAACTCTGATTTTTCCCTTCACAGATCCTGCCATACCTGCTGAGTTTCTCCAGCATTCTGAGAGTTGGTTTCAGTTGGTTCCTAGCATTGATGGAATTACAATCAATTGATCACCATCAAATGGTTGCATGCTGACTGGTGAAATTAACATTGCAGACAATAGCTAATTATGACCAATCATTCATTAGACTATTCAGTAGATTATTAGAGACTGCAAGTTACATTGGTAAATCACTAGATTAATTAATACATAATTTTCCAATAATAGTTCCACAATCTTACCAGGTCAAGACTCTGCAATCGGAAGCCATAAACGGCTCCTTTTTTACTGCTATTCATGTAGTTTCCAAATGCTAAAATGATCTGCAGGAGAGAAGAGACTGAATGAGATCAGCAATAATTTTAATGGTCTGTTTTTACAATATATTGTTATTCAGAAGTTGCATACTGAAATATTGTATCTTACAACAACTGATCTGCACAGAATCTGCACCAACTCATGGGCTTTCTTTGGTAGAGAAAAGTCTTGTTTTCTGGTAATTAGCTTCACATTGATAAACACAGACTTCAAAGTGTGTCAAGAAAGTAGGATTAGAGGACGTGAATTGGAAATTAGTGAAAACATAAGTACAAGACATCTCAGCCTAGGGTTTCCACTCATTTGATTGGCACAATTCACCAACATTGGTTTCATGTCCCTACCTCTGGATTGGGAGGCCTGGGTTAGAGTCCCACCTGCTCCAGAGACGTGCAATAGTATCTCTGAGTAGATTGGCTAAAAAAAACACGTTAAGTGTTGTGAGTTGACCTGGCTCAAAAAAATTGGACATAAGGCTGATGGAGGTTACCCTATAGAGGTTTATAAAATCATGAGGGGCATGGATAGGGTGAATAGCCAAGCACTTTTTCCCAAAGTAGAGGAATCTGAAACTACAGGGCATAGATTTAAAGTGAGAGGAGATATATTGAAAAGACTCTAAGGGGCAACTTTTTCATGCAAAAAGTGGTGCGTTTCTATGGAATGAACTGCCAGAGGAAGTGGTGGAGGCTGCTACAATTACAACATTCAAAAGGCATCTGGATGGGTATATGAATAGGAAGGGTTCAGAGGGATATGGGCCAAGTGCTGGCAAATGGGACTAGATTTATTTAGGATATCTGGTCAGCATGATGAGTTGTACTGAAGGGTCTGTTTCAGTGCTGTACATCTCTATCGCTCTATGACTCCACAGTTCAGAATAAAGCATGTGACAGGCTTCTGCCATATACCTTTTAAAAGGACTCTTCAAATTAACTTCTATCAGGAGCATTTAAAAATATTTTTAAAGTCAAAGCATTTTTATTTTACTAAGGTGCTGATTCGTAAATAATTTAAGGCTCATAATGAGTCGGTGCAGAGACAATGGGCTGAATGGCCTTCTTCTGCACAGGAATAATTCTGAGATCTATAGTTTACCATGAAGTAATTTAAAATTAAATTGCTATCAAGTGGTGGATTAGTTTGATGTATTGCCAAATCCAATATCAACTACATTAATAAAATTGCACCAAATTGTCGCTTTTTCATACCTCAAAATAAATAAGCAAATAAGACCCGATACACAAATGTGTGGCTCAAAACACTGGTGTATGTGCCAGTTCATGGGGCATTACTACCAGGCCTGGGAAAGGTGGGATCTTTACCATCAGGCTGGTCTGCTCCTGAACCATGCTGGGTTGCTGTTTTAGCAAACTGCATGACAACAGAAGAAGAGAGGGATTTAAACTGAATAGCAAGGGGGCAAAGGATCAAATTTGGGAAGATGCATTAAATTAAAGAATATACACAATGGAAGAGAGAAAAGTTCTAAAATGGAAATGCACCATGACAGGAAGGGATTGAATGTGCAAATTTCAGAGTGAATCAATACTTTAGGCGAGATGTTGTATCAACAATAAAAGGGTAAAACCAACAGTTTTATATCTGAACATATGGAGCATTCAGGGAAGAACAGATAATACAAATATAATTACAAATTATAATCTGATAGCTGCTGCATGGTGGCTGGATAACATAGATTGAGACCTGAATCTTTAAGGGTACAGGATGTTTAGGAAGGTCAAGAGTTAGGACAAGTGGAGGAGTGGCTCTGTTAGTTAATGATGGTACAAGCACAGCAGAGGATTAAATTAGGAATCTGCAATATAGAAGTGATTTGTGTAGAGATAAGAAATAATAATGTCACAAAATCACTTGTGGGAATCATGTAACAGTAACTACCCAGTAGGATGGAGTTTACCAGAAGAAATAATGTGAGTTGTCAGAAAGGTACAACAATAATCATGGGGGATTTTAATCTAAATATAGACTGGAAAAACCAATTGGCAAAGTTGACCCAGCTGAAATGCTCATAGAAGATTTTTTTCAATAGTTTCTTAGAACATTCTGGAGCCAATCAGTTCGAGACATGGTATTGTGCAATGTGATGGAATTAATTATTGATCTCATAGTGATGGAGCCCCTAGATACCATCAGTTATAATCTGACTGAATTTTACATCAGTTTTAAACGATAGAGAAATGGGTCCAAGACAAGCATGTTTAACTTTAATAATGTCAATACGAAAATATGAATGCCGAGTGAACTGACAAATTAGGTTAAAAAATTGTTCAATAGTGATGCAGTAGCAGACATTTAAGGGAATATTTCAGAATATACTGAACAAAAATTTTCCAGTAAGAAAGAAAAATTCCAAGGTGAGGACTCAGTGGTTAACCGCAAGCATTAAAGAGGCTATCAAATTTTTAAAAAAGGCAAATACATATCAAAATTATGTGTCAGGTCAGAAGAAGCAAGGATTGAATGAAAGATTATAAAGAGGGAAAAAGAACTAATATATGTGAGAAATCTAACTTGCAACATAAAATCAGATAGTAAGCGATTTTATAAATTGAAGGAAATATAGATCAAAGGAAACTAATTAATCAAGTAAATGTCGATTCTACAGAAAATAAAGGATAAGGAGAAGTAGATAAATTAAACAGGTATTTTACTTCAACCTTTACTGCAGAGGATTAAGGAATATTCCAAACATAACTGTACATTAGGCAATTTCATAGAATCCTACGACATGGAAACAGGCCATTCAGCCCATTGAGTCAATACCAAACAGCATCCCACCCTATCCCCATAACCCGGCATTTCCCATGGTTAATCAACTTCGCCTGCACTTTCCTGGACACTATGGGCAATTTAGCACGGCCAATCCATCTAACCTACATATCTTTGGACTGTGAGAGGAAACCCATGCAAACAGTAGAGAACGTGCAAACTCCACACAGGTGGTTGCCTGAGGGTGGAATTAAACTCGGGTGCTGTGAGGCAGCAGTGCTAACCACTGAGCCACCGTGCTGCCCTAATGGAAGGGAGGGAAGAACTCAAGAAAATTACAATCAACAGGAAAATGTTAGTGAGTAAATTGCTGGAGCTGCTTAGGTCCCAATTAACAGTAGGGAACAGGGCCGGACCTCAACCTTTCATTACATATAAAATAGACTGAAGGTATGATAGCTCAATTTACTGTTAACAAAAAGGTGGTAGGAAAGTAAGTTGTGAAGAGGACATAAACAACCCCTCACAGTTTACTGGGCAAAAATCTTGCAAATTAATTGTAATGTGGGAAAATGTGAGAGATTGTGAAGCTCTGAGTTGCAGAGGAATCTAGGTATTCTAGTACATGATTTGGTTGAAAATGTGTTGCTGGTTAAAGCACAGCAGGTCAGGCAGCATCCAAGGAACAGGAAATTCGACGTTTCGGGCATAAGCCCTTCATCAGGAATGAGGAGAGGGTGCAAGGCAGGCTAAGATAAAAGGTAGGGAGGAGGGACTTGGGGGAGGGGCGATGGAGATGTGATAGGTGGAAGGAGGTCAAGGTGAGGGTGATAGGCCGGAGTGGGGTGGGGGCGGAGAGGTTAGGAAGAAGATTGCAGGTTGGGAGGGCGGTGCTGAGTTGAGGGAACCAACAGAGACAAGGTGGGGGGAGGGGAAATGAGGAAACTGGAGAAATCTGAGTTCTTCCTTGTGGTTGGAGGGTTCCCAGGCGGAAGATGAGGCGTTCTTCCTCCAACCATCGTGTTGTTGTGTTTTGCCGGTGGAGGAGTCCAAGGACCTGCATGTCCTCGGTGGAGTGGGAGGGAGAGTTAAAGTGTTGAGCCACGGGGTGGTTGGGTTGGTTGGTCTGGACGTCCCTGAGGTGTTCTCTGAAGCGTTCCGCAAGTAAGCGGCCCGTCTCCCCAATGTAGAGAAGGCCACATCGGGTGCAGTGGATGCAATAGATGATGTGTGTGGATGTACAGGTGAACTTGTGGCGGATATGGAAGGATCCCTTGGGGCCTTGGAGGGAAGTGAGGGAGGAGGTGTGGGCGCAAGTTTTACATTTCCTGCGGTTGCAGGGGAAGGTGCCGGGAGTGGAGGTTGGGTTGGTGGGGGGTGTGGACCTGACGAGGGAGTCACGAAGGGAGTGGTCTTTGCGGAACGCTGATAGGGGAGGGGAGGGAAATATATCCCTGGTGGTGGGGTCCATTTGGAGGTGGCGGAAATGACGGCGGATGATACGCTGTATACGGAGGTTGGTGGGGTGGTAGGTGAGAACCAGTGGGATTCTGTCTTGGTGGTGGTTGGAGGGGCGGGGCTCAAGGGCGGAGGTGCGGGAAGTGGAGGAGATGCGGTGGAGGGCATCGTCGATCACGTCTGGGGGGAATCTGCGGTCCTTGAAGAAGGAGGCCATCTGGGCTGTGCGGTGTTGGAACTGGTCCTCCTGGGAGCAGATGCGGCGATTTGCTTAAGGTTAATATGCCCATAAAGCAGCTATTTAGGAAAGCTAATAAAGTGTTTTGGTTTATTGCAAGGGCAAGCTAAGAAGGTTACACTTCAGTTATACAGAACACTGATGAGACTGTATCTGGAATAATGTATACAATATTTATCTTCTGATTTGAGGAAGAATGTAAATATATTGGAAACAATAAGAAGATCAGAGGAAATGTTGGACAGGCTTAGCTTGTATCTGCTAAAGTTTAGAATAATAACAGGCAAATTGATTGAATTACAAGACCTGGAGGCTTTTGACAGGACATATGTGGGAAGGATGTTTTCTCTTTGGGAGAATCTGGGAGTCAGTGTGTGAAGTCATTTAAGTCAGAGATGAGGAGATTTTCTTTTTCTCAGAGGTTCCTGAGTCTTTGGAACTCTCTTTTTCGAAAGGTGGTATAAGCAATCATTGAATGCTATAAAGAAAGAACTATATAGTATGATGAAACTGCTCCTTTAGCAAGGTTACATTGCCTTTGCTATTTTTTCCCAGAGAAGTCGTAAAAGACATGGACTCCGAAAAGTCTAAATTGAAGGGTTTTAGAGCCAGTTCGATTATAGCTATCAGATACTGCCTCAAGCAGTAGGCTTTCAAGTGTTTGAAAATGAACACTTGTACAGTGAAAGGGGAGTGGCCAGTTCTCCCAGCTCAGCTTATCTCTGGTTTGGTTTGGTTTTAACAGTACTGTTTGGAAGCTGATGGACCAAAAGAAGCAGGTCCCTGCTGATATGGCCTCTCTAGCTTCTCTCCTGTAAGAACCTGTGTTTGATTTTACCTTTTGTGTCAAGGGTTGTTTATGGGGGGTTGTTATAAGTAGTTGGAACAGCATCATTAAGTTGGGATAATCTGTCAGGTTTTCGGATAGGTTAATTTATTCTGTATTCTGTTCTCCTTCCGTGTTTAATTTGGTATTCTTGTCTATAAATTCTGTTTTGTTTAGAACTAAGTGGTTTGACCAGCAGCATCTCTCCTGGAATATCTGCTTTACTAGCAAAGTTAGGGTCTAGGCTACCTTCTTGAAATGTTTTGAGGGGGTTGGCCTGGTCCATAACAATAGCTTCTGATAAGCTTTGGGCTGACAGGTTATCAGGGACGGGTGGGAATGTGGAGTAATGAAATCAGCTATGATCTTGTTGAATGGTGGAACGGACTTGAGGGGTCGAATGGCCTAATCCTGTTCCTCATTCATAAGTTTGTATATCAACGTGTATTTTTACTGTAAGGAAAATAGAATGGAACAGTCTACATTTGTAACAATGTAAATGCATTTGGGTGGAACCTTGAATTGCTTTGAAAACGAGAACAATTTGTGCCTGATCTCACCCAAACTGCAAACTCTATCTTTGCAACTTTAAAGCGACATTCTGTTTGGAATAATACAACTTGAAATTAAATGACAAGCAAGTCTAGTAAAATGAGTGGTTATTTTCCAGGAGATAGGGGAGACAACAGGGGGTGTTGTGTAGGTGGTGGGAGGGCAGGGAAGGGAAAAGTAGGGATATTGAGGTTGGGCAGCATTCTGAAGATGAAGAGCTGGAGGAAACTTTCCAGAAGGGACAAGTTGGAAAACTTGAGGAACAGAATATCATAGTGCTGGGTCAATGGTGACAGAAAACATTAATAATGTCAGATGAAACAACGTAAGCGGAAAATAATGAGATTTCAAGTGAGGTCTGGCAGCATGCAATGAGACAAGGACTGGGCTCTGCTTTGAGTAGACATTGCTGAGATTAAATGGGACAAGGTCATGGAGAAGTTGAGGGCAAAGATTGCAAACTCAGCATTCTGACTGATGAGAAGCCAGTGGAGTGTGGAGAGGTTAGGAGGTAACTGAAAATGTGTTGCTGGAAAAGTGCAGCAGCTCAGGCAGCATCCAAGGAACAGGAGATTCGACGTTTCGGGCATAAGCCCTCCTTAGGAGGTAACTGAATAGGATATGTTGTATGGGCCTGTCAGCTTGCTGTACTGCATAGCTGCTGCTCATGGTCAAGGTGACTGCCACCATCTCTTCATGTTGTGAAAATTATAGAGTCTGACTGGTGTGGTCAAGGAAAACCATTTCCTGATCTAATTAGAACAATCTTTTAATGTGGCCAAGATAGAATTTATTGCATGTTCGTAACAATGTTAAACCTTGTTACAGAGACATGGAGGAGGATCATATCTTAGACTTCACTCCTTCAAAATCCTAAACTGTCCTGTCTGCAAGTCCATATGACAATATCAGAGTGAGTGGTGGTTATTGTACTCCTCAAAATTATCCCTTTCAGACCCATGTCCGACAAGATATGGTGATGAAGGGCTTATGCTCGAAACGTCGAATTCTCTATTCCTGAGATGCTGCCTAACCTGCTGTGCTTTGACCAGCAACACATTTGCAGCTGTGATCTCCAGCATCTGCAGACCTCATTTTTTACCAGAATAAAGGACAAGCAACATAACAGAGCTGAAAGCAATGAAATTATTTGAGATGTCGTTTTAGGAGGAGGTGAGTCACTTCTCTTGCCCCAGATTCTTACATTTTCATCCCTTTGCTAGATGGACTGCTACAGTGGTTGGGCATTGACACTAGATGGGATTATTAACTTGTAGTCTGCCCATGTAACGTGCATCACCAGAAGAGACGAAGGTTACTGGACTCTTTAATAAGGGATTACTAAGACATCACCGTCCCACAGACCAGCATAGAGACTCAGAACTCAGAACCTGAGAAACCCATCTTAAACAGCGATGAGTTGCAAAGGATTGGCATTAAACACATTTATTTCCTGTGCAGTATTCAGTGATTAAATTAAAGGTGCATTTCAGTCCTTTGAATTTAGATTAATAACTACTGGGTGCACTGACAGCAGACACAATACTTATACCTTGGGTTTGATGTCTAAATGTAATACATCAGTAGGGTAGATTGTACAACCTGTGATAATCTGATACAACTGATTAACATGTGTTTCCCAAATTCCTCTATCCGCTACTTTTACATGGGTCAGCTCACTTTTGTTTTCATGTCTGTTGCTGGAACAGAGCTAGGTTGGGATTTAATGATTACACTAAGGTGTGGAAACCATGCTGTAGAAATCCTTGTACACATATTAAACCCCTCTCTCTGTTAATGTAACAGAATATTAACCCATCAATAACATTGTGTCTATGTTCAAACCACGATGGAGGATTTCATGCGAGACAGCTAAATGTTAATGTTGTAATGCTCAGTGGTGGTGTAGGGTCTAGCTTTCTCCATTTGCTGATATTAGTGAAAGTAGTCATGATTTGGAGATGCCAGTGTTGGACTGGGATGTACAAAGTTAAAAATCATACAACACCGGGTTATAGTCCAACAGGTTTAATTGGAAGCACACTAGCTTTTGGCGCGCTGCTCATTCATCAGGTGATTGTGGAGGGCTCAATCCTAACACACAGAATTCTGTGCCTTAGGATTGAGCCCTCCACAATCATCTGATGAAGGAGTGACGCTTGGAAAGCTAGTGTGCTTCCAATTAAGCCTGTTGGACTATAACCTGGTGTTGTGTGATTTTTAACTGAGTGAAAGTAGTAAGTCTGTTTTTATATTGAAACACTAACATTAATCGACAGAAGTAGATACATCATCGGACTCTTAAAATACTGGTCAACTTTGGTGTTCTGCAGTCTGTTCCATTTCCCTGATACTTTCCCCTTTGCTGGTGAAGCTCCCAGCAATCCCCCAGCGTGGGTATAAGCTTAGCCCTATACAATCTTACCTCCAGAATTCTCTTTAGCTTCGCTGATGATTTGATGGACATCGATGCAGCAATGATAGCGTTCAGTTGCTGTAAGAGAGGGCAAGGACTTCAATGAGTTATGGACGATCCTACTGGAACCAAAATGTACAACCTAGAGTACTCAGAGGGAGATCTCGGAGGGAGACATGTTGCAGCATGGACGCTCATTGACAGCAAAAACGTGAGATTGTTCAGCATTTTATCAATCATTAATCAATGGCAGCATTTGTAAAGATGTTTTAGTTGTTTAAATTTTGAACCAGTAGTATTTTCATTTAAAAACATTTTGTGAGGTTTTGCAAAAAGAACCTTTTCATTTGTTTAAAATTGAATTCTCCTAAAACTTCCAAAGCTGCCTTCATTTTTATTAAATATCACTTTCAGTTTGGATATGGTTTGAAATGCCTCCATGAGGTAACCCCTGCTTTGTTTTGCTTCACGTATTCTGCTAGCCATGAGGTCTCGGAGTTGGGAGTGTGTATTGTGGTATTAAGGCTGCTCTACTCTGCTAAACAGTCCCTTCTCTGAGATGGTTACATCTCTGCCTTTGCATTATTTGAGAGTGACTATTGTCTAACAGTCAGGAGTTCCAACAAACATTTTTTTATTTAAACTTGCACATTGATGTACAGAAAACTGATTACCCCTCTCTTCCATTGATCTTCCACTCAAGAGCCTTGAGAGTGTATGAATGTCGATGATAGAGTTACATCATCTTCATTATCAACTCTTTCTCAGCGTGTATCCTAATGGGACCACTAACTAAAATTTGCTTAGTCTTGATTGTTATGGATATTAAAAAGGATGGGGACAATTTTAATTGTTATAAGCGCCTTATCATGTCTTATGCTGCCTTGGATCTTGTGTGGCTCTCCCTCCCTTCAATCCCTTCACAAACCCACCCGGTCAGTGATTCCACTGTCCTTTCTCAGTACTGCCCCATTCCTTGCTGTCAAAAGCACTTGGAATTATTCCCACCTTGGAAATCTGTTCAAGCTGCACCCGCAAGGATTCAAGTAGGGAGCGAAACTCTGATTTCCATCCATCCTATTGAAACCACTTTAAACAACGTCCTAAATTATATTTTCTGTACATTATCCCAGCTTGACTTTTCTGCATCATTTGGCTCAATCACAACAGTCTCTTTCAACACCTTTCCTTATTATGTAGCTCAGTGGTGCTGTCTGTGGCTTGGTTCCAGTCTTCCTTATTCAATCATAGACGCAGCATCTCCAGGAGCTTCCCTGACAGTCCTCACACAGTTATTTCTGGAGTCCCAATGTTAAGCCAACTCCTCTTCTTCAACTACATGCTGCTGCTTGACAATACCATTGGGAGTGATGGGCTCAATGTCCACAAAAGACCTGAATGGGACCGTTAGATACAGGAGCAAAAGCAGGCCATTCAGCCCATCAAGTCTCTTTATCATTTGGCTGGATCATGACAGATCTGATAATCCTCAACTCTATTTTCCTGTCTTTTCTCCATAACCCTTGATTTCCTTACTAATTAAAAATCTAAGTAAAATCTGAAACAATTGCAGATCTTTCTTCAGAACATTATTTGGGAGTGACTATTTCCTGACAGTCAAGGCTTCCAATAACCCTTTGTTTTTATATAAAACTCTTTCTGAGGATGGGTCACCAGACCCAAAACATTAACTCTTGGCTTCTCTTCACAGATGCTGCCAGACTTGCTGAGCTTTGCCACCAATTTCTCTTTAAAAATCTGTCTGTCTCAGCCTTGAATATACTCAATGACCCAGCCTCAACAACCCTCTGCGACAAAGAATTCCATAGATTCACTAGCCTCTGAGAGAAGAAATTCTTAAATATCTGTCTTAAGCCTGTTACCCATTATTCTTGTCCTAGACTCTCCACAAGAGAAAATAACCTTCCCCCATCTACCCTGTTAAGTCCACTAAGAATCCTGTATATAAGAATAAGCTTACCTCTCATTCTTCTGTATTTCAACAGATACAAGCTCAATCTTACTCAAATTCTCCTCATTAGACAGTCTAAAGCTTTTCTGGATTGCATCCAATCACGGTATCTTTCTTTAGATGAAGGAACCAAAACTGTTCACAGTATTCCAGCTGTGGTCTGACTGGTACCTGATATATTTTTAACTTTATTTTTATACTCCATTCCCTTTGAAATAAGGCCAACATTCTATTTGCTTTTCTCGTTCCCCTCTGAACCTGGGTACTAGCTTTTTTGTGATTTGTGGACAAAGGTCTCAAATCCCCCTCTGGTGCAGGTTTCTGCAGTCTTTATCCTATGAAATAACATTCAGCTCCTCTATTCTTCCTGCCAAAGTACATTTCCCAACATTATATTCTATCCCTACAAGTTTTCATCAACTCGCTTAACCTGTCTAAATCCGTATGCAGCCTCTTTCTGTCATTCTCACCACTTGACTTCCTGCTGATGTGTCATCCACAGATCCGGCAAGAGTTAATTCACTTTCTTCATCCAAGTCATTGATATAGTTTGTAAATAAATGTTGGCACAGCATTGATCCCTGTGGCATTCCATTACATAGAAGTTGCCTTTTGAAAATACCCTGCTTCTCCCAATTGTCTGTCTTCTATTAGTTAGCCAATTGTCTATCCATTCCAATACAATAATTTCAACACTCTCGGCTATTATCGTGCTAAATAGACTAATGTGTTGTACCTTATCTGAAAATCCAAACATATTATACCCACTGCTTTCCCGTTATCTACTTTACTTGTTGACTCCTCACATGGACACAAATGAAACCCAGTTCCTCAATACCTTCCGTTCCTCTGCTGCCTGGGGGCCGTTGGAATATTCATTTGACCAATAAACATGGTTAGCTCAACAGGGTGGACGCTGGTTTGGAATGCAGTGTGATGCCAACAGTGCAGAATGCACTCCTGCGTTGGGTGAGGTTACCATGGCGATCGTGATGACCCTCAGGCTAAACCCAATATCAGTCATCTCCCTCTAAAGAGAGAACTGGACTCAGACTATAGTGACGTTACCTAACTATCCCTAAACACATTTTACCCGAATAATACCTTGATTTCAATGTTTAAATTATGACGAGACAGAACACAAACTAGGACTGTATTCCTTGAATTAATCAAGTTAAGGAGCAGCTTGATTAAAATGTTTCAACATTCAGATAAAGTACATGGAGATAAACTATTTTCATTTGTCTAATGTTATCGGATGTGGTCTAAAAATCAGAATCCTCTTTCTCAAGAGTGAAATTAGGAAATAGATAGTAGACGTTTAGAGATTTCTTTCACAAAGGCCGACCTGTCATCAACTCAGGACAAGTTGATGCTGGTTGGTCAATCTGATAATTTTAAACCCGAGACTGATGGATTAGTGTCAAGAGTGGCATGCTGGAAAAGCACAGCAGGTCAGGCAGCATCCGAGGAACAGGAGAGTCGACATTTTGTGCGAGAGCCATTCATCAGGGTTTGATGAATTATTGTTAACCAAACTCAGGGAGGGAGATGAGGCAAAGTTGTGTATTTGGAGTAAGGTCAAAGAGCAGCCACCATTTCACTGATTGGGAGTATAGGCTGCAGGGGTTGAGGGCCTCCTCCTGTTGTGATGCCCTATGAACCCCAGGGTGGGGGTAGAAGTGCTCACCGGTGTCAGCAGCTGGATGCTGTCATTGAAGTTGCCCATGAAGATGATGATGTTCAGTCGTTCTGTGAGTCGTGGAATTTTGCTGAATTTGATCATGAAGCGATCCTCTTCCCCCAGGTCCTCCAGTGGTTTTTTATCGGCCTCATACTGCCGCAGTACTTTCCGCTCATACTCAGTCGGTATAAAACGAGTCAATAACTCGATGAAATCCAGATTGAGCAACTGCAAGTCAAATCTGAGTGGCGCAGGAGAGAAAAGTGATGCACGTGTTAGTCACAGAAAGGAATAGCGCCACAGACGTACAGGACAAGACTCAGACATGCAAAGTACCAAGCTCTCTATGTGCACAGAGGGGGGAAAGAGCTGGAATGAGTTATCAGGAAGGGCAAATGTGGTCAGAACTGTTTATTCAGGTAAGAAACAGATAGCTATTATGTATCGAAACATGGCTCAGGAATGGACAGGAAGGGGAGCTTTATGTTCCAGGACATCGATGCAAAAGGAGGAACAGAAAGGGAGACAAGAGAGGAGGAGTGGGACATTTTTGGTTAGGGATAACATTACGGCTGTACTTAGATAGATGTGAGGTGTTGCATCTTGGTAAGGCAAACCAGGGCAGGACTTACACAGTTAATGGTAGGTTTCTGGGGAGTGTTGCCAAACAAAGAGATCTAGGAATACAGCGGCACAGTTCCTTGAAAGTGGCGTCGCGGGTAGACATGGTGGTGAAGGCGGTGTTTGGCATGCTTGCCTTCATTGGTCAGAATATTGAATATAGGAGTTGTGGTTGGACAGAACATTGGAGAGGAATCTTTTCGAATATTTCATTCAATTCTGGTTGCCCTTCTATAGGAAAGATGTTGTGAAACTTGAGGTTTGTTAGAATGTTGCTGGGGTTGGAGGGTTGAGCTATCGGGAGAAGATGAACAGGTCGGGGCCATTTTCCTTGGAGTGCCAGAGGTTGAGGGGGTGACCTTACAGAGGTTTATAAAATCGTGAAGGGCGTGGATAGGGTCAAAAGCCAAGGTCTTTTTTTGCCAGCATAGGGGAGTTCAAAAGTGAAGGGCATAGTGTTAAGATCAAAGGGGAAAGATTTAAAAAGGACCTGAGAGGTAACTTTTCTACACAAAGGGTGATGCATTTTTGGAAAGAGCTGCTAGAGGAAGTGGTGGAGGTGGATACAATTAGAACATTTAAAAGGCATCTGTATGGGGATATGGATAGGAAAGGTTTAGAGGGACCTGGGTCGAATGCTAGCAAATGAGACTAGGTCAGATTGGGATGCCTGGTCGGCATGGGGGAGTTGGACTGGAAGGTCTGTTTCTGTGCTGTATGACTTGATGATTCTAGTAACTCCCCTTACTTAAGGAAGGATGTAATTGTATTGGAGGCAATTTAAAAAAGGTTCACTCGATTGAATCCAGAGATAAAAGGTTTGTCTTGTAAGGAAATATTGTTCAGTTTCAGCCTCTCCTCACTAGGGTTTAGAAATTGAGAGGAGATCTAAAGGGGAATGACAAAGGAGACCATTAATGAGCTTAATTTTAAATTCCTGATATTTTATTAATCAATTGAATCTATTGCTTTGATGAAACCTCTGGTCATCTGATCTTACATGTCCTCACAATGATTGGTCTCACACTCTGTTTTACAAAGTGTTTGTGAAGTGTCTGGGGCTATTTTATGTTGTTAAAGCTGCTATATAATTGTGGTGAGTTGTAGCTTTCTGGACCTTCAAGTTTTCTAGTCTGAACCAATATTATGAATGACATGAGCAACTAGTCAACGCTCTTCAGGTGTTCAACAAGGGACTGCCTACCTTGAACAAAAAGCACCCCACCCCCCACCACTGGAAGGAATGCCAGGAGAAAGGTTGGTGGAGTAAAAATCTCAAACATCTACAAATTTTGAGCTGCAGCCTGCTGGTGGGTTAACACGTGCCCCTGAATTTGTTTCACCTCCTGGTTTTGTTTCAGCCATTCAATACTCAATGTGTAAAGATAATACCGAGGAGCAAGAGTAGTCAATGCAACTCCTCAAAGCCAGCTGTCAGTCACTAAGATCATATTTAATCCTTGACCACACCCTCATTTTTTGTCTGATCTTCACAACCATTGATTTACTTGGAGTCAAATCCCCAACCATCTCATTCTGCCTGAACATCTAGATCCCTCTGGAATAGATGGGATATGGAGGTGCCGGTGTTGGACTGGGGTTGACAATGTCACAAGTCACATGACACCAGGTTATAGTCCAACGGGTTTATTTGAAATCACAAGCTTTCAGAGCGCTGCTCCTTTGTCAGGTGAACAGCAGGTTGACTTCACGTGATGAAGGGGCAGCGCACCAAAAACTTGTGATTTCAAATAAACTTGGTGGACAATAATCTGGTGTCGCATGACTTCTGCCTCTTCAGAAGTCTGAGTGAAAAAGAATCTCTGTACCTTAATCGTAAAGGGCTGATCCCACGTCTATTGATGACGGTAGAGATTTTTTGACTGCAGATGGAGGCAGAAATGGGGTCAGAAGTAAGAAAACCTTTGAATTATTCGCAGTAGTTTCAAATTTCCAGTGCCTTCCTAACCCTGTTTGGATTTTGTGGCTTCATATTATTCTCCACTGCTATACCAGATCTCGCATCCAGTTTCAACACCAAGAACTAATATCTTACCCTAATTCAGCTCTCTGTATTCAATGCAGAATAAGGAGCACGCAGAAATCTCCTTGCTTATAAAGCACTCGAAAGGTTTCAAGGAAAAACTACCATCACTCCACTTCCGACCCATTCAAACACACTTTGTCGCTATAACTTACTTAATGTTTGTCCATTCACCAATCACAAAAAGGCTTACTTGTCAATGGCACTGCAGATTTCATCAGAGCTCAGGCCTCCTTTTCGCAAAGTAATGGCCAGGTTCTTCGCTCGGTTTGACTCAATCAGTGTCACCTTACTCACTGCCTTCTGCGTGACCTTCATTTTTAAGGTGTTGATATTCACTGATGAGCCCTGAGCCTTGGTTTTAAATCGCTCCTCAAACTCGGCCATGTTCAGCTCCTAGAAATCAGGTGAATAGTGTGAAGGACAGAACCGATTGATTTGATTGTAATTTCAAATCTAGATTTCAATAATTATTGAACTTCCATCAATTTTGTTTTTTTAAAAAAAGTAAAGAAGCCTTCAATGTGGCTGCTGTGATGTCAATGAAAATGAGGCAGCCATGTTGTGCTAGAAACCTTCAATGTGGCTGCTGTGATGTCAATGAAAACAGGGCAGCCATTTTGTGCTAGAAACCTTCAATGTGGCTGCTGTGATGTCAATGAAAATGGGGCAGCCATTTTGTGCTAGAAATCTTCAATGTGGCTGCTGTGATGTCAATGAAAATGAGGCAGCCATTTTGTGCTAGAAACAGGAAGTGAAGCAATCAGTGTTTTTCTGGAAGGCAGGAAATGCTAGCCAAGAACAATTTGTTGCTCACCTGCCAGCATGCTTTACCTGATCATAACTCAACATCAGACCCAAAGGTTGACATTTTAGACCAGCATCATTCCAGGGTTCTGTACCTGACATGGGATCAACTCAATCCTGGAAATTCCTGGTGCAATATGCTTCCAAAAGAGCCAAGAGAATCACCTCCAATTCTGTCACTGCAGCTAAAGCATTTAAAACTTTTGACATACTTTCTGTGTCAGCAGCAACGTCTCACCTGCAACAGCTTCTCATCGTCCAGTTCAGTGAAGACAGTTCCGTTGATTTGATTGGGTTTCAGTGCTACCCAGTTCAAGATTGGCATTCGGAACTTGGTCTTGATTGGCTGCTTTACCTTCAGACCTGCAAAAGGACACATACAACAAATTGACTGCTGTAGAATAATCTTGGCCAAGCAAATGTCACAGTTAGATCTCACAACTCTGGATGTTATTTTAATTCCTAAACTTCTTATGAAAGCTGTGGGAAAGTTGAGATTTTTGACAAAGAAAATGCCGCAAGTTACCACAGCATCGAGGCTGGCTACATTTTTCGATACAGGCAGCTTCACTTATAGAAATGTAGAGCATAGCAGCGGAAATGGGCCATTCAGCCCATCAAACCTGCTCTGCCATTTGTTATGACCATGGTTGATCATCCAACTTACTCCCCTGCTCCTGTTTCTTCCCCATACCCTTTGATTCTTTTAACTCTACAAACTGTATCTAACCACTTCTTGAATGTTTTGGCTTCAACTGTCTGAGACAGAGAATTCCACAGGCTCTCCACTCTCCATCTCAGATATGAGAAGATATTTCTCGACATCTCAGACATCACCTGTGGGCCCACACCATCATGATGATCAGTTGTTACAGTAGCTTGGCAACAGATTGAACATAATATCCATGACAACATGTGAAAGTGACTTCATATATGGTTCTTGTGGTACCTTCAGGCACCTGCACCATATGAAGTTATCATATTCCCAGTGGAGTTGGCTTGTGATGAAGTTAGGATTAGGGTTAGGGTTAGGATTAGCATTAGGCTTACAGTTAGGTTTAGTGTCAGGGTTAGGTTTGGTGATAGGATTAGGGTTAGGGTTAGTGTTATGTTTAGAGTTAGGGTGAGTATTAGGATTAGGATTAGGGTATGATTAGGATTAAGGTTAGGTTTCAGGTTCGGCTTCAGGCTAGGGTTACGATTAGGATTTGACTTGCTTCCTGCTCTTGTCTGATGTAGAAGTTAGAGATGGGCTTCGGATTAGGTTTAGGATTAAGGTTAAGGTTAGTTTTTCTATCTGCCTCTTGTTTGATGTAGGTGGAAGGGTGAGGGTTAGTGTTAGGATTTGATTTGCATTAAGGTTAGGATTAGGGTTAGGATTAGCATTTGTGTTAAGAATTACATTTAGGTTTAGGTTTATTGTTACTGTTAGTGTTCAGGTTAGTGTTAGGGCTAGTTTAGCATTACTGTTATGTTTAGTGTTTATGATTAGGGTTAGCGTTAGGATTAGGGTTGGTTTTAGATTTAGGATTAGTGTTAAAGTTAGGATTAGGTGTAGGATTAGGGTTAGTGTTAAGATGAGGGTGAGACTTGGTTACTGCCTCTTGTTTTATGTAGATGGAAGGGTTAGGATTAGGGTTAGGGCTAGGTTCTTGCCTATTATCTTATGTAGATGATAGGATGCCAACAACAATGATATCGGAGTTGGAAGCAGAGAAAAAAAGCTCTTGGTTTGAGCCTGAAAGATAGAACACAATGCCTGTGAATGGCCCATTCAAAACCTGGCCACACAGGTTGGGTGTCAACTTGGAAATCGTTCCTCCACCTGCCAGGGACAGGCAGTTAGAACCGGACAGATTGCTCATCAACCATGTTATTGGAAGATGTTCGAGCCTCTACCTTTGTTGCCCATTGTTCCAGATACAACACGTTAAAATACATATCGCCACAGCATCTCAGAGAGATAGGGCTGGGAGGGGGCTTTGAGCTCAGTCAGCTAGACCCCCAGTTCAGTCTAGATTAGTGTCAACCTTATGTAGTTTGATGCCCCTTCTGGATGGGGTATGTTTGGGACCTGCCTCCTTACCTTCCAGCGGTTGGAGGTCATAGCACTGGGGCTCGGATCTGTCTTTGGGCAGAGAATGGAAAAAGAAGAATTTAAACTTGAAAGCATGAAACCATCAACAGCAGTGAATGATGGAACGTCAGAAAAGCTCCTCAGTTTCAAATAGGTTGAAAGAAAATGATTGCTTTTAGCAAGGATGCATTAACAGGCTTGTATGAAATGCTCTTGAACTGTCAGCTTCACAAAGGCACAAACCCCTTTCCACTAAAAACCACAGGTAGAGGGACTTCAAGAGTGGCATACTAATGTTTCTGTTCTAATGCCAGATATAACTTGGCTTAAAATGTATGCAATAACTGAAATGTATCAGTGTTAGCTTTGTGAGATGATGATCGTTAAGTCATTTCCTATCTGTGCTTCTAAATTCAGCTTTTTTTTTCTGACTCTTCAGGTACAGCCTGTGTAAAATTGCTGAGTTACTTCATAATTTTAAAAGACAACACAACTTGATTTTTTAAAAATATTATTGTTTTGGTTCAGAGCTGGGGATTCCCCTTTATAATACTATCACTGACACATGCAGCACATGATATCATGAGTCCTTCGTGGGTCCTTAAGAGAGGGCTGTAGTGCCACTGGATAAACCTGAGGTAGAGCGTCAAGGGTAGAGTGTAACACAGAGAATTCATCCACTGTGTAAGTGTTGTTAGGTAGCTTGAACTCCAGCATCATACCCTCATTCTATTTATATTCAAACCTTAGGACTGCAGCCAGAAACACTGAACTATTCTTACCTCATAGACTACACAAATGCCATTGTAAACCCCATTTGGCCATTGCAAACCCCAAATCAACACAAGGCCATTTTCTCAAAAGTTCCTTAAAGCAGCCATTTAGGAGAGTGACCGTCAAGTTGAGACCTGTGGCCTACTCCATTAATTGCTTTAAACTGTTTGTGCCTCAGTAGCAAGAGTGGCAGACGATCAATGATGGAAAGCAACAACATCCATTGAAGCTCAAGGGACTACCATGTCTTGAGTATTAGGAACTGTTCACATCTAGATGAGAAACCGAAGGAACAACCTCCATTACAAGGTTGTGGGAGTTCACCCGAACTGGGCATTATAGTAGGCCATAGCAAGAGGAAGCCTCCATTAAACTTTGTTAAAGTTAAAACTGTAACTGCTAGGGCTTGTTCTTTTAGCTTCAGATGTAATAGGACCATTGAAACTCATCCTCAAAGGAGAAAGTGAATTTGTTTTGATAAATTAAAACATTGAAGCAAAACTGTTGGGCCAAACATCACCACGTGCAGTAAAAACTAAACAGTAACTGTATTTTTACATTAGGCAGATGTGACAGATACCATAAGCTCAGCAAACCAGAAAACAAACCCGAGAGACTGAACATTAGATTGTGGGAGACAGTGGACCATAGACTCACTCTGAGTTGTGCTGGAATAACTTTGGAACATATGCAATGAGATGTCACAGAACTATATCAGTGCTGCCAGTTTTTCACCAGATATCAGGGTGACCAACCATCCTGGATTTTCTAGGATGCTCCTGGAATTTGGCTTTCCATCTTGGATCATGAGCCTGACCTTCCCACTCAGACAGAAAGAACCATTAATGTTTGGAAATGAATGTACTGGTAGGTTCAGAGCTTCATTTTGTGGAAGCAAGCTGTGCCAGGCTAACACAAGTCATTCACAAATTTTGCTGGTTTTTTTCATCTGGGCAGAAGGCCATTTTCCCTTGGTTCTTTCTCTCTGTATTTTTTTGCCTATGCATGAGGCTGGAACTTCTGGTGTCAATAGGATGGATCAGGACACATCTGAGGAAGAGGGACTGCAGCAAAGGCATTTGGGAAGGCCCATTCTCATCCTTATGGCCTCAATGCTGCTGCCCCTTTGGGCCTGTCAGTAATGCATCCTGCTTCCATAGCCTTTGCAGTAATAAACCCTTTCTTGCTTCCACCCCCAGTCTGGGGCTCCTACATAGTCGTGTTCCCCCAATCCTTCCTCTGACTGGTCACCCTGGATGTCATGGTAATGCATGGAGCATCCATTGAAAACTCTCTGGCTAGAAGCCACATGCTGCCTCGATTCTGCCAGCGTTCAACCTGACTGTGATCACTGGATCTTGAACTCTCAAAAGCAGCTAGCAAGCCACTCCACTGTACCCACAATGGCTAAAATGGCAGCTTGTTCCCAACTTTTCAGACCTGCCCTTGGACAGGAGACATAGACATGGTTAAAATAATGGAGACTGTTGGCTGAGTGTACCCCTGAGGCACAAAGGGACAAACTGCTCCTGTTCTATAACCATTAACAAATGAAGAATCTTTGCTCCTTCACTTGATAACTATAAGATGATTACAATGTGGGAGAGAAAAGACCCCTCAGTTTGAAAAATGGGAGCAGGAATGACCTGCGCTTTGAGCCATTCAATATTATAATGGCTGATCATCCAACTCAGTCCCCTGTTCTGTTTTCTCCCCATATCCTTTGATCCTTTTCGCCCAAACACTTCTAACTTCTTTCTGAAAATATTTAATGTTTTGGCTTAAACTAATGCTCACCCACTGCCTGGGTGAAGAAATTTCTGACAAAGACCAACAAAAACAGGAAATGCACTTTCACTCGAACCACATGCACACACGAACTCCCACACACCCACACAAACTCCCACACACCTACACACAAACTCCCACACACTCACACAAACTCCCACACACCCACACAAACTCCCACACACCCACACAAACTCCCACACACTCACACAAACTCCCACACACCCACACAAACTCCCACACATTCACACAAACTCCCACACACCCACACAAACTCCCACACACCCACATGCGTACATGATCTGTTCTGCCGAAACTACCCTCAGCAGCGTTCTCATGACCCTTACCTGTTGTTGTTGAAATACGCATGGCGTCAGGGCCTCCAGGAGGGGGTGGTGGTGCTCCTGGTGGCGGTGGTGCTCCTGGGGGTGGGGGTGCTCCTGGGGGTGGGGGCGGTCCTGGCGGCGGGGGTGGTGGAGGAATGCTAGCACCCGGGGGTGGAGGAGGAGGTGGTGGTGGTGGTGGTGGTGGAGGAGGAGCTTGTACAACCGCTGGTGGTGTACCATCAATCTTGGCCTGGGCGGGTAGCGGGGGAGGGGGTGGAGGGCCACTGAGACTCTTTGGCGATGGCTCTAGAGAGGGATGGGCACTCGGCCTGGTAACTTCAGCAGCGTTCTCGGTGATGGTCGGGGCTGGGGGTACATCTGTCGGAGAAAGCAGAGAAAGAACATTTAATGCTGAGCCTTAAATTTGTCCGACTGGGGACACTGTTCCTAGCTAAGCATCTCCTGTTTGGTCAGAGATAGAGATGCTCCATCATGAGCTCTCTCACCACGTGGGAATGAGCAGCTCAATTCTTGCCTCTCAGATCTCGCCACACTCCTACCAAGATGAATAATAAAATCACAGATTTTTAACATTGTGGAAGGAGGCCATTTGGCCTACTATGTCTGAAGTATTTTTGTTTTAATTTGGCGAGGAGGGACAGCCTTAGGGAGATGGAATTTAATGTTAAGTGTAAAAAGACAAGACCCCTTTTCTCAGCCAGGCTTTGACTAACGTCTGGGGGCCATTTCTCTCTTGAAACCCAGATGTTGCCTCCAGCCACCAAATGTCTGCCACTGCTCAGCACTATTGCCTCTTTCCCATTGGCAATGGGACTCAGGAAGCAGGAGCCATTGAAGATCGCTGTTCCACTGTTACTGCTGTACTCATGGAATATAGCAGGATTTTCCCAAGCTTGGGCATCTTACTAAGCATAGAGACCCCGTGAATCATCCGATTAGGGTTCGGTGGCTGGGAAAGGAGTTGGGAAATCAGGAAAGTAGACCTCACTCTGGCCCCAAATTGGTGGCCATTGTCTTAAAAAATAATAAGAGGTTTCTCATCTTCAAAGAGGCTTTGAACAGAGAGCTGTAAAGCCGGGACTCCGTAATTTCTGCATAATCCCGAGCCTATTGCAGATTTTCTCCTTCCACTTGTAATGGCTTAAATATTCTGAATTTTCTGTTTCTCTTCAATTCTGGTGAAAGGTCATCAAACTGAAACGTTAACTCTGTTTCTGTGCCTGCATGTTGCCTGACCTGCTGAGATTTTCCAGTATTTATGGTCCTTTTGCATACCCATTTGATAAAATAAAAGTCTTGCTTCCTGACCTCCCCCATTCCCCACCTGAAACATCTTTTCTCCAATGAGAACAAGTTCAGCTTCTTATCACGGACATCAATCGAAGATTTGGGAAGATTCAGACCAATGGCCTGAAGGCTGGATCGATGTGAAGTGTTGAACCTACCGGGGAATGGGAGTGAGGGACAAGGACTTGGGTGATGGTTTAAGGTGGTACCTTTGCTGGGTCTGGGCTCAGTTTCTGGTGACGTAGTTACAACAGTCTGGTGCACCACCACTGGAATGATTTCGATGTCCAGATCTCCGTTGTCCCCTCTCTGGAGCTTGATCTGCCCCTGTTGCTCCAGTTGGAACAGTTTCTGCTCCAAAGTCGTGTGCTGTTGGATCACCCGCTCTCTGTCTCTGATCTGTGCGTGCAGAGTCTGCAGCTTTGTTGCAGATTCACTGAAGTTCTCCTGTCAGGGAGGAAACCTTACAGTAAAGGTCAAACTCACCCCCTCTGTCCACACAACCCAATACCGCAAGAGGAAGGCTTGATAAAGAAAGGTAAAAGTTTCACATGGGGAGAGGGCCAGAAAACACTTTCCTAAATGTAAAGACACATGTGTCTCCTGCTCTGCCCAGTTGCTAAATGCCCCACACTCCGGCTGTGTGCCAGTCCCCTGGAATGAGGTTGGCACAGCACGTGGTCTCTCGAAGATGGGGAGGTTGTTGCATTGTAACTGCCACACTATTCCTACTGAGAATGAACCTCTCGCCCTCGCTCTGTATCGTGAGGATTTGCAGATCGATAATCAACCACTGCACGGCTAGATTGCGACATTCCCCAAAGCTATTGTGCCCTGAGGTGGGACTTCTGGCTGAGACGGAAGGACGTTACCACTGTATCTCATACCTCACTGCCAGCACAGTACTAACATCAGCTTCAATTGAAAGTTTGTGCTGAGTTTTCTGATCCCACTGGCTGTTAGTTGAGCACAGTGTCTCTCCTCCATTCTTTGATATTTTTACCCATGACTCGGCTTCGATCTTCATCATATGGACAGAAGCAGTTTCGCACTTTACTGAGTTTTGATCCAGATTTGAAAGAGTCATGGGGTTGGGTGGGGTGGGAGGGTTGATGGGTAGGCAGAAAGCCCCAAAGTAGGTCAATCTGTGGAGTCTGAGTTTTGCATGACCAGGTAGCCCCAAAGATCCACCTGAAATGCTCCTGGAGTCCTGCTCAAAGCAGTCCAAAACTCTGCAGGATTGAATCCTCTCACTCAGTGCGGGAGGAGCAGAGGTAGGGAGGTGAGGTCCAGCAGAACTGCTCAGGCCGCTACAGTCTGGGACAAAGGCCAGTCCAGGCATCCCCCACGTATGGCCCTCAGTTCTCCCTCAGGCAGGCCCGGCCTGACAGAGGGATGCTCCCACTGTCTCTTTGCTGAATAATGTTACACGCACGTCTGATTCCATCACCCTATTTCGCAAAAGTGCCTGCTTCCTTTCTGTTGGTGACCCTGTTTCCTTACTCAGGTGAACATCAGGCAAAGATGAGTGATGACTGAGTGAAATGCCTTTCATTTAAGTGTTCCTAAGGCCCTGTTACCAATAGGCAGGCAAGAATTAATCAAGAACAGAAACTACTAGAGAAACTCAGCAGGTCTGGCAGCATCTGAGGAGAGAAAGCAGGGTTAATATTTCAGATCCGGTGACTCTCTGTTCTGAAGAAGGCTTGCTAGACCCAGAATGTTAGCTCTGCTTTCTCTCTGCCAGACCTGCTGAGTTTTTTTTAGCAATTTCTGTTTCTGATTTCCAGCTTCTGCAGTTCTTTGTTTTTTTTTGTTACGAGTTAAACTTGGGGTTCTGCTGTGAAATTTTAAACTTTGGCTTCAGACAGCATTTTTTTGTTCTTTGTCTCATAGTGTACACCACACATTTTCCCAGCCAATAGCCCTGTAATTTGCTTTTAATGTCCCCTACTCCTCTGCCCAAGTTAGCCACGCTTGCTCAGCCTCCCCATTTCACTCTGGCCTCAGCCACACAGTTCACACCTTCACTCACACCCAGCACCTTTTACCTTGAGACTCTCCACCTCTTTATGCGATTGTATCAGCTGTTTCTCCAACGCTGCGATTTTCATCATGGAATCATTCTCAGCCTCTTGTAGCTTCTCTGTCAACTGAACAACGCAAAGGCACGAGAGATGGAAATCAAATTACAAACAGGAAAACACAGGCCCAATGACCAAAATTGTGAGGATGTCACTTAACAGTTCCCTTCCCTCAGTCCTCACTCACCCAGACTGTAAGACTAAAGTAATAGAATGGACCCACATTCCTCGACACTGCCTGAAAGGAATCCAAATCTACAATATACCACGAAAGGAAGAATTGCAGGGCTACTGGAGAAGAATAGGCTCAAGGGGACTTAGTGAATCACTCTTACAAAGTGTCAGTATCTCCAACAATGGGGTGAAGGGTCTCCTTGTGCACAGTGTGATTCCATGATTCAGGCACACTCCTTCCACCAGCAAAGCAGCTTTGGAATTTGCTTCACCTACCGTCCCCCCGCTAGGGAAAGGATGCCGTGGCTTCACCGAGAACCACTCAGTGCACAGTTGCAGGAATTCCTCAGGAACGCCTGAGGGATTCTGAAGCTTCAGCACCAGGATGGGTAAGACCTGGTGAGTGTGTGTGTGTGTGTGTGTGTGTGTGCGCGTGCGCGCAACAGATGTGTTAGGCGTCTGAATATTTCATGAGGGTGTGGGGTTGGTACAGGCCTCTGAACATCTCTACACTGTTAAGGCCTAGGCAGGTCAGAGAGCACAGAAGAGATCCTTCAGCCCCTGTACCTCCAAATTATTAAGGGTTTGCTCACGGCCCACCTTTCTGAGGTCTTCTTCAGCTTTCCCAACTGAATGTCTAAATGAGATCACTCTTTTATCTTCTACACTCAGGGGAATGTGGGCCTTTTGCCTCATAATCAAATCCTTTCAACCCAGTTTGCCACCCAGCTGCCCCTTGTCGTTAATAAGAATCCCTTCATCTGACCTGATGAGTTTGGGATAGTGATCAGTGTGTACCCACTGAGATTGTGAGACAAGCATGTTTGTGTTGATAGTCCTGGGCACCACAACGCTGCAGAGAAACTGGGGGCTAAAGCAAACACTGAGCTCTATGGCCCTCTTCCTGAACTTGGGCAGTAACATTGTGGCTTCAGGTCATCTCTCCACCTTTCTCATCAAGCTCTCCCACTGGGAGAGGATGATATGCAGGTGGATGTTTCTTCATCCCTGGCAGGTGAGGAACAGATTCCAACCTCCCTGTCTCCACCGAGGTTAGTTTGGAAGCTTGGTCGTGCATTTACATTCTCTTCACCAGCATTGAGGTAGAAAGATGGGGGTCAACCATTGCTTGCCATGATTGAGGTAAATGGAATTCTGTGTGTGTTAACTTCTGTATAACATCTATAATAGAGTCAAATTGTCAAGGTGTGCATGTAAAATATCGCTTTGTTCAAATTTACACCTTCTGTGAGTGTTCAAACCCCAATTGTGAAGCAAATATCTGACTACTCCAGGATCGTGTGGATATCCGTTTGTAGAAAGGGGAAATGATCTGTGATTGAAACTGACTCACTCGGCATCAGATTCATCTTTACTCATACTGCCAACATTAGAACAACTCCTACAAGTGCAGTTCCTCACTGGGTGTGTCCCTACCTTGCCCACTCTGTCTGTGGAGCTACGCTGATCTGTGTGAAAGGCTGGCGTCAGCCCTCACGACTGGACAGCGTGGCTTATAATACTAGGGATACCATTAAAAGCCAATGGCAGGAGAAAACTGTGGTGTCATTGGACATTCTGTGTGAGTGAGACATTGTGAGTGTGGATCTGGATGTGTGAGAAAATGCCTGTGTGACAGAGTGCATGATTGTGCATGGGAGTGTGTATGAATATGCGGAAGAGGGTGTGCGAGTGTATATGTGAGATTGTCTGTACAAGGGAGTGTGAGCTTAGACATGAGAGAGAGTGAGAATGTGAGAAGAGTGTGCGTGAGCACGGGGGACTGTGTTGATATGACAGCGTGTGAACTTACACATGAGAGAGTGTGAGAAGGAGAGAGTGTGAGAAGGAGAGAGTATGAGAAGGAGAGAGTGTGAGAGTGTACATAGTATTGTGCATCTGTACGAGAGTGTGTGATTATACAAGTGTGAGTGTAAGGAATAGTATGTGACTGTGTATGGACAGTGTGTTGTGAGTGAATGTGTGAGTTGGTGTGAGGATGTGTGTGAGAGAGACAACGTGTGTATTCATATGGACTTGTGTCAGGCAGAGATTGCGTGTGCGAGAATGTATGTCTGTGTGTGCACATGCACATGTGTGTATGATGTAGTGGTTGTCACAAGGTTAGCCAGGTGGACCTTATAGAGTAGGAGTTCCCCAACTGGGGCTGTTCATCTGGACCAATCAAGGAGCTGGATCTGTGTCAAGGACTTTCCACATTGAAATAAAGGCTGACTTGGTGACTGCATACCGATCTCTGTGGAGTTATTTCATATGAATGTGTCTGTGTCACCCTCTTTATGCCTCGTGGCTGCAGCAGATGTTACACCCCTCCACTGCCAATGCCAACCCTCCCTCTCCCTTTCACTGAGGCAGAATGCCTACTACCTGTGCCACTTGTTCCTGGAGTTCTTCAACATGTTCCAACACTGCGTTCTTGGTCTCTGCATCTTCCAACAGTGCGCCAACATCAAATACATTATCCAGGTAGGCCTGGATCTGCACCTGTAACCTCTCACTTTCTGATGACTTCAGTTTCTGCAAACAATACATGATATTTTAGCACTGAACACCACAAAGAGGAAACAACATTGAAGAGTGGGCACTGTTCCCATGTTTGTACCACATTCTTTTAAGAGGTATTATAACTTGTGGGAATGTTTGTCCTGGAACAAGGCAAACAGGAATTTTGCACCAGTTTTAAGCATTTGAATGGGATGTAAGTTTGTACTCTATGGAGTAGAACGATAATCACTCTGGCCTATAAAACCCATATAGTCTTCCATTCTGAACTCATTGAGCTGGGAGCTAGATAACTGAAGACCATAAAGTGTAGCAGCAGAACCAGGCCATTTGGCCCATCATGTTAATGAGCATTTTCTGTTCATATATCTTCTTACATTTCTAGGGCTGGCTGTTAGAAACAATTCTGAAGGAAAGGGAACAAATGTTTTGAAATTACATTTGCAGGAGTTCCTTTGGTTTAAGGATAATTTAGATACAGACCTAATAAACACAAATAGGAGGCTTCTGTTCTTAAAATCTAGTCGTTTATATTTGGTTCCGAGTCTGAGACCTTTACCTAGTGAGCTTCACTTATTTGAAATCTCGGTATTTCTTGTGAAGCCAGGTGGCCAAGTGTACCATTTGCGAATCGGTGAAGGCTTTACCGTAGCACATCTGACACAATGTCCAGTCATTGGTTAGTGCTCTCTTACCTTAAGATACTCGTCCAGTCCCAGCATGGTGAACTCAAACTGGAGGTGAACCCGGAAGTTCATGTCCTCAACCGAATGGACAACAATGTTAATGAACTGCATACAGGCAACCTGAGGTGTGACAGACAAAGAAAGAGAGAGGAAGTGTGAGAGAGGTCAGTCACAGGAGAGGTCACTGGGACCACAATATTTCCAGGATGCCAGCAAATAAAGATAAGGCCAAAGTTATTCAAAGTTCATTATATTTAACCTGAGGCTCAAAGGATCATTAATAGGCTGAGCCGACTGTATATACAGTTCACAGTACAGCCATAAGTTCAGGAAATGTAGGTTGATAAGATGGCCCCCAACAGTGAGGTGATTACTCCTAATGAGCTGCTCTTGGATGCTAAAGTGAGGCTGGTTCATTGAGCTGTTCCGGCTGTCTGAAAGGGCCAACAACGTGCTGCTGGCTGCTTGGCAATGGAACCTGTTTGGTTAAAATGACCCTGCCACGATTAATTTCAGAAAGACTTGCCAGGATGGGCAAGAAGCGGGAGACTAGACAATCCAATAGAGAGGGCCATCCAGGAGAATGTTTAGGATGATGTCTGTTTGAATGGCTGCAGGTCACAAAGTTGCTCCAGTTGCATTATGGGCCAGCCTCATTGCACCAAAGGTCAGAAGGCCCTCAAGTGGACTTTGTGTGACCAGTCAGATTTCAAATGACCGTCCCTTGCTTTGGCGATTCATCACTTGGCACCATTTTGTCTTGCGTATACATACACTGTAGCGGAGGCCCACCAGGGGATTTGTAATCACTAATTCCTCCCAACACTGACCGCAGTTTGTATCAAACATGCCCCTTTCCACCCAAGCTGATTAAACCCCGTCCGCCCAAACCAAACATCCACCATCCACGGTTGCGATATCTCGACTTCATTTTCCCACAACGATTTTGAGCACGTTCAGTGCCGCAGCCCTTCGTGATCGAGGCAGTGCACAGGCCATTAACATCAGCAAGGTCAGTGTGCACACCTCTAGTGTAATCAGGGATAGTGAGCAGGCTCCTGGTGTGAACAGAGTTAATGTGCAGGATCCTAATGTGAACAGAGTCCTAATGTGAACATAGGCTCACAGCGTGAACAGAGTGAGTGTGCGGACTCCTAGTGTGAACAGAGTCAGTGTGCAGGATCTGGTGTGAACAGTGTCAGTGTGCAGGAACCTGGTGTGAAAAGGGTCAGTGTGCAGGCACCTGGTGTGAACAGAGTCAGTGTGCAGGAACCTGGTGTGAACAGAGTCAGTGTATAGGCTCTTGGTGTGAACAGAGTCAGTGTACAGGCTCCTGGTGTGAACAGTGTCAGTGTGCAGGAACCTGGTGTGAACAGGGTCAGTGTATAGGCTCCTGATTTGAACAGTGTCAGTGCACAGGCTCCTGGTGTGAACAGGGTCAGTGTGCAGGAACCTGGTGTGAACAGTGTCAGTGTGCAGGCTCCTGGTGTGAACAGGGTCAGTGTGCAGGCACCTGGTGTGAACAGAGTCAGTGTACAGGATCCTGGTGTGAACAGTGTCAGTGTGCAAGATCTGGTGTGAACAGTGTCAGTGTGCAGGCTCCTGATGTGAACAGTGTCAGTGTGCAGGAACCTGGTGTGAACAGTGTCAGTGTGCAGGATCTGGTGTGAACAGAGTCAGTGTGCAGGAACCTGGTGTGAACAGTGTCAGTGTGCAGATACCTGGTGTGAACAAAGTCAGTGTACAGGATCCTGGTGTGAACAGAGTCAGTGTGCAGGAACCTTGTGTACAAAGTCAGTGTGCAGGAACCTGGTGTGAACAAAGTCAGTGTGCAGGCATCTGGTGTGAACAATGTCAGTGTGCAGGATCTGGTATGAACAGTGTCAGTATACACGATCCTGATGTGAACAGAGTCAGTGTGCAGGATCCTGATGTGAACAGAGTCAGTGTGCAGGCTCCTGGTGTGATTGTGTGGGCTCCTGATGTGAACAGAGTCAGTGTGCAGGCTGCCCCAGTGGGAACAGCAACAGTACAGAGGCTTCTCGTGTGATTCGAGTGAGTGTGAGCCCAGTGTGAACAGGATGAGTGTATAGGGCCGTGTGTGCACCGTGCCCGCTGCAGTGATCTGGGGACACAGGTATCTGCAGAGTCTATCTCAAAATTCAACAAAACAGGAGCTGCCTTCTGTGTTTTTCGATCAGACCCTTGGACTGGCTTCCGAGAAACTCCATACCATCTCTCATCTCTCTTACCATGAAGTCAATATTGCTGTCCTCATTTCGGAAATATTCCATCAGCTTCTCAAACCGCACCTTCTCTCCGCAGACCTGGAGGAACACAGTGAGATTTGGCAAAGTTGTTATTGTCATGTATCAGGTAACTTGTCGACATGAATTGTTCTGGGTTTATAGATGAGGAGAATATTTTTCATGTGGCCACTTGTAACATTTCGTAAGCAACTTCCAAAGCAGAGTTGGATAAATATCTCAAAAGGAAAGAGGAATCGAGATTATAGTAAAAGGCCTGGGCAGTGGAAAACATTTCCTCAAGAGATGACACAGACCTTCGGTTCCGGAAGACTCTCTGGAATAAGTGCCAACCAATCAGCCCATCGAGCTGAATCTCACCACAGTACATGGACAGCTGCCTCAAACACCCCTCCCTCACCTCCTGCAAGAACTCACTGAGTTTGTGTTTAGATTTATGTAGCATCCTATCACATCCTCAGGATGTTCCAAGTCACTTTAAATCTAATGGATTAGTTTTGAAATGTAGTCACTAATATATACATGGGAGAAGCATCTTGGTCTCAGCATTACCCCCCAGCAGCATATCCTACATTAATGAAACAGATATACTCATGCCTCTTTATTCCTGAATTGTTGGCTTGGACATTGACAGGGCAGGCGATAGCCTCATGGTATGATCGCTAGATGGTTAATCCAGAGGTAATATTCTGGGGAGCTGGGTCAATCCAGAGGTAATGTTCTGGGGATCTGGATCAATCCAGAGGTAATGTTCTGGGGACCTGAGTCAATTCAGAGGTAATGTTCTGAGGACCTGAG